>NC_086116.1:4032297-5497297 GCF_963921235.1 Mobula hypostoma | reverse complement strand
TCAAGGTGTAGGCATCTCCAGCAAGGCCAGTATCTATTGCCTAGACTGGGCTGTTCTCAAGTAGATATGAGTCGGCCATCTTTTTGAACCATTTTAGTCGTTCAGGTTAAGGTATGCTTCAATATTGCTGGGTGTAAAGTTCCAGAACTTGGGCCCAGGGACCAACAAGATACAGTGACGGATTTCAAAGTAACAATGGTGGGCTTCTTGGAAGGCAGCCCACAGGTGGTGATGTTCCCCTGTGACAACACTCCTGGGTCAATGAGGTCTCTTCTAGATTCTGTAAATGGTGCAGACTGTAGCCTCTGTGTGCTGCTGGCAGATGGAATGAACGATCAGGGTGGTGGAAGGTGTGTCGAATAGCTCAGGCACTTTGTCCTGGGTGATGTCCTGCCTCTTGACTCCTGGAGCTGAACTCACAGTGACAGGCAGAGAGTTAATGCTCCGGCCAAGACCCTATGTCCCTCTAGCACAACAGATGCCGCCTGGCCTATGGACTTCCTCCAGTAGTTTGTTTCTCACTCCAGTTTGCCATTTCACTTTCAGAATTCGGGATGTCAGGAGCAGACTCTTGGGATTCCAGCCCCTGATTTGCTCTTGTCAGTTGAGTTTCTGGTCAGCAGTGAGTCTCTGTTTGTAGATGGTAAAGCACTTGCGGAACACAGAACATTACAGCACAGTAAAGGCCCTTCGGCCAACCTTTTAACTTACTCTAAAATCAATCTAACCCCACCCTTCTACATAGCCCTCCATTTTTATGTCATCCTCTTGCCTTTCTAAGAGTTGCTTAAATGCCCTTAAAGTATCTGCCTCTACCATCAACCCTGCAGGGTGTTCCATACACCCACCACTTTCTGTGTAAAAAACTTACCTCTGACATCCCCTCCCCAATACCTTCCTCCAGTCACCTTTCCTCAAATCACCTTAGAATTATGACTTTTGTATTTTCCACTAGCCTCGGAAAAAGTCCCTGGCTCTCCAATCAATCTATGTCTCTTATCATCTTGTACACCTCTATCAAGTCACCTCTCATCCCCCTTTGCTCCAAAGAGGAAAGCCCAAGCTCTTCTCAACCTAGCCTCTTATCCTGGTAAATGTCCTCTGCACCTTCGCTAAAGTTTCCGTATTCTTCCGATACTGAGGTGACCAGAACAGGGCACAATGTTCCCCACGGCACTGGTAACTCCGCCGAGTGTCAAGGGTTTGTGGCTAGTTTCTCTTCTCGGTGGAGGTCACCACTCAGCACATTTGTCGTTACTTGACACTCAACAGCTGGTGCTTGAATGTTGTCAAAGTCTTGCTGTATGTAGGCAAGGACTGCTTTGTTCAGTGAGGAGTGGTGAATGGAATTTAGCATTACGTGATCATCGTGTGTGACTGGGAGAGAGTGGTTAATATCCTTCCTGAATGAACATCAGTGAACCCGGTGGTGCGAGAGATTCTGTAGATGCTGGAAATCTGGGGCAACACACACACAGAACGCTGGAGGAACTCAGCAGGTCAGGCAGCATCTACGGAGGGAAATGAAAAGTCCATGTTTCAGGCCAAGACCTGGAAAGGAAGGGTACAGATGCCAGAATAAGAGGCTGGAGAGGTGATATGTGAAAATGGTAAAGGGCTGAAGAAGAAGGAACGTGATAGGAGACGACAGTGGACCGTGGAAGAAAGGAAAGGAGATGGGGAACAAGAGGGAAGTGATAGGCAGGTCACGAGGGCGGAGGAATAGCAGAGGAGGAATGAGAGAATGAAAAGGTAATCAGAATAGGGAATGGAAAAAGAAAGAGGCTGGTGGGGGGAAGAGAAGGAGAGGAGAGTGATTACTGGAAGTTAGAGAAATAAATATTCAAGCCATCAAGTTGGAGGCTAACCAGACAGAATATGAGGTTGCTCCTCCAACCTGAATTCGGCTTCGTTCTGGCTGTAGAGGAGTCCATGGACAGATATGTTGGTATCGGAATGGGAAGTCAAACTGAAACGGGTGGCCACCAGGAGATCCTGCCTTTTAACACCATAAGACATAGGAGCAGAATTAGGCCACTCAGCCCATTGAGTCTGTTCCGCCTTTCCATCATGGCTCATTTATTATCCTTTTGCAGCGGACAGAGTGACAGTGAACATACAGTGACCCTATCAGCTCTTACAACAAGAACACAGTAATTTTGTGGTTATAAATACTAATACTGGATGTTTTTCTTTTAAATTCCATGTTAATAACTTTAACAGAATCTAAGATCCACAAGAATCGTGGTGGGATCTGAACTTGGGTCTCAGCATTGTTTGTTCAAGATCCTGGTTTTACAGTTTAGTAACTTTTTGAGCACTGCTATCCCACTATCTCCTTGTTGGGCTAAATTCCGTTTTTTTTCTGAATACCCACCGCAGTGTTCGACATGCATTACCTCTCAGGGTCTTCTCGTCTTCTGGCCTTCACTCCAAGTGTGGCAATTGTGAGGAAATTAGAAAGTGAATTACTGAGGCAAGATTCGGATTAATTCATTTATCACATGCACATCAAAACACACAGTGAAAAGCATTGTGTGCTGTTATGTTTGTGGTAGTGGGAAGCCAGGTGGCTGTGAATTACACACACGAGAGACAGGGAGGTGAGGAACAAATGTCCTGCTGTTTATTTAAATTGTAATTCATCCACCCAGAATTCCCTCTCACATTACGTTTGGTGCGTAACACACGGGGAGTTTAACAGCAAACTGTAAGGGTCAAAATATACTTGAATACATCACATATCACCCTCCCCTGATTTTAAAGGCCTCGCCCCCGTCCCATGCCCAGACCAGCTGCCGAGCTATTAACATTCAGTGGGGTCATCATCAAATTCAACCAACAACAAAAAACATTTTTTTTAAACAAAGAAAGGGTAGAGTGCCTCTACTCCCAGACATGACCCTGGGGATTATTCTGCCCCATGTGCTGAGGGTTAGTCACTAAACCAGAGATTCAGTCTGTCTGGAGGCCACCCGTTCCTGTGAGGGTACCAAAAACCAGGGGATGACATCAGAGTCATTTTACTTCTTGGTGTAGTATGTGTAGATCTTGTCTTGGGGGCTGCATTGTCAGTAGGGGGCACCTCAGAAAGCACAGGGGATGGGGGAGCACTAGCTGCATCATTTGATCTTAAGGGATGTTCTGCAGTTGTTGATTCAGAATCCTGTCCCATTTCTACAACGGGATCTCGATTGGTCAGTTGGTGCTGGTTTCCAGTAGCCTCAGAAATGTGCAATATGGGATCAACCTGCCTTCTCCAGATGTTGAGGTCACCAGTTTCCACTTGTGTATGACACAGGACCAGTTTGTGCCACCGCCATCGCAGGTGTCCACTTTATTGCAAAGTCCTAGTTCCAGGCAAGTACACTCTCTCCTACTGTGAAACTTCTGTACTGTGCTTTGCAACATCTCTCAGCAGGTCCAGCCGGGTGCAAGGCTGTCTTTTCATCAGTGCGGCGGCTAGAGCCATCTTGGTGATGGTCTGACGTGTGTCAGTAAGGAAGTGCTAAGACACTGGTTGAGGTATCCACTTCCCACTGAAGTCTTGAGGGCTTGTTTCATTGCTAGCATGAATCATTAGTGCCTGGATGATATGGTGTTGACTTGATGGGCTGAATACTGTTTGCTTCCAAAAACTCTTCAGATAGGAGCTGCGGGCCTTGTCACTGCGGGCCCTTGTCACTGCGGGCCCTTGTCACTGTGGGCCCTTGTCACTGTGGGCCCTTGTTGCTATGGGCCCTTGTCACTGTGGGCCCTTGTCACTGTGGGCCCTTGTCGCTATGGGCCCTTGTCACTGTGGGCCCTTGTTGCTATGGGCCCTTGTCACTGTGGGCCCTTGTTGCTATGGGCCCTTGTCACTATGGGCCCTTGTCACTGTGGGCCCTTGTCACTGTGGGCCCTTGTTGCTATGGGCCCTTGTCACTGTGGGCCCTTGTCACTATGGGCCCTTGTCACTGTGGGCCCTTGTCACTGTGGGCGCTTGTTGCTATGGGCCCTTGTCACTGTGGGCCCTTGTCACTGTGGGCCCTTGTCACTGCAGGCCCTTGACGCTATCAGCCCTTGTCACTATGGGCCCTTGTCACTGTTGAAGGAACACAAAACAGCAAAACATAGAAAGCAGCTCCTCAATGCATTACTCAAATGTGATGTTCTTCTGCCTCAGGCCAGTTGTTGTGTGTGTGTGCTCTACGATCAAGAACATGTGGCCTTCTACAGGTCCTGCATAATCTATGTGAATCCTCTGCCACGGTTCTTCAAGCCGTTCCCATGGAACACCTCTCACTCGCTGACAATGCGGGCATGCTTTGGCTTTCTCTTCCATGGTTACATCCAGCCCTGGCCTCCAGAAGTACTGATTTCTTTCGTGCACAGTGTCCTTGTCAAGCACTTGCTTTCTTAATGACAACATGGTAGCCCCATAGCGCACGTCCTGCTTGGACTGTGAGCTCTTCCTGTCAATCCTGGTAAGGTTTTATTCTGTGGTTTACTCTCCTTTCCATTTCTAAGTAACCACGTCCACCACTTTAGATAGAACAGGGTCAGTATGTGTGTACTCCTGGATCTGTGCCACAGTTATTGCAGCTGTAGGTACTTCTGTGAAGTAGAAGATCTTTTCGAGGGATGCCTCTGGAGCTAAGGGTAGTCTGGACAGTCCATCAGCATTTGAATGGTACCCAGACCTCCTGTACTTTATGTAGTACTAATGTGCAGACAGTAACACAGCCCAACACTGCTTTGACCAGCAGCCAAGCATGTGGATCAAAAATTTCTGTCAAGCAGCAATAATCTGTCAGCAGTGTGAATGGTTGACTACAGAGGAATTGATGGAATTTCAAAGACAACTGTGAGTGCTTCCCGCTCAATCTGGGCATAGTGGCTTTTTACCTTGTTTAACGACCCCGATGTAAAAGCGATTGAACGGTCTACACCCGGTGACCTGGCGTGTGGGATAACTGCCCCCACACCAGATGGTGATGTGTCGCAGGCCAACGATGGGTTGAAGTGTGTCAGTGCTTCAGACTGTCACAAGGCTGGTTTAGCCTTTTTGAAAGATAACCCGTCGATCACATGATCCAAATATTCAATCAAAGGTCGCAAGAACTCAAACTTCTCCACAGATCTTGGTGGTTGAAGTGCAGCCTCTAAGTTTTGGAGCTGTTCATTCATCATTTTCCCAGCAATGAGTAAATCATCCGAATAACAATTCACCCTGTCAACCCGCTCAGGATCTGATCCACCTCACCCCCGTCAACTCGCTCAGGATCAGATCCATCTCACCCCCATCAACCCGCTCAGAATCTGATCCACCTCACCCCCGTCAACACGATCAGGATCTGATCCACCTCACCCCCGTCAACCCAATCAGCATCTGATCCATTTCATCCTGTCAACCCGATCAGGATCTGATCCACCTCACCCCCATCAACCCGCTCAGGATCAGATCCATCTCACCCCCGTCAACCCGCTCAGGATCTGATCCACCTCACCCCCGTCAACCCGATCAGGATCTGATCCACCTCACCCCCGTCAACCCGATCAGGATCTGATCCACCTCACCCCCGTCGACCCGCTCAGGATCAGATCCATCTCACCCCCATCAACCCGCTCAGGATCTGATCCACCTCACCCCCGTCAACCCGATCAGGATCTGATCCACCTCACCCCCGTCAACCCAATCAGCATCTGATCCATTTCATCCTGTCAACCCGATCAGGATCTGATCCAGCTCACCCCCGTCAACCTGATCAGGATCTGATCCACTTCACCCTGTCAATCCGATCAGGACCTGATCCACTTCACCCCCATCAACCGGCTCAGGTTCTGATCCATTTCATGCCCGTCAACTGGATCAGAATATGATCTATTTCACCCTGTCAACCCGATCAGGATCTGATCCATTACACCCCCGTCAACCCAATCAGGATCTGATCCACCTCACCCCCGTCAACCCGATCAGGATCTGATCCACTTCACCCTGTCAACCCAATCAGGATCTGATCCATTTCATCCTGTCAATCCACTCAGGATCTGATCCATTTCATCCTGTCAATCCACTCAGGATCTGATCCATTTCACCCCGTCAACACGCTCAGGATCTGATCCATTTTTCCCCCGTCAACCCGATCAGGATCTGATCCACCTCACCCCCGTCAACCCGATCAGGATCTGATCCACCTCACCCCCGTCAACCCGCTCAGGATCTGATCCACCTCACCCCCGTCAACCCGATCAGGATCTGATCCACCTCACCCCCGTCAACCCGATCAGGATCTGATCCACCTCACCCCCGTCAACCCGATCAGGATCTGATCCACCTCACCCCCTGATCCATTTCACCCCGCTGGATCAGGATCAGATCCATTTCACCCCCGTCAACCCGATCAGGATCTGATCCACCTCACCCCCGTCAACCCGATCAGGATCTGATCCACCTCAACCCCGTCAACCCGATCAGGATCTGATCCATCTCACCCCCGTCAACCCGATCAGGATCTGATCCACCTCACCCCCGTCAACCTGCTCAGCATCTAATCTATTTCATCCTGTCAACCCGTTCAGGATCTGATCCATCTTGCCCCCGTCAACCTGATCAGGATCTGATCCATTTCACCCCGTCAACCCGATCATTATCTGATCCACTTCACCATCGTCAACCCAATCAGGATCTGATCCATCTCGCCCCAGTCAACCCGATCAGGATCTGATCCAGCTCACCCCCGTCAACCTGATCAGGATCTGATCCACCTCACCCCCGTCAACCCGATCAGGATCTGATCCACCTCACCCCCGTCAACCCGATCAGGATCTGATCCACCTCACCCCCGTCAACCCGATCAGAATCTGATCCACCTCACCCCCGTCAACCCGATCAGGATCTGATCCATTTCATCCTGTCAATCCACTCAGGATCTGATCCATTTCACCCCGTCAACCTGCTCAGGATCTGATCCATTTCGCCCCCGTCAACCGGATCAGGATCTGATCCACCTCACCCCCATCAACCGAATCAGGATCTGATCCATTTCACCCCCGTCAACCCGATCAGGATCTGACCCACCTCACCCCCGTAAACCCGCTCAGGATCTGATCCACCTCACCCCGGGTCAACCCGATCAGGATCTGATCCATTTCACCCCCGTCAACCCGATCAGGATCAAATTAACCTCACCCGCGTCAACCCGATCAGCATCTGATCCATTTCACCCTGTCAACCTGCTCAGGATCTGATCCATCTCATCCCCATCAACCCGATCAGGATCTGATCCATCTCGCCCCCGTCAACCCGATCAGGATCTGATCCACCTCACCCCCGTCAACCCGCTCAGTATCTGATCCACTTCACCCTGTCAACCCGATCAGAATCTGATCCATTTCACCCCCGTCAACCCGATCAGGATCTGATCCCTTTCACTCTGTCAACCCGATCAGGATCTGATCCATTTCATCCTGTCAATCCACTCAGGATCTGATCCATTTCACCCCCGTCAACCCGATCAGGATCTGATCCACCTCACCCCTGTCAACCCGATCAGGATCTGATCCATTTCACCCCCGTCAACCCGATCAGGCTCTGATCCACCTCATCCCCGTCAACCCGATCAGGATCTGATCCACCTCACCCCCATCAACCAATCAGGATCTGATCCACCTCACCCCTGTCAACCCGATCAAGATCTGATCCATTTCACCCCCTTAATCCCGATCAGGATCTGATCCCCCTCACCCCCGTCAACCCGATCAGGATCTGATCCATTTTACCCCCGTCATCCCTATCAGGATCTCATCCATTTCAGCCCCGTCATCCCGATCAGCATTTGATCCATTGCCCCCGCATCTACTGGATCAGGATCTGATCCATTTCACCCTGTCAATCCGATCTGGATCTGATCAATCTCACCCCGTCAACCTGATCAGGATCTGATCCATTTCACCCTCGTCAATCCGATCAGGATCTGATCCATTTCACCCTGTCAACCTGCTCGGGATGTGATCCATTTCACCCCCATTCAACCCAATCAGGATCTGATGCATTACACCCTGGTCAACCCACTCAGCATCTGACCCGCCTAACCCCCGTCAACCCGATCTGCATCTGATCCACCCCAATCCCGTCCACCCGATCAGGATCTGATACATTTTACCCCCGTCAACCCGATCAGGATCTGATCCATTTCACCCAGTCAACCCGATCAGGATCTAATCCACTTCACCCAGTCAACCCCCTCAGGATCTGATCCACCTCACACCCGTCAACCCGATCAGGATCTGATTCATTTCACCCCCGTCAACCCGATCAGAATCTGATCCACCTCACCCCCGTCAACCCGTTCAGGATCTGATCCATTTCACCCCCGTCAACCCGATCAGGATCTGATCCATTTCACCCCCGTCAACCCGATCAGGATCTGATCCACCTCACCCCCATCAACCTGCTCATCATCTGATCCATTTCATCCTGTCAACCCAATCAGGATCTGATCCATTTCACCCCCGTCAACCCGATCAGGATCTGATCCATTTCACCCTGTCAACCCGATCAGGATCTGACCCACCAAACCCCCGTCAACCCGATCAGGATCAGATCCATCTCGCCCCCATCAACCTGATCAGGATCTGATCCATTTCATCCCGTCAACCCGATCAGTATCTGATCCACTTCACCCTCATCAACCGGCTGAGGGTCTGATCCATTTCACGCCCGTCAACCGGATCAGGATATGATCCATTTCACCCCAGTCAACCCAAGCAGGATCTGATCCACCTCACCCCCGTCAACCCGCTCAGGATCTGATCCATTTCACCCTCGTCATTCCGATCAGGATATGATCCATTTCACCCCCGTCAACCTGCTCAGCATCTAATCTATTTCATCCTGTCAACCCGTTCAGGATCTGATCCATCTTGCCCCCGTCAACCTGATCAGGATCTGATCCATTTCACCCCGTCAACCCGATCATTATCTGATCCACTTCACCATCGTCAACCCAATCAGGATCTGATCCATCTCGCCCCAGTCAACCCGATCAGGATCTGATCCAGCTCACCCCCGTCAACCTGATCAGGATCTGATCCACTTCACCCTGTCAATCCGATCAGGACCTGATCCACTTCACCCCCATCAACCGGCTCAGGTTCTGATCCATTTCATGCCCGTCAACTGGATCAGAATATGATCTATTTCACCCTGTCAACCCGATCAGGATCTGATCCATTACACCCCCGTCAACCCGCTGAGGATCTGACCCACCTCACCCCCGTCAACCCGCTCAGGATCTGATCCCTTTCACCCTGTCAACCCGATCAGGATCTGATCCATTTCATCCTCTCAATCCACTCAGGATCTGATCCATTTCACCCTGTCAACCCGATCAGGATCTGATCCATTTCACCCCCGTCAACCCGATCAGGATCTGATCCATTTCACCCCCGTCAACCCGATCAGGATCTGATCCATTTCACCGCCGTCAACCGGATCAGGATCTGATCCATTTCACCCTGTCAACCCAATCAGGATCTGACCCACCAAACCCCCGTCAACCCGATCAGGATCAGATCCATCTCGCCCCCATCAACCTGATCAGGATCTGATCCATTTCATCCCGTCAACCCGATCAGTATCTGATCCACTTCACCCTCATCAACCGGCTGAGGGTCTGATCCATTTCACGCCCGTCAACCGGATCAGGATATGATCCATTTCACCCCAGTCAACCCAAGCAGGATCTGATCCACCTCACCCCCGTCAACCCGCTCAGGATCTGATCCATTTCACCCTCGTCATTCCGATCAGGATCTGATCCATTTCACCCCCGTCATCCCGATCAGGATCTGATCCCCCTCACCCCCGTCAACCTGCTCAGCATCTAATCTATTTCATCCTGTCAACCCGTTCAGGATCTGATCCATCTTGCCCCCGTCAACCTGATCAGGATCTGATCCATTTCACCCCGTCAACCCGATCATTATCTGATCCACTTCACCATCGTCAACCCAATCAGGATCTGATCCATCTCGCCCCAGTCAACCCGATCAGGATCTGATCCAGCTCACCCCCGTCAACCTGATCAGGATCTGATCCATTTCACCCTGTCAATCCGATCAGGACCTGATCCACTTCACCCCCATCAACCGGCTCAGGTTCTGATCCATTTCACCCCCGTCAACCGGATCAGGATCTGATCCACCTCACCCCTGTCAACCCGATCAGGATCTGATCCATTTCATCCTGTCAATCCACTCAGGATCTGATCCATTTCACCCCCGTCAACCCGATCAGGATCTGATCCATTTCACCCCCGTCAACCCGATCAGGATCTGATCCATTTCACCCCCGTCAACCCGATCAGGATCTGATCCATTTCACCCCCGTCAACCCGATCAGGATCTGATCCATTTCACCCCTGTCAACCCGATCAGGATCTGATCCATCTCACCCCCGTCAACCCGATCAGGATCTGATCCATTTCACCCCCGTCAACCGGATCAGGATCTGATCCATTTCACCCCAGTCAACCCGATCAGGATCTGATCCATTTCACCCCATCAACCCGATCAGGATCTGATCCATCTCACCCCCGTCAACCCGATCAGGATCTGATCCATTTCACCCCCGTCAACCCGATCAGGATCTGATCCATTTCACCCCAGTCAACCCGATCAGGATCTGATCCATTTCACCTTGTCAACCCGTTCAGAATCTGATCCATTTCACCCCTGTCAACCCGCACAGGATCTGATCTATTTCACACCCGTCAACCCGATCAGGATTTGATCCATTTCACCCTGTCAAGCCGATCAAGATCTGATCCACTTCACGCAGACAACCCCATCAGGATCTGATCCACCTCACACCTGTCAACCCGATCAGGATCTAATTCATTTCACCCCCGTAATCCCGATCAGGATCTGATCCCCCTCACCCCCGTCAACCCGATCAGGATCTGATCCACTTCACGCAGACAACCCCAACAGGATCTGATCCACCTCACACCTGTCAACCCGATCAGGATCTAATTCATTTCACCCCCTTAATCCCGATCAGGATCTGATCCCCCTCACCCCCGTCAACCCGATCAGGATCTGATCCATTTTACCCCCGTCATCCCTATCAGGATCTCATCCATTTCAGCCCCGTCATCCCGATCAGCATTTGATCCATTGCCCCCGCATCTACTGGATCAGGATCTGATCCATTTCACCCTGTCAATCCGATCTGGATCTGATCAATCTCACCCCGTCAACCTGATCAGGATCTGATCCATTTCACCCTCGTCAATCCGATCAGGATCTGATCCATTTCACCCTGTCAACCTGCTCGGGATGTGATCCATTTCACCCCCATTCAACCCAATCAGGATCTGATGCATTACACCCTGGTCAACCCACTCAGCATGTGACCCGCCTAACCCCCGTCAACCCGATCTGCATCTGATCCACCCCAATCCCGTCCACCCGATCAGGATCTGATCCATTTTACCCCCGTCAACCCGATCAGGATCTGATCCATTTCACCCTGTCAACCCGATCAGGATCTGATCCACATCACCCAGTCAACCCGATCAGGATCTGATCCACCTCACCCGCGTCAACCCGATGAGGATCTGATCCATTTCACCCACGTCAACCCAATCAGAATCTGATCCACCTCACCCCCGTCAACCCGATCAGGATCTGATCCATTTCACCCCCGTCAACCCGATCAGGATCTGATCCATTTCACCCCCGTCAACCCGATCAGGATCTGATCCACCTCACCCCCATCAACCTGCTCAGCATCTAATCTATTTCATCCTGTCAACCCGTTCAGGATCTGATCCATTTCACCCCCGTCAACCTGATCAGGATCTGATCCATTTCACCCTGTCAACCCAATCAGGATCTGACCCACCAAACCCCCGTCAACCCGATCAGGATCAGATCCATCTCGCCCCCATCAACCTGATCAGGATCTGATCCATTTCATCCCGTCAACCCGATCAGTATCTGATCCACTTCACCCTCATCAACCGGCTGAGGGTCTGATCCATTTCACGCCCGTCAACCCGATCAGGATCTGATCCATTTCACCCCCGTCAACCCGATCAGGATCTGATCCACCTCACCCCCGTCAACCCGATCAGGATCTGATCCATTTCACCCTGTCAACCCGATCAGGATCTGATCCATTTCACCCCCGTCAACCTGCTCAGCATCTAATCTATTTCATCCTGTCAACCCGATCAGGATCTGATCCATCTCACCCCCGTCAACCCGATCAGGATCTGATCCATTTCACCCTGTCAACCCGATCAGGATCTGATCCATTTCACCCCCGTCAACCCGATCAGGATCTGATCCATTTCACCCCTGTTAACCAGATCAGGATCTGATCCAACTCACCCCCGTCAACCTGATCAGGATCTGATCCATTTCACCCTGTCAACCCGATCAGGACCTGATCCACTTCACCCCCGTCAACTGGCTGAGGTTCTGATCCATTTCATGCCCGTCAACTGGATCAGAATATGATCTATTTCACCCTGTCAACCCGATCAGGATCTGATCCATTACACCCCCGTCAACCCGCTGAGGATCTGACCCACCTCACCCCCGTCAACCCGATCAGGATCTGATCCACTTCACCCTGTCAACCCGCTCAGGATCTGATCCCTTTCACCCCCGTCAACCCGCTCAGGATCTGATCCATTTCATCCTGTAAATCCACTCAGGATCTGATCCATTTAACGCCGTCAACCCGATCAGGATCTGATCCATTTCACCCTGTCAACCCGATCAGGATCTGATCCATTTCACCCCCGTCAACCCGATCAGGATCTGATCCATTTCACCCTGTCAACCCGATCAGGATCTGATCCACCTCACCCCCGTCAACCCGATCAGGATCAGATCCATCTCGCCCCCAACAACCTGATCAGGATCTGATCCATTTCATCCCGTCAACCCGATCAGTATCTGATCCACTTCACCCTTATCAACCGGCTGAGGGTCTGATCCATTTCACGCCCGTCAACCGGATCAGGATATGATCCATTTCACCCCCGTCAACCCGATCAGGATCTGACCCACCTCACCCCCGTCAACCTGCTCAGGATCTGATCCATTTCACCCCAGTCAAACCGATCAGGATCTGATACATTTCACACCCGTCATCCCGATCAGGATCTGATCCCCCTCACCCCCGTCAACCTGCTCAGCATCTAATCTATTTCATCCTGTCAACCCGTTCAGGATCTGATCCATCTTGCCCCCGTCAACCTGATCAGGATCTGATCCATTTCACCCCGTCAACCCGATCAGGATCTGATCCACTTCACCATCGTCAACCCAATCAGGATCTGATCCATCTCGCCCCAGTCAACCCGATCAGGATCTGATCCAGCTCACCCCCGTCAACCTGATCAGGATCTGATCCATTTCACCCTGTCAATCCGATCAGGACCTGATCCACTTCACCCCCATCAACCGGCTCAGGTTCTGATCCATTTCACGCCCGTCAACTGGATCAGAATATGATCTATTTCACCCTGTCAACCCGATCAGGATCTGATCCATTTCATCCTGTCAATCCACTCAGGATCTGATCCATTTCACCCCCGTCAACCCGATCAGGATCTGATCCACCTCACCCCCGTCAACCCGATCAGGATCTGATCCACTTCACCCTGTCAACCCGATCAGGATCTGATCCATTTCACCCTGTCAACCCGATCAGGATCTGATCCATTTCATCCTGTCAATCCACTCAGGATCTGATCCATTTCACCCCGTCAACACGCTCAGGATCTGATCCATTTTTCCCCCGTCAACCCGATCAGGATCTGATCCATTTCACCGCCGTCAACCGGATCAGGATCTGATCCATTTCACCCCAGTCAACCCGATCAGGATCTGCTCGATTTCACCCTATCAACCCGATCAGGATATGATCCATCTCACCCTCGTCAACCTGATCAGGATATGATCCATTTCACCGCCGTCAACCGGATCAGGATCTGATCCATTTCACCCCAGTCAACCCGATCAGGATCTGATCGATTTCACCCTATCAACCCGATCAGGATATGATCCATCTCACCCTCGTCAACCTGATCAGGATATGATCCATTTCACCCCGTCACCACGATCAGGATCTGATCCATCTCACCCCAGTCAACCCGATCAGGATCTGATCCATTTCACCTTGTCAACCCGTTCAGAATCTGATCCATTTCACCCCTGTCAACCCGCACAGGATCTGATCTATTTCACACCCGTCAACCCGATCAGGATTTGATCCATTTCACGCAGACAACCCCATCAGGATCTGATCCACCTCACACCTGTCAACCCGATCAGGATCTAATTCATTTCACCCCCGTAATCCCGATCAGGATCTGATCCCCCTCACCCCCGTCAACCCGATCAGGATCTGATCCACTTCACGCAGACAACCCCATCAGGATCTGATCCACCTCACACCTGTCAACCCGATCAGGATCTAATTCATTTCACCCCCTTAATCCCGATCAGGATCTGATCCCCCTCACCCCCGTCAACCCGATCAGGATCTGATCCATTTTACCCCCGTCATCCCTATCAGGATCTCATCCATTTCACCCCCGTCAACCCGATCAGGATTTGATCCATTGCCCCCGCGTCAACTGGATCAGGATCTGATCCATTTCACCCTGTCAATCCGATCTGGATCTGATCAATCTCACCCCGTCAACCTGATCAGGATCTGATCCATTTCACCCTCGTCAATCCGATCAGGATCTGATCCATTTCACCCTGTCAACCTGCTCGGGATGTGATCCATTTCACCCCCGTCAACCCAATCAGGATCTGATGCATTACACCCTGGTCAACCCACTCAGCATCTGACCCGCCTAACCCCCGTCAACCCGATCTGCATCTGATCCACCCCAATCCCGTCCACCCGATCAGGATCTGATACATTTTACCCCCGTCAACCCGATCAGGATCTGATCCATTTCACCCAGTCAACCCGATCAGGATCTAATCCACTTCACCCAGTCAACCCCCTCAGGATCTGATCCACCTCACACCCGTCAACCCGATCAGGATCTGATTCATTTCACACCCGTCATCCCGATCAGAATCTGATCTCTCTCACCCCCGTCAACCCGTTCAGCATCTGATCCATTTTACCCCCGTCAACCCGATCAGGATCTGATCCATTTCACCCCCGTCAACCCGATCAGGATCTGATCCACCTCACCCCCATCAACCTGCTCAGCATCTAATCTATTTCATCCTGTCAACCCGTTCAGGATCTGATCCATTTCACCCCCGTCAACCCGATCAGGATCTGATCCATTTCACACCGTCAACCCGATCAGGATCTGACCCACCTCACCCCCGTCAACCCGATCAGGATCTGATCCACCTCACCCGCGTCAACCCGATGAGGATCTGATCCATTTCACCCCTGTCAACCCGATCAGGATCTGATCCATTTCACCCCCGTCAACTGGCTCAGGTTCTGATCAATTTTACGCCCGTCAACCGGATCAGGATATGATCCATTTCACCCCAGTCAACCCGAGCAGGATCTGATCCACCTCACCCCCGTCAACCCGATCAGGATCTGATCCATTTCACCCTCGTCAACCCGATCAGGATATGATCCATTTCACCCCCGTCAACCTGCTCAGCATCTAATCTATTTCATCCTGTCAACCCGTTCAGGATCTGATCCATCTTGCCCCCGTCAACCCGATCATTATCTGATCCACTTCACCATCGTCAACCCAATCAGGATCTGATCCATCTCGCCCCAGTCAACCCGATCAGGATCTGATCCAGCTCACCCCCGTCAACCTGATCAGGATCTGATCCACTTCACCCTGTCAATCCGATCAGGACCTGATCCACTTCACCCCCATCAACCGGCTCAGGTTCTGATCCATTTCATGCCCGTCAACTGGATCAGAATATGATCTATTTCACCCTGTCAACCCGATCAGGATCTGATCCATTTCACCCCCGTCAACCCGATCAGGATCTGATCCACCTCACCCCCGTCAACCCGATCAGGATCTGATCCATTTCACCCTGTCAACCCGATCAGGATCTGATCCATTTCACCCCCGTCATCCCGATCAGGACCTGATCCACTTCACCCCCATCAACCGGCTCAGGTTCTGATCCATTTCATGCCCGTCAACTGGATCAGAATATGATCTATTTCACCCTGTCAACCCGATCAGGATCTGATCCATTACACCCCCGTCAACCCGCTGAGGATCTGATCCACCTCACCCCCGTCAACCCGATCAGGATCTGATCCATTTCACCCTGTCAACCCGATCAGGATCTGATCCATTTCACCCCCGTCAACCCGATCTGGATCTGACCCACCTCACCCCCGTCAACCCGATCAGGATCTGATCCATCACACCCCCGTCAACCCGATCAGGATTTGATCCATTGCACCCCCGTCAACCCGATCAGGATCTGATCCATTTCACCCTGTCAACCCGATCAGGATCTGATCCACATCACCCAGTCAACCCCCTCAGGATCTGATCCACCTCACACCCGTCAACCCGATCAGGATCTGATTCATGTCACCCCTGTCATCCCGATCAGAATCTGATACCTCTCACCCCCTCAACCCGTTCAGGATCTGATCCATTTTACCCCCGTCAACCCGATCAGGATCTGATCCATTTCAGCCCCGTCAAACCGATCAGGATCTGATCCACCTCACCCCCGTCAACCTGCTCATCATCTGATCCATTTCATCCTGTCAACCCGATCAGGATCTGATCCATTTCACCCCCGTCAACCCGATCAGGATCTGATCCATTTCACACCGTCAACCCGATCAGGATCTGACCCACCTCACCCCCGTCAACCCGATCAGGATCTGATCCATTTCACCCCCGTCAACCCGATCAGGATCTGATCCATTTCACCCCCGTCAACCCGATCAGGATCTGATCCATTTCACCCCCGTCAACCCGATCAGGATCTGATCCATTTCACCCCCGTCAACCCGATCAGGATCTGATCCATCTCACCCCCGTCAACCCGATCAGGATCTGATCCATTTCACCCCTGTCAACCCGATCAGGATCTGATCCATTTCACCCCCGTCAACCCACTCAGGATCTGATCCATTTCACCCCCGTCAACCCGATCAGGATCTGATCCATTTCACCCCCGTCAACCCGATCAGGATCTGATCCACCTCACCCGCGTCAACCCGATCAGGATCTGATCCATTTCACCCCCGTCAACCCGATCAGGATCTGATCCATTTCACCCCCGTCAACCCGATCAGGATCTGATCCATTTCACCCTGTCAACCCGATCAGGATCTGATCCACTTCACCCAGTCAACCCCCTCAGGATCTGATCCACCTCACACCCGTCAACCCGATCAGGATCTGATCCATTTCACCCCCGTCAACCCGATCAGAATCTGATCCCTCTCACCCCCTCATCCCGATCAAGATCTGATCCATTTTACCCCCGTCAACCCGATCAGGATCTGATCCACCTCACCCCCGTCAACCCGATCAGGATCTGATCCACCTCACCCCCGTCAACCCGATCAGGATCTGATCCATTTCACCCTGTCAACCCGATCAGGATCTGATCCACCTCACCCCCGTCAACCTGATCAGGATCTGCTCCATTTCACCCTGTCAACCTGATCAGGACCTGATCCACTTCACCCCCGTCAACCCGCTCAGGATCTGATCCATTTCACCCCCGTCAACCGGATCAGGATACGATCCATTTCACCCCAGTCAACCCGATCAGGATCTGATCCATTTCACCCCCGTCAACCCGATCAGGATCTGATCCACCTCACACCCGTCAACCCGATCAGGATCTGATCCACTTCACCCTGTCAACCCAATCAGGATCTGATCCATTTCACCCCCGTCATCCCGATCAGGATCTGATCCCCCTCACCCCCGTCAACCCGATCAGGATCTGATCCATTTCACCCCCGTCAACCCGATCAGGATCTGATCCAGCTCACCCCCGTCAACCTGATCAGGATCTGATCCATTTCACCCTGTCAACCCGATCAAGACCTGATCCACTTCACCCAGTCAACCCCCTCAGGATCTGATCCACCTCACACCCGTCAACCCGATCAGGATCTGATACATTTCACACCCGTCATCCCGATCAGGATCATATCCCCCTCACCCCCGTCAACCCGTTCAGGATCTGATCCATTTTACCCCCGTCAACCCGATCAGGATCTGATCCATTTCACCCCTGTCAAACCGATCAGGATCTGATCCACCTCACCCCCGTCAACCTGCTCATCATCTGATCCATTTCATCCTGTCAACCCGATCAGGATCTGATCCATTTCACCCCCGTCAACCCGATCAGGATCTGATCCATTTCACACCGTCAACCCGATCTGGATCTGACCCACCTCACCTGCGTCAACCCGATCAGGATCTGATCCATTTCACCCCAGTCAACCCGATCAGGATCTGATCCATTTCACCCTTTCAACCCGAACAGGATCTGATCCATCTCACCCTCGTCAATCTGATCAGGATCTGATCCATTTCACTCCGTCACCACGATCAGGATCTGATCCATCTCACCCCAGTCAACCGGATCAGGATCTGATCCATTTCACCCCAGTCAACCCGATCAGGATCTGATCCATTTAATCCTGTTAACCCACTCAGAATCTGATCCACCTCACACCCGTCCACCCGATCAGGATCTGATACATTTCACCCCCGTCATCCCGATCAGGATCTGATCCCCCTCACCCCCGTCAACCCGTTCAGGATCTGATCCATTTCACCCCCGTCAACCCGATCAGGATCTGATCCATTTCACCCCCGTCAACCCGATCAGGATCTGATCCATTTCACCCTGTCAACCCGATCAGGATCTGATCCATTTCACCCTGTCAACCCCCTCAGGATCTGATCCACCTCACACCCGTCAACCCGATCAGGATCTGATCCATTTCACCCCCGTCAACCCGATCAGGATCTGATCCCTCTCACCCCCTCAACCCGTTCAAGATCTGATCCATTTTACCCCCGTCAACCCGATCAGGATCTGATCCATTTCACCCCCGTCAACCCGATCAGGATCTGATCCATTTCACCCCCGTCAACCCGATCAGGATCTGATCCATTTCACCCCGTCAACCCGATCAGGATCTGATCCACTTCACCCAGTCAACCCCCTCAGGATCTGATCCACCTCACACCCGTCAACCCGATCAGGATCTGATTCATGTCACCCCTGTCATCCCGATCAGAATCTGATACCTCTCACCCCCTCAACCCGTTCAGGATCTGATCCATTTTACCCCCGTCAACCCGATCAGGATCTGATCCATTTCAGCCCCGTCAACCCGATCAGGATCTGATCCACCTCACCCCCGTCAACCTGCTCATCATCTGATCCATTTCATCCCGTCAACCCGATCAGGATCTGATCCATTTCACCCTGTCAACCCGATCAGGATCTGATCCACCTCACCCCCGTCAACCCGATCAGGATCTGATCCATTTCACCCCCGTCAACCCGATCAGGATCTGATCCATTTCACCCCATCAACCCGATCAGTATCTGATCCACTTCACCCCCGTCAACCCGATCAGGATCTGATCCATCTCGCCCCAGTCAACCCGATCAGGATCTGATCCACTCACCCCCGTCAAACTGATCAGGATCTGATCCATTTCACCCTGTCAACCCGATCAGGACCTGATCCACTTCACCCCCGTCAACCCGCTCAGGATCTGATCCATTTCACCGCTGCCAACCGGATCAGGATCTGATCCATTTCACCCCAGTCAACCCGATCAGGATCTGATCCATTTCACCCTGTCAACCCAATCAGGATCTGATCCATTTCACCCCCGTCAACCCGATCAGGATCTGATCCATTTCACCCCCGTCAACCCGATCAGGATCTGATCCATTTCACCCTGTCAACCCGATCAGGATCTGATCCACTTCACCCCTGTCAACCCGATCAGGATCTGATCCATTTCACCCCCGTCAACCCGATCAGGATCTGATTCATGTCACCCCCGTCATCCCGATCAGAATCTGATACCTCTCACCCCCTCAACCCGTTCAGGATCTGATCCATTTTACCCCCGTCAACCCGATCAGGATCTGATCCATTTCAGCCCCGTCAAACCGATCAGGATCTGATCCACCTCACCCCCGTCAACCTGCTCATCATCTGATCCATTTCATCCTGTCAACCCGATCAGGATCTGATCGATTTCACCCTATCAACCCGATGAGGATCTGATCCACCTCACCCCCGTCAACCCGATCAGGATCTGATTTACTTCACCCCCGTCAACCCGATCAGGATCTGATCCATTTCACCCCTGTCAACCCGATGAGGATCTGATCCATTTCACCCCCGTCAACAAAAAATCAGGATCTGATCCATTTTTCCCCCGTCAACCCGAAGAGGATCTGATCCATTTCACCGCTGTCAACCGGATCAGGATCTGATCCATTTCACCCCAGTCAACCCGATCAGGATCTGATCCATTTCACCCTATCAACCCGATCAGGATATGATCCATCTCACCCTCGTCAACCTGATCAGGATCTGATCCATTTCACCCTGTCAACCCGATCAGGATCTGATCCACTTCACCCAGTCAACCCCCTCAGGATCTGATCCACCTCACACCCGTCAACCCGATCAGGATCTGATCCATCTCACCCCCGTCATCCCGATCAGGATCTGATCCATTTCACCCCCGTCAACCCGATCAGGATCTGATCCATTTCACCCCCGTCAACCCGATCAGGATCTGATCCATTTCACCCCCGTCAACCCGATCAGGATCTGATCCATTTCACCCGCGTCAACCCGATCAGGATCTGATCCATTTCACCCTGTCAACCCGATCAGGATCTGACCCATCTCACCCCCGTCAACCCGATCAGGATCTGATCCATTTCACCCCGTCAACCTGATCAGGATCTGATCCATTTCACTCTGTCAACCCGATCAGGATCTGATCCATTTCACCCTGTCAACCCGATCAGGATCTGATCCATTTCACCCCCGTCAACCCGCTCAGGATCTGATCCATTGCACCCCCGCCAACCCGATCAGGATCTGATCCATTTCATCCTGTCAATCCACTCAGGATCTGATCCATTTCATCCTGTCAATCCACTCATGATCTGATCTATTTCACTCTGTCAACCCACTCAGGATCTGATCCATTTCACCCTGTCAACCCGCTCAGGATCTGATCCATTTCACCCCCGCCAACCCGATCAGGATCTGATCCATTTCACCCTCGTCAATCCGATCAGGATCTGATCCATTTCACCCTGTCAACCCGATCAGGATCTGATCCATTTCACCCCCGTCAACCCGATCAGGATCTGATCCACCTCACCCCCGTCAACCTGATCAGGATCTGATCCATTTCACCCTGTCAACCCGATCAGGATCTGATCCACCAAACCTCCGTCAACCCGATCAGGATCTGATCCATTTCACCCCCGTCAACCTGATCAGGATCTGATCCATTTCACCCCATCAACCCGATCAGTATCTGATCCACTTCACCCTCATCAACCGGCTGAGGTTCTGATCCATTTCACCCCCGTCAACCCGATCAGGATATGATCCATTTCACCCCCGTCAACCCGATCAGGATCTGATCCACCTCACCCCCGTCAACCCGATCAGGATCTGATCCATTTCACCCCCGTCAACCCGATCAGGATCTGATCCATTTCACCCTGTCAACCCGATCAGGATCTGATCCATTTCACCCCCGTCAACCCGATCAGGATCTGATCCATTTCACCCCGTCAACCCGCTCAGGATCTGATCCATTTCACCCCCGTCAACCCGATCAGGATCTGATCCACCTCACCCCCGTCAACCCGATCAGGATCTGATCCATTTCACCCTGTCAACCCAATCAGGATCTGATCCATTCCACACCCGTCAACCCAATCAGGATCTGATCCATTTTTCTCCTGTCAAACCAATCAGCATCTGATCGATTTCACCCTATCAACCCGATGAGGATATGATCCATCTCACCCTCGTCAACCCGATCAGGATCTGATCCATTTCACCCTGTCAACCCGATCAGGATCTGATCCACTTCACCCAGTCAACCCCCTCAGGATCTGATCCACCTCACACCCGTCAACCCGATCAGGATCTGATACATTTCACCCCCGTCATCCCGATCAGGATCTGATCCCCCTCACCCCCGTCAACCCGTTCAGGATCTGATCCATTTCACCCCCATCAACCCGATCAGGATCTGATCCACCTCACCCCCGTCACCCTGATCAGGATCTGATCCATTTCATCCTGTCAACCTGATCAGGACCTGATCCATTTCACCCCCGTCAACCCGATCAGGATCTGATCCACCTCACCCCCGTCAACCTGATCAGGATCTGATCCATTTCACCCTGTCAACCCGATCAGGATCTGACCCACCACACCTCCGTCAACCCGATCAGGATCAGATCCATCTCGCCCCCGTCAACCTGATCAGGATCTGATCCATTTCACCCCGTCAACCCGATCAGTATCTGATCCACTTCACCCTCATCAACCGGCTGAGGTTCTGATCCATTTCACGCCCGTCAACCGGATCAAGATATGATCCATTTCACCCCAGTCAACCCAAGCAGGATCTGATCCACCTCACCCCCGTCAACCCGCTCAGGATCTGATCCATTTCACCCCCGTCAACCCGATCAGGATCTGATCCATTTCACCCTGTCAACCTGATCAGGATCTGATCCATTTCACCCCCGTCAACCCGATCAGGATCTGATCCATTTCACCCCGTCAACCCGCTCAGGATCTGATCCATTTCACCCCCGTCAACCGGATCAGGATCTGATCCACCTCACCCCTGTCAACCCGATTAGGATCTGATCCATTTCATCCTGTCAACCCACTCAGGATCTGATCCATTCCACACCCATCAACCCAATCAGGATCTGATCCATTTTTCTCCCGTCAAACCAATCAGGATCTGATCGATTTCACCCTATCAACCCGATGAGGATATGATCCATCTCACCCTCGTCAACCTGATCAGGATCTGATCCACCTCACCCCCGTCAACCCGATCAGGATCTGATCCATTTCACCCTGTCAACCCGAACAGGATCTGATCCACTTCTCCCAGTCAACCCCCTCAGGATCTGATCCACCTCACACCCGTCAACCCGATCAGGATCTGATACATTTCACCCCCGTCATCCCGATCAGGATCTGATCCCCCTCACCCCCGTCAACCCATTCAGGATCTGATCCATTTTACCCCCGTCAACCCGATCAGGATCTGATCCACCTCACCCCCGTAAACCTGCTCAGCATCTAATCCATTTCATCCTGTCAACCCGATCAGGATCTGATCCATTTCACCCCCGTCAACCCGATCAGCATCTGATCCATTTAATTCTGTCAACCCACTCATGATCTGAACCATTTCACCCCTGTCAACCCGATCAGGATCTGATCCATCTCACCCCTGTCAGCCCGCTAAGGATCTGATCCATTTCACCCTGTCAACCCGATCAGGATCTGATCCATTTCACCCTGTCAACCCGATCAGGATCTGATCCATTTCACCCCCGTCAACCCGATCAGGATCTGATCCATTTCACCCTCTCAACCCGATCAGGATCTGATCCATTTCACCCCCGTCAACCCGATCAGGATCTGATCCATTTCACCCCCGTCAACCCGATCAGGATCTGATCCATTTCACCCTGTCAACCTGATCAGGATCTGATCCATTACACCCCCGTCAACCCGCTCAGCATCTGACCCGCCTCACCCCCGTCAACCCGATCAGGATCTCATCCACCTCACCACCGTCAACCCGATCAGGATCTGATCCATTTCGTCCTCTAAACCCGATCAGGATCTGATCCACCTCACCCCCGTCAACCCGATCAGGATCTGATCCATTTCACCCCTGTCAAACCGATCAAGATCTGATCCACCTCACCCGCGTCAACCCGATCAGGATCTGATCCATTTCACCCTCATCAACCGGCTGAGGATCTGATACATTTCACGCCCGTCAACCGGATCAGGATCTGATCCATTTCACCCCAGTCAACCCGATCAGGATCTGATCCACCTCACCCCCGTCAACCCGCTCAGGATCTGATCCATTTCACCCCCGTCAACCCGATCAGGATATGATCCATTTCACCCCAGTCAACCCGATCAGGATCTGATCCACCTCACCCCCGTCAACCTGATCTGGATCTGATCCATTTCATCCTCGTCAACCCGCTCAGGATCTGATCCATTTCACCCTCGTCAATCCGATTAGGATCTGATCCATTTCAGCCCCGTCAAACCGATCAGGATCTGATCCACCTCACCCCCGTAAACCTGCTCAGCATCTAATCCATTTCATCCTGTCAACCCGATCAGGATCTGATCCATTTCACCCCCGTCAACCCGATCAGCATCTGATCCATTTAATTCTGTCAACCCACTCATGATCTGAACCATTTCACCCCTGTCAACCCGATCAGGATCTGATCCACCTCACCCGCGTCAACCCGATCAGGATGTGATCCATTTCACCCTGTCAACCCGATCAGGATCTGATCCATTTCAACCTGTCAAGCCGATCAGGATCTGATCCATTTCACCCCCGTCAACCCGATCAGGATCTGATCCATTTCACCCTGGTCAACCCGATCAGGATCTGATCCATTTCACCCCGTTTCCCCGATCAGAATGTAACCCATTTCAGCCCCGTCAACCTGATCAGGATCTGATCCATTTCATCCTGTCAACCCGATCAGGATCTGATCCATTACACCTCCGTCAACCTGCTCAGCATCTGACCCGCCTCACCCCCGTCAACCCGATCAGGATCTGATACACCTCACCCCCGTCAACCCGATCAGGATCTGATCCATTTCGTCCTGTCAACCCAATCAGGATCTGATCCACCTCACCCCCGTCAACACATTCCGGATCTGATCCATTTCACCCCCGTCAACCCGATCAAGATCTGATCCACCTCACCCGCGTCAACCCGATCAGGATCTGATCCACTTCACCCCCGTCAACCGGATCAGGATCTGATCCATTTCACCCCCGTCAACCGGATCAGGATATGATCCATTTCACCCCAGTCAACCCGATAAGGATCTTATCCATTTCACCCCCGTCAATCCGATCAGGATCTGACCCATCTCACCCTTGTCAATCTGATCAGGATCTGATCCATTTCACCCCTGTCAACCCGATCAGGATCTGATCCACCTCACCCCCGTCAACCTGATCAGGATCTGATCCATTTCACCCCCGTCAACCCGATCAGGATCTGACCCATCTCACCCTCGTCAATCTGATCAGGATCTGATCCATTTCACCCTGTCAACCTGCTCGGGATGTGATCCATTTCACCCCCGTCAACCCGATCAGAATCTGATCCATTTCACCCTGTCAACCCGATCAGGATCTGATCCATTTCACCCCCGTCAACCCGATCAGGATCTGATCCACCTCACCCCTGTCAACCCGATCAGGATCTGATCCATTTCATCCTGTCAACCCACTCAGGATATGATCCATTTCACAACCGTCAACCCAATCAGGATCTGATCCATTTTTCACCCTTCAAACCAATCAGGATCTGATCGATTTCACCCTATCAACCCGATGAGGATATGATCCATATCACCCTCGTCAACCTGATCAGGATCTGATCCATTTCACCCTGTCACAACGATCAGGATCTGATCCATTTCACCCCCGTCAACCCGATCAGGATCTGATCCATTTCACCCTGTCAACCCGATCAGGATCTGATCCATTTCACCCCCGTCAACCCGATCAGGATCTGATCCATTTCACCCTGTCAACCCGATCAGGATCTGATCCACTTCTCCCTGGTCAACCCGCTCAGTATCTGATCCACCTTACCCCCGTCAACCCGTTCAGGATTTGATCCATTTCACCCCGTCACCACAATCAGGATCTGATCCATCTCACCCCAGTCAACCCGATCAGGATCTGATCCATTTCACCTTGTCAACCCGATCAAGATGTGATTCTTCTCACCCCCGTCAACTCGATCAGAATCTGATCCATTTCACCCTGTCAACCCGATCAGGATCTGATCCACATCACCCAGTCAAACCCCTCGGGATCTGATCCACCTCACACCCGTCAAACCGATCAGGATCTGATACATTTCACCCCCGTCATCCCGATCAGGATCTGATCCACCTCACACCCGTCAAACCGATCAGGATCTGATACATTTCACCCCCGTCATCCCGATCAGGATCTGAACCCCCTCACCCCCGTCAACTCGATCAGGATCTGATCCACCTCACCCCCGTCAACCTGATCAGGATCTGATCCACTTCACCCTGTCAACACGATCAGGATCTGATCCATTTCACCCCCGTCAACCCGATCAGGATCTGATCCATTTCATCCTGTCAATCCACTCAGGATCTGATCCATTTCACCCCGTCAACCTGCTCAGGATCTGATCCATTTCGCCCCCGTCAACCGGATCAGGATCTGATCCATTTCACCCTGTCAACCCGATCAGGATCTGATCCACATCACCCAGTCAACCCCCTCAGGATCTGATCCACCTCACCCGCGTCAACCCGATGAGGATCTGATCCATTTCACCCACGTCAACCCAATCAGGATCTGATCCATCTCACCCCAGTCAACCCGATCAGGATCTGATCCATCTCACCTTGTCAACCCGATGAAGATGTGATTCTTCTCACCCCCGTCAACTCGATCAGGATCTGATCCATTTCACCCTGTCAACCCGAACAGGATCTGATCCACTTCTCCCAGTCAACCCCCTCAGTATCTGATCCACCTCACCCCCGTCAACCCGATCAGGATCTGATCCATTTCACCCCCGTCAACCCGATCAGGATCTGATCCACCTCACCCGCGTCAACCCGATCAGGATCTGATCCATTTCATCCCAGTCAACCCGATCAGGATCTGATCCATTTCATTCTGTCAACCCGCTCAGGATCTGATCCATTTCACCCCTGTCAACCCGATCAGGATCTGATCCATCTCACCCCTGTCAGCCCGCTAAGGATCTGATCCATTTCACCCCGTCACCTCGATCAGAATGTAACCCATTTCAGCCCCGTCAACCTGATCAGGATCTGATCCATTACACCTCCGTCAACCCGCTCAGCATCTGACCCGCCTCACCCTGGTCAACCCGCTCAGTATCTGATCCACCTCAACCCCGTCAACCCGATCAGGATCTGATCCATCTCGCCCCCGTCAACCCGATCAGGATCTGATCCACCTCACCCCCGTCAACCCGCTCAGGATGTGAACCATTTCACACTGTCAACCCGATCAGGATCAGATCCATTTCACCCCCGTCATCCCGATCAGGATCTGATCCACCTCACCCCCGTCAACCTGATCAGAATCTGCTCCATTTCACCCTGTCAACCTGATCAGGATCTGATCCATTTCACCCCCGTCAACCTGATCAGAATCTAATCCACTTCACCCCCGTCAACCCGCTCAGGATCTGATCCATTTCATCCCCGTCAACCGGATCAGGATATGATCCATTTCACCCCAGTCAACCCGATCAGGATCTGATCCATTTCACCCTTTCAACCCGATCAATATCTGATCCATTACACCCCCGTCAACCCGCACAGGATCTGACCCACCTCACCCCCGTCAACCTGCTCAGGATCTGATCCACTTCACCCTGTCAACCCGATCATGATCTGATCCATTTCACCCCCGTCAACCCGATCAGGATCTGATCCATTTCATCCTGTCAATCCACTCAGGATCTGATCCATTTCACCCCGTCAACCCGCTCAGGATCTGATCCATTTCACCCCCGTCAACCCGATCAGGATCTGATCCATTTCACCGCCGTCAACCGGATCAGGATCTGATCCATTTCACCCCAGTCAACCCGATCAGGATCTGATACATTTCACACCCGTCAAACCGATCAGGATCTGATACATTTCACCCCCGTCAACCCGATCAGGATCTGATCCATTTCACCCCGTCAACCGGATCAGGATATGATCCATTTCACCCCAGTCAACCCGATCAGGATCTGATCCATTTCACCCTGTCAACCCGATCAAGATGTGATCCTTCTCACCCCCGTCAACCCGATCAGAATCTGATCCATTTCACCCTGTCAACCTGATCAGGATCTGATCCACTTCACCCAGTCAACCCCCTCAGGATCTGATCCACCTCACACCAGTCAAACCGATCAGGATCTGATACATTTCACACCCGTCATCCCGATCAGGATCTGAACCCCCTCACCCCCGTCAACTCGATCAGGATCTGATCCACCTCACCCCCGTCAACCTGCTCAGGATCTGATCCACTTCACCCTGTCAACACGATCATGATCTGATCCATTTCACCCTCGTCAACCCGATCAGGATCTGATCCATTTCATCCTGTCAATCCACTCAGGATCTGATCCATTTCACCCCGTCAACTTGCTCAGGATCTGATCCATTTCATCCCGTGTCCACGATCAGGATCAGATCCATTTCACCCCCATCAACCCGATCAGGATGTGATCCATTTCACCTTGTCAACCCGATCAAGATGTGATTCTTCTCACCCCCGTCAACTCGATCAGAATCTGATGCATTTCACCCTGTCAACCCGATTAGGATCTGATCCACATCACCCAGTCAACCCCCTCGGGATCTGATCCACCTCACACCCGTCAAACCGATCAGGATCTGATACATTTCACCCCCGTCATCCCGATCAGGATCTGATCCTCCTCACCCCCGTCAACCCGATCAGGATCTGATCCACCTCACCCCGTCAACCTGCTCAGGATCTGATCCACTTCACCCTGTGAACCCAATCAGGATCTGATCCATTTCACCCCTGTCAACCCGATCAGGATCTGATCCATTTCATCCTGTCAATCAACTCAGGATCTGATCCATTTTTCCCCCGTCAACCTGCTCAGGATCTGATCCATTTCACCCCCGTCAACCCGATCAGGATCTGATCCATTTCACCCTGTCAACCCGATCAGGATCTGATCCACTTCACCCCCGTCAACCCGCTCAGGATCTGATCCACCTCACCCCCGTCAACCCGATCAGGATCTGATCCATTTCACCCCCATCAACCCGATCAGGATCTGATCCACCTCACCCCCGTCAACCCGCTCAGCATCTGATCCATTTCATCCTGTCAACCCGATCAGGATCTGATCCATTTAATTCTGTCAACCCGCTCAGGATCTGATCCATTTCACCCCTGTCAACCCGATCAGGATCTGATCCATCTCACCCCTGTCAGCCCGCTAAGGATCTGATCCATTTCACCCCGTCAACCCAATCAGGATCTGATCCATTTCACCCTGTCAACCCGATCAGGATCTGATCCATTTCACCCCCGTCAACCCGATCAGGATCTGACCCACCTCACCCTGGTCAACCCGATCAGGATCTGATCCACCTCACCCCCGTCAACCCGATCAGGATCTGATCCATCTCGCCCCGTCAACCCGATCAGGATCTGATCCACCTCACACCCGTCAACCCGCTCAGGATGTCAACCATTTCACAGTGTCAACCCGATCAGGATCAGATCCATTTCACCCCCGTCATCCCGATCAGGATCTGATCCACCTCACCCCCGTCAACCTGATCAGAATCTGCTCCATTTCACCCTGTCAACCTGATCAGGATCTGATCCATTTCACCCCCGTCAACCTGATCAGAATCTAATCCACTTCACCCCCGTCAACCCGCTCAGGATCTGATCCATTTCACTTCCGTCAACCGGATCAGGATATGATCCATTTCACCCCAGTCAACCCGATCAGGATCTGATCCATTTCACCCTTTCAACCCGATCAGGATCTGATCCATTACACCCCCGTCAACCCGCACAGGATCTGACCCACCTCACCCCCGTCAACCTGCTCAGGATCTGATCCACTTCACCCTGTCAACCCGATCATGATCTGATCCATTTCACCCCCGTCAACCCGATCAGGATCTGATCCATTTCACCCTGTCAATCCACTCAGGATCTGATCATTTTAACCCCGTCAACCCGCTCAGGATCTGATCCATTTCACCCCGTCAACCCGCTCAGGATCTGATCCATTTCACCCCCGTCAACCGGATCAGGATCTGATCCACCTCACCCCTGTCAACCTGATCAGGATCTGATCCATTTCATCCTGTCAACCTGCTCAAGATTTGATCTATTTCACCCCCGTCATCCCGTTCAGGAGCTGATCCATTTCACCCTGTCAACACGATCAGGATCTGATCCATTCCAACCCCGTCAACCCGCTCAGCATCTGACCCACCTCACCCCCGTCAACCCGATCAGGATCTGATCCACCTCACCCCCGTCAACCTGATCAGGATCTGATCCATTTCATCCTGTCAACCCGATCAGGATCTGATCCATTTCACCCCAGTCAACCCGATCAGGATCTGATCCACCTCACCCCCGTCAACCTGATCAGGATCTGATCCATTTCACCCCAGTCAACCCGATCAGGATCTGATCCATTTCACCCCCGTCAACCCGATCAGGATCTGATCCACCTCACCCCCGTCAACCTGATCAGGATCTGCTCCATTTCACCCTGTCAACCCGATCAGGATCTGATCCATTTCACCCCCGTCAACCCGATCAGGATCTGATCCATTTCACCGCCATCAACCCGATCAGGATCTGATCCAATTTATCCTGTCAACCCACTCAGGATCTGATCCATTCCATGCCCATCAACCCAATCAGGATCTGATCCGTTTTTCCCCCGTCAACCCGATCAGGATCTGATCCATTTCACCCCAGTCAACCCGATCAGGAACTGATCTATTTCACCCTATTAACACGATCAGGATATGATCCATCTCACCGTCGTCAACCTGATCAGGATCTGATCCATTTCATCCCGTGTCCACGATCAGGATCTGATCCATTTCACCCCCGTCAACCCGCTCATAATCTGATCGATTTCACCCCCGCCAACCCGATCAGGATTTGATCCATTGCACTCCCGTCAACCCGATCAGGATCTGATCCATTTCACCCTGTCAACCCGATCAGGATCTGTTCCACTTCATCCAGTCAACCCCCTCAGGATCTGATCCACGTCACACCCGTAAACCCGAACAGGATCTGACTCATTTCACCCCCGTCATCCCGATCAGAATCTGATCCCTCTCACCCCTGTCAACCCGTTCAGGATCTGATCCATTTTACCCCCGTCAACCCGATCAGGATCTGATCCATTTCACCCCCGTCAACCCGATCAGGATCTGATCCACCTCACCCCCGTCAACCTGATCAGGATCTGATCCATTTCATCCTGTCAACCCGATCAGTATCTGATCCATTTCACTCCGTCAACCCGATCAGGATCTGACCCACCTCACTCCCGTCAACACGATCAGGATCTTATCCATCTCGCCCCCGTCAACCTGATCAGGATCTAATCCTTTTCACCCCATCAACCCGATCAGTATCTGATCCACTTCACCCCCGTGAACCCGTTCAGGATCTCATCCATTTTACCCCCGTCAACCCGCTGAGGATCTGACCCACCTCACACCCGTCAACCCGATCAGGATCTGATCCACTTCACCCTGTCAACCCAATCAGGATCTGATCCATTTCACCCCCGTCATCCCGATCAGGATCTGATCCCCCTCACCCCCGTCAACCCGTTCAGGATCTGATCCATTTTACCCCCGTCAACCCGATCAGGATTTGATCCATTGCACCCCCGTCAACCCGATCAGGATCTGATCCATTTCACCCTGTCAACCCGATCAGGATCTGATCCACTTCACCCAGTCAACCCCCTCAGGATCTGATCCACCTCACACCCGTCAACCCGATCAGGATCTGATTCATGTCACCCCCGTCATCCCGATCAGAATCTGATCCCTCTCACCCCCTCAACCCGTTCAAGATCTGATCCATTTTACCCCCGTCAACCCGATCAGGATCTGATCCATTTCACCCCCATCAAACCGATCAGGATCTGATCCACCTCACCCCCGTCAACCTGCTCATCATCTGATCAATTTCATCCTGTCAACCCGATCAGGATCTGATCCATTTCACCCCCGTCAACCCGATCAGGATCTGATCCATTTCACACCGTCAACCCGATCTGGATCTGACCCACCTCACCCCCGTCAACCCGATCAGGATCTGATCCATCACACCCCAGTCAACCCGATCAGGATCTGATCGATTTCACCCTATCAACCCGATCAGGATATGATCCATCTCACCCTCGTCAACCTGATCAGGATCTGATCCATTTCACTCCGTCACCACGATCAGGATCTGATCCATCTCACCCCAGTCAACCCGATCAGGATCTTATCATTTTCACCCCTGTCAACCCGATCGGGATCTGATCCATTTAATCCTGTTAACCCACTCAGGATCTGATCCACCTCACACCCATCCACCCGATCAGGATCTGATACATTTCACCCCCGTCATCCCGATCAGGATCTGATCCCCCTCACCCCCGTCAACCCGTTCAGGATCTGATCCATTTTACCCCCGTCAACCCGATCAGGATTTGATCCATTGCACCCCCGTCAACCCGATCAGGATCTGATCCATTTCACCCTGTCAACCCGATCAGGATCTGATCCACTTCACCCAGTCAACCCCCTCAGGATCTGATCCACCTCACACCCGTCAACCCGATCAGGATCTGATTCATGTCACCCCCGTCATCCCGATCAGAATCTGATCCCTCTCACCCCCTCATCCCGTTCAAGATCTGATCCATTTTACCCCCGTCAACCCGATCAGGATCTGATCCATTTCACCCCCGTCAAACCGATCAGGATCTGATCCATTTCACCCCCGTCAACCCGATCAGGATCTGATCCATTTCACACCGTCAACCCGATCAGGATCTGATCCACTTCACCCAGTCAACCCCCTCAGGATCTGATCCACCTCACACCCGTCAACCCGATCAGGATCTGATTCATGTCACCCCCGTCATCCCAATCAGAATCTGATACCTCTCACCCCCTCAACCCGTTCAGGATCTGATCCATTTTACCCCCGTCAACCCGATCAGGATCTGATCCATTTCAGCCCTGTCAAACCGATCAGGATCTGATCCACCTCACCCCCGTCAACCTGCTCATCATCTGTTCCATTTCATCCTGTCAGCCCGATCAGGATCTGATCGATTTCACCCTATCAACCCGATGAGGATCTGATCCACCTCACCCCCGTCAACCCGATCAGGATCTGATTTACTTCACCCTGTCAACGCAATCAGGATCTGATCCATTTCACCCCATCAACCCGATCAGTATCTGAACCACTTCACCCCCGTCAACCCAATCAGGATCTGATCCATCTCGCCCCAGTCAACCCGATCAGGATCTGATTCACTCACCCCCGTCAAACTGATCAGGATCTGATCCATTTCACCCTGTCAACCCAATCAGGACCTGATCCACTTCACCCCCATCAACCGGCTCAGGTTCTGATCCATTTCACGCCTGTCAACCGGATCAGAATATGATCCATTTCACCCCAGTCATCCCGATCAGGATCTGATCCATTTCACCCTGTCAACCCAATCAGGATCTGATCCATTTCATTCTGTCAATCCACTCAGGATCTGATCCATTTCATCCTGTCAATCCACTCAGGATCTGATCCATTTCACCCTGTCAACCCGATCAGGATCTGATCCACTTCACCCAGTCAACCCCCTCAGGATCTGATCCATTTCACCCCCGTCAACCCGATCAGGATCTGATTCATGTCACCCCCGTCATCCCAATCAGAATCTGATACCTCTCACCCCCTCAACCTGTTCAGGATCTGATCCATTTTACCCCCGTCAACCCGATCAGGATCTGATCCATTTCAGCCCTGTCAAACCGATCAGGATCTGATCCACCTCACCCCCGTCAACCTGCTCATCATCTGATCCATTTCATCCTGTCAGCCCGATCAGGATCTGATCGATTTCACCCTATCAACCCGATGAGGATCTGATCCACCTCACCCCCGTCAACCCGATCAGGATCTGATTTACTTCACCCTGTCAACGCAATCAGGATCTGATCCATTTCATCCTGTCAATCCACTCAAGATCTGATCCATTTCACCCAGTCAACACGCTCAGGATCTGATCAATTTTTCCCCCGTCAACCCGATCAGGATCTGATCCATTTCACCGCCGTCAACCGGATCAGGACCTGATCCATTTCACCCCAGTCAACCCGATCAGGATCTGCTCGATTTCACCCTATCAACCCGATCATGATATGATCCATCTCACCCTCGTCAACCTGATCAGGATCTGATCCATTTCACCCTGTCAAGCCGATCAGGATCTGATCCACTTCACCCAGACAACCCCCTCAGGATCTTATCCACCTCACACCCGTCAACCCGATCAGGATCTGATACATTTCACCCCCGTAATCCCGATCAGGATCTGATCCCCTCACCCCCGTCAACCCGATCAGGATCTGATCCATTTTACTCCCGTCATCCCTATCAGGATCTCATCCATTTCACCCCCGTCAACCCGATCAGGATTTGATCCATTGCCCCCGCGTCAACTGGATCAGGATCTGATTCATTTCACCCTGTCAATCCGATCTGGATCTGATCAATCTCACCCCGTCAACCTGATCAGGATCTGATCTATTCCACCCCGTCAACCTGATCATGATCTGATCTATTTCACTCTGTCAACCCACTCAGGATCTGATCCATTTCACCCTGTCAACCCGCTCAGGATCTGATCCATTTCACCCCCGTCAACCCGATCAGGATCTGATCCATTTCACCCCCGTCAACCCGATCAGGATCTGATCCATTTCATCCTGTCAACCCACTCAGGATATGATCCATTTCACCCCTGTCAACCCGATCAGGATCTGATCCATTTCACCCCCGTCAACCCACTCAGGATCTGATCCATTTCACCCTGTCAACCCGATCAGGATCTGATCCATTTCACCCCCGTCAACCCGATCAGGATCTGATCCATTTCACCCTCGTCAACCCGATCAGGATCTGATCCATTTCACCCTGTCAACCCGATCAGGATCTGATCCATTTCACCCCCGTCAACCCGATCAGGATCTGATCCACCTCACCCCCGTCAACCTGATCAGGATCTGATCCATTTCACCCTGTCAACCCGATCAGGATCTGACCCACCAAACCTCCGTCAACCCGATCAGGATCAGATGCATCTCGCCCCCGTCAACCTGATCAGGATCTGATCCATTTCACCCCATCAACCCGATCAGTATCTGATCCACTTCACCCTCATCAACCGGCTGAGGTTCTGATCCATTTCACGCCCGTCAACCAGATCAAGATATGATCCATTTCACCCCAGTCAACACAAGCAGGATCTGATCCACCTCACCCCCGTCAACCCGCTCAGGATCTGATCCATTTCACCCCCGTCAACCCGATCAGGATCTGATCCATTTCACCCTGTCAACCTGCTCGGGATGTGATCCATTTCACCCCCCTCAACCCGATCAGGATCTGATCCATTTCACCCCGTCAACCCGCTCAGGATCTGATCCATTTCACCCCCGTCAACCGGATCAGGATCTGATCCACCTCACCCCTGTCAACCCGATTAGGATCTGATCCATTTCATCCTGTCAACCCACTCAGGATCTGATCCATTCCACACCCGTCAACCCAATCAGGATCTGATCCATTTTTCTCCTGTCAAACCAATCAGCATCTGATCGATTTCACCCTATCAACCCGATGAGGATATGATCCATCTCACCCTCGTCAACCCGATCAGGATCTGATCCATTTCACCCTGTCAACCCGAATAGGATCTGATCCACTTCTCCCAGTCAACCCCCTCAGGATCTGATCCACCTCACACCCGTCAACCCGATCAGGATCTGATACATTTCACCCCCGTCATCCCGATCAGGATCTGATCCCCCTCACCCCCGTCAACCCGTTCAGGATCTGATCCATTTCACCCCCATCAACCCGATCAGGATCTGATCCACCTCACCCCCGTAAACCTGCTCAGCATCTAATCCATTTCATCCTGTCAACCCGATCAGGATCTGATCCATTTCACCCCCGTCAACCCGATCAGGATCTGATCCACCTCACCCCCGTCAACCTGATCAGGATCTGATCCATTTCACCCTGTCAACCCGATCAGGATCTGACCCACCTCACCCCCGTCAACCCGATCAGGATCTGATCCATCTCGCCCCCGTCAACCTGATCAGGATCTGATCCATTTCACCCCGTCAACCCGATCAGTATCTGATCCACTTCACCCTCATCAACCGGCTGAGGTTCTGATCCATTTCACGCCCGTCAACCGGATCAAGATATGATCCATTTCACCCCAGTCAACCCAAGCAGGATCTGATCCACCTCACCCCCGTCAACCCGCTCAGGATCTGATCCATTTCACCCCCGTCAACCCGATCAGGATCTGATCCATTTCACCCTGTCAACCTGCTCGGGATGTGATCCATTTCACCCCCCTCAACCCGATCAGGATCTGATCCATTTCACCCCGTCAACCCGCTCAGGATCTGATCCATTTCACCCCCGTCAACCGGATCAGGATCTGATCCATTTCACCCCTGTCAACCCGATCAGGATCTGATCCATTTCATCCTGTCAACCCACTCAGGATCTGATCCATTTCACACCCATCAACCCAATCAGGATCTGATCCATTTTTCTCCCGTCAAACCAATCAGGATCTGATCGATTTCACCCTATCAACCCGATCAGGATATGATCCATCTCACCCTCGTCAACCTGATCAGGATCTGATCCACCTCACCCCCGTCAACCCGATCAGGATCTGATCCATTTCACCCTGTCAACCCGAACAGGATCTGATCCACTTCTCCCAGTCAACCCCCTCAGGATCTGATCCACCTCACACCCGTCAACCCGATCAGGATCTGATACATTTCACCCCCGTCATCCCGATCAGGATCTGATCCCCCTCACCCCCGTCAACCCATTCAGGATCTGATCCATTTCACCCCCATCAACCCGATCAGGATCTGATCCACCTCACCCCCGTAAACCTGCTCAGCATCTAATCCATTTCATCCTGTCAACCCGATCAGGATCTGATCCATTTCACCCCCGTCAACCCGATCAGCATCTGATCCATTTAATTCTGTCAACCCACTCATGATCTGAACCATTTCACCCCTGTCAACCCGATCAGGATCTGATCCATCTCACCCCTGTCAGCCCGCTAAGGATCTGATCCATTTCACCCTGTCAATCCGATCAGGATCTGATCCATTTCACCCTGTCAACCCGATCAGGGTCTGACCCATTTCACCCCCGTCAACCCGATTAGGATCTGATCCATCTCACCCTATCAACCCGATCAGGATCTGATCCATTTCACCCCGTTTCCCCGATCAGAATGTAACCCATTTCAGCCCCGTCAACCTGATCAGGATCTGATCCATTTCATCCTGTCAACCCGATCAGGATCTGATCCATTACACCTCCGTCAACCTGCTCAGCATCTGACCCGCCTCACCCCCGTCAACCCGATCAGGATCTGATACACCTCACCCCCGTCAACCCTATCAGGATCTGATCCATTTCGTCCTGTCAACCCAATCAGGATCTGATCCACCTCACCCCCGTCAACACATTCCGGATCTGATCCATTTCACCCCCGTCAACCCGATCAAGATCTGATCCACCTCTCCCGCGTCAACCCGATCAGTATCTGATCCACTTCACCCTCATCAACCGGCTGAGGTTCTGATACATTTCACGCCCGTCAACCGGATCAGGATATGATCCATTTCACCCCAGTCAACCCAAGCAGGATCTGATCCACCTCACCCCCGTCAACCCGCTCAGGATCTGATCCATTTCACCCTCGTCAATCCGATCAGGATATGATCCATTTCACCCCAGTCAACCCAAGCAGGATCTGATCCACCTCACCCCCGTCAACCTGATCTGGATCTGATCCATTTCATCCTCGTCAACCCGCTCAGGATCTGATCCATTTCACCCTCGTCAATCCGATCAGGATCTGATCCATTTCACCCTGTCAACCTGCTCGGAATGTGATCCATTTCACCCCCCTCAACCCGATCAGGATCTGATCCATTTCACCCCGTCAACCGGCTCAGGATCTGATCCATTTCACCCCCGTCAACCGGATCAGGATCTGATCCACCTCACCCCTGTCAACCCGATCAGGATCTGATCCATTTCATCCTGTCAACCCACTCAGGATCTGATCCATTCCACAACCGTCAACCCAATCAGGATCTGATCCATTTTTCACCCTTCAAACCAATCAGGATCTGATCGATTTCACCCTATCAACCCGATGAGGATATGATCCATATCACCCTCGTCAACCTGATCAGGATCTGATCCATTTCACCCTGTCACAACGATCAGGATCTGATCCATCTCACCCCGGTCAACACGATCAGGATCTCATCCATTTCACCTTGTCAACCCGATTAGGATCTGATCCATTTCACCCCCGTCAACCCGCTCAGGATCTGATCCATTTCACCCTGACAACCCGAACAGGATCTGATCCACTTCTCCCAGTCAACCCCCTCAGTATCTGATCCACCTTACCCCCGTCAACCCGTTCAGGATTTGATCCATTTCACCCCGTCACCACAATCAGGATCTGATCCATCTCACCCCAGTCAACCCGATCAGGATCTGATCCATTTCACCTTGTCAACCCGATCAAGATGTGATTCTTCTCACCCCCGTCAACTCGATCAGAATCTGATGCATTTCACCCTGTCAACCCGATTAGGATCTGATCCACATCACCCAGTCAACCCCCTCAGGATCTGATCCATTTCACCCCAGTCAAACCGATCAGGATCTGATACATTTCACACCCGTCATCCCGATCAGGATCTGAACCCCCTCACCCCCGTCAACTCGATCAGGATCTGATCCACCTCACCCCCGTCAACCTGCTCAGGATCTGATCCACTTCACCCTGTCAACACGATCATGATCTGATCCATTTTACCCCCGTCAACCCGATCAGGATCGGATCCATTTCATCCTGTCAATCCAATCAGGATCTGATCCATTTCACCCCGTCAACTTGCTCAGGATCTGATCCATTTCACCCCCGTCAACCTGCTCAGGATCTGATCCATTTCACCCTGTCAACCCGAACAGGATCTGATCCACTTCTCCCAGTCAACCCCCTCAGTATCTGATCCACCTCACCCCCGTCAACCCGTTCAGGATTTGATCCATTTCACCCCGTCACCACAATCAGGATCTGATCCATCTCACCCCAGTCAACCCGATCAGGATCTGATCCATCTCACCTTGTCAACCCGATGAAGATGTGATTCTTCTCACCCCCGTCAACTCGATCAGGATCTGATCCATTTCACCCTGTCAACCCGAACAGGATCTGACCCACCTCACCCTGGTCATCCCGCTCAGTATCTGATCCACCTCAACCCCGTCAAACCGATCAGGATCTGATCCATCTCGCCCCGTCAACCCGATCAGGATCTGATCCACCTCACACCCGTCAACCCGCTCAGGATCTGATCCATTTCATCCTGTCAACCCGATCAGGATCTGATCCATTTAATTCTGTCAACCCGCTCAGGATCTGATCCATTTCACCCCCGTCAACCCGATCAGGATCTGATCCATCTCACCCCTGTCAGCCCGCTAAGGATCTGATCCATTTCACCCCGTCACCTCGATCAGAATGTAACCCATTTCAGCCCCGTCAACCTGATCAGGATCTGATCCATTACACCTCCGTCAACCCGCTCAGCATCTGACCCACCTCACCCCCGTCAACCCGATCAGGATCTGATCCACCTCACCCCCGTCAACCCGATCAGGATCTGATCCATTTCGCCCCGTCAACCCGATCAGGATCTGATCCACCTCACACCCGTCAACCCGCTCAGGATGTCAACCATTTCACAGTGTCAACCCGATCAGGATCAGATCCATTTCACCCCCGTCATCCCGATCAGGATCTGATCCACCTCACCCCCGTCAACCTGATCAGAATCTGCTCCATTTCACCCTGTCAACCTGATCAGGATCTGATCCATTTCACCCCCGTCAACCTGATCAGAATCTAATCCACTTCACCCCCGTCAACCCGCTCAGGATCTGATCCATTTCATCCCCGTCAACCGGATCAGGATATGATCCATTTCACCCCAGTCAACCCGATCAGGATCTGATCCATTTCACCCTTTCAACCCGATCAGGATCTGATCCATTACACCCCCGTCCACCCGCACAGGATCTGACCCACCTCACCCCCGTCAACCTGCTCAGGATCTGATCCACTTCACCCTGTCAACCCGATCATGATCTGATCCATTTCACCCCCGTCAACCCGATCAGGATCTGATCCATTTCATCCTGTCCCCGTCTGATCACCCGCTCAGGATCTGATCCATTTCACCACCGTCAGCCCGATTAGGATGTGATCCATTTCACCGCCGTCAACCGGATCAGGATCTGATCCATTTCACCGCCGTCAACCGGATCAGGATCTGATCCATTTCACCCCAGTCAAACCGATCAGGATATGATCCATCTCACCCTCGTCAACCTGATCAGGATTTGATCCATTTCACCCCGTCACCACAATCAGGATCTGATCCATCTCACCCCAGTCAACCCGATCAGGATCTGATCCATTTCACCTTGTCAACCCGATCAAGATGTGATTCTTCTCACCCCCGTCAACTCGATCAGAATCTGATGCATTTCACCCTGTCAACCCGATTAGGATCTGATCCACATCACCCAGTCAACCCCCTCGGGATCTGATCCACCTCACACCCGTCAAACCGATCAGGATCTGATACATTTCACCCCCGTCATCCCGATCAGGATCTGATCCTCCTCACCCCCGTCAACTCGATCAGGATCTGATCCACCTCACCCCCGTCAACCTGCTCAGGATCTGATCCACTTCACCCTGTCAACACGATCATGATCTGATCCATTTCACCCTCGTCAACCCGATCAGGATCTGATCCATTTCATCCTGTCAATCCACTCAGGATCTGATCCATTTCACCCCGTCAACTTGCTCAGGATCTGATCCATTTCATCCCGTGTCCACGATCAGGATCAGATCCATTTCACCCCCATCAACCCGATCAGGATGTGATCCATTTCACCTTGTCAACCCGATCAAGATGTGATTCTTCTCACCCCCGTCAACTCGATCAGAATCTGATGCATTTCACCCTGTCAACCCGATTAGGATCTGATCCACATCACCCAGTCAACCCCCTCGGGATCTGATCCACCTCACACCCGTCAAACCGATCAGGATCTGATACATTTCACCCCCGTCATCCCGATCAGGATCTGATCCTCCTCACCCCCGTCAACCCGATCAGGATCTGATCCACCTCACCCCGTCAACCAGCTCAGGATCTGATCCACTTCACCCTGTCAACCCGATCAGGATCTGATCCATTTCACCCCTGTCAACCCGATCAGGATCTGATCCATTTCATCCTGTCAACCCACTCAGGATATGATCCATTTCACCCCTGTCAACCCGATCAGGATCTGATCCATTTCACCCCCGTCAACCCGATCAGGATCTGATCCATTTCACCCTGTCAACCCGATCAGGATCTGATCCACATCACCCAGTCAACCCCCTCAGGATCTGATCCACCTCACCCGCGTCAACCCGATGAGGATCTGATCCATTTCACCCCCGTCAACCCGATCAGGATCTGATCCACCTCACCCCCGTTAACCTGCTCAGCATCTGATCCATTTCATCCTGTCAACCCGATCAGGATCTGATCCATTTAATTCTGTCAACCCGCTCAGGATCTGATCCATTTCACCCCTGTCAACCCGATCAGGATCTGATCCATCTCACCCCTGTCAGCCCGCTAAGGATCTGATCCATTTCACCCCGTCACCTCGATCAGAATGTAACCCATTTCAGCCCCGTCAACCTGATCAGGATCTGATCCATTACACCTCCGTCAACCCGCTCAGCATCTGACCCGCCTCACCCCCGTCAACCCGATCAGGATCTGATCCACCTCAACCCCGTCAACCCGATCAGGATCTGATCCATCTCGCCCCGTCAACCCGATCAGGATCTGATCCACCTCACACCCGTCAACCCGCTCAGGATGTCAACCATTTCACAGTGTCAACCCGATCAGGATCAGATCCATTTCACCCCCGTCATCCCGATCAGGATCTGATCCACCTCACCCCCGTCAACCTGATCAGAATCTGCTCCATTTCACCCTGTCAACCTGATCAGGATCTGATCCATTTCACCCCCGTCAACCTGATCAGAATCTAATCCACTTCACCCCCGTCAACCCGCTCAGGATCTGATCCATTTCATCCCCGTCAACCGGATCAGGATATGATCCATTTCACCCCAGTCAACCCGATCAGGATCTGATCCATTTCACCCTTTCAACCCGATCAATATCTGATCCATTACACCCCCGTCAACCCGCACAGGATCTGACCCACCTCACCCCCGTCAACCTGCTCAGGATCTGATCCACTTCACCCTGTCAACCCGATCATGATCTGATCCATTTCACCCCCGTCAACCCGATCAGGATCTGATCCATTTCATCCTGTCAATCCACTCAGGATCTGATCCATTTCACCCCGTCAACCCGCTCAGGATCTGATCCATTTCACCCCCGTCAACCCGATCAGGATCTGATCCATTTCACCCCCGTCAACCGGATCAGGATCTGATCCACCTCACCCCTGTCAACCTGATCAGGATCTGATCCATTTCATCCTGTCAACCTGCTCAAGATTTGATCCATTTCACCCCCGTCATCCCGTTCAGGAGCTGATCCATTTCACCCTGTCAACACGATCAGGATCTGATCCATTCCAACCCCGTCAACCCGCTCAGCATCTGACCCGCCTCACCCCCGTCAACCCGATCAGGATCTGATCCACCTCACCCCCGTCAACCTGCTCAGGATCTGATCCATTTCATCCTGTCAGCCCGATCAGGATCTGATCCATTTCACTCCAGTCACCCCGAGCAGGATGTGATCCACCTCACCCCCGTCAAACTGATCAGGATCTGATCCATTTCACACCGTCAACCCGATCTGGATCTGATCCATTTCACCCCCGTCAACCCGATCAGGATCTGATCCACCTCACCCCCGTCAACCTGATCAGGATCTGCTCCATTTCACCCTGTCAACCTGATCAGGACCTGATCCATTTCACCCCCGTCAACCCGATCAGGATCTGATCCATTTCACCGCCGTCAACCGGATCAGGATCTGATCCAATTTATCCTGTCAACCCACTCAGGATCTGATCCATTCCATGCCCATCAACCCAATCAGGATCTGATCCGTTTTTCCCCCGTCAACCCGATCAGGATCTGATCCATTTCATCCCAGTCAACCCGATCAGGATCTGATCTATTTCACCCTATTAACACGATCAGGATATGATCCATCTCACCGTCGTCAACCTGATCAGGATCTGATCCATTTCATCCCGTGTCCACGATCAGGATCTGATCCATTTCACCCCCGTCAACCCGATCAGGATCTGATCCATTTCACCCCCGCCAACCCGATCAGGATTTGATCCATTGCACTCCCGTCAACCCGATCAGGATCTGATCCATTTCACCCTGTCAACCCGATCAGGATCTGTTCCACTTCATCCAGTCAACCCCCTCAGGATCTGATCCACGTCACACCCGTAAACCCGAACAGGATCTGACTCATTTCACCCCCGTCATCCCGATCAGAATCTGATCCCTCTCACCCCTGTCAACCCGTTCAGGATCTGATCCATTTTACCCCCTTCAACCCGATCAGGATCTGATCCTTTTCACCCCCGTCAACCCGATCAGGATCGGATCCACCTAACCCCCGTCAACCTGCTCAGCATCTGATCCATTTCATCCTGTCAACCCGATCAGTATCTGATCCATTTCACTCCGTCAACCCGATCAGGATCTGACCCACCTCACTCCCGTCAACACGATCAGGATCTTATCCATCTCGCCCCCGTCAACCTGATCAGGATCTAATCCTTTTCACCCCATCAACCCGATCAGTATCTGATCCACTTCACCCCCGTGAACCCGTTCAGGATCTCATCCATTTTACCCCCGTCAACCCGATCAGGATCTGATCCATTTTACCCCCGTCAACCCGATCAGGATCGGATCCACCTCACCCCCGTCAACCTGCTCAGCATCTGATTCATTTCATTCTGTCAACCCGATCAGGATCTGATCCATTTCACCCCCGTCAACCCAATCCGGATCTGACCCCCCTCATTCCCGTCAACCCGATCAGGATCTGATCCATCTCGCCCCCGTCAACCTGATCAGGATCTGATCCATTTCACCCCGTCAACCCGATCAGGATCTGATCCACTTCACACCCGTCAACCCGATCAGGATCTGATCCATCTCACCCCAGTCAACCCGATCAGGATCTGATCCACCTCACCCCCGTCAACCGGATCAGGATCTGATCCATTTCAGCCTGTCAAACCGATCAGGACCTGATCCACTTCATCTCCATCAACCAGCTCAGGTTCTGATCCATTTCACGCCTGTCATCTGGATCAGGATATGATCCATTTCACCCCAGTCAACCCAAGCAGGATCTGATCCACCTCACCCCCGTCAACCGGATCAGGATCTGATCCATTTCACCCCTGTCAACCCGCTCAGGATCTGATCCATTTCACCCTCGTCAATCCGATCAGGATCTGATCCATTTCACCCTGTCAACCTGCTCGGGATGTGATCCATTTCACCCCCGTCAACACGATCAGGATCTGATCCATTCCAACCCCGTCAACCCGCTCAGCATCTGACCCGCCTCACCCCTGTCAACCCGATCAGGATCTGATCCACCTCACCCCTGTCAACCTGCTCAGCATCTGATCCATTTCATCCTGTCAACCCGATCAGGATCTGATCCACTTCACCCCCGTCAACCCGTTCAGGAGCTGATCCATTTCACCCTGTCAACACGATCAGGATCTGATCCACCTCACCCCTGTCAACCTGCTCAGCATCTGATCCATTTCATCCTGTCAACCCGATCAGAATCTGATCCACCTCACCCGCGTCAACCCGATGAGGATCTGATCCATTTCACCCCCGTCAACCCGATCAGGATCTGATCCACCTCACCCGCGTCAACCCGATCAGGATCTGATCCATTTCACCGCCGTCAACAGGATCAGGATCTGATCCATTTCACCCCAGTCAACCCGATCAGGATCTGATCGATTTCATCCTATCAACCCGATCATGATATGATCCATCTCACCCTCGTCAACCTGATCAGGATCTGATCCATTTCACCCCGTCACCACGATCAGGATCTGATCCATCTCACCCCAGTCAACCCGATCAGCATCTGGTCCATTTCACCTTGTCAACCCGATCAAGATGTGATCCTTCTCACCCCCGTCAACCCGATCAGAATCTGATCCATTTCACCCTGTCAACCCGATCAGGATCTGATCCACTTCACCCAGTCAACCCTCTCAGGATCTGATCCACCTCACCCCCGTCAACCCGCTCAGGATGTGAACCATTTCACACTTTCAACCCGATCAGGATCAGATCCATTTCACCCCCATCAACCCGATCAGGATCTGATCCACTTCACCCCCGTCAACCCGATCAGGATCTGATCCATTTCACCCTGTCAAACCGATGAGGATCTGATCCATTTCACCCCCATCAACCCGATCAGGATCTGATCCATTTCACCCCTGTTAACCAGATCAGGATCTGATCCTTCTCACCTCAGTCAACCTGATCAGGATCTGATCCATTTCACCCTGTCAACCCGATCAGGACCTGTTCCACTTCACCCCCGTCAACTGGCTCAGGTTCTGATCCATTTCACACCCGTCAACCGGATCAGGATATGATCCATTTCACCCAAGTCAACCCGATCAGGATCTGATCCATTTCACACTCGTCAACCTGATCAGGATCTGATCCATTTCACTCCGTCACCACTATCAGGATCTGATCCATCTCACCCCAGTCAACCCGAACAGGATCTGATCCACTTCACCCCCGTAAACCTGCTCAGCATCTGATCCATTTCATCCTGTCAACCCGATCAGGATCTGATCCATTTCACCCCCGTCAACCCGATCAGGATCTGATCGATTTCACCCTATCAACCCGATCAGGATATTATCCATCTCACACTCGTCAACCTGATCAGGATCTTATGCATTTCACTCCGTCACCACGATCAGGATCTGATCCATCTCACCCCAGTCAACCCGAACAGGATCTGATCCATTTCACCTTGTCAACCCGCTCAGATTCTGATCCATTTCACCCCCGTCAACCCGATCAGGATCTGATCCATTTCACCTTGTCAACCCGCACAGGATCTGATCCATTTCACACCCATCAACCCGATCAGGATTTGATCCATTTCACCCTGTCAAGCCGATCAGGATCTGATCCACTTCACCCTGTCAACCCCCTCAGGATCTGATCCACCTCACACCCGTCAACCCGATCAGGATCTGATACATTTCACCCCCGTCATCCGGATCAGAATATGATCCATTTCATCCTGTCAATCCACTCAGGATCTGATCCATTTCATCCTGTCAATCCACTCAGGATCTGATCCATTTCACCCCAGTCAACCCTATCAGGATCTGATCCATTTCACCCTGTCAACCCGATCAGGATCTGATCCATTACACCCCCGTCAACCCGCTGAGGATCTGACCCACCTCACCCCCGTCAACCCGATCAGGATCTGATCCACTTCACCCTGTCAACCCAATCAGGATCTGATCCATTTCATCCTGTCAATCCACTCAGGATCTGATCCATTTCATCCTGTCAATCCACTCAGGATCTGATCCATTACACCCCGGTCAACCCACTCAGCATCTGACCCGCCTCACCCCCGTCAACGCGATCTGGATCTGATCCACCTCAATCCCGTCCACCCGATCAGGATCTGATACATTTCACCCCCGTCATCCCGATCAGGATCTGATCCCCCCTCACACCCGTCAACCCGTTCAGGATCTGATCCATTTTACCCCCGTCAACCCGATCAGGATTTGATCCATTGCACCCCCGTCAACCCGATCAGGATCTGATCCATTTCACCCTGTCAACCCGATCAGGATCTGATCCACTTCACCCAGTCAACCCCCTCAGGATCTGATCCACCTCACACCCGTCAACCCGATCAGGATCTGATTCATTTCACCCCCGTCATCCCGATCAGAATCTGATCCCTCTCACCCCCATCCACCCGTTCAGGATCTGATCCATTTTACCCCCGTCAACCCGATCAGGATCTGATCCATTTCACCCCCGTCAACCCGATCAGGATCTGATCCACCTCACCCTTATCAACCAGCTCAGCATCTGATCCATTTCATCCTGTCAACCCGTTCAGGATCTGATCCATTTCACCCCAGTCAACCCGATCAGGATCTGATCCATTTCACCCCGTCAACCCGATCAGGATCTGACCCATCAAACCCCCGTCAACCCGATCAGGATCAGATCCATCTTGCCCCCGTCAACCTGATCAGGATCTGATCCATTTCACCCCGTCAACCCGATCAGTATCTGATCCACTTCACCCCCATCAACCGGCTAAGGTTCTGATCCATTTCAAGCCCGTCAACCGGATCAGGATATGATCCATTTCACCCCAGTCAACCGAAGCAGGATCTGATCCACCTCACCCCCGTCAACCCGCTCAGGATCTGATCAATTTCACCCTCGTCAATCCGATCAGGATATGATCCATTTCATCCTGTCAACCTGCACAGGATCTGATCCACCTCACACCCGTTAACCCGATCAGGATCTGATACATTTCACCCCCGTCATCCCGATCAGGATCTGATCCCCCTCACCCCCGTCAACCCGATCAGGATCTGATCCACTTCACCCCCGTAAACCTGCTCAGCATCTGATCCATTTCATCCTGTCAACCCGATCAGGATCTGATCCATTTCACCCCCGTCAACCCGATCAGGATCTGATCCATTTAATTCTGTCAACCCACTCAGGATCTGATCCATTTCACCCCTGTCAACCCGATCAGGATCTGATCCATCTCACCCTTGTCAGCCCGCTAAGGATCTGATCCATTTCACCCTGTCAATCCGATCTGGATCTGATCCATTTCACCCTGTCAACCCGATCAGGATCTGATCCATTTCACCCCCGTCAACCCGATCAGGATCTGATCCATCTCACCCTATCAACCCGATCAGGATCTGATCCATTTCACCCCGTCACCCCGATCAGAATGTAACCCATTTCAGCCCCGTCAACCTGATCAGGATCTGATCCATTTCAGCCTGTCAACCCGATCAGGATCTGATCCAGTACACCTCCGTCAACACGCTCAGCATCTGACCCGCCTCACCCCCGTCAACCCGATCAGGATCTGATAATCCTCAACCCCGTCAACCCTATCAGGATCTGATCCATTTCGTCCTGTCAACCCGATCAGGATCTGATCCACCTCACCCCCATCAACACAATCAGGATCTGATCCATTTCACTCCCGTCAACCCGATCAGGATCTGATCCACCTCACCCCCGTCAACCTGATCAGGATCTGCTCCATTTCACCCTGTCAACCCAATCAGGATCTGAACCATTACACCCCGTCAACCCAATCAGGATCTGATCAACCTCACCCCCGTCAACCGGCTCAGGATCTGATCCATTTCACCCCCGTCAACCGGATCAGGATCTGATCCACCTCACCCCTGTCAACCCGATCAGGATCTGATCCATCTCACCCTCGTCAACCTGATAAGGATCTGATCCATTTCACCCCGTCACCCCGATCAGAATGTAACCCATTTCAGCCCCGTCAACCTGATCAGGATCTGATCCATTTCAGCCTGTCAACCCGATCAGGATCTGATCCATTACACCTCCGTCAACCCGCTCAGCATCTGACCCGCCTTACCCCCGTCAACCCGATCAGGATCTGATCCACCTCACCCCCATCAACCCTATCAGGATCTGATCCATTTCACTCCCGTCAATCCGATCAAGATCTGATCCACCTCTCCCGCGTCAACCCGATCAGGATCTGATCCATTTCACCCTGTCATGTCGATCAGGATCTGATCCATTTCACCCCCATCAACCTTATCAGGATCTGACCCACCTCACCCTGGTCAACCCGCTCAATATCTGATCCACCTCACCCCCGTCAACCCGATCAGGATCTGATCCACCTAAACCCCATCAACCTGATCAGGATCTGCTCCATTTCACCCTGTCAACCCGATCAGGATCTGATCCATTACAGCCCCGTCAACCCGATCAGGATCTGATCAACCTCACCCCCGTCAACCGGCTCAGGATCTGATCCATTTCACCCCCGTCAACCGGATCAGGATCTGATCCACCTCACCCCTGTCAACCCGATCAGGATCTGATCCATTTCATCCTGTCAACCCACTCATGATCTGATCCATTCCACACCCGTCAACCCAATCAGGATCTGATCCATTTTTCCCCCCGTCAACCCGATCAGGATCTGATCCATTTCACCGCCGTCAACCGGATCAGGATCTGATCCATTTCACCCCAGTCAACCCGATCAGGATCTGATCGATTTCACCCTATCAACCCAATGAGGATATGATCCACCTCACCCCCGTCAACCTGCTCAGGATCTGATCCACTTCACCCTGTCAACACGATCATGATCTGATCCATTTTACCCCCGTCAACCCGATCAGGATCGGATCCATTTCATCCTGTCAATCCACTCAGGATCTGATCCATTTCACCCCGTCAACTTGCTCAGGATCTGATCCATTTCATCCCGTGTCCACGATCAGGATCAGATCCATTTCACCCCCATCAACCCGATCAGGATGTGATCCATTTCACCTTGTCAACCCGATCAAGATGTGATTCTTCTCACCCCCGTCAACTCGATCAGAATCTGATGCATTTCACCCTGTCAACCCGATTAGGATCTGATCCACATCACCCAGTCAACCCCCTCGGGATCTGATCCACCTCACACCCGTCAAACCGATCAGGATCTGATACATTTCACCCCCGTCATCCCGATCAGGATCTGATCCTCCTCACCCCCGTCAACCCGATCAGGATCTGATCCACCTCACCCCGTCAACCTGCTCAGGATCTGATCCACTTCACCCTGTCAACACGATCATGATCTGATCCATTTTACCCCGTCAACCCGATCAGGATCGGATCCATTTCATCCTGTCAATCCACTCAGGATCTGATCCATTTCACCCCGTCAACTTGCTCAGGATCTGATCCATTTCACCCCCGTCAACCTGCTCAGGATCTGATCCATTTCACCCTGTCAACCCGAACAGGATCTGATCCACTTCTCCCAGTCAACCCCCTCAGTATCTGATCCACCTCACCCCCGTCAACCCGTTCAGGATCTGATCCATTTCACCCCCATCAACCCGATCAGGATCTGATCCACCTCACCCCCGTTAACCTGCTCAGCATCTGATCCATTTCATCCTGTCAACCCGATCAGGATCTGATCCATTTAATTCTGTCAACCCGCTCAGGATCTGATCCATTTCACCCCTGTCAACCCGATCAGGATCTGATCCATCTCACCCCTGTCAGCCCGCTAAGGATCTGATCCATTTCACCCCGTCACCTCGATCAGAATGTAACCCATTTCAGCCCCGTCAACCTGATCAGGATCTGATCCATTACACCTCCGTCAACCCGCTCAGCATCTGACCCGCCTCACCCCCGTCAACCCGATCAGGATCTGATACACCTCACCCCCGTCAACCCTATCAGGATCTGATCCATTTCGTCCTGTCAACCCGATCAGGATCTGATCCACCTCACACCCGTCAACGCGCTCAGGATGTGAACCATTTCACACTGTCAACCCGATCAGGATCAGATCCATTTCACCCCCGTCATCCCGATCAGGATCTGATCCACCTCACCCCCGTCAACCTGATCAGAATCTGCTCCATTTCTCCCTGTCAACCTGATCAGGATCTGATCCATTTCACCCCCGTCAACCTGATCAGAATCTAATCCACTTCACCCCCATCAACCCGCTCAGGATCTGATCCATTTCATCCCCGTCAACCGGATCAGGATATGATCCATTTCACCCCAGTCAACCCGATCAGGATCTGATCCATTTCACCCTTTCAACCCGATCAGGATCTGATCCATTACACCCCCGTCCACCCGCACAGGATCTGACCCACCTCACCCCCGTCAACCTGCTCAGGATCTGATCCACTTCACCCTGTCAACCCGATCATGACCTGATCCATTTCACCCCCGTCAACCCGATCAGGATCTGATCCATTTCATCCTGTCAATCCACTCAGGATCTGATCAATTTCACCCCGTCAACCCGCTCAGGATCTGATCCATTTCACCACCGTCAACCTGCTCAGGATCTGATCCATTTCGCCCCCGTCAACCGGATCAGGATCTGATCCACCTCACCCCTGTCAACCTGATCAGGATCTGATCCATTTCATCCTGTCAACCTGCTCAAGATTTGATCTATTTCACCCCCGTCATCCCGTTCAGGAGCTGATCCATTTCACCCTGTCAACACGATCAGGATCTGATCCATTCCAACCCCGTCAACCCGCTCAGCATCTGACCCGCCTCACCCCCGTCAACCCGATCAGGATCTGATCCACCTCACCCCCGTCAACCTGCTCAGCATCTGATCCATTTCATCCTGTCAACCCGATCAGGATCTGATCCATTTCACTCCAGTCACCCCGAGCAGGATGTGATCCACCTCACCCCCGTCAAACTGATCAGGATCAGACCCATCTCACCCTCGTCAACCCGATCAGGATCTGATCCATTTCACCCCCGTCAACCAGATCAGGATCTGATCCACCTCACCCCCGTCAGCCTGATCAGGATCTGCTCCATTTCACCCTGTCAAACCGATCATGACCTGATCCATTTCACCCCCGTCACCCCGATCAGGATCTGATCCATTTCACCGCCGTCAACCGGATCAGGATCTGATCCAATTTATCCTGTCAACCCACTCAGGATCTGATCCATTCCATGCCCATCAACCCAATCAGGATCTGATCCGTTTTTCCCCCGTCAACCCGATCAGGATCTGATCCATTTCACCCCAGTCAACCCGATCAGGAACTGATCTATTTCACCCTATTAACACGATCAGGATATGATCCATCTCACCGTCGTCAACCTGATCAGGATCTGATCCATTTCATCCCGTGTCCACGATCAGGATCTGATCCATTTCACCCCCGTCAACCCGCTCATAATCTGATCGATTTCACCCCCGCCAACCCGATCAGGATTTGATCCATTGCACTCCCGTCAACCCGATCAGGATCTGATCCATTTCACCCTGTCAACCCGATCAGGATCTGTTCCACTTCATCCAGTCAACCCCCTCAGGATCTGATCCACGTCACACCCGTAAACCCGAACAGGATCTGACTCATTTCACCCCCGTCATCCCGATCAGAATCTGATCCCTCTCACCCCTGTCAACCCGTTCAGGATCTGATCCATTTTACCCCCTTCAACCCGATCAGGATCTGATCCTTTTCACCCCCGTCAACCCGATCAGGATCGGATCCACCTAACCCCCGTCAACCTGCTCAGCATCTGATCCATTTCATCCTGTCAACCCGATCAGTATCTGATCCATTTCACTCCGTCAACCCGATCAGGATCTGACCCACCTCACTCCCGTCAACACGATCAGGATCTTATCCATCTCGCCCCCGTCAACCTGATCAGGATCTAATCCTTTTCACCCCATCAACCCGATCAGTATCTGATCCACTTCACCCCCGTGAACCCGTTCAGGATCTCATCCATTTTACCCCCGTCAACCCGATCAGGATCTGATCCATTTCACCCCCGTCAACCCGATCAGGATCTGATCCACCTCACCCCCGTCAACCTGCTCAGCATCTGATTCATTTCATTCTGTCAACCCGATCAGGATCTGATCCATTTCACCCCCGTCAACCCAATCCGGATCTGACCCCCCTCATTCCCGTCAACCCGATCAGTATCTGATCCACTTCACCCCCGTGAACCCGTTCAGGATCTCATCCATTTTACCCCCGTCAACCCGATCAGGATCTGATCCATTTTACCCCCGTCAACCCGATCAGGATCGGATCCACCTCACCCCCGTCAACCTGCTCAGCATCTGATTCATTTCATTCTGTCAACCCGATCAGGATCTGATCCATTTCACCCCCGTCAACCCAATCCGGATCTGACCCCCCTCATTCCCGTCAACCCGATCAGGATCTGATCCATCTCGCCCCCGTCAACCTGATCAGGATCTGATCCATTTCACCCCGTCAACCCGATCAGTATCTGATCCACTTCACACCCGTCAACCCGATCAGGATCTGACCCATCTCGCCCCAGTCAACCCGATCAGGATCTGATCCACCTCACCCCCGTCAACCGGATCAGGATCTGATCCATTTCAGCCTGTCAAACCGATCAGGACCTGATCCACTTCATCTCCATCAACCAGCTCAGGTTCTGATCCATTTCACGCCTGTCATCTGGATCAGGATATGATCCATTTCACCCCAGTCAACCCAAGCAGGATCTGATCCACCTCACCCCCGTCAACCGGATCAGGATCTGATCCATTTCACCCCTGTCAACCCGCTCAGGATCTGATCCATTTCACCCTCGTCAATCCGATCAGGATCTGATCCATTTCACCCTGTCAACCTGCTCGGGATGTGATCCATTTCACCCCCGTCAACACGATCAGGATCTGATCCATTCCAACCCCGTCAACCCGCTCAGCATCTGACCCGCATCACCCCTGTCAACCCGATCAGGATCTGATCCACCTCACCCCTGTCAACCTGCTCAGCATCTGATCCATTTCATCCTGTCAACCCGATCAGGATCTGATCCACTTCACCCCCGTCAACCCGTTCAGGAGCTGATCCATTTCACCCTGTCAACACGATCAGGATCTGATCCACCTCACCCCTGTCAACCTGCTCAGCATCTGATCCATTTCATCCTGTCAACCCGATCAGAATCTGATCCACTTCACCCCCGTCAACCCGATGAGGATCTGATCCATTTCACCCCCGTCAACCCGATCAGGATCTGATCCACCTCACCCGCGTCAACCCGATCAGGATCTGATCCATTTCACCGCCGTCAACAGGATCAGGATCTGATCCATTTCACCCCAGTCAACCCGATCAGGATCTGATCGATTTCATCCTATCAACCCGATCATGATATGATCCATCTCACCCTCGTCAACCTGATCAGGATCTGATCCATTTCACCCCGTCACCACGATCAGGATCTGATCCATCTCACCCCAGTCAACCCGATCAGCATCTGGTCCATTTCACCTTGTCAACCCGATCAAGATGTGATCCTTCTCACCCCCGTCAACCCGATCAGAATCTGATCCATTTCACCCTGTCAACCCGATCAGGATCTGATCCACTTCACCCAGTCAACCCTCTCAGGATCTGATCCACCTCACACCCGTCAACCTGCTCGGGATGTGAACCATTTCACACTGTCAACCCGATCAGGATCAGATCCATTTCACCCCCGTCAAACCGATCAGGATCTGATCCACTTCACCCGCGTCAACCCGATCAGGATCTGATCCATTTCACCCTGTCAAACCGATGAGGATCTGATCCATTTCACCCCCGTCAACCCGATCAGGATCTGATCCATTTCACTCCTGTTAACCAGATCAGGATCTGATCCTCCTTACCCCCGTCAACCTGATCAGGATCTGATCCATTTCACCCTGTCAACCCGAAAAGGACCTGATCCACCTCACCCCCGTCAACTGGCTCAGGTTCTGATCCATTTCACACCCGTCAACCGGATCAGGATATGATCCATTTCACCCAAGTCAACCCGATCAGGATCTGATCCATTTCACACTCGTCAACCTGATCAGGATCTGATCCATTTCACTCCGTCACCACTATCAGGATCTGATCCATCTCACCCCAGTCAACCCGAACAGGATCTGATCCACTTCACCCCCGTAAACCTGCTCAGCATCTGATCCATTTCATCCTGTCAACCCGATCAGGATCTGATCCATTTCACCCCCGTCAACCCGATCAGGATCTGATCGATTTCACCCTATCAACCCGATCAGGATATTATCCATCTCACACTCGTCAACCTGATCAGGATCTTATGCATTTCACTCCGTCACCACGATCAGGATCTGATCCATCTCACCCCAGTCAACCCGAACAGGATCTGATCCTTTTCACCTTGTCAACCCGCTCAGATTCTGATCCATTTCACCCCCGTCAACCCGCACAGGATCTGATCCATTTCACACCCATCAACCCGATCAGGATTTGATCCATTTCACCCTGTCAAGCCGATCAGGATCTGATCCACTTCACCCTGTCAACCCCCTCAGGATCTGATCCACCTCACACCCGTCAACCCGATCAGGATCTGATACATTTCACCCCCGTCATCCGGATCAGAATATGATCCATTTCACCCCAGTCAACCCTATCAGGATCTGATCCATTTCACCCTGTCAACCCGATCAGGATCTGATCCATTACACCCCCGTCAACCCGCTGAGGATCTGACCCACCTCACCACCGTCAACCCGATCAGGATCTGATCCACTTCACCCTGTCAACCCAATCAGGATTTGATCCATTTCATCCTGTCAATCCACTCAGGATCTGATCCATTTCATCCTGTCAATCCACTCAGGATCTGATCCATTACACCCCGGTCAACCCACTCAGCATCTGACCCGCCTCACCCCCGTCAACGCGATCTGTTTCTGATCCACCTCAATCCCGTCCACCCGATCAGGATCTGATACATTTCACCCCCGTCATCCCGATCAGGATCTGATCCCCCCTCACACCCGTCAACCCGTTCAGGATCTGATCCATTTTACCCCCGTCAACCCGATCAGGATTTGATCCATTGCACCACCGTCAACCCGATCAGGATCTGATCCATTTCACCCTGTCAACCCGATCAGGATCTGATCCACTTCACCCAGTCAACCCCCTCAGGATCTGATCCACCTCACACCCGTCAACCCGATCAGGATCTGATTCATTTCACCCCCGTCATCCCGATCAGAATCTGATCCCTCTCACCCCCATCCACCCGTTCAGGATCTGATCCATTTTACCCCCGTCAACCCGTTCAGGATCTGATCCATTTCACCCCAGTCAACCCGATCAGGATCTGATCCATTTCACCCCGTCAACCCGATCAGGATCTGACCCATCAAACCCCCGTCAACCCGATCAGGATCAGATCCATCTTGCCCCCGTCAACCTGATCAGGATCTGATCCATTTCACCCCGTCAACCCGATCAGTATCTGATCCACTTCACCCCCATCAACCGGCTAAGGTTCTGATCCATTTCAAGCCCGTCAACCGGATCAGGATATGATCCATTTCACCCCAGTCAACCCAAGCAGGATCTGATCCACCTCACCCCCGTCAACCCGCTCAGGATCTGATCAATTTCACCCTCGTCAATCCGATCAGGATATGATCCATTTCATCCTGTCAACCTGCACAGGATCTGATCCACCTCACACCCGTTAACCCGATCAGGATCTGATACATTTCACCCCCGTCATCCCGATCAGGATCTGATCCCCCTCACCCCCGTCAACCCCTTCAGGATCTGATCCATTTCACCCCCATCAACCCGATCAGGATCTGATCCACTTCACCCCCGTAAACCTGCTCAGCATCTGATCCATTTCATCCTGTCAACCCGATCAGGATCTGATCCATTTCACCCCCGTCAACCCGATCAGGATCTGATCCATTTAATTCTGTCAACCCACTCAGGATCTGATCCATTTCACCCCTGTCAACCCGATCAGGATCTGATCCATCTCACCCTTGTCAGCCCGCTAAGGATCTGATCCATTTCACCCTGTCAATCCGATCTGGATCTGATCCATTTCACCCTGTCAACCCGATCAGGGTCTGATCCATTTCACCCCCGTCAACCCGATTAGGATCTGATCCATCTCACCCTATCAACCCGATCAGGATCTGATCCATTTCACCCCGTCACCCCGATCAGAATGTAACCCATTTCAGCCCCGTCAACCTGATCAGGATCTGATCCATTTCAGCCTGTCAACCCGATCAGGATCTGATCCAGTACACCTCCGTCAACACGCTCAGCATCTGACCCGCCTCACCCCCGTCAACCCGATCAGGATCTGATAATCCTCAACCCCGTCAACCCTATCAGGATCTGATCCATTTCGTCCTGTCAACCCGATCAGGATCTGATCCACCTCACCCCCATCAACACAATCAGGATCTGATCCATTTCACTCCCGTCAACCCGATCAGGATCTGATCCACCTAACCCCCGTCAACCTGATCAGGATCTGCTCCATTTCACCCTGTCAACCCGATCAGGATCGGAACCATTACACCCCGTCAACCCAATCAGGATCTGATCAACCTCACCCCCGTCAACCGGCTCAGGATCTGATCCATTTCACCCCCGTCAACCGGATCAGGATCTGATCCACCTCACCCCTGTCAACCCGATCAGGATATGATCCATCTCACCCTCGTCAACCTGATAAGGATCTGATCCATTTCACCCCGTCACCCCGATCAGAATGTAACCCATTTCAGCCCCGTCAACCTGATCAGGATCTGATCCATTTCAGCCTGTCAACCCGATCAGGATCTGATCCATTACACCTCCGTCAACCCGCTCAGCATCTGACCCGCCTTACCCCCGTCAACCCGATCAGGATCTGATCCACCTCACCCCCGTCAACCCTATCAGGATCTGATCCATTTCACTCCCGTCAATCCGATCAAGATCTGATCCACCTCTCCCGCGTCAACCCGATCAGGATCTGATCCATTTCACCCTGTCATGTCGATCAGGATCTGATCCATTTCACCCCCATCAACCTTATCAGGATCTGACCCACCTCACCCTGGTCAACCCGCTCAATATCTGATCCACCTCACCCCCGTCAACCCGTTCAGGATCTGATCCACCTAAACCCCGTCAACCTGATCAGGATCTGCTCCATTTCACCCTGTCAACCCGATCAGGATCTGATCCATTACAGCCCCGTCAACCCGATCAGGATCTGATCAACCTCACCCCCGTCAACCGGCTCAGGATCTGATCCATTTCACCCCCGTCAACCGGATCAGGATCTGATCCACCTCACCCCTGTCAACCCGATCAGGATCTGATCCATTTCATCCTGTCAACCCACTCATGATCTGATCCATTCCACACCCGTCAACCCAATCAGGATCTGATCCATTTTTCCCCCCGTCAACCCGATCAGGATCTGATCCATTTCACCGCCGTCAACCGGATCAGGATCTGATCCATTTCACCCCAGTCAACCCGATCAGGATCTGATCGATTTCACCCTATCAACCCAATGAGGATATGATCCATCTCACCCTCGTCAACCTAATAAGGATCTGATCCATTTCACCCTGTCACCACGATCAGGATCTGATCCATCTCACCCCAGTCAACCCGATCAGGATCTGATCCATTTCACCCCAGTCAACCCGCTCAGGATCTGATCCATTTCACCCCCGTCAACCCGCTCAGGATCTGATCCACCTCACCCCCGTAAACCTGCTCAGCATCTGATCCATTTCATCCTGTCAAACCGATCATGATCTGATCCATTTCAGCCCCGTCAACCTGATCAGGATCTGATCCATTTCAGCCTGTCAACCCGATCAGGATCTGATCCATTACACCTCCGTCAACCCGCTCAGCATCTGACCCGCCTCACCCCCGTCAACCCGATCAGGATCTGATCCTTTTCACACCTGTCAATCCGATCAAGATCTGATCCACCTCTTCCGCGTCAACCCGATCAGGATCTGATCCATTTCACCCTGTCATGTCGATCAGTATCTGATCCATTTCACCCCCATCAACCTTATCAGGATCTGACCCACCTCACCCTGGTCAACCCGCTCAATATCTGATCCACCTCACCCCCGTCAACCCGATCAGGATCTGATCCACCTAACCCCCGTCAACCTGATCAGGATCTGATCCATTACACCCCGTCAACCCAATCAGGATCTGATGAACCTCACCCCCGTCAACCGGCTCAGGATCTGATCCATTTCACCCCCGTCAACCGGATCAGGATCTGATCCACCTCACCCCTGTCAACCCACTCATGATCTGATCCATTCCACACCCGTCAACCCAATCAGGATCTGATCCATTTTTCCCCCCGTCAACCCGATCAGGATCTGATCCATTTCACCGCCGTCAACCGGATCAGGATCTGATCCATTTCACCCCAGTTAACCCGACCAGGATCTGATCGATTTCACCCTATCAACCCGATCAGGATATGATCCATCTCACCCTCGTCAACCTGATAAGGATCTGATCCATTTCAGCCCGTCACCCCGATCAGAATGTAACCCATTTCAGCCCCGTCAACCTGATCAGGATCTGATCCATTTCAGCCTGTCAACCCGATCAGGATCTGATCCATTACACCTCCGTCAACCCGCTCAGCATCTGACCCGCCTCACCCCCGTCAACCCAATCAGGATCTGATACACCTCACCCCCGTCAACCCTATCAGGATCTGATCCATTTCGTCCTGTCAACCCGATCAGGATCTGATCCACCTCACCCCCGTCAACACAATCAGGATCTGATCCATTTCACTCCCGTCAATCCGATCAAGATCTGATCCACCTCTCCCGCGTCAACCCGATCAGGATCTGATCCACTTCACCCCCGTAAACCTGCTCAGCATCTGATCCATTTCATCCTGTCAACCCGATCAGGATCTGATCCATTTCACCCCCGTCAACCCGATCAGGATCTGATCCATTTAATTCTGTCAACCCACTCAGGATCTGATCCATTTCACCCCTGTCAACCCGATCAGGATCTGATCCATCTCACCCTTGTCAGCCCGCTAAGGATCTGATCCATTTCACCCTGTCAATCCGATCTGGATCTGATCCATTTCACCCTGTCAACCCGATCAGGGTCTGACCCATTTCACCCCCGTCAACCCGATTAGGATCTGATCCATCTCACCCTATCAACCCGATCAGGATCTGATCCATTTCACCCCATCACCCCGATCAGAATGTAACCCATTTCAGCCCCGTCAACCTGATCAGGATCTGATCCATTTGAGCCTGTCAACCCGATCAGGATCTGATCCAGTACACCTCCGTCAACACGCTCAGCATCTGACCCGCCTCACCCCCGTCAACCCGATCAGGATCTGATAATCCTCAACCCCGTCAACCCTATCAGGATCTGATCCATTTCGTCCTGTCAACCCGATCAGGATCTGATCCACCTCACCCCCATCAACACAATCAGGATCTGATCCATTTCACTCCCGTCAACCCGATCAGGATCTGATCCACCTAACCCCCGTCAACCTGATCAGGATCTGCTCCATTTCACCCTGTCAACCCGATCAGGATCGGAACCATTACACCCCGTCAACCCAATCAGGATCTGATCAACCTCACCCCCGTCAACCGGCTCAGGATCTGATCCATTTCACCCCCGTCAACCGGATCAGGATCTGATCCACCTCACCCCTGTCAACCCGATCAGGATATGATCCATCTCACCCTCGTCAACCTGATAAGGATCTGATCCATTTCACCCAGTCACCCCGATCAGAATGTAACCCATTTCAGCCCCGTCAACCTGATCAGGATCTGATCCATTTCAGCCTGTCAACCCGATCAGGATCTGATCCATTACACCTCCGTCAACCCGCTCAGCATCTGACCCGCCTTACCCCCGTCAACCCGATCAGGATCTGATCCACCTCACCCCCGTCAACCCTATCAGGATCTGATCCATTTCACTCCCGTCAATCCGATCAAGATCTGATCCACCTCTCCCGCGTCAACCCGATCAGGATCTGATCCATTTCACCCTGTCATGTCGATCAGGATCTGATCCATTTCACCCCCATCAACCTTATCAGGATCTGACCCACCTCACCCTGGTCAACCCGCTCAATATCTGATCCACCTCACCCCCGTCAACCCGATCAGGATCTGATCCACCTAAACCCCGTCAACCTGATCAGGATCTGCTCCATTTCACCCTGTCAACCCGATCAGGGTCTGATCCATTACAGCCCCGTCAACCCGATCAGGATCTGATCAACCTCACCCCCGTCAACCGGCTCAGGATCTGATCCATTTCACCCCCGTCAACCGGATCAGGATCTGATCCACCTCACCCCTGTCAACCCGATCAGGATCTGATCCATTTCATCCTGTCAACCCACTCATGATCTGATCCATTCCACACCCGTCAACCCAATCAGGATCTGATCCATTTTTCCCCCCGTCAACCCGATCAGGATCTGATCCATTTCACCGCCGTCAACCGGATCAGGATCTGATCCATTTCACCCCAGTCAACCCGATCAGGATCTGATCGATTTCACCCTATCAACCCAATGAGGATATGATCCATCTCACCCTCGTCAACCTAATAAGGATCTGATCCATTTCACCCTGTCACCACGATCAGGATCTGATCCATCTCACCCCAGTCAACCCGATCAGGATCTGATCCATTTCACCTTGTCAACCCGCTCAGGATCTGATCCATTTCACCCCCGTCAACCCGCTCAGGATCTGATCCACCTCACCCCCGTAAACCTGCTCAGCATCTGATCCATTTCATCCTGTCAAACCGATCATGATCTGATCCATTTCAGCCCCGTCAACCTGATCAGGATCTGATCCATTTCAGCCTGTCAACCCGATCAGGATCTGATCCATTACACCTCCGTCAACCCGCTCAGCATCTGACCCGCCTCAGCCCCGTCAACCTGATCAGGATCTGATCCATTTCAGCCTGTCAACCCAATCAGGATCTGATCCATTACACCTCCGTCAACCCGCTCAGCATCTGACCCGCCTCACCCCCGTCAACCCGATCAGGATCTGATCCTTTTCACACCTGTCAATCCGATCAAGATCTGATCCACCTCTTCCGCGTCAACCCGATCAGGATCTGATCCATTTCACCCTGTCATGTCGATCAGTATCTGATCCATTTCACCCCCATCAACCTTATCAGGATCTGACCCACCTCACCCTGGTCAACCCGCTCAATATCTGATCCACCTCACCCCCGTCAACCCGATCAGGATCTGATCCACCTAACCCCCGTCAACCTGATCAGGATCTGATCCATTACACCCCGTCAACCCAATCAGGATCTGATGAACCTCACCCCCGTCAACCGGCTCAGGATCTGATCCATTTCACCCCCGTCAACCGGATCAGGATCTGATCCACCTCACCCCTGTCAACCCACTCATGATCTGATCCATTCCACACCCGTCAACCCAATCAGGATCTGATCCATTTTTCCCCCCGTCAACCCGATCAGGATCTGATCCATTTCACCGCCGTCAACCGGATCAGGATCTGATCCATTTCACCCCAGTTAACCCGACCAGGATCTGATCGATTTCACCCTATCAACCCGATCAGGATATGATCCATCTCACCCTCGTCAACCTGATAAGGATCTGATCCATTTCAGCCCGTCACCCCGATCAGAATGTAACCCATTTCAGCCCCGTCAACCTGATCAGGATCTGATCCATTTCAGCCTGTCAACCCGATCAGGATCTGATCCATTAAACCTCCGTCAACCCGCTCAGCATCTGACCCGCCTCACCCCCGTCAACCCAATCAGGATCTGATACACCTCACCCCCGTCAACCCTATCAGGATCTGATCCATTTCGTCCTGTCAACCCGATCAGGATCTGATCCACCTCACCCCCGTCAACACAATCAGGATCTGATCCATTTCACTCCCGTCAATCCGATCAAGATCTGATCCACCTCTCCCGCGTCAACCCGATCAGGATCTGATCCATTTCACCCTGTCATGTCGATCGGGATCTGATCCATTTCACCCCCATCAACCTTATCAGGATCTGACCCACCTCACCCTGGTCAACCCGCTCAATATCTGATCCACCTCACCCCCGTCAACCCGATCAGGATCTGATCAACCTCAACACCGTCAACCGGCTCAGGATCTGATCCATTTCACCCCCGTCAACTGGATCAGGATCTGATCCACCTCTCCCCTGTCAACCCGATCAGGATCTGATCCATTTCATCCTGTCAACCCACTCATGATCTGATCCATTCCACACCCGTCAACCCAATCAGGATCTGATCCATTTTTCCCCCCGTCAACCCGATCAGGATCTGATCCATTTCACCGCCGTCAACCGGATCAGGATCTGTTCCATTTCACCTTGTCAACCCGATCAAGATGTGATCCTTCTCACCCCCGTCAACCCGATCAGAATCTGATCCATTTCACCCTGTCAACCCGATCAGGATCTGATCCACTTCACCCCCGTAAACCTGCTCAGCATCTGATCCATTTCATCCTGTCAACCCGATCAGGATCTGATCCATTTCACCCCCGTCAACCCGATCAGGATCTGATCGATTTCACCCTATCAACCCGAGCAGGATATTATCCATCTCACACTCGTCAACCTGATCAGGATCTGATCCATTTCACTCCGTCACCACGATCAGAATCTGATCCATCTCACCCCAGTCAACCCGAACAGGATCTGATCCATTTCACCTTGTCAACCCGCTCAGAATCTGATCCATTTCACCCCCGTCAACCCGCACAGGATCTGATCCATTTCACACCCATCAACCCGATCAGGATTTGATCCATTTCACCCTGTCAAGCCGAACAGGATCTGATCCACTTCACCCTGTCAACCCCCTCAGCATCTGATCCACCTCACACCCATCAACCCGATCAGGATCTGATACATTTCACCCCCGTCATCCGGATCAGAATATGATCCATTTCACCCTAGTCAACCCTATCAGGATCTGATCCATTTCACCCTGTCAACCAGATCAGGATCTGATCCATTACACCCCCGTCAACCCACTGAGGATCTGACCCACCTCACCACCGTCAACCCGATCAGGATCTGATCCACTTCACCCTGTCAACCCAATCAGGATTTGATCCATTTCATCCTGTCAATCCACTCAGGATCTGATCCATTTCATCCTGTCAATCCACTCAGGATCTGATCCATTACACCCCGGTCAACCCACTCAGCATCTGACCCTCCTCACCCCCGTCAACGCGATCTGGATCTGATCCACCGCAATCTCGTCCACCCGATCAGGATCTGATACATTTCACCCCCGTCATCCCGATCAGGATCTGATCCCCCTCACACCCATCAACCCGTTCAGGATCTGATCCATTTTACCCCCATCAACCCGATCAGGATTTGATCCATTGCACCACCGTCAACCCGATCAGGATCTGATCCATTTCACCCTGTCAACCCGATCAGGATCTGATCCACTTCATCCAGTCAACCCGATCAGGATCTGATCCACCTCACACCCGTCAACCCGATCAGGATCTGATTCATTTCACCCCCGTCATCCCGATCAGAATCTGATCCCTCTCACCCCCATCAACCCGTTCAGGATCTGATCCATTTTACCCCCGTCAACCCGATCAGGATCTGATGCATTTCACCCCCGTCAACCCGATCAGGATCTGATCCACCTCACCCCCATCAACCTGCTCAGCATCTGATCCATTTCATCCTGTCAACCCGTTCAGGATCTGATCCATTTCACCCCAGTCAACCCGATCAGGATCTGATCCATTTCACCCCGTCAACCCGATCAGGATCTGACCCATCAAACCCCTGTCAACCCGATCAGGATCAGATCCATCTTGCCCCCATCAACCTGATCAGGATCTGATCCATTTCACCCCGTCAACCCGATCAGTATCTGATCCACTTCACCCCCATCAACCGGCTAAGGTTCTGATCCATTTCAAGCCCGTCAACCGGATCAGGATATGATCCATTTCACCCCAGTCAACCCAAGCAGGATCTGATCCACCTCACCCCCGTCAACCCGCTCAGGATCTGATCAATTTCACCCTCGTCAATCCGATCAGGATATGATCCATTTCATCCTGTCAACCTGCACAGGATCTGATCCACCTCACACCCGTCAACCCGATCAGGATCTGATACATTTCAACCCCGTCATCCCGATCAGGATCTGATCCCCCTCACCCCCGTCAACCCGTTCAGGATCTCATCCATTTCACCCCCATCAACCCGATCAGGATCTGATCCACTTCACCCCCGTAAACCTGCTCAGCATCTGATCCATTTCATCCTGTCAACCCGATCAGGATCTGATCCATTTCACCCCCGTCAACCCGATCAGGATCTGATCCATTTAATTCTGTCAACCCACTCAGGATCTGATCCATTTCACCCCTGTCAACCCGATCAGGATCTGATCCATCTCACCCTTGTCAGCCCGCTAAGGATCTGATCCATTTCACCCTGTCAATCCGATCTGGATCTGATCCATTTCACCCTGTCAACCCGATCAGGGTCTGTCCCATTTCACCCCCGTCAACCCGATTAGGATCTGATCCATCTCACCCTATCAACCCGATCAGGATCTGATCCATTTCACCCCGTCACCCCGATCAGAATGTAACCCATTTCAGCCCCGTCAACCTGATCAGGATCTGATCCATTTCAGCCTGTCAACCCGATCAGGATCTGATCCAGTACACCTCCGTCAACCCGCTCAGCATCTGACCCGCCTCACCCCCGTCAACCCGATCAGGATCTGATCCATTTCACCCCCGTCAACCGGATCAGGATCTGATCCACCTCACCCCTGTCAACCCGATCAGGATCTGATCCATTTCATCCTGTCAACCCACTCATGATCTGATCCATTCCACACCCGTCAACCCAATCAGGATCTGATCCATTTTTCCCCCATCAACCCGATCAGGATCTGATCCATTTCACCGCCGTCAACCGGATCAGGATCTGATCCATTTCACCCCAGTCAACCCGACCAGGATCTGATCGATTTCACCCTATCAACCCGATCAGGATATGATCCATCTCACCCTCGTCAACCTGATAAGGATCTGATCCATTTCACCCCGTCACCCCGATCAGAATGTAACCCATTTCAGCCCCGTCAACCTGATCAGGATCTGATCCATTTCAGCCTGTCAACCCGATCAGGATTTGATCCATTACACCTCCGTCAACCCGCTCAGCATCTGACCCGCCTCACCCCCGTCAACCCGATCAGGATCTGATTCATTTCACTCCCGTCAATCCGATCAAGATCTGATCCACATCACCCCCGTCCACCGGCTCAGGATCTGATCCATTTCACCCCCGTCAACCTTATCAGGATCTAATCCACCTCACCCCTGTCAACCTGATCAGGATCTGATCCATTTCATCCTGTCAACCCACTCATGATCTGATCCATTCCACACCCGTCAACCCGATCAGGATCTGATCCATTTCACCGCCGTCAACCGGATCAGGATCTGATCCATTTCACCCTAGTCAACCCAATCAGGATCTGATCGATTTCACCCTATCAACCCGATCAGCATATCATCCATCTCACCCTCGTCAACCTAATAAGGATCTGATCCATTTCACCCTGTCAATCCGATCTGGATCTGATCCATTTCACCCTGTCAACCCGATCAGGGTCTGACCCATTTCACCCCCGTCAACCCGATTAGGATCTGATCCATCTCACCCTATCAACCCGATCAGGATCTGATCCATTTCACCCCGTCACCCCGATCAGAATGTAACCCATTTCAGCCCCGTCAACCCGATCAGGATCTGATCCATTACACCTCCGTCAACCCACTCAGCATCTGACCCACCTCACCCCAGTCAACCCGATCAGGATCTGATACTCCTCAACCCCGTCAACCCTACCAGGATCTGATCCATTTCGTCCTGTCAACCCGATCAGGATCTGATCCACCTCACCCCCATCAACACAATCAGGATCTGATCCATTTCACTCCCGTCAACCCGATCAGGATCTGATCCACCTCTCCCGCGTCAACCCGATCAGGATCTGATCCATTTCACCCTGTCATGCAGATCAGGATCTGATCCATTTCACCCCCATCAACCTTATCAGGATCTCACCCACCTCACCCTGGTCAACCCGCTCAGTATCTGATCCACCTCACCCCCGTCAACCCGATCAGGATCTGATCCACCTAACCCCCGTCAACCTGATCAGGATCTGCTCCATTTCACCCTGTCAACCCGATCAGGATCTGATCCATTACACCCCGTCAACCCAATCAGGATCTGATCAACCTCACCCCCGTCAACCGGCTCAGGATCTGATCCATTTCACCCCCGTCAACCGGATCAGGATCTGATCCACCTCACCCCTGTCAACCCGATCAGGATCTGATCCATTTCATCCTGTCAACCCACTCATGATCTGATCCAATCCACACCCGTCAACCCAATCAGGATCTGATCCATTTTTCCCCCATCAACCCGATCAGGATCTGATCCATTTCACCGCCGTCAACCGGATCAGGATCTGATCCATTTCACCCCAGTCAACCCGACCAGGATCTGATCGATTTCACCCTATCAACCCGATCAGGATATGATCCATCTCACCCTCGTCAAGCTGATAAGGATCTGATCCATTTCACCCCGTCACCCCGATCAGAATGTAACCCATTTCAGCCCCGTCAACCTGATCAGGATCTGATCCATTTCAGCCTGTCAACCCGATCAGGATCTGATCCATTACACCTCCGTCAACACGCTCAGCATCTGACCCGCCTCACACCCGTCAACCCGATCAGGATCTGATCCATTTCACTCCCGTCAATCCGATCAAGATCTGATCCACCTCTCCCGCGTCAACCCGATCAGGATCTGATCCATTTCACCCTGTCATGTCGATCAGAATCTGATCCATTTCACCCCCATCAACCTTATCAGGATCTGACCCACCTCACCCTTGTCAACCCGCTCAGTATCTGATCCACCTAACCCCCGTCAACCTGATCAGGATCTGCTCCACCTCACCCCCGTCAACCCGATCAGGATCTGATCCACCTAACCCCCGTCAACCTGATCAGAATCTGCTCCATTTCACCCTGTCAACCCGATCAGGATCTGATCCAGTACACCCCCGTCAACCCGATCAGGATCTGATCAACCTCACCCCCGTCAACCGGCTCAGGATCTGATCCATTTCACCCCCGTCAACCGGATCAGATCTGATCCACCTCGCCCCTGTCAACCCGATCAGGATCTGATCCATTTCATCCTGTCAACCCACTCATGATCTGATCCATTCCACACCCGTCAACCCGATCAGGATCTGATCCATTTCACCGCCGTCAACCGGATCAGGATCTGATCCATTTCACCCCAGTCAACCCGATCAGGATCTGATCGATTTCACCCTATCAACCCGATCAGGATATGATCCATCTCACCCTCGTCAACCTAATAAGGATCTGATCTATTTCACCCTGTCACCACGATCAGGATCTGATCCATTTCACCTTGTCAACCCGCTCAGGATCTGATCCATTTCACCCCCGTCATCCCGCTCAGGATCTGATCCACCTCACCCCCGTAAACCTGCTCAGCATCTGATCCATTTCATCCTGTCAAACCGATCATGATCTGATCCATTTCAACCCCGTCAACTTGATCATAATCTGATGCATTTCACCCTATCAACCGGCTCAGGATCTGATCCATTTCACCCCCGTCAACCGGATCAGGATCTGATCCACCTCACCCCTGTCAACCCGATCAGGATCTGATCCACCTAACCCCTGTGAACCTGATCAGGATCTGCTCCATTTCACCCTGTCAACCCGATCAGGATCTGATCCATTACACACCCGTCAACCCGATCAGGATTTGATCAACCTCTCCCCCGTCAACCGGCTCAGGATCTGATCCATTTCACCCCCGTCAACCGGATCAGGATCTAATCCACCTGGCCCCTGTCAACCCGATCAGGATCTGATCCATTTCATCCTGTCAACCCACTCATGATCTGATCCATTCCACACCCGTCAACCCAATCAGGATCTGATCCATCTCACCCCCGTCAACCGGCTCAGGATCTGATCCACTTCACCCTGTCAACCAGATCAGGATCTGATCCATTTCACCCCCGTCAACCGGCTCAGGATCTGATCCATTTCACCCCAGTCAACCCGATCAGCATCTGATCGATTTCACCCTATCAACCCGATCAGGATATGATCCATCTCACCCTCGTCAACCGAATAAGGATCTGATCCATTTCACCCTGTCACCACGATCAGGATCTGATCCATCTCACCCCAGTCAACCCGATCAGGATCTGATCCATTTCACCTTGTCAACCCGCTCAGGATCTGATCCATTTCACCCCCGTCAACCCGCTCAGGATCTGATCCACCTCACCCCTGTAAACCTGCTCAGCATCTGATCCATTTCATCCTGTCAAACTGATCATGATCTGATCCATTTCAACCCCGTCAACTTGATCATAATCTGATGCATTTCACCCTATCAACCGGCTCAGGATCTGATCCATTTCACCCCCGTCAACCGGATCAGGATCTGATCCACCTCACCCCTGTCAAGCCGATCAGGATCTGATCCATTTCATCCTGTCAACCCACTCATGATCTGATCCATTTCATCCTGTCAACCCACTCATGATCTGATCCATTCCAAACCCGTCAACCCAATCAGGATCTGATCCATTTTTCCCCCATCAACCCGATCAGGATCTGATCCATTTCACCGCCGTCAACCGGATCAGGATCTGATCCATTTCACCCCAGTCAACCCGACCAGGATCTGATCGATTTCACCCTATCAACCCGATCAGGATATGATCCATCTCACCCTCTTCAACCTGATAAGGATCTGATCCATTTCACCCCGTCACCCCGATCAGAATGTAACCCATTTCAGCCCCGTCAACCTGATCAGGATCTGATCCATTTCAGCCTGTCAACCCGATCAGGATCTGATCCATTACACCTCCGTCAACCCGCTCAGCATCTGACCCGCCTCACCCCCGTCAACCCGATCAGGATCTGATCCATTACACCCCGTCAACCCAATCAGGATCTGATCAACCTCACCCCCGTCAACCGGCTCAGGATCTGATCCATTTCACCCCCATCAACCGGATCAGGATCTGATCCACCTCACCCCTGTCAACCCGATCAGGATCTGATCCATTTCATCCTGTCAACCCACTCATGATCTGATCCATTCCACACCCGTCAACCCAATCAGGATCTGATCCATTTTTCCCCCATCAACCCGATCAGGATCTGATCCATTTCACCGCCGTCAACCGGATCAGGATCTGATCCATTTCACCCCAGTCAACCCGACCAGGATCTGATCGATTTCACCCTATCAACCCGATCAGGATATGATCAATCTCACCCTCGTCAACCTGATAAGGATCTGATCCATTTCAGCCCGTCACCCCGATCAGAATGTAACCCATTTCAGCCCCGTCAACCTGATCAGGATCTGATCCATTTCAGCCTGTCAACCCGATCAGGATCTGATCCATTACACCTCCGTCAACCCGCTCAGCATCTGACCCGCCTCACCCCTGTCAACCCGATCAGGATCTGATCCATTTCACTCCTGTCAATCCGATCAAGATCTGATCCACCTCTCCCACGTCAACCCGATCAGGATCTGATCCATTTCACCCCCATCAACCTTATCAGGATCTGACCCACCTCACCCTGGTCAACCCGCTCAATATCTGATCCACCTCACCCCCGTCAACCCGATCAGGATCTGATCCACCTAACCCCTGTGAACCTGATCAGGATCTGCTCCATTTCACCCTGTCAACCCGATCAGGATCTGATCCATTACACACCCGTCAACCCGATCAGGATCTGATCAACCTCACCCCCGTCAACCGGCTCAGGATCTGATCCATTTCACCCCCGTCAACCGGATCAGGATCTGATCCACCTCGCCCCTGTCAACCCGATCAGGATCTGATCCATTTCATCCTGTCAACCCACTCATGATCTGATCCATTCCACACCCGTCAACCCAATCAGGATCTGATCCATTTTTCCCCCTGTCAACCCGATCAGGATCTGATCCATTTCACCGCCGTCAACCGGATCAGGATCTGATCCATTTCACACCAGTCAACCCGATCAGGATCTTATCGATTTCACCCTATCAACCCAATCAGGATATGATCCATCTCACCCTCGTCAACCGAATAAGGATCTGATCCATTTCACCCTTTCACCACGATAAGGATCTGATCCATCTCACCCCAGTCAACCCGATCAGGATCTGATCCATTTCACCTTGTCAACCCGCTCAGGATCTGATCCATTTCACCCCCGTCAACCCGCTCAGGATCTGATCCACCTCACCCCCGTAAACCTGCTCAGCATCTGATCCATTTCATCCTGTCAAACTGATCATGATCTGATCCATTTCAACCCCGTCAACTTGATCATAATCTGATGCATTTCACCCTATCAACCGGCTCAGGATCTGATCCATTTCACCCCCGTCAACCGGATCAGGATCTGATCCACCTCACCCCTGTCAAGCCGATCAGGATCTGATCCATTTCATCCTGTCAACCCACTCATGATCTGATCTATTCCAAACCCGTCAACCCAATCAGGATCTGATCCATTTTTCCCCCATCAACCCGATCAGGATCTGATCCATTTCACCCCAGTCAACCCGACCAGGATCTGATCGATTTCACCCTATCAACCCGATCAGGATATGATCCATCTCACCCTCTTCAACCTGATAAGGATCTGATCATTTTCACCCCGTCACCCCGATCAGAATGTAACCCATTTCAGCCCCGTCAACCTGATCAGGATCTGATCCATTTCAGCCTGTCAACCCGATCAGGATCTGATCCATTACACCTCCGTCAACCCGCTCAGCATCTGACCCGCCTCACCCCCGTCAACCCGATCAGGATCTGATCCATTACACCCCGTCAACCCAATCAGGATCTGATCAACCTCACCCCCGTCAACCGGCTCAGGATCTGATCCATTTCACCCCCATCAACCGGATCAGGATCTGATCCACCTCACCCCTGTCAAGCCGATCAGGATCTGATCCATTTCATCCTGTCAACCCACTCATAATCTGATCCATTCCACACCCGTCAACCCAATCAGGATCTGATCCATTTTTCCCCCATCAACCCGATCAGGATCTGATCCATTTCACCGCCGTCAACCGGATCAGAATCTGATCCATTTCACCCCAGTCAACCCGACCAGGATCTGATCAATTTCACCCTATCAACCCGGTCAGGATATGATCCATCTCACCCTCGTCAACCTGATAAAGATCTGATCCATTTCAGCCCGTCACCCCGATCAGAATGTAACCCATTTCAGCCCCGTCAACCTGATCAGGATCTGATCCATTTCAGCCAGTCAACCCGATCAGGATCCGATCCATTACACCTCCGTCAACCCGCTCAGCATCTGACCCGCCTCACCCCCGTCAACCCGATCAGGATCTGATACACCTCACCCCCGTCAACCCTATCAGGATCTGATCCATTTCGTCCTGTCAACCCGATCAGGATCTGATCCACCTCACCCCCGTCAACACAATCAGGATGTGATCCATTTCACTCCCGTCAATCCGATCAAGATCTGATCCACCTCTCCCGCGTCAACCCGATCAGGATCTGATCCATTTCACCCTGTCATGTCGATCAGGATCTGATCCATTTCACCCCCATCAACCTTATCAGGATCTGACCCACCTCACCCTGGTCAACCCGCTCAATATCTGATCCACCTCACCCCCATCAACCCGATCAGGATCTGATCCACCTAACCCCCGTCAACCTGATCAGGATCTGCTCCATTTCACCCTGTCAACCCGATCAGGATCTGATCCATTACACCCCCGTCAACCCGATCAGTATCTGATCAACCTCACCCCCATCAACCGGCTCAGAATCTGATCCATTTCACCCCCATCAACCCGCTCAGGATCTGACCCACCTCACCCCCATCAACCCAATCAGGATCTGATCCATCTCACCCCCGTCAACCGGCTCAGGATCTGATCCACTTCACCCTGTCAACCAGATCAGGATCTGATCCATTTCACCCCCGTCAACCGGCTCAGGATCTGATCCACTTCACCCTGTCAACCCGATCAGGATCTGATCCATTTCATCCTGTCAATCAACTCAGGATCTGATCCATTTCACCGCCGTCAACCGGATCAGGATCTGATCCATTTCACCCCAGTCAACCCGATCTGCATCTGATCGATTTCACCCTATCAACCCGATCAGGATATGATCCATCTCACACTCGTCAACCTGATCAGGATCTGATCCATCTCACCCCAGTCAACCCGAACAGGATCTGATCCATTTCACCTTGTCAACCCGCTCAGAATCTGATCCATTTCACCCCCGTCAACCCGCACAGGATCTGATCCATTTAACACCCATCAACCCGATCAGGATTTGATCCATTTCACCCTGTCAAGCCGATCAGGATCTGATCCATCTCACCCCCGTCAACCGGCTCAGGATCTGATCCACTTCACCCTGTCAACCAGATCAGGATCTGATCCATTTCACCCCCGTCAACCGGCACAGGATCTGATCCACTTCACCCTGTCAACCCGATCAGGATCTGATCCATTTCATCCTGTCAATCAACTCAGGATCTGATCCATTTCACCGCCGTCAACCGGATCAGGATCTGATCCATTTCACCCCAGTCAACCCGATCAGCATCTGATCGATTTCACCCTATCAACCCGATCAGGATATGATCCATCTCACACTCGTCAACCTAATCAGGATCTGATCCATCTCACCCCAGTCAACCCGAACAGGATCTGATCCATTTCACCTTGTCAACCCGCTCAGAATCTGATCCATTTCACCCCCGTCAACCCGCACAGGATCTGATCCATTTCACACCCATCAACCCGATCAGGATTTGATCCATTTCACCCTGTCAAGCCGATCAGGATCTGATCCACTTCACCCTGTCAACCCCCTCAGGATCTGATCCACCTCACACCCGTCAACCCGATCAGGATCTGATACATTACACGCCCGTCAACCCGCTGAGGATCTGACCCACCTCACCACCGTCAACCCGATCAGGATCTGATCCACTTCACCCTGTCAACCCAATCAGGATTTGATCCATTTCATCCTGTCAATCCACTCAGGATCTGATCCATTTCATCCTGTCAATCCACGCAGGATCTGATCCATTACACCCCGGCCAACCCACTCAGCATCTGACCCGCCTCACCCCCGTCAACGCGATCTGGACCTGATCCACCGCAATCCCGTCCACCCGATCAGGATCTGATACATTTCACCCCCGTCATCCCGATCAGGATCTTATCCCCCTCACACCCATCAACCCGTTCAGGATCTGATCCATTTTACCCCCGTCAACCCGATCAGGATTTGATCCATTGCACCACCGTCAACCCGATCAGGATCTGATCCATTTCACCCTGTCAACCCGATCAGGATCTGATCCACCTCACACTCGTCAACCCGATCAGGATCTGATTCATTTCACCCCCGTCATCCCGATCAGAATCTGATCCCTCTCACCCCCATCAACCCGTTCAGGATCTGATTCATTTTACCCCCGTCAACCCGATCAGGATCTGATCCATTTCACCCCCGTCAACCCGATCAGGATCTGATCCACCTCACCCCCATCAACCTGCTCAGCATCTGATCCATTTCATCCTGTCAACCCGTTCAGGATCTGATCAACCTCACCCCCGTCAACCGGCCTCAGGATCTGATCCATTTCACTCCCGTCAACCGGATCAGGATCTGATCCACCTCACCCCTGTCAACCCGATCAGGATCTGATCCATTTCATCCTGTCAACCCACTCATGATCTGATCCATTCCACACACGTCAACCCAATCAGGATCTGATCCATTTTTCCTCCATCAACCCGATCAGGATCTGATCCATTTCACCACCGTCAACCGGATCAGGATCTGATCCATTTCTCCCCAGTCAACCCGACCAGGATCTGATCGATTTCACCCTATCAACCCGATCAGGATATGATCCATCTCACCCTCGTCAACCTGATAAAGATCTGATCCATTTCAACCGTCACCCCGATCAGAATGTAACCCATTTCAGCCCCGTCAACCTGATCAGGATCTGATCCATTTCAGCCAGTCAAGCCGATCAGGATCTGATCCATTACACCTCCGTCAACCCGCTCAGCATCTGACCCGCCTCACCCACGTCAACCCGATCAGGATCTGATACACCTCACCCCTGTCAACCCTATCAGGATCTGATCCATTTCGTCCTGTCAACCCGATCAGGATCTGATCCACCTCACCCCCGTCAACACAATCAGGATGTGATCCATTTCACTCCCGTCAATCCGATCAAGATCTGATCCACCTCTCCCGCGTCAACCCGATCAGGATCTGATCCATTTCACCCTGTCATGTCGATCAGGATCTGATCCATTTCACCCCCATCAACCTTATCAGGATCTGACCCCCCTCACCCTGGTCAACCCGCTCAATATCTGATCCACCTCACCCCCGTCAACCTGATCAGGATCTGATCCACCTAACCCCCGTCAACCTGATCAGAATCTGCTCCATTTCACCCTGTCAACCCGATCAGGATCTGATCCATTACACCCCCGTCAACCCGATCAGGATCTGATCAACCTCACCCCCGTCAACCGGCTCAGAATCTGATCCATTACACCCCCATCAACCCGCTCAGGATCTGACCCACCTCACCCCCATCAACCCAATCAGGATCTGATCCATCTCACCCCCGTCAACCGGCTCAGGATCTGATCCACTTCACCCTGTCAACCAGATCAGGATCTGATCCATTTCACCCCCGTCAACCGGCTCAGGATCTGATCCATTTCACCCCTGTCAACCCGATCAGGATCTGATCCATTTCATCCTGTCAATCAACTCAGGATCTGATCCATTTTTCCCCCGTCAACCCGAAGAGGATCTGATCCATTTCACCGCTGCCAACCGGATCAGGATCTGATCCATTTCACCCCAGTCAACCCGATCAGGATCTGATCCATCTCACACTCGTCAACCTGATCAGGATCTGATCCATTTCACTCCGTCACCACGATCAGGATCTGATCCATCTCACCCCAGTCAAACCGAACAGGATCTGATCCATTTCACCTTGTCAACCCGCTCAGAATCTGATCCATTTCACCCCCGTCAACCCGCACAGGATCTGATCCATTTCACACCCATCAACCCGATCAGGATTTGATCCATTTCACCCTGTCAAGCCGATCAGGATCTGATCCACTTCACCCTGTCAACCCCTCAGGATCTGATCCACCTCACACCCGTCAACCCGATCAGGATCTGATACATTTCACCCCCGTCCTCCGGATCAGAATATGATCCATTTCACCCCAGTCAACCCTATCAGGATCTGATCCATTTCACCCTGTCAACCCGATCAGGATCTGATCCATTACACCCCCGTCAACCCGCTGAGGATCTGACCCACCTCACACCCGTCAACCCGATCAGGATCTGATACATTTCACCCCCGTCATCCGGATCAGAATATGATCCATTTCACCCCAGTCAACCCTATCAGGATCTGATCCATTTCACCCTGTCAACCCGATCAGGATCTGATCCACTTCACCCTGTCAACCCAATCAGGATTTGATCCATTTCATCCTGTCAATCCACTCAGGATCTGATCCATTTCATCCTGTCAATCCACTCAGTATCTGATCCATTACACCCCGGCCAACCCACTCAGCATCTGACCCGCCTCATCCCCGTCAATGCGATCTGGATCTGATCCACCGCAATCCCGTCCACCCGATCAGGATCTGATACATTTCACCCCCGTCATCCCAATCAGGATCTGATCCCCCTCACACCCATCAACCCGTTCAGGATCTGATCCATTTTACCCCCGTCAACCCGATCAGGATTTGAACCATTGCACCACCGTCAACCCAATCAGGATCTTATCCATTTCACCCTGTCAACCCGATCAGGATCTGATCCACTTCACCCAGTCAACCCCCTCAGGATCTGATCCACCTCACACCAGTCAACCCGATCAGGATCTGATTCAATTCACCCCCGTCATCCCGATCAGAATCTGATCCCTCTCACCCCCATCAACCCGTTCAGGATCTGATCCATTTTACCCCCGTCAACCTGATCAGGATCTGATCCATTTCACCCCCGTCAACCCGATCAGGATCTGATCCACCTCACCCCCATCAACCTGCTCAGCATCTGATCCATTTCATCCTGTCAACCCGTTCAGGATCTGATCCATTTCACCCCAGTCAACCCGATCAGGATCTGATCCATTTCACCCCGTCAACCCGATCAGGATCTGACCCATCAAACCCCCGTCAACCCGATCAGGATCAGATCCATCTTGCCCCCGTCAACCTGATCAGGATCTGATCCATTTCACCCCGTCAACCCGATCAGTATCTGAACCACTTCACCCCCATCAACCGGCTAAGGTTCTGATCCATTTCAAGCCCGTCAACCGGATCAGGATATGATCCATTTCACCCCAGTCAACCCAAGCAGGATCTGATCCACCTCACCCCTATCAACCCGCTCAGGATCTGATCAATTTCACCCTCGTCAATCCGATCAGGATATGATCCATTTCATCCTGTCAACCTGCACAGGATCTGATCCACCTCACACCCGTCAACCCGATCAGGATCTGATACATTTCAGCCCCATCATCCCGATTAGGATCTGATCCCCCTCACCCCCGTCAACCCGTTCAGGATCTGATCCATTTCACCCCCATCAACCCGATCAGGATCTGATCCACTTCACCCCCGTAAACCTGCTCAGCATCTGATCCATTTCATCCTATCAACCCGATCAGGATCTGATCCATTTCACCCCCGTCAACCCGATCAGGATCTGATCCATTTAATTCTGTCAACCCACTCAGGATCTGATCCATTTCACCCCTGTCAAACCGATCAGGATCTGATCCATCTCACCCTTGTCAGCCCGCTAAGGATCTGATCCATTTCACCCTGTCAATCCGATCTGGATCTGATCCATTTCACCCTGTCAACCCGATCAGGGTCTGACCCATTTCACCCCCGTCAACCCGATTAGGATCTGATCCATCTCACCCTATCAACCCGATCAGGATCTGATCCATTTCACCCCGTCACCCCGATCAGAATGTAACCCATTTCAGCCCCGTCAACCTGATCAGGATCTGATCCATTTCAGCCTGTCAACCCGATCAGGATCTGATCCATTACACCTCCGTCAACCCGCTCAGCATCTGACCCGCCTCACCCCCGTCAACCCGATCAGGATCTGATCCATTTCGTCCTGTCAACACGATCAGGATCTGATCCACCTCACCCTCATCAACACAATCAGGATCTGATCCATTTCACTCCCGTCAACCCGATCAGGATCTGATCCACCTCTCCCGCGTCAACCCGATCAGGATCTGATCCATTTCACCCTGTCATGCCGATCAGGATCTGATCCACCTAACCCCCGTCAACCTGATCAGGATCTGCTCCATTTCACCCTGTCAACCCGATCAGGATCTGATCCATTACACCCCGTCAACCCAATCAGGATCTGATCAACCTCACCCCCGTCAACCGGCTCAGGATCTGATCCATTTCACCCCCGTCAACCGGATCAGGATCTGATCCACCTCACCCCTGTCAACCCGATCAGGATCTGATCCATTTCATCCTGTCAACCCACTCATGATCTGATCCATTCCACACCCGTCAACCCAATCAGGATCTGATCCATTTTTCTCCCATCAACCCGATCAGGATCTGATCCATTTCACCGCCGTCAACCGGATCAGGATCTGATCCATTTCACCCCAGTCAACCCGACCAGGATCTGATCGATTTCACCCTATCAACCCGATCAGGATATGATCCATCTCACCCTCGTCAACCTGATAAGGATCTGATCCATTTCAGCCCGTCACCCCGATCAGAATGTAACCCATTTCAGCCCCGTCAACCTGATCAGGATCTGATCCATTTCAGCCAGTCAACCCGATCAGGATCTGATTCATTACACCTCCGTCAACACGCTCAGCATCTGACCCGCCTCACCCCCGTCAACCCGATCAGGATCTGATCCATTTCACTCCCGTCAATCCGATCAAGATCTGATCCACCTCTCTCGCGTCAAACCGATCAGGATCTGATCCATTTCACCCTGTCATGTCGATCAGGATCTGATCGATTTCACCCCCATCAACCTTATCAGGATCTGACCCACCTCACCCTGGTCAACCCGCTCAATATCTGATCCACCTCACCCCCGTCAACCCGATCAGGATCTGATCCACCAAACCCCCGACAACCTGATCAGGATCTGCTCCATTTCACCCTGTCAACCCCATCAGGATCTGATCCATTACACCCCCGTCAACCCGATCAGGATCTGATCAACCTCACCCCCGTCAACAGGCTCAGGATCTGATCCATTTCACCCCCGTCAACCAGATCAGGATCTGATCCACCTCACCCCTGTCAACCCGATCAGGATCTGATCCATTTCATCCTGTCAACCCACTCATGATCTGATCCATTCCACACCCGTCAACCCAATCAGGATCTGATCCATTTTTCCCCCCGTCAACCCGATCAGGATCTCATCCATTTCACCGCCGTCAACCGGATCAGGATCTGATCCATTTCACCCCAGTCAACCCGATCAGGATCTGATCGATTTCACCCTATCAACCCGATCAGGATATGATCCATCTCACCCTCGTCAACCTAATAAGGATCAGATCCATTTCACCCTGTCACCATGATCAGGATCTGATCCATCTCACCCCAGTCAACCCGATCAGGATCTGATCCAATTCACCTTGTCAACCCGCTCAGGATCTGATCCATTTCACCCCCGTCAACCCGCTCAGGATCTGATCCACCTCACCCCCATAAACCTGCTCAGCATCTGATCCATTTCATCCTGTCAAACCGATCATGATCTGAACCATTTCAACCCCGTCAACTTGATCATAATCTGATGCATTTCACCCTATCAACCCACTCAGCATCTGACCCATCTCACCCCCGTCAACCCGATCAGGATCTGATCCATTACACCCCGTCAACCCAATCAAGTTCTGATCGACCTCACCCTTCGTCAACCGGCTCAGGATCTGATCCATTTCACCCCCGTCAACCGGATCAGGATCTGATCCACCTCACCCCTGTCAACCCGATCAGGATCTGATCCATTTCATCCTGTCAACCCACTCATGATCTGATCCATTCCACACCCGTCAACCCAATCAGGATCTGATCCATTTTTCCCCCATCAACCCGATCAGGATCTGATCCATTTTACCGCCGTCAACCGGATCAGGATCTGATCCATTTCACCCCAGTCAACCCGACCAGGATCTGATCGATTTCACCCTATCAACCCGATCAGGATATGATCCATCTCACCCTCGTCAACCTGATAAGGATCTGATCCATTTCAGCCCGTCACCCCGATCAGAATGTAACCCATTTCAGCCCCGTCAACCTGATCAGGATCTGATCCATTTCAGCCTGACAACCCGATCAGGATCTGATCCATTACACCTCCGTCAACCCGCTCAGCATCTGACCCGCCTCACCCCCGTCAACCCGATCAGGATCTGATACACCTCACCCCCGTCAACCCTATCAGGATCTGATCCATTTCGTCCTGTCAACCCGATCAGGATCTGATCCACCTCACCCCCGTCAACCCGATCCGGATCTGATCCATTTCACTCCCGTCAACCTGATCAAGATCTGATGCACCTCTCCCGCGTCAACCCTATCAGGATCTGATCCATTTCGTCCTGTCAACCCACTCATAATCTGATCCATTCCACACCCGTCAACCCAATCAGGATCTGATCCATTTTTCCCCCATCAACCCGATCAGGATCTGATCCATTTCATCGCCGTCAACCGGATCAGGATCTGATCCATTTCACCCCAGTCAACCCGACCAGGATCTGATCGATTTCACCCTATCAACCCGATCAGGATATGATCCATCTCACCCTCGTCAACCTGATAAAGATCTGATCCATTTCAGCCCGTCACCCCGATCAGGATCTGATCCATTTCAGCCAGTCAACCCGATCAGGATCCGATCCATTACACCTCCGTCAACCCGCTCAGCATCTGACCCGCCTCACCCCCGTCAACCCGATCAGGATCTGATACACCTCACCCCCGTCAACCCTATCAGGATCTGATCCATTTCGTCCTGTCAACCCGATCAGGATCTGATCCACCTCACCCCCGTCAACACAATCAGGATCTGATCCATTTCACTTCCGTCAATCCGATCAAGATCTGATCCACCTCTCCCGCGTCAACCCGATCAGGATCTGATCCATTTCACCCTGTCATGTCGATCAGGATCTGATCCATTTCACCCCCATCAACCTTATCAGGATCTGACCCACCTCACCCTGGTCAACCCGCTCAATATCTGATCCACCCTACCCCCGTCAACCCGATCAGGATCTGATCCACCTAACCCCCGTCAACCTGATCAGGATCTGCTCCATTTCACCCTGTCAACCCGATCAGGATCTGATCCACCTAACCCCCGTCAACCTGATTAGGATCTGCTCCATTTCACCCTGTCAACCCGATCAGGATCTGATCCATTTCACCCCAGTCAACCCGATCAGGATCTGAACCATTTCAACCCCGTCAACTTGATCATAATCTGATGCATTTCACCCTATCAACCGGCTCAGGATCTGATCCATTTCACCCCCGTCAACCGGATCAGGATCTGATCCACCTCACCCCTGTCAACCCGATCAGGATCTGCTCCATTTCACCCTGTCAACCCGATCAGGATCTGATCCATTTCAGCCTGTCAACCCGATCAGGATCTGATCCATTACACCTCCGTCAACCCGCTCAGCATCTGACCCATCTCACCCCCGTCAACCCGATCAGGATCTGATCCATTACACCCCGTCAACCCAATCAGGATCTGATCGACCTCACCCCCGTCAACCGGCTCAGGATCTGATCCATTTCACCCCCGTCAACCGGATCAGGATCTGATCCACCTCACCCCTGTCAACCCGATCAGGATCTGATCCATTTCATCCTGTCAACCCACTCATGATCTGATCCATTCCACACCCGTCAACCCAATCAGGATCTGATCCATTTTTCCCCCATCAACCCGATCAGGATCTGATCCATTTCACCGCCGTCAACCGGATCAGGATCTGATCCATTTCACCCCAGTCAACCCGACCAGGATCTGATCGATTTCACCCTATCAACCAGATCAGGATATGATCCATCTCACCCTCGTCAACCTGATAAGGATCTGATCCATTTCAGCCCGTCACCCCGATCAGAATGTAACCCATTTCAGCCCCGTCAACCTAATCAGGATCTGATCCATTTCAGCCTGACAACCCGACCAGGATCTGATCCATTACACCTCCGTCAACCCGCTCAGCATCTGATCCGCCTCACCCCCGTCAACCCGATCAGGATCTGATACACCTCACCCCCGTCAACCCTATCAGGATCTGATCCATTTCGTCCTGTCAACCCGATCAGGATCTGATCGATTTCACCCTATCAACCCGATCAGGATATGATCCATCTCACCCTCTTCAACCTGATAAGGACCTCATCCATTTCACCCCGTCACCCCGATCAGAATGTAACCCATTTCAGCCCCGTCAACCTGATCAGGATCTGATCCATTTCAGCCTGTCAACCCGATCAGGATCTGATCCATTACACCTCCGTCAACCCGCTCAGCATCTGACCCATCTCACCCCCGTCAACCCGATCAGGATCTGATCCATTACACCCCGTCAACCCAATAAGGATCTGATCGACCTCACCCCCGTCAACCGGCTCAGGATTTGATCCATTTCACCCCCGTCAACCGGATCAGGATCTGATCCACCTCACCCCTGTCAACCCGATCAGGATCTGATCCATTTCATCCTGTCAACCCACTCATGATCTGATCCATTCCACACCCGTCAACCCAATCAGGATCTGATCCATTTTTCCCCCATCAACCCGATCAGGATCTGATCCATTTAACCGCCGTCAACCGGATCAGGATCTGATCCATTTCACCCCAGTCAACCCGATCAGGATCTGATCCATTTCATCCTGTCAACCCACTCATGATCTGATCCATTCCACACCCGTCAACCCAATCAGGATCGGATCCATTTTTCCCCCATCATCCCGATCAGGATCTGATCCATTTCACCGCCGTCAACCGGATCAGGATCTGATCCATTTCACCCCAGTCAACCCGACCAGGATCTGATCGATTTCACCCTATCAACCCGATCAGGATATGATCCATCTCACCCTCGTCAACCTGATAAGGATCTGATCCATTTCAGCCCGTCACCCCGATCAGAATGTAACCCATTTCAGCCCCGTCAACCTGATCAGGATCTGATCCATTTCAGCCTGTCAACCCGATCAGGATCTGATCCAGTACACCTCCGTCAACCCGCTCAGCATCTGACCCGCCTCACCCCCGTCAACCCGATCAGGATCTGATACACCTCACCCCCATCAACCCTATCAGGATCTGATCCATTTCATCCTGTCAACCCGATCAGGATCTAATCCACCTCACCCCCGTCAACCCGATCAGGATCTGATCCATTTCACTCGCGTCAACCTGATCAAGATCTGATGCACCTCTCCCGCGTCAACCCGATCAGGATCTGATCCATTTCGTCCTGTCAACCCGATCAGGATCTGATCCACCTCACCCCTGTCAACACAATCAGGATCTGATCCATTTCACTCCCGTCAATCCGATCAAGATCTGATCCACCTCTCCCGCGTCAACCCGATCAGGATCTGATCCATTTCACCCTGTCATGTCGATCAGGATCTGATCCATTTCACCCCCATCAACCTTATCAGGATCTGAGCCACCTCACCCTGGTCAACCCGCTCAATATCTGATCCACCTCACCCCCGTCAACCCGATCAGGATCTGATCCACCTAACCCCCATCAACCTGATCAGGATCTGCTGCATTTCACCCTGTCAACCTGATCAGGATCTGATCCATTTCACCCCAGTCAACCCGACCAGGATCTGATCGATTTCACCCTATCAACCCGATCAGGATATGATCCATCTCACCCTCTTCAACCTGATAAGGACCTGATCCATTTCACCCCGTCACCCCGATCAGAATGTAACCCATTTCAGCCCCGTCAACCTGATCAGGATCTGATCCATTTCAGCCTGTCAACCCGATCAGGATCCGATCCATTACACCTCCGTCAACCCGCTCAGCATCTGACCCATCTCACCCCCGTCAACCCGATCAGGATCTGATCCATTACACCCCGTCAACCCAATCAGGATCTGATCAACCTCACCCCCGTCAACCGGCTCAGGATCTGATCCATTTCACCCCCGTCAACCGGATCAGGATCTGATCCACCTCGCCCCTGTCAACCCGAACAGGATCTGATCCATTTCATCCTGTCAACCCACTCATGATCTGATCCATTCCACACCCGTCAACCCAATCAGGATCTGATCCATTTTTCCCCCCGTCAATCCGATCAGGATCTGATCCATTTCACCGCCGTCAACCGGATCAGGGTCTGATCCATTTCACCCCAGTCAACCCGATCAGGATCTGATTGATTTCACCCTATCAACCCGATCAGGATATGATCCATCTCACCCTCGTCAACCTAATAAGGATCTGATCCATTTCACCCTGTCACCACGATCAGGATCTGATCCATCTCACCCCAGTCAACCCGATCAGGATCTGATCCATTTCACCTTGTCAACCCGCTCAGGATCTGATCCATTTCACCCCCGTCAACCCGCTCAGGATCTGATCAACCTCACCCCCGTCAACCGGCTCAGGATCTGATCCATTTCACCCCCGTCAACCGGATCAGGATCTGATCCATCTCGCCCCCGTTAACCCGATCAGTATCTGATCGATTTCACCCCAGTCAACCCGATCAGGATCTGATCGATTTCATCCTATCAAGCCGATCATGATATGATCCATCTCACCCTCGTCAATCTGATAAGGATCTGATCCACCTCACACCCGTCAACCCACTCGGGATGTGAACCATTTCACACGGTCAACCCGATCAGGATCGGATCCATTTTTCCCCCATCAACCCGATCAGGATCTGATCCATTTCACCACCGTCAACCGGATCAGGATCTGATCCATTTCACCCCAGTCAACCCGACCAGGATCTGATCGATTTCACCCTATCAACCCGATCAGGATATGATCCATCTCACCCTCGTCAACCTGATAAGGATCTGATCCATTTCAGCCCGTCACCCCGATCAGAATGTAACCCATTTCAGCCCCGTCAACCTGATCAGGATCTGATCCATTTCAGCCTGTCAACCCGATCAGGATCTGATCCAGTACACCTCCGTCAACCCGCTCAGCATCTGACCCGCCTCACCCCCGTCAACCCGATCAGGATCTGATACACCTCACCCCCGTCAACCCTATCAGGATCTGATCCATTTCATCCTGTCAACCCGATCAGGATCTGATCCATTTCACTCGCGTCAACCTGATCAAGATCTGATGCACCTCTCCCGCGTCAACCCGATCAGGATCTGATCCATTTCGTCCTGTCAACCCGATCAGGATCTGATCCACCTCACCCCTGTCAACACAATCAGGATCTGATCCATTTCACTCCCGTCAATCCGATCAAGATCTGATCCACCTCTCCCGCGTCAACCCGATCAGGATCTGATCCATTTCACCCTGTCATGTCGATCAGGATCTGATCCATTTCACCCCCATCAACCTTATCAGGATCTGAGCCACCTCACCCTGGTCAACCCGCTCAATATCTGATCCACCTCACCCCCGTCAACCCGATCAGGATCTGATCCACCTAACCCCCATCAACCTGATCAGGATCTGCTCCATTTCACCCTGTCAACCTGATCAGGATCTGATCCATTTCACCCCAGTCAACCCGACCAGGATCTGATCGATTTCACCCTATCAACCCGATCAGGATATGATCCATCTCACCCTCTTCAACCTGATAAGGACCTGATCCATTTCACCCCGTCACCCCGATCAGAATGTAACCCATTTCAGCCCCGTCAACCTGATCAGGATCTGATCCATTTCAGCCTGTCAACCCGATCAGGATCCGATCCATTACACCTCCGTCAACCCACTCAGCATCTGACCCATCTCACCCCCGTCAACCCGATCAGGATCTGATCCATTACACCCCGTCAACCCAATCAGGATCTGATCAACCTCACCCCCGTCAACCGGCTCAGGATCTGATCCATTTCACCCCCGTCAACCGGATCAGGATCTGATCCACCTAGCCCCTGTCAACCCGAACAGGATCTGATCCATTTCATCCTGTCAACCCACTCATGATCTGATCCATTCCACACCCGTCAACCCAATCAGGATCTGATCCATTTCACCGCCGTCAACCGGATCAGGGTCTGATCCATTTCACCCCAGTCAACCCGATCAGGATCTGATCCATCTCACCCTCATCAACCTAATAAGGATCTGATCCATTTCACCCTGTCACCACGATCAGGATCTGATCCATCTCACCCCAGTCAACCCGATCAGGATCTGATCCATTTCACCTTGTCAACCCGCTCAGGATCTGATCCATTTCAACCCCGTCAACCCACTCAGGATCTGATCCACCTCACTCCCGTGAACCCGCTCAGGATGTGAACCATTTCACCCTGTCAACCCGATCAGGATCTGATCCATTTCACTCCAGTCAACCCGAGCAGGATCTGATCCACCTCACCCCCGTCAAACTGATCAGGACCTGATACATTTCACCCCCGTCAACCCGCTCAGGATCTGATCCATTTCTCCCCTGTTAACCAGATCAGGATCTGATACTCCTTATCCCCGTCAACCCGATCAGGATCTGATCCCTTTCACCCCAGTCAACCCGATCAGGAACTGATCTATTTCACCCTATTAACAGGAACAGGATATGATCCATCTCACCGTCATCAACCTGATCAGGATCTGATCCATTTCATCCCGTGTCCACGATCAGGATCTGATCCACCTCACCCACGTCAACCCGATGAGGATCTGATCCATTTCACCCCCGTCAACCCGATCAGGATCTGATCCACCTCACCCGCGTCAACCCGATCAGGATCTGATCCACTTCACCCCCGTCAACTTGCTCAGGATCTGATCCATTTCACCCCCGTCAACCGGATCAGGATATGCTCCATTTCACCACAGTCAACTCGATCAGGATCTGATCCATTTCACCCTGTCAACCCAATCAGGATCTGATCCATTACACCCCCATCAACCCGATCAGGATCTGACCCACCTCACCCCTGTCAACCCGATCAGGATCTGATCCATCTCACCCCCTTCAACCGGCTCAGGATCTGATCCACTTCACCCTGTCAACCCGCTCAGGATCTGATCCATTTCACCCTTGTCAACCCGATCAGGATCTGATCCATTTCACCCCCGTCAACCGGCTCAGGATCTGATCCACTTCACCCTGTGAACCCAATCAGGATCTGATCCATTTCACCCCTGTCAACCCGATCAGGATCTGATCCATTTTACCCCCGTCATCCCGATCAGGATCTGTTCCATTTCACCCCCGTCAACCCGATCAGGATTTGATCCATTGCACCCACGTCAACTGGATCAGGATATGATCCATTTCACCCTGTCAACCCCATCAGTATCTGATCCACTTCACCCAGTCAACCCCCTCAGGATCTGATCCATTTCACCGCTGCCAACCGGATCAGGATCTGATCCATTTCACCCCAGTCAACCCGATCAGGATCTGATCCATTTAATCCTGTTAACCCACTCAGGATCTGATCCACCTCACACCCGTCCACCCGATCAGGATCTGATACATTTCACCCCCGTCATCCCGATCAGGATCTGATCCCCCTCACCCCCGTCAACCCGTACAGGATCTGATCCATTTTATCCCCATCAACCCGATCAGGATTTGATCCATTGCACCCCCGTCAACCCGACCAGGATCTGATCCATTTCACCCTGTCAACCCGATCAGGATCTGATCCTCTTCACCCAGTAAACCCCCTCAGGATCTGATCCACCTCACACCTGTCAACCCGATCAGCATCTGATCCATCTCGCCCCATCAACCTGATCAGGATCTGATCCATTTCACCCAGTCAACCCGATAAGTATCTGATCCACTTCACCCCCGTCAACCTGATCAGGATCTGATCCATCTAGCCACAGTCAACCCGATCAGGATCTGATTCAGCTCACCCCCGTCAACCTGATCAAGATCTGATCCATTTCACCCTGTCAAACCGATCAGGACCTGATCCACTTCACCCCCATCAACCGGCTCAGGTTCTGATCCATTTCACGCCCATCAACCAGATCAGAATATGATCCATTTCACCCCAGTCAACCCGATCAGGATCTGATCCATTTCACCCTGTCAACCCGATCAGGATCTGATCCATTACACCCCCATCAACCCGCTCAGGATCTGACACACCTCACCCCCGTCAACCCGATCAGGATCTGATCCACTTCACCCTGTCAACCCAATCAGGATCTGATCCATTTCATCCTGTCAATCCACTCAGGATCTGATCCATTTCATCCTGTCAATCCACTCAGGATCTGATCCATTTCACCCCGTCAACACGCTCAGGATCTGATCCATTTTTCCCCCATCAACTCGATCAGGATCTGATCCATTTCACCGCCGTCCACTGGATCAGGATCTGATCCATTTCACCCTAGTCAACCCGATCAGGATCTGCTCGATTTCACCCTATCAACCCGATCAGGATACGATCCATCTCACCCTCGTCAACCTGATCAGGATCTGATCCATTTGACCCCGTCACCACAATCAGGATCTGATCCATCTCACCCCAGTCAACCCGATCAGGATCTGATCCATTTCACCTTGTCAACCCGCTCAGAATCTGATCCATTTCACCCCCGTCAACCCGCACAGGATCTGATCCATTTCACACCCGTCAACCCGATCAGGATTTGATCCATTTCACCCTGTCAAGCCGATCAGGATCTGATCCACTTCACCCAGTCAACCCCCTCAGGATCTGATCCACCTCACACCTGTCAACCCGATCAGGATCTGATACATTTCACACCCGTCATCCCGATCAGGATCTGATCCCCCTCACCCCCGTCAACCCGATCAGGATCTGATCCATTTTACCCCCGTCATCCCTATCAGGATCTGATCCATTTCACCCCCGTCAACCCGATCAGGATTTGATCCATTGCCCCCGCGTCAACTGGATCAGGATCTGATCCATTCAGCCTGTCAACCCGCTCAGGATCTGATCCATTTCACCCCCGTCAACCCACTCAGTATCTGATCCATTTCACCCTGTCAACCTGCTCGGGATGTGATCCATTTCACCCCCGTCAACCCGATCAGGATCTGATCCATTACACCCCCGTCAACCCACTCAGCATCTGACCCGCCTCACCCCCATCAAGCCGATCTGGATCTGATCCACCTCACCCCCGTCCACCCGATCAGGATCTGATACGTTTCACCCCTGTCATCCCGATCAGGATCTGATCCCCCTCGCCCCCGTCAACCTGTTCAGGATCTGATCCATTTTACCCTGTCAACCCGATCAGGATCTGATCCACTTCACCCAGTCAACCTCCTCAGGATCTGATCCACCTCATACCCCTCAACCCGATTAGGATCTGATTCAATTCACCCCCGTCTTCCCGATCAGAATCTGATCCCTCTCACCCCCGTCAACCCGTTCAGGACCTGATCCATTTCACCTCCGACAACCTGATCAGGATCTGATCCACCTCACCCGCGTCAACCCGATCAGGATCTGATCCACTTCACCCCCGTCAACTTGCTCAGGATCTGATGCATTTCACCCCCGTCAACCGGATCAGGATATGCTCCATTTCACCACAGTCAACCCGATCAGGATCTGATCCATTTCACCCTGTCAACCTGATCAGGATCAGATCCATTACACCCCCGTCAACCCGATCAGGATCTGACCCTCCTCACCCCCGTCAACCCGATCAGGATCTGATCCATCTCACCCCCTTCAACCGGCTCAGGATCTGATCCACTTCACCCTGTCAACCCAATCAGGATTTGATACATTTCACCCCCGTCATCCCGATCAGGATCTGATCCCCCTCACCCCCGTCAACCCGTTCAGGATCTGATCCATTTTACCCCCATCAACCCGATCAGGATTTGATCCATTGCACCCCCGTCAACCCGATCAGGATCTGATCCATTTCACCCTGTCAACCCGATCAGGATCTGATCCACTTCACCCAGTCAACCCCCTCAGGATCTGATCCACCTCACACCCGTCAACCCGATCAGCATCTGATCCATCTCGCCCCATCAACCTGATCAGTATCTGATCCACTTCACCCCCGTCAACCCGATCAGGATCTGATTCAGCTCACCCCCGTCAACCTGATCAGGATCTGATCCATTTCACCCTCTCAACCCGATCAGGACCTGATCCACTTCACCCCCATCAACCGGCTCAGGTTTTGATCCGTTTCACGCCCATCAACCAGATCAGAATATGATCCATTTCACCCCAGTCAACCCGATCAGGATCTGATCCATTTCATCCTGTCAATCCAATCAGGATCTGATCCATTTCACCCCGTCAACACGCTCAGGATCTGATCCATTTTCCCCCGTCAACCCGATCAGGATCTGATCCATTTCACCGCCGTCCACCGGATCAGGATCTGATCCATTTCACCCTAGTCAACCCGATCAGGATCTGCTCGATTTCACTCTATCAACCCGATCAGGATACGATCCATCTCACCCTCGTCAACCTGATCAGGATCTGATCCATTTCACCCTGCACCACGATCAGGATCTGATCCATCTCACCCCAGTCAACCCGATCAGGATCTGATCCATTTCACCTTGTCAACCCGCTCAGAATCTAATCCATTTCACCCCTGTCAACCCGCTCAGGATCTGATCCATTTCACACCCGTCAACCCGATCAGGATTTGATCCATTTCACCCTGTCAAGCCGATCAGGATCTGATCCACTTCACCCAGTCAACCCCCTCAGGATCTGATCCACCTCACACCTGTCAACCCGATCAGGATCTGATACATTTCACCCCCGTAAATCCGATCAGGATCTGATCCCCCTAAACCCCGTCAACCCGTTCAGGATCTGATCCATTTTACCCCCGTCATCCCTATCAGGATCAGATCCTTTTCACCCCCGTCAACCCGATCAGGATTTCATCCATTCCCCCGCGTCAATTGGATCAGGATCTGATCCATTTCACCCTGTCAATCCGATCTGGATCTAATCCATCTCACCCCGTCAACCTGATCAGGATCTGATCTATTTCACCCCGTAAACCTGATTAGGATCTGATCTATTTCACTCTGTCAACCCGCTCAGGATCTGATCCATTTCATCCTGTCAACCCGCTCAGGATCTGATCCATTTCACCCCCGTCAACCCGATCAGGATCTGACCCATCTCACCCTCGTCAATCCGATCAGGATCTGATCCATTTCACCCTGTCAACCTGCTCGGGATGTGATCCATTTCACCCCCGTCAACCCGATCAGGATCTGATCCATTACACCCCCATCAACCCACTCAGCATCTGACCCGCCTCACGCCCGTCAAGCCGATCTGGATCTGATCCACCTCACCCCCGTCCACCCGATCAGGATCTGATCCATTGCACCCCCGTCAACCCGATCAGGATCTGATCCATTTCACCCTGTCAACCCGATCAGGATCTGATCCACTTCACCCAGTCAACCCCCTCAGGATATGATCCACCTCACACCCGTCAACCCGATTAGGATCTGATTCAATTCACCCCCGTCTTCCCGATCAGAATCTGATCCCTCTCACCCCCGTCAACCCGTTCAGGACCTGATCCATTTTACCCCCGTCAACCCGATCAGGATCTGATCCATTTCACCCCCGTAAACACGATCAGGATCTGATCCACCTCACCCCCGTCAACCTGCTCAGCACCTGATCTATTTCATCCTGTCAACCCGATCAGGATCTGATCCATTTCACCCCCATCAACCCGATCAGGATCTGATCCATTTCACCCCATCAACCCGATCAGGATCTGACCCACCTCACCCCCGGCAACCCAATCAGGATCTGATACATCTCGCCCCCGTCAACTCGATCAGGATCTGATCCATCTTGCCCCAGTCAACCCGATCAGGATCTAATCCAGCTCACCCCGGTCAAGCTGATCAGGATCTGATCCATTTCACCCCCATCAACCGGCTGAGGTTCTGATCCATTTCATGCCCGTCAACCGGATCAGGATATGATCTATTTCACCCCAGTCAACCCAAGCAGGATCTGATCCACCTCACCCCCATCAACCTGATCAGGATCTGATCCATTTCACCCCCGTCAATCCGCTCAGGATCTGATCCATCTCACCCTCGTCAATCCGATCAGGATATGATCCATTTCCCCCCAGTCAACCCAAGCAGGATCTGATCCACCTCACCCCCGTCAACCTGATCAGGATCTGATCCATTTCACCCCCGTCAACCCGCTCAGGATCTGATCCATTTCACCCTGTCAACCTGTTCGGAATGTGATCCATTTCACCCCTGTCAACCCGATCAGGATCTGATCCATTTCACCCCGTCAACCGGCTCAGGATCTGATCCATTTCATCCTGTCAATCCACTCAGGATCTGATCCATTTCACCCCATCAACCAGCTCAGGATCTGATCCATTTCACCCCCTTCAACCGGATCAGGATCTGATCCACCTCACCCCTGTCAACCCAATCAGGATCTGATCCATTGTTACCCCGTCAACCCAATCAGGATCTGATCGATTTCACCCTTTCAATCCGATGAGGATATGATCCATCTCACCCTCGTCAACCTGATTAGGATCTGATCCATTTCACCCCGTCACCACGATCAGGATCTGATCCATCTCAGCCCGGTCAACCCGATCAGCATCTCATCCATTTCACCTTGTCAACCTGCTCAGGATCTGATCCATTTCACCCCCATCAATCCGCTCAGGATCTGATCCATTGCACCCCCGTCAACCCGATCAGGATCTGATCTATTTCACCCTGTCAACCCGAACAGGATCTGATCCACTTCTCCCAGTCAACCCCCTCAGGATCTGATCCACCTCACACCCGTCAACCCGATCAGGATCTGATCCATTTCACCCCCGTCAACCCGATCGGGATCTGATCCATTTAATCCTGTCAACCCACTCAGGATCTGATCCATTTCACCCCCGTCAACCCGATCAGGATCTGATCTATTTCACCCTGTCAACCCGAACAGGATCTGATCCACTTCTCCCAGTCAACCCCCTCAGGATCTGATCCACCTCACACCCGTCAACCCGATCAGGATCTGATCCATTTCACCCCCGTCAACCCGATCGGGATCTGATCCATTTAATCCTGTCAACCCACTCAGGATCTGATCCATTTCACCCCTGTCAACCCGATCAGGATCTGATCCATCTCACCCCTGTCAGCCCGCTAAGGATCTGATCCATTTCACCCTGTCAATCCGATCTGGATCTGATCCATCTCACCCCGTCAACCTGATCAGGATCAGATCTATTTCACCCCGTCCACCTGATTAGGATCTGATCTATTTCACTCTGTCAACCCACTGAGGATCTGATCCATTTCACCCTGTCAACCCGCTCAGGATCTGATCCATTTCACGCCCGTCAACCCGATTAGGATCTGATCCATCTCACCACCGTCAATCCGATCAGGATCTGATCCATTTCACCCTGTCAACCCGATCAGGGTCTGACCCATTTCACCCCCGTCAACCCGATTAGGATCTGATCCATCTCACCCTATCAACCCGATCAGGATCTGATCCAACTCACCCCCGTCAACCTGATCAGGATCTGATCCATTTCACTCTCGTCAACCCGATCAGGATCTGATTCACTTCACCCAGTCAACCCGATCAGGATCTGATCCATTTCACCCTGTCAACCTGTTCGGAATGTGATCCATTTCACCCCTGTCAACCCGATCAGGATCTGATCCATTTCACTCCGTCAACCGGCTCAGGATCTGATCCATTTCATCCTGTCAATCCACTCAGGATCTGATCCATTTCACCCCATCAACCAGCTCAGGATCTGATCCATTTCACCCCCTTCAACCGGATCAGGATCTGATCCACCTCACCCCTGTCAACCCAATCAGGATCTGATCCATTGTTACCCCGTCAACCCAATCAGGATCTGATCGATTTCACCCTTTCAATCCGATGAGGATATGATCCATCTCACCCTCGTCAACCTGATTAGGATCTGATCCATTTCACCCCGTCACCACGATCAGGATCTGATCCATTTCACCCTGTCAACCCGATCAGGGTCTGACCCATTTCACCCCCGTCAACCCGATTAGGATCTGATCCATCTCACCCTATCAACCCGATCAGGATCTGATCCAACTCACCCCCGTCAACCTGATCAGGATCTGATCCATTTCCATCTCATCAACCCGATCAGGATCTGATTCACTTCACCCAGTCAACCCGATCAGGATCTGATCCATTTCACCCTGTCAACCCGATCAGGGTCTGACCAATTTCACCCCCGTCAACCCGATTAGGATCTGATCCATCTCATCCTATCAACCCGATCAGGATCTGATCCAACTCACCCCCGTCAACCTGATCAGGATCTGATCCATTTCACTCTCGTCAACCCGATCAGGATCTGATCCATTTCACCCCGTCACCCCGATCAGAATGTAACCCATTTCACCCCCATCAACCCGATCAGGATCTGATTCACTTCACCCCCGTCAGCCCGATCAGGATCTGATCCACCTCACCACTGTCAACCCGATCAGGATCTGATCCATTTCACCCTGTCAACCCGCTCAGGATCTGATCTATTTCACCCCCGTCAAACCGCTCAGGATCTGATCCATTTAATCCTGTCAACCCACTCAGGATCTGATCCATTTCACCCCCGTCAACCCGATCAGAATCTGATCCATTTCACTCCCATCAATATGTTCAATGTTGGGGGAAACTGGAGCACCTGCTGAAACTCACAAGTTCACGGGGACAACAGGAAAGGTAACGCTGGCACTCTCACAATACTGAGAGGTAACGCTGGCACTCTCACAATGCTGAGAGGTAACGCTGGCACTCTCACAATACTGAGAGGTAACACTGGCACTCTCACAATACTGAGAGGTAACGCTGGCACTCTCACAATACTGAGAGGTAACGCTGGCACTCTCACAATACTGAGAGGTAACACTGGCACTCTCACAATACTGAGAGGTAAGGCTGGCACTCTCACAATGCTGAGAGGTAACGCTGGCACTCTCACAATGCTGAGAGGTAACACTGGCACTCTCACAATACTGAGAGGTAACGCTGGCACTCTCACAATGCTGAGAGGTAACGCTGGCACTCTCACAATACTGAGAGGTAACACTGGCACTCTCACAATACTGAGAGGTAACACTGGCACTCTCACAATGCTGAGAGGTAACACTGGCACTCTCACAATACTGAGAGGTAACGCTGGCACTCTCACAATACTGAGAGGTAACACTGGCACTCTCACAATACTGAGAGGTAACACTGGCACTCTCACAATGCTGAGAGGTAACACTGGCACTCTCACAATACTGAGAGGTAACGCTGGCACTCTCACAATGCTGAGAGGTAACGCTGGCACTCTCACAATACTGAGAGGTAACGCTGGCACTCTCACAATACTGAGAGGTAACGCTGGCACTCTCACAATGCTGAGAGGTAACGCTGGCACTCTCACAATACTGAGAGGTAACACTGGCACTCTCACAATACTGAGAGGTAACACTGGCACTCTCACAATACTGAGAGGTAACGCTGGCACTCTCACAATACTGAGAGGTAACGCTGGCACTCTCACAATGCTGAGAGGTAACGCTGGCACTCTCACAATACTGAGAGGTAACACTGGCACTCTCACAATACTGAGAGGTAACGCTGGCACTCTCACAATACTGAGAGGTAACAGTGGCACTCTCACAATGCTGAGAGGTAACGCTGGTACTCTCACAATACTGAGAGGTAACACTGGCACTCTCACAATGCTGAGAGGTAACACTGGCACTCTCACAATACTGAGAGGTAACACTGGCACTCTCACAATACTGAGAGGTAACGCTGGCACTCTCACAATACTGAGAGGTAACGCTGGCACTCTCACAATACTGAGAGGTAACGCTGGCACTCTCACAATACTGAGAGGTAACGCTGGCACTCTCACAATGCTGAGAGGTAACACTGGCACTCTCACAATGCTGAGAGGTAACACTGGCACTCTCACAATGCTGAGAGGTAACGCTGGCACTCTCACAATGCTGAGAGGTAACACTGGCACTCTCACAATACTGAGAGGTAACGCTGGCACTCTCACAATGCTGAGAGGTAACACTGGCACTCTCACAATACTGAGAGGTAACACTGGCACTCTCACAATGCTGAGAGGTAACGCTGGCACTCTCACAATACTGAGAGGTAACACTGGCACTCTCACAATGCTGAGAGGTAACGCTGGCACTCTCACAATACTGAGAGGTAACACTGGCACTCTCACAATGCTGAGAGGTAACGCTGGCACTCTCACAATGCTGAGAGGTAACACTGGCACTCTCACAATGCTGAGAGGTAACACTGGCACTCTCACAATGCTGAGAGGTAACGCTGGCACTCTCACAATACTGAGAGGTAACACTGGCACTCTCACAATACTGAGAGGTAACGCTGGCACTCTCACAATGCTGAGAGGTAACACTGGCACTCTCACAATGCTGAGAGGTAACGCTGGCACTCTCACAATACTGAGAGGTAACGCTGGCACTCTCACAATACTGAGAGGTAACGCTGGCACTCTCACAATGCTGAGAGGTAACGCTGGCACTCTCACAATGCTGAGAGGTAACACTGGCACTCTCACAATGCTGAGAGGTAACGCTGGCACTCTCACAATGCTGAGAGGTAACGCTGGCACTCTCACAATGCTGAGAGGTAACACTGGCACTCTCACAATACTGAGAGGTAACGCTGGCACTCTCACAATACTGAGAGGTAACGCTGGCACTCTCACAATACTGAGAGGTAACGCTGGCACTCTCACAATGCTGAGAGGTAACGCTGGCACTCTCACAATGCTGAGAGGTAACGCTGGCGCTCTCACAATGCTGAGAGGTAACACTGGCGCTCTCACAATGCTGAGAGGTAACACTGGCACTCTCACAATGCTGAGAGGTAACGCTGGCACTCTCACAATGCTGAGAGGTAACACTGGCACTCTCACAATACTGAGAGGTAACACTGGCACTCTCACAATACTGAGAGGTAACACTGGCACTCTCACAATACTGAGAGGTAACACTGGCACTCTCACAATGCTGAGAGGTAACGCTGGCACTCTCACAATACTGAGAGGTAACACTGGCACTCTCACAATGCTGAGAGGTAACGCTGGCACTCTCACAATACTGAGAGGTAACACTGGCACTCTCACAATGCTGAGAGGTAACGCTGGCACTCTCACAATGCTGAGAGGTAACGCTGGCACTCTCACAATGCTGAGAGGTAACACTGGCACTCTCACAATGCTGAGAGGTAACGCTGGCACTCTCACAATACTGAGAGGTAACACTGGCACTCTCACAATACTGAGAGGTAACGCTGGCACTCTCACAATGCTGAGAGGTAACACTGGCACTCTCACAATGCTGAGAGGTAACGCTGGCACTCTCACAATACTGAGAGGTAACGCTGGCACTCTCACAATGCTGAGAGGTAACACTGGCACTCTCACAATGCTGAGAGGTAACACTGGCACTCTCACAATGCTGAGAGGTAACACTGGCACTCTCACAATGCTGAGAGGTAACACTGGCACTCTCACAATGCTGAGAGGTAACACTGGCACTCTCACAATACTGAGAGGTAACGCTGGCACTCTCACAATACTGAGAGGTAACGCTGGCACTCTCACAATACTGAGAGGTAACGCTGGCACTCTCACAATACTGAGAGGTAACGCTGGCACTCTCACAATGCTGAGAGGTAACACTGGCACTCTCACAATACTGAGAGGTAACGCTGGCACTCTCACAATGCTGAGAGGTAACGCTGGCACTCTCACAATACTGAGAGGTAACGCTGGCACTCTCACAATACTGAGAGGTAACGCTGGCACTCTCACAATGCTGAGAGGTAACACTGGCACTCTCACAATGCTGAGAGGTAACGCTGGCACTCTCACAATACTGAGAGGTAACGCTGGCACTCTCACAATACTGAGAGGTAACGCTGGCACTCTCACAATACTGAGAGGTAACGCTGGCACTCTCACAATACTGAGAGGTAACACTGGCACTCTCACAATGCTGAGAGGTAACACTGGCACTCTCACAATACTGAGAGGTAACGCTGGCACTCTCACAATGCTGAGAGGTAACACTGGCACTCTCACAATGCTGAGAGGTAACACTGGCACTCTCACAATGCTGAGAGGTAACACTGGCACTCTCACAATGCTGAGAGGTAACACTGGCACTCTCACAATACTGAGAGGTAACGCTGGCACTCTCACAATACTGAGAGGTAACGCTGGCACTCTCACAATACTGAGAGGTAACGCTGGCACTCTCACAATGCTGAGAGGTAACACTGGCACTCTCACAATACTGAGAGGTAACGCTGGCACTCTCACAATACTGAGAGGTAACGCTGGCACTCTCACAATACTGAGAGGTAACGCTGGCACTCTCACAATACTGAGAGGTAACGCTGGCACTCTCACAATGCTGAGAGGTAACGCTGGCACTCTCACAATACTGAGAGGTAACGCTGGCACTCTCACAATGCTGTGAGGTAACGCTGGCACTCTCACAATGCTGAGAGGTAACGCTGGCACTCTCACAATACTGAGAGGTAACGCTGGCACTCTCACAATACTGAGAGGTAACGCTGGCACTCTCACAATGCTGAGAGGTAACGCTGGCACTCTCACAATACTGAGAGGTAACGCTGGCACTCTCACAATACTGAGAGGTAACGCTGGCACTCTCACAATGCTGAGAGGTAACGCTGGCACTCTCACAATACTGAGAGGTAACGCTGGCACTCTCACAATACTGAGAGGTAACGCTGGCACTCTCACAATGCTGAGAGGTAACGCTGGCACTCTCACAATGCTGAGAGGTAACGCTGGCACTCTCACAATACTGAGAGGTAACGCTGGCACTCTCACAATACTGAGAGGTAACGCTGGCACTCTCACAATGCTGAGAGGTAACGCTGGCACTCTCACAATGCTGAGAGGTAACGCTGGCACTCTCACAATACTGAGAGGTAACACTGGCACTCTCACAATGCTGAGAGGTAACACTGGCACTCCAGCACAATACTGAGGTAACGCTGGCACTCTCACAATACTGAGAGGTAACACTGGCACTCTCACAATACTGAGAGGTAACGCTGGCACTCTCACAATGCTGAGAGGTAACACTGGCACTCCAGCACAATACTGAGGTAACGCTGCTCTTCTGGAACTAACTCCTTTACAATGAGAACACTGTCTCCTCTCCTGATCCTGTAAAAGTTCCCAAGTTTCCATTTTGAAAAAGAATGGGATCGTTATTTTCAGTGTTGTATCGAATGCTTGGCACTCAAATAATATGACCCGGCATTTCCAAGATTCAATATCCAGATTTATTTATCATGTGTGCATCGAAACATTCAGTGAATGCGTCATTTTCATTGACAACCAACGTAAGGGTGTGCTGAGCTCAGCCCTCAAATGTTGCTGCACATTTCGGCACCAACATAATGAGCCCACCATGGCTGGTGGAACAACACAGAACACAACAAGCAACGTAGCAACCAAGCACCCACCCACGTACATAGGCAATCCTGGGAGAGACCATCTCCAGCCTCTGGCAGACTCGGACTCACAGACACTGGGCCTTAAACTTCCCCAGTGGACTCTCGGAGAAGTGCTGGCAGGTCTCGACTTCCAGACCTCTGAATGACCCTTGGGCCTTGATCCTCAGCATTGACCCCAGGATCCGTTGATCACGGAATACTAGGCCTCAAAGTCCGGGCTCAGGGTGTCAAGTAAAGAGTTTCTGTAGATGCTGTTTATTCATTCCCATAGATGCTGCCTGTTCTGCTGATTTCCTCCAGCATTTTGTGTGTATTGCTTGGAATACTGTTAAACGTCCTTGCCTCCTCTGGGCGTACCCCACTTCCAAAACTTGTTTCATTGAAAGCAAAGTATGTTTAAAGTGTACATTAGGCCACTATTTAATTGCACATTTAGTAGATTTGAAGAAAATTTTCAAGCTCATTATCCTTTATTATTTGGTCATTCAGGAGTTTGCTGTGTGCAAATTGCCTGTCTTGTTGCTGTATGAAAGTAATGACTACTCTTCTAGAGTGTTTAATTGTCTGCAAACAACAATCTGAACTAACTGCTGGGCAGAATACATGTGCAAATTGTTTCTATCCTGTACAATTTGCTTGGAGACAGGCTCACGATGAATGTGTTAGGTCCCACAACCTCCTGTGGAACCCATCACATTCAGCTCTTGGTACTTTGTGTTAAGGGGCTTGGCTCCTCCACTCAAACACAGTGGCCTGATAAATCATTTCAAATCTCAAGGCATTATTGGGCAATTCTGTGGTTTATTTGAAGCTATTCAATCAGTGTTTGACTAGATATCACCTGTTTGCCATGATAATGGATCAAGGTCTTGCACAGCATTCCTTTCATTGATATTCAAATGAGGAGAACATCCCAGCAAAAATATTCCCGTAGACACCAGGAAGTTTGCCAGTCAACTGTCCAGCTCTTGGCTTCATCCTTCCCCCTCCTGTCTTCTCCTATCATTTCGGATCTCCCCCCTCCCCAATTTTCAAATCTCTTACTATCCCTTCTTTCAGTAAATCCTGACGAAGGGTCTCAGCCCAAAATGTCGACTGTACTTCTTCCTAGAGATGCTGCCTGGCCAGTGTTTTCTGTGTGTGTTGCAAAAATATTCCCGTACCTTGTCCACAGAATTTCATTCCAGATGAAGTGTTGACTAGTAAGCCAATTAAAATATGGTGGCTTGTGGTGCTGTGTATATACTGCAACATTGCTTTTTGATCCTTTCTATCACCATAAGACATAGCAGAGCAAGGCTATCTGGCCCATTGAGTCTGTACAGAGTGTCTCACTTCAGCCTCAGTCTATCCGTACAATGGCTACAGTTCATCTTGACCAGGTGATCTCTCAAACCCAAGAAGGTGGATATACAGTACAGTGGATTCCAGTTAATTGGGCCATTGGTTAATTGTGGCAGCCACTTATTTGGGACAACTCTTAAAGAACAAAAATTAATCAAGAAAATGGCTGGGATTCCCTTTGTTTATTTGGGAAACTATGCCGCTTTATTGGGGCAGGAAACCATTGCTAAATAGCTTTTATCCAACGATTGTAGCTGTTTGACACTACACCGTGCTTAAAGCAGTTTTTAAATAGCATCACTTGCATGCTTTTGTCTTCAAGAAGCAGTGATTTTTATCACTGATAGTTGGTGAGAATTAAGCAGTAAGACAGTTTGGAATGGTTTTACTCACTGCGGTTTCAAGCATTCAGGCTTGGAGACGGGAATGAAAATTTCACTACTTCATCAAGTTAGGAACTACGAAGAATTTGAAGGCTTTGACAATTATCTTGGATGTTACAATGAAAGTGAAGATTTTGAGGATGCAATTGCCGAGAGCATTATTTACACTGTTTTTGTTCATTTAAGTAAATCAAAATAAAATGTCACAAACACTGGGTGAATTCCTCCATGGATAACTATTATGAACTAATATACAATTTTGTAGTACTGTAGTAGTGTGGTAGTGTTCTAATTTGCTCTGTATTTTATTTAAATACATAATTTGTTACTGAGCTACATAGCAGTTTGACTGTTTTATACTTCTTATAACTATTTCCATGAAACTTTGACTAACTGGGGCAGCCACTTAATTTGGCCAAAATGTATTGTCCTGATGCATCCCAATTAACTGGAATCTACTACAGCTACTTCCATATCAAGATCTACACCACTGTCTGTGAGTAGTCTTTATGTTCTCCTCGTAACCCTGTGGATTTCCTCCGAGTGCCCCGGTTTCCTCCCACAGACCAAAAACGTATGGTTAGGGTTAGTAACTGTGGGCATGCTACATTGGCCCAGGAAATGTGTCAACACTTGCTCAGTACAATCCTCTCTGATTTTGACTGGACGCAAACACTGTGAGCTTTGATGCTTAATGTATATATGACAAATAAAGCTAATCTTAAAGATAATGATCTGTCATGATTACAAGTGAATAGGTGCCAAATTTAATATGTACACAGAGATTAGAAAGTGTGTATTATGCATTTCAGCATTTGAAAGCGGGAGGAGGTCAAAGAGCTTTATGGAATAGTGGAATGCCATTTACCTCGATATTTATTTATCTTGTTAACCTTTCAGAAGGGTAAATATCTATTTCCCCTCCTCCGAGCCCTCCCTATTCCAGCAAAATAGACCCCAGTTTCTCTCACCATTCCTCCATGCAGAAGACTTGACTCTGTAAAATTAATTTTAGTGAATCCATCTCCATTCTTATCAATTGCATTGGCATTCTTGTTATGGAAGAGCAACCAAAACTGAGCATAATGGTCATAGGCTTCAAAGTGCAGAGTAGGTTTATTATCAAAGTATACAAATGTCACCATTTACAACCAGAGATTCATTTCCATTCACAGCAAATCAAAGAAACAATGAAGGACCACACCCGACAGGGCAGACAACAATCAGTGTGCAAAAAAAAAACTCCACAAATACAAGATGAATGAGAAAATAATTAATAAATACACAATAAATATCAAGAACATGAGATGAAGAGTCCTTGAAAGCGAGTCCAGGTTAGTGGGAACAGTTCAGTGATGGGGGCAAGTGAAGTTGAGTGAAGTTATTCCTGCTGGTTCAAGAACCTGATGGTTGAGGGGTAATGACTGTTCCTGAACGTTGTAGTGTAGGTCCTGAGGGTCCTGTACTTGCTTGATGGCAGCAACAAGAAGAAAGCATGACCCAGATGGATGCTGGTTTCCTGTGACAGCGCTCCACGTGGAAGCACTCAATGGTGGGGAGGGCTTTATCTGCGATGGACTGGGCTGTATCTACTACTTTTTGCTGGGATCTCTTGAGCTGATGTCAGCTCAATCAAAGAGCAGCTAAGACAATGTTTATCTGACTAAATAGCAGCTTAGTACAACAGTAAACTGAACAGAATATTATCACTGTGCATTGTGTGGTATCTACAGAAAGCTTAGCAACAATTCATTACATTTCTTTGGCATCACTTCCCTAACTCATGATCCCCACATCTGATAAACAGAGTCAATTGTATACCCAATAAAAATCAAAAGTAAAATCTGCTGATGCCAGAAATCAGAAATCAAACCTAAAAATGCCGAAAAGATCAGCTGGATCTTCTATTCCAAATATTAACTCTGTTTCTATTTCCACATCTGGCTAGTGCCTGTTTCCAGTAGTTTTTGTTTTTATTTCTACAGCATAGTAACTTTGTTGGTAATAAATAAATTCTCACAGCTACCTTGACTATATCTCCCCCCACTCTGCCTCCATAAGGACTCCAGACCGCTCTCCCGTTTCCTCTTTCTTCATGATATTTGGTCCCATATTGAGATTTTCAACACAGGTGCCTGCAAATTGTCATCCTTCTTCCTGAATTGTGGTTTCTTCTCTACCACAATGGACAGAGCTTTTAACCACATCGCATCCATTTCCCAAAACTCTGCTCTCACCTACCCTCCTTCTGTGCAGAGGAAGTACGCAGTTTCTTTGGCCGCTAATTTCCATCCCACCAGCCCCCATGTTCAAAGGATCATCCTCTGTCAATTCTGACTGCTCGAACAGGCTTCCAACGAGATACATATTTCCCCTACCTTCTCCTTCTATTCCTCTCTATTCCTCTCTTCCCTCCTTCCTTACCACTTCCCAACTCATGGTGCTAACATCATGAAGACCCATACTCAACATTTTAGCAACAGCTTCTCCTCTTCCAGCATCAGATTTCTGAACCTATGAACTCTACCTCACCATTTTTGCTCCCTTCTTGGACTATGTAATTCATAATACATTGTATGTATTGCACTCTACAGCAGTGACAAAGCAAAACATTTCACAACACATCAGTGACAATAAACCTACTCCCGATTTTCTCATAAAATCCCAGAAGATACAACACTTGCTCATCTTGTCCTTTCCCACCCGGCAGGGACTCAAACAATTTTTACAAGGGAAGCAGTGATCCATTTCCAGTTCTTTCACTGTTGGTAGTGCGGTCACCTCTGGAGAGACCAAACTTATATGGGTTGACCTTTGTTTGGAGCCCCTGCACCCATCTGCAGGAGTGGCTCCCCTTGCCCCTTCCCCCAAGCCTTCCCCTGTTCACCTGTACAGTTAAAATGAAGCCCAACTCATCATGAGGAATGGCGCCTGACCTTTCACCTGGGGACGTTGCTGCCTTCTCCAGGTTCTGGAAATGCACTCTCTGTATGTCAGAACTGGCTCTGATTGTTGTAAGTCATCAACGTGTGACACAGCTCACTCAGTGTTTCTCTGTTAGTATAGACTAATCTGCTGGGGATGTCCCACAGGCCAGCTATTGGTAACTCAGTACACTTCTTTGTCTATTACCGGTCTCTAACAACCCCCATTAACTCATGTGACTTAAGGATGTCTGCAATTTATCCCTATACAATCTTGGCCTCGGCCCGTTGCAGCTATTCCCTTTGCCCTATCCATCCATCCGGAGACTCATTCCACCGAGACGCAGCACAGAGCGTCATAGGAAGTCATTCCTGCCTGTGGCCATCAAACTTTACAACTCCTCCCTTGGAGGGTCAGACACTCTGAGCCGATAGGCTGGTCCTGGACTTATTTCCTGGCACAATTTACATATTACTATTTAACTATTTATGGTTTTATTACTATTTATTATTTATTGTGCAACTGTAACGAAAACCAGTTTCTCCCGGGATCAATAAAGTATGACTATGACTATGACTATGACTATCCCTTCCATTCTGCATGTGGAGGGTGGGGTGGGGGAAGTTAGTGACCAAAGGAACCCTATGTTTTCTCTGTACTGGAGGAGAGGAGATAAGAACACAGATGTATTTCTGATGAAATGTCTGACCTGAAATGCAAATTCTTTCTCTCTTTACACAGATGCTGCCTGACCTGCTGAGCATTTTCTGTTTTTATTTCAGAGCTCCCCCATCAGTAGTAATTTTGAATTTCATTTAGGCACACTTTTGTGTCCACAGTCCCTTCTAGTTCACATACTTTTTCTCAGGATATTTTTAATGTTGTGATGTAAAAATCCCAAAGCAACCAATCTAACGGAGGATATGGAGAGGATGTTTCCTATAGTGGTGAAGTCTAGGACTAGAGGGCACAGCCTCAGGATAGAACAGAGATGAGGAGGAATCTCTTTGGTCAGAAATTGGTAAATCTGTGGAATTTGTTGCCACCAGCAGCTGTGGAGGTCACTTCTTCGGGTTTATTTAAAGTGGAGGTTGATAGGTTCTTGATTAATCAGGGGAGAAGGCAGGAGGATGGGTTTGAGAAGGAAAATGGAGCAGCCATGATGATATGTCAGAGCAGACTTGATGGGCCAAATGGCCTAATTCTGCTCCTATATCTTAAGGTCTTATGGGCAAGGAGTATAAGATTCTATTGTGTGACAACAGTGGATGTAACTTTGCCACATAGACTACAAAGGTCTAAAGGACGGTTGCACAGGACTAACGTTGCCAGAGCAACAAAGGATGGGCAGTAAGTATCATCCTTGCCAAAACCATTCAGATCCCAAGAATAAATCAACTGATATATAGTAAGACAATGAATATGTGCATGCTTCTGATACTTAGGCTTCTGGTACTCTAACAATGCATACAATGGTACTAGTTGAAGAATAAGTAATCCTTCAGTGTAGTTGAATGGAATTAGGCAATAATTTCTGCGCAATTAAGACTCCTACTTCTATGATGAAGTGATAGGCATTTCTTGCACGAGATATTGGATGCTGCCACACCATGAACAATAAGATGCTTATGTGTGTGGTCATGGCAATTTTCAAATTATTGAATAGTATTTTTGTGATCAGGATGAGTGACAGAATGATTATAATGATTTTCTTTTTGATAGAAAGACCAACACCCTAAGAGTTTAAAGAGCAATGTGTTACTCACCAGTTTAATACATTATTAATCAGCAGGAATTCAAGGTACGACAGGGAAACAGGCTCTTTGATCAACAAAGTCCATGCCCCCATCAACCACTTGTTCACAATAATCCCACAGTATACCCATAGTTTAAAATTCTCACTATATCGCTCCAGATTCACACCAATTTGCAGCAGTCCACTAACCTACCTGCCCGGCCAGCGTGTCTTTGGGATTTTTTTTTAATTAAGTGCAATCGTGAACAATAGCCAGATCAGAAATGCTGATCAAGTCAACTAGTTCCCAAAGAGAACTCTGATAGGCCAATCAGATGGTTCACTGCTGCTCAGCGATAGAACACAAAACAAATCATATGTACAATTAAGAAACATTAAAAAATAGTAGCGATACTGGAGTCATGATGAAGTCTGCTGGAGAGAGACACTTATACACATGCTGTCCTCCATAATTAGAGAGATTGAAGGATAAGGTTGCAGGGTGACAACACGTGGCAGGAGCACTTGAAATGTGGGAGGAAGCCCATGCAGTCATGAAGAAATCATACAGACTGCACATAGACAGGACCGAACGCAGGCAGTGGGCACTGTGAGGCAGCAGATCTGCTAGCGGAAGCACGGTGTTGCAGTGGACTGACAGGAGGCATCATGTGGGAATGTATCCAGGGAGATCTGGCCATTTAAAGAGAGATGGAAAATGCTTCAAGAAGCCTGTGGCCCAAGGGTGAAATGGAATTTCTTGAAAGAAATTTCCATCTGAGTTCCAAGGACTTTTGGAGGAAATCAGATAGCTAAAGTATAAAGAATATGGGATAAAATGCTCTCAAAGATTTTGCTCAGGCAAACATTGTAAAGACACATCACAATAGGATCATAGGAATAGAAGACTGTTCTCTTTCGAATTGTTCCCCATTCTAACGGATCTATTAGATGTACATCATTGTCTTCCCAAGCTTCCATCTGGGTGAGAAATGGAGCATATGCTCTCAACATGGTGAATGGTTGAACTTTCAATGGAACCAATTTAAATCACCAGCAACTTTCAAATGTGAAGTGGAGTGCTCGTTCAATGCAAACAATGATTTTGTTTAGCTTTCTTTTTGTTCTGGTAAAAGTTCCTTTACCAGTTGCACGGGCAGTAGAGTTTGTGGACCTGTAAAGGCACTGTAGTGCCAGCATTCCACAAACTTGGTTGTCCACAGGTGTCCTGACAGAGGGTCTCGGCCTGAAACGTCGACTGTACCTCTTCCTATAGATGCTGCCTGGCCTGCTGCGTTCACCAGCAACTTTTATGTGTGTTGCTTCTTCCACATAAATGTTTCGTTTTTTTAAGCTCCATCTCAATCAAACGTGTGTTTCTCATTTTTAAATATTAGTATTTAGGGAATTTTACTAGATGTACTATCAAACTAATTATCAACTTCAATCTGTGTGATTAGACCAAGACGGGATTGAGAGTGTGAATGAAGTCAGGTCCATTGTTTGAAGCCAGACCATCACTGCCATGATCAAGGGGCAGAGGACACCGGGACTACATTTCCCATGTCCCAATGCGCCGCACTTGCGCCCTTGCCGCGGCGGTGGGCGTACTGCGTACAAGATGGCGGAAGCGTGCGGGCTGAGTGCGGCTCCTTTTAAATAGAAGAAGCCGGCAGAGCGGAGGGTGAGACGGCGGGCGGCGGCAGTAGGGTGGCTGTGCGCATGGGGAGCGCTCGTCGCTTCTGAGTCCGATTCGCACGGTCGCCTTTCCCCGCTAGAGGTGTGCTCGACTTCCCCTTTGCCGCGAACGTGGGTGGCGGCTGCCCGCCCGGAGCCTGATGATGAAGATTAAGGACAACCAGACCCGCACTTACGACGGCGACGGCTACAAGAAGCGGGCGGCGTGCCTCTGCTTCAAGAGCGACTGCGAGGAGGAGGTGAGGGGCGGCGGCGGCGGCACTCTCAGTCCCGGGCCGGCTACCCGGTGTCCACGCGTCCCCCTTCTTGCCCCTGGCGCCGGCTGATTCCAGCTTCAGTCGCGGTCCCCTCCTCCCCGGTCCCCGGCCCCCGACCCCGTGTCGTTGAGAAGGCGGGTTAGTGCGTGGCCGATTCGCTTCATTCCCACTCCCCCACCCCCCGGTTCCCTTTTGTTTGGGTCGACGCCCGCTGCCCTCCGAGTGAATGGGATCCGGCCTGTCTCTGGCTGCCGACTGTCCGCGCCTTCAGCCGGCCGCAATGGCCGAGCTTCTCCCATCTCTATCACTCTCGCCCCTCATGGGCACTCTCCTCTCCAGCTGTACGAGGACTGGCTTCAAATGGTGCTCCTTTACTGCGATAACGTGGTTAATCGGGTCGCTGCTGATATTCTTCACAGTGTAGTGTATAACTGATGTTGTAACCCATTTTCAGGTCAGACTTTGAGATATTACCTGCTGCTAAGCTATTTCCAGTTGGCAGGAAACGAAGCGAGAGCTTTGGGCTTGATTACTGTCTCTAATTCTCTCTCATTCAGACTTTGAGTCTTGTTATCCGGTGTGCCCGTTTCTATAGCAGCGGTTACAACATTGCTTGGGCGAAAATGATCGAAAATCAGGCTTCATTGTTTGGTTGTTAATCGAGATAGATACAGAACTTGCTGGAAATAAGGTGAACCCCTGCGCCAGTTGGGGAGCTGTCGCGATCAAATTATATTGCATTAGGTTACAGACCGGCTGAACTCGCCGGAATGGAATAGGCAAAAGTAATAACACGTTTTCGCCACGGCGAAAGGGATTGAGGATGTTCTAAACGGCATCTGTTAGTTTGTTCCGCTTGTCATTGAGATTCCACAGAAATGCAATAGACCTACTTTTGGATACTGACTAAGTGAGGATTTAGTATTGACGTTGGGGCCAGTCTTTTAAGTTGATTATGAAACATTTGGTTGGAATTCATAAATAGAAAGAATTGTCATTTTATTTTTCCTCTCCAATCATTGTCAGCAGATGAAATTGGAACAATGATTGCATTCAAAAAAACTTGACAGTTAAAGTGTACCAGATAGATATTCTGGATAATGGATTCAGAATTATTCATCACGTGCATTGAAACATACATATTGTTTGGGCTAACAACCAACACAGCCTAACGATGTGCTGGGGGTGGCCCACAAATGTTGTTGCACATTCCAAAACGGTGGGGGGGAGGCTTTGAGCTACCATGTTATTTGGTAAATTTCAGATATTGTGAAAGCCATTCTTGTATAGAATGCATCCTGTCAGCAGGTAATTTGGACAGTTGAGTGCACCATCTCAACGCTCTTCTCACATTGTTCCCATTTTCTTTCATTTTTGTCGTTGGTGACCAGTTGGCATCAGATTGCATTTTGACCAGTAATTGTAGAATGGAAGTTGTGGTCAAGAAAGATGTGTTAATGTCTTTGGCACCACACCCAACATTCTGCTGTTGGTCTACTTTGGAGAGTCTGATTGCTCGTGTGCTATGTCATTGCAGAGCAGTGATATAGGCATTTTATTCCGAGGTGCTTTTTAATTACGGTACATGCCCATCAGGAGCAGTAGCACAGAATTTCTTTAGTTGTTTATCAAGCTGCATCTTCAGTTGAGTCCTGGAGCTCTACAACCCAGAAACGGGCCCTTTAGCCCATCTAGTCTGTGCTGAACTATTATTCTACCCAGTTCCGTAGACCGGCACCTGCACATTCTTTCCCCCCACCCCTATCCATCACTTGAATATAGTTGTTCTACTGCATGTATTCAAGAACCTGGCCTTCAAAGACATGCTTAAACCATAAGTGTCTGAAGTCTTGAGGACCAAAGTGTACTTGTGTTAATTGTGCAGTAGACTTGGGCCGTAGAGCTCAACTGAAGAACTGCTGGACATGATTCGTGCCAGTATTTCAGGAGTACAAAGGGTATAGCTATTTAAACACTCTTCCTGTCAGTTGGCTTAACCACCCAAGTTAATTTGATTTTGAAAGATTGTAGTCACTCAAGTTTTTTTTTAAAAACAGTATAGTACTGTAAGATAAGATTTCAAAACTTGTTCCTTGAACTTTGATAAAGGTTTATTGACCTCATTTTGTTTACTATTTGCTTGTCTAGGGAAGGAAGAAATTGCCTTTTGATTTGTACCCGTGACTTTGAAATGTTAAACAAGGAGCTATTGAAGAATGATGCTACTGTGACAATTTCATTAAGTAAAACATGTAGTTATCACAGTAATTGTAACTTCAAATAATCTAGCTGTGTTACAAAAGCTGATGGAGGGGTGTTACTAAAATGGTTTAATGAAACAAGACCACTTTAACCTCCTTTTTGACTAGCTTTTCTTTCTCCCACCATTGGTATGGTTTAAGTTGGAAACAACTTTCCAAGGGTTCTTAATTAGGGTACCCCCATGTTGGTTTTCATAGGTACAGTATATGTTGACAGAAGGTTAATAAGATTTTGACTAGCTTGAGTTGAAAGAGGAAGAAATGTCTACTGGAAAAGTTGACTTGATTTTAATTTGTGTATAGTTTTCATAAATTCTGTTGTATTTGTTTATTTTTCTGTAAGTGTGCAAGAAAATGAATCTCAAACTAGTATATGGTGCCATATACTTTGATAATAAATCTACTTTGACTTTTACAGCAGAAAGTAATGCTGTCCCATATAGTCATTCTTATGATAGACTTTACATTATGAAGTTGACTGACTTTTTTTTGTACTTGAGTGAGTGGAGTGACACAATTTTTGGAATTTCCCATTTATCTCAATCTTAAACCCATTCCATGATCCCTTTTCCACCAACAAACGAGAAAACCTGCAGATGCTGGAAATCCAAGCAACACGCACAAACTGTTGGAGGAACTCAGGAGGCCAGGCAACATTGATGGAAAAGATGCCGAAGGATCTCGGCCCGAAGCATCAACTACTCTTTTTCATCGATGCTGCCTGGCCTCCTGAGGTCCTCCAGTGTTAGTCTGTTTTCCCTTTTCCATCAACTTCAGATTTTTTTTTTGTAGTGATATTGTCTTTGGACTGTCAGTTTGTGGTAAATTAAGTTGTATGCAGGAGCTACCATCACGTGGGAACCAGGCATGTAATTGAATTTCTCAAACCTCTCGAGTGCAGCCAAGGATTTGACTTTAGTTTATGTACTGTTGTTAGGCCCAGTGTCACAATCATAAAACTAGGAGTATTCAGGTCTATTTGGCAGCCAATGATGAAGCTTTCTTCTCTTTGCCTACATGTGAATGCTTGAAGTGTATACAGTCTCCACCCTGGCATGTGGCATATGGGGAAGGAAAGAAGCTAGGATAAAGAAGCTTTAAGTTGGTTTAACCACATGACTCAATTAAAATAAGCAAGATATGCTTGAACTTAAAAACTATGTGCCTTTAAGCCTGTACTGTGATTTGGTTTATTTAGCAATGCGGTGTGGAACAGGCCCTGCCAGTTCAGTGAGCCGCACTGCCCACCGTACTGTACAGTAGGGACAGTGTTACCTGGCTGATGCGCAGTATTAGATTTACACCACACGTTGAGTCCAAAGAGTTCCACTGTAGTCTCATCGGACCACAAGACAGCCTTCCACATCTTTAGTATCTTCTGTGTGACACTTTGCAAAGTCTTTATGAGCAAGGATATGCTTTTTTTTAAAAAGTGTAACATGTGGCATAAATCTAATACTGCACACCATCCCTATTGTAAACTATAGTGGAGGTAGCATTATGCTACAGGGGATGCTTTTCAGTAGCAGGGACTGGAAATCCAGTTGGGATTCATGGAAAGATGAATGCTGCTAAATGCAGAGAGATCCTGGAAAACCTGCTAGCCTCTGCCAGAAAGCTTAACCTGGGGAGGAAGTTCGTACTTAAGCAGGACAATGACCCAAAAGCACACTGCCAAAGCAACTGGTGAACGCAGCAGGCCAGGCAGCATCTCTAGGAAGAGGTACAGTCGACATTTCGGGCCGAGACCCTTCGTCAGCATCTGCAGAATTCCTCGTGTTTGCGCTGCCAAAGCAACCATGGAGTGGCTTCAAATTTAGAAAACTGATATCCTTGAGTGGCTCTGTCACAGTCCTGATCTTAACCCGATCAAACATCTCTGGGGAGACTTTCAAGATTGCAGTCCACCACTGTTCCTCAACTGACCTTTCACAGCTTGAGGAATTTTGCAAGGAGGAATGGGAAAATCTTGCTCCATGTTGTGTAAAGCTAATAGAGATTTATCCAGAAAACACTACTGGCTGTAATTCTGTCATTCATTGATTCTTTTTACTTATATTTGTCAAAGGCGTGGTCCTGCAGGAGGAGCCAGTGTTTTTGTTTTCTGTCTGTCTCTGCCCTTGGACTGAGTGGCTTGCTCACACCTTGCAGACCATTTCAGAGTCAGCCAAGTTACTGATTCTGTCGTGTAAAGACCACAGATTACTTCCCTTTGGAGCCTTACAGCAATTCAGTTGTTTTGTGGTTAACATTACTCATTAGTACTTTTGTTTTAAATGCCCAATTATTAACAATTTAAATTCCACAAGTGCTATGTTGGGGTCTTCGGCTGTATTTTGGAATACTACCAGTAAGCTAATGACTAGACTACTACATAATGTCATTTCCTATTTGATGGAAGCTGAAGGTGTAAATGTGCTGATAATGCAGATCTTTGCTCACTCATTCAATTCCCTTAACACCATGTAGGAACTGTAATAGTTTGATCATCAGTAAGCAACACTCAATCAAGCATGTGACAATAATTATAGTTTATAGTTGGGTAAGAATTTTGTGGTTTTGGCCCTCAGGTCAAGGAGACAGCAAGGAGCATTGGACTAAGGTTGTAGATTTCTTCTGCGGTTGGTCGGATGCAGATATTTGGAATCTAATGTATTGCTGAATGTGGAAGGCTGGCCTAGATGTGTGTCCCAGCGCACAGTTGCAGTAATGAGGGTTAAGATCTCAGTACTGTAGTACTGGGGTAATTATTAAGATCCTGGGATGTAGTGCAATGAGGTTGACCAATGATAGTTTGAGTGGTTGGTTTGGGACAATTTAGCTGAAGAGCAATAGGAATGCATATGAGCTCAAACATTGACGTCCCTCTGTCTCAGCCTAGTTCTGGATTTGCAAGAACTTTTCTGCAAGGATGGATTCCCCCTGAATGGTCACATGTGGGCTGCCCACATCATAATCCTTACAAATTTGATTTGACGCAAATGATGCATTTGACTTTGTTTCAATGTTTTGATGCCTTTTGACAAATGAAACTTGTAGGATAAAATAGTAAGTAATACAAGTGTGCCCACTTTATTCTTGATTCCCTGATTACAGAAAGTAACTTCTCTTGTTTGTGATAGCTATATAGATCTGCAAATGCTGGAAATCCAAGCAACACACAATGTTGGAGGGTCTTGGTCTGAAATGTTGACTGTTTATTCTTTTTGTGGATACTCTCTGGCCTGCTGAGTTCCTCCAGCATTTTCTGTGTGTTGCTTCCTCTATAGCTATCATCCTCCTTGTTGCTTTGAAGACCTCTATTTGAATTCCCTTGTAAAAAAAAAACACCAAGAGGTTCTTGTGCAATCTTCACTATCTTAAGCTAGTATATGGCTGAAGACAATAGTTGGATTCGTAGTATGAGACATCCTATGGCCTTGCTGTAATGTGATTTTAATGCAAATAGTGCTGATTTTTTTAGTAAATTACCACATTCCAAAATGGTGAGTGGTGTTTGGTTTATCCAGTTACAGAATGGTGGAGTTAAAGTAGTTGGTAGAGATGTATTACATTTTTCTGAAGCAGAGTAGTCAGGTAATTACTGTGTGCTGTAAATGTAGCCGAAGTGTTGAAAATGGTGACCATATTGTGCTGCCATTCTGATGCTGAACTTTATACCAGACCGATTCCAGTGTAATTTTGTTTGTGCCGCCTCCATCTTGGTCATGTTAGTACAAAACTAAAATCTGACAGTTTTTCAGATTGAATCCTCTGCAATCGTTCATTCCAAAAATTTCCGTTGGCTAGTAACCGACTGGTTCCTGGTCACAAAGGGTGCGGAATGCTGCCAATAGCAACTTAGTTTATGGATAATAAATGATTGCATTTGATTTGTTCTATTTTGCTTCATGTTGGTATAATTCCGTACCTTTTGAGGGTTAGTAATATGGTTTGTATTGCAATTGAATGTTGGTGCAGCCACCACAAAGGCCCAGTGGGGAAGGACCACAGTTTAGGGTTCTTCTCCTGCGGGAGTGGGAGGGGTTGGGTGGTGGGGAGTATACCCCTCAACCATGGTGTAGAAAGATGAACCAACATAGTGCCTCATGAGTGGCTGAAAGTGTGGAAAGATATAGTCAGTAAAGGAATGAGTCAACGACTGGTTTATTGTAAATAATTTTTTATTCTTGACTCAGGATTGAAAATCAATGAATGATTTATTGTAAATAACTTTTTGAATGAGGAATGAGAGTCAATGAATGGTTTTTGTAAGTTTTATTTTGGAATGTTTCTGAATAAAGTATATTTTCAGGAAAAAAATTGAATCTTGTGCAGTTTTGAAATCAAGCCGATTATTTTTCCACTGTTTCTCACTGTCACTACGTAAATATATAGACAATAGTACACAATAGTCTAGAGCTGCATCTTTTATAAACAAATGTTATTACCAAAATTAATAGATAAAGGTTAACAATGAAAAACACCAGACACTGAATAACACACTTTTGCTTCACTTATGAAACAGTGGAATCTGCTCCTATATCTTATGGATCAACAAGAGTAACAAGTGACTGGTAAACTCAATGGGATAAGAAACTTCAAATATCTGGGCTGTTGGAAAACGTCCTGGAACTCCTCTGCTCCAGAGAAATGCCTAAAATTTAATTCTAGGTACAGTTGATACCAGTTGATTGGGGCTCATCGGAACCAGTGCATTTTGGCCCAATTAAGTTGTTGCCCCAAGGTTTAATGGAAATTATTAAAGCTATTTTAAAAAAAGACAAGCTACTCTTTGTTTCTCAGTTAAGTTAGAACACTCCCTATACTACAGTACTATCGTTCCTAATAGTTAATTGACAGAGGAATTCATTGTGTGTGCTACTGTGTTCTTTCAATTAACTAAATGAACAATCAATGTAGACACCCAGTGCAGATAATGGACTTTCTTTACACAATGCTTTCAATAATTTACATCCTCCAAATCTTAATTTTCATTGTAACATTCAAGATGATTGTCAATACCTTCAAATTCCTCTAGTTTCTAACTTGAAGTAGTGAAATTGTTTCATTTTTCACACCTGGCCGTTTCTGACATCTCCAAACCTGAATGCTTGAAACCACTGGGAGCAAAACAACTTAAATTGTCTTGCTGCTTATTTCTCACCATCTATCAGTGACAAAAATAACTACTTTTCGAACACCGACACACACAAGTGGTGCTATTTTAAAAACTTCACTGTAAACGGTGTAGTCTCTAAAAGCCACAAGTTGCACACAATTGACACTAGTTTTGCAATAGCCTCCTGTCTCATTAAACAGCATAGTGTCCCAAATAAGCAAAGGGAATTCTCAATTAGTTTTTGTTTTTTGCATTGTTCCAAATAAGTGACTGCCCTGTTTTAAGGGATGGCCCACTTAACTGGAATCCACCATATAATAAAGTACAAGGATATTCCAGAGAATCCTTTTGGAGCTAGGTAGCACTGGGGAGAGGCTACTTGCATTAGATATTATACTGAATTTTGGTGCAAAGGTGCTGTTGGCTCTGACTCATTTCTTTTCCATTCCAAGGAGTTAACTATCCTGTCATTTTGAATAATCTTAATCGATTACAATTCTCTTGGATGCAGAACAACTGCATTGCTTCAATCATGAATTGTGGCGTGACTCAATCCCAGCTGTAAATCAACAGTATTAGCATAATTTTTTAAAATGTATTTCATTCTAGTCCTGTAAAATTAATTGCATTTTGTTTTTGTCTATTGAAAGTTAGGCTGCACACAAATTATTGGTTCAGAAGTAATTTAATCTGTTTACGGAGGATTGTCTAAAAAAAAAGAAACTTGATTAGGAGTTAAGGTTGAGTCACTTCCCACAAGTAAGTAGGTGCCTTGATACAGGGTGCCCCATATCTCATGCTATATGAGGCAACCTTTGCCACACTGAGCTTCGTTGGATCCAAGTTCCTGTAACCACCACCCATGTACAGGAGATCGTAGTATCTTCCAAAAGCTATTTCTATTTCAAGTTCAGAAGCTTCAATCAATTTTTCATTTATAATTTGAGCTATTTGATTTGCAATATTAAGCAAAACTAAGTAGCCACATTTTCTGTGCAAATCTATATTGCCAATAAAAAATCCCTGTGTTCAAGATCCAAATTTATGATGTAGAATCCTCTAATTTTCTGTCAATTGCAAACATTAGAATTTGGTTTAAATTATTTATTCAGTGCATTGTAGTTCAGAGAACAAGCTTGCTTTTCTAGTTTGCCAGTTGCACAAACTGAAATGCATTCCTTGCTCTTCACTTTTTAAAAAAAAACAAACATGAAAATGGTAACACAACAGCAGATGCTGGAATCTTGGAGGAAAAGTGCAGTCCAGATGAAGGGTCTTGACCTAAAATGTCAACTGTCTATTTCACTGTACAAATGTTGCCTGATCTGAGCAGCATTTTGCTGCATGAAAATTAAAATCAAATTCTTTGTACGTAGTCTTTTGAAATGACTTAAAGGTTGTAGGTTCTGTTCTGTTTGTCGAATTGCTGTTGGGGCAGAAAAGCTGCTAAAATTGTTTAGGATGTTATTAAATGAGAAAGCCCTGTGGTTCTTCTCCCCAAACTCCACACAATTCGTTTTATCAGGAGGACAGTATGTGCTTCATAATTGGTGGCTATGAGTTCAGTGGTTAATGCATGTTCCCATCTCAGTTTTGATTTCTGCCAGGTTGATTATTGTGTGAGGTCTCTTGGCTGTGAAAGTCATTTTAATTCATTATTGAGAATGGATACAGTAGATAACAGCATCACATTCCTATTAAGACAGTCTTCAGGGAAAAATGTAGTTCCTTACTGGGTGAAAGCATGTTACGATTGCAGGCTGTCTGATATTTTGTGCATTAACAGAGCAGTAGAATCTCTTTGTTTCTTAATGTTGGTGTTTAAACTTTTTCAACTATCATGGGCAAAACAATTGAAACAATAATCCAAATTTTGTGTCTTTATGAATAATCTTTCTGCTTTATTGGAAGAGCTTATAACTACTTAATTAAAAAAAATACTAAGTCCTTCAATTACTTTACATCGGGGAAATGCCAGGATTAGAATGGTTAGAGCAGACTGAAATTTATTTTCTAGTTTGGAATGCTTAAGACAGCAAAGTCTGAAATTTTAAAAAAAATCTTTGAATCTGCAAAATACAAATTCTATGCATGCAGTACCCATTTTGATAAATTCAGTTTGTAAAACATTTTTAAAGCAATAGTGGTGTATTCTCAATATGTTACTTCAATTGTTCTGCATTAGTTGAGAAGCAATGGGGTACAATGCATTCAGATGAAAATACAAACATGTCAAAACAGCCATGTGGACTGACTGCATGATGAGTTGCTTCAGCCAAGTGAAATTTGATGCCTTTTTCTTTTCAGGCTAAACATCTTACTCGGCTCTTAAGCAATTGTTTTAAGGATTTTGAATAAAGGTTCACTCAGTTTGTGTTGTATCAGATACAAGTACCTGGATAGACAGGGTCTGATTAGGAACAGTCAACATGGATTTGTGTGTGGAAAGTCATGTTTGACAAATCTTATTGAATTTTTTTTGAAGAGGTTACTAGGCAAGTTGACGAGGGTAAAGCGGTGGATGTTGTCTATATGGACTTCAGTAAGGCCTTTGACAAGGTTCCACACGGAAGGTTAGTTAGGAAGGTTCAGTCATTAGGTATTAATATTGAAGTAGTAAAATGGATTCAGCAGTGGCTGGATGGGAGACGCCAGAGAGTAGTGGTGGATAGCTGTTGGTCAGATTGGAGGCCGGTGTCTAGTGGTGTGCCTCAGGGATCTATACTGGGTCCAATGTTGTTTGTCATATATGTTAATGATCTGGATGATGGGGTGGTAAATTGGATTAGTAAGTATGCAGATGATACTAAGATAGGTGGCATTGTGGATAATGAAGTAGGTTTTCAAAGCTTGCAGAGAGATTTAGGCCAGTTAGAAGAGTGGGCTGAAAGATGGCACATGGAGTTTAATGCTGATAAATGTGAGGTGCTGCATTTTGGTAGGACTAATCAAAATAGGACATGCATGGTAAATGGTAGGGCATTGAAGAATGCTGTAGAACAGAGGGATCTAGGAATAATGGTGCATAGTTCCCTGAAGGTGGAATCTCATGTGGATAGGGTGGTGAAGAAAGCTTTTGGTATGCTGGCCTTTATAAATCAGAGCATTGCATATGGGAGTTGGGATGCAATGTTGAAATTGTACAAGGCCAAATTTGGAGTATTGTTTACAGTTCTGGTCACCTAATTATAGGAAAGATGTCAGCAAAATTGAGAGAGTACAGAGATTTGCTAGAATGTTACCGGGGTTTCATCTCCTAAGTTACAGAGAAAGGCTGAACAAGCTGGGTCTTTATTCTTTGGAATGTAGAAGGTTGAGGGGGCACTTGATAGAAGTATTTAAAATTGAGGGGGATAGATGTGGATGTGGATAGGCTTTTTCCGTTGAGAGTGGGGGAGATTTAAACAAGAGGACATGAGTTGAGAGTTAAAGGGCAAAAGTTTAGGGGTAACATGAGGGGGAACTTTACTCAGAGAGTGGTAGCTGTGTGGAACGAGCTTCCAGCAGAAGTGGTTGAGGCAGGTTCGATGTCATTTAAAGTTAAATTGGATAAATATATGGACAGGAAAGGAATGGAGGGTTATGGGCTGAATGCAGGTCAGTGGGACTAGGTGAGAATAAGAGTTCGGCACGGACTAGAAGGGCCGAGATGGCCTGTTTCGTGCTGTAATTGTTATATGGTTAAAAGTACAGTCGGTCCTCCTTAACTGCGGGGTATTGGTTCCGGGACCCTCCACGGATACCAAAAAACGCGAATGCTTAAGTCCCTTATTTAACGTGTTCAGTGCAGTGGTCTTAAGGTCCAGGGTTCCGCTGGGTCCTAATTTAAGCTGATTCAGTGCGGTGGGCTTTAGGACCCGGCGCAGCTCTGAATCCGCACTTTCTGTTCACGAAAATAATCATGATCACGGTTGAAAATAAAGTGGAAGTAATAAAGCAATCGGAAAGAGGTGAAACGCCATTGATCATTGACCGATTGTAGTCTAACGCTTTTTCAATGATCGGAACAATTTTAACGGAGCATGTGAAAGGCCCTGCCCCGATGAAAGCTATAATCATTACTAAGCAACACAGTGGTTCAATTATTGAAATACATACATTTCTTGTGTTTTATATGCATAGAAAGGTAAAATATATACTGTATACTAAGACAAACGTTTGACTAACTGACACTAAATAATACTGGATGTACCTGTACCGACTTCAAATCCAACTTAAAGACGGACTCAGGAACGGAACTTGTTCATAACCCGGGGACTGCCTGTACTTTTAAATCATCTCTAGATTACTTGTAAATGGCTATGTAAATAGTTGTTATACTGTATTGTTTAAGGAATAATGACAAGAAAAGATAGTCTGTACATGCTCAAACAATGAGTGCTGGAGAGAAAACTCCCGGGTTTTCCCGACCTGTGGTTGGTTGAATCCACGCATGCGGAACCCGCGGATAGGGAGGGCCGACTGTAATTGAAACAAAGTCAGTCAAGCTTATCGCCATATGCACAGTACATTTATGCATACATGCAAAGCAAACCTTATTTAAAGCAGTATCACAGGCACATTGCACCAGGTAAGCAATATTCACAAGAAAAACAAAAATAAATTGTGTAAGTGAGAACACAGAACCAAAAAGCCCATTGTAGTTCAAAGTAGTCGTAGCGTTGTTAAACCAAGGTAGTTATGTTGGTTGGTTCAGGAACTCAATGGCTGAGAGGAAGTAGCTGTCCTGGAACCTGGTAGTATGGGTGTAGATGATAGCGATCTTGGATTGGATGTTGCCTTTTAGATGCAGCACCCAATGTAGATACTATGAATGGTGAGAAAGAATTTACCTGTGATGTACTGGGCCAAATTCAAGACTCTGCAGGTTCTTTCATTCCTGCACATGAATTGCTGTACCAGACCATGTTGCAACTGCTCAGGATACTTTTAACAGTACATCTGGAGAAGTTCATTTGAGTATTTGGTTGCAAGCCTAACTTACTAAGAAGTAAGAATCCTGGTGTGCCTGCCTTGTAATTGCACCAATGTGTTGGACCCAGGACAAGTTAATAAAGTTGTTTTCTTGTGTACAGTCACTCTACTATTTTCATGTCACTGCAAACTCTCAAGTTCATATCGGTATTTTCGATGTACAATTACCATTACAAATTGGTCAGTTGACTTTAAGTTTGCAATCATTTATCTCAGTTTGCATGCCTTGTTCACTTCTCACTGGGATGTGTGAGCTGTAACCTTAAAGGGATAGAGGTACTTTAGATTCTATTTTGACTTGCCAAGTGCAGAGGCCTTCACTATCTTGCCTCCAGGTGAATTGTGCATCAACATGTCCACTATTATACAGTACATTACCTATACATGTGGCGGGCTGGTGGCGCAATGGCATCAACGCCAGTCTCCAGAACGAAGGCTCCCGAGTTTGAATCCAAGTCGGGGTCATCCCCCCCCCCGAGCACACTTTCTATCCGTGCAGGGTTGAGCGTCGAGCTAGCCACTCGGCCTCGTTTTTTAAACAAAAATGTCAGAGTCAGGAGTCATATCGTGACCCGCTTAATCTGAAAGGAGACCAATCCTGACGCCACGTGCCAGACAAGAATGACTGACTGTCTGGTGCTACACGCTTTATTAAAAACAACCCTATACATGGAAATAGTGGATTGATTCCATTTAAAGGTAGAAAGCTGGTCACAAGTGAAAGTGTCCTTGAAGGGAAAGTGTGCTTCATTTACTGAGTTTCTTCAGTGCTGTATACTTTAAAGCACTGCCCTTATTCATTGAACTGTGTGACTATCATATTTATTTTGGGTGGAACAGGCTGGTATTTTCTACAAAAGATTTTAAACCAAAATTTAAATTCTGACGTTTATTGCTTGAGTTTATTTTGTAGCATGTTCACTCTCTAGTAATGCTGTCAGGGATTGCTTGGTTCCCAGCTGTTTAGGGGGACCCAGCATAGTATAGGCCAAATGTAAAGCTTGATTGTGCTATATCTTCACTTTAAGAGGGAAAACTTGCAGTAAAAGCATTTTTAAAAGCTCAGTGTTAATGCATGTCTTTTATGAATTTGGCTGTGGAAACATTTTTTTAAACTAAGCCTATTGGGTTAGTTTAATGTTCTCATGTCAATTAATGAAAATTTCCAAAATACTTCAAAGAATTAGGAACTGGTTGCTGATAAATCTTCCATTTACCATGGTGCCTAGATGTATTAATGATCTGAATCTTCTGGTGAGTTTGAGAGGAGCAGATCTCTCCGCATAATTTCCTGCCAGGGATTAGATTCTTACCTAGTAAGGAGCATCTGAGCAGTGAAAGACTTTTTTTATATATACAACTAATTTTCCCCCACTTTGGGTATTGGCCAGTTCAACTTTCTTTTGGCAAGTAAATCTGTGTAATTTTCTTAGTTAAAGCAAGTTCTGTGACTTTGGCAGACAGTCGTGAGAAGATGAAGAGCCAGCCTATTATCACTTGGATGTTTGTTTTCCCCATGAGCTTTATATTTAAAATCTCAAACTTGTTCTAACTAGATTTTGTAATGGCAGCTGGAGGTAGTGATTTTTGCAATACATTAGTACATGTGTTCACATTGTGTGTAGTCAAGCTGCAGGGAATATTCAGCAGTTCATGTAGCATCTGTGCACAGAAGAAAATTTGACTAGATTAACCTGTATCAAAACTGAGCAATTATGACAAACTAATTGCGTGAAATAGTTGAATTCATTATAGAGCTGCAGTGTGCCTGGATGTTAGATGAGATGTTGTTCCCTGAGCTGTGGAACAGCATAGAAGGTCAAGGACACAAGGGTCAGAATGAAGTGATGCATTGTACTACTGAATTGCGACTTCAACTGAATGTGCACAATTGGTTTGGGGTGGGAAGAGAAGTAAAAGAACATAATTTTGTATCCTAGCTCATTGTTAATTTTTGGATTTGTCTACTACATCTGCAGAACTGGAAATTGCCAGGGTTGATTGAAGAAAAATGTGTTGAGTGAGATTTAGTAGTGTTAATGTCAGGTCGGCCCTGTCTTCCGTCTGCACTTGCAGCACAAAAGGAGGCCGTTGGTTTCTGTGCTGACTAGTAACAGCAATCCAAAGCCAACTCTTGTATTTTGATCAACCCTCAGAATGCTGGAGGAACTCGACAGTCAGGCGCCATCTATGGAAATTAATTAAGTGGACATTAAGGAAGGGGACAGAAGCCAGAATAAGGTGGTAGGGGTGAGAAAGACTACAAGCTAGTGGGTATAGGTGAAGCTGGGTGGATTGGGGAGGGGGCCAGGTGCCTTTCTTCACACTCTTTATCTAGAAATCTAGCGCAGAGCAGGCCCTTCCATTCTAATGAGCCGCACCACCTAGCAACCCATCTCTTTAACATAAGATAAAGGAACAGAATTAGGCCACCTAGCCCATCGATTCTGCTCCACTATTTCATCATGGCTGATTCAATTTTCTGCTTAGCCCCAAACTCCTGCCTTCTCCCCGTATCCATTCATGCCCTGACCAATCAAGAATCTATTGACCTCTAACTTAGGTATCCACAAATACTTGGCCTCCACAGCACAATACAGGCCCTTCGGCCCACAGAGTTGTACCAAACATGTCCCTACCTTAGAAATTACTGGGCTTATCTATAGCCCTCTATTTTACTAAGCTCCTTGTACCTATCCAAAAGTCTCTTATCCGCCTCCACCACCGTTGCCGGCAGCCCATTTCATGCACTCACCACTGTCTGAGTAAAAAAAAAACTTGCCCCTGACATCTCCTCTGAACCTACTCCCCAGCACCTTAAACATGTGTCCTTTTGTGGCAACCATTTCAGTCCGGGGAAAAAGCCTCTGATTATCCACACGGTGATGAGGGGCATTGATCTTATGCACCTCTATCAGGTCACCTCATCCTCCGTCGCTCCAAGGAGAAAAGGCTGAGTTCACTCAACCTATTCTCATAAGGCATGCTCCTCAATCTAGGCAACATCCTTGTAAATCACCTCTGCACCCTTTCTATGCCTTCCACATCCTTCCTGTAGTGAGGCGACCAGAATTGAGCACAGTACTCCAAGTGGGGTCTGACCGGGGTCTGACCAGGGTCCTATATAGCTGTAGAGTGACAATTTTCTGGTCTTCCAGAACCATTCCAGAATCCAGTGATTCTCTACAGTCTCATCTATGTGACTTGTCTACCTTCAGTCTTTTCAGTTTCCCTAGAACCTTCTCTCTAGTAACCGTGGTAATTTCTCACACTTCATGATCCTTGTCATCTGGAACTTCCACCATACTTCTAATATCTTTCACAATGCAGACTGATGCAAATACTTATTCAGTTCATCCACCATTTTATTTCTCCCCCCCCCCATTATTATCTCTCCAGCATCATTTTCCAGTAGTCTGATATCCATTTACTTCTCCCTTTATACCTCTATGTACCTGAAGAAACTTTTGGTGTCCTCTTTAATGTTGGCTAGCTTACTTTTGTATCCCATCTTTACCTTAATGGCATTTTTAGTTGCCTTCTGTTGGTATTTGAAAGCTTCCCAATTTTTTTAACTTGCCACTAATTTTTGCTCTATTATATGCCCTCTCTTTGGCTTTTATGTTAGCTTTGATTTCTCTTGTTAGCCATGGTCGTGTCATTTTGCCTTTAGAATAGTACTTCCTCTTTGGGATATGTATTCTATCTTGTGCCTTCCAAATTGTTTCCAGAAATTCCAGCCATTGCTGCTCTGTTGTCATCCCTGTCAGTGTACTTTTCCAATCAATTCTGGCCAACTCCCCTCTCATGCCTCTATAATTTTAGCCTAATCACAAGACAGCTTACAATGACCAATTAACCTACTAACCAATAGGTCTTTTCAAATAATTAATTTATAACTTCATTGTCCAGATTTATTTCAAGTACTACATCTTTTTATTAAGACCCAAAAGGAAATCCCTTGTGATTTTTTTTTTGTCCTTCCTATCAATTTCCTAGTATAATGGAAACTACTAATACTTACCCCTGGTGTATTTTGCAATTGTATATTGTGATGTTTAAAAATGCATTAGATTTGCACAGACAAAATGCATAGTTGAGGTAATTTTTGTCTTTTTTTTAAAAAAAGCATTCAGTGGCAACTGGTGTTTAATTTGGATAAATGCAAGGTTCCTGTTTCTTTCTGGACAACATACCCCTCCACCACGACTCTACTCCATCTGGTGCAGCTGGTCCTCCTCAATAATTTCTCCTTCGGCTCATCACACTTCCTTCAAACCAAAGGTGTAGCCACGGGCATTTGCATGGGTCCCAACTATGCCTGCCTGTTTGTCAGCTACATAGTCTATGTTCTAAGTCTGCACTGACATCACTCCCAAACTCTTCCTATGCTACTTCAATGTCTACTGCTTCCATGCTGAGCTCACCAACTTCAACAACTTTACCCACAACTTCCATGCTGCCCTCAAATTTACTTGGTGTGTCTCTGTCTCAAACTCAGTTACCTGAAGTATACCTCTTCCCACCTTGTCACTTGTAAAAATGCCATCCTCTTATCTCAGTTCCTCTCTCTCTCTGCCACATCTGCTGTCAGGATGAGACTTTTCATTCCAGAACCACTGAGCTGTCCTCTTTTTTTTTCAGAGAAAGGTGTTTCCTTCCCTCCATCAGTGCTGCCCTCATCCATCTCTGCCACTTTGTACACATCTGCCCTCATCCCATCCTCCTGCCACCACAAAAGGGATAGAGTGCCTCTTATATGGTCCTCACCTACCACCCCACCAGCTTCCGCATCCAGCACATTCTCTGAAGTTTCAGCCATCTCCAGTAGGATCCTCCCAACAAGCACATCTTCTCCTCTCCCCCACCCCCCCAACATATACACACATTTTCCACTTCCTGCAGGGATCACTCCATGTGCGACTCCTATCCACTGGACCCTCCCTCCTGGTACTCATCCTTGCAAGCGCAACAAGTGTTTCACCGACCACTACATCTCCTTCCTCATAACCATTCTGAGCCCCAAATAGTCCTTCCAGGTGAGACAACACTTCACCTGCAAGTCTGTTGGGGTGATCTGGTGCACCCAGTGTGGCCTCCAATATACAGTGAGACCCAATGTAGATTGCGAGTCTGCTTTGCCGAACACCTTCGCTTCATCCACCAGGAAAAGCAAGACTCCCAGTGGCCAACCATTTCAGTTCTACTTCCCGTTCCCATTCCGACATGTCAGTCTGTGGCTTCCTGTACTGGTGTGATGAGGCCACACTCAAATTGGAGGAACAACGCACTGTATTCCATCTGGTTAGCCTCCAACCTGAAGGCATGAACATCGATTTCTTGAATTTCTAGTAATTACCCCCACTTCTCTCTTTCACATTCTCCATTTCCCTCTCCCACCTTATCTCCTTCCCTGTCCATCATCTCTCTGGTGCTCCTCCTTCCCTTTCTTCTCTGGTCTTCTGTCCTCTCCTATCAAATTCCTCATGTTTGTGAATAATCTTGTTTCCTGCTGTGAATTAAGTTGTATTGCTATTCAATGTGATGTGTTCTCCAACATACACAGCTGATGTCAACACATTGGGTTTAAAGTTCTCCATTTGTTCCAGGATGTTGACTTCATGTTTATTGCTCCTACACCTTTACTTGTGAAGCACTATTACATTATTCCTCAAATAATGCTAACAGAATTGCAGATTTGTGGCAATTTGCAACTTTGTGATCATATGAAATGTTTAGTGACGTTCATGTCTTTAGGTGATAGTTCACAAACTATGTTACTGTACAGGAAACAGCACTCTTGTGCATAGCAAGGTCACAAACTATGAAAAGTGATAGGTAATGACTGTTACACTAATGGAAATCTCCAAAAGAGTGCACAAGGCCTTGCTTTCTATGTCAGAGGTACTGTGTCTGTATTGATCAGCTTTACCCGTCAGTCAAGATTGTGTCCTCGTTTCTAATGTTCGGCCTTTGAAACAAGGAGCAAATTAGAGTCATAAAGTTGCACAATATGAAAACAGGCCTTTCCACCAACTGTTCATACTGATCAAGTTGCCTATCTGCTTGTCCCATTTGCTCCATAACCCTGTAAGCCAATTCTATCCATGTACCTATCCTTATGTCTTTTTACCACTACATCTGGCAGCTTGTCCCATATAGCCACCATTCTGTATGTGGGGCGGGGTGGGGGGGAGTTTTTTCACACCCCTCCCATCTTGTGCCCTGTAGTGTGGGACAGCCCTACACTGAGAAAAAGCCACCACGGAATATAAATGTCTGAGTCACTCCTCAACCACCTTTGCTCCACAAAAAAAAAACCTGCTTATCGAGTTTCCTTGTAACTCATGCCCTCTGTTACCAGTACTATCCTAGTGAAACTTTTTTTTTGGCACCCTTCTTGCTCAATGACATTTATCCTATGGCTGGGTGACCGGAAATACACACAGTACTTTGTGTCCCGCCAGTATCTTGTACAATTTTCCAAACCCATGAGCTCTACTTGCTAGAAGGACATGGCCAGCAAGAACATGGCAATACCATTACCTGGAAGTTGCCCACCATTCTACCCTAAGTAATACTGCTATTTCTTCAAAATCCTGGAACTCCTTCCTTAAAAGCATTGTGTGCAGATCCATACCTCAAGGTTTGCAGCAGTTCAAGAAAGCACCTTTCTCAAGGGAAATTAAATGCTGGCTCAGCTTGCAAAGCCCGCATTCCTTCAACAAAGTTGTATACAAGTCCCAATTCTGTACCTGCGGCTCTAACCAATTAAGACACTTATGCCAAATGCCACCTTCACCTGTGTTATCATTTTCAGGGAACTATGTCCCTCTCACCCTAGGTCTCTGTTCTACAACACTCTTCAAGCCTTGCCTTTTACTGTGTCCTGGTTTAACTTCCTGAATGCGATTCTCTTCACTTGTCCAAGTTAAATTCCACCTGCCAGTCCTTGCTACTTTCCCAGTTGTAACCAACTTGCTGCTTCTAAACCAAGTAGACATAAACATGATGTGTGATTTGTAGTGCAGAATCTAAATCTGCAACATCTGAACATTTGGGTTTCAGCTAAGTTAAGCTGAAATGACCTGCTGGCAACCTTTGAGAGAGAAACTGACATTGTTTTGAATTGTTAAATTCTTGTTTGGGTTGTCCTGGAAATACGAAATTGTGGATAGCATAATTACAGGTTAACTAAAATGAGAGCCAGTCTTCAGGAAATAAAACCTGTACACATTTAACTTCCAACTAATACTTTGTGGCTAGTGAAACCAATCATTCTAATTCTGTTCTACTGAAACTACATCAAGAAAGATGAATGTTCTAGCACATTGTTAGAGGTGTATCCCTGCCACCTAATGCACAGACAGGACAGATCTGTATCCCTTAATCTTCTGGTTAAGTGCATGTTCATGGAGCCATTCTTTAACACTGTGACAAAAGAGGTACATTTTGGGTGGCTTGTGGAACAGACACCAGTATTGAATATTCAAGGCGGTTCTGCTAGTTCGGATGTGTGTTACAGCTTCCCATGGCTCAGTTTTAGTGAGTTGCACTCTGGCTTCAGCTGGTTAAGTTTGTGTATTTACTTCGACCATGCCACCAAGTTTTGATAGCTGCTTTTTCTGAATGAGTCATAGTGAAGTGATTAATGTTCAGACAAGTTACAGGATTGAAATTGCATGCAAATTAAAAGCAAAACTGTATAATGAGGTATTAGTGCGTTCTTGTGCTTTGTTTAACTGCATGAGAAATTAAACCTTAGTAACAACAGTGTGAGCCATGTTTTCTAAACGTGCTGGTAAAGAGAAAACAAGACAATGTAGTCGGGGCACAAAGATGGATTGCACATTAGGATAAAGTAATTTTTCTAGTTTGGATTTTATTATTGGGATTTGGTGCTGTGTGGTATAAACATGGATGTGATATAATGGCCATCATCCAGATATCATTGATTTCAAAATGGTTTTTAACCCTGTACAGACTGGCTGGTTCTTTTGTTGTCACAAGCGTGCACACTGAGTGTAGGCTCAAAATAAATGGTGTTTACCAGGCATATTGGTAGCAAGTCCTGCCCCAGTTAAGCAATCTTCCCCCACCCTTTCTGCTGACATCATGGAAGCTTGCTTAGCAATGCAGATCAGGGTACAGAATGGTGGTGTAGGCGAATAGCTGGGATTGGACTACTGAGACCACTTCTTCCCATTCCCACTGACCTGTCTATCCTCTGCCAATTTCACTACTACAAATGTAGACTAGAAAAAAAGCATTCCCTTTTCTTACTGTATAATGCCCAATGGTATGAACATCAAATTTTGAAATTTAAGGATGCTTTCTCTCAGTGTATATACATAACTTAAGTTCTCCTCCAGTTCAGTGCAAACCGTCCCTTCTGTACAGGTCCCATTTTGCCTGGAAGAGAGCCCAATGATCCAAATATCTTGGCCCTCCCTCCTACACCAACTCCTTAACCACATTAAATTGTATGATCTTACTAGTTACAGTGCGTGGCATGGGGAGCAATCCTGAGATCAGACCCTGGGGGTCCTGCCCTTTATGTTCGTCTCTTTCAGCTGCACATGTTGGAAAGTTATAGCACGGTTGAGTATCAGCAGGGATCTAACGTACAATAAATTAATGACTTTCTGCTCTCCAACAGTGTGGTGCTAGTGCAGTAATTGCAGCAAGCCTATGCTTCCTCGATGAGATTAAAAAAAATATCTTGGATTCTGTTTGTCTATCTTTCTATGCTATCTCAGAAAATGGGAGCTTCTGACTTTGGGCCAAGATGGAAACAGATTTGGCTGTTTTGATAAATAATGTGACGATGGCTTCAAATTTTGTAGTGTGGACACTTGCGTGAGGTTGAGGGATGACTTGTGATCCCTAAATCAGCATGAGTCACTGTTCAGAATAGGAAAGGGAAGTTTATGGGGCAGATGCACATGCGTAGGTTTTAATGAACCATTAATTCTTTGGGGTTGGTTACACTGTTATCTGGATGTTTTGATAATGCTTTATGGCCGGTTGTATTCTGGTGATTCATAGGATGTGCCCTCTTCACCTGTGTAGTAATACTGCTGTAGTTTTTGAAGATGAGTAAAACTTTATGGGTGTGGACATGTTTAGCAGAGGTTTTATGGTATGTGTATCACAATGTAACATGAGTAGTAGAAATCTGTCCTCTTCCCAATTTCAGATGACCTTTTTATATGGGAGGCAAACTGCCCTCTTTTATGAAACACAACTCTATCCATCCTTGAAAGGGCTGAAGAATTATTCCTGCAGATAAAACATAGAATTTACAGTACAAGTCCTTCAATCCATGTTGTACCAATGTTTTAACCTAATCTAACCCTTCCCTGCATTTTTCTATCATCCATGTGTCTGTCTAAGCTCCCCAGTGTATATGCCTCTACTACCACCCTGACAGAGCATTCCACACATTTACTACTGTTTAAAATAGACCTGACATCCTCCCCATATTTTCCTCCAATCACCTTAAAATTATGCCCCCTCGTGGAAATTAAGCCACTTTCACCATGGGGAGAAAAGTCTCCGGCTATCCTCTCTTGTCTTGTACACTTCTATCAAGTCGCCTCTCATCCTCTTTCAAAAGAGATGTGTACATGGAATTTTTGTCTTTGTAATTTTTGTTTGTAGGGGGCTATGGTGCATCAAGAATACATTGTCACTTTTGTTTTAATGAAAAGTTTCAATGCCTGTTTAGAAGTCTAGTTTACTCTGGTTACAAAGAAAAGATTTTTTTAAAAAGCGAAGCGAAATACTGATGCTGGAGTTCTGAAATAACAATTGAGATAGCTGGTAGCACTCAACAGGTTAGACAACTTGTGTGTAAACAAAACCTGGCACCTGATGAATAATCATCAAACTAAAATGCCAACATTTCTCTCAAATACTAGCATTCTGCTTTATTTTCAGTATTTCTAATATGAACCATCTTGAGTGTTATTCTAATTGGAAATGTAAAATTTTTTATTTTAATATTTTAAGACTGTTTTGAATAATTGAAATACTTACTGCTTTCAGGAAAACACTTTTTCTTTATCTGCCAGTCTCCTACCTTAGCCCCTTTCTGTCCCCCTGCTGACTATCTGTCCATTGTCCCTTACCACTCCTCAGTCCACCTATCCCCTGCTGGCCACCTCCACTCTTTCCTGATACCGGGTCTTGACCTAAAATAGTGACTACTGTCTTCCCTCCGTGGATGCTGGCCGACCTGCTCATTCCTCCAGTTATTTTTCTGCTCCAAATTCCAGCAACTACAGTCTTTTGACTCCCAACTTTCCTCTGGTTGCCAAAGCTTTTGAGGAATTTCAACAAGATAAAGCTCCATGGGAAGCAGGGTGGCAGGGTACATGGTTTTTGTACGTTCTAAACATTTCTGCCAGCGGTGTTTGTTTCCAATCGTTAATATGGTTCTTAGTACTAGCCAATGATTCGAGCTGTGCTTGTGTAACTGGTTTCTGTACAACTTTTACATGCCTCGCACACATGTGGATTAAAGAGCTGCCCATATCCTATAAACAGCAATACTATTTTAAGTGCACCGTCTGACGCATACACTGCCGCAGTTGGTGCAATTAATACTGCCCTGCTATAGGTTGCTTTCTATTTCAGATGCTCAAGCTAAGCTTTGGTTCTTAATGCCCATTGACGATGGATGTTTGGTGAATAAGCAACTTCCATTTATGTAGCAAAAATGTGCTGAGACATTTTCCAAGTCATTTGCAAGTTGGCAAGCTGTAGGTAGTCAGGTGCTGTAGGGATCATTTCTGCGATTTTTGGCTACTTACAATCTATTTTAATCAAGGGCTGTGTAAGCATATCTAATGATTGTAGGTAAATGTGTTGTGAGTGGGGTGCATTTACAAGGGAAATAAGCAGCAGCAAGGAATAATGTGGGTGATATGAGGTAATCCACTTGAGTCAGAAAAACAGTTACACGCATTTCTAAATTGTCAGACTTGGATATTAGTGTTAAGAGATCAGGCTGCTCTAGTACAAGAAACACAGTAGGCAAGTGGCAATTATTATTGCAAGAGGGATGGAGTACAAGAATAAGTGTAAGGGGCTTTGAGACCACATGATGTATGTTCCTTGTTTTGTTTGGTGCAGTGAATGTTCCCTGGAGGAGAAGATTTCTTCACTGCCTTTTGAGCAAAGTTGGAGTTTACAAGGCTGAGAAGTGATATTATTGAGGGGGCGTGACAGCAGTCAGCATGTTTTCCATGTGAGCCAGAGGCAAGTCTCAGAATAAGAGCTTAACAGTTTGAGTAAGATGACAGGGAGTTTCTTGGAGTGGAGACCATTTAGAATTTCCCTAAAGGGCCACTTTTCAACATAATTGTATAAGAGCTAAGAGAGTTGTAAAAGCGCGCCTGAAGGCTTTGTGTGTCAATGCAAGGAGCATTCGTAACAAGGTGGATGAATTAAAAGTGCAGATTGTTATTAATGAATATGGTATAGTTGGGATCACAGAGACATGGCTCCAAGGTGACCAAGGATGGGAGCTCAATGTTCTGAGATATTCAATATTCAGGAGAGATAGACATGAAAGAAAAGGAGGTGGGGTGGCGTTGCTGGTTAAAGATGAGATTAACGCAATAGAAAGGAAAGACATAAGCCGGGAGGATGTGGAATCGATATGGGTAGAGCTGCATAGCACTAAGGGGCAGAAAACGCTGGTGGAAGTTGTGTACAGGCCACCTAACAGTAGTAGTGAGGTTGGGGATGGTATTAAACAGGAAATTAGAAATGTGTGCAATAAAGGAACAGCAGTTATAATGGGTGACTTCAATCTATATGTAGATTGGGTGAACCAAATTGCTAAGGGTGCTGAGGAAGAGGATTTCTTGGAATGTATGCGGGATGGTTTTTTGAACCAACATGTCGAGGAACCAACTAGAGAGCAGGCTATTCTAGACTGGGTATTGAGCAATGAGGAAGGGTTAATTAGCAATCTTGTCGTGAGAGGCCCCTTGGGTAAGAGTGACCATAATATGGTGGAATTCTTCATTAAGATGGAGAGTGACATAGTTAATTCAGAAATAAAGGTTCTGAACTTAAAGAAGGGTAACTTTGAAGGTATGAGACGTGAATTAGCTAAGATAGACTGGCAAATAACACTTAAAGGGTTGACGGTGGATATGCAATGGCAAGCATTTAAAGATCGCATGGATGAACTACAACAATTGTTCATCCCAGTTTGGCAAAAGAATAAATCAAGGAAGGTAGTGCACCCGTGGCTGACAAGAGAAATTAGGGATAGTATCAATTCCAAAGAAGCAGCATACAAATTAGCCAGAGAAAGTGGCTCACCTGAGGACTGGGAGAAATTCAGAGTTCAGCAGAGGAGGACAAAGGGCTTAATTAGGAAAGGGAAAAAAGATTATGAGAGAAAACTGGCAGGGAACATAAAAACTGACTGTAAAAGCTTTTATAGATATGTGAAAAGAACAAGATTGGTTAAGACAAATATAGGTCCCCTACAGACGGAAACAGGTGATTATGGGGAGCAAGGACATGGCAGACCAATTGAATAATTACTTTGGTTCTGCCTTCACTAAGGAGGACATAAATAATCTTCCGGAAATAGTAGGAGACAGAGGGTCCAGTGAGATGGAGGAACTGAGGGAACTACATGTTAGTAGGGAAGTGGTGTTAGGTAAATTGAAGGGATTAAAGGCAGATAAATCCCCAGGGCCACATGGTCTGCATCCCAGAGTGCTTAAGGAAGTAGCCCAAGAAATAGTGGATGCATCAGTGATAATTTTTCAAAACTCTTTAGATTCTGGACTAGTTCCTGAGGATTGGAGGGTGGCTAATATAACCCCACTTTTTAAAAAAAAAAAGGAGGGAGAGAGAAACCAGGGAACTATAGACCAGTTAGCCTAACATCGGTGGAGGGGAAGCTGCTAGAGTCAGTTATCAAAGATGTGATAACAGCACATTTGGAAAGCGGTGAAATCATCGGACAAAGTCACCGATGGATTTGTGAAAGGAAAATCATGTCTGACGAATCTCATAGAATTTTTTGAGGATGTGACTAGTAGAGTGGATAGGGGAGAACCAGTGGATGTGGTATATTTGGATTTTCAAAAGGCTTTTGACAAGGTCCCACACAGGGGATTAGTGTGCAAACTTAAAGCACACGGTATTGGGGGTAAGGTATTGATGTGGATAGAGAATTGGTTGGCAGACAGGAAGCAAAGAGTGGGAATAAATGGGACCTTTTCAGAATGGCAAGCAGTGACTAGTGGGGTACCGCAAGGCTCAGTGCTGGGACCCCAGTTGTTTGCAATATATATTAATGACTTGGATGAGGGAATTAAATGCAGCATCTCCAAGTTTGCGGATGACACGAAGCTGGGCGGCAGTGTTAGCTGTGAGGAGGATGCTAAGAGGATGCAGGGTGACTTGGATAGGTTAGGTGAGTGGGCAAATTCATGGTAGATGCAATTTAATGTGGATAAATGTGAAGTTATCCACTTTGGTGGCAAAAACAGGAAAACAGATTATTATCTGAATGGTGGCCGATTAGGAAAAGGGGAGGTGCAACGAGACCTGGGTGTCATTATACACCAGTCATTGAAAGTGGGCATGCAGGTACAGCAGGTGGTGAAAAAGGCGAATGGTATGCTGGCATTTATAGTGAGAGGATTCGAGTACAGGAGCAGGGAGGTACTACTGCAGTTGTACAAGGCCTTGGTGAGACCACACCTGGAGTATTGTGTGCAGTTTTGGTCCCCTAATCTGAGGAAAGACATCCTTGCCACAGAGAGAGTACAAAGAAGGTTCACCAGATTGATTCCTGGGATGGCAGGACTTTCATATGATGAAAGACTGGATGAACTAGGCTTATACTCGTTGGAATTTAGAAGATTGAGGGGGGGATCTGATTGAAACGTATAAAATCCTAAAGAGATTGGACAGGCTAGATGCAGGAAGATTGTTCCCGATGTTGGGGAAGTCCAGAACGATGGGTCACAGTTTGAGGATAGAGGGGAAGCCTTTTAGGACCGAGATTAGGAAAAACTTCTTCACACCGAGAGTGGTGAATCTGTGGAATTCTCTGCCACAGGAAACAGTTGAGGCCAGTTCATTGGCTATATTTAAGAGGGAGTTAGATATGGCCCTTGTGGCTAAAGGGATCGGGGGTATGGAGGGAAGGCTGGTACAGGGCTCTGAGTTGGATGATCAGCCATGATCATACTGAATGGTGGTGCAGGTTCGAAGGGCTGAATGGCCTACTCCTGAACCTATTTTCTTTGTTTCTACCTCAGATCTCTTGAGGCTGAGTTTTATTCTGCTTGACAGGTGAATCGAGAGTTGAGGACTAAGAAAAGTGGAATTGAGGCTGAAGATCAGTGATCAGGATGTTGAGAGGTGGAAGAGTACCATTTCTTGTAATGGTGATTCTTGTAGCATCTTGCCTTGATGGTGATGAAAGGGCAGATGCATGGCAGAAGCAAATTTAAAATGACAAAATGTGACTTGCATATGGCTAGGAAGGGGGTGGGGATATGTAAAAGGTGGTGCAGGAATGGGGAGAAAACTGCACATCTTTTCAAAGGAGGCAGAGCAAGTTGAGATGTCTTAAAGGGCAGGAATGTTGTACTGACTTCATTAATATCTCTATGGGGTGGCATGATAGTGTAGTGGTTAGTGCATAGTTTTACAGTGCTAGCTGCAAGATTGGGGCTCAATTCCTGCCGCTGACTGTAAGGAGTTTGTTCTCCCCATGACATGTGGGTTGTCTCCAGGTGCTTCAGTTTCCTCCTATATCCAAAGATGTATTCTAGTTACGGGCATGTTATGATGGCGCAGGAAGCGTGGTGACACTTGTGAGTTGCTCAGCACAACACTCGCTGATTTGATTTGACACAAACAAGGCATGTGGCTGTTTCAATGTATGTGTGACAAATATGGTCATCTTTAATGGACTAAGAATCTAAATTCTCTTGGCATGGGGGCTAGATTCTGGACACTGCTCTTTTGGGGATGTTTAAAGCCATCTGTTGGGTGTAAAAGAGATTTGCTCTTCTAGAGCTTGAGTTGAGGGACTATTGTAATAGAGTAAAACTACAGAAACTGGGATTATACATCTCCTTTCAGGAAGGTTGAGGTGTGATTATTTATGGTTTGAGTTGTTCAGTATTGTAAACACAGATTAATATTTTCAGTTGCTGTAGTGTCAATAGCCAAGGTATATAAGCTTATGGCAGTTGGCAAAAGAATCAGATGTGGCATGAAACAACATTTGTGTTCAAGGTGTGTTATAGTGCAAAATAATTAGCCTTTAAAGGTTTCTAGAAAATGATTTGTTACTAATGCTTGAAACAACTGGGTGAAAGGAAAATATTCCACAGGACTTGAGTAGAGTACAAGAAAGGGAACTTGCTCATCTTTCAGCAATATTGCTGAGGCTGCAATAAATTGAATGAGATCCTATAGTTTTCTATGATTGCATTAGTTCACAATGCCTGCTTCTCTACTGATCATTTATCAGTATCTGTTTTGATGGTCAATTGTCTGTTAAGATTCTTGTGGGTGTCACAGTGATGCAGTTGGTTAAATTGCTGCCTCTCAGATCCCAGATTCATTGTGCAAACTCCAGACATCAGCATTCTCCCTGTGATTGCATGAGTTTCATCTGTGTGCTCTGGTTTCTGTCACGTCTCATAAGGCAATTCTCAGTGGCCAATTAACCCAGGTATGTGGATGAGTATAGAGAAGCGGATGGAAATGTGGAAAATGCTATTGGATTAGTTAGACCAAAGACTTGCAAATGTCTACAGATGTACAGTGGAGAGCATTCTAGCTGGTTGCGTCACCATCGGGGATGGAAGGGACCAATGTGCAGGATCAGGATAAGCTGCGAGGGCTGTAAACTTGGCCAGCTTCGTCATGGGCAGTGGTCTTCCCGACAGTAAAGAAATATTCCAAAGACAATGCCTCAAAAAGGTAGCATCTATCATTAGGGAGCCCCACCACCCAGGACATGCCCTCTTCTCATTACTACCTTCAGGGAGGAGGTACAGGAGCCTGAAGAGACAACACTCAATGTGTTTGGAACTGCTTCTTCCCTTTCACCATCAGATTATTGAACAAACGATGAACACTATTTTGCTTTGTTTTTGCACTGTACTACTGCTGCAAAACAACAAATTTTACAACATTTGTCAGTGATAATAAGCCTAATTTTGACTCAATCTGTTGGATACTCAATGATCAGTATGATTTCTGTCGGCCAAAGAGCTTGTTTCCATGCAAAGACTCTATAACTCCAGTGTACTCCTGTGTATCCGGAAGTCTGTAGAATTCTCATGTTACACAAATACGAAGAATGTTAAGCAATTGTTTAATTTATTTCTCAAGTGGAAAAGGATGTACTGTGTATAAACATAAATCAAGTAGCAGTGTAATTATAGGCTAATTAGTAGCAACATCCTTTGAAGATTTGGCACCTCATGAAAGAACAGTCACAGGACATGTCAATGAGAGTTCATTTTTGTATCGTTCCTTAATATTAGCATTAAAATGTAGAACTGTCAAAGCAGTATTTAAAAAATAATTACCCTTTAAAATTGTACTGTAATGTTTTTCTTTGAGCAATTCTCATGTAATGGGTGTGTTTCATTTGCTGTAGATGCTGGATGGCTGAAAATGTACTGATATTCATAAGAAGCTTGCTGCGTGTCTTTAATTTAATCAGAACCCACATCTGACAAAAGTTTGTGCTGACTCATTAAATTTGCTCAGTTTTGCACTTCATTTGGTTTGGAGAGGTCTAGCAGGTCCCCCCCTCCCCCCGCCCTGTGTTTTTTGACTTCTCCAGCCTCCTCATTCACCGCAACTCTCCATTGTTATTCTTGTCACATTCTGTTTCCATCATATTGGAGTGACATTAAATGCAGAACACACTCTACCTTCCTGCATGAGATCTTCAGAACTTTCAAACTTTGCAGCACAATGTTCTCGGGTATTCAGCTCAGTCAGTTATTCAGTACTTCCTGTAAACAAACACAATTTTGTAAAATGAGCTCCTCCTCCCCACCCCCCCAAAAAAAAACCTTGCATACTGATATTGTTGCCAGATTCTATCATATCATCACACTACAGAACCTCGTTCAGAATTGTACACATTTTCCATGCTTGTCTTCTCCAGACCATGCACTCTGAATATATTTTCACCCTTCATCTCCTACACCCCCCAGCATTCTCCCTCATCTCACCAGTGGTGTACCATGAACCAGTTTGCTTCCTTAGATTCTTCGTGACCCTTCCAGTTTTGTGCCAATAGAGTTCTGTTTGAAACAATTGGAAATTGTACAATATTATTTTGGAGCCGAAGGAGTTTGGGTTCTAACCCTTGAATTGCTGAATGACGTATGTACACAAGCACTTTATATACCATGGCTTCCAAACTAAATACAATTTGGAAAATCTAATTTTGGAGATTCTTGTAAATTTAGGGTTATGAACCTTCTGTCTCAGCACACCATGTTGCTTGGAAAGTCTTGATTTTTCTCAGACTGACTACCAAGTGTGCATTTGTTCAAAGCATTTCTGTCTTTATGTGCTGTTAAATGTCAGAGGAATACTGCAGTTGCTGAACATAATAGTCATTATAGTTCTTACTTGTTCCATAGGTGCTTTTAGTCAGTAGTAGTCGTCATCCAGACCAATGGATCGTGCCAGGGGGAGGCATGGAACCAGATGAGGAACCAGGCAATGCAGCTGTGAGAGAAGTATATGAAGAGGTTGGTACCCTTTTCAAGTTTCCTTTTTCCAAACTGCTGTTGTTTTCTGATCTTTGTATCTCTGGTTGACCTTGAAGGCTGTTAAATTAGATTTTATTTGGAAGCAATGGTGTATAAAGATATGTTTAAGTGGATTTGAAAATTTATATGAATAGCTCACTTTAAAAAGCGTATGTCATGTGCTTTAACAAGAAGCCAGATTGAATGTAGTGATAATAGATAGAATGAAACAAGCGATTGCCTTGCTGTGGATTTATGCAATGTTGGGTTTACTGGCCTGCAAGCCCTGCACAGGCAACTCTTTTTTTACCTCAGTTTTGTTGAGTGCTGTTATTGACCGTTCTTTGCTTAACTGTCAGCAAAGCTGCATTAAGTGCAAAAGCTTTCCTTCCCAATTTCATAAATGATGAAATTAAGAATTAGCTTCCGGTATGCTTCAATCTGGGTCTCATTCTGTTTAGTGAATCTATTAATTATTTATCTTGCCTCATTAAAATCCTATCTGCCAAGTGCTGTTGAGGTTCACAGGACTGTTTATAGCAATTAAATTGTAATCTCATTTGTTAATTTCTCAAGCATACTGTTCCAGCATGTGTGTTAGTCGACATATCTTTTCGTGCTATCTCCAGAATAGCTCCCAAAATTAGAATTTTTAACAAAGCTGAAGATTACAATCGTGTTAAAATAAGCCAATTTATTTCTGATGGTTTAAAATGGAATTCTGCACCAGATGCAATAAACTGCCATGCTATAGTAGAGTTTGGTTTGGACCAGAAGAAACTAACAATTTAAGTACAAGAATTCCTTTTGGAATATGTAAATAATTTAATGTGCTTTAATTTCTGAAGAACATTGTTTCCATATGTAGATTTTATTGAAATGCTCATCCAGAAAGTAGATTTTTTCATTTAATATCATAAATTCATACTCACTCTTCCTTCAGTTAGTCCTGACGAAGGGTCTCAGCCTGAAACGTCGACTGTACCTCTTCCTAGAGATGCTGCCTGGCCTGCTGCGTTCACCAGCAACCTTGATGTGTGTTGCTTGAATTTCCAGCATCTGCAGAATTCCTGTTTTCATAAATTATATTGGGAATGTGTGCTTAATGATATTTAGGAATTTAATAGCCCATTTTAAGGAGCCAGGCTTGAAACTTATTTGCTAGATGAAAATATAAAGTTCTCATCATAGTTATGAGGAACCAAATCAAACACCTATTTTTTTCCAATTTTTATTCACAAGTCTACAAATATTCAGAAGGGAAAAACTGATGGCAAGGAATCTGCATCTGAAGTGGAATAAGGAATGGTATAACATTTTTGACAGTGGGAGGAATAATGAATGAATATTTTGAAGAAATAGTAGCTGAGAACTGGGAAAGATGAGGTGCCATTGAAAACACATGGTGTTCCATATGCTGTACAGCATAGAGGCTGGCCCGGCCCTTCAGCCCCATTGCTCTAATAATAACAAACCTCTATCCACACTTTGTTTTGTGACTAACTCACCTCTCTCACCTCTCAACATTCCTTTCCTCATGATTATCAAGCATTGCCTTAACTGATGCCTCTTAATAACTTCAACTCCATCTGCTAATAAATTCATCTTTCTGGGTATATTTAAATAGATATTTTTTGTATTCCAATCTACAAAACTAATCATGGTGGACACCAGTTCTTGGTTTGAGAGCAAGATTGTAGAGGGAAGGAACCTTGCTAACCAGAATTTGAGGCTGAATGATTTGACTCTAGATTTAACAAACTTTTAATGTGAAGGATTTGGTATAGTTGGGACTACTCCATAAGATGAATTCTGGTTTTAAAAATCAAGAATGAGATCTGACTGAGATTGAAGAGATTGAACAGGATGTCATAAACTTTTAATTAGAAATTAAACAGGATATCCGATCATGATGGAACATTGTGGGTGGGAAGAAAGGTATAGGTTGCTACTGCAGGAACTTGAGGTGAAGTGCTTTTTTTAAAATATCTAGAAGATATCCATGATAATCTCTTAAAGGTGGAAGGAAGTATTGGAAACGTGATCTTAATAAATGGTGGAGGATGCTTAAGGAGCCGATAGGGCCACTCCAACTCTAGATATGTTCCACTGAAGAATATAATCTTGAAATTTGTAGATCTGGTCATCTTATCTATGTATGTTACATTGAGATCACTCTTTATATTTTCACCTCTGCAAGGTGATACAGCTTGTGTTTAGTGTTGACAGTGCTACAATTGGATATAAATAGCTTTAAGCTATGGGTTACAATTTGCCTACTGAATTTTTTCACTGTTTTGAGTGCACTTGATAATTTAAAATTCATCTGCTTTCAAATCCTTCCGTTTCATAAAATGAAGGGATATTTTTGATGCATTTGTATAATGCCATCAATATTGAGGGAGGGAGAAGAAAAGATCCCTAAGTTTGTGTTGAAGGGAGGGATTTAAGATTGCTACAATTCTGTTTTATTCAAAATCCATCAGGTCCTTTGAGCAGATCCAGGTGTACCTTTTCAGATGTTCAGTTTGTAAAGTAGAATGAAGATTTGAGTTTTCACTTACATTGGTAGAAATGTAGCTTTTTCTTTTTGGTCACTATTCAACTTTCAATTTTTAGTTGGGATGGTCTATTCTCATAAACCTCACTGGGAAGATTTTTGGCATTGTGTTTCTACTTCCCCAGTTGTTTTAAGTAGATATGCAAGATTTTCATAAGAACAAGACCAGCAAGTTTGCATTTACATAATGCTTTCCCTGGACAAGTGTTATCAAAACATTTAATGCCGGAATGTGGCAACAGCCAAACTGTAATACCGGGGTTTGAAAACTGCTTATTGTGTTTTTAGATTGGAATTGTAAGTAAGAAAGCTACATTTCTATCACCAGGCTGGATATCAACCTAGTGATAGTTGGTCAACGAAGACTGATGTCAGAGATTTCCATGAATTGCCAGCTGTCTGGCACGTTGGCTGAGATTCCATGCCTGCAATCATATCGGACTGTTTGCTGGTCCAATTTAGACTCTGGTATTCACGTATTTGTGAGCTTAATTCTGCAAGGTTGAGCTGCCTTGAGTGAATCTGTTTGATACCAAGGTCAGTATCAGGTAGTCCTGTGGTAATTTTGTAGGACCGGTAAAAATCTAAGATAGTCTCTTCTGGATTCGAAGGGTTAAGGGTAGCAAGCCCACTGAATCTGTGGGGTTTATGACACAAGGTCATCATGATCATTTAAAAACCTGTTAATAAATATGTATTAAAAATGTAAAATCCCTGGTCACTATGTTGTGGTTTTTAAATCCACGCCTCTAGATTGTCCAGCTTTCTTAGTTAGGTTATGAACTAATAACTAACTATTCTGCACTGAGTTTGACGTGATTCTAGTTCTTCATTCCAGTAATCCTTTGCAAGTTGGGCAATGCACATGCCCTAACGCTGTGCTAAACTATGGGAAATCAAACCTTCGAGATGTTGAAGGGCAGCTTTCCTTTAGCCTTCTTGGTTCACTCCTGTATATGTGTCCATGGGCTCCAGGTTTCTATTGTCATCAGCTCCTCCCAATTGACAACATTTGGGAAGTATGCTGATCAATTCTGTACATGCTGAATGTTCATAATCATCCTCCCTCACATTTCCAGTATTCATACCATTCTATTAACTACTACTACTATGTCGACTCAGGCCTAGGGGGCCGGCGTCGGGCACGATGACGGGCTCTCCACTTCTCCCTCTCCCTCATCAGTGTGTTCAGTTCATCTACATTAGCCACGCCGCTGTCTTCTGGGAGCATGTTGACCATGGTCTTGGGAGGGCGCCCAGGGTTCATCCTCCCGTGCTTGGGCTCCCATATGATGACTAGGCTGGCAGGTAGCTCGGGGTGGCATAGACAGTGCCCCGCTAATTGCAGTCTTCTTGCCTGGATTTTAGTGGAGAGCATCGGTAGGTTGTTAGTGCTCAATGTTTGTCATTGCTGTTGCCAACTCACGTTAAGAGCCATCCGGAGCATTCGTGTATAGCAACCATCTAGAGACTTTCGCATCATCTTGGTGAGTGTTCACGTCTCGCATCCGTACGTGAGAATGGACTGCTATGAAAATCCTCTTTTTAAGCCCTCTTGTCAGGTTCGACTTCCAGATTTTCTTCATGTCGTTCATAGCCCTCCACGCCAGCGCCTTCTGTATCTTTGTCCTTCTCCGAACTCATCATTCTTGACCCGAGGATCTTGTAGTCAAAGACTTTCTTAATGGTATCAATTCTCTATGGTCTTGAGTACCTTTGTAGTAGTTAAATACCATGTACTCTCTTTTTAGGGTTTAGGTGAAGTCCAACTTTATTGCACTCTATTTCCACTTTTGTCAGTAGCTGCTGTGCTTCCTCCATCTGGTCAGAGAGCAGAACTATGTCATCTGCAAAATCGAGATCTGTGAGTGTAACTGGTCTGACCCTTTTGGTTCGCCCTGGTTTTATGGTAAAACCAATAGCTTGACGCAGAGCGTAATCAAGGACGATTATAAAGATGTAGGGTGCCAGAGTGTCTCCTTGCAGCACATCAGCTAGGAGCTCGAACACTGCTGTTTCTTCGTCTGGTGATACAACTTTTGCCACGGTTTTGGTATAGCTGGACTCTGTTGCTCTCAGTAGATGGTCTGGCACTCCGTAAGCTTTCAGGATCTTCAGCATTTTACCTCGGTGAACGGAGTCAAAAGCTTTGCGAACATCGATGTAAGTAAACACGGCTGGTAGGTTGTTCTTCTTGACTTCCTCGATGATCTTATGGAGAGCAAGTATTTTCATTACTGTTATGCACTTCTGCTGAAAATCATTCTGATTGAATCTTGGCTTAGGGTCAATGGCGGTGCGAATCCTGTTTAAGATCATCCGATTGTTTAACTTTGCTAAGATGCAGGTCAAACTGATACCACGGTAGTTAGCTGTCTTTGTGAGGGATCCAGACTTGGGGACTAAGATAATGTTTGAGAGTCACCACTGTTCTGGTTTGTCGCCTTTCATCAATGCCATACTACATATGTCCAGCAAGATGTCGTCCAGGTCGCAGTTCTTCAGGACATCTGGTGGTATCCCATTTGGTCCAGCACTCCTGCCCTGTTTGCATATTTGGCCTTCAGTTCCTCAATGGTCAATGGGCTGTCATCGATGTTGACTTGCGTTAGTATCGTGGATATGTCCTCTTCTTCCGTGATTGTTGGAGGGCTTCCCAGCACGTTCTTGAAGTAGGTAAACTATGTCAGGACACGGTCCTCTGCTGTTTTACCACTTATTTGACCTAATGGGGACTTCTTCCATCTACTGATCTCATTGACTAGGCGCCATGCTTCTCCATGCTGCAGTCTTCATTTACAGCTTCTATCTCTCTAATCCTCTCAACTAGTTCTTCTTCCTTCAGTCGGTCGTAGGTGGCAAAGAGATTCTTCTTTGCTGTCTTGAACTTGTCTCTTAGCTCTTCTGTTTCGCTCCTTCTAAGTTCGGCATGACAAGCACTGACCACACTTCTTGCTGTGACGACGTCAGGATGTTTCGAGATCCAGCTCTTGATTCACTTCACAGTAGGCAAATTCTTGCATCTTTCTATTAACATTGCTTTGTAATTTCTGTTTCCGTCAACACTGGCATGTATGATCAGCAAATTTTGATAAATGACTTTCTATTCCATCATTCATTAATCTGGTGAATATATTTGATTCCTGACATTGATACTCAAGGAACACTAGTTGCAACCTATTAGTACATAGAAATTAGGTGCAAGAATAGGTCTTTCGGGCAGCTTCACTGTTCACTTCAATGTGTGATCATGGCTACTCATTCACTTCAGAAGCCTATATCAGAGAGTTGTACACTGCAGAATGGGCCCTTCAGCCTGCCATGACCATGATACTTGTATGAATCCCATTGTACCCTCACTTGGTCTGTGTACCTTGGCCTTTCAAATGCTTGTAATTAAAATGTTAAACCATCATCCTTGGCAGCATGTTCTAAATTCCAATCACTCAGAGTGGGGAGAAAATCACCCTTTGTACCCATCTTTTAATCTCTTTTGTTCAGGCAATCCCACCATGTGAGAAGAATTCTTACTATATATCTTACTCTCCCTTAATTTTGTACATTTGTGTCTGGTTTCTTCTCAGCTTCTGTTCCAGTAAGCAATGCAGCCTCTGCACCCTCTCCATGCTGTTGAATCAGAACTGTACACAATATTACAGCTGTGACCTTATCAACATATAATAACGTTGTAAAATGGTGTCTGATTTCACATTTTTGCCACAGCTAATGAATGCAAACATCCCATATGCCTTTTCACCTTGTCTACCAATGCTGCCATTTTTAGGGATCTATGGATTTGTACCCCAATCACCTGTTCATCAACACTTAGTGTATTAATAGTATTAACACTGCTTAATGTATTAATAGTCCAACTCTTCTTTTGACCTTCCGGCATGCAACACTTTGCACTTGTCAGGATGTTTTCTGCCTTAATCACCAGGATCACTCGATTGAATAGCAAGCTGGTTTTGTATTGTACAATGGAAATGTAATCCTGAATTTTGAGAGAATTGTATTAGAATGAAAAGGAGAATGGTAGTGGAAAAGGAAGAGTACTGACTAAATCCTTTGGTATTCTCTGTTTTGTATTAAAATATAGTACAACAAAAATATAAATCTCTGTATATATTACAAACATGTTTACTCAGGAGTGCATTGTGAAGAGTATGTTGTGTATTTTGATTTTCAGCTTTTCAGTTTACATAATATTTGAGCCACATAAGCAGTATGCCTTTTTATGCTCACAGTGAGCCCAAAGGATATGCTTTTTTAAGTTGCTACAAGGTACTGAACCTAACTGAACTTTCCAACGTGCTGGCAAGAATTTGATAATCCCAAAAGATGCCACATATTAGTATCAATAAAATTATTGTAGTGAATCTGTAGTAGCTTTTAGAGGTTTACTTAGAACAATTGTGACCATTCTGCCGCCTTCAAGCTTGTGACATCATTTTATTCAGATCTTTGAAATTAGTTTTTTTTCTATATATTCTTGGGATGTAGGTGTCACCATTCATTGCCCCTCTAACGTAGTATTCCAAAATTCTGTAAGAAAATGAACTAAATTAGGTTGTTCAGGCCATTGAGCCTGCTCTGCCATTTAGTCGTGACTCTCTTAGTCTCCACATCATCCTGTAGCAGCAAAATCCACAGATTCACCACCCTCTGGCTAGAGAAACCCAGTTATTGGATATGTTTAAAGCAGAGTTTGATAGGTTTGAGAATAGTAAGCACATCAAAGCTTATGGGAGACAGCAAGAGAACAGGGTTGAGAGGGATGACAAATTAGCAATGATTGAAAGAAACCTGAAGGGCTGAATGGCCTCATTCTGTTCCTATGTCTTATGGTCTTACTTCAGACAGCTGTGGAGGCCAAGAAATTCTTCCTGACCAGTTTTAAAAGGACATCCTGTATTCTGAGGTGCTGCCGTTGGATCCTAGAATATCCTGTTCATGGAAGCGCTGTCTCCACATCCACTCTGCCAAACCCTGTGTTGAAGGAAGGGCAATACATTTGCAAGTGAGGATGCTGTATGACTGGGGCAACAGGCCCAGGGAATGTTCAAGTCTTCCTAGATTAGTGTTTCAGGTTTGGGAGTACTGTCAAAGTTGCTGAGTTGCATATGGTGCACTTGCAGCGACTGTACTGGTGGACGAGAGCTGGGACTCTATTCAACAGGCATGTTGCTTTTGTCCTGATGGTGTTGAGTTTCTTGAGCGTAATGGAAACTGCATGGGTGAGAGTATCTTGTCTCAGACTGTATTTATGCTTTTTCTCGATGATTGATAGAAAGCCTTTGGGAAGCTGAGGTGAGTCATTTGTCACAGCATATCAACCTCGCAACTTGATTTTATAGCTGAAAGCACTTTGCATGGCTTTCCAGTTAAGTGTGTTCTGTCGGAATGTTAATGGTAGGGGCTTCTGTCGATGTTACTTGATATTTGAAGGTGGACATACCTAGTTTGAACCAATAGGATAAACTGCTGCTGGACTGCTTCATTATTCGAATGAGCTGACCGTGCTAGATCCTAATAAATAAAAGGTGATGACGATGGAACAAGATGAGATGTGGGGCAAGACCTGTGTGTAAACTAGTTGGGTAGAACTGGTTGGGGGGGGGCGGGTGAAGAGGAAGGGAATGAAGATAGGTGTAGGAGCAGAATAGGAACAAGAAATGTGAGGACTGCAGGAGGCTCCGAAGGGGTAAAAATTGGGGGTTACCCAAAATTTAAAAACTGAGTATTTATGCTAATAGTTGCAGGCTACCCAGGTGGAATATAAAGTATTGCTCCTCCCATTTTGCACTGGGCTTCATCTTGGTAGTAGAGAAGGTCAAGGATGGACAGATCAATGTGGCAATAGAAATGGTCTGAAACCTGGATCTCAGGATAACCATTACAGACTAAGTATGATGTGTAACGTACTTGGTATCACCAACATTGAGGGAGCCACAATTGGAGCACCATATGCAGTAGACAAGGTTGGAGATGCATGTGAACCTTTGCCTCACTGCAAGGATTGGTGAGGTCCCTGGATGGTGGTGAGGGAGGAGCAGTAAAGACAAGTTTTACACCTACGCGAGTAGAAGATGTCTAGGGTAAGGGAGGGGGTGGGTTTGGATGGATGAGTGGACCAGAAAGTATTGGACGGAGTGATCCTTGCATAAAGTAGAAAGGGATGCCTGGTGGTGGGACCTCACTGCAGAAATGACAGAATGATCTGCTGGATGTGGCGGCTCTAGGGGTGCAAAGTAAGGACAAGGGGATCTCTATCTCTGTTCTGTCTGGGGTGTAAGGCAGGCTGTGAGCAGAAGTACAAGAAGCACAAGATCTGAAAGGGCAAAGGGAACTCTAGCTCTATCATTTGGTTTGAACTGAATGGCATAATTCTGTTCCTATAAATTATGGTCTCGTAGCAAATGACAATGAATAGTTTGTCTTCTGAGATGAACAGTTTTTTAAAAAAAAAGTAGTGAGAAATGTCAGAAATAGTCCCTGTGAATTTAAAAGTAGGTTGGAACTTGGTGGTATATTATTCCACCAATTTCCAAAGAGCACAGCAGTACTAAGCAAGTCTATAGTGTGGAACTGTCCTCTATTTTTGTGCCAAGGAGTTGTAGTTGATTAACGATAGGTGCTCAAAAAGCTGAAAGACTTGAGGGTATGCACCAGATGAACTGCATATTAGGGTTCTGAAAGAGCTAGTGGTAGAGATTGTGGAGGTATTAGAAATGATCTTTCAAGAATCATTGGACTCTGATTCCGGAGGACTGGAAAACTGCAAATATCTTTAAGAAAGGAGGAAGGCGGAGGAAAAGAAATTGTAGACCGGTTAGCCTGACCTCTGGTTGAGAAGCTGTTGGAGTCTGTTGTTAAGGATGAGGTTATAGAGTATTGGTGACAAGGAACAAGATGGGGCAAAGTCAGCATGGTTTCTTTAAGGGAAAATCTTGCCTGATGGGCTGGTTGGAATTCTTTAGGGAGATTACAAATAGGGTAAAGGGGATGCAGTGAGTGTTGTATATTTGGATTTTCAGAAGGCCTTCGACAAGATGCTACACAAGGCTGCTTACCAAGTTAAAAGCTCAACGTATTACAAAAAAGTTACTAACATGGGTTAGACCATTGGCTGATTAGTAGGAAGCAGCAAGTGGGAATAAAAGAATACTTTTCTGGTTGGCTGCCAGTGACTAGTGTTCTGCAGTGTTGTTGCTGTATGCCAATGATTTAGATGGTAGAATAGTTGGCTTCGTTGCCAAGTTTGCCGATGATACAAAGATTGGAGGGGCAGGTAGTGTTGAGGAAGCAGGTAGGATGTAGAAGGACTTGGACAGATTAGGAGAATGGGCAAGAAAGTGACAAATGAAATACAATGTTGGAAAATGTGTGGTCATGCACTTTGATAGTAGAAATAAATGTGCAGACTATTTTCTAAACAGAGAAAATCTAAAAATCTGAGATGCAAAGGGACTTGGGAATCCTTGTGCAGAACACCCTAAAAGTTAACTTGCAGGTCAAGTCTGTGGTGAGGAAGGCAAGTACAATTGTTGGCATTCATTTCAAGAGGTCTAGAATATAAGAGCAGGAATGTGATGCTGAGGCTTTATAAGGCAGTGGTGAGGCCTCGCCTTGAGTATTGTGAACAGTTTTGGGCTCCTTATCAAAGATGAGGTGTGCTGGCATTGAAGAGGGTTCAGAGGAAGTTCACAAGAAGTATTCTGGAAATGAAAAGGTTATCGCATGAGGAACATTTGATAGCTCCAGGCCTGTACTCACTGGAATTTAGAAGGGTGAGGGAGGATCTTATTGAAATCTTTCGAATGTTGAAAGGCCTAGATAGAGTGGATTTGGAAACGATGTTTCGCATGGTGGGGGAGTTGAGGACAAGAGGACACAGCTTTGGGATAAAGGAGCGTCCATTTAAAAAAAGATGTGGAGAAATTTCTTTAGTTGAGGGTGGTGAATTTGTTATCACAGTCGGCTGTGAAGGCCAGGTTGTTGGGTATATTTAATACAGAGATTGGTAATTTCTTGATTGGCCACAGCATCAAAGGTCTCGGGGGGGGGGGTGGAGGCCAGGGAATCGGGGGGGGGGTATCAGCCATAATTGAATGGCAGAATCGACTTGATGGGCCAAATGGCCTAATTCTGCTCCTATGTCTCGTGGTCTTATGGACATCCAGAAGCAAGACTCTGACCTTGTAAAATGTGCACACTTGCAGAGACTTTTGGAATTCCACACACACACATCAAAGTTGCTGGTGAACGCAGCAGGCCAGACAGCATCTATAGGAAGAGGTACAGTCGACATTTTGGGCCAAGGCCCTTCGTCAGGACTAACTGAAAGAAGAGCTAGTAAGAGATTTGAAAGGGGAAGGGGGAGATCCGAAATGATAGGAGAAGACAGGAGGGGGAGGGATGGAGCTAAGAGCTGGCAAAATGTGGTTGAAAAGTTGAAGGGCTGAAGAAATTATAGATGGGGAGCAGTGAGAGAAGGTTTCACTAAGCTCCCGTCGAAGAGAAGATTTAAACTGTAGTGTAGGCATCACTGGAAGAGGCTTCGCAACAGTAAATTTTAAAATGCTTCTCTTTCAGTTGGTCTTGACGAAGGGTTCACCAGCAACTTTGATGTGTGTTGCTTGGATTTCCAGCATCTGCAGATTCCCTCGTGTTTGCGTTTCTGGAATTCCAAATAGTTTTGATACCATCCCATTTCCTCATAGTAATTTAAACACTAAGGCTGGTTTAATGTGCATCCCACTCAGTCACCTGAACAAATGCATGTAGCAAACTGGTTGAACGGGTAATGCAAAATGTATATTTTTTTTGTAGATATGTCCTCTGTCATGCTATACAGAGTTTATTATATACGAACTGGTTTGTATATTTTATGGGGAGCTTGTGGTATTATGCATAATTCATCTCTTTTTTTTGTTTAATGTGTAGGCTGGAGTGAAAGGAAAGTTAGGAAGATTACTGGGGATATTTGAGGTGAGTTTGTCACTTTTCAGTGCCTGAATTTATCATTTGCTGAAACCTTCAAACCACATTCATCATTGCTGTGGTAAAGCATTCCCAAATTGTGACAACTATTTTCATAAGTTGTACATATGTCTTGTGACCTTGTACTTTTAATAATCTTTCCTGACAAAGTTTAATATTAAACTTTACACAGTATTGTCAAATCTCTCCTGCATTTAGTTTGAGAAGCTTTCAGTTATTTCCATTATTGTCATTCTGAATGCACATCATGAGCAACCAGAAACCGCAGTGTATTTGCATTGTGTGCTGAATACAAAGTCATTGCTTTTGGTCAGTCATCTGTATTTTATTTTCTTTGATCACCCTATTTGTAGCCTTACTGGCATTTGACGTTCTGTCTTTCAGTACATTGTTGATTTTTTGTTACTCCATCTAATGTGAAATAATTCATTCCTTTGCTTTGACATTTGAGCTAAATGTACTTCCCTGACCAGCACAGCATCTTTTTTTTCAATTTCCTGCTACAACTCTGGCACTTTTTCCCGCTCCTAGAGTCAGTACTAAAGTTTACTGATACCTTGTGTTTTAGAAGTCAGGGTGTCCGTTGTCATCTAGCTCTCATTCTGCCATATCCAGCAACCTTTGCTGTCACTGTCCCTTTCTTCCTGCTCTTACTTCATTGCTGTTTCTAGTCCGCTTTGAATTTCTTTGTTTAAAATTTAAAGCTTTAGGAGATGTACATGTTCTTTATAGAATTTTACAACAACATTGTGGAAACCACATTTAGTATCCATTTTATACAGGAGCAACAGTCAGCATAATGCTACAGCACAGTAACAGAACCTTTGGTCCTCAATATTATGCCAGCTTGTTAACCTGCTGCAAGATCAATTTAACCCTTCCCTCTATAGCCCCCTGTCTTTCTGTCATCCACGTACCTAGTTAAGACTTTCTTAAATCTTCCTAATGTATCTACTCTACCACTAACCCTGGCAGGACATTCCACATACTCACCATGCTGTTTATGAAACAGAAATACTTCTGACATTCCACCCTCTTCTTTCCCTCTTTACCCCTTTTCTCCCCTACCACCCCCTGCCCATACTCCTGCAGTCACCTTAAAATGTTTCCTCTCATTCTTCTCATAGTAGACATTTCTGCACTCTGCATCATAGGTTTGGGCAACTGTACAAATAATTTGGCTGTTGATTAGCCGTGATTGTGGTGATGTGAACCGTGGGGCAGATCTCACGATGAGGCATGTCAAGGTTAAAATGGCATGTGTGGAAAATTGCATGGATGATTATTGCTCCATCTGCCTTCCCTCCTTTCCTACCTCCTTCCTCATCCCTACTCCTTATTGAGATCAGTTCTGCAAGATGGTGTGATATGATCATAGGATGCATATTCAGTGATTGGAAATCAAATGCACAGAACATCTGCCAGGGCTTGGCTATTTAATGATCTACAGTTGAAGTCAGAAGTTTACATACACTTAGATTGAAGTCATTAAAACTCATTGTTTAACCACTCACAGATTTCATATTAGCAAACTTTAGTTTTGGCAAGATGTTGAGGACATCTACTTTGTGCATGACACGAGTAATTTTTCCAACAATTGTTTACAGACAGGTTTTAATTGGCTATATCACAATTCCAGTGGGTCAGAGGTTTACAAACAAAATCAAAAGAAATCAGCCAAAACCTCGGGGGGGAAAAAAAATTGTGGACCTCCACAAGTCTGGTTCATCTTTGGGAGCAATTTCCAAATGCCTGAAGGTACCATGTCCATCTGTACAAACGGTAGTACACAAGTATAAACACCATGAAACGCCATCATACTGCTCAGGAAGGAGACGCATTCTGTTTCCTAGAGATGAACGTACTTTGGTGCAAAAAGTGCAAATCAATCCCAGAACAACAGCAAAGGACCTTGTGAAGGTGCTGGAGGAAACAGGTAGACAAGTATCTATATCCACAGTAAAACGAGTCCTATATCGACATAACCTGAAAGGCTGCTCAGCAAGGAAGAAGCCACTGCTCTAAAACCACTATAAAAAAAGCCAGACTACAGTTTGCAAGTGCACACGGGGGCAAAGATCTTACTTTTCAGAGAAGTGTCCTCCGGTCTGATGAAACAAAATTGAACTGTTTGGCCATAATGACCATCGTTGTGTCTGGAGGAAAAAGGGTGAGGCTTGCAAGCTGAAGAACATCATCCCAACCGTGAAGCATGGGGGTGGCAGCATCATGTTGTGGGGGTGCTTTGCTGCAGGAGGGACTGGTGCACTTCACAAAACAGATGACATCATGAGGAAGGAAAATTATGTGGATATATTGAAGCAACATCTCAAGACATCAGCCAGGAAGTTAAAGCTCAGTCGCAAATGGGTCTTCCAAATGGTCAATGACCACAAGCATATCTCTAAAGTTGTTGAAGGACAACAAAGTCAAGGTATTGGAGTGGCCATCACAAAGCCCTGACCTCAATCCGATAGAAAATTTGTGGGCAGAACTGAAAAATTGTGTGTGATCAAGGAGGCCTACAAGCCTGACTCAGTTACACCAGTTCTGTCTGGAGGAATGGAACAAAATCCCAGCAATTTACTGTGAGAAGCTTGTGGAAGGCTACCCAAAACATTTGACTCAAGTTAAACAATTTAAAGGCAGTGCTACCAAATACTAACAAAGTGTATGTAAACTTCTGACCCACTGGGAAAGTGATGACAGAGATAAAAGCTGAAATAAATCATTCTCTCTACTATTATTCTGACATTTTACATTCTTAAAATAGTGATCCTAACTGACCTAAGGCAGGGAATATTTTCTAGGATTAAATGTCAGGGATTGTGGAAAACCTGAGTTTAAATGTATTTGGCTAAGGTGTATGTAAACTTCCGACTTGAACTGTATATATTCTGCACTGTTGCTTTCGTAATACTATTTTTTCCCCCCCAATAGAATAGAGACAGAAAGCACAGAACCTACGTATTTATCCTCATAGTGACAGAAATTTTAGAGGATTGGGAGGATTCAGTTAATATTGGTAAGTTTAAAATATATTCATTATTGCTCTTGATGATACAGATCCATGATCTAAGCTCCCACTGGTTATTGTACCTCCCAAGCCTTATGCAAACCACTTCTAAGTAACTTGTTGGATTTTTTTGAATTGCATTGTCATTATTCCTGTGACAGGTGGTGCTGTCGCCTGAGCTTTCAATAGAAGTGCATGTGCAACTTGGACCAGAAAACCTTTGAATTGAAATTCAGTAATCACCATGGTCGTCTCTGTTGGAGGGTCAGTGGTGTTGGGGAATTGGTCAGAGAAGGCCATTGAATCATAGAATGTGCCATGGTGGCATAGTGAGTAGTGTGGTGCTACTACGGCTCTGGGTGTTCTAGAGTTCAAAGTTCACTTCTGGTGCCATTCCATAAAGAATCTCTATTTCCTTCTATGGGATGGGTGTTCCAGTTCCCTCCCACAGTCTAAAGACCTAGCAGGTAGGTTAATTAGTCATTGCAAATTGTCCTGCGATTAGATTAGAGTTATTCGGGGTTGCGGGGTTGGCGGGACCTACTCCATGCCCTATTGTAAATAGTAAAATCTGATTTGTTATCACTGACATAAGGTGTGAACTGGTGTTGCAGCAACAGTACAGTGCAAAGATGGAATCTCAAGTTCCAAATAGTGTAGTGTTCATGGGTTGTTCAGAAACCCGATGGCAGTGGGGAAGAAACTGTTCCTAAATTGGTGAGTATGGATCATCAGGCTCTTTACCTCCTCCCTGATGGTATTAACAGGAAAGGTGTATGTCTGCAATGGTGAGGCTTCTTAAAAATGGATGCCGCCTTCCCATTGCATAGTCTCTTAAAGATGCCTTGATTGGGAGCGATGTCCCCATGAAGGAGCTGGTAGAACTTATCGTCTGCAACCTCTTGCCATTGTGTACATTGGAGGTAGAAGGAATGAAGGTGTAGACTATTTTCTATATGGGGAAATCAGCTTGGGAGACCATGTGCAGGATTCTTTAAAGGTTAATTAGCAGGATGAGTGAGTAGTAATGAAGGCAAATGCAAGTTGTGGATCCTTTTATCTAAGAAGGGCTGTGCTGGCGTTGGAAAGGGTCCAGAGCAGGTTTACAAGAATGATTCTGGAAATGGAGAGGTTTGGGGGGGGGGGGTCTCAGTCATTTGATTGCTCGGGGTTGTACCTGCTGAGAGCTCAGAAGAGTTTGGGGGGAGGTGGGGAGGGAGAAACCGATTGGAATATTGAAGGGCCTAGACAGTGAATGTGGACAGACTGTTTCCTATAGTGGAGGAAGTCTAGGACCAGAGGGCACATTCTCAGAAAAGGATGTCCCTCTAGAACAGAGATTAGGAGGATTTTTTATATATAGCAAGAGGGTGATGAATCTAAAATTTGTTGCCACAGATGGCTGTGGAGGCCAAGTGATTGGGTATATTTAAAGTGAAGATTGATAGGTAGTTCTTTAGTGAATGTCAAAGATTATGGGAAGAAAGCAGGAGAATGAGGTTGAAAGAGATGGTAAATCAGTAATAATGGAAAGGCAGAGCAAACTCAATGGGCTGAATGGCTTTGTTTTGCTCCCATGTCTATGGCCATATGGAGACCCCATAACAGGCTGTGATACAACTAGTCAGAATGCTGTCCAGCATATATTTGTAGAAAGTTGCAAGTGTCTTTGACATATGAAATCTCAAACTAGCAATGAATACTGGATGAACCCTGGAATTCTCTTGCAAATTCTTATCTGAACTTAAAAAAAACACAAAGTGCACTGACACTGTTTTGAAAGTACTGCCTCTGGTATGATAGAATCCTATGTAATAACTGGATTGAGTTATCAGGTAGCAAATGTATTGATGTAGTCATCAGCTTTTCCCTTCCTACCATCTCCCTCCTAACTTTGAAATGAATTCCTCTTTTGGGTTGGAAAGCATATATTTTGTGGTTTCCTGCTTGTGAATTATTGCTGCTGACTACCCCATTAGTATTTTTCTACCCATACTAGACGTGCTTATTTAGAAGTTAAAAGGAGGAAGAGTTAAAAACTAATATAATTGCTGTTGGAAAAATGTACTTGAGATGAAATTCTCTTTGCTTGCACAGCCTTGTAAAGTGAATTCCCGGAGAGGCTGTTGTTGGAGTGCATTCTGCAATCCCAAGTGGATCGTGAAATTAAGGAGATTCAACAGCACTCGGAAGTCCTTTTTATAGGGATTTAATTAAAACAGGATTTGACATGATATGAATTTAGCAGTGATAATGAGCATAATGTCCAAAGACACTAATGGGAGATTATTGATTTCGTGGGTTAGTTTGATTCTGAGTTTTTAATTTGCCATCTGCATGTAGCATCTTAAGAGCCCCACTGGAAGAGTGACTTAACCCAGTAGTCTCCAGCTGCATCATCAATGACCCCTTCCCTCCACTGCGAGGGCTGAATTCGAGTGGCTTGATTAACTGCACGGTTCCATTCCAAATACTTTAATAGTAGGTTGTACCAATGTGCAATGAGAAACAATTCAAACTTGTAGCTTGGTACCTCAGCAGACCACCTATGCGACATTAATGTTGTCTTAGTCAAAAGAATGAAACCTGGTGCTTAAAGGCAATTAATGTTGTTCAATCCCTGCTTGTGACCATTAAATAAAATGTAACTGTCAGTGTGGGAGCAAATTAATTGGACTTTGCTGCTCCCGGCTCCAAGCTTTTATACTTTGGTGACTTTTCTATCTTCAGAAATTAATCCTTGAATCATACTCCCAGCGAAATGAGAACAAAGATCTTGGAAGAATTCAGTCAATCAAGTAGACCACTCAGTGTTTCAGAGCAAACCTAATCAGGCCAGAAGTTTCAGGTTCAGTCTTGGTGCTCCAACCCTGCACTGACTGCTTCTACTTCCTACACAAGATCCACAAACAAGACTGTCTCAGCTAGTTCTTGCCCAACAATCTTATTTCTTCCTAACTTCACTCAATCCCATCTTCCATGTTCTAGTCCCTTCCCACTTCCCTCTACCAGTCTGACAATTTCAAATTCCCTGATCTAGTTTTCATCATAATGTTCAGTCCCATTACACCTCCATCCCACATGAGGAAAAATCTGCAGGCTCTGTGTGTGTTCTTCAGAGCCCCAACCCTCCTCCACAACACAGCAAATTGTCCTTCCTTTGAATCCACTTGCTTTCTCCTAATTAACATAGCTATGGAGCAGGGAAAGAGTGATTCTCATTACAAAACTAAATTTCCTCACCTTTGCTGTTCTTGTCTGGATCATCTGCTCCCTGGAGTCACATTTCATGTGACTTCTGGGAAAAAAAAACAAAACAGAAATCTGATGTATTTCAGGGGGACTGGAACCAGAATGATAGTTTACAAGCCGAGGTAGTGTATAGTCAAGAAGGACAAGCAGGTGATGGGGTCCCAGTCAGTCGGATAGGTTGCAATGTAAAAGGAATACAGTATTGGGAAAGGTCACAAATACAGGACTGAACATGTTGTATATGAATGCACACAGTATACGAAATAAGGTAGATGATCTTGTGCAGTTGGCGATTGGTAGGTATAACATTGTGGGTTTCATGGAGTCGTGGCTCAAAGGTGACTGCAGTTGCGAGTTTACCATCCAAGGATACACACTTTATCAAAAGACAAGGTAGGCAGAGAAGAAAGAGTGGCTCTGCTAGTAAAAAGTGAAATCAAATCCTTTAGAAAGTGGTGACATGGGATCAGAAGATGTAGAATTCTTGTGGGTAGAGAGCAAGAAGACCCTGATGGGAGTTACTTACAGGCCTCCAAACAGAAGGCAGGATGTGGCCTACAGATTACAGCAGGAGATGATCAAAAAAGTAATGTTATATTAGTCATGGGGTTTTCAATCTGCAGACTGGGCAAAATCAAGTTGATGCTGGATCCCAAGCCTCTGAGATGGCTTTTTGGAGCAGCCTGTAGTGAGCCCACTAGGGAATCATCAGTTGTTATGGGTGTTATGTAATGAACTGGATGTGATTAGGAAGCTTAAGGTTAATGGGACGATTGGGAAACAGTGGTTGTAATATGATAGAATTCACCTTGCAGTATGAGAGGGAGAAACTAAAGTCAGATGTATCAGTATTATGTGGTTGACAAAGGAAGTTGAAGCAAAAGAGGGCATATAGTAGCACAAAAATTAGTAGGAAATTGGAACATTGGGAAGCTTTTAAAAACCAACAGGGCCACTAATATATATATATATAAAAAAGGAAGCCATGGGCGGGGGGGGGGGGGGGAAGAGAGATGAAAAGTGAAGGTAAGCTAGCTAATAATAAAACTGACACCAAAATTATTTTCAGATATATGAACGAGGTGAGAGTAGATATTGGATAGCTGCAGAATGACACTGGAGAGATAGTAATGGTGATTGAGCTGAATAAATATTTTTCATCAGTTTTCACTATGGAAGATGCTAGTAGTGTGCCAGAAGTTCGAGAGTGTCGAGGGGCAGAAGTGAGAGTAGTTGCTGTTACTAGGGAGATGGTGCTTGGAAAACAAAACAAAGGTTTGAGGGTAGCTTAGTCACCTGGACCTGATGGACCACACCCCAGGGTTCTGAAAGAGGTAGCTGAAGTGATCGTGGAAGCATTAGCAATGATCTTTCAAAGATCAATGGATTCTGGCATTTTTCCAGAGGACTGGAAAATTGCAAATGTCACACTACTCTTCAAGAAGAGATGGAGGCAGAAGTAAGGGAGTTGTAGTGATTGGGAAGATGTTGGGGTCCATTATTAAGAATGAGGTTTTGGTGTACTTGGAGGTACATGATAAAATAGGCAGCATGGTTTGCTCAGGGAAAATCTTGCCTGACAAGTCTGTGGGAATTCTTTATCAAGCAGGAGAATTGATGGCTCATGTTGTGCACTTGGATTTTCAGAAGGCTTTTGACAAGGTGCTGCATTTGAAGCTGTAGGAAAGATTGTAGCATGGATAAAGCAGTTGCTGATGGGCAGGAGGCAAAGGGGTGACTGGCTCTGTGTCATGACCACTTTCTTTTTATGCTGATGGCTTTGTAGTCAAGTTTGCAGATGGTATGAAGATGGGTGGCGGGGCCAGTAGTGTTGAAGCAGAGAGGCTGCGGGTTAGGATATGGTGAGAAGACAGCAGAATGGATCAGACATGATGAAATGATGGAGCAGACTTGATGGGCCAAATGTCCTAATTGTGCTCCTGTGTCTTGTGGTTTTATGGCATTGGAGCTGCTGGAGTCCCTTGGCACATTGGAGACCAGCAGTAGGTGTAAGAGCAGGTGTAGCACTTGTCACAGGTGTTACCCCTAAATGCCAGGTAGGTCAGTGGGGAAGAGCATGTGGACAAGGGAGTCAGAGAAAGTGATCCCTGCAGAAAGTGGGAACGAGAGAGGAAGAGGAGTCCAGTGGTGGGATCCCATTGGAGATGACAAGTCGCAGAGAATGTGTTGGATGCGGAAACCAGTGAGGACCGGGGGATTCCTATCCCATTGTGTCAGGAGGGAATTTGGTGAAGGCAGAGTTTGGGAAATATTTCAGAACTGCATTGGGGGTTGAGGGGGAAGGGAAACAGACGACCCTATTTGCTGGAATAAAGGATATCTTGGATGCCCTGGAATGGAGAGCCATTTGAAGTACATTTATTATCAAAATATGTATACAGCATACAATCTTGAGATTGGTTGTCTTGCAGGCAGCCACAAAACAAAGAAACACAATAGTACCCATTTAAAGAAAAGAACAAATCGCACAATCAGCAAAAAACAAACAAATCTTTAAACATCGAACCATAGAGACCCCATATGTGAGTCCACAATCATGAGTCACTGGGGCGAGGAAAACCAGTACAGGAGCCCATGGCCACAGCCACCAGCACTGGGGTCAGTCAGTTCAGCACTGTGTCGGTGGGTTCAAATCGCAGCCACAGATCCAGTTGCATGCTGCAACACCACGATTGAATCCTGCAAATAGTCAAACATGTTCAGTGCTGAGGATGTTGGACATCAAACTGCAGCCAAAAGTGACTCCATAGCCTTGAGCCACCAAGGCAACCGCAGCGTGGGACACAAGACTCCTGCACCTTCACCGGTAACAGTGAGAAGGAGACTGGTCAGACGCAGGCAGAAGGCATTGGACACTCATTCTAGTCCACAATGAGTTAAAAAGAAAAATCTTGCTTATTGCTTTAATTGGTATGGAGTAATGGAGCCAACCACAGGTTCTTATTCCACCACTGGGAATATACCCCACAGCGACAGCTATAGCTAACTCCATCCCAAATCCCCCAGGAGATCACAGAAATGCTGGATCATTCAGTTGGCCCAAAAATACATTAAGGGGGATATAATAGGCTGCAGTCTATCCCAGATCAGTAGTAATTTAGGAAGGGTATCCAGCAGTTTTGTAAGCTGTCTGCAAGACGTCACCATTGCTCATTGATGCTCTCTTGCCAGAAATTTGTAGTAGATGCAGTAGGGGTGAAGGAACTGCAAGTGACAGGGTGGGAAAAGGTGTAGTCAGGGTAAGCGTGGAATTTGGTGGGTTTGGGAATGGAGACAAATTGAATTAATCAGTTTGACACCTCCCTGTTGTGTGCCAATTTTGTTTGTTGACTTTCCTGCTTTTAGTTGCTATAAGAGTTATGAGAACTCTGACTATTTAGGGATGTAACCACTTAGAGTAAGATGTTAGATTTGAATTAAGGACTATATTTAGCTAATTTTCTCACATGACTGAGCAAATGAGCCGTGGCAATTTAAGGCCCTCCACTGGTCAGGATATTGCATCCTGGCTGTCTACATGCACATGCCAGGGCAGTACAATACGGAGAGCAGGCTGTTCCTGTGTAGCAGACTCTCTCCCCCCCCCCCCCACCCCCACGTAGCTGTACATGTGATAGACGAGCCAGGGCAGTACAACACGGAGAGCAGGCTGTTCCCGTGTAGCAGACTCCCCCTCTCCACACAGCTGATGAATCCAAAGGAACGGCAGTTTGGCACCAGCAGCCTTGCAGGAGTTGCCAGTTAGTGTTGAACTCAGCATAGGACATCCTTAGGGACTCGAGCTCCAGAGTTTTCCTCAGGGTTTACTCCTGAAGCCTCCCCTGTGAGTGGGCATAACCACAAGGCAGTGGAGATTTGAAATCAGTTTTCCTTCTAGATGAGCTGTCAACCATGACTGATGAGCCCCATCTGCCCATAGCGACTGGTTTTAAGGCACCATTACCCCACCTTTGTCCCTACTGTCAGTAGAAACAGTTCTGCTGGGCTTAGTAACTAAGCCACACGTGAAGGCCAGGAGCTGGACTATCTCCCGGCATTCCTATCAGTGGTTCTCATTGTGTGTCAAACCCATCGCTGCACTCTGTTTTGGGCTTTGGTGCCCTGGAAGGACAGATTGCCCTTGCTGGAGAGCAGTGCTGATTGACTTGAGTTGCTGGAGGTCAAAATTAGAAGCATTTGATAGCATCATTGATGACAGCCACCCTCATTGAGTGCACATTGCTTTTGTAGTAATTAGTCAGATTAAATTTGTGCTGCTTTCTGTGAATGGGACATAACTGGGCAATCTTCCACATGGGGTATGTGCCAATGTTAACTACTGAAGCAGCTTTGCTGGAGGTGCGGGTCTTCAGTACTGCAGCCTGGGTATTGTCCAGTCCCAGGACCTTTGTATGCAGTGCTGTGAGGCAAATCTTCATATCACATTGAATTGGCCGGAGCTTCATTTCTGTGCCTTTGGGAATGTTTAGATGCTGAGATGGACCATCCTGCGCTTCTGGCTGGACATGATTGTGAGTTTTTTAACCTTTAGTACTCCAGATTGGACCTTGGCATCATGTTGTATGGTGACATTCCTGGATCATCCTGCTCTGTAGCTGAGGAGATCTGATGGAGATGCTTAATGTTTGTATTTGCTGGGGTAGGTAGAGGAACTAATGGAGAGACTAAGGGTATGGCGTGGGCTGTTTCGTCAGACAGGAACTCTTGTATCACGGGGGATGTAGCATCCCCACTTCCTGTGGCTGCAAGACAGCTGAGGCGTTCAGCAGTGTTTCTGTGTGGGTTTTAAGAGGTCTGTGGTTCATTTACTGACATACGCCCTGTGTCAGATGAGGTTGAATGGCCAGCTGTCACTCCATTGCTGTACTGGGTCATTCTGTAATGTTTGAGGTGACCTCACAGAGATGAGAACTTCAATTGGGACTCAACCAACTATTGCAAATGGACCTGATGGATTCCTAGGCATTTGGGGGAGAGATAAGGCAACCCTGGCATTGTTGTATTTGGACTTCAAATCATCTCATTATCAGCTGACTGATACAACAGAGAACAACTCTGAAAACAAGCTACAAAACATCAGCGAAAATAAGCACCTTTCCTCCCACCCACACATATAAAGTACTCCCAGCTCCGGGGCAAATCTCGGGCCATGGGGTTCAACTTTCAGGCTGATGTTCAACCTTCGGTATTGATCCCCAGGACTAGCCAGTGATGGGACCTAGAATTCTGGGCTCACCAACTGGGCTTTGTGCCTCCTCCTCACATGGATATCTGATCCCAGGACCCACCGACCAGGGACAGCCCAGCATTCACTGCTGTCAGAGAGTCATAGAGCAGCACAGCACAGAAACAGACCCTTTGTCCCGTTTAGTTTGTGCCGAGCTAATCCTTTGTCACCTGTCCATTTTACTGGTCTTTTAAGTGCAGAACCTGTCACTAAACCCTAATCTGACCCCTAACACTCCCTCTCCCCAAAACCAACCCTACGAACCTTAATAAAAAAAAATTTTTAAAAAAAGAAAGCAACCAAGTCTAAGGAGTTATCTCTGAAATTAGTTCTGGACAGCTTGAGGCCTGAGTTACGTGATTCTTTAAAATCTGTTTTAATAACTGTATACTGAGACCTACCTAGTTTATTGCTTTGAAGTACAAAGACAAATATGGATGAAAGGCCTCCTGCTCTTAAGTGGAAGAAATGTTTGAGTTCATACGTCAGATTTGTCATTTCAAAGGTATTTTGTAAACTGAAGGTTGGACTTTGCACATCCCTGAGTTACAGTTCACTTGTGGAGATCAAACCATTCCATTTCATCCAGAAGTCCTATTTGCACAACTTGCAGAAGGAAGCTAAAAAGGTCATTAGGAAGGAAAAGATGAATTATGAAAGGAAGCTTGAATTATGAAAGGATATCTTGTTTGATATTAGTATCAAAAAAGATACTAGAAGTATATAAAAGGGTAAAGAGAGTCGAGTGTAGATATAAGAACAATAGAAAATGATGCTGGAGATATTGTAATGAAAGATGCAGAGATGGCAGAGGAACTGAATGCGTACTTTGCATCGATCTTCAGAGTGGAAGATGTCTGCAGTACACCGGACATTCAAGAGTGTCAGGGAAGTGAAGTTTGTGCAGTGAAAATTACAACTGAGAAGGTGCACAGGAAGCTTAATGGTTTGAGGGTGGATAGGTCTCCTGGACCTGATGGAATGTACCCTCGGGTTCTGAAGGAAGTTGCTGGAGAGATTGCGGAGGCATTAACGATGATCTTTCAAGAACTGATGGGTTCTGGCATTGTACCAGAAAATTGCAAATGTTACTCCGCTATTTAAGAAAGGTGGGAGGCAGCAGCCTTACATCAGTGGTTGGGAAGTTGTTGGAATCCATTGTTAGGGATGAGATTAGAGCACCTGGAGGCACATGACAAAGCCAGCATGGTTTCCTGAAAGGAAAATCCTGCCTGACAAACCTAATGTAATTCTTTGAGAAAATTACAAGCAGGGTAGACAAAGGAGATGAGGTAGACGTGGTGTACTTGGATTTTCAGAAGGTCTTTGACAAGGTGCCGCACATGAGGCTGCTTAGCTAGGTAAGAGCCCATGGAATTACAGGGAAGTTACTAGCATGGCTGGAGCATTGGCTGGTCAGCAGAAAACAGAGTGGGAATAAGGGGATCCTATTCTGGCTGCCAGTTACCAGTGGAGTTCCACAGGAGTCTGTGTAGGGACCACTGCTTTTTACGATGTATTTCAATGATTTGGACTACGGTATTATTGGATTTGTGGCTAAATTTGCTGATGCTACAAAGATATCTGGAGGAGCGGGTAGTGTTGAAGCATAGAGACTTGGATAGTTTAGGGGAATGAGCAAAGAAGTGGCAAATGAAATACAATGTTGGAAAATGTACAGTCATGCACTTTGTTGGAAGAAATAAACGGGCAGACTGTTATTTAGATGGGGAGAGAATTCAAAATGCAGAGATGCAAAGGGACTTGGGAGTCCTTGTGCAAGATGACCTAAAGGTTAACCTCCAGGTTGAGTCGATTGTGAAGAAGGCGAATGCAATGTTGGCATTCAGTTCTAGAGGTATAGAATATAAGAGCAGGGATGTGATGTTGAGGCTCTATAAGGCACTCGTGAGACCACACGGAGTATTGTGTGCAGTTTTGGGCTCCTCATTTTAGAAAGGATATACTGACATTGGAGAGGGTTCAGAGAAGATTCACAAGAATGATTCCAGGAATGAAAGGGTTACCATATGAGGAATGTCTGGCATCACTTGGGTTGTATTCCCTGGAGTTCAGGAGAATGAGGGGAGATCTGAGAAACATTTCTCAATGTTAAAAGGCCTGAACAGATTAGATATGGCAAAGTTATTTCCCATGGTAGAGGATTCTAGGACAAGAGGGCACGTCCTCAGGATTGAAGGACATCCTTTAGAACTGAGATGTGGAGAAATTACTTTAGTCAGAGGGTGGTACAACTGGAGTTGCTGCAACAAGCGGCTGTGGAGGCCAAGTCATTGGGTATATTTAAGGCAGAGATAGATGGGTTCTTGATTAGCCAGGGCATCAAAGGGTATGGGGTGAAGGCAGGGGAATGAGGATGACTGGAAGAATTGGATCAGCCCATGATTGAATGGTGGAGCAGACTCTGGCTGAATGGCCTACTTCTGCTCCTGTATCTTATGGTCTTATAAATGCCCCTGTGGCTCAACATGAGATATTACTGTATAATTAAAAACAATGATGCAAAGACTAATCCCTCCTAATGAGGAAAATCTCTTGCCCCTACCCACTTGTGTAATGGTGCCTTCACAGTTACAAGTTGCACAGCAAAAGTCCCTTTGGCACAGCTGCTTGATGCTGACCAAGATGCCCATTTCAGCTGGCCTCGTTTTCCCATGTTTGGCCGATATCCTTCTAAACCTTAAGACTTGTGCCACCAAGTTCCAGAAGCGGTTGTGTGGTCCCTTGTTAAAACATTTTGGAAGTGTTTGTGTTGTCACCAGTAACATGAGTAACAATAACAGAATAACACACAAAATGCTGGAGGAACTCAGCAGGTCAGGCATCCTTGATGGAGGGGCATAGAGTCGATGTTTTGGGCCTAGACCCAACAATAACAATTACATTGATACTTTCTCTCTCGCCTGCCACAGGAAGGAAAAGGGAATGGTTTAAGGTTGAAGATGCCATCAAGGTCTTGCAGTGTCACAAACCGGTACACGCAGAGTACCTGGAGAAGTTGAAGCTGGCTTGCTCGAGCACGAATGGAAACTCTGTCGTCTCCACACTTTCAGGTGACACGGCCACCTTGTACGTGACTTCTTCAGGAGTGCCGTCTGACCTCAGATGAAATGGACATTGACGTGGCCTTGCTGTTAATGCAGTCAGTTAATAAAACGCATTCTGCTTTTGAAAGCAGCGTGCTCTAGTTTAGGTTGTATATGTATAAATACTTTTGCATGAATACTTGCAGTGTTGATACTTTTATATGTAAAATAGTGTTGAAAACCAAAGCCATACATTGATTTATGTTAGCATCATTTTGTTAGATGTGCCTTTCAGGCTACTAAATGTTTTAAGATTGCATTGCACAGGAGAGTATCTTTAATCCTGTTTCAATAATGCATACAAGCCACAGATGTGAAAATTACTTTCTCCATTGGTGCTTTACAATGGTAATGTGGTAGCTGAGAAACATTCAGAACAACCACCTGAAATATCCACGAAGTGATTGCTCAACACTCGGTTTCATACTTTAAGCCTTGAGAAATGAATTGCTTGTTTTGAATTATTTGGATAACTGAAGATCTCCCAACCAGCAAAATTGTCTTTAAACGATGCTCCATATCCTTGAATTCAACTGGATCTGATGCAACAATAGATTTTCAGAACTGTAGTTGGAAATGTGAACATCCCCAGTGATTGCTATGTAAATCTCTCAAATCCTATTACTAATTAAGCCAGCAGCCAGTTTGACTTTTGTACCAAATTTGTAACTTTTCCACTTTTCACACCATATTCTCTTGCAATGTGTTTTGTTTCATTGTTCCTCCTGCTTATTCCTGATTTTTCTTTTTGTCGCATTCTCCTCAAACCAGATGTCCCATAACTAAAATCACCAAGCTCGGCCAGAGTTACTGCTTAACTCTCGAAGCACAGCTTGTCTTTATTAATATACTGAACTCCATGAATGAAAGAATTGCTATCTATTATGTAATGGATGCTTCAAAAGATGTATAGAATATAATTAATGCCTGTGTAAAAATTGAAGTTCCTCCAAAACATTGCAATTCTAAATTCCTTTTGTGTGTCTGTTTAATTTTATATGCTTGCAAGCTTTGATTTGGTATGTTTGTACCTTGCTAATTGAAAAGGGCGATGGTCTGTTTTATATAAAGTCGCACTCCAGAGGACTCCATATTTGTCAATTGAACTGGGATTGGCTGAGGTGACTTTGCAGGATTTGCAGGTAATTTATTTGCTTTGTCAGTGTTGCTAAGAGGACTTCTTTTGTATGGAGGAGCAATATGCTGTAGATTTGCAATTGTCTTCATGGATTATCATAATCCAAACCCAACCAACCTGTTCTGGTTACAGTAGTTCCATGTGAAATTGGATTCTGGCAGCTTCCAATGAAGTAAAGAGTTGTAGTACAAAATTGTCCTCTAGTCAGGGTACAGCCTGCCATTCTGCATTTGAATGTTGATTTTGTAGAGGTTGATGATACGTAGCACCGTCCTGATTTGTATGAATGGAAATGTTCCATTCTCCCTCCTCCTGACCCCTTGTGGTTAATTAGATATTGTGACTGAAAGCAGTAACACGTGTGGGAATCAATCTGCCTTATCCACAGTTTGAGTTTTCAATATTGCTTCAGTTCATTGCAGTGCCTCATTACTGGTTAATTTCTACCTCTGCTATAGAAACCCATCACCTTACAATCTTTCTGTACGGTCCCAAAGACACCATTTGAGAGAGTCTACTGTATTTGATTTTAAAAAAATCATTTTCTTAATGAGACTAATAGTCTTAAATAAAACTGAATTTTGAACAATGTGGTTTTATCATTTGTTTCTGTTCATGGTTTGATATCCTGAGAATAAAATCTAAATGCATTAAGTATGAAAAGTTGACACTGAAGATTTGACGGGTAATGTATGATTGAAAGTACCGTTACGTTTCCACCATTGATTTCACTTTTGACATGATGGTTATTGCAGCAATGACACTTCATTCGCAGCTGCCCAAGATGGTCATGTGTCTACTAAGCATCTTGGTCGAGAACCCATTGGGTACTCCATGTATAAACTTGTAAACAACAACCTTCATTTCTGTAGTGTACAGGTACTAGCATCAGGCCATGTCCCAAATCGCCAGGCTGTTTGCAACTTCACCGAATGGGCACCACATTTACAATGTGCTTTGAGCTGCTGATTACTGCATTAACACGCACTGAGTCGAGGTTGATCCCCTGGAATAACAGGATTATGTCAGACCAAGAATTTACAGATGGTGGAGAATGACTCTGCTTGTGGCGTACAACACCTTGCGGATGACTAGTTTTCAGCTGCCAAGTTTGTTTTGCATCTTGTGTACTTAACAAGATGGGAATACTGCAATGTGTATGGGTGTACCTGGTGTGTGGACTAACCTTCCTTCACAGCAACTTGTGCCCGTCACTCACTCACTCACACTTGAAGAAATGCACCCACACCAGATTAACTCTGGAGACTTAACTAACTTTGTGTTGAGCAGCAGGAATCTTTGAAGACCTTCGATCAACTTTTAAATGGAAATTCTTGTATCTACTTGTGTTCCAACTCCAGAACCTTTTTTGCAGGATGCATTTAATTACTGCAAAGCAGATGTGTTAAGAGCCAAAAGTGTAGCCATAGAGCACTCCAGCACAAACACAGGCCCTTTGGCCCATCTAGTTCATGCTGAGTATCTGGACCATAACCCTACATACCCTCTCAGCCATGTACTTAACTAAATTTCTCTTAAATGTTCAATCAAACCCACATTGACCAATTTTGCTAGCAGCCTGTTCCACACTCTCACCACCCTGTGAGTGAAGATCCCTTTCAACTTCTCCTTAAACATTTCACCTTTCACCTTAACCTATGACCTCTCATTCTAGTCTTACCCAACCCCAGTAGAAGTAGCTTGCTTGCACTTACCTTATTTAAACCCACCATAATTTTGTATGCCTCTTTTTAAATCTCATTCTCAAGGTCAAGTTAAAGCTTGTCATTTCAACTGTATGCATGAAGTAACATTAAACTGAACCAAGGTGCACAACACACCACATGTAATACACACAATACAAAGTAATATTATCACAAATAAATTAAATAATAGGGTGCATTTATGGGACAAATTTAAAATTGGAAGAATGGGCAAAAAAGTGGCAGATGGAATATAGTGTTGGGAAATGTATGATCATTCATTTTGGTAGAAGGAACAATAGTGCGGACTATTACCTAAATGGGGAAAAGGTTCAAACATCAGAAGTGCAGAGGAAGTTAGGAGTCCTTGTGCAAGACTCCCAGAAGGTTAATTTACAGGTTGAGTCTGTGGTAAAGAAGTCAAATGCAATGTTGCGTTGCCATTTATTTCAAGGGAAATAGAATATGAAAGCAAGGAGATCATGCTGAGGCTTTATAAGACACAAGTCAGGCTGCACTTGGAGTATTGTCAACAGTTTTGGGCCCCATATCTCAGAAAGGATGTGTTGTCATTGGAGAGAGTCCAGAAGAGGCTCGAGGGGATGATTCTAGGAATGAAAGAGTTAACACAAGAGGACTGTATGGCAGCTTTGGGCCTGTACTCACTGGAATGTGTGGGGATCTCATCGAAACCAACCGAATGTTGAAAGGACTAGATAGGCTGGATGTGGAGAGGACATTTCCTCTTGGGGGGGGGGGGGTATCCAGAACTAGCCTCAAAATTGAGGGGCGGCCTTTTAGGACAGAGGTAATGGGGAATTTTTCTAGCCAGAATCTGTGGAATGCTCTGCCACAGACTGCAGTGGAGGCCAAGTCTGTGGGTGTATTTAAGGCAGAAATTGATAATTTCCTGATCGGTCAGGGCATCAAAGAATACGGTCAGAAGGCAATTGAATGGGATTAAGTGGGATTCAGGATCAGTCATGATGGAAAGGTGGAGCAGACTCGATAGGCTGACTAGCCTAATTCTGCTCCTGTGTTAGATAACTCCGGTCCTCTAGTCCCAGCAACATCCTCGTAAATTTTCTCAGCACTCCTGTAGGTAGATGACTGGAACTGCACACAATATTCCGAATTAAGACTCAACAACATCTTGTACATCTTCAACATAGCATCCCATCCAAGCTGCGACAACAAACTTAATCTTTCAATGAGAACACAAAGTTGTGGATATTGCTGGCTGGTTGCAGTTTCAGAGAGGGAACTTGTTAGAACTGGGATGAATGATAGAGAGAACGTACAGAGAGAGTGAAAGAAAAATAAAGGGAGAACTCTTTGAATACATAAGAATGATTAAATGATAAGGTGATGGAACAAGTCTGGAGGAGAGGCTTGCAAGTGTCCTTTAGGGAGGGAAAACTGTCCTCGCCTGTACAGTGGCCCATTTGTGACTTCAGACCCCATCAATGTGGTTGAATCTTATTGCCCCTGAACTGAAGAAGCATTTTAGGATGGATGTTGATGATGATATGCACAACCCTTCGGTGAACAAATAAAAGTGAGGAACTGAACCTCATACTCCAGCTGTCCTGGTTTTGTTGACATTTGTAGCAGGAAGCTGATTGACCTGAGCTTACACCTCACCCCAGTGAAGCTGCGGAAGCACTTTCACAGGCACAAGGGTGAAATTGCAGTGCGATACATTTTCTTCTTGAGTCCTAATGAAGGGTCTCGGCCCAAAACATCAACAATACTCTTTTCCATATGTAACACTCAGTTATACTGGCTCGTATATGTCTCGGGGAAATCCCATCCATCACCTGCCTCAACGCTTCCCACAGAGTTGGTTGCCGCCGGAATCAATCCCAAACATCAATCATCAGCCAGCACACCCAGTATGTTTTACCAAGTACACTTTATAGATATTACTAGGTCTATGAAATTAATATAAATTTGGTACAGAAAAGGAACTAATGGAAAAAAAAGGCACCAGCCTTATCAAAGCCCAAGTTCTTCGTGCACAACCGTTGGAGCTCAGTAAATTCCTGACGACCACCTGGATCCTGTCGACTCCCGGCTCGGGACCACCCGGAGTGATCAACCGGAGCCTGTCCGCACGTCCGCGGACCTCCTCGTCTCTCCTCCAACTCCCTGTCTCTCCACCGTCCTCCCCGTCTTCCCTCCAACTCCCCGTCTCTCCACCGTACTCTCCGTCTCTCCTCCGACTCCCCGTCTCTCCTCCGTCCTCGTCTCTCCTCCGTCCTCCTCGTCTCACCACCGTCCTCCCCGTCTCTCCTCCGACTCCCCGTCTCTCCTCCAACTCCCCGCCAAAACCCTGTCCCCAGTCATATGAGACAGGATTGTATCTGAAAACAAAACGATACATGGACACCCATTGGCTGATAGCACCCTACTGTCTGTATTAACCCAAGCAACTGTCTAGTTAGAGACTTCCTCAGCATTTAACATAACAAAGAAGCCATTTTAAATTTAACAGACAAAAAAAAGACCCCGTACACATAGATGCTGCCTGGCCTGCTGAGTTCCTCCAGCTTTCTGTGTGCGTTGCTTGGATTTCCAGCATCTGCAGATTTTCCCTTGTTTGCGATTGGACCTTTACAGTTCCCTCAGCAGATTTCATAGATTTTTCTTTCACTTTTCCTCATAATTCCACCAGACATAATTTCTTCCTGTTATTTATTAGCCTTTATTTCAACCACACATCACCCCTGTCCCCGCGCTGTTTAGGCGTCCACTAAGATAATCTTTGGGGCAGCAGTTGCTAGAGCTATTGCCTCAGTTCCAGCAGTACTGTGCTGCCTGTATCAAGTTTGGACCTTTTCCCGTTTCATCCCCAATCCCAAGGACGTGCTGGCTGGCAGGTTAATTGTCTGCTGTTAGTCAGCCCTCTAGTGGATAGGTGAGTGATGGAACCATAGGAGTGGAGGACGAGGTGATGGGAACATGTGGAGCTGGAATGAGAATGAATGGGTTAGAACATAAAACACTACAGTATAATACAGTTGCTTCAGCCCACAGTGTTGTGCTGACCTTTTACTGTACAATCAATTGAACCCTCCCTTCCCCATAGGCTCATGGATGATAATAAAAAGGAGGGCTGCCTGAGCCCCTCGTGTACCTTCCTGTACCCCACCCCGGAACAGCGTTCCCTGCTCCCACCACCCTGTGTACATAAAAAAAAGCCTACCTGTGGAACCACCCCCCCCACCAAACCATACCTTCCTCCAATTACCTACTGTTAACCATTTCTGCCCTGGGGAAAGTCTTTGGCTATCTACTTGGTCTATGCTTTTTATCACCTGGTATACCTCCATCAAGTGACCTGCCATCCTCCGCTCCAAAGAGGAATGTTCTAGCTTGTTCATCCTCTGCTGCTTTGGGTTCTGACGACGGGTGCAGACTCATGGGCCGAAGGACCTGTTTGCAGGTTCTGCGGCTGTCCTGTTAACCACCCTGCTCGTCTGGTTATGTTTCCCTCTTGAGGTGGAGTAGAGTCATTGTCGTCATGTGCCGTGTCGTTTGACGTGGGCAATCATCGTCTTTCCACGACCATGACTGCTCTTGGCAAATTTTTCTACAGAAGTGGTTTGCCGTTGCCTTCTTCTGTTCAGTTCATTTACGGTATGTACCCTAGTGTTGTCGGGATGGGTCACCACACGCCAGGGTAGTATAGTGGTTAGTGAGACACTATTACAGCTCGGGGTGTTGGAGTTCAGAGTTCAATCCTGGCATCTTTGAAAATCGTGGAACGCGTGAGTTTCCTCCTGGTGCTCCCAGTCTCCACAGTCCAAAGATGTACCGGTTAGTAGGTTAAATGGTCATTGTAAGTTGTCCTGTGATTAGGTTACGGTTGAATGGGGAGGCGGGAGGTTGCTGGTGGCATGGCTCAAAGGGCCGGATGGCTTTGTGCTTTATCTCTAAATAAGATAAATTAACCATTGAAGCCGATTGAATTCTATCTGCCATCTGTCACCGTGCTTCACCAACCCACTAATATCAATCTGTAGCTAAAGAGTACTCTCCACATCATCTGTGAACTTGCTACTTACTGATCATTGCCTCTTATATCGACATCCAAATCATTCACACATATTGCAAACAGCAAATATTCCAACTCCAATCCCGGAGTAACATTATTGGTAACGATGTCATAATATCCAATCACTCAAACAGCCCCCGACTCCTTATACCACGTAAAGTACAGAGGAACATTCTTTGGGGAAAACCAGTATTCATCTCCTTCTAGTCCAAAATTCAACCATTCACTGCAAGCGGTTCTTAGCTCACTGAATGTCCTTCAGCACCGGCTAACAAACCACTTTTGCAGGCACGAGGGCCAGTGAGCCTCTAGGGACGCGAGCCGGCAAGACTGGAGTACAAGTCCTAGTGCTCAGGGTCCTCATCACCGGTGAGTCTGAACTTTAAAGCCTGGGGTTCGGGTCCTCATTGGTCGTCATCGGCGAGTCCTGGGGTTGATAACCAAAGAACGAACCTCAAGAAGGGACAGAATTCTCAGGACACCTTGCATTCCATCGCCATCATTGAGCTGCAAGATTTCCACCAAACTGCCAGGTTCAAAATGGGATTCACTCTTTTCTCCTTGCATGCATTTGACCAAGGAATAGTTTGCAAAACATAGGCTTTCTGAGGGCACTTACAGGTATTTATGTATGAAGCAATGGTCCATATTAGGAGAAACGAGAGATTGCAGATGTTGCAATCTCGAGAAGCACACAGAGCACTGGCAGAGCTCAGTGGGTCAGGTAGGGTCGATGGAGGGAAAGAGACAAAACACAGAACACAGAGCAGTACAGCACAGGAACAGACCCTTCACCCCACAGTGTTGTGCTAAACCAATTAAATCAGCAATCACACGGCCAACTAAACTAATCCACTCTGCCTACACAAAGTTCATGTTCTATTTCTCTCACATTTACGTGCCTATCTAAACATCTCTTTAAATTCCCTAACGTATTTGCCGCTACCCAGGCAACACATTCCAGGCACCTACCTTTCTGTCTGTAAGAAACAACTTGCCCCTCACACCTCCTTTGAATTTGTCCCCTCTCACCTTAAATGCATCCTCTCTGGGATTAGATATTTCAATCCTGGGGAAAATTTTGTTTGTCTACTCTATCTATGCCTCTCATTATCTTACAAACCTCCATCAGATCTCCTCAGTCTCCACTGCTCCGGAGAAAACAACCAAACTATTTCAAACCTCTCTTTATAGCACGTGGCCTCTAAACCTCTTCTGTACCCTCTCCAAACTTTGACATCCTTCCTATGATGGGCTGACCAGAACTGTATGTAACACTCCAGATGCTGTCCGACTAGGGTTTTATAAAGCTGCAACATAACTTCCCGTCTTTCAAATTCAATGCTTCGACAAATAAAGCCAGTCACGCCACATGCCTCCTGTACCACCCTTTCAAATTGTGTAGCCACTTTTGGGGAGCTGTGAACTCAGACCCCAAGATCCCTCTTCTCTTCTCATTAAGGGGTCTTGTCCTTAACTCTTTTATACTTGAGCTACCAAGGTGCAGCACATCCCATTGGGCGGCTTAAACTCAATCTGCATTTCTCCCCCCAGTACCTGTAACTGATCTATACCCCACTGTATTCTTTGCCAGTCTTCTACTCTATCCGCACCACCACCAATCTTGTATCATCTGTACACTTACTAACCCACCCATCTGCATTTTTATCCAGGTCACACACAGCATATATCCCTGTAGAACACACAGGCCTCCAGCCAGAATAGCTCCCATCAACCACAACCCTCTGTCTTCCACAGGCAAGCCAGTTCTGAATCCAAATGGCCAATTCACCATGGATCCCATGCATCTTAATCTTCTGGATGAGCCTCCCATGAGGGACTGTGTCAAATGCCTCACCAAAATCCATGTAGACAACATCCACAGCTCTACCTTCATGAAAACTGGAGTACCCTTGTCACCTCATCAAAAAACTCCTCCACGTCAGTAAGACATGACTTGCCCTGCACAAAGCCACGCTGGCTCTCCCTAATTAGGCCATGGTGTTCCAAATGCTTATAAATCTCTCCAGTATCTTTCCTACCACTGACATGAGGCACTGGTCTATAGTTTCCAGGATCATCTCTGGTTCTCTTCTTGAACAATGGAACATTAGCTACTAGCCAGTCCTCTGGAACCCTGTCTGTGGCTGGGGAGGACACGAAGATATGGTAAAGGCCCCAGCAACCCAATTTCTTGCCTTTCTCAATAACCTGAGGTATATCCTATCAGGCCCTGGGGACTTATTCACCTTGGTAAATAATGATGTAAAGTACACATTAAGAACCTCATCCATATAATTTGCTTCCAAGTAAATGTTCCCTCTTTATGCTTGAGTGGTCCCACCCTTTCCCTAGTTATCCTCTTGCTCTTGCTGTATGTAGGCAGTCAATTCTCTGTTTCTCTCCATTGATGTTGCCTGACACATTGAGTTCCTCCAGCACTTTGTGTAATGATCCAAATAATGTCTTTGGTTTAGAAAAGCAGCTATCCTATCACCCTTATCCACAGCCACTGTCTCTGTCATTCCTTGACCTTTAATGTTGTCATATTACAAAATCTCCTCAGCACAATAATTTATCAAATTTAGTCTCCACAATGTACTTAGGTGGTTTCATCTATATGCAACATTTTAATATGAAGATCTGATGATATTTCAAAGCTAATCAGAATATTACAAAACACATGGAAGTAAATAAGACAATATGCTCCAAGAATATTTTTACATTTATAAATTGTGGAAGCCACGGTAGTGTAGCAGTTATCACAACACCATTACACCTCGGGTGTCAGAGCTCGGAGTTCAATTCCGGCACTGCCTGTAAGGTGTCTCCACGTTCATCCCGTGGAATGAATGGGGTTTCCCCGAGTGCTTTGGTTTCCTCTCACAGTCCAAAGACCCACTGGGTAGATTAATTGGTGGCTGTAAATTGTCCTGTGATGAGGGTAGGGCTAATCATGTTCGTCAGGGGTTGCTGGGTGGGGCAGCATGGCTCAAACAGCCTACTCACTAAAATAAATAAGTTAAAACAATATCATATTTTTTAAAAGATGGGTGATCAATTGTAGCAGAGCGCTGTCACAATCAGGAATTTAAGATTAACACAGCTCTTTAATAAACAAAAGCACACTTTGTGGAAATGAGGTGCAGCACAAACCGTATTAGCAAAGGAGCATTCCCGGCACTTCCAGTTAGTGAGTACTGGATTGTGAAGAAAATCTTCACACCTTCACCAGCTCTTCTGCCAATATTACGTATAGGCTGTCTGGTTACTGACCAACTCGCCACGGGAAATCAAAACCTCTCAGAGGTGCGACTCCACTCTGGTCTGGAGATCAGTCCAGCCTCTGCACACGATTGAGCTGTGTCATGCCTGGTATATTATCTGGCAAATGGATAATATAAGCTCCCGGCACACTTTCTTCAAGTGTTATTGTGGCAAGGCAGTAGGCTAGTTTCAGATGATTTATGGTACCAAAGGAATCAGGAGAGAGGTGAGTGTAGAAAGGCAGGAGGGGATTCTATACTATATCAGGTCTTATTTAATGTCAGTACAACATTGTGGGCTGAAGGACCTGCAGTGTGCTTTAAATGTTCTATAGCAGGGACATCCTAGTGCCTCAGTCACAGAATGGATTGTTTTAGGAAGGTGATAACTATGAAGATGGATAGAAGAATGTTATCCAGTGGTGTTGCTATAGATAACACACACAAAATGCTGTAGGAACTCAGAATTTAGTAAATATTCGATGTTTTGGGCCGAGACCCTTCTTCAGGACTGGAAAAAGAATGAGAAGTCAGCATAAAGTGAGGAGGGGGAAGAAGTGCAAGGTGGTAGGTGAAAGGTGAAACCAGGAGCAGGGGACGGGGTGAGGTGAAGAGCTGGGAAGTTGATTGGTGAAAGAGATAAAAAGGGCTGGCGGAGAGGGTAGAGGATCATGGAAGAAAGGGGAGAAGCACCAGAGGGAGATGATGGGCAGGTAAGAAGGTAGGAGAGTGAGGGGAATGGGGAATGGGGTAGGGGAGGGGGCAATTACTGGAATTTCCAGAAATCGACGTTAATGACTTCAGGTTGGAGGCTACCCAGATGGAATGTAAGGTGTTGCTCCTCCAACCTGAGTGTGGCCTCATTGTGGCAGTAGATGAGACCATGGGCTGACATGTCAGAATGAGAATGGGAAGTGGAATTGAAATGGGTGGTTACCAGGAGATCCTACTTTTTCTGGCAGACAGAATGTAGGTGCTCAGCCAAGGAGTCTACACTGGGTCTCACAGGAGCATCAAATACAGTAAATGACCCCAACAGATTCACAGAAGTGTCGCCTCACTGAAAGGACTGCTTGGGGCTGAGTGGTAGTGAGGCAGGAGGTATAGGGGTAGGGACATGTGCTCACTTGTTCTGCTTGCAAGGATAATGACCAGGAGGGAGGGTCAAGTGGACAAGGGAGTCGCGTAGGGAGCCATCCCTGCAGCAAGACGCGCTTGGTGGTGGGATCCCGTTGAAGATGGCAGAAGTAGCTATAGAATATGGTGAATAGACAAACGTCAAAATAGATGGAGATCTACAAGGGTTTCTGGATCAGGCAGAAGCATGCTCTTCAACCCACCATCAGTCACCAGCACTTGATCCACAGCCTTGTATATCTTGGCCATTCAAGTGTATTTAGTTGTGAGTTCCTGTTTTCAGCACCTCACCTAATATTTCCTTTAGTTATAGTAAGAGGAGGTTGGAGGTTGTAACATGACACTCGGAGAGTCAACGAAGATGATAGTTCACATAAAAAAAAAGCCACAATGTGATGATCTGGATAAGGCAATTTGGAAGGTAGTCAGCCTGGAACTCTATCAAAAGGCAGTCAAGTTTCTGTAAGTTCTTATTATTAATACAAGTTCACGGAAAGTAATGCAATGCCTCATTCATAAGCCAATAATTCTTCAGAAAAGAACTGTAGAGAAGCGTCGAGAGCTCTCTACTGAATCCACATGAAATCTGGATGGGCACATTTAGCAATCCTCCCAAGGGACAGTGGCCAAAAGGGACATTAGTGTAGGGTAGGGGCAAATAGTTATGTTGATCGTGGCTGGGCGCCCTCCCATATGATCTCTTAATGTATAATTTTATGCAAGAGGGCCAATCTGTAATGGCGCAACAACCCAAGAACCAAAAACATTATAAGGGTGTCTGAGGATCACATGCTCATTTCTTTCAAAGCAACATAGGTGCAGACCCTAACATGGAAGGAAATTTTAAGATTTGAAACCAATAATTATAAATTTAGTAACCACATTAACAGCAGACTTGGGCATTCCAAGGTCACATCCTTTTCACTTAACCCATATCAGCTGCAATCAATGCAACGATATATTAAACCTGAATAAGTCCATTGTTGCTCAAGGTACGTCTAGCATTGAGACCCTTCCATAGCCACTATCTTTAAATACTATTGTCCAATTTATCGATGTAGATTTAAAGGATGTCTGACCATTTCTAAGGAAACATTACAACCTGCTTTTAAATAAGAATATACCACAGTGAACTTTCTGAAACCCAATTTTTATTTCTTACATCGTGTTTTTTTTTAAAATATGCATGAAGACAAAATAGACAACATTTACATGCTCTGACTGATCACAGGTCCAAATGAAGAAATGGTCAAATTCATAGGAAGAAGTCAATGGATCTCCCATTAATAAAGGCCAATCAGCTTGAAGCACATTACTGGCACAGCTGCGAAGTTATAAAATAGCTGTCTTGGAGCACACCATAAGTGGTCTATTCACTGTGTTTGCATGCATGACCTGAACGTGATACTCTGATTTGTAATGAAAACACAACATTTATATTTCAAGGAAGTTATTTCCATTAATGAAGAGAAATGCTAAAATTTTAATTTCTTAAAATTGTATTTTCTCAGCAGAAAGATTAACACAGAACAGCAGTCAAATGGAACAAAAAAAAGTTTACTGAAACAAAGTTTTACAGAAATCTTTTCTTCCCCACACCCACACCACCCACATCCCTCCCCTATTCCCTACCCAGACAAGCTATACAAAGTCACAAGCCTTTTCAGGATCTACATTTGGGTCACAATGATGCATTTTTCTTTCTATTGACTGGATGAACTAAATCAGCTACGATGCTTAATCTACTGCACCTAAAAAAAAGTATTGGCAAAGGGCGTGATCTACTGTGTAGAAGTTAGCTGCTTTTTAAAATGCTTTCAGCATCACAAAAGATAAAAACTTATAATAGAGCAGCTAACTAAGCCTATTTTCATTCACAGTGCGAAGAAAAAAAAAACTTGTTGTCAAGGTGCACCACTGTTTTCAAATTAACTGGGGAGAAATAGAAAAAGCAAAGTGCTATAGACTCTGCTCATGCCATAATGGTGAATCTGAACATGACAAATAGTCTCTAATACGCATTTAAACACCGAGGCGTTTATTTGTCTGGGTTTATTCTGCAGTTGTCTAAGACTGTTCTTTGAATGCAATGAAAGATCTTGGCAGAGTTAGAAGAACTGAGTGGCATTCAGTTTCATCTTGAATTGCTGTTCCCACTGGCATATAGCCTAGTCCATGTTCTGGCTACAAGATAATAAAGAAAAATGTTATTTCTAAGCAAAAATTCTCACGGTTGAAATATTTTTTACACATTTCAATATCTCTGTATAGTTAGACATAATAACAAAATTAGATCGCAGCCTGGAGGATGGGGAATGGAATCCTTCAAAGCACAGTCATCAAAATAATATTCAAAGGCACACTCTTCCTCACATTTGAGTTCAGCAGTCGGTATGCCTTTGAAATATCCACCTCAGAGCTCACTGCTACACGTGTGGACTGACCCCATCGACAGCAAAATCTTTAAAAAAAAGCACCAGCAGCATCTTGTATTGAAAGTTACAGGGAATGGGGTATTCAAATCTACAAAGAACAAATGATTGCACACTTCAACTGAATTGTAACTCATTTTCTGAAACATGAGCATTGCTTTTTCAAACAGTTTCAGTAAATATTATTAAATCTAACCAAAACAAAAGATGCTTCACTGGAGCGTCAGGACAGCAACACCTCTGCCAATTATTCTAAACACTGGTGTTCCACAAGTTGCGCCCTCTTCCCTATTCCCCGGTACACCCAGACTGAGAGACCAGACTCTGCAGATAACACCAGTGTAGTAAGTTTTATTCAAACAATGTGGAGTCAGAGTACAGGAAGGAGATAAGAGAGCCTAGTGACATGGTGTCATGACAACCAATACCCTCAGTGTCAGCAAAAGAGCTGATCATCGACTTCAGGGAGCAGCATACACACAGCCCTACCTACACCAATGGTGCTTATATCACCAATAACCCATCCTGGTCAAACCATGCAGATGCCATCGCCAAGTGCCACAACGCGTCCACTTCCTCGGGAATCAAAAAAAATTGGCAAGTCGCTTTGACCCTCATCAGTTTTAAAATCAATGCACCTTAGAAAGCATCCTATCTGGATGCATCACAGCTTGGCATGGCAACTGCTCAACCCATGACCACAAGAAACTGCAGAGAGCTGTAGAAACAGGTCAGCACATCACGGACACTTGTCTTCTCTCCACAGACTGTCTATACTTCTCTCAGCCTCAGTAAAGCAAAGATCCCACCCATTCTGGAAACCCTCTTCTCACCCATCCCCTTGGGCAAAAGATACAGAAGTCTGCCAGGCTCAAGGACAGATTCTATTTCACTGACATAAGACAACCGAATGTCTCCCTAGATCTTTAAGATGGACTCAACCTCAATTTACCTCATTGTGACCTTTCACCTTACTGTCTGCCTGCAGTGCCGTCTCAACTATAACATTATTCTTCAAGTGTTTTCCTGTGTGCCACCTCAATGCACTATTCTAATTATTTTGTCTGTATGGACAGTATGCAAGTTTTTCACTGAACTTCGGTGGCAATACCAAAATTCTCTGTAGCCCAGGCCTGGGATAAATAGTGCAAGAACAAAACCTCACTGCAACTGCTTCTCCTCAAACGTCCAAACTTCCTCCCGACAAAAAAAAAATCAGATTTCAGTATTTACTCAAACAATGTGGAGTCAGAGTACGGGAAGGGTTTGAAACCCTTCATACCAAGACATTTCTCACTAACTTGGCTGTGTGTCAATTTGTAATGGTCTTTTCTGGAACTAACTCCATCTCCATGGTTAATTGTCCAATGACCATTTCAGCAGAAGCAAATTAATTTCTTCAGGTGTTATCATCCTTCACAAAAACAAGAAAATGGGAGACGAGTAGGCCACCAGGTCCCTCACACCTGCCCGTGATCCATGGTCTCAACTCTTCTGCTCACTTCCCCATAACCACAATTCATCAAATTCTAATCTGTCTCCACATATGTCCATCTAATGTCCTTCAGGAGGCAGAGAATTCCAGAGACTGACTACCCTCAGAGAGAAAACATTTCTCTGCAGCTCTGTTTTAAATGAGCAGCTACCTACGACTCCCCTACTTTTGAAAACATCTCAGCATCTACCTTGTTAAGTCACCTTAGGATCTTATACATTTGAATTCTACATTGACCCAAACCACCTAGCCTCTCTCAGCAGGACAACCAACTCATCTCAGGAATTAGCTTGGTTAGCTTTGGACTGCTTTCAATGTTACTACATTCTTTGCAGGTAAGGAGATTGAAACTATGCATAGGCCTCAACAACAACCTGTACTACTGAAACCCAGTTCTTAAATTCCAACACGTTCACAACAAAGGCCAAAAAACCAATTTGCTGACATGCCTGTTAATCTTTTGATTCATCGTTAGAAATACCTATATCCCTCTGAATTTCTCTCACTTGCAGTCTATCTCCATTTAGACCAGGGGTTCCCAACCTTTTTGTGTCATGGACCCCTGCCATTAACTGAGTGCTCTACGGATCCCAGGATGGGAACCCCTGACTTAGATAATAACCTGCCTTTTGATTCCTTTCAGCCAGGTGTATGACCTCACGTTTCCCCATTGCCAGGCTTATGCCCAATCAGCCCAACCATATCCCAGTGCAGAATCACCACGTCCTCACCACAAACAAGGCATTCTGACTACTTTTGAAAAAAAAAATTACATCCTTCCAGCCTGAAGGAAATTTATTCCAATTCCATCGTACAGACAGTTTTCAATCCAATCTAACATACCTCCTTGAATACCTTGGACTCAATTTATGCACTGGCCTCCTGTAGCACCCTGCCAAGTGCCGTTTGGAAATCTAAATGCATTAAAAATATTAGTCGCCTGCCCTACCACCAGCCTTCGTACATGGTTTGCCCTACTTTCAAATTTAGCAAAATCCTTGACCTCCTTTGTTATCCACACACTGCCGCCTTCTTATAGAATCCTCTTTCAGTTGGAATAAATTCCAGCTGAGCGTTGTTCAAACAGCTGGTCCATAAATATTGTGTACAATTGTACACAAAATTACAGGGTGCACAGAAAGGCCAAGTGCAAACAGGGGCTTTCCACTGAGGTTGGGTGAGACTACAACACAAGGGGGAACTTCTTCACTCTGAGGATGGAGAGAGTGTGGAACGCGTTGCCAGCGCACGTGGTGCTACAGGGTCAATTTCAACATTTAAGAGAAATCTGGATAGGTCCATTGATGAGAGGGGTGTGGAGGGCTATGGTCTGGGTGCAGATCAATAAGACTACCATTAAAACTGCCCCATTTCAAGTTGAAGATAGAGGTTTTGGCCCTGAGCCTGCACTTTCAAATTTCACCTGGAACTCTCCTGCACTGTTGTCAATACTTGCTTGGGGAATGTTCATCACAAGATTTCTAATCCTTCCTCATTTCTCACGACCAAATCTGAAATAGTATATTCCCGTTTAGAAACACAGAAAACCTACAGCACAATACAGGCCCTTCGGCCCACAAAGCTGTGCCAAACATGTCCTTGCCTTAAAACTACCTAGGGTTACGTATAGCCCTCTGTTTTTCTAAGCTCCATGTACCTATCCAGGAGATTAGCTTCGTAAGTAGTCATCCCCAATGCACTACACAAATTATTCTTCTACAGTACTCTTGCCAGTTTGGTTTGTCCAAACAACAAATAGATTAAAACTTCCATGACAGTTGGAGTTCAAACATTCTCTAGATATTTCCTTTTTTATGACCCTACTATTCAAATTTTGTTTTTAGCCTGACTACTTTTTCCCATCATGAATAAGATACCTATTGGTTTCTGTACATTTTCTTTTGTGTATACACCATTTTCTAAAAACTATTCTATTACAAACACAATTACACTATTACTGCCTCCAACTTCACAGCATAAATATCGATTTCTGCCCCCCCTTCCATTTCCCCATTCTGGCTCGACTCTTACCCCACTTCTCCTCAACTGCCCATGAGCTTCCTCTGATTCCCCTCCTCCTTCCCAAAACATTGATCGTTTATCCTTTCCACGGATGCTGCCTGACACGTGCCCCAGTAGAATTGTGTGTGTTACTCTGGATTTCTAGCATCTCATGTCTACTATTACAGAAGTCTTTTCATACAACGCAAGTGCTCTTTGGTGTCTCTGCAGTGGTGATACTCCTAGCTTAGGAACCAGCGGTTGCTTGGCAGGCTTTTGGACTAAACAATCCACTCTGATAGTTGAGTATTCCTAGGGGACTGATGGATTGATCAAGGTTCAACTTTTCAGTTGGTATTTGACTTATATTTCTTAAGTCCTCTCAATTTCAAATTAATGTATTGTTTTGCTCTAATGACAAACACACTATAACTGATTATTAATAACCCATTACCTGCTTTGTATCCTCTCCCAGCTTTGATATTCTTTACCACAGAAAAATGTTAGAAGCTGGATTAGGTATTACTCCAATAAATAGCTTATGCACAAGTCATCTATTTAGCTTTCTTTGTTACCGTATACTTTGGGGGCTCAAGAGGCAGTCAGGGAAGAGGCTGGGCATGAAGCACAGGAGAATGAGGGGTGATGTATAAAACAGAGACATAGATAAGGTCAATACACTGGTTCCTGATACCCCAACTCTGGGGGGGGGGCACCCGAGAGAGGGAGCAGACAGTGCAAAGGTTTAAGGGAAAAGATTTAATGGGAAGCTGAGGAGGAATTTTTCCATCCATGGGGTAATCAGCTGCTGGAGGAAATGGTTAACAACATTAAAAAATACACTTGGTCAGGTACATGGCTAGCGAAGACTTGGGGGAATAATTGGCTAAACACAGGCAAATGATACTAGCTTGAATGGGAACCTTGGTCAGCCTGGATCACCTGGGCCAAAGCGCTTGTTTCCATAGTGCTCGAGTCTGCGACTCTATACATCAGTCATATTTTGGGTGCCTATAGACTACTTGCAGCCATCTCATCTTCCCCACTATACATGATTTTAACTGATTCGACATTACCATCCATTGCCCCTAAATCACTTAACTCTGCCCTGATACCTTCCTTGATTCTAGATTATACTCCTGTGTTGCTGTCTGTGCTATCAGTTCACTTATAGGACTGCAAATGCTACATGCATTCAAGGCTGATGGAACACAGATCAAGTTCTCTAACTAGCTTTCCAATTTCTGGTATTTTTCCCCCACCCAGTAAAATATCAAATAACAAAATTACCTGTCTCTATGGCTTGGGCTTCATTGCTTTTCCACTGTTCAGCTACATCATTTGCTAATGGATCATCTGGATTTGGTGCACTTAACAATGCCTGGATCGAAAGCAGTACTGTACGAATCTGCAAAGCTGGAGACCATTTATCTATGGAATCAAAACATTACAAGACACGGGGTTAGTGCTTTTGTTAAAAACTGCACAAAAGTTGTTCTTCTGATGGAACATGAAATGAAACCAAAAAATTGAAGGCAATTATTACCTTTCAGAATATCTAAACAAATTCTGCCCAGTTTGTCTACATTTGGGTGATATATTTTAGTCATGAAACGAACTTTTGGCGCTGCCATTGGATATTCTTCTGGAAGAAATAGTTCAAGTTTAAAAGTTCCACCCTCAAACGGGGAGTCCTGCGGACCAGCTATAACAACATGAAAGTAACGTGCATTGAATTCATCTGCTTCTGCCTTTATACCAGGCACTGGCTCTGCATGTAAACGCTGAGTTTCCTGAAAATGATGAAAAAGACAACTATTAGTAAACACCAAATCACACAATTCCCCAAGTGTACTACATGCCCAATCCATGAGAAATTCCAAAATCAAGGTCAAATCTGAACAACACAATCTGTTTATTACATGCAACAGCAAATTTATTCATGGAATTAGTTACTAATAGGAAGCCCTACATGTGAACCTTTTCCAACTCAGCCAATATAAAGAGCATTACCAGAACTACTTTCAGAATGTCACCCAGACTGATGCCTCTGTGCAAGTTCAAGTGATTTCTACAGCAAAGGGTATTACTTATGAGATACAAATACCAGTTCAACTGCCTCAGAAGAATCCAATGCCATTATTTGGAGAATAGTTCCTCTGAATGTTTCCTTCACTGTTTTTATGATTGTGCAGTCTTCCACGTTCCTGCAGATAAGGTGGAGGCAGGTTCTACTGTGACCTGGGTAGATACACGGTAGGAATAAGGTTGCAAGGTAGACTTCCTGAAGTGCTCTGTTAGAGAACATGAATGGGTATGATAGGCCAAATAGCTTCCTGCTGTCTTTGATTTTTATGAATTACTTGGATGAGGAAGTGGAACAGCGGGTTAGTAAACTTGCAGATGACACAAAGGTAACATGGGACATTGATAGGTTGCAGGGCTGGGCTGAGAAAAGACAGATGGAGCACAATCTGGAAAAGTGTGAAGTGATACATTTTGGAAGGTCGAACTTGAAGGCAGAATACAAAGGTAATGGTAGGATTCTTAGTAGTGTGGAGGAACAGCGGGACCTTGGGCTCCACGCCCACTGATCCCTCCAAGTGGCCACATAGGTGGTTAAGAAAGCCTATGGTGTGTTGGCCTTTATTAGTCAGGGGTTGAGTTCAAGAGCCGCGAGGCGATGGTGCAACTCGATAAAACTCTGGTTAGACCACAGTTGGAGATGAGGGTTCAGTTCTTGTCACCTCACTGTAGGGTTTGGAAGCTTTAGACTGGATGCAGAACAGATTTATCAGGATGCTGCCTGGATTGTCTTATGGGGAAATGTTGAGTGAGCTAGGGCTTTTCTCTTTAACGTGAAGGAAGAAGAGAGGTGACTTGATAGAGGTGTATAGAATCATGAGGCATATTATAGAGTCAATGGCAGGGCAGGAATAACTAATACGAGAAGGCATACGTTTAAGGTGATTGAAGGAAAGTAAGTGTGTGTGCAGGGGGTATGTCAAGAGTTCTTTTTAAATTTACCAGAGTGATAAGTGGGTGGAAGGCACTGCCAAGGGTGGTGGTAGAGGCAGATACACTAGCGAGATTTTAGGGACACTTAGATAGGCACATGGATGAAAGAAAAACGGAGGCCTATGAGGGAGGAAAGTGGTAGATTGATCTCCAAGTAGATTTAAAGTTTGGCACAACATCGTGGGCAAAAGAACCTGCATGGCTCCATGTTCTAGCTTCTCTATAACAACATTAGCTAGATTTTAAAACTGTCGGTATTTTAGGCCATTACAACTGTTCTAAAAAAGTATGTAAAATAAAGCACAGAACAGACCCTCACAGCCCAGCAACCCACCTATTTCACTCTAGCCTAATCACAGGACCATTTACAATAACCATTTAAACTACTAGCGAGAACATCTTTAGACTGTGGGAGAAACGGGAACACACGGAGGAAAACCGCACATTCACGCAGAGGACGTACAGAGCCCTTACAGGCAGAGGTGGTGTTGAACTCTGATGCCACACACTAACACCCCTAAAGAATGTTCTTCCTTTTTTGAGAGTAAACTACAATCTGCAGTCAGTAGGTTTAATGCAAAATAAGTATTCACAAAAATGATGTTTTAGATCATTTGGTAGTCAGAACAAATAGCTACACTCAATAGTAGAGTCAAGAGAAGTGTTGGTAGGTCATATATTAAAAACATCCATAGGGATGTCATATTCAGAAAACCCCACTTACAGAAATTATTTTCTAATTAGGGGATTTCTGGCATTAGCACATTTTGGAGGAACAGTGAAACAAGAATACTTTTACATCATTATTTTTCCTTGTACATATTGCTAGCCAGTTTATACGATCTATCGCTTCAGCTGCCGGTGAATGTGCAACACACCCACTCCAGGTACAGTGCAGTGCCATGTCATGGACTAACTAGTGTCCCAAATGATAGCTAACCAGACTTTTATATTAGCTTTGCTTCCTATTTGTACTTGAAAATGATTTTGTTTTTCTTAAGTTAAAGTCTAAATAAAACTCTGCCTACATCAGTGAAAGTAAAATTCCATAGCACAGTCCAAAAGGGCTTCATTACTTATGCAGCTCACTGTGGACTCAAAGCGAAAACAAGTACACTTATGTTAATACCCACCTTCATAAGATGCTGGGTTTCAGTAACAGATCATAATTTATTGAATTTCACAAATACTTCTTAAACAGTGTTTTACAAAGTACGAAAGGCAGAAACATCAATACAGGGGGTACAGAAGCTGGTACTTTAGGCTTGGGCAGCCCTCGCATTTACAGAATATTTAAACAGCACTGCATTTCTTTTTCCAATTAGTCACACTAACATCCGGCGACAGATTTGATTTATTAAAATTCCATGGAAATCAATCCACCTCTCTCACCCCCCCAAACAAAATGCAAAACACTGGTGACAAGTAATGCATCAAGTGAAGTTTGGCTAGAAAAGAAATTCCAAGCTGAACATCATGGTGGTTGGACAGCAAGATAACCAACCACAACATTGTGTTAATTAAAACTGTGGAAACAGTAAGAAAAATGAATTTATGAACATTATACTTATAGAACTGTTTGAGTTTCAATATATACACAAATTTATACATGTCTCAAACCAACATAGCAATCTAAGGTCAAAGCAGAACATTTTACATTATCAGCTCTGAACTTCAGCCAATACATCAATAGAGATGATGCCTTCAAGAGCAAATGTAATTTTCACCCAACAGATACAGTATGAAATAGGGGCACTTTTAGCATATGAAATGTCATGTTTTGTGAAGAAAGCTTGTATTGTGCTTGGTTTAAATGATAGAGTCAGATTTAATATCACTGCCACATGTCATTAAAATGTGTTGTTTTGTGACAGCAGTACTGTGCAATACACAAAACACTAAATTACAGTAAGAAATATATACGTATACAAAAAATTAAAATTAGTACAAAAGGAGTGGGGGGAAATAGTGAGGTAGAGTACATGGGCTAATGTTCATTCAGAAATCTGATGGCAGAGAGGAAGAAGCTAAAATGCTGAGTGTTTGTTATCACGTTCCTGTACCATCTCCTGGATGATAGCAATAACGGGCATACCCTCTGCGATTGGGGTCCTTAATGATGGATGCCAGGTTCTTCCGATCCTGTGCAGGGGCCCCTCCATACCAAACAGTGATGCAACCAATTCAAATGCTCTCCAGAACACATCTGGAGAAAAATTTGCTATATTTGTGGCTAAATTTGCTGATGATACTAAGATAGGTGGAGGAGAGGGTAGTGTTGAGGAAACAGAGAGCCCAGAGAGACTTAAGATAGTTTAGGGGAGTAGGCAAAGTGGCAAATGAAATACAATGCTGGAAAGTGTACAGTCATGCACTTTGGTGGAAAAAAAAAGGCAGATGATTTAGATGGGGAGAGAATTCAAAATGCAGAGACGCAAAGGGACTTGGGAGTCCTCATGCAAGATACCCTAAAGGTTAACCTCCAGGTTGAGTTGGTTGTGAAGAAGGCGAATGCATTGTTAACATTCAATTCTAGAAGTATAGAATATAAGAGCAGGGATATGATGTTGAGGCTCTATAAGGCACTCGTGAGACCACACTCGGAGTATCGTATGCAGTTTTGGGCTCCTTATTTTAGAAAGGATATACTGACATTGGAGAGGGTTCAGAGAAGATTCACAAGAATGATTCCAGGAATGAAAGGGTTACTGTACAAGGTACGTCTGGCAGCTCTTGGGCTGTATTCCTTGGAGTTCAGGAGAATGCGGGGACAGGGGGGATCTCATAGAAACACTCCAAATGTTAAAAGGCCTAAACAGATTAGATATGGCAAAGTTATTTCTCATGGTAGGGGATTCTAGGTCAAGAGGGCACGACTTCAGGATTGAAGGATGTCCTTTTAGAATTGAGATGTGGAGAAACTACTTTAGTCAGAGGGTGGTAAATCTGTGGAATTCGTTGCCAAGAGTGGCAGTGGAGGCCAAGTCTTTGGGTGTATTTAAGGCAGCGATAGATAGGTTCTTGATTAGCCAGGGAATCAAAGGGTATGGGGTGATGGCAGGGTAGTGGGGATGCCTGGAAGAATTGGATTAACCCATGATTGAATGATGGAGCAGACTCGATGGGCTGAATGGCCTACTTCTGCTCCTATGTCTTATATGGTCCTCAAACACCTAATGAAATACAGCTGCTGTCATGCCTTCTTTGTAATTGCATCAATATGTTGGGCCCAGGATAGATTTTCACAGCGGTCGACACCCAGGAACTTGAAACGGCTCACCCTTTTCACCGCTCGATTCCTTGATGAGGTGTGTCCCTTGACTTTCCCGTCCTGATGAGCATAATCAATTCCTTGGCCGTACAGATGTAGAGTGCAAGGTCATTGTTGCAACACCACTCAAACAGCTGATCTATCTCACTCCGGTACACCACCTCCATACCACTGAAATTCTGCCAATGTATTGTATCACTGGCAAAATTTATAGATAGAGTTTAAGCAGTGCCTTGCCAGTCATGTGTGTAGAGAGAGGGAAACAAGGGGCCGAGGTGCACTGGTGTTCTCAGTCAGGAGGTGTTACTTCCTATCTGCACTGACTGTAACCGCCTAATCAGGAAGCCATTTTAGGTTAACCTCATCTCTTCAAAGCAAAAATTAATTTGCCTGAGCCAAAGCAAAACAGACAGTATTTCCCAAATATGTGCATTCTATTTCAATTAAATTTAATGAAACTTTGCTATATACTAAATAAAACAGGTTTTTAGTTCAGCAAATCAAATACAGAATACCAAAACTGAATCTTCAACTAGTCTCCAGCACTTAAGATTTATATCTACATAAACAATCTGCGCCAGGTTACACTGGCATTAAAACAGCATCTCTACTCATTTAGATATCTGTAGAAGTATTTAAAATGTTAAAGTAATTAATAAGCTTGAACACTTAGATTTGGGAAGTTCGTCTGATTTAAAATAGACAGTTGGACGGGTCAGGATATGGCTTATCTAGCTGTCAAGCATTCTCTTAAACTTTTTTAAAAATGCCCAGGACTTGTCATGGTCTCTCCAAGCAACTAGGTCAACAAGGATTGACGATTTAAGTGTGCAAATTGGTACTATAGGATTAATAGAAATGAAGATCAAGGTCAACACCAAGTGCAGGGAAATTGTTCATTATATTTTCCCCCCCAAAAAAACAACAGGCAACTATAGTTTAAAAAAAATAATTTAGTAGCAATTTAGTGGATGTTGTTTGAAGAAACAGAATAAAATTGAACTACAGAGAAATCAGGTAGTTTGGAAGTCGAGATAGATGTGGATTTTAATTCAGTCTCAAATACACTGAGCATATAGAAATGTAGCTAGAACTTGGCATTCTCAAACAGTACACATATACAAGACAGCCACGACAGATGTAACTATTCCTTTGAGCCAAAACTTGAGCACTCTGAGTTAAAGACCCCAGGTACACATAGAGAGAATAGGAAGTGGCTTTGGAATATACTGAAATGATCGCCTGGAAGTAATAAAGGCAAAGAACCAGAGTCAAATTGACAGTTGTATGGTTTAGAATTAGGGAAAGTGACATTACCCACACTCCACTGCACATCAATGGCTCCGCTGTGGAACCAGTGAACAGCACAAAGTTTCTTGGTGTGCACGTAACAGGGTGATCTAACCTGACCTACGCACCACCTCACTAGTGAAAAAGACACAGCTGCAGGCAGCAAGGCATTGGACTGCAAGAACCTCAGAGGATAGTAAAATCTGCTGAGAGGACCACTGGGTTCTCCCTTCCCCCATCTGTGGCGTTTACCGGGAGCACTGTGGACACTGTTGGGGATCCCTACCACCCACCTCATGATCCCTTTGACCCACTACCATCTGGAACGAGATACAGGATTGCCAGGCTGGGTAACAGCTTCTTCCCTCAGGCTGTGAGAGTAATGAATACCCTACCACCACCGAGGTCTTGTCACTAGGACAGTGAGCTATTTATCCGTGCTGTATACTACATGCATTTTGAATTGTACATTATGAATTTATTCATGGTAATATTTTGTTTGATATGCTGTGTAGTATATGTATTGTGAGACCAACATGGTCCAGAGGAACGTTGTTTCATTTGGTTGTATATACATACAATTACATGGCAGCAAACCTGAACTTGAACAGTAGTGATATGAGATATGCGATGGGAGACTCAAGGCAAAAAGGATAAAGGTACCAAGCCTGCAGCTCAGCGGAACCAGGATCTCTGCTGGATCTGATACTTGCCATTTGATATTTTACAAAATCAGTTATGCCCAATAAAGTCTACAACAGGGACACCAAGTGCAGAACTTCCTCTATTGGCCAAGACACAGAACATCAGGAGGGAATTAGGGCAAAACTCCATAAAACACCACTTATGCAATATCTGAAATCCCATGTGGCTCTAGTTACCACATAACAGGAGAAATGTAACCACTGTATACAATTTAGAAGCTCAGATAAAGAGTCCTTTCAATCTCTCTTTGCTTAACAGAAGTCAAAGAATCAAAACAGTCGTTACGTAAGTAAGCAGAAGAGATTTTTCCAAGCAGAGGGTAGGTAGAAAGGAATTCTGAACTTTAAATCCCCAAAAATAGAGACATATTACAAAGGATAACGGTGCTTCAAAGTACAGGGCAACAAAGGACAGGTCCAAAAGAGTGTTAACTTTTTTTTGGAGTACCATTTAGTGAAAATTCAAAGTGACAGGTTGCATGAAATAACTATGATTAAGTATACTGCAAGTAGAGGAAAAGAAGTTTAAATGTAAAATTGAGTGATTATGTCAAGCAATTTACATGCAATCAATAAAATGTAAAAAAAAAGTTACATCTCATCCTAGAAATTCAGTCATGGGAACTAAGCAAATCATAATTTAATGCTTTCTACTTTTATAGTAATGAAGACATCACGGAAGGACAAACATATTTTATAATCCAGTACGTAAAGTTCCCATGACATCCACCAAAGCATCATTGCTATGACTAGAGAATGACAAACATCATAACCCATCTGTTGTGTTGCCTGGCACTTCCATCAGATCAGTTCAGTTAGCCACAAAGAGTCCTTTCCAGCTCAAATATAGAACAGTTGGACTGGAGACCCTCACTCCTGTTCCAAACCCACACAAGCAAGGCTTTTCAGAGTGTTTAGAGCAAATGACAAGAAATCTACTAAAAAAAAGGCTTGAAAACAAATGCAAAAATTATTGTTCAGCCTAGAATGAGACCAAAAAAAACTAAACTATTACCAGGGATAAAATTATGTACAGTAGAAAACTGGGTTATTAGCATGAAAATTGAGCTATTTTCATTAGCAACTAGCACGAGCTGGTGCTTATACTGTGTGCTTCCACCCATTTCAAAGACATTACAGTAATAGGTAAAGGCAAGTAAAAAGGAATATATATTTTGTTGAACAGCGCGGTACCATAATGGCGAGGGGAATGCTATTACAGCAACAGCAACCCGAGTTCAACTCCACTGCTGTCTGTAAGGAGTTTGTACATTCTCCAACTTTGTGTCTCCCCTCTGGGTGCTCCGGTTTCCTTCCACTTTCCAAAATTGTACAGGTTAGTAGATTAATTGGTTATGTGGTTGTATATTGGACTCAGACCGGAAAGGCCTGTCACATCTCTAGATAAAATGAATAAGCAGCCACTTGCCTCATCTGATTTCTGTGTAAGATTTGCTGTTCCTTTGGCCCTACAGATTTGTATTATTTTTTTACAGAAAAAAAAATTGATGTACCCAACCCTATCGAGTCTCCTTTTTCTACAGGAGTCCCGTCAAAGCCAAAGATGATTACTTCAAATGGAGGTACAAACAGCTGCAGATACTGGAAAACTGGGACAAATTAATAACCTGCTCGAAGAACTCAGCATGTGAAGCAGTATCTGTGGCAGCAGAGCCAAGAGAGTAGAGAGAAGGCATCCAGTACGTAGAGAGAAGTGAGACGGAAGCTCATAAGCGAAAGGTGGAACCAGATTTGCGAGAGAGGTGGTGGGCAGGTAGAGCCAGAGGGATGATGGGTAAATGGAGAATTATGAGAGGGCGGATAAGTTAGGTTTCAAAACAACTAAGATAATAAGGGATACGAGTTCAGGACTCTCAATACATGTGTTCTTGCTGCAGATAACTTTTTTTCAATCTCTTTATTGATTTTAGAATATATAAACAAAACATAGCAATGATACAAATAATAGGAGATAAATTGTTACACTTACAAACAGTAATTATAAAGTCCAATATTGAAATTTGACAAAGCTCCCAATCATGTAAAACTAACAACGGATAAAACAGATCAAAAAAAACTAAAAAAAAAGCATGAAAAAGAAAAAAAAACCAAAACCAAAAAGAAAACCCCAACCCAAAAGAAAGACAAAATTAATCAACTAAACTAAAATACTTGGGCAAATCTAAGAACTTAAAAATGAAAAAGAAGAAAACCTCAGTGCCAACGACTCCATTCCCCTCCAACAACAATACAGAGAAATAGAATAGGTTTGGAAATAAAGATATTACATTAAGTGAAAATGCTGAATGAATGGCCTCCAAGTTTTTTCAAACTTGATGGAAGGGTCATAAACTGCACTTCTAATTTTCTCCAAATTCAAACACACCATAGTTTGTGAAAACCAATGAAATACCTTAGGAGGATTAATCTCTTTCCAATTCAATAAAATAGACCTTCTGGCCATTAAAGTAAGAAATGCAATCATTCTTCGTGATGAAGAGGTTAAATTATTTAAATCTATCATTGGTAGTCCAAAGATAGCAGTAATTGGATGAGGTTGTAAGTCTATATTTAGGACCGTTGAAATAATATCAAAAATATCTTTCCAATATTTCTCCAACAGGGGACATGACCAAAACATGTGGGTTAGAGAAGCTATCTCGGAATGACATCTATCACATATTGGATTAATATAAGAGTAATAACGAGATAGTTTATCTTTGGACATATGAGGCCTGTGCACTACTGTAAACTGTATCAACCTATGCTTAGCACATACAGAGGATGAATTCACCAACTGAAGAATTTTTTCCCATTTTTCAGTCGGTATATTAATCTCAAGTTCTCTTTCCCAGTCAGCTTTAATTTTATTAGAAGCATCAGGACATAGATTCATAATTATATTATATATAATTGCTACTACACTTTTCTGAGAGAGATTTAAATCTAAAATTTTTTCCAAAATATCCGTTGGATATGGATGTGGGAAGTTAGGGGTAACAGTAATTAAAAAATTCCTAATCTAAATATTCCTAAATGTAAATATCTGAAAAAATGAGATCTGGGTAAGTTATATTTATTAGAAAGTTGATCAAAAGACATAAAACAATTATCCATAAATAAATCGCGAAAAGATATTATACCTTTAATTTTCCAATCAGAGTAGGCTTGATCCATCGTGGAAGGTTGAAAAAGAAAGTTTGACAAGATAGGGCTTGCTAGGATAAATTGATTAAACCCAAAAAATCTTCGAAATTGAAACCATATACGTAAAGTATGCTTAACTATTGGGTTATTCATTTGTTTATATAATTTAAAAGAAGTAAAAGGAAGTGAAGTTCCTAAAACCGAACCCAAGGAAAGCCCTTGTAATGAATTAGATTCAAGATTTACCCAATGAGGTACATCCAGATCTCGTAACCAAAATTTTAAATATCGAATATTAATTGCCCAATAATAGAATCTAAAATTCGGGAGGGCAAGCCCTCCCTCCTTTTTAGACTTCTGTAAATACCTTTTACCTAACCTAGGATTTTTATTCTGCCAAATACATGAGGAAATTTTTGAGTCTACATTATCAAAAAAAGATTTTGGGATGAAAATTGGGACTGATTGGAATATATACAAAAATTTAGGCAAAATGATCATCTTAATAGCATTAATCCGACCAATCAAAGACAAAGAGATTGGCGACCATTTGGTAAATAACAGTTTAATCTGATCAATTAAAGGTAAAAAATTAGCTTTAAATAAATCTTTATATTTTTTCGTAATTGTTATCCCTAAATATATAAATGAATCATTAACCAGTTTAAATGGTAAAAATCGATAAATAGGTACATGCTTATTTAAAGGGAATAATTCACTCTTATTAAGATTCAATTTGTAACCAGAGAAGTTACTAAATTGAGCTAACAGATCTAAGATAGCAGGAATTGACTTCTCCGGGTTAGAGATGTATAACAACAAATCATCTGCATATAATGATAACTTATGTATTTCGTTCCCACGGGTAATACCAACAATATTTGGCGAGTTACGAATAGCAATTGCTAAAGGTTCAAGAGCAATATTAAATAGCAAAGGACTAAGAGGGCAACCTTGCCTAGTGCCACGAAAAAGACGAAAAAAGGGAGATCTATAATTATTTGTACAAACCGAGGCTACCGGGGAGTAATATAACAATTTAATCCAAGATATAAATGTCAAATTAAAATTAAATTTCTCAAGAACATTAAATAAATAAGGCCATTCGACTCTGTCAAAAGCTTTCTCAGCATCTAAAGAGATAATACATTCCGGGGTGGTAAATGAAGGGGTATAAACAATATTCATTAACCTCCTAATATTAAAGGATGAATAGCAATTCTTAATGAATCCGGTTTGATCCATGGAAATAATTTGAGGTGTAACACCTTCTCCAATCTAGTTGCTAGAATTTTTGAAAAAATTTTAGAGTCTACATTCAAAAGAGATATCGGTCTGTATGATGTACAATCAGTAGGATCTTTATTCTTTTTAAGAATTAAGGAAATAAAGGCTTCATAAAACGATTGTGGTAATTTACCTAAGCTGATTGCTTCCTTGAATATTCTAGACAACTTAGAGGAAAGAATGGAGGAAAAAATTTTTTAAAAATTCCACTGTAAACCCATCCGGACCGGGTGCTTTACCAGAATTCAAAGATGAAATTGCAGTTATTATTTCTTCCTCTGAAATGGAAGTTTCTAATGATAGGGACTCTTCGGGTGATAATTAGATAACTTAATTTTAAAACATAACAGGCATGTATAACATTAATTACCACAGGATCCTCAATCAAACTTGGATCTTCCAGTACAGGGCCTGATCATCTGACCTGCTCCTAAAGTATCTGGCTTCCCTCTCACTCCCTCTTAGAGATTTGCCATTTGCTGACCCAATCCTGGACTCGCTCGTTTTTGCAGCACACCCTGTAATCCAACCAACTTTACAAGGCTGCAGCAATAATGTGCCGTGTCCATGGGAATAATTTGCAGCACTAGAACCTGCCAATTTGGCAAGTAATGTTTAACTGTCTCGTAATATGGCACATCTTTCCAAGCATTTGTTATTATCACCATGTCACCATTTAGAAATTCCAGCAATTCTTCTATCCTTCTCTGCACTCTATTTGTGTGTACATTTCCTTGCTTTACCTTCACTTCTCCAGGCTCAGTTTCATGAGTAAAAACCCAGGACCAATCCTTGCAGGGAAGCACAACCTAGTCTAAGCGACTATCCTTTGCTCTCTTTCATTCTTTTAAAAAAAGTGATCTGATAACCATACAGTAATCTACCCAGCAATTCAAAATACCCCCACTTTCAAGCTTACTTTGCTATAGACTTTAAAAACCTCAAATAAATGGCATGTTGATTTATACCTGCCAACAATTTTAGTTAGTCAGGGCTCAAAGCTATTTAGGAGCCATCCTCACTTTTAAATATTTTCCATCTGGATTCTAATTCTCCACTTTTTAAAAAAAGTTTTAGTATTTTTCCCCATTAATCAGATGTTTACAATTCCTATTCATTATTTAATTAAACAGAAAAATTGTAGCTGTTTAGCGGCTAATCACTGCACTACAGGAAGGATGTGGGGGCTCTGAAGAGGGTACCGAAGGTTTACCAGGATGTTGACTAGATTTAAGTGCATTCATTATCTACAAGGAGAGAATGGACAAATTTGGAATTGGAGACCGAGGGGAAACCGGACAGAAGTGTACAAAATTGTGATAATCTGAGCCCTACCCAGGACAGAAATATCAAATACAAGAGAGCAGAGTTTTAAGGTGAGAGGAGGAAGGTTTCAGAGGCAAGCTTTTTTTTAAAAAAACTAGTTCACATTGTCATCACGATTGGCCAAAAGGTCTGATTCTGCGATGAGTTCTATGTAACAATCTAAAAACTAGTGTTTCTATCATCTCCAATGGTTGCTTATGTATCAGCACAATACCACAACCAAGTTTTAAAAATTACACTCACAAGTAATTCTATTTCTCACTGAATTTTTCTAGCTTGTCTTGTTATCTGCAGGTCAAAACATTTACTTTCTATATTCAGTGATTTAATTTTGTAATTTTTCTTTAAAAATATTCAATTTGTCCTTTGTCAAATACTAGTTGAATGTCCTTTTATTTATCCACAATCATTTTGTTCATCTGTCTTTTAGTAGAATTATTTTTTATCATTGCCTTTGATCATCTTCAAAGATATTTTTAAATTAACTTTTAAGATTTTCTCTCCACTTTCAGATTCACACAATTTTCTCACTTACAGTATGTCACGTAAACATTAATTTTGAAGTGTATCGCTTGAGATATTTACGACATAGAGCATTTACAACTGAAACCTGGGTCAGCAAGCCAAGGGAGCCATTTAGGCTAATGCTACTTCAGTTTGCAATGGGTTGAGGCATTTTAAGAGAACGAATTTAGGTAGTTCAGATGAATTTAGGTAGAATTTTCTATTACTTTTATTGATCAATGCCCATGCCCCTTTCTACCATCCTCTGTTCACCTTCCTCATCACACTGGCCTGGCTGCCACAACCATTTCTTCTCAGAAGTTTCAAACAGTCACATCCCAATTTAAACTCTAATCAAAAATAAAATCCTCCAGCTCAGCTGACATCACAGAATCTGGAATGTTCTTACTTTTCACACACGTGCCCACTTTTACTTCAGGCACATTCAAACTGATTCTCTGTTCTGGTCTATTCTCCTCCCAATAAAAATGTCTCCTAGACACTTCTCCAGGTTCGATTCCATTTACCAGGCTTTATTGCATATTGGGTTTCCTTAAGGTTGCCATAACTTGGTGTGGGTCAGTGGGGGTGGAGCTCCCACTACCTATTAAATGCTCTCAATGGCATGTGTCTCAAATAGCTTCTAACAACCAATCCAGTCCCTGGCCTTCACGTGTGATTTAGCTACTAAGCCCTGGCAGATTGGGCAAAGGCAGGTTACTGGCACTTTAAAACCGGTCACTCCAGGTACATGAGGCTTATTAGCTGTGGCTGGCAGATCATCTAGAAGGAAAACTCTGACCTTAAACCTCCAATGACCTGCAGCTATGGGGAAGGCTTCAGGAGTAAACCCCGAGGAAATATACCTTGGCAGTACTACATTGAGTTCAATGCCCACTGGCAACTCCTGCAATGCGGCTGGTGCTAAGCTTTTCCTTGGAATTCATCAGCTGCTGGGGGTGGAGGTGGGAAACAGAAGAGGTTGGGGGACCCTGCTGCATGAGCAACAGCTTGCTCCAAGTATTGTACTGCTCTGGTTTGTGTACCGACTGAACATAAGACAGCTAGGACACAACATCCATGGTCGACCTGACCATCGGAGGGCTTCATTGTATAATTACATAATCCATTGAATGTCATACAACAAACTGCAGCTTTCTACCATATCACATTTTCAATCTCAGTACCTGCAAAAGCCTTTGTCACAACTCGTATGTTTAATCAAGTCATGAATGTCAAAGCACAAAATTTTCTCTTCAGATATCTACAGCATACAGTTCTCCAGATACTGATGTGCCCTTTCTGACAGGAAATTTTAGACCAATTCACATTCCTGGTTTTCTGTTATGGAGACATTGCACTGGCCTAAAAAAAGTCTAATCAGACAGCTGCTAAGCAAACCAGTGAGAGTGACACTGATTTACACTGGGATCTTTCTTCAAAGATGGTTGCGGGAATCACTGATAACTATTAAATAACGGCTTCACCTGCAGCTGTACTTAAACCAAACAGTATTAGTACTTGGGCCTCTCCAATAACTGTCTGAGGTCTTGATTTTCAAATGCTGTTTTCATTAGCAGACCAAAAGTTGAGCGTGTACTTCACAAATGTTTTGCTATCCAAATTATTGTGTGCAAATGATTGAGAAGATCTGAGGGGGGCGGGGGGTCATTACTATTAATTTACAGTTATTACAGTCACAACGAAACACCTACTCTGTATGGTCTATTCTATTGCCTTCAAAGCAGAAAAGGTTCATCACCTTGACCCCAGAGATAAAGGGGCTGTTTTCTGTAGAACAATGAGGTGAACTGTACATATTTCTGATAGTTTAAAAGATGATTAAGGAAGATAGAGCTATATAAAACTTCGGTTGAGCCTCTTTGGTTCCTGTACTGTACTTTTTTTTTAAATGGTCCATAATCTTACCAAAATATACAAGATTCTTAGAGGGCTTTGCACAGTACTTGATGCGATGCTTAAAATCAAGAACTAGGGATCAGAGTCTCAGACTAAAGCAAAGCATATCCAAGGCTGAGACAAAAAAGAATTTCCTGTGCGGGTGACGAACCTCTTTACACAAAACATGCTTATGACTCAGTATTTAAGACTGATGACTTTTTCGTTAGTACAGGAATCAGGCACAAAGGCAGAGTTAAGTCTAACCAAAAAAAAAACCAAGGCGTGCTTAAGAGCCTGAATTCAAGCTCATTTTGTGTGTACTGAATAGCTGAACTACTTGAGATCCACATTCCTTAAATAGGTTCATTTGTCTTGATGTTAAATTGAGATAATTATTAAAATTATTAATTATTAGCAATTAATTAAATCGTTGCTTTATTTTGCACTGATTTAATTCTTATTTGACATTTCAATTAACTACAGCTAACAAAAGCAATTAACACAGTATAAATTTATTCTTTAACCCCAAGTTTGATCTCAGCTCCTCAAAAGGCCATCTCAAACCCTAAATGAACGGAAGAAAAGCTGTCCGGGAGTCTCCGAACCTTAAGCATTCATGCAGTGACATGCAGTCCACCCCTGCCTATGCAAACTAATGGAAGCTGGCTCACTACATGACATAAATCTAGAATAAAAAGCAGAAAATGCTACAAACACTGAGATCCAGCAGCGGTAAGCAATGGAATAAACTCCACCCCCCCCCTTCATTCTTCCATGGTCTTCTGTCCCCTCCTATCAAACTCCCCCTTCTCCAGTCCTGTATCTCTCTCACCAATCAACTTTCCAGCTCTCTACTTCATCCTCCCCCTCCCAGTTTCACCCATCACCTTGTGTTATCTCTCCCCTCTCCACCTTTTAAATCTACTCATTTATTTTTCTCCAATCCTCGATGGGGGGGTGGGGGGGTCAGAGAAGAGATCCTTCTTGGTTGACAGCTGTGACTAATAAGGCCCCAGCTATGCACAATCTCAAATGATTAGACTGAGGGGAGATTTATTAGAGGATGTTAGGGCTTCAAAGGCGCATGGACAAACTGAATATGTAAGAACATGAAAATGGAATATAAAGTGCAAAGTTACGCACTGCAGTGCACGAACTTTCAGAGACTTGCAAAGCTTACATTCAAAGGGGCCCAGATGTGCTTGTATACAGGTTAATGAAAGACCATGCAAAAGCAATTTGGAAGGCGAATACATATTACCCTTTATTATGAGAGGATTTGTATACTGCATTGTAAAGAACCTTAGCAAAATCACACCTGGAATACTGGAAAGAAATTTGTTCTTGCCAAAGGACTGCGGTGAATATTCAGCAGTTTGGTTTCAGAGCATGTTTGCCATAGTTTTAGAGCTCTTTCAACAATTCCTCCAGGGCTTTACAGACTGGATGCAGTAAGGGTATTTCCACTGGCCGAGAAGTACAAAACTCAGAATAAGGGAGAGGCCATTTAGGATCAAAATTTGAAATCCCTCAAATTAAAAGGGCAGCAAGTCTTTAGAATTTTATACCCTGGAAGACTGTGGAACCTCAGTTAGTAGCTTCATTCCCAAAACAGATCCAAAGATTGCTGGATATCAAGGGAATCGATGGGTATGAAGAATATGCTGGAAAGGGCACGGAGTGAGGTTAAATGAATGGCAGAGCAGGCATGGAGAGACAGGTCTGTCCACTATTTATATATTAACCTTCTTCTGGAAAGTCACAGATGAATCAGGGACAATCAACATAGATTTGTTGTGAGAAGGTCACTTTTGACAAGCTCAACCTACATTTCTTAAGCAGGTTACAGCAATTGATGAAGGCAGTACAATTGTGCAATCTACATGGACTTTAACAAGCATTCTGATGGAACGGTGAGGAGGATTGCAATGGGAGAGAGTGACAAATTGGATTTGAAATCTGTTCAGTGACCGAAAATAAAAGGTAATTAATAACTAATATGCTTCCTTGTGACTAGAAGACCATTACCAGTGGAGCTCCAGTGGTCAATACTTAATTCCTTGCTTCCTGTGACATTAACTATTTGCAAATAGGTAAGAGGGGCATGGAAGTTATGGTCTGGGTGCAGGTAGATGGGACAAAGCAGTAAAGTGGGTTAGCACAGACTAGACAAGCCAAATGGCCTAAAGAAGATTGGGTGACTGGCAGGAGACAAAGACTGGGAATAAAGAGGATTTATTCTGGTTGGCTGTCAGAAGCTAATATTTCCATATAAACCGAAACCTACCCCACCCAGCAGTAATTATTCCAAAATTTACTTTTTCCATGGAAATAATTCAAAACATGTGCAACTCAGGTGGTGAATGATTGGGTTGAGCTGTTCTCCAATGAGGGCAATTTAGAGAAGTTATTTTCTCCATGTATGCCTACCCCCAAGTCTCAATAAAACTCAAATGCCCAAGCAACCAATCAGCCTGTTCCATCATGGGTACAGCTCTTCCCACAAGGACATTTACAGGAAGCAATGTCACAGGAAGACAGCATTCAGAATAGGAATCAGGTTCATTATCACTGAAATCCGTTATAAAATTTGTTGATTTGTGGCAGCAATATAGTGCAAGAAATCTGGCGAAAGAGGGGAAGAAGCTGTTCTGAAAGTGTGGAGTGTGCGTCTCTAGACTCCCGCACCTCCTCCCTGAAGGTAGTAATGAGAAGGCATATCCTGGAAGGTGTACCATCACCATCCAGACCATGCAATCTTCTCCATGCTGCTATTAGGTAGGAGATGCAAGACAGTCAAAACCCTAGACTTGTCATGTATAATGAACTCCACAGATTCACTCCCCTCTGGATAAATATATTTCTTCTTTCATCTAAGGACATCGCCTAAAAACAGAGATGAGGAGGAATTTCTTTAGCCAGAGGGTCACGTCTCTATTGAATTCTTTGCCACGGACCACTATGGAGGCCAAGTCATTGAGTATCTTTACCGCAGAGGTTGATGGGTTCTTGATTAGCAAGGGCGCCAAAGGTTACAGGGAGAAGGCAGAAGAACACGGTTGATAGGGATAATAGATCAGCCATGATGGAATGGTGGAGCAGACTTGATGGGCCAAATGGCTTAATTCTGCTCCTATGTGTAAACAAAGAATTAAATGTTGTACATTCCCATCCCTCCAAGCTGTACATACACTTCCAGGTAGGCATACATTTGATTCCGGGGAAACAAAGTGAATCAATTGTGCATGACACTTCTATGCTGACTGCAGATGGGCCTTTCCAACATGCAATAACCAATACAAGGGATGGTACCTTCAAAGATATGTACACTGAACTGTCATGTTAACTTAGCCTGTCAGCTTGGATTTTCCCCAAATATCTGAACTGTCAATTCTGCAAGTCACACTACATCAATTTCACTTCAGGTGCATTTGAATGTTTAGAAACTCAAATTATGAATACAAAAATTAACTGCTCAAATGCAGTTATTTGAACTTCAATAGAATAGTCCCTCCTTGTACGCCAAGATCATCCATCTTCGTCAATTGCTTTCAGCAGAACGGTCATGTGAAACGGGATTTAAAACATCACAGTGACATTAACCCACTAACACCCCATCCGACAAAGCAGGAAGCCAATGAACTGCCTTCTCCAGAGGGCGGGCGGGCAGAACATTTCCAGAAGCTTCAGTCGCAGCCACAGTGGTCACTTCATGTGGCAGGAGCCATTCACGCCCGACAAGCCAACGAGCAGCCCCGCGCAGGCAGGCAGGCGGACGCCGCACCTACTCCCAGCTCCAGGCTGCGGCCTCCACCCTCCCCACCCGGCCGGTGACGTCAGCGGCTCGGGCCTGACGACCGGCAGCACGTCCGCCCCGTCTCTATGGCAACGTCTCCCCCCCGCCCCACCCGTCTGTCCCCGGGACACTGCGCTCAACTTTTCACCGGGAAGCTTCGGCCTCGCCGTGTCCCCACACTGCTGGCCTGCGCCCCGGCCCCGGCCCCGGCCCACCCTCACTCTCCGCCCCCCCAGCCCATCCTCACCCCTCCCCCCGACCTGTCCCTCCCCGGGCCCACCCTGACACTCTTCTTCCCCCCCCCTCCCACCGGCCTACCCTCACACTGTCCCTCCCCAGCCCATCCTCCCCCCTCCCCCCGACCTGTCCCTCCCCGGGCCCACCCTGACACTCTTCTTCCCCCCTCCTCCTCCCACCGGCCTACCCTCACACTGTCCCTCCCCAGCCCATCCTCCCCCCTCCCCCCGACCTGTCCCTCCCCGGGCCCACCCTGACACTCTTCTTCCCCCCCCCCACCGGCCTACCCTCACACTGTCCCTCCCCAGCCCATCCTCCCCCCTCCTCCCGACCTGTCCCTCCCCGGGCCCACCCTGACACTCTTCTTCCCCCCCCCCCACCGGCCTACCCTCACACTGTCCCTCCCCAGCCCATCCTCCCCCCTCCTCCCGACCTGTCCCTCCCCGGGCCCACCCTGACACTCTTCTTCCCCCCCTCCCACCGGCCTACCCTCACACTGTCCCTCCCCAGCCCATCCTCCCCCCTCCCCCCGACCTGTCCCTCCCCGGGCCCACCCTGACACTCTTCTTCCCCCCCCTCCCACCGGCCTACCCTCACACTGTCCCTCCCCAGCCCATCCTCCCCCCTCCCCCCGACCTGTCCCTCCCCGGGCCCACCCTGACACTCTTCTTCCCCCCCCCCACCGGCCTACCCTCACACTGTCCCTCCCCAGCCCATCCTCCCCCCTCCTCCCGACCTGTCCCTCCCCGGGCCCACCCTGACACTCTTCTTCCCCCCCCTCCCACCGGCCTACCCTCACACTGTCCCTCCCCAGCCCATCCTCCCCCCTCCTCCCGACCTGTCCCTCCCCGGGCCCACCCTGACACTCTTCTTCCCCCCCCCTCCCACCGGCCTACCCTCACACTGTCCCTCCCCAGCCCATCCTCCCCCCTCCCCCCGACCTGTCCCTCCCCGGGTCCACTCTCATTACCCCCCCCGGCCCACCCTGACACTCTTCTTCCCCCCCCCCACCGGCCTACCCTCACACTGTCCCCCCCGTCCACTCATCCCCCCCAGCCCATCCTCACTCCTCCCCCCGAGTCCACTCTCATTGCCCCCCCCTTGACCCACCCCCCCGGCCCACCCTGACACTCTTCTTACCCCACCCCGCCTATCCTCACACTGTCCCCACCGTCCACTCATTCCCTCCCCAGCCCATCCTCCCCCCTCCCCCCGACCTGCCCCTCCCCGGGCCCACCCTGACACTCTTCTTCCCCCCCCTCCCACCGGCCTACCCTCACACTGTCCCTCCCCAGCCCATCCTCCCCCCTCCCCCCGACCTGTCCCTCCCCGGGTCCACTCTCATTGCCCCCTCCCCTTGACCCACCCTCACACTCTTCTTCCCCCCCCCACCGGCCTACCCTCACACTGTCCCCCCCAGCCCACCCTCACCCCTCCCCCCGACCTGTCCCTCCCCGGGTCCACTCTCATTACCCCACCTTGACCCACCCCCCCGGCCCACCCTGACACTCTTCTTACCCCACCCCGCATACCCTCACACTGTCCCCCCCGTCCACTCATTCCCCCCCCAGCCCATCCTCACTCCTCCCCCCGACCTGTCCCTCCCCGGGTCCACTCTCATTGCCCCCTCCCCCTTTACCCACCCTCACACCCCCGAACGGCCCGCCCTCCTGCCCCCCCCCGGTCCACTTTCACTCCCGCCCTCGACCTGTCTCTCCAGCCCACCCTCACACTCCTGAAATCCCCTCCCGGCCTACCTAGCCTCACACTCTTCACTCCTGAACCATGCCCCCCCCCCAGCGCATCGTCACACCCATCGATCTATCCCCGGAACCCCTCTACTCGCCGAGCTGCTGCGGTCAACACTACGCCCCCGCTTCCCCTCAGTCATCTCGGTGTGCCTACTGAGCCGGCCCCGCGGAACACCAGGCCGCCCGGCGCCATGTCGACGCCATGAGGCTTCCCTATCGCCTCACTCGCTGAAAGCGGAAGTGGTTTCGCCAGGGGCCGAGAGAAAAACCCCGGACCGTCTACAACAGGTATTTAGTTTAATGGGAGGCCCGGTTTCCCGGCCGCCGTACCTTGGTGATTCGCCTGGGAAGCATGCCCGCCATTCTGGTCGATGTCTGCCCACTCTCCGGCCTTCCTTTCTCTCCCCACCGAACTGCGAGGGAAGCAGAGTCGCTCGCTTCTCTCCGCACCCTTCCCCCACTTCCGCATGCGCCGAGCGCGCGCGGGCTCCCGGGATCTGGAGTCCTTACGGCGCGGGGAACTACAATACCCGAGATGCAATCCGCCTCCTCGACTCACTCAATCACAAGTACAGTAACTCAGGCGGAAGGCTTGAGAAATTCACCAGGCCAGTAGCATCTATAGACAAAAGTACAGTCAACGTCTCAGGCCGAAACCCTTCGGCAGGACAGGTCCTTCAATCACCTGGGCCTCTGATCTCGGAATGTGTGCTGGGAAATGAAACTCAGTGTACATTCTGCAAAATGGAAAGCAAAAGTACTGAGGGTCGAGGTTTTGCAATGAAAATAAAGTGTTGACGGTGTACACGAAGAGTTGGGCAGATGTTAGAAATCTCAAATAGAAAATGATTGTCAGATTGGTCAGGTAACGTGGACAAACAAACAATGCTTTAGGGAAACAAGAGGAATTCTGCAGATGCTGGAAATTCAAGCAACACACATCAAAGTTGCTGGTGAACGCAGCAGGTCAGGCAGCATCTCTAGGAAGAGGTACAGTTGACGTTTCAGGCCGGGACCCTTCAGGTCAGGACGAAGGGTCTCGGCCTGAAACGTCGACTGTACCTCTTCCTAGAGATGCTGCCTGGCCTGCTGCATTCACCAGCAACTTTGATGTGTGTTGCTTAATGCTTCAGGGATTGACAATCAGAAATATTGAAGATACTGAAAATTGAAATAAAAATAGAAAATGCTGGAAACACTCGGCAGTTCAACCAGCACATCCCTCTTTCATAAGACCATGGTATGTAGCAGAATTAGGCCATTCGTCCCACCCAGTCTGCTCTACCATTTCATCATGGCTGATCCAATTTTCCTCTCAGCCTCAATCTCCTGCCTTCTCCCCATATCCCTTGATGCCCTGACCAATCAAAAATCTATCAGCCTCTGTCTTAAATATGCATAAAGCCTTGGCCTCTACAGATTCACCCCTCTCTGGCTGAACCACCTTCAATTACTCCAAAAGACGGAGGTTTGGTAAAATACTGAAAGGCTTTTATTCACTGTACAATACGACCTCCACAGTGAGTGTCTGCCCCAGGACTGAGGGGGAGGGGCAAGGCGAACACCTTTATACAGGACTCTGTGGGAGGAGCCACAGGGGCAGTCAGCAGAGGTGTGTGTCCAGACAGGTAACCCAGTTACAACATATATACATGGTTTATCACATTCACCCCTCCTTTTTTTAAAAAGAGTCCCGCGGGGTGAAGTGACTGACAATATTTATAGGTTAAGTCTATCAGGCGGTCGAGTCCGTCGCTGTGATCTACGTAGCACCGGTGGTGATTGCACCGGCGATGGTGGTTGTGCTGGCTCCGGCCTGACTTCAGGTGCCAGCACGTTAGGCGTCGGTAATCCCTCGTGCATGTGCGTCGTGCCCGGTATGGGAGTGTCGTGTGGTATCTATATAGGGTTTGGGGAGCACGGTGTCTCGTGGGTACATACATTGGTGGGTACGGGGTCAACAGTCACCATGGAGTGTTCAGGGTAGGGGCCCGGAGCTCCTGCGGGTGCCAGGTCGCGGCTGGAGACCGTGACCTCCCGCCCATCAGGTAAAACCACGTAGGCATACTGGGGGTTCGCATGAAGTAAGTGAACCCTCTGGACTATCAGGGAGTATTTATTGCTCCTCGCATGTTTCCGGAGCAGCACTGGCCCCGGGGACGTCAGCCAAGATGGTAGAGTGGTTCCAGTGTTCGATTTTCTGGGAAAAGAAAAGAGCCGCTCATGAGGGGTGGCATTGGTGGCTGTGCATAACAGGGAGCGGATGGAGTGGAGTGCCTCGGGAAGGACCTCCTGCCAGCGGGAGACCGGCAGTCCCTTTGACCTGAGGGCTAAGAGTGTGTCCTTCCACACCATGTCATTCTCCTTCTCCACCTGTCCATTCCCCCGGGGATTATAGCTCGTGGTCCTACTGGTTGCAATTCCCCTAGCTAGTAGATATTGGTGCAGCTCGTCACTCATAAACGAGGACCCTCTGTCACTGTGGATATAGCATGGGTATCCGAACAGAGTGAAGAGCTTGCGCAGGGCTTTTATAACTGACGTGGTAGTGGTGTCAGGGCAGAGGATGGCGAAGGGGAACCGCGAGTACTCGTCAATTACGTTAAGAAAGTACACATTGCAGTTGGTGGAGGGAAGGGGGCCCTTAAAGTCAACACTCAGTCGCTCAAAGGGGTGGGTGGCCTTGATGAGTGGTGCCTTTTCGGGTCGGTAGAAGTGCGGTTTGCACTCTGCGCAGACTTGGCAGTCCCTGGTCATCATCCTGATCTCCTCAAGGGAGTAAGGCAGGTTCCGGGCTTTCACGAAGTGGAAAAGCCGGGTGACTCCCGGGCGGCAAAGGTCTACATGTAGGGCCTATAGCCGGTCGATCTGCGCGCTGGCGCATGTTCCCCGGGATAGGGCATCGGAGGGCTCGTTGAGCTTCCCAGGCCTGTACATGATGTCATAGTTGTAGGTGGAGAGTTCGATTCTCCACCTCAGAATTTTATCATTCTTGATTTTGCTCCGCTGCTGATTATTAAACATGAACACGACTGAGCGCTGGTCAGTTAGCAGGGTGAACCTTTTGCCGGCAAGATAGTGCCTCCAGTGCCTTATAGCTTCCACTATGGCCTGGGCCTCTTTCTCTACCGCAGAGTGCCAAATTTCAGGGCCTTGAAGGGTACGGGAGAAGAACGCCACTGGTCTTCCTGCCTGGTTGAGGGTAGCAGCCAGCGCAAAGTCGGAGGCGTCACTCTCTACTTGGAAGGGAATGGCCTCATCCACCGCATGCATTGCTGCTTTGGCAATGTCCCCTTTTATGCGGCTGAAGGCCGCGTGGGCCTCGGCAGAGAGGGGGAATGTGGTGGACTTGACCAGGGGGCGGGCCTTGTCTGCATAGTTAAGAGACCCGTTGGGCGTAATATGAAAAGAAGCCCAGGCACCTTTTGAGGGCTCTGAGGGTATTGGGAAGAGGGAGTTCCAACAAGGGGCTCATACGGTTGGGGTCAGGGCCAATGACTCCATTCTCCACGACGCACCCAAGGATAGCAAGTCGGGTGGTCCCAAATACACACTTGTCCTTGTTATAGGTGAGGTTGAAAGATTTGGCCACTTGGAGAAATTTTTGGAGGTTGTTGTCGTGATCCTGCTGGTCGTGACCGCAGATGGTGATTGAAGACAGATACACCATTTGTGACACCAAAGGGGACGCGCAGGAATTGATAAAGCCTGCCGTCCGCCTCGAAGGCGGTGTAAGGGTGGTCCTCCCGATGGATGGGGAGCTGATGGTAAGCGGATTTTAGGTCTATGGTCGAGTACACCTTGTACTGTGCTATCTGATTGACCATATCCACGATGCGGGGTAGAGGGTACGCGTCGAGCTGCGTGAACCTATTGATGGTCTGGCTATAGTCCATGACCATCCTATTCTTCTCACCGTTCCGAACAACCACCACCTGCGCCCTCCAAGGACTTGTGCTTGTCTCAATGACCCCCTCCCTGAGCAGCCGCTGCACCTCCGACTTAATGAAAGCTCTGCCCCCCCGCTGTACCTCCTGCTTTTAGTTGCCACAGGTTTATAGTCGGGGGTCAGGTTGGCGAACAGCGGTGGGGGAGGGATCCTGAGGGTGGAGAGGCCGCAAGTGGTGTCGGTAGTGTGGCAGTTGGCATGGTGTTGGGTGGGATGTGCGGATCACTGTGTGTGTGTGGTCAGTAGTGGGGTATGTGACGTATTCCTACAAAACAGGGGATTTATGACAGTAATTGGCGGGAGGGGCCCATCATACTTCATTGTCACACTTTTCAGGTGTCTCTGGAAGTCCAACCCCAATAGCACAGGGGCACGTTTGAGGAGTAACGTAAAGTCTCGATATTCTGTGCCCTGCACCACTAGCATCGCTACACAACCCCCCCGGATGTCTGTTGTATGTGACCCGGAGGCCATGGTGACCCTCTGACTTACCGGCCGTATCATGAATCCACAATGCTGCACCGTGGCCGGGTGGATAAAACTCTCCGTGCTGCCTGTGTCAAACAGGCAGCTTGTCCTGTGCCCCTCCACCAGGATGTCCATCATCGACCTTGCGAGCTGGTGGGGAGCGCTTTGGTCAAGGGTCACGGAAGCCAGGGTGGGGTCGCTGTCTTGATCCGGCGTGGTGGGGTGCCCCGTGAGCACCCGTTGGTCGTAGGCGGTGGGAGGTGGCGCCGACCAAAATGGCCGCCCCCATGTCTCGCACGTGGTGGCAGTGTGCAGGGAAGATGGCGACCCCCACGTCTCGCACGCGGCGCTGCTCGATCCCGCTCGCGGTTTTGACTTACAGACCTTGGCGAAGTGGCCCTTCTTTCCGCAGCTGGAACAGGTAGCTTGTCGGGCTGCGCAGCGTTTCCGGGGGTGCTTCTCCAGTCCGTAGAAGTAGCACTTCGCGGACTCACAACTGGCTGCAACCGAGGTCGATTCGCCGGCAGGTTGCGGGGTCTGCGGCGCCCACGAGGCCATCAGGGATCACGTGCCTGGAGAGCCTCGGAGTTATGCAGAGCGGCCTCCAATGTATCAGCCAGCTCGATCGCCGAACTTAGGGTAAGATCGGCTTTTTCCAGCAGCCGCTGGCGCACGTACACTGACCTGGTCCCCGTAACGAAGGGGCCTCTCACTAGGAGTTCTGCATGCTGCGCCACCGTCAGCTCCTGGCAATTGCAGGCCTGCACGAGTGTCTGTAGGGCCCGGACAAACTCAGCACTCGATTCCCTGGACCGTTGTTGCCGTGTTGCTAAGCGATGCCGAGCATAGACGCTGTGTATCAGCCGCAGGTATTGTCTTTTGAGTGCGTTCATCGCGCCGTCGTAGTTTGGCTGGTCTCTGATCAGCGAATAAACCCGTGGACTGACCCTGGAGAGTAGAACTCTGCGCTTCACTACGGGGTCGGTCGCTTTAATCTCCTCTAGATACGCTTCGAAGCAGGCCAGCCAGAGTTCGAAAGCGTTTCCAGCATCAGGCATTTGTGGATCGAGGTCTAATTTTTCTGGTCTCAGGGCCTGTTCCATGTTTTAAAACGTACAGCGAATAAAATTGAAGCACCTTCAATTACTCCAAAAGACTGAGGTTTGGTAAAATACTGAAAGGCTTTTATTCGCTGTACAATACAGCCTCCACAGTGAGTGTCTTCCCCCGGACTGAGGGGGAGGGGCAAGGCGAACACCTTTATACAGGACTGTGGGAGGAACCACAGGGGCAGTCAGCAGAGGGGTGTGTCCAGACAGGCAACCCAGTTACAACATATATACATGGTTTACCACACTGGCTAAAGAAATTCTTCCTCTTCTCTGCTCCAGAAGGACTCTCCTCTATTCTGAGGCTGTGTCCTCTGGTCTTAAATTCTCCCAACACAGGAAACATTCTCTCCACATCTACTCTATCAAGGCCTTTCAACATTCTATAGGTTTCAATGAGGTCACTCCTCATTGTTTTGAATTCCAGTGAATACAGGCCCAGACCCATCAAATGCTCTTCATATGACAAGCCATTCAATCTGGAATCATTCTTGTGAACCTTCTTTGAACTCTCCAGTTTCAGCTCATCCTTTTTAAGATGGGTCCAAAACTGCTCACAATGCTCCAAGTGAGGCCTCAGCAATGCTTTATGAAGTCTCTACATTACATCCTTGCTTTTACAGTGTCTATAAAAAGTATTTATCCTGCACCCCCCCCCCCGCAGAAGTTTTCATGTTTTATTGCTTTACGACAGTGAATCACAGTGTATTTAATTTGGCTTTTTTTTACATTGATCAACAGAAAAAAAGACTCTATCATGTCAAAGTGAAAACAGATCTCCACAAAGTGATCTAAGTTAATTTCAAATATAAAACACAAATGAATTGATTGTGTCAGTATTCACCCTCTTCAAGTCAGTATTTAGTAGATGCACCTTTGGTAGCAATTACAGCCTTGAGCCTGTGGGGAAAGGTCTCAATCAGCTTTGCACATCTGGGCACTGCAATTTTTCCATAATCGTCTTTACAAAACTGCTCATGCTGTGTCAGATTGCATGGGGATCGTGAGTGAACAGCCCTTTTCAAGTCCAGCTGCAAATTCTCAATTGGATTGAGGTCTGGACTCTGACTTGGCCACTCCTGGATATTAACTTTGTTGTTTTTAAGCCACTTCTGTGTAGCTTTGGTTTTATGCTTGGGGTCATTTGTCTTGCTAGAAAACAAAACTTCTCCCAAGTTACAGTTCTCTTACAGATTGCATCAGGGTTTCCTTCAGGATTTCCCTGTATTTTGCTGGATTCATTTTACCCTCTACCCTCACCCTTCCATGGCCTGCTGCAGTGAAGCATCCCAACAGCATGATACAGCTTCACAGTAGGGATGGTGTGTTTTTAATGATGTGCAGTGTTTGGCTTACACCAAACATAGCATTTAGCCTGGTGGCCAGAAAGCTCAGTTCTGGTTTCATCAGACCATAGAACCTTCTTCCAGCTGACTTCAGAGCCTCCACATGCCTTCTGGCAAACTCTAGCTTTCATGTGAGTCTTTTTCAACAGAGTCTTTCTCTCTGACACTCTCCCATAAAGCTGTGACTGGTGAAGCACCCGGGCAACAGTTATTGTATGAGCAGTCTCCCCCATCTCTGCCACAGAAACTTGTAACTCCTCCAGAGTCGTCATGAGTCTCCTGGTGGCCTCCCTCACTAGTCTCCTTCTTGCACGGTCACTCAGTTTTTGAGGACGGCCTGCTCTAGGCAGATTTACAGCTGTGCCATATTCTTTCCATTTCTTGATGATTGACTTAACTGTACTCCAAGGGATATTCAATGACTTGGAAATTATCTTGTATCCATCTCCTGACTTGTGCTTTTCAATAATCTTTTTGTGGAGGTGCTGGGAGCGTTGTTTTGTTTTCATGGTGTAGTTTTTGCCAGGTTATTGACTCACCAGCTTGGACCTTCCAGATACAGATCTGCTTCTTTCACCATAATCAATTGAAACACCTTGACTGCACACAGTGATCTCCATTTAACTAATTATGTGGCTTCTCAAAACAAATGACTGCACCAGTGATGATTTGGCGTGTCATATTAAAGGAGGGGGGGTGAATACTTATGCAATCAATTATATTGTGATTTATATTGTAATTAATTTATATCACTTTGTAGAGATCTGTTTTCACTTTGACACGAAAGAGTCTTTTTCTGTTGATTAGTGTCAAAAAAGCCAAATTAAATCCACTGTGATTCAATGTTGTAAAATAATAAAACATGAAAACTTCCAAGGGGGTGAATACATTCTATAGGCTCTGTATATTCTAGTCCCCTTGAAATGAAGGCTAACATTGCATTTGCCTTCCTTACTACAGACTCAACCTGTAAATTAAGCTCTAGGGAATCCTGCACAAGGTATCCCAAGTCCCTTGGTACAGTGTTTTGTATTTTCTCACCATTTAGAAAATAGCCAACCCTTTAATTTCTTCTACCAAAGTGCATGGCCATCACTTCCCGACATCGTACTCCATCTGCCATTTCTTTGCCCATTCTCCTAACCTGCCTGTCCTTCTGTAGCCTCTCTACTTCCTCAGAACTACCTGCCCCTCCACCTAGCTTCAAATCGTCTCCAAACTTTGCAACAAAGCCATCAATTCCATCATTCAAATCATTGACATACAACTTAAAAAGAACCGGTCCCGACACAGACCCTTGTGGAACACTTCTAGTCACTGGCAGCCAACCAGAAAAGGCTCCCTTTATTCCCAGTCTTTGCCTCCTGCCAATCAGCCACTGCTTTATTCATGCTAGAATCCTTGTAATACCATGGGCTCGTAGCTTGTAAGCAGCCTCATGTGTGGCACCTTGTCAAAGGCCTTCTGAAAATCCAAGTACACAACATCAACCGATTCTCCTTTGTCTATCCTGCCTGTTATTTCTTCAAAGAATTCCAACAGATTTGTCAGCAAGATTTTCCCTTGAGGAAACCATGCTGTCTACAGTTTATTTTGCCTCCAAGTACCCTGAGACCTCATCCTCAATAATCAACTCCAACATCTTCCCAACCACTGAGGTCAGACTAACTGGCCTAGAGTTTCCTTTCTTCTGCCTCTCTCCCTTCTTGAAGAGTGGAATGACATTTGCAATTTTCCAGTCTTCCAGAACCATTCCAGAATCTAGCAATTCTTGAAAAATCATTATTAATGCCTCCAAAATCTCTTTAGCCACCTCTTTCAGAACCTTGGGGTGTACATAATCTGGTCCAGGTGATTTATCTACCTTCAGACCTTTCAGTTTTCCAAGAACTTTCTCTCTAGTATTGGTAACTTCTCATACTTCATGACTCCTGACACTTGGAACTGCCACCATACTGCTAGTGTCTTCCACAGTGATGACTGATGCAAAATACTTCATCAGTGCACCCCCCATTACTGCCTCTCCAGCATCATTTTCCAGTTTTCCAATATCCAATCTTGCCTCTCTTGTACACTTTATGTATCAGAAGAAACTTTTGCTATCCTCTTTAATATCACTGGCTAGCTTACTTTCATATTCCATCTTTACCTTCTTAATGACTTTTTTAGTTGCCTTCTATTGGTTTTTAAAAGCTTCGCAGTTGTCTAACTTCACACTAATCTTTGCCGTATTATATGCCCTCTCTTTGGCTTTTATGTCGGCTTTGACTTTTCTTGTTAGCCATCTTGAGTCACCTTGCCTTCAGAATACTTCTTCCTCTTTGGGATGTATATATTCTATGCCGTCTGAATTGCTGCTCTGCCAGTGTTCTTTTCCAATCAATTCTGGCCAACTCCTCTCTCTTGTTTCTGTAATTCCTTTTAATCCACTATAATACTGATACATCTGACTTTCGCTTCTCCTCAAATTTCAGGGTGAATTCGATCATTTTATAATCACTTTCCCTTCAGAGTTCTTTTACCTTAAGCTTTCTAGTTCATTGCACAACACCCATTCCAGAATAGCTGATCCCCTAGAGGGCTCATCCATGAGCTGTTCTAAAAAGCCATCTCATAGGCACACTAGAAATGTTTCCCTCCTGGAATCCAGCACTAATCTGATTCACCCAATCTACCTGCATATTGAAGTTCCCCATAACTATACTGCACACTTGGCAAGCATTTTCTATCTCCCGTTATAATTTGTAGACCACATCCTCACTACTGTTTGGGGGTCTGTATACAACTCCCATCAGGGTTTTTTTTACTCTTGCAGTTCCTTAGCTCTATCCACAATGATTCAACACCTTCCGGCCATGTCTCATCTCTTTCTAATGACTTGATTTCATTTTTTACCGACAGAGCAATGTTGCCCCTTCTGCCTTCTTGCCTGTCCTTTCGATACAGTGTGTATCCCTGGACATTGAGCTCCCAGCTATAATCTTCTTTCAGCCATGATTCAGTGATACCTACAACATCATACCTGCCAATTGCAACTGTGCTGCAAGTTCATCGACCTTATTCCATACACTGTGTGCATTCATTCACCCTTTGCGATTTTGTCTGCCTTTTACATTGCAACTTATCCTGTTGATTGCAATTTTGCCCTGTCAGCAGCCTCTCCTCATTACACATTGTCTGTTTATAAACCAGCTACCTCATCTTCAGCACTATCATCCGCCTTTCCTACGATATTTCTTGCATTGAAATGTAGGCAGCTCAGGACACTAGTTGCACCATGCTCAATCTTTTTGATTCCTAACTTTGAATGCCGTCTTACCGACATCTGTCTCCACAACCTCTGTACTAATCTTTGTGGAAATCTAGTTCCCAGCACCCTGCAACTTTAGTTTAAACCCCACCATTCAGCATTAACAAACCTTCCTGCTAGGATATTAGTCCTCCTCCAGTTCATGTGCAAACCATCCCTTCTGTATAGATCCCACCTTCCCTTGAAGAGAGCCCAATGATCCAAAAATCTTATGCTCTCCCTCTTGCACCAACTGCTTAGCCACATGTTAAACTGTATGATCTTCCTAGTTCAGGTCTCACTAGCGCGTGGCACAGGTAGCAATCCTGAGATCACAACCCTGGAGCTCCTGCCCTTTAACTAACTCCCCAAACTCCCTATACAGAACCTTGTCTCTAATCCTACTCATGCCATTGGTACCTGCATGGACCACATCCTCTGGCTGTTCACCCTCCTACTTAAGGGTGCCAAGGACTCGATCTGAGATATCCTGGACCCTCGCACCTGGGAGGCAACATACCATCCAGGAATCTCATTCTTGCCCACAGAACCTCCTGTCCATTCCCTAACTAACAAATTCCCTACGACCATAGCGTGCCTCTTCTCCCCCCTTCCCTTCTAAGACTCAGTGCCAGAGACCCGACTATTGTGATTTTCCTCTGTTAGGTCATTCCCACACCATCCCAACAGTATTCAAAGTGATATACCTGTTATTGAAGGGGATGGTCAAAGGGTACTCTACACTGGCTCCTTAACCCCTTTCTCCTTCCTGACTTTCACCCAGTTTTCTCTGTCCTGCACCTTGGCTGTAACCACATCTCACCCTCTCAGCTTCCAAAATGATCCGGGTTCATCCAGTTCCAGCTCGCTCTCCTTAATGGGAATCGTTAGAAGCTGCAGCTGGATGCACTTCTGACAGTTGTCGTCGTCAGGGTTACTGGAGGACTCTCTGCCTTATCACATTCTGCAAGAGCAGCATTCAATTATCCCACCCGGCATCTCTATTGTCCTAGCTGAGCAAATATAAAATCACAACCTTAACCATGAGCTTTTCTTTGCTTTCTCTGCTTTCTCTGACTGAAGCTTCGAAGAGTTAAAGCCTCAAGATCACCACCCTGACTCTGTCCACTCAGGTAACAGCCACTGCCTTCCTTTAAGTTGCTCTTGCTAATCAATGCCAAGCGGCAATTGGATGCTGCTCAAAGCTCTTTTTCACTGTAGCGACCCACTCTGCTGGCAGAGGACCTGATTGAAGTACCCTCCTCTCAAAGCTTACGATGTCTGCATTGGCCGCTGGTCAAAGCTCTTTCCTTAGTATTTTTCCTTAACCATGGCTTCTCTTCAACGAAAGTGGACAAACCCCTCAATGCCATGGCCCCCACCCTTTACACAGTCCTGTCCCACCTGGACAACGGTGTCTCCTAAGTTAGAGTGCTGATCAGTGACATCAGTTCTGCTTTCAATACAATCATTCCCCAGAAGCTGGTGGGAAAGCTGTCCATGTTGGGTCACAACACCTCCCTCTCTAACTGGATCTTGGACTTTCTGATACACAGTCCATATTGACAGCAACATCTCTAGCTCAGCACATTGAGCTCCACTTCCTGCCCAGGGCTGTGTGCTTTGCCCTCTGCTGTTCACACTGCTACTGCCCGATTGTATTGCCAGTTCCAGTTCTAACCGCACCGTGGCCAGTCATTGCTGACGACACAACAGTGGTTGGCCTCATTGGTAACAATGATGAAACAGCATACAGGGAAGAGCTAGAGTAGCGTTGACTGGTGTAAGCAAAATCTGAGTGTCAACATGAACAAGACTAAAGAGTAGATTGTGGACTTCAGGAAGATACAGGCTCACCACTTCCAACTGTACATCAACTACTACTCTGGAGAGAGCTGGAAGCACTGAATTTCTTGTATTTATTACTGACAATCTCACCTGCTCCCTCAACACCACCTCTTTTGTCAAGAGAGCACATCAGTGCCTCCATTTTTGAGGAGACTGAGGCATCAAACCACCTCATGCTTACTACGTTCTACCAGACCACCACCCAAACCAGTTGCATCACTGGCTGGTATGGGAATTGCAGTGCATCAGGTCACACGATTCTGCAACAGATAGTGAAGACTACTGAAAACATCATCAGGGTCTCTTTCCCCACCCCTGTTCAGGACACACAGCGGTGCCCTAGAATTTTCTCAATTTCTGCACAAATATTGACCTAAAATGTGATCAGAACTTCACGTAAGTCCTAAAATTAGATAAAGATAACCTAATTAAATAAATAGCATTAAAAAACATTGTACATGTTCACTAATTTATTGAGAAAAATTATCCAATATTACATGTATTTGTTGGAAAATTATGTGAACCTTTGCTTTCAGTAACTGGTGTGACCCCCTCTTGTACATCAATAACTTCAACCAAGTGTTTCCAGTAACTGTTGATCAGCCCTGTATATTGACTTGGAGGAATTACAGGCCATTCTTCCTTACTAAACTGCTTCAACTCTGGGATGTTGGTGGGCTGCCTTGCGTGAATTGCTTGCTTCAAGTCCTTCCACAATATTACCATAGGATTAAGGTCAGGACTTTGACTTGCAATTCCAAAACACAAATTTTCTTCTTTTTAACCCATTCTGTTGTTGATTTACTTTTGCCTTTCGATCATTGTCTTGTTGCATTATCCAGCTTCTATTCAGCTTCAGGTGACGGACTGCTACCCTGACATTCTCCTGTAAAATGTCTTGATACTATTTTGAATTAATTGTTCTCTCAGTGATTGCAAGCTGTCCGTGCCCTGAGGCAGCAAAGCAGCCCCAAACCATGATGCTCCTTCCACCATGCTTCATAGGTGGGATAAGTTTGGTTGTTGATGTGCAGTGCAGTGTGCATTTCTGCCAAAAAGTTCAACTTTTGTCTTACCTGTCCACAGAGCATTGTCCCAGAAGTGTTGTTGAACTTCCAGGTGGTCTTTTTCAAACTTGAGATGTGCAGCAATGCGTTTTTTGGAGAGCAGTGGTTTCCTCTGTGGTGTCCTTCCAAGAACACCTTCCTTGTTCAGTTTTTTTTCTTATAGTGGACACATGAACAGAGACTTTAGCAAGTTCTAGAGATTTCTGCAAGTCTTTTGCTGTTACCCTTGGGTTCTTTTTCACCTCCTTCAGCATTCATTGCACATTGTGCTCTTGGTGTGATCTTTGCAGGACGCCCACTCTTAGCGAGAGTAGCAACAGTACTGAGTTTCCTCCGTTTGTAGACAATTTCTCTTACTGTGGACTGATGAACACTCAGGTCCTTAGAAATGCTTTTATAACATTTTCGAGCTTCATGTATCTCTACAATTCTTCTAAGGTCCTCTGAAAGTTGTTTTGATCAAGGCATGGTGCACATAAACTGATCTTTCTTGAGAAGAGCAGACTCTGTCAGTAACTTGACTTATGTGTCTTTTTTATAGGGCAGGGCACCTCTATAACTCACACCTCCAATCTCATGTCATTGATTGGAACACCTGACTCCAAATAGCTTTTGTAGAAGGCATTACCCAGAGGTTCACATACTTTTTCCAACAAATACGTGTAATACTAGATCATTTTTCTCAACAATAAATGAACAAGTATAATGTTTTTTGTGTTAGTTACTTAATTGGGTTCTCTCTATCTAGTTTTAGGACTTGCATGAAGATCTGATCACATTTTAGGTCATACTTATGCACAAATAGAGAAAATTCTACAGGGTTCACAAACTTTCTAGCACCACTGTATATCAGAAATACTGTATACACAGTGCATCCAGCATTGTCAAAGACCCCTCCCATCCTTCTCACAATCTCTATGACCTCCTGCCATCAGGCAGAAGGTACCAAAGCATAAGAACCAGAAATGTCAGGCTTGGTAACAGCTTCTTTCCGCAGCCTGTTAGACTTCTTAACACCCAGCACACGCGTACACCCTGTCTGAATGTGATGCCATTTCCCCAACTCCCCAACTCACACACTGTCATTGTGCAAAGTCACTTTTCATCTTTTATCGCTCTTTTACATATTTACATCACTGCCAGTAACATTATACTGTCTTATATAAACAAGCACCTGGTACTTCATGTCAGCCTGCCAGGCCATGTGCTGATACTATTGTGACTTTACTGTATGTGTTGGATTGTAATTATGTGGTGTGTGTGACTATATGTACTGGGTTTTTCACCTTGGCCCCAGAGAAATGATGTTTCATTTAACTGTATACATGTGTATGGTTGAATAACAATATATGTGAACTTGAACTTGAGAACATTCTCCTAAACAGACCAAGAACAGACCTCCCCCCTATCCTCACTTTCCACTTTACCGGTCTCTATGTGAGTTTATAAAATTATGAGAACCGTAGATAGGGTAGACAATCAGAATCTTCTCCCCTGAGTGGAAATGCCACATACTAGAGGGCATGCATTTAAGCTGAGGGGAGGTAATTATTTTTTACACAGTGGTAGGTGCCTGGAATGGGTTGCCAGGGGTAGTGGTGAAAGAAGCTACAGTAATTATGTTTAAAAGACACATGAATATGCAGGAAGTGGAGGGACATGGATCATAAGAAATAGGAACAGAAATAGGCCATTCAGCCCACCATTCAATCATGGCTGATTTATTATCCCACTTAGCCCCTGCATTCTCCCTATAACCATACGACCATAAGACAAAGGAGCAGAAGTCGGCCATTCGGCCCATCGAGTCTGCTCTGCCTATTTATCATGAGCTGATCCATTCTCCTATTTAGTCCCACTCCCCCGCCTTCTTACCATAACCTTTGATGCCCTGGCTACTCAGATACCTATCAATCTCTGCCTTAAATACACCCAATGACTTGGCCTCCACTGCTGCCTGTGGCAACAAATTCCTTAGATTCACCACCCTCTGACTAAAAAAATTTCTTCGCCTTTGATAACCTTTGATGCCCTGACTAATCAAGAATCTATAACCTATGCTTTAAATATACTCAATGATACGGCCCTCACAGCTGTCCGAGGCAATAAATTCCAGAGACTCACCACCCTCAGGCTAAAGAAAGTGCTTCTCATCTCTGTTCTGAATGGATGTCCCTCTATTCTGAGACTGCGCCTCTGGCCCTAGACTCACATCCTCTCCACATCCACTCTATCTATGCCTTTCAATATTCAAAAGGTTTCAATGAGATTCTCCTGCATTCTTCTAATCTCCAGTAAGAGCGTGCCCAAAGCCATCAAACACTCCCTATATATTAACCCTTTCATTCCTAGAATCGTTCTTGTGAACCTCCTGTGGACTCTCTCCAATGCCTGCACATCCGTTCTTAGATAATGGGTCCAAGACTGCTCACAATACTCCCAAGTGCAATCTGACCAGTGTCTTATTAAGCCTGAGGATCACTTCCTTGCTCTTATATCCTAGGTCTCTCAAAATGAATGCTAACATTGCATTCGCCTTCCCTACCATTGACGCAGCCTGCAAGCTTACCTTTTGAGAATCCTGCACAAGGACTCCCAAGTCCCTTTGTAACTGATTTTTGAATTTTCTCTCCGTTGAGAAAATAGTTTACACTTTTATTTTTCTATGAAAGTGCTTGACCACACACTTCCCTACACTATATTCCATCCACCATTTCTTTGTGCATTCTTCCAGTCTGTCTAAGCCCTTCTTCAGGCTCCATGCTTCCTCTACCTACCTCTGTATCGTCTGCAAACTTGGCCACAAAGCCATCAATTCCATCATCCAAATCATTGCCATACAACAAGACAAGAAGAGGTTCCAATAATGACACCTACGGAACACCACTAGTCACTGACTGCCAACGAGAGTCGGCCCCCTTTATTCCCACTTGCATCCCGCCAGTCAGCCAACCTCCTACCCTTGCTAACATCTCTCCTGTAATACTATGGGCTCTTATCTTGTTAAGTAGCCTTATGTGCGGCATCATGTATAGACAGATGTTCAAAGTTAATGTATTATTAAAGTACATATATGTCACCATATGCTACCTTGAGATTCATTTTCTTGCAGGTATTCACATTAACTACAAAGAAGCACAACAGAGTCAATAAAACACTGCACACAACTACGATGGACAATCAACCAACGTACAAAAGACAACAAACTGTGCTGTGAGGGGATCCAGGAGGGCCCCTATTAACTGTTTGAAGAGAGAAAGAGAGAGTTATTTATCACTGATGGTTTGTTTTGAAAAGAGAGAGAGAGAGACGAAGATTGACAGTTGAACTGTCACGTTAGGGAACGGGAGGTAACTTTGGATTTTTACTTTGGAGATAACACCGAGCAGCTCGAAGATTGCTATGGTGACCAACAGCACATTATTGATGTTACTTTCAAGGACTTGTTGCCTGCTTGCTTGCATTTCTTCACAGACAAAGGAAGGAGGGACTCTTTGAATGACAGGTGATGCTCAGCCTGGTGAGATAAATGGGAGGTCAGATGATACAGACCTCAGACACATGATCTGGACACTGAATGAGCATTGTTGTGCCCGCAGAGAAAGTGGGTTTCGGAGGATCGATTAGGTGGATCGATCCAATCGCTCTTGCAGTGGAAGGAGGAGAAGGGGTTGACTGGTGGGGAGTTGTCCATATGTCCATCCTCTCCTGGGTAATAGCTCCACCACAGAAAACCGGTCCCCCTTGTTAAAGTCACAGTCGGTGACTTTTAAAGGATTTCGGAGGACGACGAGAAGATCAACAGCATCACCTCACCTGAAGACTCAAATCTCTCCCCCCTCTCTCTCCATCACTATTCAACTAAATACCACGAACTGAACTGAACTTTGCTCTACATCGTAAGACTGTATCTTTTTACCCCTAGACTTAAAGAAGCTTGGTTTTCATACATATATTTCCACACTTACTGATTTACGTAGCTATATATATATATATATATAACTATTGTTAACCTGTTTGATTTATCTTCACTTAGTTTACTGTATTGCGTGGTTACTAATAAATATTATTAGTTTATAGACTCCAAAGTGGTTTCTATTTCTGCTGGTTCTTTATTCCCATCACGGGGTACGTGACAATGCAAATACAAAAAGAGAAAAAAAAACAATAAATATCGAGAACATTAATTTTAGAGTCTTTGAAACTGGGTCTTTAGGTTGTAGACAACAGGAATTCTGCAGATGCTGGAAATTCAAGCAACACACATCAAAGTTGCTGGTGAACGCAGCAGGCCAGGCAGCATCGATGCTGCCTGGCCTGCTGCGTTCACCAGCAACTTTGATGTGTGTTGCTTTAGGTTGTAGAACCAGTTCAGTATTGGGGTGAATAAAAGTTATCCCTTCTGGTTCAAGAGCTTGATGGTTGAGGGTAAATGACTTCCTGGTGATGTGGGACTTGAAACCCCCATCCCTGCTTCCTCATGGCAGCGGTGAGAAGAGAGCATGGCCTGGGTGGTGGCAGTCCTTGGTGATGGATGCTGCTTTCCTGCCACAGTGCTCCTTGTTATTCTTAATTCTGGGAAAGGCTTTACCCGTGATGGACTACGCTATATCCATTACTTTTTGTATGCTTTTCTGTTCAAGGACATTGGTGTTTCCATACCAACTCTTGATGCAACCTGTCAGTATACTCTTCATAGCTCTATAGAAGTTTGTCAAAGTCAGATGACATGCTGAATCTTCAAAAACTTCTAGGAAAATAGAGCCACTGCCATGCTTTTTTTTGTAACGGCACTTACCTGCTGAACCTGGGCCAAATTCTCTGAAATGATAACACTGAGGAATTTAAAGTTGCTAACTCTCTTCACCTCTGATCTCCTGATGAGGACTAACAGTGTCCTCCTCCTAGAGTGAATATGAGCTTTGCTGACATTGAACGAGAAGATATTGTTGTTGTGGCACCGTTCAGCCAGACTTTCAATTTGAGATTTAGTTTAATTTCACATCAAGTTTGTTGCAGGTATTGTCGCCAGAAGAGTCTGTTCATGTGCTGTACTGTTGTATTCAATAGAGCATAGTGCACAATTTCAACAAGATTCTACCACCAGATACATATTCTTTTTTTCCCTCAGAGGATCCCAGAGGGATTGTTTCCAGTTTGCTCTTCCTTCTCCACTATCCATTCTTCTCTCTTTCCCTAACTGCGTTCAATAATCTATCAACCAACAAGTTTAGTAAATGCCATATTGCCATGACAACCTGGCCACACCCTAATAATGTTCTTTCCCCAGCTATCCCTTTCCTACCGTATCTGTAACTGAAAATCAATATGCTCTCTCAGCTTTCCGGTGTTGATGAATAATGTCTAAATGGAAACCATAACTCGGTCTTTCTCCAATGATGCTGTCTGGCTTGCTAAGTACCTCCAGCAGTTTGTGTTTGTGTCTCAGATTTCCTTTTATTTTTGTTTTCCTGCTCATCCCAACACCACCAAGCTCAGCTCATCAACAAATCCTTTCATTTACATAACACCTTTTAATATGATGATAAGTTCAATGTCCTTCAAAACACCATCAGCAAGTACAAAATTTGCTCTTGGCTACATAAGACAAGACCAACAGCATTGTCAGAAAGGTAGGTTTTAAAGGAAGCAATGGGTAGAGACGTGGTTAATTGCAGAACATATGACTGTTGCAGCAGAATATGCTGAAGTTCAAGAGGCCTAAACTGAGGCTATGCTGATACCTCAGAAGGCTGCAGAATTGGAACATCTTAAAAGGCAATGCCTGGTGGCCTTTTATGTACGCTTTGAAATTACACCTGTGTGAATCTCTGCAGTATCTGGCGGGCCTGTGAGCTCTATCTCAGAGGCCAAAGTCAGAACATCTTTCAAGAGGGCAAACTTTCGCAAGGCATCAGGCCCCAATAACATACCCGCTAAGGCGGTGAAAACCTGTGCAATGAACTGGCAGGAGGGTTTGAGGATATCTTCAGTCCCTCACTGCTGCAGTTGGAGGATCCCATCTGCTTTGATAGGGCGACAATCATACCAGTGCCCAGGAGGAGCAGGATCAGCTGCCTCAATAATTATGACACATCTACTGTGATGAAGTGCAGTGCTTTGAGAAGTTGGTCATGGCCAGAATCAACTCCTGCCTGGACCCACTGCTATTTGCCTACCAATGCAATAGGTCTACAGCAGAGGCAATCTAACCAGCTCTCCACGCGGCCTTGGACTACCTGGACACCAGCAATACCTACTTCAGGCTGCTGATTTTTGATTACATCTCAGCATACAACAACACCTTTATACCCTCAGTACAAAACAACAAGCTCCAAAACTCTTTTGGCGCAGGCGTGACCTGTACAAGAAGGACGGGTTACACTTGAATCCTAGGGGGACCAATATCCTGGCAGGGAGATTAGCGGGGGCTACTGAGGTGACTTTAAACTAGAATGGTTGGGGGGTGGGAATCAAATTAAAGAGGCTAGGCGTGAGGAGGTTAGTTCACAACAGAGGGATGGGAACGAGTGCAGAGAGACAGAGGGGTGTGAACTGAGGGTAGAAGCAAAAAGTACAAAGGTGAAAAGTAAAAGTGGCAGGCCGACAAATCCAGGGCAAGCATTAAAAAGGGCCACTTTTCAACATAATTGTACAAGGGCTAAGAGAGTTGTAAAAGAGCGCCTGAAGGCTTTATGTGTCAATGCAAGGAGCATTCGTAATAAGGTGGATGAATTGAAAGTGCAGATTGTTATTAATGATTATGATATAGTTGGGATCACAGAGACATGGCTCCAGGGTGACCAGGGATGGGAGCTCAACGTTCAGGGATATTCAATATTCAGGAGGGATAGACATGAAGGAAGGGGAGGTGGGGTGGCGTTGCTGGTTAAAAAAGAGATTAACGCAATAAAAAGGAAGGACATAAGCCAGGAAGATGTGGAATCGATATGGGTAGAGCTGCGTAACACTAAGGGGCAGAAGACGCTGGTGGGAGTTGTGTACAGGCCACCTAACAGTAGTAGTGAGGTCGGAGATGGTATTAAACAGGAAATTAGAAATGTGTGCAATAAAGGAACAGCAGTTATAATGGGTGATTTCAATCTACATGTAGACTGGGTGAACCAAATTGGTAAAGGTGCTGAGGAAGAGGATTTCTTGGAATGTATGCGGGATGGTTTTTTGAACCAATATGTCGAGGAACCGACTAGAGAGCAGGCTATTCTGGACTGGGTTTTGAGCAATGAGGAAGGGTTAATTAGCAATCTTGTCGTGAGAGGCCCCTTGGGTAAGAGTGACCATAATATGGTGGAATTCTTCATTAATATGGAGAGTGACATAGTTAATTCAGAAACAAAGGTTCTGAACTTAAAGAGGGGTAACTTTGAAGGTATGAGACGTGAATTAGCTAAGATAGACTGGCAAATGACACTTAAAGGATTGACGGTGGATATGCAATGGCAAGCATTTAAAGGTTGCATGGATGAACTACAACAATTGTTCATCCCAGTCTGGCAAAAGAATAAATCAAGGAAGGTAGTGCACCCATGGCTGACAAGAGAAATTAGGGATAGTATCAATTCCAAAGAAGTAGCATACAAATTAGCCAGAGAAAGTGGCTCACCTGAGGACTGGGAGAAATTCAGAGTTCAGCAGAGGAGGACAAAGGGCTTAATTAGGAAGGGGAAAAAAGATTATGAGAGAAAACTGGCAGGGAACATAAAAATGGACTGTAAAAGCTTTTATAGATATGTAAAAAGGAAAAGACTGATAAAGACAAATGTAGGTCCCCTGCAGACAGAAACAGGTGAATTGATTATGGGGAGCAAGGACATGGCAGACCAATTGAATAATTACTTTGGTTCTGTCTTCACTAAGGAGGACATAAATAATCTTCCAGAAATAGTTGGGCGACAGAGGGTCCAGTGAGATGGAGGAACTGAGCGAAATACATGTTAGTAGGGAAGTGGTGTTAGGTAAATTGAAGGGATTGAAGGCAGATAAATCCCCAGGGCCAGATGGTCTGCATCCTAGAGTGCTTAAGGAAGTAGCCCAAGAAATAGTGGATGCATTAGTGATAATTTTTCAAAACTCGTTAGATTCTGGACTAGTTCCTGAGGATTGGAGGGTGGCTAATGTAACCCCACTTTTTAAAAAAGGAGGGAGAGAGAAACCGGGGAATTATAGGCCGGTTAGCCTAACATCGGTGGTGGGGAAACTGCTGGAGTCAGTTATCAAGGATGTGATAACAGCACATTTGGAAAGCGGTGAAATGATCGGACAAAGTCAGCATGGATTTGTGAAAGGAAAATCATGTCTGACGAATCTCATAGAATTTTTTGAGGATGTAACTAGTAGAGTGGATAGGGGAGAACCAGTGGATGTGGTATATTTGGATTTTCAAAAGGCTTTTGACAAGGTCCCACACAGGAGATTAGTGTGCAAACTTAAAGCACACTGTATTGGGGGTAAGGTATTGATGTGGGTGGAGAATTGGTTAGCAGACAGAAAGCAAAGAGTGGGAATAAACGGGACCTTTTCAGAATGGCAGGCGGTAACTAGTGGGGTACCGCAAGGCTCAGTGCTGGGACCCCAGTTGTTTACAATATATATTAATGACTTGGATGAGGGAATTAAATGCAGCATCTCCAAGTTTGCGGATGACACGAAGCTGGGTGGCAGTGTTAGCAGTGAGGAGGATGCTAAGAGGATGCAGGGTGACTTGGATAGGTTGGGTGAGTGGGCAAACTCATGGCAGATGCAATTTAATGTGGATAAATGTGAAGTTATCCACTTTGGTGGCAAAAATAGGAAAACAGATTATTATCTGAATGGTGGCCGATTAGGAAAAGGGGAGGTGCAACGAGACCTGGGTGTCATTATACACCAGTCATTGAAAGTGGGCATGCAGGTACAGCAGGCGGTGAAAAAGGCGAATGGTATGCTGGCATTTATAGCGAGAGGATTCGAGTACAGGAGCAGGGAGCTACTACTGCAGTTGTACAAGGCCTTGGTGAGACCACACCTGGAGTATTGTGTGCAGTTTTGGTCCCCTAATCTGAGGAAAGACATCTTTGCCATAGAGGGAGTACAAAGAAGGTTCAGCAGATTGATTCCTGGGATGGCAGGTCTTTCATATGAAGAAAGACTGGATGAACTGGGCTTGTACTCGTTGGAATTTAGAAGATTGAGGGGGGATCTGATTGAAACGTATACGATCCTAAAGGGATTGGACAGGCTAGATGCAGGAAGATTGTTCCCGATGTTGGGGAGGTCCAGAACGAGGGGTCACAGTTTGAGGATAGAGGGGAAGCCTTTTAGGACCGAGATTAGGAAAAACTTCTTCACACAGAGAGTGGTGAATCTATGGAATTCTCTGCCACAGCAAACTGTTGAGGCCAGTTCATTGGCTATGTTTAAGAGGGAGTTAGATATGGCCCTTGTGGCTACGGGGGTCAGGGGGTATGGAGGGAAGGCTGGGGCGGGGTTCTGAGTTGGATGATCAGCCATGATCATAATAAATGGCAGTGCAGGCTCGAAGGGCCGAATGGCCTACTCCTGCACCTATTTTCTATGTTTCTATGTTTCTATGTAAAACCTGGGCCTCCGTAGCTCACTCTGCAACTGAATCCTTGGCAGACCACAATCAGTGCGGTTTGAGAAAATGTCTCCTCTTTGCTGACACTCAACACCTCAAGGATGCGTGCTTAGTACACTTCACCCATGATTGTGTGGCTAGGCACAGCTCAAACACCATCTATAAATTTGCCAATGACACAACCTATTGTCGGCAGGATTTCAGATGGTAACAGGAGTAAGATAAATAGATAGGTTAGCTAGTTGAGTGGTGTCCCAACAACAATATTGAAGTCAGTAAGGCCAAGGAAATAATGCAATTACAAAGAAGGCAAGCCAGTAGCTATATTTTGTATTGCTATATTTATGCTCTATTCTTGGTTGGTGCGGCTGTAACGAAACCCAATTTCCCTCGGGATCTATCTAAGTATATCTATCTATCTTTCTTCTATCTCATTAGGAGTTTGAAGAGATATGAGGAGATATTCTGTTAGAATTGTTACAGAATTCTAACTGTTTGCATCACTGTCTGGTACAGAGGGGTCCTGCACAGGACTAGGAAAAGCTGCAGGAAGATGTAAACTCAGCCAGCTCCAACATAGACACCAGCCTGCCTAGAATCAAGGGCATCTTCAAAAGGCAATACCTCAAAAAGTTGGCATCCATCATTAAGGATCCTCATCACCTTCTTCTTAATACTGCCATCAGAGAGGAAGTGCATGATCCTGAAGACACACTCACACTCAGTGTTTCAGGAACAGCTTCTTTCGCTCCACCATCAGATTTCTGAATGGACAATGAACCCACGTACACTACCTCGATACAATAATTTTTTGCTCTCTTTTCACGTTACTTATTTAATTTAATTATATATGGCTTATTGTAATTTATAGCAGTTTTATTATGTATTGCTCTGTACTGCTGCCACAAAACAACAAATTTCATGACAAGTGCCAATGATATTAAATCTGATTCTGCCTCAACAAGGCAACATCCATCATATGGACCCTATCACCCAGCACGTGCCCTCTTCTCATTACTATCATCATGCTGAGGACACACATTCAATGTTTTAGGAATATCTTCTTCCCCTCAACGATCTGATTTCTGAACAGTTAATAAACCCACAAACACTTCCTTGGTATTTTGTTCCCTTTTGCACGACTGATTTGTTATTTTTTAACTATATATATTTCTTCTTCTGATTTATGGTATATTTTATGTGTTGCACTGTAGTGCTGCTACACAACAACACTTTTCACAACATTTATCAGTGACAATTAACTTGATTCTGAGATTATAGAGAGAAAAAGGATAAAAAATGTAATGGTTTTGATGAAGGATCCCTGACCTGAAATATCAACCCTGTTTCTCTCTCGCAGAAGCTGCCTAAGCCGCTGAGTGTGTTCAGCATTTTCTGGTTTTATTTCAGGTTTCCAGCACCTGCAGTTTATTTTCACTTGCTGAGAATGTTATACTTGAGTTAATGCTTACCTGGGGGTACACATTGTCAAGCATGGTTATAGTGTGGTAATAGGATTTGGTATGCATTGTGCTGGGATGATCAATTTTTAACATTGTCCAACAAGACATACAGTTTGAGAAATTGGTCACAGAATCCTATGTATTTTCCAGCATTATATTATGGATAGAGACATTTTTCCAGAGGGAAATGTGATAATCATCATTTAGAAACATACATCACACTACAGGCCCTTTGGCCCACAAAGCTGTGCCAAACATGTCCTTACTTTAGAAATTACCTCAGGTTACCCATAGCCCTCTATTTTTCTAAGCTCCATGTACCTATCCAGGAGTCTCTTAAAAGACCCTATCATATCCGCCTCCTCCACCATCGCCAGCAGCTCATTCCACGCACTCACCACTCTCTGTGTAAAAAACTTACCCCGACATCTCCTCTGTACCTACTTCCAAGCACCTTAAAACTGTGCCGTCTCGTGCTAGCCATTTCAGCCCTAGGAAAAGGCCTCTGACTGTCCACACAATTTCCAGTCTGTTTTGCTTTACTCTGGAATATCAACTCGTCGTTTGTTGGAGAGGTAAGGACTCATATAGATATACATTTACAAACACAAATCTGTAACTAGTGATGTCAATTTTTTCATGTTTTAATATTCCTCGATGAACTTTGGGTGTTTTATGCCAAACACCGATTGGCCACTTCCACACCATCTAGATTTTCACAAAGATAAACAAAGGATTACAATATTATTTGGTTACTTTTTTATATTCTTTGCACGATTTGTTCTTTCTTTTTTTGTACATTGGATGTTTGACTGACTTTGTGGTGTGGGGTTTTTGTGAATTCTATTGTGTTTCTTTGTTTTGTGACTGCGAGAAGATGAATTTCAAGGTTATATATGGTATACATGGAAAATAAATGTACTTCGAAATTTAAATTCCTCATCCTTATTCTCTCTATAATCTCTTCCAATTCTGTAATCTTCTGAGGTATCTATACTGTTTTAGTTCTGTCCTCTTGAATATCTGGATATTTGGTTGCTTCACCATTAACCCTCATTGAATCCCACATGGACAATTATTCCTATCTTGACTCCTTGAATAGGCAATATCCTCACAAGCTAAGCTTTACATATGTATTAATCCAAGATATGTCTTCAGTAGACAACTGTAGGTTTGTCCCTGAGCCTGGACTAAGACAATTAGTAACCTCCTAACCCCAGGATCCTTCCTGAGGTGTGGCTGATCTATGTCATATCCTGTAGTTTGCTGCTTAACATGACAATAGTAAGCTCGCTGAATGGAAAAAAATTGAGAAAGCCCAGTTTCTTCTACTTTTCATTCCAGTCAGATCAGATACAGTTTGGCAAGGATTTCCCTGCATTACTGGGCTCTCCACTGCAAGCTCATAATGAGGTACAGTGGATTGTAAGGCCAAGTCCATCTTATAGTACAGGAGGTCTGTTAATGAGTCCGAATACAGCAGGAGAATCTCTCCTTGCTCTCAAGCTTTGTATAATAGAATCATAGAAACATAGAAAATAGGTGCAGGAGTAGGCCATTCGGCCCTTCGAGCCTGCACCGCCATTTATTATGATCATGGCTGATCATCCAACTCAGAACCCCGCCCCAGCCTTCCCTCCATACCCCCTGACCCCTGTAGCCACAAGGGCCATATTTAACTCCCTCTTAAATATAGCCAATGAACTGGCCTCAACAGTTTGCTGTGGCAGAGAATTCCACAGATTCACCACTCTCTGTGTGAAGAAGTTTTTCCTAATCTTGGTCCTAAAAGGCTTCCCCTCTATCCTCAAACTGTGACCCCTCATTCTGGACTTCCCCAACATCGGGAACAATCTTCCTGCATCTAGCCTGTCCAATCCCTTTAGGATCTTATACGTTTCAATCAGATCCCCCCTCAATCTTCTAAATTCCAACGAGTACAAGCCCAGTTCATCCAGTCTTTCTTCATATGAAAGACCTGCCATCCCAGGAATCAATCTGCTGAACCTTCTTTGTACTCCCTCTATGGCAAAGATGTCTTTCCTCAGATTAGGGGACCAAAACTGCACACAATACTCCAGGTGTGGTCTCACCAAGGCCTTGTACAATTGCAGTAGTAGCTCCCTGCTCCTGTACTCGAATCCTCTCGCTATAAATGCCAGCATACCATTCGCCTTTTTCACCGCCTGCTGTACCTGCATGCCCACTTTCAATGACTGGTGTATAATGACACCCAGGTCTCGTTGCACCTCCCCTTTTCCTAATCGGCCACCATTCAGATAATAATCTGTTTTCCTATTTTTGCCACCAAAGTGGATAACTTCACATTTATCCACATTAAATTGCATCTGCCATGAGTTTGCCCACTCACCTAACCTATCCCAGTCACCCTGCATCCTCTTAGCATCCTCCTCACAGCTAACACTGCCACCCAGCTTCGTGTCATCCGCAAACTTGGAGATGCTGCATTTAATTCCCTCATCCAATGGAGAGGAGAGAAGAGAGACTGTCTGGGACAGGCATGGTCTTTGGTTATGCCAGCTACTTTACCAAGACAGCAAGAAGTGTAGACTAAGTCTATAAAGGGGAGGCTGGTTCCTGTGATGTACTGAGCTGTGTCTATATCTCTCTGCAATTTCTTGCAGTCACGTGTAGAGCATTTACACACCCAGACAGAATGCATTCTAATGTGCATCAATAAAAATTGATAAGAGTTGCCAAGGACATGCAGAATTTATTTCGCCTTCTGAGGATGTAAAGACGAGAAAGAAGTTATGGGGGGTGGGGTCTGGGAAAAGATCTGGATCATCACCAAGGACAGCTGCAAGTGGAAGAATTATATTTGTCCTTCCATCCCTTCCACTTTTTTATACTGACATTGGTGAGGCCTCATAAGGAGTATTTTAATACACACAAAATGTGGAGGAACTCAGCAGGCCAGATAGCACTGATGGAATAGAGTAAACAGTCGACATTTCAGGCTGAGACTGTTCATCAGGACTTGAAAAAAAGAGATTAAAAGTCACAGTTAGCACAGAGGGGGAACGGTGAGAGAGGGTTTCACTGAACTCCTGTCGAAGGGAAAATTTGAACTTCTTCAGGGTAGGCATCCCTGGAAGAGACTACCCAGTGTAGTAGTTGAATCACAAACAAGAGAAAATCTGCTGATGCTGGAAATCAAAGTAATACACACTCTCTCACGGCTCCCCCTCTGTACTTAATTCTGAGAAACATAGTGTCGCATTTATTTTCTATTTATTATTCAGTTTCCAGTACCTGCTTCATTGCTTCTTGCCTTGACAAGTGACTAGATCACTAGGCCTTTTCAGAGACCAAAAGTCAACTACATTGAGGCCAGACTTTGTCCGTTAAAGTTCAAAGAAAATTTATTATCAAAGTGCATATATATATACAACCCTGGGATTTATTTTCTTGCGGCCATTCACAGTAAATACAAATAAACAAAAAAAAAACATAAATATTGAGAACATGAGATGAAGAGTCCTTGAAAATGAGTCCATGGGTTGTGGGAACAGTTCAGTGTTGAGTTGAGTGAAGTTATTCCCTCTGTTCAAAAGCTTGATTGCTGAGGGGTAATATCTGTTCCCGAACCTGGTGGTGGGGTTCCTGAGGCTCCTGTACCTCCTTCCTGATGGCAGCAGTGAGAAGAGAGCATGGCCTGGATGGTGGAGGTACTTGATGGTGGATGCTGCTTTCCTGCCATAGCACTCCATGTCGATGTGCTCAGTGGTGTGGAGGGCTTTACCCATGATAGACTGGGCTGTATCCGCTGATTTTTGTAGGTTTTCCCATTCAGGGCATTGGCGTTTCCATACCAGACCGTGAAACAACCTGTCACTATATCCACCACACATTTACAGAAGTTTGTCAAAGTTTTAGAGAACATGCTGAATCTTCACAAACTTCTAAGAAAGGGTATTTATGAATCAATGTGGTTCATTTGTGATCATGACTAGGTTTTTTCAAATTCCAAATTACTATAAGTAGGCCCAGGTTATGACAGGGCTCTGGTTTTGAGAGCTGTTCATAATCCAAGCTCATTATAAGCAGGAAATAAACAAAAGCAGTGTATGCGAGAGGATTACAGAAACAGCTAACCAAGCAGATGTGTGAATAGTGGCTGGCAGCCCTGACCTCACTGACTCAGTAAGTCTGTATTTAAAAATAATTCAGCTATATTTGTCACACGTACACTGAAGCATACAATGAATTGTGTCGTTTGAGTCAAATCAAATCAGCACGGATTGTTTTGAGGCAGCCTGCAAATGTCACCATGGTACCATGTCCACAACTTATTAACCCTAAACCATAAGTCATTAGAGTGTGAGAATAAACCAGAGTACCCAGTCATGGGGAGAATGAAGAAACTCCTGTAGCCCCCCGGCCACCCTCAGGGTCGCTCGGCTCGCTGTCGTCTAGGGAAACAGCCTTGGCCCCGGCAAACTGGGTAATTAGTTTGTGTGGATGCTGTGTGATGTACCCCACCCCACCAAATAACAGACAATACACCATATACGATTAAATGATATACAGTTTATAGGTATTACTGGAACTATATAACTAACAGAGAATAAAATATAAAAGGAAAATAAAAGGCGCCACACTTATCAAACTTCAATCTCTTCATGCACAAAACAGTTGGAGCTCAAGGACCTTCTTCGTCACCCTGAGTCTCCCCTCGGACCACCTCGACCGGCCGCCTGGGACCAACAACGGTGGTCGACTAGACGCTCCACACGAGTCCGTCTCCGTCTCCTCTCCTTGCCGAACGTCCCGCTCGGGGTCCGACCCCGTTAGCGGTCATCACAGCAGCTGGTCCGTCCTCTGTCTCTCTCTCTCTCCCGCCTTCTGCCTCAAAACCCTGCGCATACAAATCTTCCAGATACACCAAAGTCATAACAACTATCCCAATTGGTTCACAACATCCTCTTATTACCCCCTAACCCACAACAAGCTGCTAGCGCAAAGCTTTCTCAGCATTTAACATAACAAAGAAGCATTCCCGATTATAACATAACAAAGAAGCCATTTTTAAATTTAACATACAAAAAAAAGAAAGACCCCGTACACTCCTTACAGACAGCATTGGGAATCAGACCCCAGTCGGTGATTACTATAAAGCGATTGCACTAACCACTATGCTATATCGGAATTTAAATTCCACTGTTGCTATATTTTGAACTCAGGTTCCAGGCCTTTGAATTATTTACTCGAGTGCCATCATTCGAGTCGAGCCTGATGTTCTCCTTCGGGGTTGCCTATTGGTGGCTGTAGTGGCCGATCAGGGATCCACATATTCTGGTGCAGTGTGGACACGAGTAAGTAGTGGCTGTGGTTAATAATTGGGTCTTTTGCTTGTTCAGTCTATTCTTTAGCAGCTGCTGCCTGTTCTCTGGGGCACAGCAGGGTTTGCTCTCATGTAGCACAGCTCCCTCTTGAATAACTTTCCTCCAGGAGTATCTATTGAGTGCAATTCTTCCTAGTTTTAAGATGTAATGTTGAACTTCTTCAGGCTGATTTTAATGTTAACTTTGAAACATTTCCTTTACCCACCTTAACTGTTACACCACCACCATCTCTCAGTGACAAAAGACATAGTAGCAGGAGTGGGCCAGCTAACTCTTAGGCCTTCTCTACCATTCAGTCAGAACATGCTTTATCTCAGTTCCACTTTCACGCATAATCAAGGAACAGCAAGCCCCTTATCAAAGGGGGTTGAAATCAAAGCATTCCTCCTGTGTGATAGCAGAGAACACAGTATGTTCATATCAATCATAGAAAGAAGACAAGTACAAAACAACTTGGAAACACACACAGACCAAAAAATGGTATCTGATTAACCACATTATCACTCAATAATGACACATACTTGGCATCAGAATTATCAGGATAATGTGTGACGCAGACCACAAATCAGTTAAGTCGAATGTTCAATCTGCATGTTCTCCCTGCACAGCACAAGTACGTCAGCTGAGCAGAGCGACCTTTGAGTAACTGCACATACAGCAGATGACAGGCTTACTTCATGGCCACCACAACCGCAGGCATGCTACAAGACATTCCATCCTTGCATTCTACATCGATACAAAAGGTAGGTTATAAGCTTAAGAGAAAACAGCCAAAATAATTATGTGAGTCTGACTAATTCAATTATGTCACTGCCACAGATCATGTAAATCTAGTACTGGGCTATTTATAAAGTCATAGAGTAAGTACTACAGCACAGAAACTGGCACTTCAGTCCATCTAGTCAGCCAATGCCACACAATTCTCCTTCGTCCCATCAGCCTGCACCTGGATCACACCGCTCCCATCCATGTACCTTCCAAACTTCTCCTAAATGTTGAAATTTAACCTGGGTCCACCACCTCTGCTGACAAACACGAGAAAATCTGCAGATGCTGGAAATGCAAAGCGACACACACAAAATGCTGGAGGAACTCAGCAGGTCAGGAGGCATCCATGGAAAAGGTAAACAATCTAAGTTTGGGGCCGAGATCCTTCATCAGTCAGGTTTGGCCACGTCGATGAAGGTTTTTGAGAGATTTATGATGAAACATATCAAGTCCTGTCTGAAAAGCAATTTGGATCCACTCCAATTTGCCTATTGGCATAACAGGTCCACAGCAGATGCCATCTCATTGGTTCTTCACTCAACCCTGGAACATTTGGACAGATGCTGTTTATCAACTAAAGCTTGGCATTTAACACCATCATCCCCTCAAAACTAATCAATAAGCTTCAAGACCTTGGCCTCAATACCTCCTTGTGCAATTGAATTCTTGATTTCCTCACTTGCAGACCCCGGTCAGTTCGGATTGACAACAACATCTCCTCCTCAATCTTCATGTGCACAGGTACACCTCAAGCTCTGTGCTTAGTCCCCTGCTCTACTTGCTTTACTGTTATGACCGTCTGGCTAAGCACAGCTCCAATGCCATATTTCGGTTTGCTGATGACAGCACTGCCGCAGGTTGAATCAAAGGTGGTGATGAATCAGCATGTAGGCAGGAGATTGAAAGTCTATCTGAGTGGTGCAACAACATCAACCCTCTTACTCAAGATGAGCAAGACCAAGGAACTGGTTATTGAGTTCAGCTGGAGGAAACTGAGGGTCTATAAACCTGTCTGCATCAGGGACTCTGAGATGCAGAGGGTCAGCAACTTTAAATTGCACCATGTTATCATTTCAGAGTACTGTACCTGGCCTGAGCCCGGCATGTAAGTGCAACTTCGAAGAAAGCACAGTAGCGCCTCTATTTCCTTAGGAGTTTCTGAAGATTGGGTGGCACGGTAGTATAGTAACACAGCACTTTACAGTACCAGTGACCCAGGTTCAATTCCCATCACTGCCTGCAAGGAGCTTGTACGTTCTCCCTGTGACTACGTGGGTTTCCTCCGGGTGCTCTGGTTTCCTCCCACAGTTGGTAGGTGATTAGGCTAGGATTCAGTCAGGGAGATTGCTGGGCGGGATGGTGCGAAGGCCAGAAGGAGTTATTCCACTTTGTATCTCAATAAGATTTGTCAGGACATCACAGGTAAATCCTTGCCTACCATTGAACACATCTACATGGAGCATTGTCACAGGAAAGCAGCATCCATCAATGTTTCAGAGCGAGACTCTTCATCAGGACTATTCATCAATCCTGATGAAGGGTCTCGGTCAGAACGTTGACTGTTTATTCTATCCCCTAGATGCTGCCTGGCCTGCTGAGTTCCTCCAGCATTTTGTGTGTGTTATTGTGGATAGTGTAGAAGGTTGTCATAGGTTACAACAAGACATTAACAGGATGGATAGCTGGGCTAAGAAGTGGCAAAAGGTATTTTGGAAGGTAAAATTTGAAGACAGAATACAGGATTAATGGCAGGTTCTCGACAGTGTGGAGGAACAGAGGGATTTTCTGGTACATGTCCGTAGATCCTTCAAAGCTGCTGCGTAGGTTGATAGGGTTGATAAGAAGGCGTATGGTGTATTGACCTTCATTAGCTGGGGGACTGAGTTCAAGAGATATGAGGTAATGTTGCAGTTCTGTAAAACCATGGTTATACCACACTTGGAAAAACATGTTCAATCTGATAGTACAAACACGAGGAAATCTGCAGATGCTGGAAATTCAAGCAACACACATCAAAGTTGCTGGTGAACGCAGCAGACCACCAAGAATCTCGGCCCGAAACGTTGACTGTACCTCTTCCTAGGGATGCTGCCTGGCCTGCTGCGTTCACCAGCAACTTTGATGTGTGTTGCTTCAATCTGATAGCCTCATTATTGGAAAAATGTGGAAGCATTGAAGAGGGTGTAGAGTAGATTTACAAGGATGCTGCCTGGTCTACAGGGCATATCTTATGAAGATAGGTTGAGTGAACAATTTTAATGTGATTGGAAGAACGTATAGGGAGGATGTCAGAGGCAAGTTCTTTACAGAGTGGTGGGTGCATGGAACGTCCTGCTGGGGTGGTGGTATAGCAGTTCAATGCAATTCATAATACAGAAGAGAAAAAAATAAATAAAAAATAGTAATAATTAAGTAATCAATTACAGTATATGTATATTGAATAGATTAAAAAACGTGCAAAAAACAGAAATATTGTGTATTAAAAAAAATGAGGTAGTGTCCAAGAGTTCAAAGTTCATTTAGGAATCAGATGGCAGAGGGGAAGAAGCTGTTCCTGAATCACTGAGTGTGTGCCTTCAGGCTTCTGTACCTCCTACCTGGTGGTAACAGTGAGAAAAGGTCCTGCCCTGGGTGCTGGAGGTCCTTAATAATGGATGCTGCCTTTCTGAGACACCACTCCTTGAAGATGTCCTGGGTACTTTGTAGGCTAGTACCCAAGATGGAGCCGACTAGATTTACAACCTGCTGCAGACGTTGAGGAGAGGTTGTTGTGGTGACACCATTCCACCAGATTTTCAATCTCCCTCCTGAACGCCGATTCACCAACAACTCTGATTTGGCCAACAGCAGTGGTGTTGTCAGCAAACGTAAGTATAGCTGTACTTAGCCACACAGTCATCATGTATATGAAGCAAATACCTGTAGAGCAGCAGGCTAAGCACACAGCCCCGTGGTTCACCTACGCTGATAGTGATTGTGTCAGCGTTGTCAATCTGAACTGACCAGCAAGTGAGCAAATCGAGGATCCAGTTCCACAAGGAGGTATTGAAGCCGAAGTTTTTGATCTTTTTGTTTACTTTCAGGGGATGATAGTGTTGAATGCTTAGCAGTAGTCAATGTAGGGCTATGTAAGAAGGAAAGGTTAGATTGATCTTAAAGTAGAATAAAAAGTCAGCAAAACATTGTGGGCTGGATGCTGTGCTGTACTGTTCTATGTTCAATGTTCAGATTGCTGCTACTTGAATCTCTCTCCTGAATTGTTTGCTTCTGAATGCAAGATTATACCTCATTGCTCGCTTCCCTCCCTCATCAGAAGAAATGCTTTTCTGACCTGAAATATGTACACACAACAGTTATCTATCTTATTAGTGATTATCTAAACAAATTAGATTAGTCAAGCATGACTTGTGCATGAACAATGTCATAGTAGCTCTCTCCAGTTAGCTTGTACTTGTGAAGTGCTTTGTCACTCCATGACTAATTCCATTTGCTTCCTTACAACTGAGAGCCTGTGCCTACTTGTTCTTGCTCCCACCCATCTGATAGTAATACATAGAAGATGTGCCAGTTGCGCTCTGAAAACACAATTCAATTAAGGGATGCTTGAAAGAACATAGAACATAGAACAGTACAGGCCCTTCAGCCCACAACGTTGTGCCGACCCTCAAACCCTGCCTGTCATATAACCCCCCACCTTAAATTCCTCCATATACCTGTCTAGTAGTCTCTTAAACGTCACTAGTGTATCTGCCTCCACCACTGACTCAGGCAGTGCATTCCACGCACCAACCACTCTCTGAGTAAAAAACCTTCCTCTAATATCCGTCTTGAACTTCCCACCCTTTATCTTAAAGCCATGTCCTCTTGTATTGAGCAGTGGTGCCCTGGGGAAGAGGAGCTGGCTATCCACTCTATCTATTCCTCTTAATATCTTGTACACCTCTATCATGTCTCCTCTCATCCTCCTTCTCTCCAAAGAGTAAAGCCCTAGCTCCCTTAATCTCTGATCATAATGAATACTCTCTAAACCAGGCAGCATCCTGGTAAATCTCCTCTGTACCCTTTCCAATGCTTCCACATCCTTCCTATAGTGAGGTGACCCAGAACTGGACACAGTACTCCAAGTGTGGCCTAAACAGAGCTTTATACAGCTGCATCATTACATCGCGACTCCTAAACTCTGTCCCTCGACTTATGAAAGCTAACACCCCATAAGCTTTCTTAACTACCCTATCTACCTGTGAGGCAACTTTCAGGGATCTGTGGACATGTACCCCCAGATCCCTCTGCTCCTCCACACTACCAAGTATCCTGCCATTTACTTTGTACTCTGCCTTGGAGTTTGTCCTTCCAAAGTGTACCACCTCACACTTCTCCAGGTTGAACTCCATCTGCCACTTCTCAGCCCACTTCTGCATCCTATCAATGTCTCTCTGCAATCTTCGACAATCCTCTACACTATCTAAAACACCACCAACCTTTGTGTTGTCTGCAAACTTGCCAACCCCCCCTTCTACCCCCACATCCAAGTTGTTAATAAAAATCACGAAAAGTAGAGGATCCAGAACAGATCCTTGTTGGACACCACTAGTCACAACCCTCCAATTTGAATGTACTCCCTCCACCATGACCCTCTGCCTTCCGCAGGCAAGCCAATTCTGAATCCACCTGGCCAAATTTCCCTGGATCCCATGCCTTCTGACTTCCTGAATAAGCCTACCATGTGGAACCTTGTCAAATGCCTTACTAAAACCCATGTAGATCACATCCACTGCACTACCCTCATCTATATGCCTGGTCACCTCCTCAAAGAACTCTATCAGGCTTGTTAGATATGATCTGCCCTTAACAAAGCCATGCTGACTGTCCCTGATCAGACCATGATTCTCTAAATGCCCAGAGATCCTATCTCTAAGAATCTTTTCCAACAGCTTTCCCACCACAGACGTAAGGCTCACTGGTCTATAATTACCCGGACTATCCCTACTACCTTTTTTGAACAAGGGGACAACATTTGACTCCCTCCAATCCTCCGGTACCATTCCTGTGGACAACGAGGACATAAAGATCCTAGCCAGAGGCTCAGCAATCTCTTCCCTCACCTTGTGGAGCAGCCTGGGGAATATTCTGTCCTAATGTATTTTAACAACTCCAACACCTCCTCTCCCTTAATATCAACATGCTCCAGAACATCAACCTCACTCATATTGTCCTCACCATCATCAAGTTCCCTCTTATTGGTGAATAACGAAGAGAAGTATTCATTGAGGATCTCGCTCACTTCCACAACCTCCAGGCACATCTTTCCACCTTTATCTCTAATCAGTCCTACCTTCACTCCTGTCATCCTTTTGTTCTTCACATAATTGAAGAATGCCTTGGGGTTATCCACTACCCTACTCGCCAAGGCCTTCTCATGCCCCCTTCTTGCTCTCCTCAGCACCTTCTTAAGCTCCTTTCTTGCTTCCCTATATTCCTCAATAGACCCATCTGATCCTTGCTTCCTAAACCTCATGTATGCTGCCTTCTTCCACCTGACTAGATTTTCCATCTCACTTGTCACCCATGATTCCTTCACCCTACCATTCTTTATCTTCCTCACCGGGACAAATTTATCCCTAACATCCTGCAAGAGATCTCTAAACATCAGCCACATGTCCATAATACATTTCCCTGCAAAAACATCATCCCAATTCACACCTGCAAGTTCTAGCCTTATAGCCTCATAATTTGCCCTTCCCCAATTAAAAATTTTCCTATCCTCTCTGATTCTATCCTTTTCCATGATAATGCTAAAAGCCAGGGAGTGGTGGTCACTGTCCCCCAGATGCTCACCCACTGAGAGATCTGTGACCTGACCTGGTTCATTACCTAGTACTAGATCTAGTATAGCATTCCCCCGGTCAGCCTGTCAACATACTGTGACAGGAATCCGTTCTGGACACACTTAACAAACTCTGCCCCATCTAAACCCTTGAAACTAATCAGCTGCCAATCAATATTAGGGAAGTTAAAGTCACCCATGATAACAACCCTATTATTTTTGCACCTTTCCAAAATCTGCCTCCCAATCTGCTCCTCTGTATCTCTGCTGCTACCAGGGGGCCTATAGAATACCCCCAATAGAGTAACTGCTCCCTTCCTGTTCCTGACTTCCACCCATACTGACTCAAAAGAGGATCCTGCTACATTACCCACCCTTTCTGTAGCGGTAATAGTATCCCTGACCAGTAATGCAACTCCTCCTACCCTTCCCCCCCCCTCTCTATCCCTTTTAAAGCACTGAAATCCAGGAATATTGAGAATCCATTCCTGCCCTGGTGCCAGCCAAGTCTCTGTAATGGCCACTACATCATAATTCCATGTATCTATCCAAGCTCTCAGTTCATCACCTTTGATCCTGATGCTTCTTGCATTGAGGTACACACATTTCAGCCCTTCTACCTTACTGTCTTTACACCGTTTATTCTGCTTCTCTTTCCTCAAAACCTCTATATATGTTAGATCTGGCTTTACTCCATGCACTTCTTTCACTGCTCTATCGCTCTGGGTCCCATCCCCCTCGCAAATTAGTTTAAACCCTCCTGAACCATGCTAGCAAACCTACCTGCGAGGATATTGCTCCCCCTCAAGAATATTATTAATGTTTCTGCAATTTCTTGAGGTTTTTTTTAACTAACTTTGAGAAGAAAAGCATCAGATCCTGGTTGTGACACATTATTTTCTTAATAGTCATAGTCATAGTCATACTTTATTGATCCCGGGGAAAAAGGTTTTTGTTACAGTTGCACCATAAATAATTAAATAGTAATATGTAAATTATGCCAGTAAATTATGAAATAAGTCCAGGACCAGCCTATTGGCTCAGGTTGTCTGACCCTCCAAGGGAGGAGTTGTAAAGTTTGATGGCCACAGGCAGGAATGACTTCCTATGACGCTCTGTGCTGCATCTTGGAGGAATGAGTCTCCGGCTGAATGTACTCCTGTGCCCACCCAGTACATTATGTAGTGGATGGGAGACATTGACCAAGATGGCATGCAACTTGGACAGCATCCTCTTTTCAGACACCACCGTCAGAGAGTCCAGTTCCATCCCCACAACATCACTGGCCTTACGAATGAGTTTGTTGATTCTGTTGGTGTCTGCTACCCTCAGCCTGCTGCCCCAGCACACAACAGTAAACATGATCGCACTGGCCACCACAGACTGGTAGAACATCCTCAGCATCGTCCGGTAGATGTTAAAGGACCTCAGTCTCCTCAGGAAATAGACAAGGTCCCGCATGGGAGGTTAGTTAAGAAAATTCAGTCGCTAGGTATACATGGAGAGGTGGTAAATTGGATTAGACATTGGCTTGATGGAAGAAGCCAGAGAGTGGTGGTAGAGAATTGCTTCTCTGAGTGGAGGCCTGTGACTAGTGGTGTGCCACAGGGATCAGTGCTGGGTCCATTGTTATTTGTCATCTATATCAATGATCTGGATGATAATGTGGTAAATTGGATCAGCAAATTTGTTGATGATACAAAGATTGGAGGTCTAGTAGACAGTGAGGAAGGTTTTCAGAGCCTGCAGTGGGACTTGGACCAGCTGGAAAAATGGGCTGAAAAATGGCAGATGGAGTTTAATACAGACAAGTGTGAGGTATTGCACGTTGGAAGGACAAACCAACGTAGAACATACAGGGTTAATGGTAAGGCACTGAGGAGTGCAGTGGAACAGAGGGATCTGGGAATACAGATACAAAATACCCTAAAAGTGTCATCACAGGTAAATAGGGTCGTAAAGAGAGCTTTTGGTACATTGGCCTTTATTAATCGAAGTATTAAGTATAAGAGCCGGAATGTTATGATGAGGTTGTATAAGGCATTGGTGAGGCCGAATCTGGAGTATTGTGTTCAGTTTTGGTCACCAAATTACAGGAAGGATATAAATAAGGTTGAAAGAGTGCAGAGAAGGTTTACAAGGATGTTGCCGGGACTTGAGAAACTCAGTTACAGAGAAAGGTTGAATAGGTTAGGACTTTATTCCCTGGAGCGTAGAAAAATGAGGGGAGATTTGATAGAGGTATATAAAATTATGATGGGTCTAGATAGAGTGAATGCAAGCAGGCTTTTTCCACTGAGGCAAGGGGAGAAAAAAACCAGAGGACATGGGTTAAGGGTGAGGGGGGAAAAGTTTAAAGGGAACATTGGGGCGGGGCTTCTTCACACAGAGAGTGGTGGGAGTATGGAATGAGCTGCCAGACGAGGTGGTAAATGCGGGTTCTTTTTTAACATTTAAGAATAAATTGGACAGATACATGGATGGGAGGTGTATGGAGGGATATGGTCCGTGTGCAGGTCAGTGGGACTAGGCAGAAAATGGTTCGGCACAGCCAAGAAGGGCCAAAGGGCCTGTTTCTGTGCTGTAGTTTCTATGGTTCTATGGTTCTATGGCTCTGACCCCTCTTGTAGACAGCTTCAGTGTTCTTTGACCAGTCCAGTTTATTGTCAGTTCGTATCCCCAGGTATTTGTAATCCTCCACCATGTCCACACTGACCTCCTGGATGGAAACAGGGGTCACCAGTGCCTTAGCTCTCCTCAGGTCTACCACCAGATCCTTAGTCTTTTTCACATTAAGCTGCAGATAATTCTGCTCACACCATGTGACAAAGTTTCATACCGTAGCCCTGTACTCAGCCTCATCTCCCTTGCTGATGCATCCAACTATGGCAGAGTCATCAGGAAACTTCTGAAGATGACAAGACTCTGTGCAGTAGCTGAAGTCCGAGGTGTAAATGGTGAAGAGAAAGGGAGACAAGACAGTCCCCTGTGGAGCCCCAGTGCTGCTGATCACTCTGTCAGACACACAGTGTTGCAAGCACACGTACTGTGGTCTGCCAGTCAGGTAATCAAGAATCCAGGAAAGCATCCACCTGCATCGCTGTCAGCTTCTCCCCCAGCAGAGCAGGGCGGATGGTGTTGAACGCACTGGAGGAGTCAAAAAACATGACCCTCACAGTGCTCGCTGGCTTGACCAGGTGGGCGTAGACACGGTTCAGCAGGTAGATGATGGCATCCTCAACTCCTGGTTGGGGCTGGTAGGCAAACTGGAGGGGATCTAAGTGTGGCCTGACCATAGGCCGGAGCAGCTCCAGAACAAGTCTCTCCAGGGTCTACATGATGTGGGAGGTCAATGCCACCGGTCTGTAGTCATTGAGGCCGCTGGGGCGCGGCGTCTTTGACACAGGGACGAGGCAGGACGTCTTCCACAGCACAGGAACCCTCCGGAGCCTCAGGCTCAGGTTGAAGTACTTCACATAGCTGAGGGGCACAGGCTTTGAGCACCCTGTTACTGACACCACCCGGTCCTGCAGCCTTGCTTGGGTTGAGACGTTTCAGCTGTCTTCTCACCTGTTCAGCTGTGAAGCCTACCGTGGTGGTTTCGTGTGTGGAAGGGGTATAGTCATGAGAGCAGGGTGGGGGACTGTGAGGAGGGGAAGGAGGGGAGAGTGGAATATGTGTTGGTTGGGGGCCGACAACAGATGACTCATGTGTGGGATGGGCAGGGGCCACAATGTCAGATCTGTTAAAGAAACAGGTTAAGTTCATTGGCCCTGTCCACACTGCCTTCAGCTCCTCTGTTGCTAGTTTGCCGGAACCCAGTGATGGTCCTCATCCCACTCCAGACCTCTCTCATGTTGTTCTGCTGGAGTTTCCACTCAAGCTTCCTCCTGTACCTGTCTTTAGCCTCCCTGATCCTGGCTTTCAGGTCCCTCTGTATTGCCCTCAGCTCCTCCCTCTTTCCATCTCTAAATGCCCTCTTTTTAGCGTTCAGGATGTCCTTAATGTCCTTTGTCACCCATGGCTTGTTATTTGAATAACAAAGGACAGTTCTTGTCGGTACATTGCCGTCCACACAGAAGTTGATGTAATCAGTGATGCACTCTGTGAGCCCATCAATATCCTCTCCATGTGGCTCACAGAGTGCCTGCCAGTCTGTCACCTCAAAACAACCCTGGAGCACCTCATAAGCCTCCTCCGACCATTTCCTCACTGTCCTCGAGGTTGCAGGTTTACTCTTCACCAGAGGCACATAGCAGGGTTTTAGATGCACCAGATTGTGATCTGACCTTCCCAGTGGGGGGAGGGGAGAGGAGCTGTATGCATCCTTAACGTTAACGTACATCAATTCCAGAGTCCTCTCCCCTCTGGTTGTACAGCTCACATACCGCGTGAAGTTGGGCAGTGTTCTAGCCATGGTAACATGGTTGAAGTCACCCGAGATGGTAATGAGGGCTGGGTGCTGGGCTTTTAATCTGGCTATAATGGTGTAAAAGATGTCATACACCGATGTCGGGTTGGCAGAGGGAGGGATGTACACAACCACAATTGCATGTGCGATTTCCCTTGGCAAATAATATAGCCGGAGTCCAACAGCAAAAAGTTCAATATCCGGGCTACTAGTATGTTCCTTGATCGTAATATGACCGGGATTGCACCATCTGTTGTTTACCAGAACAGCAAGCCCCCACTCCTTTACCGTTTACTGCTCAGTGCAATTCCAGTCAGCCTGAATGGTCTGGAAGCCCTCTGTGGAAACGTTTTGATCGGGTATGTCCTCGTGCAAACACGTTTCAGTAAAACACATGACACTGCTCTCCCGAAATGTTCTCTGACTCCTGACAAGCATCGTCAACTCATCCATTTTATTACCCAGCAATCTCACATTGCCCATAATGAGAGAGGGGAGACATGGCTTACAATTTCTCTTCTCCATAAGCCTCTGTTGTCTCGACCCAGTCCTCTTCCCTCGCCTTTTTGATCCCCCTCTGCATCCTCTGTGTGTTTTTCTCCAGATTTCAGCCAGGTTGTCCGCCGCTCTGTTCGCTAAACCGGCCGGCATAAGCGCAATCAGCTGGTCCCTGGAATAAACAATGCGACCATACTGCTGCCCGCTAATGAGACGTGTCCCAATGTAACTATTTCCAGCGCTAAAAACCCAAATAAAACTCTCTCCACCAGCATGTTAGGGAGGGTGCAGCTTCAACGTGTTACCGTGAAAAAAATACAACAAATAACCTAATGGCGTCAGAGGGAGGTGAGAAGAGGGGAGGGAGAGGGAACTTTTTTTTAAATGAAAGGAGAAACCTTTGTTCATAGCATCAGGTTGGAGGCCAGCCAGATGGAATAAGGTGTTGCTCCTCCAGTGTTTGACTGGTGGAATGACAGGGGGGATTGCTGGGGGAACCACCAATTCGCAGGACTTGTTGCTCAGAGTCTGACTAAACATGTTTTCTTACATGACGATTTTAAAAAATTTTGTGCTATTTTGAATGTATATGTATGTTTTTGCACCCTGGCCCCAGAGGATTACTGTCTCCTTCACCTGTATCCATCCATATATGGTTTGAATGACAATTAAACTTGATTTTATCCCAAACCATGCACAAGTTTGTAGGGAGAAAGGAGAAATGAGAACAAACCTAATGTTCCTATTCCTGTATTTTTTTATTTAACTAACCCCTATGTTCATCCAAAGAAGAACCAATTTTGAATATATACCAGAAGCCATTTAGCCGCCCAAACCAGGTCTGCCATTTGGTAAGTTGAATGGCCAAGAAAGGAACAGAACGAAACCATAGGATGTATGAAACAATATACACTCAGTGGCCTCTTTATTGGATACACCTGCTCATTAATGCAACTATCTAATCAGCCAATCATGTGACAGCAACTCAATGCTTAATAAAATGAAGATGTGGTCAAGAAGCTCAGTTGTTGTTCAGACCATACATCAGAATGGGGGAAGAAATTTGATCTAAGTGACTGACTGTGGAATGATTGTTGGTGCCAGATGGGGTGGTTTGAGTATCTCAGAAACTGCTGTTCTCCTGGGATGTTCTCACAGAATTCTTTAGAGTTTACAGAGAATGGTGCGATAAACAAAAAATACATCCAGTAAGCTGTGTGGGCGAAAACGCTTTGTTAATGAGAGAGGTTACAGGAAAATGGCCAGACTGGTTTAAAGATACAGTAACTCAAAAAAAGCGTTACAACCATAGTTCCCTCTAAGCTGTGTGCGCGCACACACATTTTTCAACCAGCGCCCAAAGGAAATTAATGTGCGCACAAAAGGTTAGTTACCTAAAATAATGTAGTAGTTAATAATTATACTTCTTGAAAATAATCTTTTAACTAACTGTTTCCGTTAACTAGTTAGCCTGGTCTGCTGTGTTCACCAGCATTGTTTGTCTGTGTGACTTAAATATGTCTTTAATTTTGTTGTTATTCTGTGCAGTTTTATGTCAAATATTTTGTAAACCTACATAAACTGTCCCATGTGTGCATTCAGTGCACACATACTTTTGTCACAGGAAAAAAGTTTGCACAAGGTAAGATTTTTGGGCACACTGACTACTAAAAATTAGAGGGAACATTGGTTACAGCAGTGTTCTGCAGAAGAACATCTCCAAATGTCCAACACACTGAACCTTGAAGTGGATGAGCTACAGCAGCAAAAGACCACGAACATACGGAAATACGCTCAAAAGCCACTTTATTATGTACCTTCTGTACCCAATAGTGGCCACTGAGTGTAGTTACTAATTAAATAAGAACATGACAATCAAAGGAAGTTGTGGGAAATATTAAAACTTTATTCCAAGCAAATTTTTTGAGATGTTTTAACACAATTACTTTGCACCATTGTTGCAGTTTATTGTTAGCAACCCAAAATAAAGCACAAGGTGCAGCTTTTGGGTGATAAAATTGCATCATTTGGGCTTTAGGTCTAGTAGGACTTCAAGTCAACTATTTGCCTTCAGTAGATGCATCTGTCAAAATGACAGGTTGAGTTTAATTCTAATAGGTCAACAGCTTCTTAGACAATAACTAAGATGCAAGCATTCAATTTTAAGATTTTATTGTATTAAGTATTTCCAATAATTATAGATAATTATCATCAACTATTGAACAAGATCATTACACTTCTCGTACTGTGAAAGACTTCACTTTTAAATACAGATATGCTTCATAAACAATGTAAATGTAAAACACCAAATAGATACAGTGATTACAAATCAGCAATGAATCAAAGTTCTTTCCTTTACAGTAGAATGTAGCAAGATAACAGTAACCAGAACTGACTTGTGGTGAAATCACTGCCTTCAGTCCGAATCTGAGTCATCTGCTTCATCTGTCTTTTGGTGGACTGGGATTAATCCTTCGCTTGTGATACCTTTAAACAAAAACATTTTTATTCCTTTATCATAGATTCACAAAATATTCGTATAAATGTTTCGGTGCTTCTTGAATTAAACTTCATTAATGGTTCTATTACAACAATGAACTGTGAAGAATTTCCATTAACAGAGTAATTCACAGAGCAAGTAAGCAGGAAAAAGTCTGTTCCAAGAGCAAGGTCAGCCATTTGAAACTGCAGAAGAAGAGATCCAAGGATTTAAATGGTAGGAAGTTACGGTGTTAAGACAAAGCTGATGGGGAACTGTAAACATAATTTAAAAAGCCCAGTGTAGTGAATGCATCTATCTAAAGAACGGTACGAAAGTGTGGACGTAATGTCTCCACTGTACAGAAATACCTCGTGTATCTAATAAAGTGGCCATGAGTGCTCTAATCTGCTGCTGTAGTCCACCCACTTCAAGTTCGATGTGGTGTGCAGAAGAACATCTCTGAACACACAACACAGTTATAAAGCCTGCTTACTTTCATGTCAACAAGAACCAGTCTGGCCATTCACCTCCAACCTCTCTCATCAACAAGGTGTTTTCACTCACAAAACTGTCACTCAATGGACATATTTTTGTTTGTTGCTCCATTCCCTGTAAGATCTGGAGATAGTTATGTGTGAAAATTCCAGGACATTCTGAGATACTCAAACCACCCCACCTGGCACCAACAGTCATTCCACGGTCAAAGTAAGTTAGATCATGTTTCTTTCCCATTCTGATGTTGGGTCTGAACAACTGAACCTCTTGACCATGTCTGCATGCTTTTATGTATTGAGTTGCTGCCACATTCAGCTTCGACCAGCAACCAATCTGGACAGAAGTTTAAGAGGAGGGGATTTCACTCAGGTCTACCAACCCGAGTAATTCAGCTTTGACCAGCGACCAATCGGTGTCTGGGATTGATTAGCAAAAGCAAATTACAGGAAGCCAGGGGCAACCGCTGCGGCCATAGTCAGAGTGGTGATCTTGAGGATTTTAGTTCTTCGAGGCATCAGTGAAGAGTGGCTTCAGTCAGAGAAAGCTAAAAAAAGAAAAGCTCTAGGTAAAGTATTTTCCTTCTTTGTATCTGCTTAGTTAGGACAGTAGAGACGCCAGATCCATCTGCACTTCTGACAATCCATGTTAAGGATTGGAGCTGGAACTGATAAACTCTGGATGATTTGGGAGGCTGACGGGGTGCAGAGAGGTAGTTACACCAATGGTGCAGGGCACAAGAAGCTGGGTGACAGTCAGGAAGGGGAAATGGGTTAAGGAGCCAGTGCAGAGTACCCCTGTGGCCATTACCCTCAACAACAGGTATATCACTTTGGATATCGTTGGAGGTAATATCCTAACAGAGGAAAGTCACAGCCGTCGGGTCTCCGGCACTGAGTCTGCCTCTGTGACTCAGAAGTGGGGACAGGGGATCCATTAGTAAGGGGAATGGACAGGAGGTTCTGTGGACGACAACAGGATTCCTGGATGGCATGCTGCCCCGGGTGCCAGGGTCTGGGACATCTCAGATCGAGTCCTCAGCATTCATAAGTGGGAGAGTGAACAGCTAGAGGTTGTGGTCCTTGTAGGTACCAATGACAAGGGCAGGATGGGTGATGAGGTTCTGAAAAGGGAATTCAAGGAGTTAGGTAACATACTCAAAATGCCAGAGGAACTCAGTGGGCCAGGCAGCGTCTATGGAAGAGTACCGTCGACATTTCAGGCCGGAACCCTCCATCAGGGAGTTAGGTGCCAAGTTAAAGGACAAGATGTCCAGGGTTGTGATCTCAGAATTGCTACCATGCCATGTGCTAGAGAGGGCAGAACTAGGAAGATTATATAGTTTAACACACAGCTAAGGAGTTGGTGCAGGAGGGAGGCATAAGATTTTTAGATCATTGGACTCTCTTCCAGGGAAGATGGGACCAATTCAAAAAGGACAGTTTCTACCTGAACTGGAAGCGAACTAATATCGTAGAGGGAAGGTTTGTTAATGTAGGGTTTAAACTGGAGTTGCAGGGGGGTGGGATCCTGAGTGCCAGAACAGATAGTGGAGAGGTTGTGAAGACAGATGTTGTTAAGATTCCAAAGTCAGGCATCAAAAGATTGAGCGTGGTGCAACTAGTGTCCGGAACTGCGTATATTTCAAAGCAGAAGAATTGTGTGTCCAGAACTGCGTATATTTCAAAGCAGAAGAATTGTAGGAAAGGCGGATTAGCACAGGGCATGACTGTCAGCTCAATGTTCTGGGGGTCCGTTGTTTTAGATGAGACAGAGCAGGAGGGGTGGCCTTGCTAGTCAGGGATAATATCCTAGTACTCAGGACAGACTGGAGAACTTGAACAGTGAGGCGTTATGGGTGGAACTGAGAAATAAGAAAGGTATGACCACATTAATAGGGTTACATTACAGACCACCCAACAATCCTAGGGATTTAGAGGAATAAATTTGTAAAGAGGTCACAGGCTGTTGCAAGAAACATGAGGCTGTTATAGTAGGTGATAGTGACTTCCCATGTTGACTAGGAATCCCATACTGTAGAGGACTAGATGGGATAGAGTTTGTCAAATGTGTTCAGGAAAGTTTCCTTCATGTCCCAATGAGAGAGCGTGCAATAGTGAATCTGCTATTAGGGAATGAGACAGAAGTTTGTGCAAGGGAACACTCTTCATCCATTGACTACAATACCATTAGTTCCAAAGAAACGGGTTCAAGGGTTGAGATTCTAAATTGGGAACAGGCCATTTTTGATGGTATCAGTAATGAGTTGGCAAGTGTGGATTGGGACAGGCTGTTTTCTGGCAAAGATGTACTTGGAAAGTGGAAGGCCTTCAAAAATGAAATTTTGAGAGTACAAAGCTTGTATGTGCCTGCCAGAATAAAAGATAAAGATAACACGAGTAAGGAATCTTGGTTTTTCAGGAGACATTGAGGCCGCCACAACACCCGGCCCAGAGCACAGCATGGTGAAACACCCCAGGTTCAGCTGACCCATCTGGTAGCATCTGGTAAGGGTCCCTTGCTCGGGGTTACGAGTGATGGCCAATGGCGGACCCAGCAGGAGACTGGTGGGGAAGGCGGAAGAGCTACGACCATGGAAGACAACGGTTGCTTTGCAAGCAGATGATCTACCAAGAAGAGAGGTGGTGATCTCTTTAAACTCACCCGGCAGAAGGCAAAGGCAAACCACCGCTGTATCCTGCCAGATAAATCTCACCTGGTCCCTCAACACCAGCTCCATAGCCAAGAAAGCACAGCAGCATCTCTACTTTCTGCAAAGGCTGAGAAAAGTCCATCTCCCACCCCCCATCCTCACCACATTCTACAGAGGTTGTATTGAGAGCATCCTGAGCAGCTACATCACTGCCTGGTTTGGAAATTGCACCATCTCGGATCACAAGACCCGGCAGCGGATAGTGAGGTCAACTGAGAAGATCATCGGGGTCTCTCTTCCCACCATTACAGACATTTACACTACACACTGCACCCGTAAAGCAAATAGCATTGTGAAGGACCCCACACACCCTTCATACAAACTCTTCTCCCTCCTGCCATCTGGCAAAAGGTACCGAAGCATTCGGGCTCTCACGACCAGACTGTGCAACAGTTTCTTCCCCCAAGCCATCAGACTCCTTAATACCCAGAGTCTAGACTGACATCTACATCATTTATTATTATATCGTAATTTGTCCTCTACTGTGCCTGTTGTCTTGTTTATTATTTATTCTACTGCCCTGCACTGTTTTGTGCACTTTATGTAGTCCTGTGTAGGTCTGTAGACTAGTGCAGTTTTTGTGGTATGACCATCAGGAGACAGGTATTCCAATCGGAGGCCGGAAGGTGGATAACATCAGGTATGCGGACGATACCGCGTTGTTAGCTGACAGTGAATGCGGGCTGCAAATTATGCTGAATAAAGTAAATGAGAAAAGCCTTGACTATGGACTTAAAGTCAACCCTAAGAAAACAAAATCGATGGTGGTAAGCAAAACAAACACTGAAGACTCATTCATGATGGTATCATTACAAGTGACAAGACATTGAACGGGTGTGAAAGTTTGAATATCTTGGCAGTTGTCTGACAGATGAAGTTGAGATTAGAAGGAGAATAGGTATGGCTAAGACCCAGTTCATGAAGCTAGAAGATCTACTATGCAATCGGAGGGTAGATATCCAAAGTAGAATCCGCTTCCTCGAGTGTTAAGTATGGTCAGTGCTGAGGTATGGATCAGAAACATGGACCCTGAAGAAGGATGACATGAAACGAATTAATGCTTTTGAAATGTGGTGCTATGGACAAATGTTGAAGATTAGCTGGGTACAGAAAGTTTCGAATGAGAGGGTTTTGTTCAAAGTTGATAGACCATGGACATTGTTGGAGAAGATTATGAAGTTAAAAGTTGCTTATTGTGGACACGTTACGCGGAGAGATAACACCTTGTTGGACTTGCAAAATGGAAAGGTGGAGGGAAAGAAAGGAAGAGGAAGGCAAAGAACAACGTGGCTGGATAACATCAAGGATTGGACCGAGCTGGACAAGACTAGGGATGTTGTGGACAAGTGTCGGGACAGAGCGGCATGGAGGGAAATCATTTGCCAACTGGAAATTCCAGATGCGACCTAATGACGACGATTGAGGCCTTGTTTAAGAGAAAAAAGGAGGTGCAGAGCAGGTAGAGGCAAGTAGGAACAAATGAGGTGCTTACGGAGTACAAGAAATACAAGAGAACATTTAAAGAAATCAGAAAGGCTAAAAGAAGACACGAAGTTGCTCTAGAAGACAAGGTGAAGGAGAATCCTAAGGGATTCTACACATATGTTAAGAACAAAAGGATTGCTAGGGACAAAATTGGTCCTCTGGAAGACCAGAATGGTGATTCATGTGTAAAGCCAAAACAGATGGGGGAGATCTTAAATGAATTCTTTGCATCTGTATTCACTTGGGAGATGCATACAGAGTTGATAGAAGTGAGGTAAAATGGCATCAACTTCATGGACCCTGTACAGGTTACAGAGGAGGAGATGTTTGCTACCCTGAGGCAAATCAGGGTGGATAAATCCTCAGGGCCTGACAAGGTGTTCCGTCAGATCCTACGGAAGGCGAGTGCAGAAACTGCCGGGGCCCTAGCAGAGTTATTTAAAACATCCCTAGCGACAGGAGAGGTTCCAGAAGATAGCCAATGTTGTTCCACTGTTTAAAAAAGGCTCTAACCACAAACTAGGAAATTATAGGTCTGTGAGTCTGACATCAGTAGTGGGAAAGTTATTGGAAGGTATTCTAAGTGATCAGATCTATAAGTATTTGGATAGACATGGACTGATTAATGATAGTCAGCATAGCTTCATTCATGTAGGTCATGTCCAAACAATCTTATAGTTTTTCAAGGAAGTTACCAGGAAAATGGATGAAGGCAAGGCAGTTGTTGTTGTCTATGTATCGTACATTTGACAAAGTCCGCTGGTCAAGAAGGTTCAGTCACTTGGCATTCAGGATGAGGTAGTAAATTGGATTAGACATTGGCTTTGTGGGAGAATCCAGGGAGTGGTAGTAGGGGGCTGCCTCTCTGACTGGAGGCCTGTGGCTAGTGGTGGGCCACAGAGATTGGTGCTAGGTCCATTGTTGTTTGTTATCTATATCAATGATCCTGATGATAATGTGGTTAACTGGATCACCAAATTTCCGGATGACACAGACGGTGAGGAAGGCTATCGTGCCTTGCAAAGGGATCTGCATCAGCTGGAAACATGAGCTGAAAAATGACAGATGGAATTTAATGCAGACAAGTTTGAGGTGTGGCAGTTCAGAAGGACCAACTAGGGTAGGTCTTGCACAATGAGGGGTAGGGCACTGAGGAGTGTGGTGGGAGAAAGGGATCTGGAAATACAGGTCCATAACTCCTTGAAAGTGGCATCACAGGTAGATAGGGTCGTAAAGAAAGCTGTTGGCACATTGGCTTTCATAAATCAGAGTACAGCAGATGGGATGTTATGTTGAAGATGTAGGTGATGCCTAATTTGGAGTACTGTGTGCAGTTTTGGTCACCTGCCTACAGGAAAGATGTAAACTAGGTTGAAAGAGTACAGAAAAAATTTATAAGGATGTTGCTGGGTCTGGAGGACCTGAGGTATAAGGAAAGATTGAATAGGTTAGGACTGTATTGTTTAGAATGTAGAAGATTGAGAGGAGATTTGATAGAGGTATACAGAATTGAGGGGTATAGACAGGGTAAATTCAAGCAATCTTTTTCCACTGAGGTTGTGTGGGATGACAACTAGAGATCATGGATTAAGGATGAAAGGTGAGAAGAGGAACATGAGGGGAAACTACTCAAGTGGGTCATGAGAGTGTGGAATGAGCTGCCAGCACAAGTGTTGCTTGCGAGCTTGATTTCAACATTTCAGAGAAGTTTGGATAGTACAGATATGGAGGGCTATGGGCCCGGTGCAGGTAGATGGGAGGAGGCAGTTTAAACGATTTAAGCATGTACTAGATGGGCTGAAGGGCCTGTTTCTGTGCTATACTTCTCTATGACACATGATTGGCTGATTAGATATATGCATTAACAAGCAGCTGTACAGGTACACCTAATAAAGTGGCCACTGAGTGTATGTTTAGATCAACATCTGTCAGAGTGTATTCAGTGACCTACCTGAGGGAGGACATACTGGGACAAATCTTCCACCAAGGTCTACACAGGGCACACTCTAGTGCAGGGGTTCCCAGCCTGGGGTCCACAAATCCCTCAGGAAATGGTAGGGGGTCCATGCATAAAAAAGGCTGGGAACCTCTGCTGTTAGTAGATACATCCGTAACTGAGAAAATCAAAGCAGCTACTCTATAGCCTTCCACTCAGTCAGGTGCAACTCTGAGAAGCACTGTTAACAATGGAATTGGAACACTGAATACAATATAGGTAAAGATGTGCTGCAAATGGAGGCAGAGAGAGAAGAAGGTTCAGCAGGCCGATTCCTGCGATAAAGAAATTGGGTTATGAAGAAAAAATGAGCAAGTTGGGCCTTTATTCAAACGTTCAGAAGAAGATCTTGTTGAAATTCATAAGATTCTGAGAAGATTTGACAAGGTGGATACTGAGAAAATATTTTCCTAGAGGGGGACATCCAAAGCTACTACATAGAGTTTCATCATGAATCCATTTCAGACAGAAATGATGAGGAATCTAAACGCAAACAACAGGAATTCTGCAGATGCTGGAAATTCAAGCAACATACATCAAAGTTGCTGGTGAACGCAGCAGGCCAAGCAGCATCTGTAGGAAGAGGTGCAGTCGACGTTTCAGGCCGAGACCCTTCGTCAGGACTAACTGAAGGAAGAGTGAGTAAGGGATTTGAAAGTTGGAGGGAGAGGGGGAGATGCAAAATGATAGGAGAAGACAGGAGGGAGAGGGATAGAGCCGAGAGCTGGACAGGTGATAGGCAAAAGGGGATACGAGAGGATCATGGGACAGGAGGTCCGGGAAGAAAGACGGCGGTGGGGGGTGACCCAGAGGATGGGCAAGAGGTATATTCAGAGGGACAGAGGGAGAAAAAGGAGAGTGAGAGAAAGAATGTGTGCATAAAAATGAGTAACAGCTGGGGTACGAGGGGGAGGTGGGGCCTAGCGGAAGTTAGAGAAGTCAATGTTCATGCCATCAGGTTGGAGGCTACCCAGACGGAATATAAGGTGTTGTTCCTCCAACCTGAGTGTGGCTTCATCTTTACAGTAGAGGAGGCCGTGGATAGACATGTCAGAATGGGAATGGGATGTGGAATTAAAATGTGTGGCCACTGGGAGATCCTGCTTTCTCTGGCGGACAGAGCGTAGATGTTCAGCAAAGCGGTCTCCCAGTCTGCGTCGGGTCTCACCAATATATAAAAGGCCACATCGGGAGCACCGGACGCAGTATATCACCCCAGTCGACTCACAGGTGAAGTAATGCCTCACCTGGAAGGACTGTTTGGGGCCCTGAATGGTGGTAAGGGAGGAAGTGTAAGGGCATGTGTAGCACTTGTTCCGCTTACACGGATAAGTGCCAGGAGGGAGATCAGTGGGGAGGGATGGGGGGGACGAATGGACAAGGGAGTTGTGTAGGGAGCGATCCCTGCGGAATGCAGAGAGAGGGGGGGAGGGAAAGATGTGCTTAGTGGTGGGATCCCGTTGGAGGTGGCGGAAGTTACGGAGAATAATATGTTGGACCCGGAGGCTGGTGGGGTGGTACGTGAGGACCAGGGGAACCCTAATCCTAGTGGGGTGGTGGGAGGATGGAGTGAGAGCAGATGTACGTGAAATGGGGGAGATGCGTTTAAGAGCAGAGTTGATAGTGGAGGAAGGGAAGCCCCTTTCTTTAAAAAATGAAGACATCTCCCTCGTCCTAGAATGAAAAGCCTCATCCTGAGAGCAGATGCGGCGGAGACGGAGGAATTGCGAGAAGGGGATGGCATTTTTGCAAGAGACAGGGTGAGGAGGAATAGTCCAGATAGCTGTGAGAGTCAGTAGGCTTATAGTAGACATCAGTGGATAAGCTGTCTCCAGAGACAGAGACAGAAAGATCTAGAAAGGGGAGGGAGGTGTCGGAAATGGACCAGGTAAACTTGAGGGCAGGGTGAAAGTTGGAGGCAAAGTTAATAAAGTCAACGAGTTCTGCATGCGTGCAGGAAGCAGTGCCAATGCAGTCGTCGATGTAGCGAAGGAAAAGTGGGGGACAGATACCAGAATAGGCACGGAACATAGATTGTTCCACAAACCCAACAAAAAGGCAGGCATAGCTAGGACCCATACGGGTGCCCATAGCTACACCTTTAGTTTGGAGGAAATGGGAGGAGCAAAAGGAGAAATTATTAAGAGTAAGGACTAATTCCGCTAGACGGAGCAGAGTGGTGGTAGAGGGGAACTGATTAGGTCTGGAATCCAAAAAGAAGCGTAGAGCTTTGAGACCTTCCTGATGGGGGATGGAAGTATATAAGGACTGGACATCCATGGTGAAAATAAAGCGGTGGGGGCCAGGGAACTTAAAATCATCGAAAAGTTTAAGAGCGTGAGAAGTGTCACGAACATAGGTCGGAAGGGATTGAACAAGGGGTGATAAAACAGTGTCGAGGTATGCAGAAACGAGTTCGGTGGGGCAGGAGCAAGCTGAGACAATAGGTCGGCCAGGACAGGCAGGTTTGTGGATCTTGGGTAGGAGGTAGAAAGGGAAGTGCGGGGTGTGGGAACTATAAGGTTGGTAGCAGTGGATGGGAGATCCCCTGAGCGGATAAAGTCGTTGATAGTGTGGGAGACAATGGCCTGGTGCTCCTTGGTGGGGTCACGATCGAGGGGTAAATAAGAGGAGGTATCCGCGAGTTGTCGCTGTGCCTCGGCAAGGTAGAGGTCAGTACGCCAGACTACAACAGCACCCCCTTTATCAGCGGGTTTAATAATAATGTTAGGATTAGTGCGGAGGGAGTGGAGAACAGAGCGTTCCGAAGGAGTGAGGTTGGAATGGGGACAAGGTGCGGTGAAGTCGAGACGGTTGATGTCCCGTCGGCAGTTGGCAATAAAGAGATCCAGAGCAGGCAGAAGACCAGAGCGGGGTGTCCATGAAGAAGAGGAGGGTTGAAGACGGGAGAAGGGGTCATCGGTGGGGGTGGAAGAGTCCTTGCCGAAGAAGTAGGCTCGGAGACGGAGAAAGAAAAGTTCCGCATCGTGGCGAACACGGAACTCGCTGAGGTGTGGGCGAAGGGGGACAAACGTGAGGCCCTTACTGAGAACAGAGCGTTCTGCCTCCGATAGTTGAAGGTCGATGAGGAATCTCTTCTCTCTCAACACTGTGAAGTTCAAGAGTTGTGGAAAAGAAAGGGTGTGGCCATTGGTAACATAGAAGTCAGAAAGCACAGCATTGGTCCTAAAATTCCATTATTATTCATTAAGGAATGCAGATGTAATATTTAAGGAATTTAGCAAAGGCAAAGGTGAGACTACTACAATTCTCAATAAATAATGATGAGATGCTTTGCAGGCTTAAAGATGGATAAATCCCCAATGCTAAATGTTGAGAGAGAAAGGAAGAGATTACCGGGGCTCAATTGAGATTGTAAACTCCTTGCTGACTAAAAGCAAAGTTTCTATTGACCTTTGAGCAAAACATCGTTAGAGAGAAGTTATGGAAAAATGGTGAGGGACAATATTGTTGTACCGTCTTGGAATATGGGGATCTAATTACAGAAAGCCTATATGGCTCTGCCTGACCAATCTGATTCTATTTTTTGAAGTGGTGATAAAATGTAGTGATAAAGGCGATGCAGTATGTGTGATTTACATGGACTTCAATAAGGCCTTTTACAAGGTCCACATGGGAGACACGGCCAAAAGCTTGGAGCCCATGGGATCCAGGGCAAGTTGGTAAATTGGATCTAAAATTGGCTTGACATTGGGAGATAGAGAGTGATGGCAAAGGGTTGTTTTAGTAATGGAATACCTGTTGCTACCCAGAAGGCCAATCCTGGGATATTTGCTGTTTATAATATACTTGAATGATTTGTATGTGGATATAGAATGCACAGTCACTAAATTTGCAGATGGCATGAAGATTGACAAAGGCATCTTACGCTATGGGTGTTTACACTGTGTTGGTGAAATGGGCTTAGAAATAGCAGATAAAGTTCAACTTAGATAAAATTGAGGTATTGCATTTTGGTAGCACTGATGAGTAAAGGACATATGCCATGAATGGCAAGGTCTTAGGAAGTACTGATGAACAGAAGGAAGTTCAAATTCAGAAATCTCGAAAGGTGGCAGTGAAAGTAGATAATGTGGTTAGGAAGACATCTATGAAACTGGCCTGCATTAATTAAGACACCAAATACAAAAATTATGTCACAACTTCATAAACTTTAGGTCAGGCCTCAACTGGAGTCTGGATGCCACACTGTTGGAGGGTTGTGATAACGCTGGATAGAGTACAGAGGAGATTCACCAGGATGGAATAGTTCATTTTTGAGGAGAGACTGGAAAAGGTGTGCTCCCTGAAGTAGAGGAGGTTAAGAGTGGACACGATTGAGGTATACAAAACCATGAGGGGAATAGAGTATAGGAATCTTTTCTCTTATCAGAGATGAATAAAACTCACATACACAAATTTAGGGGATGAGACTTGAAGGGGTCTAAGAAGGAGCTTTTTCATCCAGAGGGTGCTGAGGATCTGAGAGTGGTGGAAGCAGAGTTGCTGACAGCACTTCAGTGTCTAGTTGAGCACTTGAGTTCCTTTGGCATAGGACGCCACAGGTCACTTATGCTGCCTAGCCTAGACAGATGCGGAGGAGATTCAGTTATGAGGAGTATTTCTAGAGAAGCATCTGTGTTCTTTCTAAAGCTAGATATATTCTTCCTGGAGGTTAAGGGGGTACAAAACTGAGGTATATAAAATCATGAAAGCTTGAGACAGGGTAGACTGCAGGGAAATTTTCTCCATATCAAAGAGGATCCAAGAGAGTGCAGAGTACCTGGAATACACTGCCAGAGAGCGCAGGGGAAGCATTTAAGACTCCAGGTGAGCACTTGAATCACTAAGGCATAGGTGGTTACGGGCCAGGCACTGAGTTAGAGTCTGTGTAGATTATTGCTCACTGGTTGGCATGGATACAATGTGACGATTTGGCCAGTTTCTCTGCTGAACATCTCCATAACTTGGAGTCACAGACACTGTGATGGGAATTAAGGAGTATGAGGCGAAGATCAACCATATCTTATTTCAATCTTATTGGAAGGGTGAGCATGTCTGAGAGACCAACTGGCCTCCTGCTCCTTGTGTTCTTTTGTATTTTGGCTTGGCTGGGAATACAACACAGCAGCATGAACTTCCACAGAGTTCCCAAATGTATCCACTCAACCTGTCCAGGTTAGCCTCCCACAACTGCAATGGGCTCATTCAAACAAAAGGATGAAATAAGCTCTTGTGTGCAAACCTTTCTATTCAGTTAAATCATAATCTATTTATGATCTTGAACAGATAATAACTCAGCCATGATGGAATGCGGAGAAGACTCGGAGCTGAATGGCCTAATTCTGCTCCTACGTCTTATGGTCAATTTAGCTAAGTTACATTACGTGTTTTCAATTCCTCTCGCTTATTTTTAAAATTGTTAATAATCCTGATCTATTTATTGAATAAATGAGTGATTTTGAATGTTTGTGAATGTCAAGGGAATTCAAAAATGCAATTTAAGTGCAGGTTTGAAAGTAGTAAGCCGGGGGGGGGGGGCGGGGGAAGAGAGGGGGCAGGTCTGAAATGATTCCAGGAACTCTCAAAGCTGTACTGTCAGTGCAGCCAACTAACTGCACTACCCTGGGCCTCGCAGACAAGCTGGGAGCAGGGAGCAGACAGCTGCGTATCTCAAGGCAATGACCTTGGAGCAAGTGCATTCATATTCTCTGGAATGATGCTGTTGTTAAAACTATCAGCCATGTTTGAATTTCCTGGAATGAAGTTTTAAAAGCAGGTAGCAAAATTAAGGTGTTTAAAACAAAAACTCACGGATGGAATGCATTGGCAGCCATATCTGTGACGTACTGAAAGATCAGGACTGGAAACCTTGTAACCTACTGTCTTATTTACAGGAAAGGTGACTACATGGTAGAGTAGAGCTGAGGCTTTTAAAATCTAGCAAAGAAAAATCAGATCAGCAATAAAGAGGATATAACAGAAGGCTGGTGAGTAATTTTGGTTTTACAGCTAGAACTGAAAAATTAGAGAGGTGCTGTCTACAGTACAATCGGCCCTCCTTATCCGCGAGTTCCACATGCGTAAATTCAACCAACCGCGAATCGAGAAAACCCGGAAGCGCTCTTCCAGCACTTGTTGTTCAAACATGTACAGACTTCTTTTTCTTGTCATTATTCCCTAAACAATGCAGTATAACAAATATTTTACATAGCATTTACATTGTATTAGGTATTATAAGTAATCTAGAGATGATTTAAAGCATATGGGAGGATGTGCGTAGGTTATCGTGGATTGGGATAAAAAAAAACCCGGAAGTTCTCTTACTAAGTAACTCGGAACAGGTACATCTGGTATTATTTAGCGACAGTTAGTCAAACGCTTGTCTTCGTATATAGTATATATTTTACCTTTCTATGCATATAAAACGCTTAAGAAATGTATGTTTCAGCACTGGGCTCAGGAACGGAAATTCCCGAGTTCGATCCAGTGACAGACTGCTCCCGAGCGCTCTCCATCCCTGCCGGGTTGATGTGGAGGATCAAAAACCCAATAATTAAACCACTGTGTTGCTTAGTAATAATTGGAGCTTTAATTGGGGCAGGGCTTTTCTCACTTTATCCTTTAAAATTGTTCCGATCGTTGACCGACTGTAGCCTAACGCTTTTCCAATAACTGATGGCATTTCACCTCTTTCCGATTGCCTTATTACCTGTATTTCCACTTTATTTTAAATCGCGATCGTGAACAGAAACACTGCGGATTCAGAGCTCCGCCGCTGGGTCCTAATGTCCACCGCACTGAGACAGGTTAAACAAGGTCCGGGGTTCCGCTGGGTCCTAAGATCCACCGCATTTAGACAGGTTGAATAAGGGACTTGAGCATCCGCGTTTTTTGGTATCTGCGAGGGGTCCCGGAACCAATCCCTCGTGGATAAGGAGGGCTGACTGTAGCGGGAAATGTGCCGCTTGTTGGAGCTGGTAAAATGTATAAATGCCAAAACCGGAAAGTGTGCGGCAACAGCAGAGCTATATGATGGGAGAAGTTAACCTGAATCTAGATTTGGATAAACAGACTATCTCGTATCAAAAAGGTAATGCATTCAGGGTTATTTTCTACAACAATGTTCCACAACCCTACAAGAAAGCAGGCCATATTGGACTGACCTCTCAAATCATGCAAATTAGAATGATCCAGATTTAGTTAAGAGTGCAAAGGTGCACGGGTATTTTATCTAACAGTGGTTGAATTCAACATATTTGAAGAGATAGATATTGAGGAGCTACTGACTCTATATATTTAGGCAATGCTGGTATATTCTCCCTGTGAGTTTCCCTCGGGTGCTCTGTTGTGTATTAGGAGATTAACCAGTTAAAATCTGAGGGGAGTTGATGAGAATAAAATGGGGTAAGGATATGATTAGTTTAATTGGGTGGTTGCTGGTCAGTACCAACTCACTGGGCCGAGGTGCTTGTTTTTAGGCTGTATAACTCCGACTCTATATTGGTACTAAAGGTTAACAACTCTGCAGCAGAATCTTAAAGTATACTTAAAGTTCTTGCACAGTGCTAGTGCAACTTTGCAAAGCTGTCATTTGAAAAGATTGACAAAGTCAAAAGGTTTTGTTTTTGACAACATGGAAAAGTAGGTCAATTGTCCTATAAATCAGGAAATGACTCGCATCTACAACGGATGTTAAAATATTGATCAACAGCTGCTGACTGGCTGAGGCCTCCGTCAGTCAGAGTTAGCCATGGATATTGCATCCTAGCTGTCTAGATATGCAAGCCCAAGCAGTACGATATGGAGAGCAAGCTGTTGCCCATGCAGCAAGCTCTCCCTCTCCAGGCATCTGATGATAGAGACTGATAGAGTTTGGTACCAGAAGCATCGCAGGAGTTTCCAGTCGGCGTTGAACTCAATGTAGGACCACCTTAGGGCTCCAGCTCTGGGTTTCCCCTTGGGGTTTGCTCCCAAAGCTTTTCCCATGAGTGGGTATAGCAGCAAGCCAGTGGAGGTTTGAGATGAGAGCTTTCCTTCTCCTAGATGAGATGATGAGCCCCATCTGCCTGAAGCGACTGGTTTTAAGGTACCAGTATGCCTTTGCCCCGTCTCCTGTCAGTAGAAACTGCTCCAACAGGCTTAGCAGCTAAACCACATGTGAAGGCCAGGAGCTGGACTGGGTTGTCAGAGGCTATTTGAGACACACACCATTAGGAGCATTTAATAGGTAGTGGGAGCTCGTCCCCATTACCACCCCCGGCTAAAACAACACAAGGATCAGCAGCGGCCCTGGGGAATTAACAGTTCATATTTGGAATTCTCACTGTGCTAGCACAGCTTCACTGCCCAATCAGGATCGATGATTTTGAAGTCCTTAATGCTCTCCAACAAGCAGTAATTGATGCTAGGTTAATTTTAAAGTATGAAATTGATGGATTTTTAACAACCAGTGATTTGGAGTGGGGTCACACATCAACTCTGATCTCTCATTGACTAGAATAATGGGCAAAATCCTGTTCCAAAGTTACCATATTATCAAAGGGAAAGCTAGAACTGACACAACTGATTGTATCCAATGCATGAAGAAGTGATAAGAGATGGACAGGGCCAGTACTTGGAAACTTTTCTGTTGCCATCAGACGTTTAAAATAAGGTCCTACAGAGAAAGCCATCAGCTCTGGTTGCTGCACATGGATTTGAAAGCACCTTATTGACGTGGCTAGGAAACTAAATGGAGCATAACAGGGAGCTATTCAAATTGGCAGTGTATTGTGCCCCAGCTAATCAACTGAATAAGATAGAGAGCCCACAACAGCATTATATGCAGTGTATCTAGATGGATGTAATAAAGAGAAGTTGGTGAACCAGGCAAATGGAAAACATACAGATATGTAGACAGTCCAACTAGAAAAGGGGCTTTACTAGACCTTGTACTGGGGAATGAGTCTAGCCAAAGACCTGATTGTTGTTAAAGATGGCACCGAGCTACAACTGAGTTCATGTCTCAGACTTAGTAACTTAGGATTGTAGGAATGATATTTGGGAACAGCATGGCAAAACTGGGGACAGGGATGAGGGGAGTGAGAGGTCAAGGCAGTAAATGAAGTGTTAGTGGAAGGAGCTGGATGTCAGAGTTCAGGTTGGAGCACTCAGAGGTGGAGGTCTGAGGGCCCTGAGAAGATGGTCAGTGATTCCCGAGGTCAGCCAGCAGGTCTGGGCGTTGGAGCCGTAACTCCACAAAACACAGGAGCAGAATTAGGCTATTCAGCCCATTGAGGCTGCTCTGCCATTCAATCAAGGTTGATTTATTATCTCTCTTAACCTCATTATCCTGTATTTCTCTTTTTAACCTTTGACACCCTTACCAATCAAGGACCTATCAACCACTGCTTCAAAAACACCCAATGATTTGGCCTCCACAGCCGTTTGTGGCAATGAATTCCCGATTCATCACCCTCTAGCTAAATAAGTTCCTCCTCATGTCTACTGTAAGTCGATGTTCTTATATTGAAGCTGTTCCCTCTGGTCCTAGACTCTCCAACTACTGGAAACACTGTCTCCACATCCACTCTATTGAGGTCTTTGATATTCAATAGGTTTCAATGAGATTCCCCATTATTCTTCTAAGATCCAGTGGGTACAGGCCCAGAGCCATCAAACACCCCTCATATGTTAACTCTTTCATCCCAGAAGCATTCTCATGAACCTCTTCTGGACTCTCTCCAATGCCAGGGTAGGTAAGGGGCCCAAAACTGTTCACAATACTTCAAATGCAGTCAGAATAACACCTTAGAAAGCCTCAGCATTACATCCTTTCTTTTATATTCTAATCCTTTCAAAATGAATGCTAACATTGCTTTTGTCTTCCTTACTTTGACTCAAATCTGCAAGTTAACCTTTAGGGAATCTTGCAATAAGGCTCCCAAGTCTCTCTGCACCTCTGATTTCCGAATTGGCTCCCCATTTAGAGAATAGTCTATGCCTTTATTTCTTTTACCAAAAGTGCATGGCCATACACTTCTTATACTGTCACTTCTTTGCCCGTTCTCTTAATATGTCCAAGTCCTTCTGCAGACTCCCTGCTTCCTCAACACTGCCTGCCCCTCCACCCTATCTTTGTATCATCCGCAACGTTCATCACAAAGCCCTGAGGTCAGTGAACCCAGAGGTCAAAGCCTCAAGGTTGGCGAGTCTGGAGCCAGATGCCTGTGTGTCCTTGTCTATTACCTGGAAGTCAAGAGGTCCAGAGGTAGCCTATCTGTTTTTGTGAATGTGGGTTTTTTTTTGTTGTTGTTGCTTGTTGTACGTTGGCTGCATGTTGTTCTGCTTCCGTGGGCATACTGTGTTGGGGCTGGAATGTTTGGCAACACTTGTGGGCTGCCCCCCGTACATCCTCAGATTTTGTTGGTGGTTAATGCAAACGATGCAGTTCACTGTAAGGTTCAATGTACATGTTACTTCAATGTACAGTTATTGGACATTACTGAAGTTTTACAATCTGAAAGGGCATGAGCTGAGTAGATTAGATCAAAACCACTCCCACAGTGAGGAGCAACACACATCAAAGTTGCTGGTGAACACAGGAGGCCAGGCAGCATCTCTAGGAAGAGGTACAGTCGATGTTTCAGGCCGAGACCCTTCATCAGGACTCACCAGCAACTTTGATGTGTGTTGCTTGAATTTCCAGCATCTGCAGAATTCCTGGTGTCCACAGTGAGGAATCTAAGATGTATAGATTTAGTCCAGAGACTAGAATCCCCTTCTGAATGCAGCAAATAATGCATGTCAACTATTAGATTTAATTATGAGATTGACAGGCTTTTATTCATGAATTGTATTAGACAATACTGGGCTAAACTGATGTATGGAGTCAGGTTGCTGATCAGTCATGATCTCACCGACTGAATGGTTGACACCATTCTTTAAAAAAACTTCTGATTAGATTTGATGGGGTAATCAGAAACTGTTTCCTCCAGTGAACATGTCCAGAACATGAAGCATAATCTTAAAATGTATCCACAACAAAGGGCAGTGAGATTTCAAACTTTCTCCCCTAAAAACCTATTAAGACATGGGTTAAGTGAACATGTCAACGCTGATATTTTTCTCACACGCTCCTCCTTCCCTTTCTCCCATGGGCCACTCTCCTCTCTTACTGGATTCTATCTTTTTTTAAAATCCCTTTACCTTTTCCACCTATCACCTCCCAGGTTCTCACCTCATTCCCCTCCCTCACTCATCCACCTTCCCTCCTCACCTGGTTTCACCTACCACCTGCCAGCTTGTATTCCTTCCCTTCCCCCAACCTTCTTATTCTTGTTTCTTCCCTCTTCCTTCCCAGTCCTGATGAAGGGTATGGGGTGGAAATGCTGAATGTTTATTCCTCTCTAAAGATACTACCTGATCTGTTGAGTTCATCCAGCATTTTCTGTGTTTTGCTCAAGATTTCCAGCATCTGCAGAATCTCGTGTTCATCAACACTTATTGTTTGGTTTTAAGTAGGTAAGACCACTTAAAGGCTTACAGAATCAAGGCAGATAGATGCAGATCAACTATAATCTAAATGACATGATACAAGACATGCTAGGTACTGATTGGTTGCCACTTATCCAGCAGAACTCCTATGGAATATTTACCTGACACTAAGATCCACTCAGATCTGGAGAAAGTGACACTGTATAGTTAAAATACATGGAAGAGATAAGCTGACTGAGAACATCCCATTACACACCCCAAAGGGGGAGCACTCCCAGTGTAGGGCTGGGGAGAGGAAAGAAAGAAATTCCAAGTAATTCCAAATACCCGAGCCTAGTCCTACCACGATTGATCTTCGTCAGATGAATGCTCTTAAGGTTACATCAAACACAAACTCATTGCACATCTCTTATAAATACTGAAATCTACTGTGGTTGTGAGAACTGGACAAATAGTACTTACTGTCCAATTGGATACCAACGGTGTTTCGTTGTGTAGAACATTTTGCTGAGTTCTTCGATTGTAGGCCCCTGTTTATCTCGCAGCCCGTCCTTTTCTAATCTGGCCTTTAGTACCTGTTCGTGAGTTTCCTCTTTATTCTCCACAGGGGATGGTCGTGGGATGGGCTGAAAAGAGTATGAATCAAATTTGGGAACTGATCAGCCAATAACAGTGAACGATATCAGATCAATTGTTCGAATATGGCAAGTATTCCTGCAGCCGAGTGACCGCGTAGTGAACTGATTTGGCACTCTCTTTTGGGTGCGGGCTTTTGAGTGTGCATTTTTTTTTAATATCACTGCGCCCAGTTCATAGCTCCCTCATCGTAAGTCACCCAGTGTGTACGGCAGCTAACAAAATCTTTTAATCCTGCTGCTCATTCGTCATTCATGCTCTGCACAGAGGTAATAAATAGGACAACTTAAAAATTGCTTTTGAGGTCCTCAAATTTAGAGAATTGAAACAGTGAAGATGGTTATACAATCTGCACCAGGATCTACTGATAGCATACCCCCATCTGTTAATCACTTCTCCTCTTTGTCCAAGCTTTAGGTTACCTCCCTGACCTAAATACGCAATGCGCAAATAGCAAAAAAAAGACAAACCAGAAACACATGGAACATGAACCAAATAACCCTTCAAACGCAAATCATCAGAGCGCGTTCAGTGCTGAGGACATTAAAAATTAAACCGCAGATTCCCCTGAGATAAAGTCCCATAGCCATGAGTCACGCTTCCAAGGCGATCAAACCCAAGACTCCAGCAGCAGTGACAGGGGGAATGGTCAAACACAGGCAGATGGCATTTGCCTTCTGTTCTCGTCCTTGTCAATTTAAATCTCGCTCCATGCTTTAATCGTTAAGAAGTATTGGAGCCAAACATGACTTCGTGTTCTGTTATTATAAAACAACGGCTTTACACTAATCCATCAACCTCACTGAATTCCCCAAGAGATAGCAAAAATACCAATTGTTCAGTGTTTTTCCAGCGGGAAGGCTGTCAACAAATGTAGAGCATGATATTAGGATTGTACAGCTCTTAAATCTAATGCTGTGTTAATTCAAAATTTAAACACTAACAGGAACAAACACTAAGACCCAGGAACTATTATAAACACAAGAGATTCTGCAGATTTTGGAAATTCACAGGAACAGACACAAAATGTTAGAGGAACTCAGGTCAGGCAGCATCTATGGTGGGTCAACATTTTGGGTTGAGACCCTTCATCAGATCTTATTCAATAGGAACTGTCATTTATTCCTTAGACAAATAAATCCAAAAATATCATTCTAGTTAAAAAAAAACACCTTCAATAATAATATTCAAGTTGTCGTTTGTATCCCATAGTTGTTCCATTAAAAATAACTAATCTGGCAGACTATCTGTATTATGATATCCACCCGTTTAAATGATCCTCTAGAAAAAACACTGGGGTGCATTATCAATGACACAATAAACCAGTTCCTCCCTCACATGCCGACAGCTGAAGTCAGGAATCAAATAAAGGACAAGTCAGCTTATGAGAAATATCAAGAGCTCAAAAACTAAACAGTCTGGAGTATAAAAACTCGAGCTTGTTGCTTAGCCCATCACCCCTGCTGGAGCAGAGGCTGCCGAAAGCATCTCGCCACAGTCCCCTGTCCTGGGCCAGTCTTTCAAGTTTTTCCCCAGGTGTAGCCCATCTTTGAAGATGCTTCCTTTGCCAGGAATGAGGTCTTTGGGCTTCCTTTGATGTTTCTGAAGCTCTGGGTTTTTACGGGATGTGGTTGCTAGCCGCTTGACCAATCCTCCCCCTCTCATGGCCAAGCTTGAGTCTAGCTATGACGGAAATTGAAGAGATTACATTAAAAAATGAGATTGGGCAAGCACAACCATTTTTACAGCTGTAATAAAGGAAAATCCTAAAGTAGTGTATGAATGAAGGAAGGGAAAGAGAATCAGAAAGAAAAGGAAAGAGTGGGCTTTATTAAAGGTCAAAACTGTAGCTTTAATTTGTAGGTGGAAGATCTGTCCTCATGAAGAATGTGATGCGAGTGTTGACAGTGAGGAGAAAAATATGAAATACCATAAATGGGGATAAACAGTAAGAAACAACATTCAAGGAGGCTCAACAACTTTAAAATGTGGATGCCATTTCCCAGGCTTTTAAAAAGTAAGGCAGGAAAAAGTGCACATTTGATTACAAGTTTCTATTCGTCTTTGGCTAAGGATGTGAACCCAAAAGACTGGAAGGCTACTGACATGTAGTCGTTTCCTGTAGTGGAATCTAGAACCAGAGGGCACAGCCTCAGAATAGAAGGACCACCCTTTAGGACAGAGATGAGCCAGAAGGCGGTGAATTGGTGGAATCCATTGTCACAGACGGCTGTGGACGCCAAGTCACTGAGTACATTTAAAGAAGATGATAGGTTCTTGATTAGCAACAGCGTCAAAGGTTATGGAGAGAAAGCAGGAGAATGGGGTTGCAAGGGAAATTAAATCAGTCAAGACCGAATGGCCTAATTGTACACTTACGTTTTATGGTACTTGGAGCAGGCAAACAAAGCAAGGGAATGTACTAACTGTGGTAGAACAGACGGCTTTGAGACACGTATACACTAATTATTGAAGGTAGCAACAGAACAGAATGAAAATAAGTCAATATTCAGAGAAGCATAGATTAACTAAAATATACAGATGTTGCTGGCATCATCTATCAAGACAGGTGGATCGTGCCAGAACTGTGTAAAACTGTAATTAGGCAACAGCAGGGCTCGCTGTACCGAGTCAGTCACTACACTATAGGAAGGAATGTGAGAGCACCAAAGAGAATAAGGGAAGATTTACAAGAATTCTGGCAAAACTGGAGAAATGTGGTTTGAAAGAGTGATTGTCTGTCTTGGGACTGCATTCTTTGGAATAAAGGAACTGATGGGGAGATTTGAATGAAATGCATAAAATTATTACAAGACCTACATGGAATAAACAGGAAGGGCATATTTCTTTCAGCAAAGAAGTCATTAAATAGATGTAATTTCAAGTTCATTGGTAGAAATACTAGATGAAAGTTGATAAAAGATTGAACAGGTAGCAGGAGTGTGGCACTCTCAGTCTGCAATGTGGATGAAGACAGAAACCTTCACCAGCACTTAAAGGAGCACTAAATAAGTGCAAGATTAGAGACTAAAGGTCAAGAAATGGGACTGTTATGGTTTATTAAATTGTTCTAGCTATGAAATGATTCTAAGTTATCTTGTCAATGTTGAAATTGTATTGAGTAACTCTATGTCTACAACAAAGTATACACAATGTAAAATAACTCCAGCATAAACATGTGTAATTACTCAGCCCCACCTTGGTGTGCTCGTATGGGATGTCCACTGACGGGTGGTAACAAACAATTGTCCGTCCATCTGACGTCAATGCAAGTTCAACTTTACTGCCAAGAAATGAAGGTAAAAATAAGACCAGGACAGTTGAGAATCCCACCCCTCCTGCTTCTTCTTAATGATGATCCCCGCCTCGGTTCCATTGCCCAGTTATTGTCCAGTTCAATAACTGGGCATCATGGCCCTGACAAGCTATGATACAACCTCCACAGCTCCCTTGGGTACAAGACCTCAGCGAAGAAATCCCCTCTTTGCCATCGTCTTAAATTCTGCCTTAAGTTCTACAGTCCTTCTTGAGGGAAACATCCTCTCAGCTGCTAACCCATTAGGCTTCTCAGAATCTCATGGTTCAATCAAACCACCTTTTTCTTCTGAACTGAAAGTTGGCTTAGTGGCAGTCTTAGTCAAATCTTTCATTGTTAATCAACCTCTCATTCCAGGAATCGGCCTGGTGAATCCTCTCTGAGGTATGATTAATACTAACAGATTTTCCCTTAAATAAGGAGACTAAAACTGTATTTGGAATGTGATCTCTCTCACATCTTCTTTAGTCATGGTGTGACTTTGTAACTTTTATTTACTGCAGGAAAATCTAGTTTTCAGTAAGAGAATCAGAAATGTAATTACTCACCAGTTATAGTCATTGGGAAGAGCAGTATACGTAGACTTCTGGCAAACACAACTCCAGCCTCCACCTAAATAACAGAAATTGGCTCAAGTAGTATTCCCTCACACCACTGCTTTAAATGTAACTTTCTTTAGTCAACTTACTATCAGTGCATTTCAAAAATCTTTATGGAACAAATTAAAATAAAACCTTACGTACAGACTTTCTTATCTTTAGATGTGACACAAAATATCTGGGCAATAAATGTTAACTTCTCTGCTAATGCATTTTGAAGTTTAAAGTTCAAAGAAATTATTATCAAGGTACATATATGTCACCATATACAATCTTGAGTTCATTTTCTTGCAGGCATTCACAGTAAATACAAAGAATATAGAATATATAATAATAAATAGGAATAAATATTAGGAACACAAGTGGAACTTCCCAGTGGCCAAACATTTTCATTCTGATTTCCATTCGGATGTGTCGGTTCATGGTTTCCTCTCGTGCCATGGTGAAGCTACCCTCAGGGTGGAGGAACAACATCTTATATTCCATGTGGGTAGCCTCCAAAACGATGGCATGAATATTGATTTCTCCTTCCGGTTAAAAAAAATTCCCTCCCCTCTTCTTCTATTCCCCAGCCAGTGTCTTACCTCTTCTCACCTACCTATCACCTCCCTCTGGTACCCTATGGTCCACTCTCCTCTCCTGTCAGATTCCTTCCTTCCGAGCCCTTTATCTTTCCTACCCACCTGGTTTCAGCTATCGCCTTCTAACTATCCTCTTTCCCGTCCCTCACCTTTTTATTCTAGCGTCTTCACATCTCCTTTCCAGTCCCGAAGAAGGGTCGACTGTTTATTTCCATGAATGCTGCCTGATCCGCCGAGTTCCTTCAGCATTTGTATGCGTTGCATAAGATGAAGAGTTCTTGAAAGTGAGGCCATAGGTTGTGGGAACAATCCAGTGTTGGGGTAATTCAAGTCATCTCCTCTGGTTCAAGAGCCTGACAGTTGAAGGGTAATAACTGTTCCTGAACCTGGTGAATTCAAGTCCACCAGCCTTGAATTTTCATACACTTGCAAATTTAAAATTCTAACTAAATTTCATGCAACATATCAGAATACAATGAAAGCATCCTACACTGCATGAATAATGGTGTATCCCAGAGGCCATTAAAATCCTACAATAAGTTGCATGATCCCCAGAGAAACAAACCAGCTGTTTCCCATCCAATTTCAGTATTTTACCCACCAGCTCTGTACACTTACGTGTTCATCGCAGGATCTTTACTCTTATCCTGTCAAAATAGGGGTTTGTCCTCAACTTCCTTCTTTCCTGATCACCTTTCATGCCCCACAATTCGATGTGGCCCACCAGAGATTTATTCCCAAAACGCTCATTCCCACCACAAATGGCCATTCTGGTTTCCATTGAGCTCACTCCCTTTTACCCAACACACTGTCGGACAGCACAGGGGTGCAGCTGGTAGACATCAGTGTCACTCTCACAACGTGTAAACTTGATATGCAAGCCTTCAGAGTCAAGTCACATTCTAAACAATGTCTGGGAAATTCAACAATGGAGAAGTTTGAAAGTTGTGCCGTGAATTTCTACATCACCAGGACACATCACATCCTGAGAGTTCAGTCAGCAGGAGTGAAGGTGTTGCAGTGAGAACCTGTTTCTGTACCATAAACTTTCAAAACAACCATTGTTGTTGTTATGAACAACTTCAGGGTTGCTCAGTTGCTGGTCATGGCCCTCAGCTAACCGTAGTATCAACACTTTGACCACTTGAAGCCCGAAGGTTGATTGGGTAAGCGAGGCCCGATGGTTGAAGGCCTGGGTTTTCAAGTCCACTGAGGAAGTCAAAGCCCATTGTCTGTGAATCCCTGAGCCCACTGGAGGCTTGAGATGGCCAGTCCTGGGATTGGACTGTGCATGTGTGTGTGTGGGTGGGAGGGAGGAACAACGTGTTTTGTTGGTGTGCAGTTTTCACTTTCTCACTATGAGACCAGAAACCAGTCTCCATCTGAACCACAAAGAGATGCAGATTGGTAGGTTAATTCACCACAGTAAGTTGGCCCCAGGACAGGTGAGTATAGTGGTGGCAGGATATTGATGGGAATGTATGGAGAATAAATAGCATTAGTGCGTACAATGTGAGCTTGATGATCAGCTTAGATTCACATGAAGGGCTACACAACGCGTAGAATCACAACTCCTGCAGATTTGCCTCATATACTTCCATTCAGCACTCACGTACTTTTCCCAATCACATTAATGTGCATTCAGCACTTATCCCATAGAAAACCTACAGCACAATACAGACCCTTCGGCCCAAAAAGCTGTGCCGAAGATGTCCTTACCTTAGAGGGTTACCCATAGCCCTCTATTTTTCTAAGCTCCATGTATCCATCCAGAAATCTCTTAAAAGATCCTATCGTTTCCGCCTCCACCACTGCCGCCGGCAGCCCATTCCACACACTCACCACTCTGTGTAAAAAACTTACCCGACATCTCCTCTGTACCTACTTCCTTACACTGTCTCATTGGAACGTATCTACGCAGAACCCCACGCAAATATCCCCTGAACATTTGCCACATTTCTTCCGTACGTTTCCCTGAGAACATCAGTTTCCAATTTATGCTTCCAAGTTCCTGCCTGATAGCCTCATATTTCCCCTTACTCCAATCAAACATTTCCCAACTTGTCCGTTCCTATCGCTCTCCAATGCCGTTCTGATGATACAGCTCCCTCAATGCTGAGACCCAACCACTGGACTGCTGAGGAATCTGAGACTGGACTCCCTCTTTCCTTTACAGGAAAACAGACCAATGACCCTTCAAACAACTCTTTGCCGTTTCAGGGAAATGACAACAGCACGAGAAAATCTGCAGATGCTGGAAATTCAAGCAACACACACAAAATGCTGGTGGAACACAGCAGGCCAGGCAGCATCTCTAGGAAGAGGTACAGTCGACGTTTCGGGCCGAGACCCTTCGTCAGGACTAACTAAAAGAAGAGATAGTAAGAGATTTGAAAGTGGGAGGGGGAGATCCGAAATGATAGGAGAAGACAGGAGGGGGAGGGATAAAGCTAAAAGCTGCAAAGTTGATTGGCAAAAGGGACACAGAGATGGAGAAGAGGGATGATCATGGGACGGAAGACCTAGGGAGAAAGAAAAGGGGAGGGGAGCCCAGAGGAAGATGGAGAGCAGGCAAGGAGTGATTGTGAGAGGGACAGAGAGAAAATGAGGGAAAAAAGGGGGGGAAATAATAAATAAATAAATAAATCAATAAGGGATGGGGTAAGAAGGGGAGGAGGGGCATTAACGGAAGTCAATGTTCATGCCATCAGGTTAGAGGCTACCCAGATGGAATATAAGCTGTTGTTCCTCCAACCTGAGTGTGGCTTCATCTTGACAATAGAGGCGGCCATGGATTCACATATCAGAATGGGAATGGGACTTGGAATTAAAATGTGTGGTCACTGGGAGATCCTGCTTTCTCTGGTGGACAGAGTAGGTGTTCAGCGAAATGGTCTCCCAGTCTGCACTGGGTCTCACCAATATATAGGCCACACTAGGAGCACCGGACGCAGTATATCACACCAGCTGACTCACAGGTGAAGTGTCACCTCACCTGGAAGGACTGTCTGGGGCCCTGAATGGTGGTGAGGAAGGCAGGTGTAGCACTTGTTCCGCTTACAAGGATAAGTGCTGGGAGGGAGATCAGTGGGAAGGGATGGGGGTGGGGGGAGACAAATGGACAAGGGAGTCGCCTAGGGAGCAATCCCTGCGGAAAGCAGAAGGGGGGGGAGGGGAAGATGTGCTTGGTGGCAGGATCCCATTGGAGGTGGCAGAAGTTACAGAGAATTATATGTTGTACCCGGAGTCTGGTGGGGTGGTAGGTGAGGATAAAGGGAACCCTATCCCTAATGGGGTGGCGGGAGGATGGAGTGAGAGCAGAAGTGCATGAAATGGGAGAGGTGCGTTTGAGAGCAGAGTTGATGGTGGATGAAGGGAAGCCCCTTTCTACTTTCATCAATGATTGTTATCTACCTGTAGCACAGGTGGAGGCTTGATCACCTAACGTCTGTCTGGAAGTCCTCAGACTCTAGATTTCAAAACTTCCCCAAAATTGTATCACCTTAATCTAAAAAGGGCTTCCGAGATGGCAACACGTCTCCTTACTGCAAAGTACAATTATTTCTTGCCAAACCATTGTTTCCCTTTAATGACCAGTCTTGAAACAATGATTCAAATTTCCATTTCCCACCCCTCTCTGAATGGGAAAGGATGGTGACTGTACTAAGCTGGCCTGATAGATAGTATTTTAATGTGTGTTTGTGCTTATCCGAGATAGCTAAGAGACGGGAAAACAACACAAGTGGTGGTGCTGTTAGTTCAGAAATGGTAAGAGGTTGTAAATCATAACTGATCTGCATGGAGGAGCCTTAAGTAAAATGGGGTGAATGAAGGTAGAGGACAGGTGAAAAACTGTTTCTTGCTCCATGGACTCTACCCAACCTGCTGAGTATTTCTGGCAGTTTCAGATTTTCATGTAGCCATAGGAATAGTATAATGATTAAGACTGCAGATGCTGGAAATCTGAAACAGAAACAGGTCCTAACAGAGTCAATAAGCTGAAATTTGAACTGTTTATCTGTCCACAGAAGCTTTCTGACCTGCTGAGAATTACAGCATTTTCTATTTCTTTTTAATGTCACACAAAAATATTGTATTCCCAGTACCCAGTGCATGAGCGAAGGGGGTGAGGCAAGTGTATGTATGTGCCGGGGTGGTGACATGCGGAGGCTGGTGGAGTAAGGAGGGACTGAGGTTAAGCCAGAGGCCCGGCAACTTCCAGGCACCGATAGCCCAGAGACTGGGATGGGTTTGGGGGTGGCGGGATGCAGTACTCATGAATATAACAAGTCGGAATCAAAGACAAAACTGGGAAAATGTGTTATTTATAGTTCCCTATTTAGACGTCTTTGATCATGAAACTCAGATTACTGGTGTTTGTCTGAAGCCGGTAAATCAGTCAGCGAAGAGGGCGGATTGAGCTCTGGAGTAGGTGGGGACCATTAATCAAAAGCTAGGTTCTTTATCAACACCAATGACCCCAGGTCGCCTGTGACTGTCTATCTGTCCTCTGCTCCCGGTGCCTCTGACGTTTCTGCCCGTAACAGTGACTGTACCTCTGATCGCCACCGCTCCAACCCCGGTAACCAGCCTCCGTCCGACCAGCAGCGCCATTTTGCCGCTTACCGGAAACGGAAAGGAGTCTTCCCCGTCAAACTGTTCCGACTGGAAACTGGGTCCGGAGTCCGGGGTCCGGGGTCCGGCCCTCGGACCTGGGTGCCCTGGCAACCTTGCAATAGTTTCATCAGTAGTTTAATTGATGGGCCGGGTGGAGTTTGGGCTTGAGAAGACGAAACATTCAAGACAGTCACACTGAACAACTGAGTTCATAACTAAATTACCAATCTCACTCTTTGGTCCTAGAGTTAACTCAATATATGCCATTGTCACTGCCACAAAGTTTGGAAATGAACTGCAGTGGAGGAACAATACCAGCTCAAACATTTTCATAACTGAAGAAAGCCTGATAAACATATTTGTAATGCCGTAAAGGGGATGGAAGGGATAGAGGCAGTGGGACAGTGGAAGGAAGGAAAAAACAGCGAGTTAAAATGAGAGAGAGAGGGACTGGGATCTCAGCCAAAAGACAGAGGCTAACTTTAAAATCATTCCCGTTAGTTTCAAGGTAGTTACGGAGAAAAATGGGGCTGGCCTTGAGATTCTAAATTAGAGTGAGACCAATTTTGTTGGGATTTGGCAGGCATGAATTGGGATTCACTGTTTTCCTCACATCTGAACCTGAATCACCGATATACGGTATGTGGTGAAATTTGTTTCAGTAATGCAGTGCGGGGAGCAGTACAGTGAAATACATGAAGGATACTACAAATTACAATTTTATATATAAATGGTGCAAAAAGGAGACCAAGTATAGTGAGTTATTGTTCATGAGTTCATGGATCGTTCGGAAATCTGAAGGCAGAGGGGAAAGAAGCTGTTCCTAAAATGTTGATTGTGTGTCTTCACAGACATCCCACCTCTCCCGGAAGTTCCGGGAGTCTCCTGAATATTAATTGTGGCTCCCTGATGCCCGCAAATTATATACAATATCCCGGAAATCAATTTTTTTGAGAGGGAGTGAGAGAAAAGCAAGAGAGAGCGCGAGAGCGACCACGAGAGAGAGAGCGCGCGAGCGAGAGCGCACCATGGCAGAGTGTTCCAAAAAAAATATAAAACGTATGTTACCCCAGACTGCACTAAAGTGTACCCCTGCCTAATAGGGGTCAAAATAATGACAGTGTTGCTCGCTGCACTGTTTGCAACAGTGACTTTTCTATTGCCCATGGTGGGTTAAGACTGTAAAAGACATGTTGAGGTGAGTTTAACAGGTGTCATTTGTTCATTAGCATAGCTAACGTTATTTAAACTAGCTGGCCAGCTGCTAAGGAGCTACTCTATTACAGACGTCCCACCTCTCCCGGAAGTCTCCCGCAAATTGATGGTGCTACCTCCCTGAAATGAGTTTTTGCAGGGTGGGATGTCTGGTCTTCAGGCTCCTGTACCTCCTCTCTAAAGGTAGCAATGAGAAGAGGGCAAACAACAGGAATTCTGCAGATGCTGGAAATTCAAGCAACACACATCAAAGTTGCTGGTGAACGCAGCAGGCCAAGCAGCATCTGTAGGAAGAGGTGCAGTTGACGTTTCAGGCCGAGACTCTTCGTCAGGACTAACTGAAGGAAGAGTGAGTAAGGGATTTGAAAGTTGGAGGGGGAGGGGGAGATGCAAAATGATAGGAGAAGACAGGAGGGGGAGGGATAGAGCCGAGAGCTGGACAGGTGATAGGCAAAAGGGGATACGAGAGGATCATGGGACAGGAGGTCCGGGAAGAAAGACAAGGGGGGGGGACCCAGAGGATGGGCAAGAGGTATATTCAGAGGGACAGAGGGAGAAAAAAGAGAGTGAGAGAAAGAATGTGTGCATAAAAATGAGTAACAGATGGTGTACGAGGGGGAGGTGGGGCCTTAGCAGAATGAGAAGAGGGCATGGCCTGGCTGGTGGGGGTCCTTAATAATGGATACCACCTTTCTGAGGCATCGTTTTAAGAACATAAATCATAGAAATCTATAGCACAATACAGGCCCTTCAGGCCACAATGTTGTGCTGACCACGTAACCTACTCTAGAAGCTGCCTAGAATTTCCCCACCGCGTCGCCATCTAGTTTTCCAAATTCCATGTGCCTATCTAAGAGCCTCTTAAAAGACCACCTCTACCACTGCTGCTGACGGTGCATTGCACACACCCACTCTTCTGTGTGAAAAACTTGCCCTTGACACCCCCCCCCACCACCGTACCTAATTCCAAGCACTTCAGCACGCCATGATGGAAACAGTCGACATTTCGGGTGAGACCCTTCATCAGGGCTGGAAAGAAAGAGAAGTCAGGTTACGAAGATGGTTTGGGGGAGGAAGAAGAACAAGGATTCTAGATGATTCAGATATTCCTCAGTGGTCAAGGAGGTTACATGCTAGACAAATAATTCTTTCATTGTTTTTAGGGAGAGCACAGTGGTACAACTACAAGAGCCATTGCCTTACAACTCGAACAACCTGGCTTCAGTCTGGACCTCCGGTGCTGCCTGGGTGGAGTTTGCAAGTTCTTTTTCTGGTCTGAGGAATTTCCTTTCGGTATGTGGGTTGCTGACCTCATGGCCAATATAAATTGCATTAATGGTAAGAGTTTCCCTTCAGCTTTACTGTAAAAGCCCTGGTTGTGTTCCAGTGCTCCTTGCAATTCTGGTGTAATCTACCTGGTCTTCCAAGTTAGTTTATTATCAAAGTCTGCATATGTTTCAAAATTCAAAGTTTCAAAGTGCATTTATTATCAAAGGATGTATAAGTTATACAGCCTTGAGATTTGTTTGCTTATAGGCAGTCACAAAGCAAGGAATCCGAAAGAACCCAATTAAATAAGTTAAACCAAACCCCCATAGCCCACAGAGAAAGAGAGAAGGAAAAACACGAAACAAATTATTTAAACAATGGAAGCAAGTAACAACAGCAGCTTTCCAAACCAAATGGAGTCCTTAGATCCAATTCCCCAGAGTAGGCCCAAAGGCTCGATTTCAGTTAATCATATTAGTGGGGCAAATCGCCACAAAACTCACAGACACGAAGCACAGCAACCGGGGGCAGTCTTCACAGACCCAGCATTGCAGAGAGAGAAGCCCCCAGACTTCTACTGGCTTGAAATTCATTTTCTGGCAGGCATTAACAGGAAAATAAAGAAATAATTTACAATAAAATGGTCTTTTATTCTGTCTTCTCACCTCATGAAGGAAGGCATCCTATTGGCCTGTCCTTTTAAAGATATGCACCCCTGCCCAGCTGTTCCTAGAGAAAAAACTACTTGCTGAAGGCGAGATGTTAACACCAGGGCAGGAGGACTAGTGGTTTCAGGGCCACCGTGGCTATGAACCCTGATAATGCTGAGTGGTCCAGCACCTCAAGAAGCCCTTTGGCCGAGCATGATGCCAATTCAAACTAATCCCACCTGCCTGCACGTGGTGTATACCCCTCCATTATGTGGAGGCACCCACCATTCTCTGTATGTCAAATAGAAAACTAAATACTCACCTCATAAACTTCCTTGAAACTTTTCCCCTCTCACTTTAAACCTCTTTAACTTATTATTTTGAGACATAGCATAATAATAGGGTCTTCTGGCATACAAGCCTGCACTGCCCAATTACACCCTTGTGAACAATCTCACCTCGGGTATTTTGTAGGTATTATTACGGACTTCACCATCTCCTGAATATCTTGTATTTATGATTGCTGTCAGTGCTGTTGCTGCCTGAACTTAATGATAATTTTTTTTCAGATTTCTGGGATCTGCAGTACTTTGCCTCTGGATTCCTTTAGATTTTGTTGGTGTGCCATTCCTGTAGATGCTGAATTGTGCAAAGTTAAGCACAAATATAAACTGGATTGTGGAACCTCCATTGGCAACAATAGTACTCCAGAATTGTGTGTGTTTGATATCATGCTCTGCCAACACTGCATCCTACTGGCAGATGTTGGTACTGCACGTACCAAATTGGCAGCTGGTACAGCCTCAAATGTGCTGGTGTGCGTCAGTTGCCATATTAGAACCATTGCTACCTATTGTACCCGGACACTGGGTTCTTCACAGAAGACTTATGCAAATCTCTTACCATCTAGTTTGTCCCAACCCATTTGTAGTCTTAGAGTCTACTTTTCTGAAGATAAAAAAGCCATTCAATCTTTTTGTTAGCTGCAACCTCTCAGGTTTTTTTTTACTGCAAGGAAACTAGAACTGCAGACAATATTTAAGGTACCTGTCCCAAAGGTGTTTAAAATATCTTCACAGCCGTATCGTTGGTTACATGCTTATTTCAGCCTAATTGGATAGAAACACCAATGCACAGGAGCAGAAGGGTCTGTGGAAAGTGGTGTATATAGCCCGGTCCATCACAGGCATCACGGAGCACTGCCACAAGAAAGCAACATCCATAATCAAGGGTCCCTACCATCCAGACCAAGCTGTCTTCTTGCTACTACTGTCGGGCAGGAGGTACAGGAGCTTTAGGTCCCACACCACCAGGTTCAGGAGCAGTTATTACCCGACAGCAATCAGGCTCCTAAGCTGACATGGCTAACTTCACTCACCTCAACAATGAACCAATTGCACAACCTACAGATTCATTTTCATGGGCTCTACAACTCATGTTCTCAGTATTAGTTATTTATTTATATTTGCATGACTTATCCTCTTTTGCACATTAGTTGTTTATTAGTCTTTGTTATTTATAGTTTTTCATCAATTCTGTAGTATCTCTTTATTTTCCTGTAAATGCCTGCAAGAAAATGAACCTCAGGTAGTGTATATGTACATTGATATTACATTCTCTGTGACTAACTGAGCAAACCACACATTTGTTTAAACCAAATGAAAGAATGTGACAACTTTTTGTGATAAACACTTTGCAAAGTGTGACACTCACTGATCAATAAGATAGCACATACTAAACTTACACAACATTGCCTGATGGATGTTATGTTGGTCTCGTCCAAAAGTATTTTTTCTTACTGGTGAGTCTTTATCCATTATTTGATTAGTGCTCAAGGCAACAAAGCAATGCAAGTTATCGTCCTCCTGGGGATGCTAAGAGGGAGTCAACAGCTGACACTGAAAACACCTATCTGCAAGACGTTCCGGTAGGATGGACTGGACGCTTCCTTTTGGGTTCGGATTCAGTTGGATGGAATGTCTGTGAATCCATGAGTCTGCTGGAGGCTGAAGACAGCCATTGCTGGGATTAGAGGACTGTGTATGTGTGTGGGTAGGTGGGAGAGAGGAACAGGTCTTGGTTAGTTGTTGTGGCTTTGTCGCTTGGTATATTATTCTGTGTTGTGGGAGGTGGAGAGGGTCATTAACTTTAAATTCCTTTCATTTCAGAATATCTTTCCAGCACATAAGTGCCATTACAAAGACAGCATAGCAGCACCTCTACTTAGAAGTTTGTAAAGATCCGGCATGTCATTTAAAACTTTGACAAACTTCTACGGATGCACAGTGGAGAGTACCCTGACTGGCTAGATCAGGGCCTGGTGTGGAAATACCAATGACCTTGAATGGAAAAGCCTACAAAACATAGTGGATACAGCCCAGTCCGTCACAGGTAAAGCTCTCCCCCATTGAGCACATCTGCAAGGAGGGCTGTCACAGGAAAGGAGCATCCATCATCAAGGACCCCCTCCATCTAGGCCATACAGTCTTCTCACTGTTGCCATCAGGAAAGGGTACACGAGCCTTCGGACCCATACCACCAGGTTCAGGAACGGTTATTATCCCTTAACCATCAGGCTCCCGGTGCAGAATGGATAACTTCATTCACCCCAACACTGAACTGATTCCATATTAAGGACCTCACTTTCAGGGACTCCACAACTCATGTTCTCAATATTTAGTAGGTGTCTATTATTATTTTGTTTCTTTCTTTTTTTGTATTTGCACAACTTTTGCACATGGGTTGTCTGCCTTTGTGTGCAGTTTCTCATTGTTTCTATTGTGTTTCTTTGTATGTGGTATGGATGCCTGCAAGAAAATGAATCTTGGGGTGGTATATGGTGATACGTGTGTACTTCGATAATAAATTTACTTTGAACTTTGAGCATTGTGGGCGTGCAGTGTTGGCACCGGAATGCATGGCGACACTTGCGGACTGCTCCCAGTCCATCCTTGGGTGTGTTGGTCGCTAACGTAAATAACACATTTCACTGTATGTTTCCATGTTCATGTGACAAATAAATCTGAGTCCAGACCTGAAGATGAGTGCTGCCAATGGTTTAATGAAGCACTGTTCACCTAATCCCTTGTGCTGCTCTAAACTACTTAACCCCACTGTAAACTCATCCCCCCTCAACATCCTCGAGCATCCCTCTGTCAGTGCGTTTACTTGCATCTTCAGCTGCTGGACACCCATCGAATTCAGCCTCATCCTCAGGCAACGTAATTCGTCAGCAAAGCGTTGGAGGGACTCAGCAGCATCTGTGGAGGGAAATAAACAGTCGGCATTTCCAGCCAAGTCTCTCCATCAGGATTGGGAAAGAAAGGAGAAGAAACCAGGATAAGAAGTTGGGGGAGAGGGAGGGGGAGGGGAGAGGGGGGCATCTCTATGGTGCATCTGATCTGATGAGTTTCTCCAGCATTTTGCATGTATTGCTCTGGATTTCCAGCATCTGCAGAATCTCTTGTGTTTATAATGTAATTCCTCTCCTGGATAACAGCATTCTCAAAATCCTCACTCCAAACCACCCATGCAACACATGACTCCCACTCACTGCCTCCTTACTGGGAGAGAGAGAGAGCACAGATAACATTGGGCGTAACACTGGACAGAGGAATGGCGCTGGTCCTCAGCTGTCATCCTGCCGAGGGCAAGGCCATGGAGACTGGCATTCCTCAGGTGGGAGATTTGTGTCTGTCTTATTGGATGTAACACTGGGCAGGACAGTAACCTGCATTTTGTGGTAGATAGAGCAAGGGTGCTCGATAGAGCCGTCCCCCAGTCATTGCCTTAGGCTCTGCACCATCAGTCCCACAAACCTGGCTGTCGAGAACTGACAGACCAAGGCACTTGGTAACTCGTTGCTAGTGGGTGGAAGGGATGGTGATGACGGGACTACAGAAGTTTATTTTGAATGGCTAGACTCGCCCTTCAACCCTCACCTCCCAAATCAGAACCTACATACCCACCCCACACCCCCTACCCCCTAGCATGCAGAGCTGCAGGACAGCAGCCTACACAGGGTTTCAGAACCCTGGGGTATAGTCCATCTGGTCCTGGGGACTTACCTACACCTTCCCTACAGCCCATGAAGTGTGCCAGCCTTTTAACCTAATCTAAGATCAATCTAACTCTTTCTTTCTTCATAGCCCTCCAGTTTTCTATCAACCACGTGCCTGTCCAAGAACTTCTTAAATGTCCATCATGTATCTGCCTCTACCACCACCCTTGGCAGGGGCGACATGCACTCTCCACTCACCTTACCCCGAAACTTTTCTCCCATCATCTTAAATTATACCCCCACACCTGGGAAAGAGTCTTTGGCTAGCTACTCAATCTATGTTTCTTACCATTTTGTACACCTCTATCAAGTTACCTCTCATTCTCCTTCTCTCCAAAGAGAAAAGCCCTAGTTCGCTCAACACATCTTCATAAGACGTACTCTTCAGTCCAGGCAGCATCCTGGTAAATCTCTGCACCGTCTCTAAAGCTTCCACATCCTTCTGTAATGAGGCAAGCAACTTAAATGATTTTTCTCCCAGGCAGCAGATCCAGTGATGACCTCAACCCAAAATTCAAACATACACTTGAACTCTGAAGATGGTGGCAGAGGAACCGGTTTCTTGAATGCCTGCTGGCTTATTCCTGCTCTTCTTACATAGTTATGCAGTGTCTAGTAGTTGGCCAGCAGGGCTTGGAGTTGCCGTGTTGATCCACCAAGACCAGCCAACCCAGGAGGGGGGATATGGGATGAACGATTGCTTCCAATGAACAACTTGGACAGCTTGCCAATTATAGGAAGCTCCATTGGGAAGTAAAAAAACTGATGTTTTTTTTGGAATTTTACTCACTTATTTCTAGAGTTGAACAGAATGGTTTCATAAGAGGTGTAGATTTAAGAACAAGTTAGTAGACTTACAGGGCCATAGAGAGCTGCAACACCATCAAATATGAATTTACACCAATCCTGGTTTTATTCTCCTCAGTTTACCATCAATTCCCCCAGATTATACCTCTCACCTGCACACTGGGGGTCCTTTTCCACTGTACTGCTGACAAAAACAACTGATTTCATGTCAGATGCACTGAATGGTCACATTATTGGGGTAGACCTATACACCTACTCATTACTATAAATACCTGATCAGCCAATTACGTGACAGCAACTCAATGCATAAAAGCATGCCTGATATGGTCAACAGGTTCTGCTGTCTAGATCAAGCATCAGAATGGGGGAGGAAATGTGATCTAAGAGACTTTGACCATGGAATGATTGTTGGTGCCAGACGGTGTGGTTGGGGTATCTCCAAAACTGCTGATCTCTTGGGATTTTCACGCACAACAATCTCTAGAGTTTACAGAGATGGGTGTGAAAAACCAGTAAGTGGCAGGTTCTGTGGGTTAAAAATGCCTTGTTAAGAGAGAGATATAGGAGAATTGCCAGACTGGTTCAAGCTGACAGAAAGACAATGGTAACTGCAATATTTACTGGTTTTATTTTGGATTTCTAGTAACCACAGTACAATAATATTTGACTGGAAGTGGTATGTGCCTTCTTCATCCTGCAACTTGGTGGATAAAATTATCCACCTCTTGCTGAGCCCGGTTGACTGATTTTATCATAATCAGAGTGAAGACTGAGCAGATTCAGTAATGGCTGAGAATTTTACCCCAAATATGAAAATGGCACAAGGGTAAGTAGAACAACCTCATGAGAATGGTGTTAACTGCACAATTCTGCACAGGAATAGGAGTACTAGGTTTCTCAAGTCTGGCCCAACATGAGAACATTGGATGCAGGAGCAGAATTAGGCCATTTCACCTATCAAGTCTGCTCCACCATTCGATCATGGCTGATTTATTATTCTCCATTCTTTTACCTTCTCTCTAGAACCTTTGACACCCTTACTAATTAAGAACCTATCAACCTCTGCTTTAAATGTACCCATTGACTTGGCCTCCATGGCCATCTGTGACAATGAACTTCACAGACTCACCACCCTTCAGCTAAAGAAATTCTTCATTGTCTCTGCTGTATAATGACATACTTGCATTCTGAGATTGTGCCCTCTGGTTCCAGACTCAACTATTGCCAACATCGTATCCACACTCACTTCATCTTGGCCTTTCAACATTTGATACGTTTCAATGAGATTCCCACTCATGCTTTCAACCTTCAGTAAGTACAGGCCCAGAACCATCAAACGCTCCTCAAAATGTTCCTGGCTGATCTATGCTGGCCTCAGCTGTCCTGTGTTAATTCTCCATAATCATCAATTCCTCAATCTTTCATATATGAATCTGTCTCTTCATTAAATATATTCAGTGATCTGGTAGCACCTCTGGTGGGGGAACGTGTCGTGTCCTTTTCAAGGCCGTTAGTCCACCTTTGGTCCCCACCTGGCACTCAGCTCTCACCTGTGGAGATAGGGAGTTGTCTATCCCAGCATGTGAAGACAGACTCCAGCAGATTGAGTGAATGAGACCAATGGAAGGTCCAACGGTCAAGAAGGCAGTCTCCGCAAGCATCGTGGAACGTGTAGAGCACGACAAGACACAGAAGACGTCCTGGTCATCCACTGCGCCTAGTCCCATCTCCAGCCGTCATGACTCTGTCTTGCCACTGGATCCAGATGGGAATTGGAAAGAGAGATTGGGGCTGACGCTGTGCAACTCTCCCTCACAGTAGTCCAAATCAAGCGCTAGTCTCGACATCATCATAATGGTGTCGAGATCCTCATCGACGATGGACGAACAACCAAGTGATCTGGACTCCAGCACTCTCTGGGACAGAGAATATCTTCTGAGAGAAGAGTTTTTTTACACACCTTAGCGTGAAATGATTAACCTCTTGTAACTATGCGCCCTTGTTCCTGACACTCCTACCGTATCACACTGGAGTGCATCACCGTTTCACAGTATAAGTACTCTACACCCTACATGAACTCATGCAGCCTTCTGGAACTGATGATTCAAAAAAAATTACAGGAAAGTATTTACAAAATTTCTTAAATCTTGGACCAGGAAAGTGCCACAATTGTTGCCAGCTCGCTATCTCTTGTAAGAGGGGTGCTGGCATTGCCAAAAATGATTCCGCTCTCACTTTGACTAACTTAAGAATATTCACAAGAGCCACAACCTGTTCGTTAGATCCACTGTTCTCAGATGCTGAGGACCACCTCCCAATGTCTAAGCTTTGCACTAACTGAGATTCCAATCTTCACTCTTCAGTAAGTGCCCGATGAGGAACCAATCATGGTTTGTGTAAAATGGTGATTGGTTTCCAACCCCTGAGAAGTGGCTCCCTGCAGTGTGCTGTTGGAATGAATCATCTTTCATTACATAAATGTATCTTGTAATTTCAAAGCTGATCACTGCTTGCAAGTTCAATGCATTCTGAACTAACACCATTCCCTCTTAGGTACAAGTATTTACCTGTGTTTATTAATATGCGTTAATGCTTTTAGAACATTACAGGGCATGATTAAATCCGTTTTGGGGAAGGTCGGATATGAAGGAGGGGATCTCAGTTGTGTTACCCCTGGGCCACCCTCTTGAGGAGAAAGAGAACAGTACATCTGTTTAGACAAAGGGTCTTGACCCAAAACACCAACTGTCCATTTCCCTCCGCAGATCCTGCCTGACCTTCCGTTCACTTCTTGTCCCAGATTCCAGGATCGGTGTCTCACCTGTCTCCTTAGTGTATATCTTTCCTGGGCTGTGGTGTCCATCTAAAACTGAATACTGTGAAGCCTCATCTAACATGGTGAGGTGTGGGCAGGAATTCTCCAGGCTGCTGCATATCAAAACCAGTGGTTCCTTCCCTGAGATGCCTCCAATTTTAGCAGCACCCACCCATGAGACCATCACCCAAGCCAAGCACTGCCAGTGATGACACTGTGGACTGAGGTTCGGCAGGATTCGCGACTGAGAGATACCCAGGCACAGTAAAGCTGTGCTGGATTCACACTGATGCATTTGGCACTCTACGTAGGGACTTGCTCAGCTCTGTTGGCAGTAAGGGAGGAGGGTCACCACACTGAAATACGTAGATAAATAGTTTATTATTGTCACATGTACTGAGACAGAGTGAAAAACTTTGCTTTGCATGACAAGAGGGATGATTTCAAAACCTAAATACCTCAAGGGAGCACAAAGGGGGAAAAAATAATAAGATGCAGAATATAGTGTTGCACCTACAGAGAAAGGTAGACAATACATTGATTTTCAAAGTAGGTACATGTCACCATATATACCTTTAGATTCATTTTCTTGAGGCATTCACAGGAAAATAAAGAAATACAGTAGATTTATGAAAAACTATACATAAACAAACATGTTCTACGAGTCTGTGGTGGCCAGTGCTATCATGTTTGCTGTTGTGTGCTGGGGCAGCAGGCTGAGGGTAGCAGACACCAACAGAATCAACAAACTCATTCGTAAGGCCAGTGATGTTGTGGGGATGGAACTGGACTCTCTCACGGTAAAAGACGATGCTGTCCAAGTTGCATGCAATCTTGGACAATGGCTCCCATCCACTACATAATGTACTGGGTGGGCACAGGAGTACATTCAGCTAGAGACTCATTCCACTGAGATGCATCACTGAGTGTCATAGGAAGTCATTCCTGCCTGTGGCCATCAAACTTTACAACTCCTCCCTTGGAGCATCAGACACCCTGAGTCATTAGGCTGGTCCTGGACTTATTTCCCAGCTTAATTTACATATTATTATTATTTAATTATTTATGGTTTTATATTGCTATACTGTATTATACTCTATTCTTGGTTGTTGCAACTGTAACAAAATCCAATTTCCATCAGGATCAATAAAGTATGACTATGACTATGACTGACAAATTACCAATGTGCAAAAGAAGAGAAATTGTGTAAGAAAATGCTGAGAACATGAATTATAAATTCCTTGAAAGTGAGTCTGTAGGTTGTGGCAACAGTTCAGAGTTGTGTTGAGTGAGGCTATCCACACTGGTTCAGGAGCCTGATGGTTTTCGGGTAATACGTGTTGCTGAATCTGCAGCGTGTGACCTGAGGTTCCTTCTCAATGGTAGTAGTGAGAAGGCAGCATGGTCTGGATTGTGGGTGTCCTTAATGGTGGATGCTGTTTTCTTGTGCCAGCACTCCTTGAAAATGAGCTCAGTAGTGGGGAGGGCTTTGCCTGTGATGGACTGGGCTGTATCCCCAGTCGATTCTTCCATTCCTGGGCATCGGTGTTTCCATTCCAGTCCATGATGCAACCAGTTAGATACTCTCCATCCTTCTTGTTGCCAATTGGCGGGTGGGCGATATGTTACTTTTTGTGCAAGACAAGAGTTGGGGGTTTGGGGTCTGATGTTCTTGTTGGTGTGTTTCTGTATGGGCCATCTGTTAATTTTTGTGTGTAAGAGAGGGGATTGGGGATCTGATGCTACTGTTGCTGTCCTTTCCTGCAAGGGAGGGTGTGATGTTAACTGTCGCTGTTTTTTTTGTGATGGAAAGGTTTGGGAGTCTTTGATGTTCCAGCTGCCATTTTTCGGTTGAATGATCTGTTAGTTTTTGTGTGAGGGAGAAGGTTAGGGGTTTGGGGTTTGATATTCCAGCTGCCATTTTCCATGTGGGCAATCTCTTAGTTTGTGTGAGGGAGGGGGTAGAGGATTTGGGGGGTTGCGAGATTTGTTTCTTTTTCATGCACAGGGGTTGATGTCTTTTCTTTCAACAACTCCCATGGTTTTTCTGTATTTCATGACTAGCTGGAGAAGACAAATATCAGAGTTGTATTGTACATGCATACTTTGACAATAAAATGAACTTTGAACTTTGGAACCTTTGAATCATGCATCTATAGAAGTTTGTTAAAGTTTTAGATGACTAGCCAAACCTTCACAAACTTCTTAGGAAAACAAACTGTTCAGTAAAAACGCATTAGGTCAATATTCACAATTTATTATTCCTTTCATCTTCTTATAAGCTCTGCTAGTCATCCCAGTGTCCACTAAAATGAGCCCTTCTGGTGGTTAAGAACTGCACATTGGAAATTCATTTTGGAGCATGTCTTTGTATTCATCCAAGGAATGTCAATCATTTATTTCTGCCCAGTCTAATGTTTACAGCAAATGGAAATGGGTTGAAGTTCTCCATGGAAACGAGCATACATTCCATGACACTGTGCAAGGCTTGAAGGTGGTTGTCATGTTTAGCTGGTGTTCCTGATGTCTTTGTTCAATTCTGCAATGTGAGACAGTAAGTGACGCAGACAAATCCAACTCATACCAGCAGTTGGTAAATTCCTGGCTGTTGACCAGAGGAACCTGTCATGAAATGACTGGCTTTTGTTTTGCCTCTGCTGGAAATATTTTAATATATCTTTGAGATGTTTTGGAGTTTGACATCTGGACATGGATGCTTAGCGGCTGCAGGGCCTCAGACAATGTATGAGATGAGATGGGGGCTTCTGCTCAGAAAGTAAGGCCAGAAACCACAGGAAACACTCAGTAGGAAGACAGCTTCTGGGAGAGAGAGAGAAAAAATACTTAACATTTCAGATCCAAGACTTTTTGTCAGAATCTTACCAGTTCTGCTGAAGGGTCCATTGACATGAAACATCAACTCTATTTTTCTCTCTGCATACACTGCCTGATCTGCAAGTGCTTCCAATATCTTTGGTTTTCATTTCAGCCTCTGTAGTTTTAAACCATATACATAGGAGCAGAATTAGGCCATTTGGCCCATCAAGTCTGCTCCACCATTCCCTCATAGCTGAGTTATTACCCCTCTCAATCCCACTCTCTTGCCTTCTCCCTGTAAACTTTGATCCTCTGATTAATCAAGAATCTATCAAACTTCACCTTAAATATATTTAGATTTAGATTTAGATTATGAGAACACTCAGTCCTCTTTTATTGTCATTTAGAAATGCATACATGCATTAAGAAATGATACAGTTTCTCCGGAGTGATATCACAGAAAACAGGACAAACCAAAGACTAACACTGTCAGAACCACATAATTATAACATACAGTTACAGCAGTGCAAAGCGATACCATAATTTGATGAAGAACAAACCATGGGCACGGTAAAAAAAAGTCTCAAAGTCCCAGAGTGGATCGACTCCCGAGTCCCTGATAGCAGGCGGCAAAAGGGAGAAACTCCCTGCCATAAACCTCCAGGCACCATCAACTTGCCGATGCCTTGGAAGCAGCCGACCACAGCCGACACTGAGTCTGTCCATCCGAAAACTTCGAGCCTCCGACCAGCCCCTCCGATACAGCCTCCTGAGTGCCATCCTCCGCCAAGCGCCTTCGACCTCACCCCGGCCGCTGAAACAGGCAAAGCCGAGGATTCAGGGCCTTCTGCTCCAGAGATTCCGGTTACCACACAGTAGCAGCGGCAGCAAAGCGGGCATTTCAGAAGTTTCTCCAGATGTTCCTCCGTGCTCTCACGTCTGTCTCCATCAAATCAGAATTGTGCACGGTCCCCTACTTGACAGATTTCAGATACCATTCACTGGAGAGGCCGCGCGCACCGCTATCTTCTCCTCCTGTGAACTGGCCTGAACAACTGTGTGGCGATGAATTCCACAGATTCGCCACCCTCCAGCTACAGAAATGTTCCCTCATCTTTGTTCTAAATGGATGTCCCTCAGTTCTGAGGCAGTGCCCTCTGGTCCCAAACTCCTCCACTATAGGAAACATTCTCTCCACCTCCGTACTATCTAGGCCTTTCAATATTCAATAGATTTTATTGAGATCCCCCTCATTCTTCTAAACTACAGTGAGTACTGGCCCAGGGCCATCAAACAATCTTGATACGTTAACCTTTCATTCCTGGGATAATTCTCGTGACCTTCCTTTGGATCTTCTTCAATGTCAGCACATCTTTTCTTAGATACATCTGTCCCCAGTCATCTTGTATTCCATGTCACCCTTATCTGTCAAGGACTGTGTGGTGGCTGTCCAAGCATCAGCCCCCCCCCCTCCACATTAAATCATGCACAGGTGTTCTCCATCCAGGAAATTCACCCCAACATCCCAGTTTAAACCCCGTGACGATCAGCAAGTAGTGAAGTGGGCAGGATTGTGAGGTATGGATCCTGGATCAGCCTCGCCAGCTACTTGAAAACTCACTCAGAGACAACCCCTTGGGAGAACACCATACTCGACTCAACTGTGTGCACTAGTGCTACCACTGCCCTATAATCTCCACGTAAGTAGATTTTCCACCTGACCTTCAAGGGCATCTGAGAGCAGAGCATTCAGCAAAAGCGGTGTGGCCACTCAGGCAGCTCCAGCTCTGCTTTGGGGCCTCATGGGAGGCTACCAGCAAATCACAGAGCAAAATGGCTGGCAGCTGGCAAAGCACAGGCAGTAAGAATGGCATTTCTCAGTCTGCACAACCTCAAGACAACTTAACACTACTCACACAGAGATATGTTGACAGCCTTCTGTGGAGCTGCAAAAGCAAGGTACAGCTCACGTATGGATGAATGCTCAAAGAAAGCCTTTAACCAATGGTTTTAATACATGAACAGAACTACAATGTGTGACCAATATTTCAAATGATATAAAACTCACCTTTTTATAATGTTCTCTTTATTCTTTTGTGGCCCGGTACCTAAAAAAAATTCAAATTTCAATTTATTATCGACGTATGTGTAAGTTATACAACCTTGAGTTTCACTGTATACAGGCAGCCACACTGCAAGAAACCTGAAAGGACCCAGTTTAAAAAAATACCAACACCCAATGCGTAGAGAGAGTGAAAAAAAAACAAAAGATTCAAATAAAAGCAAGCAACAGCATTCAGAATAGACCAGAAGCTCGAGCAGGCTGCAGCCAGAGACTCAGCCTCTGAGCACACAGCGCAGTGAGCAGAATCGGCCTGACCCTCGCCTCTTGTGCGGAAACCTTGCCTCTTCAATCCATCCGGACCCGCGTTTAAATTGTCCAAGCATCAGGTCGTCCCTCGCACTAGGACCTGGGCCCCGCCACATCGATACACTTTGGGTGTGGACCCTGCCGCTACGTTCTGGCCTGTACCTGTCCTTTCCAAATCGGCCCAGCGCTCAGATTGATCCCACCTCACTCCTGATTTGGGTGGATTGGCTCCAAAACTCCTCTGCTTGCTCCAACTCTGTCTCTGTCTCTGACTCCGACTCCATCTCCATCTCAAGCATGCTCCGACCACTTTCCCTTGACTGTGCTTCAACCTCACTCCGACTTTGCATCACACCCACACACCTCGCCCCTCGAGGCAGCTTTGGCTTCACCCGTCTCTTCATCGTTTGCTGTGACTGTTTATCACAATTTTCCACAGAAAAAGTGTTACAAATAATTCAGTTGTATTTCTTGCTTTATGAACCACCAGTAAATTGTCACCCATCTTTAGTAGCATCATCTTAATCCAGATTGAATTGAATTGAATTGAAGTGAATTGACTTTATTACATACGTCCTTCATATAAATGAGGAGTAAAAATCTTTAAGTTACGTCTCTGTCTAAATGTGCAATGTGCAATTTATAATAAATAGTATGTACAACAAGACAGTTAATATCACATAGAAATACAATTGTATCAGCATGAATTAATCAGTCTGATGGCCTGGTGGAAGAATCTGTTCCAGAGCCTGTTGGTCCTGGCTTTTATGCTGTGGTACTATTTCCCGGATGGTAGCAGCTGGAACAGTTTGTGGTTGGGGGAGAGGCAGGTTCCCAATGATCCTTCGGGCCCTTTTTACACACAACTCTTTGTAAGTATCCTGAATAGTGAGAAGTTCACATCTACAGATGCACTGGGCTGTCCGCACCACTCTCTGCAGAGTCCTGCGATTGAGGGAAGTACAGTTCCCATACCAGGCAGTGATGCAGCCAGTCAGGATGCTCTCAGTTGTGCCCCTGTAGAAAGTTCTTAGGATTTGGGGACCCATACCAAACTTCTTCAACCGTCAGAGGTGAAAGAGGCGCTGTTGTTGCCTTTTTCACCACACAGCTGGTATGTACAGACCACGTGAGATCCTCGGTGATGTGTATGCCGAGGAACTTAAAGCTGTTCACCCTCTCAACCCCAGATCCATTGATGTCAATCGGAGTTCACCTGTCTCCATTCCTCCTGTAGTCAACAACCAGCTGCTTTGTTTTTGCGACATTGAGGGAGAGGTTGTTTTCTTTACACCACTGTGTCAGGGTGACGACTTCTCTGTAGGCTGCCTCATTATTATTTGAGATTAGGCCAATCAGGGTAGTATCGTCAGTGAATTTAATTAGTAGATTGGAGCTGTGGGTGATGACACAGTCATGGGTATACAGAAGGTAAAGGAGGGGGCTTAGGACACAGCCCTGAGGGGCACCTGTGTTGAGGGTTAGAGGGGCAGAGATGAGGGAGCCCACCCTTACCATCTGCCGGCTATCTGACAGTAAGTCCAGGATCCAGCTGCACAAGGCAGGGTGAAGGCCGAGGGCTCTGAGCTTCCTGTCGAACCTGGATGGAATTATGGTGTTGAATGCTGAACTGTCGTCCAAGAACAGCATTTTCACATAAGCATCCTTCTTCTCCAGATGTGTAAGGACGGTGTGTAGAGCAGTGGCTATTGCGTCATCTGTGTCATGGTCCGGTCCGTGAAGTCAGTATTCTGGTTCACGGTCCGGTCCATAGTTCCTTATTCCTGGGTTTCTGGTTTTGTTGTAGGCACATGATTCTCGTTTTGGGGCTGAGACATAAATACCTCTGCAAACCAGGGATTCCCTGCTGGACTGTTCTGTTCCCTTCCCTGTCTTTCCCCCCCTCGCCTGTCCCTCTGCCTGGATACCTTGCTTGACTCTCTGCCTGCTCACCTAGCCTGGATACCCCACCTGTATCACTGAAGTTTTACCGCCAGAGCAAGACCGGAGCCTTGTTAGGTCAAGATAAGGAACTGTCTCTCGTTGTGTGGAATTGTCTCTCTGTGTCCTCTCCTTCGCTAGGTGGGTCTGGCCATCTGCCGCCACCTTGTGTTGGAAACTGTCTCTGTGTCCTCTCCTTCGCTAAGTGGTTCCGGCCGTTTGCCATCACCTTGTGTTGGGATCGGTCTCTTCATGTTCAGCATTCTGTGTATGAATCCCTGCCCTACATTCTGTTCCCAAGGATGGGTCCCGGCTCTGTGTTACGTGTATGAATCCTGGCCCTATGTCCTGTTCCCAAGGAGGGGTCCCGGCTCTGTGTTCTGTGCTCCCGTCTCTTCTAGTCCAAGGCTTCATGCTCCTGAAGGCCCTCGTCCAATCCGTGCCTAGTCCAGTCCTATTCGAGTCCTGTCCATGTGCATTTACCTTGTGTCTCTCCCTACCCAGGAGTTCCTCACTCAAGCCATGTCCAGTTCTGTAGCTTCATCTTGTCCTTGCCTAGTTCTGGAGTTTGAGCCCGAGTCAAGTCCCAGGTTCTGGGTCCTTGCCCAGTCTCTGGCTCGAAGTTCATACCCAAGCCTCAAGACCGCAGCCTGTCTGCAAGCTCAAGCCTCAAGACCAAGACCCCAGCCTCAAGCCTCAAGACCAGGACCCCAGCCTGCAGCCCCAAGCCTCTAGACCCCAGCCACATCCTGTCCTGCAGTCATGTCATGTCCTTACCTAGTTCTGGGGCCTGAGCCTGAGGCAAGACCCAGGTTCTGGGTCCTTGTCCAGTCTCTGGCTCGGAGTCCAAGCCCAGGCTCCTAGTGCATAATTCCTTGTCCGGGTCCCCTGTCTTGTCCATGTCCTAGCCCAAGTCTGCATTCTTGTCCCTGCTCCTTGTCTGTATCCTGTCACGTCCCTACTCTAGTCAAGTCCTATTCTTTGTACTTCAGTGTCTGTGTCTTGCATTTGGGTCCATTCCCAATGCCCCCATTGTGACAATCTGTTGATTAGTTGTGTCGATAGGTGACCTGTAGGGGGTACAGTGTGTGTGGTAACACGCTGCAGATGTGGTCCTTGACCAGCCTCTCAAAGTATTTGCTTATTATTGAGGTGAGTTGTGAGGATTATGTTGTATACAGCATAAGTGTTGGTCCGTCTGGTTGTATATAACAAGTTTAAAACACTACATCTACAAAATTCCTGCAATTAGGAAATTCGGTTCCTTTAGAAAATGAAAATAATTCTGAGTCCTGAAGAACGTTTCGGCCCAAAATGTCGACTGTTTATTTTTTCCATTGATTCTGCCTGACCTGCTATGTTCCTCCAGCATTTTACATGTGTTGCTTTGAAACTAATTCTGTTGTTACAATAAACACAAGCAATTCTGCTGATGCCAGAAATCCAGAGCAACACACACAAATTTCTGGAGGAACATATCAGGTCAGGCAGCATCTATAGAGAGGGATAAACAGTTGATGTTCAGGCCAGGACTTCTGATGAAAAGTCTCAGCCTGAAAGACCAATTGTTTATTCATTTCCACAGATGCTGCCTGACCTGCTGAGTTCCTCCTGCATTTTATGTGTTGCTATTGTTACAGTGGCATACAATGATAAGTGCTACCACTTCAAACTTTTTGAAGCGCTGTTCAAAGTTCAAACTTCAAAGTAACATTTATTATCAGAGTACATACATGTCACCACATACAACCCTGAGATTCTTTTTCTGTGGGCATACTTAGCAAATCTATAGAACAGTAACTGTAAACAGGATCAATGAAAAACAAACTGTGCAAATGCAGATATAAATAAATAGCAATAAATAACGCGAGCATGAAATAACAAGATAAAGAGTCCTTAAAATGAGACTATCGGTTGTGGGAACACCAGACATAGAATGAGTGTAGTTATCCCCTTTTGTTCAAGGGCCTGATGACTGAGGGGTAGTAACTGTTCATGAACCTGGTGGTGTGAGTCCTGAGGCTCTTGTGCCTTCTACCTGATGAAGTTCCAAATTAATAAACCAGCTGGGTGACATTGAGTCGATGAAAGATCTTCAACTGCCTGCTTCTCTCTCTCCAGATGATGTCCAACCTGCTGAGTATCTCCAGCATTTTCTGTTCTTATTTTGGGTTTTCAATATCTACTATGCATTAATTTTTTGAGTTGTTTTGTTAAGTATTTTGAACTCAGGAATTCTGACAGTCTCAGATTTACCAGTCTAACAACAAAGTCAGAAGGCATTGGTTTGAGTCCCAATTTGGGACAGGCATGAATAATTTTAAAGATACAGTTGAGCAGACACACGGCTACAGACTGAAAGAGTGCAATGCTCTCAACGTTGGACCCTCTCAGACAAGACATTAACTCAAATTGCAATCTTTATTCTCAGTTAGACATTAAAAATATCACATAGCACAACCTGAAGAATTAATGTTTGGAATCATCCAAGCCTGTCTTATTTTCCTCATCCTTTGTTCCCCTTTTACCCATTAGTGGAAACATTTTTGACATCCATCCCATAGCTCCTCAGTTCTGCCTTTTCTAACTTTGCTAGAGTAAATAATTTTTCATAATGGAGATCGGAAATGTTCACAATATTCCAAAGTACTTCATGGCATTGAAGAACTTCTAAGTGGCTGTCACTGTTCTAACAAAATGATGGCCAACATACAGTCAGCTCTCACAGGTAGCAAGGGGAAAAATGCCAATATTTGTGTTGACTGACGAAGGGTTCCTCAGGGTAGGACATACAGTGAATGATAGGGCACTGTGGAGTAAAGTAGAAAAGAGGAATCTAGAAATACAGAACTGTAACTCCTTGAAAGTGGCAAACACAGGTAGGTAGGGTTGTAAAAGGAGCTTTTGGCACATTGGCCTTCATAAATCAAAATTATTTGAAGTTATATAAGGTGTTGGTGAGGACTAGGTTGAAGTAATGTGTGCAGTTGAGGGAAGTCGAGGAAACACACACCAGTCTTCATTGAGGGATGAGAAGTGAAACGGGTTCCCAGGTATCAACATCTCCAATATGTACCCAGCATACTGACGCAATTACAAAGAAGCGATGACAGTGGCTATATTTCATTGGGAGTTTGAGGAGAAGTGGTATGTCACCAAAAACACTCACAAATTTCTATGGATGTACTGTGCAGATCATTCTAACTGATTGCATCACCATCTGGTATGGGGGGGCACTGCACAGGATCTGTAAAATCTGCAAAAAGTTATAAACTCAGTCATCTCCATCATGGGCATTAGACTGTTCAGCATCGAGGACACCTCAGAAAGGCAGCATCCATCACTGAGGACCCCCATCACTCATCACTAAGGACCCCCATTACTCAAGCCATGTCCTGTTCTCATTGCTTCCATCAAGGAGGAGATACAGGAGCCCAAAGACACACACTCAACATTTCAGGAACAGCTTCTTCCCCTTCGCTATTAGATTTCTGAATGGACAGTGAACCCATGGACACCACCTTGGTATCTCCCTCTCTTTTTGCCCCACTAATTTAGCTTAATGTTCATATATGTAGATTGTAATTTATAATTTTTATTACTGTGGATTGCAGTGTGCTACTACTGCAAAACAACAAGACTCACAGTGATATTAAACCTGATTCTGATTCAGTCTGGTCACCTACTTACCTATAGGGAAGATGTTAATAAGATTGAAAGAGTACACAGAAATTTTACAAGCATTTTGCTGCATCTTGAGGACCTGAGTTATAGGGAAAGGTTGAATAGTTTAGGAATTTATTCCCTGGAGTGCAGGAGATTAAGAAGAGATTTGATAGAAATATACAAAATTATGAGAGGGTATAGATACAGTAAATGCAAGCAGACTTTTTCCACTGAGTTTGTGTGAGACCACCACTGGACGTAATGGGTTAAGGGTGAAAGGTGAAACATTTTTAAGGTGAACTTGAGGGGGAGCTTCTTCACTCAGAGGGAGGTGAGAATGTGGAGTGAAAGTGATGAATGCAGGTTTGATTTCAACATTTAAGAAAAATAAGGATAAGTACATGGACTGTGGAGGTGTGGAGGGCTATGATTGAGGTGCGGGTCGATGGGACTAGGCAGAATGAATGTTTGGTACAGATTAAATGAGCTGAAGAGCCTTTTACCATGTTGTGGTGCTCTCTGACTCTAATGTATATTAATTGGCTGGGACTTCAGGTAGGATAGTCCTGCTCCAAATCCCTCAAGGGAGAACACCAGTATGTGCTTCAAACAGCCAAATCCTTACAACTCTTAGCAACCCCTGCTGCCCGTTACAGTGACAATGTAGAGTGTGGTATCGCCTTGCAAGCCCTGAGCACATTTTCAGCTCCAGGCATTATGGCAGTGGTCTGAGCTCCACTCAGATGCAGGGTAGCAACTGCCGGTGTTGCAATGGAAGATGCAACATCAACCATCAGATGCTGCTCTGTGATTGGGTCCATGAATGCACCGGCAGAAGTTGGCCATCTCGTTCACATTAGGAAGTATGAGGATCCAGACTCTAAATGCCTCTGCTTGCTCCTTGACATTGGGCATCCTCACTTACTGGCAGGCTAGCAGATGCCCCGGCCATTTCATTGTCATCCATTATTGGTTCTGCTGCCTCTCGTACTTCACTTCCCAGTAAAGTGGCGTCTATGTTGTCCTTTCCTCTGATCCTGACCAAAGGCCACCCAATTTGATGACCCGCTGCACTGCAGATCCCAGCTTTGTGCTTTGCCCTCTAAACTGTGCATGTTTGGTTACCACAATGAAAAGTCAAAGTAAATGTATTATCAAAGTATTATATACAGTCCTGAGGTTGCAGACATTTACAGGAAAGTAAAGAAGTACAATAGAGTTAGTTAAAAAAAAATGATGCGTAAACAAAGACTGACAAGCAACTCATGCAAAAAAAGACAAATTGTCCAAATAAAATAATAAATAAATAATACTGAGAACATGAATTGTATAGTCCTTGAAAGTCTGTAGGTTGTGCCATTGTGATGTTGAAGAAATAGGTCTGATAAGAACAACATAATTACACTATGCAATAAAGTTTTACGAGATTGAGAACATGGGAGATAGAATATGAGGAGGAGGATTAAGTAGGAAGATGCAGTCATCTGTGAGATTTCAGCCAGAGCTCCATTGGTACATTGACTTGCAGGCATTGCTTTCTGCACTGGGGACCTTGGTGGCCTCCGCTCCCTGTCCTATCGGGAGAGGGGGAAGTGTTGGTGAACACTGCGGTGTGCCACTGGTAGTGGACTATCTGGTGGCAAGTGCAAAACGTGTGAAATTTCCAAACTGCACGGGATCTGTTACATTATTTATTTAGACATAAGCTGTGGAACAGACCTTTCCAGCCCACGAGGCACACTACCCAGCAACCCACCCATTTAACACTAGACTAATCACAGGACAATTTACAATCATCAATTGGCCTAATAACTAGTATGTCTCTGGACTGTGGGAGGAAACGGGGGCTCCCAGAGGAAACCCACACACTCACGGGAAGAACTTTCTTACAGAGGAGCTTCACGCGAACTGCTACGCCACCGTGGTATGGTTACTGAGGATGAAGCTGCGGGTGCCTAAGTCAGGTCCCAGTGTGTGGGAAGGGGTTCAGTGCACTGAGCAGCACCTGAGGCTTGTCGCGCACACTTATCCACCATCCATGCCCATTTCTGATCACACTTACAAGGAGCATTGCCATAAGAAAGCAGCCGCCATTCTGTTGTTTGTGATCCAGTATCAAGGACCCCACCATACAGGCCGTGCTCTCTTCTACCTGCTTGGGTAGGAGGTACAGGATCATAGGTCCCACACCTTACATCTGTGGTGGGAAAGCTGTTGGAAAAGATTCTTAGAGATAGGATCTATGGGCATTTAGAGAATCATGGTCTGATCAGGGACAGTCAGCATGGCTTTGTGAAGGGCAGATCGTGTCTAACAAGCCTGATAGAGTTCTTTGAGGAGGTGACCAGGCATATAGATGAGGGTAGTGAAGTGGATGTGATCTATATGGATTTTAGTAAGGCATTTGACAAGGTTCCACACGGTAGGCTTATTCAGAAAGTCAGAAGGCATAGGATCCAGGGAAGTTTGGCCAGGTGGATTCAGAATTGGCCTGCCTGCAGAAAGCAGAGGGTGGTGGTGGAGGGGGTACTTTCGGATTGGAGGGTTGTGACTAGTGGTGTCCCACAAGGGTCTGTTCTGGGACCTCTACTTTTCGTGATTTTTATTAACGACCTGGATGTGGGGGTAGAAGGATGGGTTGGCAAGTTTGCATATGACTCAAAGGTTAGTGGTGTTGTAGATAGTGTAGAGGATTGTCAAAGATTGCAGAGAGAAATTGATAGGATGCAGAAGTGGGCTGAGAGGTGGCAGATGGAGTTCAACCTGGAGAAGTGTGAGGTTGTACACTTTGGAAGGACAAACTCCAAGGCAGAGTACAAAGTCAAGCTATTGTCCCCAGATGCTTCAAAACCTCCACAATCATTCCCGTAGCAAAGAAATCAGTTGTAGCCTGTCTGAATGATTACCGTCCCGTTGTCCTGACCCCCATAGTGATGAAATGTTTTGAACAGCTTGTCAAGCCTCATATCACAGCCAGCCTCCCCTCATCACTGGATCCTCTGCAGTTTGCTTATTGTCTAAATCGCTCTACGGAGGACACAATATCCACCACACTGCACACAGTTCTCTCTCACTTGGACAACAAAGACACTTATGCCAGAATCCTGTACATTGATTTCAGTTCAGCATTCAATACCATCATCCCGCAGAGACTAGTGGAGAAACTGTCGCTGCTTGGCCTTAACACTGCCATGTGTCGCTGGGTTCTGGATTTCTTGACAGAGAGACCACAGTCAGTCCGTATTGGCAGGAACATCTCTGACTCCATCACACTGAGCACTGGATCCCCACAAGGCTGTGTGCTTAACCCATTGCTGTTTACACTGCTAACACATGACTGTGCAGCCAGATTCAAGGAGAACCTGATCATTAAATTTGCAGATGATACCACAGTGATGGGGCTCATCAGCAAAAATGATGAAACAATGTACAGGGAGGAGGTCAAACACCTAGAGAGCTGGTGCAGGGATAACAACTTGATGCTTAATGTCACCAAAACCAAGGAGATGATTGTCGATTTCAGATGGTCTCAGCCTGAGCACACACCCCTCAGCATCAGCGGCTCCACAGTGGAGAGAGTGGAAAACATCAAGTTCCTTGGGGTGCAGATCTCGGACAATCTCACTCGGTCCAGGAACACCACTGGGATTGTGAAATGGGCCCAGCAGAGATTGCACTTTCTGAGGAAGCTTAAACAAGCATCACTCCCCACTAACATCTTAACTACATTCTACAGAGGCGTGGTTGAGAGTGTGCTGACCTTTTGCATCACAACCTGGTACTCCAGCTGCAGTGCTGTGGACAAAAAAGCCTTGCAGAGGGTGGTTAGGGGAGCAGAGAAGGTTATTGGGGTCTCCCTACCTTCTGTCCAAGACTTCTTTCAGAGTCAATGCCTCCAGAAGACACAGTACATCATTAAAGACCCCTCACACCCTCTCCATGAACTGTTTGTTCTTCTGCCATCAGGCAAACGTTACAGGAGCATCAAAACTAAAACCACAAGGCTACTAAACAGCTTCCTCCCACAGGCAGTCAGACTGCTAAATAGCTGCTCTACCTGACTCTGCTTTGGACACTTTTAACTTGTACTGGACACTTATAACTTGACTTTAACTGACATGTGGCTGTTGTGTTTTACTCTTTATTGTTATGTTTATTATTTAGTGTTGTGTTTGTTATGTTATGATTGCACTGCTCCTGAGAAACGCTGTCTCATTCTGCCCCGCAGAGCTGATATACGGTTAGAATGACAATAAAGTTTTTTGAATCTTGAATCTTGAATCTTGAATCTTGAAAGTAAATGGCAGGATACTTGGTAGTGTGGAGGAGCAGAGGGATCTCGGGGTACATGTCACAGATCCCTGAAAGTTGCCTCACAGATGGATAGGGTAGTTAAGAAAGCTTATGGGGTGTTAGCTTTCATAAGTCGAGGGATAGAGTTTAAGAGTCATGATGTAATGATGTAGCTCTATAAAACTCTGGTTAGGCCACACTTGGAGTACTGTCTCCAGTTCTGGTCACCTCACTATAGGAAGCATGTGGAAGCATTGGAAAGGGTACAGAGGAGATTTACCAGGATGCTGCCTGGTTTAGAGGTATGGATTATGATCAGTGATTAAGGGAGCTAGGGCTTTACTCTTTGGAGAGAAGGCGGATGAGAGGAGACATGATAGAGGTGTACAAGATATTAAGAGGAATAGATAGAGTGGATAGCCAGCGCCTCTTCCCCAGGGCACCACTACTGAATACAAGAGGACATGGCTTTAAGATAAAGGGTGGGAAGTTCAAGGGGGAAATTAGAGGAAGGTTTTTTACTCAGAGAGTGGTTGGTGTGTGGAATGCACTGCCTGAGTCAGTGGTGGAGGCAGATACATTAGTGAAGTTTAAGAGACTACTGGACAGGTATATGGTGGAATTTAAGGTGGGGGGTTACATGGGAGGCAGGGTTTGAGGGTCAGCACAACATTGTGGGCCGAAGGGCCTGTAATGTGCTGTACTATTCTATGTTCTATGTTCTATGTTCTACCACCAGGATCAGGAACAGTTATTACTCTACAACCATCAGAAGGCTCCTGAACCGATGTGGATAACTTCACTCACACCCATGCAATCATCTGTTTGAACTTGTTCCATCTGGCAGACGTTGTAAGATTTTCTGTGCCCGCATCTCCAGACTGAAAAATAGCTTTTTCCCCAGAGCTATAACTGCTCTGAACCAATCGATCAAGCATCATCCATAAATTTGTTATGTTGCTACTTTAATACTAGTTTTATGGCTGTCAAGCATCTGAGTTGCGCTTTTGTACTGCTGGACGTTGCTTGTACTGGCTGGGTACTAGATTTTGTTTATTGTTTATTTATTTTATTTGTTGTTTTACAGCATTGAGTATGAGAGTTGCAAACTCATTTTGGTGCATGACAAATTGTACTATGCAATGACAATAAAGATATTTCAATTTCATCTCAAAACTGAGCTGACTCCACAAGCCTCAGACTTACTTTCACAGGCTCTACAATTCATGTTCTCGGTGTTATTTGTATTTTTATTATTATTTACACTATTTGTCTTCTTTTGCCCATGGGTTGTTTGTCAGACTTTGTTTATGTATAGCTTTCATAAACATTGTATTTCTTTATTTTCCTGTGGACGCCTGCAAGAGAAGGAATCTCACGCGAGTGTGTGGTGACATGCCCGTACTTTGATAATGAGTTGACCTTGGCGGAGTTGCTGGGCTGTGGCACGGGAGTGAGGCTCTCCGTTTGGCCTTGACTCCCCACTTGTGCCTTCTGGTTTCCCTGTCCCTTGCGGACAATCATCTCCGTCCCTTTCCCCCCTCACCAAAGCCAGCTCTGAGCACGCACACCTTCACCCTTTCCTAGACCAGATCCACCTCTTCCATAACCCTGCGCTCCCACTGCAAACCGGGCGGCATCTGGAAAACCAGAGCTACCAACCTTCAGAGGCAGCCGACCTCTCACAATCGTCAGATGCTGCAGTTAGTATGTTGCCTCCAATCCGCTGGGACTGCCGCGTACCTTTATCTCGCGTTCTCTGGGACAGTGATATTAGTTCCCTGGAGTTTCTAAATTTAAAATGCTGGTAGCAGTCAGCAAGTCAGGGGTCATCGATAGAAATACGGTTCGCTTCAGTTGTCTTTCATCGCTGCTGCTGAGGGCGCATCGACCTGCGGTTCCGATTCCTCCGTTGTTATTTTGGATTTGTGGCTGCCTCGATGCGAGGCCTTGACACTAGTGACCACAGATTCCGCGATTCTTATCTCTCACCGACGGCGCCGTCAGCCCGGCGAACGGGGAAATTGCCCGTCACCCTGCATGTTCATACAGGCATGAACTCTGTATTGTACAGCCGGATACAGAAATCGCCCGGATGGGACAAATTTGTCTCGAATTCTCACTCAGTAGATCGGCTAAGGGATTTTAGACAAAAGCCGGGTCGGTAATTAAATACTTCCCGAAATGAGCCTGTGATCGACAGCTTCGGTAGTGTACTGCCTCGCCTTGACCCGCACTATCCGTCCACTGGGGCTCTTTCACGGACACTAAATGACTCCATTACCTTTAAAAGGGAACTTTGCATAAAGTGCATGAGGTGGTTTGAGTCCGGGGAGACAAGTCACACGAACACAGAATGGGAGGGAAGGCGTGCTCTCCATAATCATTGTCAAAAGCCGAAGATTTCTCTCTTTCCTGATCTTTATGTCCAGGAATTCTTGGAAACACTTCGCAGCTGCCCCCACCTTAAAGGGGGGGGGGATGGGATTTGAAGAGCCAGAGGGCTGGGGTGATTTTGATGCGGGCGGGGTCTGCAGAAGCTGCGGGTGTCCCGGGACGGAGGGGGCACCTTGCTTTAAGACTGGAGGCGTGCCAGGTCATGTGACCCAGTTCTTGGAAAGTTCCTGGAAAGCGGCCTGCGTGTTTCTAAAGGGGGGGGGGTGGTGGAGCGGAGAGGAAGCTGGTGAGGGCGAATCCTCTCCCTCCAATGCAACAGCTTGTTGCTGGACTGGAAATATTCTCACTAGAAGCGCAGTTTCCGAATCCGTAGACTTTGCGTCTCCCGCCCCTTCCCTCATCAGTCGCGCTGCTTCGCTCTCTCAGCTAACTCATTCTCTCCCTCCCGTCACCCTACCTGTCTCCACTCCCTTCCTCTCAAACCCTCCCCTCCGGCCTTTTCCCAATCGTTGAGTGGGTGGGGTGAAGCGCTAGTGAGCCGTCGCTTTGTTGTTGTTGACGCCAGTCCCCAGTAAATGGCATTTCCTCTGAATTGTATGACGCTGGCCCAGAGTCCGGGGTCAACTGTCCGCTGCTCGAGAAATAATTTAAAGCAGCGACTGTTAATGGGACTCCTCTGATAGCCGCGGGACGGAACGGTCGCCCCGTTGCTACATTGGCTCTGCTCAATTCTTTTACACGTTCGTTTGTTAACAAGTGTGAGTGAGTACACTTCAAACGACCGTATACATTGAAATGTGGTCAAAAGAAAACATAAAGTGGACTGGTGCATGCGGAAAGGGAACTGCCAGCGCTCGCTGAACTTGTCCTAACTGAGAAAACTCGGTCTCACACTCACTGCGCGTCTATCGGTAAATCCTCGGTGTTTCACTCATGGGGCTGACAGTCAGATTCCTCACACGCGGCGGTTTATTTTCCCAATCTCATGAATCTAGGGAAAGGACTCTGCCCACTCCGTCTGTCTTCAGAAATGAAAACCTCGACTTTCCAATCATAGCGGATGTCCCGCAGGTGATCACAGACTGGAGAATTTCTGTCAGACTATCTCTCTCTCTCCCTCACTCATTCTCACCCCCTCTCTCTCTCTCTCTCTCTCTCTCGCGCGCGCGCTCTCTCCCTCGTTTCTTCTTCCAGATATCCAAGAAAGCGAGTGAGTCGATACAATCTTGTTTAGCAGAAAAGCCCCTTCTCCCAGTGGAAGTTCTTGGTAATGTACATAAAAGTGGAGCTTTTCGTTGTTTGGGGTAACTTTTCTTTAGTTGGACAACCATTTCGCTGAAGTCTCCCACCCTATGACTTGCCAAGAGGCGTCGGACGATGTGAACTCGATGCGGACTGACCGGGGTCCCCGGCGAGCGTCGAGGGCGTCGGAAAGCGACCAGGACCGCGTTTCGGCAGCCATGGCTGATCTTCGGCGGGCAGGTATTCAACCAGCATGCCTTCGTTCCATTGCAACTTGTGTGTGTGACTAACACCTTACTGCAAAGTCCCCTTAAAACAAAATATATCTGGATTTTCAATTCTTCTGGTGTTTTGGGAATGGACACATTTCGTAGCAATTCAATACTCTTATCTCGCGTCTCGATCTTTGGCGAAGTTTATTGGAAAACTGTTTACAGAATCTCTTTATTTTCATTGCCCATTACTACTGCTGTCTGTAAACTAGAGATCTGTACAAACGCTTAAAAAAGCCCGCTAAAAAGGGGTATTCCTGAAATTTGCTAAGACGTAAACGGGAATGATGTTGCATCGTCGCCGTATTTGAAAATCTCCATTCGCATCTCCCACTTTACCGGGCAAAGTTTTCGATTTCTGTTAATCTATATGAAAAAAATTCATAATTTGTTTATTCGTTTGAAGTTACCGAAGCCGCCTTAACGGCGATGTCTCTGATTTGGTGCTTTAAAATGACTGAGACGCCATAGACTTGAATAGAAAATATTATGATGAACGAGAATTGACATCTGAAAAAGTTAAAATCTTCAAAACTAAAACAGAGCTGTCGGGGCGGGTTGTGAGTTAGTTTGCGTATGGATAGGAAAATGTCGCATTTACAACCATCTTCAGAAGTACGTGGTATCAGATTTTACCACTTCCGAAAAAAAAGATGGAGTGGATACGGAGAAAAATATGCGCACAGAGAAGAGACTGGAGGCGGGGGGGGGGGGGGCAGACTACACGGGCACCGCGTACCGAGGCCGTGCCCACTGAGTTTTGTGCTGTCAAATTATTATCCTGGTCAGTTCCATTTTTAGACAATTCTAGCCCATTGGGGTAAAAGTTGGCGTGAGTATAAGGAAGTCTAAGATCCGATTAACTTCAAACGACAAAAACATCTCAAAACTTAAATTCTAAAAGGATACCTTAATTACTGGCAGAAACTTTAATGCGTGTCCACATTTCTGATTTATTTATGTACACTTATTTTAATTATTTTCTTAAAAGTACTACCCTCCCCCATGGAAGGAAACAAAATCCTCCAGGGATGTATATGTATTCTGGTGCCGCTCAGCTGGGTTCTAGAGAGGAGTCGTTTCCGGGTATAAGTGAAACATACAGGTGGACATTACACACCAAAGGATTATTTGTGGAATCAGGTTACTGTAGATAGTTCTCCCGCTCTTGGGTCCTTGATGCATTAAATTCTGTTGTCTGGCTGGCTGGGTTGTCCTCCCGGCCTCTGTTCCCCATTCAGAGGAGTTACTGCACTTGGCCAAAGCTGCATTTTGGAGGCCTTACACTTTCTGTTTGTATGTGGGTGGCATCTTGGTGATGCTGTTGGAAGAGAGGATGCTAACGTCTCTAAGAATGGCTCCAGGTATTCCTACAAGAGCTCGATCTCCTTGCACCACTTTTCCGTTATTCAATGATAGGTGAGCCAAAATGTCTTCAAGTAAGCGTAGGCTTCGTTACCATTGCGACCCGATCGGTTCTAGTCAGTATAGGCGACGTGACTGGGCCGCGATCGCTCCACACGCTCTACCCTGTTGCCATTAACACGTAGCCAGATTTTGCGGTGGTCTGCAAACTGCTTATTCATCTAACAAACGCAAAACGCTGCAGGAACTCGGGCTGGAGGAGCAGCGCCTCACCCTTTGGGTAGCCTCCAACCTTACCGCGTGAACATCGATTTCTCTAACTCCGAAAATTTCTTGCCCCTCCCTATTCGTTCTTGTTCCATTCCCCATACTGGCTCCCCGCCTACCCCTTCTCCTCGGCAGGCGGTGACTAGTGGGGTACCGCAAGGCTCAGTGCTGGGACCCCAGTTGTTTACAATATATATTAATGACTTGGATGAGGGAATTAAATGCAGCATCTCCAAGTTTGCGGATGACACAAAGCTGGGTGGCAGTGTTAGCAGTGAGGAGGATGCTAAGAGGATGCAGGGTGACTTGGATAGGTTGGGTGAGTGGGCAAACTCATGGCAGATGCAATTTAATGTGGATAAATGTGAAGTTATCCACTTTGGTGGCAAAAATAGGAAAACAGATTATTATCTGAATGGTGGCCGATTAGGAAAAGGGGAGGTGCAACGAGACCTGGGTGTCATTATACACCAGTCATTGAAAGTGGGCATGCAGGTACAGCAGGCGGTGAAAAAGGCGAACGGTATGCTGGCATTTATAGCGAGAGGATTCGAGTACAGGAGCAGGGAGGTACTACTGCAGTTGTACAAGGCCTTGGTGAGACCACACCTGGAGTATTGTGTGCAGTTTTGGTCCCCTAATCTGAGGAAAGACATCCTTGCCATAGAGGGAGTACAAAGAAGGTTCACCAGATTGATTCCTGGGATGGCAGGTCTTTCATATGAAGAAAGACTGGATGAACTGGGCTTGTACTTGTTGGAATTTAGAAGATTGAGGGGGGATCTGATTGAAACGTATAAGATCCTAAAGGGATTGGACAGGCTAGATGCGGGAAGATTGTTCCCGATGTTGGGGAAGTCCAGAACGAGGGGTCACAGTTTGAGGATAGAGGGGAAGCCTTTTAGGACCGAGGTTAGGAAAAACTTCTTCACACAGAGAGTGGTGAATCTGTGGAATTCTCTGCCACAGCAAACTGTTGAGGCCAGTTCATTAGCTATGTTTAAAAGGAAGTTAGATATGGCCCTTGTGGCTACAGGGGTCAGGGGGTATGGAGGGAAGGCTGGGTTCTGAGTTGGATGATCAGCCATGATCATAATAAATGGCGGTGCAGGCTCGAAGGGCCGAATGGCCTACTCCTGCACCTATTTTCTATGTTTCTATGTTTCTATGTCCCTCTGGTACCTCTCCCCTTTCTCCCATGGTCCACTCCCCTCTCCTATCAGATTCCATTTACACTTCTATCAGCTCCAGCTTCTCATTACATCCCCCTTTCCCCACCCACCCATCTCTCCCCACCCCCACGCCCGTTAGCTGGTTTCATCCAACCTCTGCCAGCTTGAGCATCTTCTCCTCCACCCATCTTCTTATTTTGGCTTTTTCGCCCTTCCTTTCCACCCTGACGAAGGATCTCGGCCGAAATGATGAATCTTCTTTCCTCTGCATAGATGCTGCCTGACCTGCTGAGTTTCTCCAGCATTTGGTATGTGTTGCTCTGGATTTCCAGCATCTGCAGAATCTCCTGTGTTTGTCCTTTACCTACAACTCTTGCCTTCCTACATCCACCCATATCGGCCGGCTGTCTGAGTCAAGATCATTCATTGCCGGCTGAGTCAAGGTCCTTCATTGCCGGCTGTCTGAGTCAAGATCATTCATTGCCGGCTGAGTCAAGGTCCTTCATTGCCGGCTGAGTCAAGAACTTTCATTGCCGGCTGTCTGAGTCAAGTATATTCATTGCCGAGGGTCTTGCGCGCTCTAATGCTTCTGAATATCCGCAGCATTTAGAAAAAGAAAATAATTAATGGATCAAGAAATTTTTAAACCTTTAAATGTTAATTTAAACACATTTTACAAAACTCAACTAATTAAAAAAAAAATTTAGTGCACACTGGTCTCACTGACACCACCCCCCCAACCCCCAGTTAACATGAAGAATGGGCAGGTTGTGGACCGAGAACAGGCAAGACTTCCAATACGGCTCTGGGCATCGGCAGCAAGTTTACTTCACTGGTAGCGCAAAATCGGCGTAGCGGGTCCAGCAAGTTGTGGATTTGTGTTTACAAGGGACTCCGCACTCGGTGATTCCCAACAAGTTCCAACTCCTTAGCTTTTGGCAATTATTGGTAAAATCTGCAAAAATATGTATGTTTATAAATGGTTTTGAGTACGTTATTTCTTTGGCTACGCTAACATTGAAGTTTGTTTAAAAACGAAGTTACTTGTATTGTGTGCAGGGTTTGTTTTACTAAAATTTCTGCCCCTGGCTACAATGACGGTGTCAAAGCTTTGCCTGCTACTGATTAATGATTTCCATTGAACAATTGTGCACTGAAATGAAGTTTATGTAAGTAACGGCAAGAGTTATAAATCCTATAAATTAGTGGACGAGGTCACTGGAAACTTTGCTGGTGAAGCCGTTACGGGGATGGTGTTGTATCTGCAGTTTACTGCCCACCTAACCTTCTGTCTATCCAAAAGGTCTTGTTGATTTATCCGCTAAATTACATACGTCACCTCTCAAATTGTTACGTTCTGTTACTGATGTAAATCAATCAAAACAACAGGAAACCAAGTTAATCTTTAATCTGGATTCTAATACGTAAACAACTACAATTTTTTGGATTCCCGCTGAGAACTTGATTCTTTAAAGGACCTGAACCTATCCGCGAAGCCAGTACTAAACCACGCTCCGGACGCTGGGCCGCCCGCTGGCTCGGACCAAGTTGCCCGTTTCTCTGACGCACTTACTGTTGTTCTTTGTTAGAAGTTTTCGTTGCTGATTTTGCGTGGTAGGCATTCCCACTGAAACTTCTGCAAGTTGGTAACTTTATACCATAAAATCTTTCAAAAGCAACTGAAAAAAATAAGTGGCTTTATAAAAGGCATTTGGCCCCTGTAATGTCCAGGATTGGTTTGCGTTGCATGAGAGTGTCGAGAGAGGAATTTTGATCAGTTTTTATTCCCTGGCTGTTTCTGGTTGTGCTTTATTTTGTTTGACCCAGAAGATTACATCAGTTCACTTGGGGGTGGAAATTATGAGTCAATTGGTTAGCAAAAGCACTTGATGGAACTGGGCTGCAGATTAATTTATTAGGCAGATGTTTTGACTGGGAAGAACCTGGTTGCTTCTACAATGACTTTAAGGAGGGTATTCAAGCATTTTGACCAAGGGATGATGAAGGAGTTAAATACAGAAAGGCTGATGGTAAAATTGTCATGTTTATAACCTCACAATTTCCTGTAAGCACTTACTGTGTTTCCTCGATTATGACAGTGCCTCCTCTTCCTGATACAACACTTCACATTCAGATAACAAGGAGCATCGTCTCACAGACAGTGATGGCTAGATAATTGGTATTTTGTTTGCTGATTGTGGGACAAGTGTGCTGTACAGCTCTCCTGATTATCTCACGAACAATATGACAGAATAACTTTCTTTGCACTTGCTTAAGGGAGCAAGTGAAGCCATAGTCTAACATTTCTCAAAATTAAGAATGGCAGCATATCTACTGATGTAGAACCTCATTTATACAGAGGCTACAGTTTAGATTTTGAGTTTCAATGTAGAACTGTCTTAAATAGAAACAAGGGTATTAACAACTGATCCTCTGACAAGCAATGATATATAACTGGAACAAGAAGTAGATCAAATATATTCCCATCATAGGAGCTGAATTAGGTCCTTTCAGCACATCGAGTCTGCTCCGCTGGTCTATTATGGCTGATTTATTATCCCTCCAATGCCAATTGATTAGTATTGAAAATTGAAACAATAATTGTTACCTATCATGAAAGATATCCAAATCTTAGAAGATGATATCTCTAAATAAATAGATCATTGGTGCATTGAACATGTTCTGCACTTGTAAAGAAACCCAAGAGTATAAATGTGACCCCAACAACATCAGAGAAAAGATAAAGAGACTTGAATACGTAGTTGTGAAGAACAGAAATAGAGAGGGTGTATAGTTTTCTCCCCTTTACAAAGGCAGCAAGCTTGTTATAGAAAGCTTCTTAAAATTAATACAAACAGGAGGAAAAGAAATATCTGAAGAGGAACAAAGCCTAAAATGTTTGCAGATATGGAGCTGAGTTAACTAGATTCTTGTAAGTAATAAAACAAACTAATAAATGTACACATATAAAGGAACATGGGGCCAGAACAGGGAAAAGCAATTGACAATGGTAATACCAGACTGAATTATTACACCAATCAAAACAGAGACTCTTCATTGACCTGTTGCTATTTGGCTTTTGGATGGATTTAAGAGGGCAGATGCTGGGATATTTCCTATTGTTGGAGTAGTATAAAACTTAAAAGCCACAAATGCAAGATTGCATCTAAAACTTTCAAAGGAAGATTCAGGAGAAGCTCTTTACCAGAGACTGATTAGAATCAGGAACTGCTATCATATAAAGTAGTTGAGACAAAAAGCACTGGGCTGAGGTAGGTAGATAAATAAGTATTTGAGGGAGAAAGGAATAACTGGAAGGGTGTTGATTTGTCTATGCATCAGTTGCTGGGCTAAATGGTCTGCTTCTCTCTTGTTCACTGGAGTTGTGACAAAGACCAATGGTCATTTATTTTAGCAAAACCTGCTGTCAAATTAAGATTGGAGCAACTTTATTTAATCATTACTACTTTCGCTGTAATCATCCTGGATTTATACAGTACCTGTAATTTAAGGAGAGTTTGTGTCATAGTGAAAACAAACTAACAGGTAACTTAGGTCTCCTGATCTGTGCTTTTATTAAGGTCAAAACTATTCACATCTTGACAAGTGTTTCACATCAGGGAGCACACAGCAGGGTTGGGTCCTTTGGTGACCTGACGTTGGTGGGTCAGGGTGGGGAGATTCATATGTGTTTAGCAGCTTCAGCATGACCAACGTTAAGTATGTGCACATGTTGAAAGTGTTAATAACTGTTGTGGTAGAGCAGTGTAACGTGTCCCTGCTGACTGCCCAGTGTCTCAGTGTCATTCTATCAACAATGGCAAGTTTGTGCATACTCAGCAGTTAAAAAGGCAAGCTTTGGGCCTCAAGAATTTTGGTCAATGGTAAGGGCTCTGAAACAAATTGTGGAGATTGGGTGATCAGGAATGGGACAAGGAAAGGAATTCCTTTGTCAGGCAAAAGGGTGTGTTCCGGCTCCTTTCAAAACCATGATATGTCGTGTCTTTATAAATCATAAGTAAGAGATGGTGTGATGTGGGTCTAAAATGAGTAAAGGTGTAATTTCAAAACTGAAATCTGCCTTTCACACTGTGTCACCTGCTGTGGGGTGTGATAGTGTTTCCTGTTTCTCCCCCAGTTCTACCATTGCGTATCTAGAGTGGGGCTATTCATCAAAGGAGCAACACCACTGCACCCTCAAGAGTATGCCCTGTTCCCTCCACTTTCTATCTTACACCCTTACTGCTAACATCAATTAGCATGCAGACACTAGTTGTCAATCAGATGAAGGAATGCTGCTCTCTTTGCTTTAATAAAATTGTTGAATATGGATAAAAATCAGTGTAGCAGCTTCATGCTATGTTCCTTTTCTGAAAACACCAACAGGAATCTATTCCCACACCCTAACACAAAACACCCTGATATTTCCAAGAATTTATAAGGTTTGAGTAGTCATGGGCACCAATAGTTAATGTTCCCTTTCTGCAATTCCCATTTAATGTACTGGAACCCCGGGATTGGGCTCTCTCAACATTTTGGATCTTTTAATTAACATACTGAACTGTCAGGCACGTTTGCTCTTCACCACAGTCGGGTAACAGTGTTGATTAGCTTAATATTAATACAAGGCTCCTGGTGGACACAGCAATCCAGCATTCAGCCACCAGTTAAATTGATATAATGGCCAACTAAACTCTATAAATCATCGTAGCAATTTCAAAACATTATCAAATGGACTGGATGACCATCCATGTAAAATCAATAGTGAAACAACGTTTAATTTTGAAGAATATTTGTGAATAGAACAAAGGATATGATAACATTTTATTTCATCCTTGCATTGAAAGACAAAAGTCGTGGGAAAATTCCAACTAGAATATAATCACTCATTTCTTTTTTCTCATATTTTAAGAATAGATTAAATTATTCATTATTAATGAAAAGGTTTATGCTTATTAAATAATTCATCACCTAAAATGCAGAATTAACTAATACAGTTCCTTCCAATGACTCAACCTCTCACTGAGAGTTGTATCTACTGCAGCTCAATTAATCAAAGTATTTTCTTATTAATGTGTTCACGAACACATCATTGCAAGGAAGCATGACAAGTATGAGGTCTAATGTAAGATTATCTTTAATGTTTAGTAATATCATTGCCTCCCCACCCAGAAGTTTGCTGTCTGCTTAAACAGTGCCATTACATTACGATCACAGGCACACAAACCTGGAGATGTACTGTAGCTCGCTTTGTATCAAGTTAAAGGAAGAGAAATGTAAAATCTCACAGCAAAGAAAACAATCCAGTCCATTGTGCTTGCTCACAGGTACAGGATCTAGTAAACTTCAATCCCCCGTTCCTTCAGCTAGAATATTGTAATTTTCTCCCTTTCAGCTACTTCAGTGGTGAGGCGGTCATGCAGGCAGCTCAGATTTCATTATTTGGTATTTCCAGTGTGGGACACTACTGGTCGCACTTTCAAAGCAAGTTTCCCAGGCAGCTAGTTTTGCAGTGGCCACTCGTTTGCTTACCACCTCAATGTCCTTTTCCTTCATCGCTGTGTTCATGACCAGACAATGCCTCCTGATGGCTTTTTGACTTTGGCTGTTGTTGTCGGAGATGGTGACATTGGTTGGCATTTTGGTAAATAACCTAATTGTGATTTGCCAGTTAAGGCTCTCTGGACATGACCTTGTACTGGAAAGACACAGAAACAGAAATTTAAAGGAGTGGTAATTTTCATATTAGTGTTTAATATATGAACACAGCAGCATTGTGGTTAATTGGCTGGAAATATGTCCAGAAGACTGGACCATTGATTCAAGTGTTCAAATCCCACCTTGACCTCAGCAGACTTTAACTGAAGTGACAATGGGATAAGAAGCTAGATGAAACAAATGATGGTTGCAAAAACAATATCCTCCAGGGAAAGGTCCCTGCCATTCATACCAGCTCTGATCCACTATGCATACGACTCCAGAACTTGTCAGTTCAGAAATGATTATGACGAGTGCCCACATCTTGTCAGTAAATCAGGACAAAATACAGCGACCAGTTTTCACAGTGAGTAGTTCTCTTTGAAGGAGGCTGTAGATGGGAATAACTGCCTTCTACATTATCCACAGCCTTTCGGGTACCTGATTTTGATCAGTCCAGGAATCTGAGTTTCATTCAGCAGATCCCTGTTTCCAACCTTGCTGTGGTACCAGTGCTTTTATTAAAATGTTCCCTGCTCTCTCTTTTGCTCTAGAATTGTGTTGTTCACCTCCGTTGTACAACTCAAGATCTCAGAAAAGCACAGCTCGATTGCCCTGACTAGTAACTGCCTTCCTCCTCTGACTAAGTTGGAAACATTCATGGTGGCTCCTAATTCTGATAAACACAAGACATTCTGCAGATGCCACAGCAATGCACACAAAATGCTGGAGGAACTCAGTGGGTCAGGTAGCATCTATGGAAGTGAATGAACAGTCAACATTTCAGGTGCCCCTTTCTCCCATGGTCCGCTTTCCTCTCCTATTAGATTCCTTCCTCTCCAGCCCTTTACCTCTACCACCTATCTGGCTTCACCTATCTTGTCCTCCTCCCCCCCAACCCCCCCCCCATGTTTTATTTTGGTGTCTTTCCCCTTCCTTTCCAGGCCTGAAGAAGGGTCTCAGCCCAAACCATCAACTGTTTGTTCATTTCCGTAGAAGCTGCCTGACCTGCTGAGTTCATCCAGCATTTTGTGTCTGTTGCTCCTAATTCCGATGCCGTCCATTTGAAATTTATCCACTATTGCAGCAACTATCTGCAAAATGTTTCCCAAGGGAAACTCTGGAAGCCTGAGCTTTTAGTCATTTCAACCATTCTGAACTTTAAATGACCCTGGGAAGAAATGTTCAGTCTTGCCTCAAATTCATTGGCAAATTTCCCAATCCATGACAAAGTGTACTGGAGATATTAAAATCTATTCCATTCTATAAATGGAATGATTCAGATAAATTTACTCTGGCAAGCAGGTTGTTTTACTTACCTGTATGAGGTCTAAAAGTAAGTACTGTGGAAACAAGTTCACAGGTACATCCAGTTGTCCTGGTGGATTCAATTCTAACCCAAATAAAGTGGCCACTGAGTGTATTTCAGCATGTTCGTGGTCTTCTGCTGCAGCAGCCCCTCCACTTCAAGGACATGTAGTGCATTCAGAGGTACTCTCTTGTTGTAACGCGTGGTTAGTTGAGTTACTGTCGTCTTCCAGTCAGCTTGAACCAGTCGGGCCATTCTCCCAGTAACAAGGTGTTTATGCCCGCTGAACTGCTGCTCATTGGATGACACTTGTTTCTCGTACCGTTCTCTGTAAACCCGAGACTGTTGTGTGCGACAATCCCAGGAGATCAGCAGTTTCTGAGATACCCCGTGTGACATCACCAATCATTCCACAGTCAAAGTCACTGAGCTGACATTTATTCCCCAGTGTGATGTTTGCCCTGAAGAACGGAACCCACCTCGCCAGCGTGCTTTACGTCACGGCCAAATGATTGACTGGCCAGATGCTTGCATTCGCGGGCAGATGCACAGGTATACCTAACGAAGCGGCCATTGAGTGTGTATGAAAGCTTCTCAATATTCTGCTTTACCCGTCAAAAAAGGGATGATATAAATTATGTCTTTATGTCTACAATCAAAATAAAGTGTTTCATCGGTCTATAACCATAACACATTAAAATATAGCCATTCCTCAATTTAGAAAAGGAACGTATTTCTGGAAAACATTTTATAAATTAAGGAATGTGGGTAAAAATAGAAATGGGCATTCAGGTACAGTAGTCGTGTGGACAGAGGGTTCTTAGTTGTCTCTAGCCAAGAATGCTACAATATATGAGGATTTGTCCCATCTCTTTGCAAGTTCCTATGAGGCCATATAGAACATCTCCAACACCTCGGGTGTCTGATATGATTTCCACCCATCCTAACCTGTCCCCGTCCTCTCCCCGCAAGTCCTGGGGCTCTTCTGGTAACGTGGAATATCTAGTAACTGGCATGTTCTGCACATGACTGAGAGTGCGTCACAAATCTTATTTCAGAGAAAGAATATTCTGTTCTTCACTGGTTTGATTTTTGGACTCTTTGATTACAAATGCTGAAATGTTAATATTCCAATAGCAACAGGCAGTTCACCACTAAGGTGAGACTGGGTGTGAAGTCTGACGACATACTGCAACTGAGAAATGATTCGGGGTTATTTGATGCTGTTTCTAAGCTGTAGTAAAAGGGGTCTTAGAGACATAGAACATTACAGCACAGTTCAGGCCCTTCGGCCCTTTTAACCTACCCTAACCCTTCCCTTCCACATAACCCTCCATTTTTACTTACTCCAAGCGCTCATCTAATCTAATACTCTCTTAAATGTCCCTGTTTTTCTGCTGCTTCCACTATCCTCAGCCGCGAGTTCCACGCACCTACTATCTCTGTGTGAAAAAAAAAACTTACCCCTGACATCCCTTGTATACTTCCCTCGAATCACCCAGTACTGTATTAGCCTGGGGAGAAAGTCTGTGGCTGTCTCATCAATCTATGCCTCTTATCATCTTGTGCACCTGTATCAATTCACACCTCATCCTCCTTCACTCTGAAGAGGAACGTTTAGCAGGCTCAAGCTATCCTCGTAAAACATTCGCGCCATCGGATCCGTCAACACAGTCCGAGGATTATGCTGGGCGGATAGCCCGCAAGTGTCGCCATGTTCCCGGCGCCAACATCACATGCCCGCAGCTAACCCTAACCCTAACCTTGACCTGTATGCCTTTGGGACGTGACGGAAAGCCAGACGATCACGGAGAGGGTAAAAGCTCCAGTGGGAATTGAACCCCAATCAGTGGTCACTGGTTGCCCTCACCGCTGTGATTTGATAATAATTGACTGATGATTCTGGTGCATTGGCACACAATGAAAGCCATTGTGCCATTCGCAGTGTGATGAGGCAGACCGTTAGCGAACTGAAACAATGTGATGGGGCAGACCATTAGCGAACTGAGACAATGCCCCCGCTGCCTGCTCTGTTTCAGACGAGACTAATCAGCTCAGGAATGTATGAGGGGTCGCGGTGGCGAGTTGAATCCTGCATGGTGGCGAGTTTAGTCCTGACGAAGGGTCTCGGCCCGAAACGTCGACTGTACCTCTTCCTGGCCCGCTGCGTTCACCAGCAATTTGTATGTGTGTTGCTGGAATCCGGCTTTGCTGACGACGTGCGGAGACAGACGGAAGACACAGGAGGGAGGTAAATTGGGGAGCCAGTTAGAGAGCGCTGCCCGGAGCGGGGTGTTCACCAATAACGCGTCATAATGTGAATCCGGAGAACAAGAACCCCAACTGAATACTGAGCAGCAAATTATTCGTGAATATGATCAGAGTTTCATGTTTCAGGTCGCTCTTTAACTTGCTGAGTATTTTCAGCATATTCTGCATTGAATCCATTTCTCTTTTTAGTCTGCCTCTACCGCACTGTACGGTGTCTTCGAGGACTTTCAGAATTAACTTTAAATAAATCGCACGCTAAAATAACAACACGCCAGCATTTTGAATGGCGCATTGGAAATAGTTTTGTGTGAATGACTTCTGATGCAAAGTGAATCTTTCAGGTCCCGGTCAGCCTTCTGTCGGCGCCTGGCCGCCCCAGCGCCACAGGCTGCCCATAACAAGGCCGATTCACTCCCCATGCCCTGCTGCTCGGGTGCTCATGGTGCTGCCCCAAGACATTTGGGATTGGGTGAAAACCGTTCTGCCATTCAGGGCAAGGGTGGAAGTACGAACGTGAAAGACTGGCTGCACTCCGTGTGCTGGTGTTGGTAGCTGGACTGTATGTGCTGGTGTTGGTGGCTGGACTGTGTGGTGGTGTTGGTAGCTGGACTGTGTGTGCTGGTGTTGCTAGGGGAGAGGTGTTGGTGGCTGGACTGTGTGGTGGTGTTGGTAGCTGGACTGTGTGTGCTGGTGTTGCTAGGGGAGAGGTGTTGGTGGCTGGTGTTGGTAGCGGAGAGGTGTTGGTGGCTGGACTGTGTGGTGGTGTTGGTAGGGGAGAGGTGTTGGTGGCTGGACTGTGTGGTGGTGTTGGTAGGGGAGAGGTGTTGGTGGCTGGACTGTGTGGTGGTGTTGGTAGGGGAGAGGTGTTGGTGGCTGGTGTTGGTAGCGGAGAGGTGTTGGTGGCTGGACTGTGTGGTGGTGTTGGTAGGGGAGAGGTGTTGGTGGCTGGACTGTGTGGTGGTGTTGGTAGCTGGACTGTGTGTGCTGGTGTTGGTGGCTGGACTGTGTGGTGGTGTTGGTAGCTGGACTGTGTGTGCTGGTGTTGGTGGCTGGACTGTGTGGTGGTGTTGGTAGGGGAGAGGTGTTGGTGGCTGGTGTTGGTAGGGGAGAGGTGTTGGTGGCTGGACTGTGTGGTGGTGTTGGTAGGGGAGAGGTGTTGGTGGCTGGACTGTGTGGTGGTGTTGGTAGCTGGACTGTGTGTGCTGGTGTTGGTGGCTGGACTGTGTGGTGGTGTTGGTAGCTGGACTGTGTGTGCTGCTGTTGGTGGCTGGACTGTGTGGTGGTGTTGGTAGGGGAGAGGTGTTGGTGGCTGGTGTTGGTAGGGGAGAGGTGTTGGTGGCTGGACTGTGTGGTGGTGTTGGTAGGGGAGAGGTGTTGGTGGCTGGACTGTGTGGTGGTGTTGGTAGCTGGACTGTGTGTGCTGGTGTTGGTGGCTGGACTGTGTGGTGGTGTTGGTAGCTGGACTGTGTGTGCTGCTGTTGGTGGCTGGACTGTGTGGTGGTGTTGGTAGGGGAGAGGTGTTGGTGGCTGGTGTTGGTAGGGGAGAGGTGTTGGTGGCTGGACTGTGTGGTGGTGTTGGTAGGGGAGAGGTGTTGGTGGCTGGTGTTGGTAGGGGAGAGGTGTTGGTGGCTGGACTGTGTGGTGGTGTTGGTAGGGGAGAGGTGTTGGTGACTGGACTCTGTGTGGTGGTGTTGGTAGCGGAGAGGCGGGGGCGGGGGCGGGATGATTATTCACTCCTATTACTTCGGGTTGCAGAGACTCAAAAAACTGTGAAGGTAAGACGATCTGTAAAGTTGATAATAAACAAATAAGAGCAGAAATGCTGGAAGCGCCTGAGAAGAGAGCAACAGAGTTGATGTTTCAGGTCGATGATATTCCATTAGAATTCACACACTGACTTGTACGGCTGGTGACGTTCCGTGGTGAAACCCTCGCAGGCTGGACTGTGAACTACACGTACAGTACTAAAGATTCACTGGCTATTGTTGGTTGTTTTAGCAAACGACGCTAAGTTCCGGTGTACATGTGATTGATGCTCAGTCTGTGGTTTGCAACGAAACTCGTTCAGCATGAACTGACAGTCTTGCTATTTTTTTCTGCGGTCCTGAGTGCAGGATACACCTGGGAGAAGTACAGCCATCTTACTGAGAACAGACGGCAGGTTTGTGTTCCATGGAACTATTGCCCCTCAACCAGGGGGCAAACCAGCATGGCCTTCCGCACGAATTTGGCCGGAGAACAGCTTGTTCCACTCCTCTGATATCTTCAAGCTGTAATGCCGGAAGTCGGAGCTTCCAGTGGAAGTGCAGGTTACGGGAGTTTGCTACTTGTGTTAAAATGGAATCTGTAACTTTGGCACCCGACACTGGGTTTGCAAGCTGGAGTTGCCACCGCCTCCACACAGAAGAGATGGTCCACGCAAATTCCTGTGCAAGGGACATCTCTGTATCGCAGGATGTTGAGCACGTTTGCATGTAGATTTCCTCATGGTGAAAACCAACCTGTTGGCAGGACACAGAAACATCTGTGAGGGGCAAACGCACATGGGTGACACACAGCTGGCAAGGCTGCACTTAATGATTTCAGGTTCCACGTTGCTGGGCTCTTCCAGAGTAAGGTGTCAGTGTGATGTCCTTGCCACTGCTGGATCTTTGTGATAAGGAGCTGTCATACCCATGGCCATGCTCCGATTAGCCTTGCATTAGTTTTATCAGGATGGCGCCCAGCTGCAGCCTCCATTCAGATCATGCCTCAGACAGGTGCTTCTTTTTAAGTTTGTAGGGATGGTTTTTGGGACAGAGAGGGGAGTAGAGGTCGGGTTGGGGTTCAGGGACAGTGATGTGGGGAAGTCCGAGGTCAAATTAGTGTTTAGGGACAGAGATGTGGAGGGGTTAGAGGTCAGGCCTCTGTACCGTGCTCTGGTTTCAGCTTTCAAAGTCCAGCGAAGGGCATCCACAGTACAGGCATCTGCTCTGCCTTGAAGGGCACCGAACACCGTTCCATGTGAGCAGGAGGCACGGAGACACACGAGGACCAGTCAGTCAGCACACCCGGAGTTCGAGCCAAGAGCTTACGGTCCCGCTATCGGCTAGTCCAGGGGTCGATACTGAAGATTGGATCCGATAGGTCAATCGGTAGTCTTGAACCTGAAGCCTGATGGCTGAACCCTGCAGAATGGAAGTAGGAACCTGTTCTGGAGTTGAAGGCTGTCCATGTGTGTGGGTGGGTGGGCGGTGTGATGGAGGAACGGGGCTTGTTTTGCGGCTGTTTTGTTGCTTGTTGTGCTCTGTGTTGTTCTTGTGGGCATGCTATGTTGGTGCCAGAATGTGTGACGACACTTGTGGCCTGCCCAGTATGTTGCTAGGTTGTGTTGGCTATTTTAGCAAATGCCGCATTTCACTAAGTTACGACGTACCTGTGATAAGTAAATCTAAATCTGAATCTGAATCTGAACACAGGTAATAGATGGTTTAGTTGACGCACAGTCTATGGTTTGCAACAAAACTCGCTCGGCATGAACTGACACTCTTGCCTTTTTTTCCCACTGTCCTGACCGCAGGATACACCTGCCATTCTCTTACCTTGTGCAAATCTCACATCAATGCCACAATCTAAATTATGTTCTGTGTCAATGCCAACTGGTTACTGCGAGAATGAAATCAAACGACAGTACATCTTAATCAATAGTGTCTCGTTGTTCTGGCTAAGTTACACTTCCAGATGATCTGAAATCAAAAGGGGTGAAGGTAAGGTGGAAAGGAGAATTACAGGTGCATGCTTGCACCATCGACATCTTCTGCATCACAAAGCGATGTGTGTTGGGGAGGAGGTAAAAGAAGAAAAGGAAGATGAGGTGGTTTCAGTTCTGTTGCAGGTCACTTCCTCACCACTGGCAATGACCAGCGTGGTCTTCTGCGTGAATTTGGGACATGCAGGTGAAGCTTCCCCAAGTCTGGTTAATTAGTTCTTATTGTACCTGGTGTTCCATCTTGTCTGTATGGAAAGATGGAATTCTGCTGGTGTGTCTCATAAACTGGAAAGATATGAATATCATGGCTGAATAGGTGGCAGCGGATGGAAGCTGAGGGATGTTGCAGCAGTGTTACATATGTGAGGACACTGGTGCGTTTATGAGTCCTGTTAGGTGGACTTTATTGGTAGATGAGTGATGGGATCTGAGGGATTAAAGTCAGGAGAATTAACATCTGGAAATACTTTGTGCAACACATTTAGAGCAAGAAATTGCCCTTGACTGCTTGCAAAAGTCATTATTTTGTCAACACCAGTTCTCTGTTACCTTGTCCATATTTATTTATTCAGCCTCAGAATGCAAGGACGTCCCTTTAGCACAGAGATGACGAGGAATTTCTTTAGCCAGAGGGTGGTGAATTTGTGGAATTCATTGACACTGACAGCTGTGGAAGCCAAATCATTGGGTATATTCAAAGCAGAGATTGTATTGTTCCATTTAGTAAGGGTGTCATAGATTACAAGGAGAAGGCAGAATAATGGATTTCAGAGGGATAATAGATCAGAAATGATGGAATGGTGGAACAGACTCGATGGGCTGAATTCTGCTCTCATCTTATAGTCTAATTGTTTTATGATGTAATTGTTGGAGTAATCTTTACTCTGACTGTTGTTAGAAATCATTTGTACTTGCCACTCAGTTTTCTTGAAAACAGGAAATTCTGGAAACTCAGCAGGTCAGGCAGCATCAGTGGGGAAGGAAGTTATTGTTTCTGAACAATGGTCTTTTTTTTGAGAATGAGGAAAAGTTAGGAAACAGGAATACTTTAATTTGTATTAAAGAGGGTTACCTCCCATTCCCAAAGTAGGAAAACGAGGGAGATTTGGTAGAGGTATACAATATTATGAAAGGTATATACAAGATAAATGCAAGCAGGCTTTTTCCACTGAGGTTGGGTGAATAGCTAGGTCATTTGTTAAGGGTGAAAGGTGAAATATTTAAGGGGAACCTAATGGGGAATTTCTTCAGTCAGAGGGCGGTGAGAGTGTGGAACAAGTTGTCAGCAGAAATGGTGGATGCCAGTTTGATAGCAACCTTTCAGAGAAGTTTTAACTAGTGCATGGACAACCATGATCCAGGTCAGGTAGACAGGACTAGGCAGAATAATAAATAGCATGGACTAGATGGGCCAAAGGGCATGTTTCTGTGATCTGAAATGACAAGGGGTAAAGGTAAGGTGGAAAGGAGAATTACATGTGCATGCTTGCACCATCGACATCTTCTGTATCTTTGATCTTTGACTCTCTGACTGTACAAGTGCTGTGGATTGAATACCCACTATACATTACTCCTTAGTGGAGTTAAGTGGCAAAATAATGAAAGGGGGCAGGTGGGTGTGTCAGAAAGAATGAGGTTGCAGGACAAGGAATAAAAGGAATATTATCAGTGATGAGATTGCAATGTTGGAAGCCAACATGGACACAATGAACTGAATAGCCTAGGTAATAACATTGCAATAAATAGCAAGAAAGTTTATAAAACTATGAGAGTCAAAGATAGGGTCTTTTTCTCCAGGGTAGATGTATCAAATACTTGAGAACACTTAAGGTGGGGGGGGGGGGGCTTAAAAAGAGTTGCGCGGAGCAAATCTTTTTACAAAGAGAGGGTGGGTGCCTGAAATGGGCTTCTCGGGGTAGAGATGGAAGCAGATATGATAGAGGCATTTAAGGGGCTTTTAGATACACACATGAATATGCAGGGAATGAAGGGTTGTGGATTGCACACAGGAAGAAGAGATTTAGTTTAATTTGGCATCGCGTTCAGTACAGACATTGTGGGCCGAAGGACCTGTTTCTGATCTGTACCCTTGTGAATGTGACAGTGGAAGATGGCAGCAAAGGAACCTCCAGTTGCTTGAGAGTGGTATGTAGCACCAGTGTGGTCATCAATGTTCTGGAGTATGAGGTGAAGGAAGGAGCGTGACCAAACTGTTGACATCATGCTTACGGTATGTCTCTATCAGATGAGAATTGGCAAGGGCATTATATGTGGCTTGTATCCTTGCATGTATCACCAGTTGGTGGCTGAAAACATTGTGTAAACCATGTTGTTTTTCTAATGAACATTACATAAAATTTCTTTGTCTATTTTGTGAGCTGGTAAGTTGTGCTGGTATCACCCTGGAGTTTTCAGAAGTCACTATACAACATATATTTCTTGTTTATTGCAGGGTGGTACTGGGGAGCTCTTAATGCAAATGAAGCAAACGAGAAGTTAAAGGAAGCTGCTGAAGGAACATTTCTGGTGAGGGATAGTTCACATCGTGATTATTTTCTCACCATCTCTGTAAAAACTGTTTGGGGACCAACCAACCTGAGAATTGAGTACCAAGATGGCAAATTCAGACTGGACTCAGTGATTCTTGCAAAACCAAAACTGCAGCAGTTTGACAGTGTGGTCCACTTGGTGGAGTACTATGTGATCTTATGTCAGATGATACAGAATGCCCAGCATCTGGCACCACAGAACAGAAGCGTCCAGCTGCAGCTGACCAAACCGCTGTATAACGAGACTCCCACTCTGCAACACTTCTGCCGAATTAATATCCATAAAGCAACCAAAAGGATTCACGAACTTCCTTTACCAACCAAACTGAAGAAGTACTTGTTGGAATACAAGTATCAGGTTTAATTTTTTTTTTATTTAATGGAAAAGTAAGTCTAGGAGAGAACTTATGTTCAAAGTGCCTTTCCCATCAGGAACTTTGCCCAAGTCTCCTCTGTTTGTGCTGTAAGTCTGTTGGAGTCATCTACTGTATCCAGGGCTCCTGGAGCTGCCTTCTCTACATCAGTGAGATGCGACACAGATAGAGGGACCACTTTGTTGAGCACCTTTGCTCCATCTACAACAAAATGTAGATTTTCCCACTGGCTACCCATTTCAATTCTACTTCCTAGTCCCATTCTGACATGTCAGTCCACGGCCTCCTCCACTGCCACAGTGAGACCACTCTCAGGTTGGAGGAGCAACACCTCATAGTTCGATTGGGTTGTCTCCAACCTGACCGCATGAATAATGGATTTCTCTAACTATGGGTAATTTCTCCCTTCTCCCCCTTCTCTCTTTTACCATTCCCCCCCTTCCTTCTTCTCTTCTCCTCGCATGCCCATCATCTCCCTTTGATGTCTTTCCTCCTTCCCATGGTTCACTCTCCTCTCCTATCAGATCCCATCCTCTTCAGCCCTCACCTCTTCCACTTATCAACTCTCAGCTTCTCACTTCATCCCCCCCTCCCTCACCCACTCACCTTCCCGGCTCCCCTGGTCTCACCTATCCTGCTATCCTGGTCTCACCTATCCTGCTCCCCTGGTCTCACCCTTCCCTGCTCCCCTGGTCTCACCTATCCTGCTCCCCTGGTCTCACCTTCCCTGCTCCCCTGGTCTCACCTATCCTGCTCCCCTGGTCTCACCTATCCTGCTCCCCTGCTCTCACCTTCCCTGCTCCCCTGGTCTCACCCTTCCCTGCTCCCCTGGTCTCACCTATCCTGCTCCCCTGGTCTCACCTTCCCTGCTCCCCTGGTCTCACCTTCCCTGCTCCCCTGGTCTCACCTATCCTGCTCCCTTGGTCTCACCTATCCTGCTCCCCTGCTCTCACCTTCCCTGCTCCCCTGGTCTCACCTATCCTGCTCCCCTGGTCTCACCTTCCCTGCTCCCCTGGTCTCACCTATCCTGCTCCCCTGCTCTCACCTTCCCTGCTCCCCTGGTCTCACCTATCCTGCTCCCCTGGTCTCACCCTTCCCTGCTCCCCTGGTCTCACCTATCCTGCTCCCCTGGTCTCACCTTCCCTGCTCCCCTGGTCTCACCTATCCTGCTCCCCTGGTCTCACCTTCCCTGCTCCCCTGGTCTCACCTTCCCTGCTCCCCTGGTCTCACCTATCCTGCTCCCCTGCTCTCACCTTCCCTGCTCCCCTGGTCTCACCTTCCCTGCTCCCCTGGTCTCACCTATCCTGCTCCCCTGGTCTCACCTTCCCTGCTCCCCTGGTCTCACCTATCCTGCTCCCCTGCTCCCCTGGTCTCACCTTCCCTGATCCCCTGGTCTCACCTATCCTGCTCCCCTGGTCTCACCCTTCCCTGCTCCCCTGGTCTCACCTATCCTGCTCCCCTGGTCTCACCTTCCCTGCTCCCCTGGTCTCACCTATCCTGCTCCCCTGGTCTCACCTTCCCTGCTCCCCTGGTCTCACCTTCCCTGCTCCCCTGGTCTCACCTATCCTGCTCCCCTGGTCTCACCTTCCCTGCTCCCCTGGTCTCACCTTCCCTGCTCCCCTGGTCTCACCTATCCTGCTCCCCTGGTCTCACCTTCCCTGCTCCCCTGGTCTCACCTATCCTGCTCCCCTGCTCCCCTGGTCTCACCTTCCCTGCTTCCCTGGTCTCACCTATCCTGCTCCCCTGGTCTCACCTATCCTGCTCCCCTGCTCCCCTGGTCTCACCTATCCTGCTCCCCTGGTCTCACCTATCCTGCTCCCCTGCTCCCCTGGTCTCACCTTCCCTGCTCCCCTGGTCTCACCTATCCTGCTCTCCTGGTCTCACCTTCCCTGCTTCCCTGGTCTCACCTATCCTGCTCCCCTGGTCTCACCTATCCTGCTCCCCTGGTCTCACCTATCCTGCTCCCCTGGTCTCACCTTCCCTGCTCCCCTGGTCTCACCTATCCTGCTCCCCTGGTCTCACCTTCCCTGCTCCCCTGGTCTCACCTATCCTGCTCCCCTGGTCTCACCTTCCCTGCTCCCCTGGTCTCACCTTCCCTGCTCCCCTGGTCTCACCTATCCTGCTCTCCTGGTCTCACCTTCCCTGCTTCTCTGGTCTCACCTATCCTGCTCCCCTGGTCTCACCTATCCTGCTCCCCTGCTCCCCTGGTCTCACCTATCCTGCTCCCCTGGTCTCACCTATCCTGCTCCCCTGGTCTCACCTTCCCTGCTCCCCGGTCTCACCTATCCTCTCACCCACCTTCACATTCTGGCTTTTTCTTCTTTCCTCTTGAGTCCCGATGAAGGACCTTGGTCCAAAATATTGACTCTCCATGGATGCTGCCTGACCTGCTGTGTACTTCCAGCGTTTTGTGTGTGTTTCCTATTTGTCTGTTTGTTTTTGTAGAGTATTGTCTGATCTTGCCACTGCTTAAGTCTCTTTACCCAGTTGTTCTGGTCGTTCTTTTACTGGAATGGGATATTCAGGAATTGCAGCAGCAAAACTGATCCACTGGGAATGCGATTCCTAAACTGATCCGACCTGAAGAAACCTAAACGAGCAATTACTTGTTACCCTTTGAGTAGACTTTCCCTTTGGGTTGTATTGTTTGGGATATTTCTACTGAATAAAATAACTAAAAAATCAACAGTTATGTTTGTCAATCTTGTGGCTTAATGACACACTAAACTGATACTCATTGCTCCTGTTACTTATGTACCAGTTTACACGTTTGTTATATGGACGTCTGTTTGCCTTTGCCTTGCTGTTGGGGCGGGGGTGGGGGGAGATGATTTTGCTATTTGGTCAAAGAGTGTTTGTCTCAAGCAACTTTTTAACTCCCTCATCCACGAGCTTGTCTTCATCATAATGACAAATGACATCGGGAAGAGGAGGAAAGACATTCTGCAGTGTGACTTCAGAGAACTCGGAAGAAGGTCAAAAAGCAGGACCTCCAGGGCGGTTATCTCCGGTTTGCTTCCAGTTCCTCGTGCTGGAGAGGGCAGGAACAGGGAGATAGGGGATCTGAATGTGTGGCTGGTGCGGGGAGCAGGGATTTGGATTCTTGGACCACTGGGATCTGTTTTGGGGTAAGGATGAATTGTACAGAAGGGACGGGTTGCATCTTAACAGACGGGGGACCAGCGTTCTGGCAGGCAGGTTTGCCACTGGTACACGGGTGTGTTTAAACTAAGTAGTTGGGGGGGAGACAAACTGGAAATATAAGGATGGAGTGAAAGGGAAAGAGAGAATAAGAAAAGTTCAGAAAGACAACAGAATTAATGGGGCAGAAAGCTCAGGAAGGGATCAGAGAGTATGGCCAAGTGCAATAGGAATCAATGCGAAAGGTGAGGGGAGTAAAAGTATTACTTTAAATAGATTAAAAGTATTATATATGAATGCACGGAGTATAAGAAATAAAGTGGATGGGCTTGAGGCTCAGTTGGCAAGTATGATGTTGTGGGAATAACAGAGACATGGCTGCAAGAGGACCAGGGCTGGGAAATGAATATTCAGGATATACATCCTATCGAAAGGACAGACAGGTTGGCAGAGGGGGTGGGGTGGCTGTGTTGGTGAGGAATGAAATTCAGTCACTTGCGAGGGGGACATAGAATCAGGAGATGTAGAGTCAGTATGGATAGAACTGAGAAACTGTAAGGGCAAAAAGACCCTAATGGGAGTTATCTACAGGCCCCAAACAGTAGCCTGGATATAGGGTGCAAGTTGAATCAAGAGTTAAAATTGGCATGTCACAAAGGTAATTCTACGGTTGTTATGGGGGATTTCAACATGTGGGTAGACTGGGAAAATCAGGTTGGTACTGAACCCCAAGAAAGGGAGTTTGTGGAGACCCTCCGAGATGGATTCTTAGAGCAGCTTGTACTGGAGCCTACCAGAGAGAATGCAATTCTAGATTTAGTGTTGTGCAATGAACCGGATTCGATCAGGGAACTCGAGGTAAAGGAGCCATTAGGAGGTAGTGACCATAATATGATAAGTTTTCATCTACAATTTGAGAGGGAGAAGGGAAAATTGGAAGTGTCAGTATTACAGTTGAACAAAGGGGACTATGGAGCCATGACGGAGGAGCTGGCCAAAGTTTTCTGGAAAGATACCCTAGCAGGGATGACAGTGGAACAACAATGGCAGGTATTTCTGGGAATAATACAGAAGGTGCAGGATCAGTTCATTCCAAAGAGGAAGAAAGATTCTAAGGGGAGTAAAGGGTGACCGTGGCTGACAAGGGAAGTCAAGGACAGTATAAAAATGAAAGAGAATAAGTATAACTTAGCAAAGATGAGCGGGAAGCGAGAGGATTGGAAAACTTTTAAAGCGCAACAGAGGATAACTAAAAAGGCAATACGGGGAGAAGAGATATAGAAACATAGAAACATAGAAAATAGGTGCAGGAGTAGGCCATTCGGCCCTTCGAGCCTGCACCGCCATTTATTATGATCATGGCTGATCCTCCAACTCAGAACCCCGCCCCAGCCTTCCCTCCATACCCCCGATCCCCGTAGCCACAAGGGCCATATCTAACTCCCTCTTAAATATAGCCAATGAACTGGCCTCAACTGTTTCCTGTGGCAGAGAATTCCACAGATTCACCACTCTCTGTGTGAAGAAGTTTTTCCTAATCTCGGTCCTAAAAGGCTTCCCCTCTATCCTCAAACTGTGGCCCCTCGTTCTGGACTTCCCCAACATCGGGAACAATCTTCCTGCATCTAGCCTGTCCAATCTCTTTAGGATCTTATACGTTTCAATCAGATCCCCCCTCAGTCTTCTAAATTCCAACGAGTACAAGCCCAGTTCATCCAGTCTTTCTTCATATGAAAGTCCTGCCATCCCAGGAATCAATCTGGTGAACCTTCTTTGTACTCCCTCTATGGCAAGGATGTCTTTCCTCAGATTAGGGGACCAAAACTGCACACAATACTCCAGGTGTGGTCTCACCAAGGCCTTGTACAACTGCAGTAGTACCTCCCTGCTCCTGTACTCGAATCCTCTCGCTATAAATGCCAGCATACCATTTGCCTTTTTCACCGCCTGCTGTACCTGCATGCCCACTTTCAATGATTGGTGTATAATGACACCCAGGTCTCGTTGCACCTCCCCTTTTCCTAATCGGCCACCATTCAGATAATAATCTGTTTTCCTATTTTTGCCACCAAAGTGGATAACTTCACATTTATCCACATTAAATTGCATCTGCCATGAATTTGCCCACTCACCCAACCTATCCAAGTCACCCTGCATCCTCTTAGCATCCTCCTCACAGCTAACACTGCCACCCAGCTTCGTGTCATCCGCAAACTTGGAGATGCTGCATTTAATTCCCTCATCCAAGTCATTAATATATATTGTAAACAACTGGGGTCCCAGCACTGAGCCTTGCGGTACCCCACTAGTCACTGCCTGCCATTCTGAAAAGGTCCCGTTTATTCCCACTCTTTGCTTCCTGTCTGCTAACCAATTCTCCACCCACACCAATACCTTACCCCCAATACTGTGTGCTTTAAGTTTGCACACTAATCTCCTGTGTGGGACCTTGTCAAACGCCTTTTGAAAATCCAAATATACCACATCCACTGGTTCTCCCCTATCCACTCTACTAGTTACATCCTCAAAAAATTCTGTGAGATTCGTCAGACATGATTTTCCTTTCACAAATCCATGCTGACTTTGTCCGATCATTTCACCGCTTTCCAAATGTGCTGTTATCACATCCTTGATAACTGACTCCAGCAGTTTCCCCACCACCGACGTTAGGCTAACCGGTCTATAATTCCCCGGTTTCTCTCTCCCTCCTTTTTTAAAAAGTGGAGTTACATTAGCCACCCTCCAATCCTCAGGAACTAGTCCAGAATCTAACGAGTTTTGAAAAATTATCACTAATGCATCCACTATTTCTTGGGCTACTTCCTTAAGCACTCTAGGATGCAGACCATCTGGCCCTGGGGATTTATCAGCCTTCAATCCCTTCAATTTACCTAACACCACTTCCCTACTAACATGTATTTCGCTCAGTTCCTCCATCTCACTGGACCCTATGTCCCCTACTATTTCTGGAAGATTATTTATGTCCTCCTTAGTGAAGACAGAACCAAAGTAATTATTCAATTGGTCTGCCATGTCCTTGCTCCCCATAATCAATTCACCTGTTTCTGTCTGCAGGGGACCTACATTTGTCTTTACCAGTCTTTTCCTTTTTACATATCTATAAAAGCTTTTACAGTCCATTTTTATGTTCCCTGCCAGTTTTCTCTCATAATCTTTTTTCCCCTTCCTAATTAAGCCCTTTGTCCTCCTCTGCTGAACTCTGAATTTCTCCCAGTCCTCAGGTGAGCCACTTTCTCTGGCTAATTTGTATGCTTCTTCTTTGGAATTGATACTATCCCTAATTTCTCTTGTCAGCCACGGGTGCACTACCTTCCTTGATTTATTCTTTTGCCAAACTGGGATGAACAATTGTTGTAGTTCATCCATGCAACCTTTAAATGCTTGCCATTGCATATCCACCGTCAATCCTTTAAGTGTCATTTGCCAGTCTATCTTAGCTAATTCACGTCACATACCTTCAAAGTTACCCCTCTTTAAGTTCAGAACCTTTGTTTCTGAATTAACTATGTCATAGAAACATAGAAACATAGAAAATAGGTGCAGGAGTAGGCCATTCGGCCCTTCGAGCCTGCACCGCCATTTATTATGATCATGGCTGATCATCCAACTCAGAACCCAGCCTTCCCTCCATACCCCCTGACCCCTGTAGCCACAAGGGCCATATCTAACTTCCTTTTAAACATAGCTAATGAACTGGCCTCAACAGTTTGCTGTGGCAGAGAATTCCACAGATTCACCACTCTCTGTGTGAAGAAGTTTTTCCTAACCTCGGTCCTAAAAGGCTTCCCCTCTATCCTCAAACTGTGACCCCTCGTTCTAGACCTCCCCAACATCGGGAACAATCTTCCCGCATCTAGCCTGTCCAATCCCTTTAGGATCTTATACGTTTCAATCAGATCCCCCCTCAATCTTCTAAATTCCAACGAGTACAAGCCCAGTTCATCCAGTCTTTCTTCATATGAAAGACCTGCCATCCCAGGAATCAATCTGGTGAACCTTCTTTGTACTCCCTCTATGGCAAGGATGTCTTTCCTCAGATTAGGGGACCAAAACTGCACACAATACTCCAGGTGTGGTCTCACCAAGGCCTTGTACAACTGCAGTAGTACCTCCCTGCTCCTGTACTCGAATCCTCTCGCTATAAATGCCAGCATACCGTTCGCCTTTTTCACCGCCTGCTGTACCTGCATGCCCACTTTCAATGACTGGTGTATAATGACACCCAGGTCTCGTTGCACCTCCCCTTTTCCTAATCCGCCACCATTCAGATAATAATCTGTTTTCCTATTTTTGCCACCAAAGTGGATAACTTCACATTTATCCACATTAAATTGCATCTGCCATGAGTTTGCCCACTCACCCAACCTATCCAAGTCACCCTGCATCCTCTTAGCATCCTCCTCACTGCTAACACTGCCACCCAACTTTGTGTCATCCGCAAACTTGGAGATGCTGCATTTAATTCCCTCATCCAAGTCATTAATATATATTGTAAACACCTGGGGTCCCAGCACTGAGCCTTGCGGTACCCCACTAGTCACCGCCTGCCATTCTGAAAAGGTCCCGTTTATTCCCACTCTTTGCTTCCTGTCTGCTAACCAATTCTCCACCCACACCAATACCTTACCCCCAATACCGTGTGCTTTAAATTTGCACACTAATCTCCTGTGTGGGACCTTGTCAAAAGCCTTTTGAAAATCCAAATATACCACATCCACTGGTTCTCCCCTATCCACTCTACTAGTTACATCCTCAAAAAATTCTATGAGATTCGTCAGACATGATTTTCCTTTCACAAATCCATGCTGACTTTGTCCGATCATTTCACCGCTTTCCAAATGTGCTGTTATCACATCCTTGATAACTGACTCCAGCAGTTTCCCCACCACCGACGTTAGGCTAACCGGCCTATAATTCCCCGGTTTCTCTCTCCCTCCTTTTTTAAAAAGTGGGGTTACATTAGCCACCCTCCAATCCTCAGGAACTAGTCCAGAATCTAACGAGTTTTGAAAAATTATCACTAATGCATCCACTATTTCTTGGGCCACTTCCTTAAGCACTCTGGGATGCAGACCATCTGGCCCTGGGGATTTATCTGCCTTCAATCCCTTCAATTTACCTAACACCACTTCCCTACTAACATGTATTTCGCTCAGTTCCTCCATCTCACTGGACCCTCTGTCCCTTACTATTTCTGGAAGATTATTTATGTCCTCCTTAGTGAAGACAGAACCAAAGTAATTATTCAATTGGTCTGCCATGTCCTTGCTCCCCATAATCAATTCACCTGTTTCTGTTTGCAGGGGACCTACATTTGTCTTTATCAGTCTTTTCCTTTTTATATATCTATAAAAGCTTTTACAGTCCGTTTTTATGTTCTCTGCCAGTTTTCTCTCATAATCTTTTTTCCCCTTCCTAATTAAGCCCTTTGTCCTCCTCTGCTGAACTCTGAATTTCTCCCAGTCCTCAGGTGAGCCACTTTCTCTGGCTAATTTGTATGCTACTTCTTTGGAATTGATACTATCCCTAATTTCTCTTGTCAGCCACGGGTGCACTACCTTCCTTGATTTATTCTTTTGCCAAACTGGGATGAACAATTGTTGTAGTTCATCCATGCAACCTTTAAATGCCTGCCATTGCATATCCACCGTCAATCCTTGAAGTGTCATTTGCCAGTCTATCTTAGCTAATTCACGTCTCATACCTTCAAAGTTACCCCTCTTTAAGTTCAGAACCTTTGTTTCTGAATTAACTACGTCACTCTCCATGTTAATGAAGAATTCCACCATATTATGGTCACTCTTACCCAAGGGGCCTCTCACGACAAGATCGCTAATTAACCCTTCCTCATTGCTCAAAACCCAGTCCAGAATAGCCTGCTCTCTAGTCGGTTCCTCGACATGTTGGTTCAAAAAACCATCCCACATACATTCCAAGAAATCCTCTTCCTCAGCACCTTTACCAATTTGGTTCACCCAGTCTACATGTAGATTGAAGTCACCCATTATAACTGCTGTTCCTTTATTGCACACATTTCTAATTTCCTGTTTAATACCATCTCCGACCTCACTACTACTGTTAGGTGGCCTGTACACAACTCCCACCAGCGTCTTCTGCCCCTTAGTGTTACGCAGCTCTACCCATATCGATTCCACATCTTCCCGGCTTATGTCCTTCCTTTCTATTGCGTTAATCTCTTTTTTAACCAGCAACACCACCCCACCTCCCCTTCCTTCATGTCTATCCCTCCTGAATATTGAATATCCCTGAACGTTGAGCTCCCATCCCTGGTCACCCTGGAGCCATGTCTCTGTGATCCCAACTATATCATAATCATTAATAACAATCTGCACTTTCAATTCATCCACCTTATTACGAATGCTCCTTGCATTGACACACAAAGCCTTCAAGCGCTCTTTTACAACTCTCTTAGCCCTTATACAATTATGTTGAAAAGTGGCCCTTTTTAATGCTTGCCCTGGATTTGTCGGCCTGCCACTTTTACTTTTCTCCTTAGTACTTTTTGCTTCTACCCTCACTTTACACCCCTCTGTCTCTCTGCACTGGTTCCCATCCCCCTGTTGTGAACTAACCTCCTCACGCCTAGCCTCTTTAATTTGATTATATGATACGAAGGCAAGCTAGCCAAGAATATAAAGGAGGATAGTAAAAGCTTCTTTAGGTATGTGAAGAGGAAAAAATTAGTTAAGACCAAAGTTGGGCCCTTGAAGACAGAAACGGGTGAATTTATTATGGGGAACAAGGAAATGGCAGATGAGTTGAACAGGTACTTTGGATCTGTCTTCACCAGGGAAGACACAAACAATCTCCCAGATGTAATAGTAGCCGGAGGACCTAGGGTAATGGAGGAACTTAAGGAGATTCACCTTAGGCAGAAAATGGTGTCTGAAGGCTGATAAATCCCCAGGGCCTGATGGTCTGCACCCCAGGGTACTTACAGAGGTGGCTCTAGAAATCGTAGACGCATTGGTAATCATTTTCCAATGTTCTATAGATTCAGGGTCAGTTCCTGAGGACTGGAGGGTAGCTAATGTTATCTCACTTTTTAAGAAAGGAGGGAGAGAGAAAACAGGCAATTATAGACCAGTTAGTCTGACATCAGTGGTGGGGAAGATGCTGGAGTCAATTATAAAGGATGAAATAGCGGCACATTTGGATAGCAGCAACAGGATCAAGTCCGAGTCAGCATGGATTTACGAAGGGGAAATCATGCTTGACTAATCTTCTGGAATTTTTTGAGGATGTAACTATGAAAATAGACAAGGAAGAGCCAGTGGATGTAGTGTACCTGGACTTTCAGAAAGCCTTTGATAAGGTCCCACATAGGAGATTAGTGGGCAAAATTAGAGCACATGGTATTGGGAGTAGGGTACTGACATGGGTAGAACATTAGTTGGCAGACAGGAAACAAAGAGTAGGGATTAACAGGTCCTTTTCAGAATGGCAGGCAGTGACTAGTGGGGTACCGCAGGGTTCAGTGCTGGGACCGCAGCTATTTACAATATACATTAATGATTTAGATGAAGGGATTAAAAGTAACATTAGCAAATTTTCAGATGACACAAAGCTGGGTGGCAGTGTGAAATGTGCGGAGGATGTCGTGATAATGCAGGATGACTTGGACAGGTTGGGTGAGTGGGCAGATGCATGGCAGATGCAGTTTAATGTGGATAAATGTGAGGTTATTTACTTTGGTGGCAAGAACAGGAAGGCAGATTACTATTTAAATGGTGTCAAGTTAGGAAAAGGGGAAGTACAACGAGATCTAGGTGTCCTTGTCAATCAGTCACTGAAAGTAAGCATGCAGGTACAGCAGGCAGTGAAGAAAGCTAATGGCATGCTGGCCTTCATAACAAGGGGAGTTGAGGATAGGAGCAAAGAGGTCCTTCTGCAGTTGTACAGGGCCCTGGTGCGACCACATCTGGAGTATTGTGTGCAGGTTTGGTCTCCAAATTTGAGGAAGGACATTCTAGCTATTGAGGGAGTGCAGTGTAGGTTCATGAGGTTAATTTCCGGGATGGCAGGACTGTCATATATTGAAAGATTGGAATGACTGGGCTTGTATATGATTGAATTTAGAAGGATGAGAGGGGATCTGATTGAAACATATAAGATTACTAAGGGATTGGACACGATAGAGGCGGGAAACATGTTCCCAATGTTGGGGGAGTCCAGAACCAGAGGCCAAATTTGAGAATAAGGGGTAAGCCATTTAGACCGGAGTTGAGGAAAAACTTTTTCACCCGGAGTGTTGTGGATCTGTGGAATGCTCTGCCTCAGAAGGCAGTGGAGGCCAATTCTCTGGATGCTTTCAAGAAAGAGCTAGATAGAGGTCTTAATGACTGCGGAGTCAAGGGATATGGGGAGAAGGCAGGAACGGGGTACTGATGATCAGCCATGATCACAGTGAATGGCAGTGCTGACTCAAAGGGCCGAATGGCCTATTCCTGCACCTATTGTCTATTGTCATAAGATCAGAGTGGGAACGTTTACTGATTACACAAGGTTACTTCCCAAGTGCAGCTTATTGGCAAATGAGGTAACTCATGCCTTCAAGCGGAAAGTCCTGGACAACATTCAGCCTTTGTCTGACACAACACAAAATGATCCCAGGTGACGACCATCTCCAGCTACAAAGCTTGACCGCCTTGCTATAGTAGTCAGCATCATAACCATCACCAATTTTTGCACTTTCCATTAAATTCTCATTTTCATGTTGGAATGCCTACAAGGTCGGTCTTTTTTCTCCTTTGGCTTGCCACATTCTTTGGCTTCAGGCCCATTGCTGGTTTCCATTGATTGGCCGGTGGTGCCCCAGAGGAATTAACATTGTTGAGGCCTACTCTTCCTTTGGGGCACTTTTTAAGCTTCCTTCTTGGCCAAGTTTTCAGACACTTGTCATGTGAAATGTCAAATAATGCTTCAGACTACAACCTCTAGAGAGGTTACAGTGAGTGATTGGGAAAATACTGCAAAATACAGACATTTCTGTAAGTTAGAAGGAATCACATTCCTGAGTAAATGTTTTGGAACTATCTGATAATTGAACATTTTTATTTTACTGATTTTTCATAATAGGCTTGGCACCTTCAGAAGCAGAAAATGTATCCCTATGAAGAGTAGTGTGGGAGGTTGGATTCTTGGCTGCTTCTTAGCTCTTGGGATTAACGTTCTTTAAAATCACTAAACCTTCAATTTAACAAAAAGTAAATTTTATTTGAAATAGGATATTCTGTTTCCTTTGACTTATATTTAGTTGGTAACTCTCTACACTGCCTGTAGTTACAAACATTGATGTCTGTGACACCCTCCTCAACTACTGTTCATTTTTTATAGCCCTCCTCATCAGCAGATAATGACACTTGGCACCCCTGTCAGTAAACCCTCCCCCCCAACATTTCATTCAGAGAAATGCGGGGAACGGCTATTTTGCAACATTAAAGGTACTAAGTGATGTTGCGTGAACAAAGTCATCGGAGAGAGAGTTACTGGTAGACACAAAGCAGCTTCTTTATTTGACAAAACAAGGTCATACGGAGACGCTTTCGGTGGAAGGGTCTGCTGGCTCAGTGTGGGACTCGACAATTATTTGCTAAACACAAAGGGCAATTCATATTTACAAAGTATAGACAATGCTTTCTTTTGAAGCTACATAAAAACTTCACACCTTTTGATTACATCCATCCCACCGGCGCCATCAGCATCTGGACTGGGATCCACAGCTTTTAGGAAAAGCACTGTTCCAAACTGAATCCACAATACATTTATTTGGTATTTTACGTGCTTAACAGGAAGGACAATCCATATTTACAAAGTATAGATAATGCTGTCTTCAAAACTACATGCAACCTTCACACCTTCTGGTTCACATCCCATCCCAGGCGCCAGCAGCGTCTGAACTGGTATTCACAGCTTTTAGGAAATGCATTGTTACAAATGGACTGGGATTCACAGCTTTTAGGAAATGCACTGTTACAAACTAAATCCACAGTACATTGTCAGGGAACAGAAGACTGGTGGCCAAAGCCATTTGCTAAATGTAAACACAAAAATCACTCTAACAAATGCAAATAGTTGCCCCAACAGATGTACACGGACATGGGCTGGTAACACTCATGGGTGTAAGGTTGATTTAGACCAAAATGGCTTCTAGCATCAATACACACTTCTATGATATTGTGCCAAATTTCAAAATGATGAAATTGTCACATGTGTACAACAGTGCCCCAGAACTCTGCGGAGCAACAGATAAATCGTAACGGCAAATCTTAAACTACAGAACTTCAGTAGAGCTGTTTTGTACTTGATTTCTGTTCGAACCCTTTTTTTTTACTGTACCCTAATGTGAACACTATAAGGAAGCAGAATTAAAAAAAAACACAGGAACTATTTGAGGGACGAACAAGAGAAAATCTGCAGATGCTAGAAATCAAAACAACACACACAAAATGCTGGAGGAACTTAGCAGGACAGGCAGCGTCTATGGAAAAGAATACAGTCGATGTTTTGGGCTGAGACACTTCATCAGGACTGGGAAAAAAGAGATTAGAAGTCAAAGTAAGAAAGTGGGGGGGGAGAAGAGGAAGAAGTGCAAGGTAGTAGGTGGAACTGGAAAGGGGAGGAGTGAAATAAAGGGCTGGGAAGTCGATTGGTGAAAGTGATAAAGGGTTGGAGAAGGGGGAATATGACAGGAAAGGACAGACGGCAATGGAAGAAAAGGAAGGAGTGGAGCACCAGAGGGAGGCAATGGGCAGATAAGGAGATAAGATAGAGAGGGAAATGGGAGTGTGGAATGGTGAAGTGGGGGTTGGGGGAGATGCAATTACTGGAAGTTTGAGAAATCGATATTCATGCCAACAGGTTGGAGGCTCTCCAGACAGAATATAAGGTGTTCCTTCCTCCAACCTGAGTGTGGTCTCATCACGGCAGTAGAGGAGTCCATGGACTGACATAATGGAATGGGAATGGGAAGTAGAATTGAAATAGATGGCCCCTAGGAGATCCCGCTTTTTCTTGTGGACAGAGAGTAAGTGCTCAGCAGTCCGGTCTCCCAATCTATGTCAGGTCTCACCGATATACCAGAGGCCACATTGGATACAACAGATGACCCCAACAGGGTCACAGCTGAAGTGTTGCCTCACCTGGACGGACTGTTTGGGGCCCTGAATGGTAGTGAGTATCTGGACTGTACAGTCAAATAATGAGTGAGATAGCCATTCTTTAATAAGGAATTCCTCAGTGAAGATTACTACCTACCACAGCCACAGCAACAACCTCTCTGCAGGGTGAGAATGATATTGGTAATAGCTGCCACAGTGATTGTAACAGTGAATTTCACAGCATCTGGCTCATTCTAGATTGGAGCTGGAGAATACGTGCGCTATTTCACAGTTTGCTGTCTATTGCTGTGTAAAGGAACCCACTGCTACCTATAGTGATCAGTCCTGATGAACGGTCTTGGCCCAAAACCTCAAGTGTTTATTCCCCTTCATAGGTGCTGCCTTACCTGCTGAGTTCTTCCACATTTTGTGTGTGTTGCTCTGGATGTGCAGAATCTCTTGTGATTATGTGTCACTGATACCTAATAGTCAAACACAGCCAACTACATTTTATTTTCCATTACCAGAGAGCAACAGGCTGTCCTGTGATGTGACGTGCCACTGACTGGACATTGTAGGCACACGTCATCCTTGCCAAGGCATGGGAACCTCAGAAGATTCCATACTAATGAACATCCAACTGGAATGTAGCCAAAGACAATTTAGTGCACAGTATTCTGACAACTGTCGCATTTCCTTTTGCACTTGAGTAATCCAAAAGATGCCTACTGGATGACAGAAGCTCAGGGATCAAGATTCCTGTCTGCAAGCCTTGCATAATATGGCCACCGCCATGTGGCAGTACAAGCTATGACAGTACAATGCACAGTACAGCACAGAGGGTACCAACACCCACTGTGGTCTACTACATGCCGGAGCTCGAGGCCTCATGTTTGGGGTCCTGTCATTGGCGAGTCTAGTGATCAGGTTCTCATGCAGGTTCCTCATTCATCATTATCTACAAGTCCTGGGTCAAAACCAAGACTGAAGCCCAAAGGTCAATCAGAGGTCTGGATCAAAGCCCAAAAGTCGATTGGAAGTACAGAAATTGAGCCCCAAGTCTACAAATCTCTGTGAATCTGCTGGGAAAGTTGGGGCTCAGTATCTGTGAATTGGAGGCTGGACATGCCCTGTCCTGGGGTTAGAGGACTATGTATGTGTGTGGAGGGAGGGAAGAATGGGGCTCATTTTGCTGCGGTTGCTTTGTTGCTTGGCACGTTCTGTTTTACTGTTGTTCTGCTGAGCGTTGTGGACAAGCTATGTTGGTGCCAGTATGTGTGGTGACACTTGTAGGCTGCCCCCCAGCACATCTTTAATTGGATGTTTATGCTAATGACTCATTTCACTGGATCTTTCAATGTACCTGTGATAAGTAAATCTGAATCTGAACATCAATTTGAATGCTGCAGAACCTCATAACATGTGTGGTTAGCCCTCGACACCAGCTACCTGACAAGGAGCTGAGAAGCCAGATAGAAGAAGAGGAAAGAAGGACTATGGAGGGGACAACCCAGATAATCACTTGCTGCCTGGCCTCAATGGCAAGAACTAATTCAAGTGAAATTTAAGTCATTGTAACCCCAAATTGCTGTGCAACATCTTCCCCCTACCTCTGATCTCAGCACTCACTCAATTACAAAATACAAATTAAGTGTCATTAAAAATAAATTTTCTAAACCAGATTTATAAATAAAATCGTGCTATTTTATGTGCAAAAGTAAAAGCAAATTCTACATTTCTCATTGTCTTTCTTCCATATGTCCTCTTGCTTCCTCATGGACCCACACAGTCCTGGCCTAGTTACTGTGGCGGGTAGCTTTTTCCACCCAATAAAAATTGCAGATATTCTGAGTGGTTGATCTTCAAAGGTTCATTTATTATCAAAGTGTACAACTCTGAAATTCTATTCTCCAGCTAACTACAAAACCAGGGCCAGTGTCATCTCCCGAAGAGAGGGTGGCAGGATCATGCCCATGAGAGCCAGTGCCACGTAACTGGGCTTCACCAGGGCAATCACAGTAATCTACTACTTGGGCTTTAGCTTTACTTATCCAGGGTGTGTCACAGCCACAGATTCGGCAGCGCGGCAATTGCGCTTGTGAATATGCACGTGTCAGCTAATTATTATTTCATTGGGACAGTATTTAACTCCATTCTTTTCGTCATAGTACTTACCGAGACTTGAGCAAACCACAGTAACGCTTCGCTGCCTATTTGCATTGGCCTTGCTTGAGAAATTGGACTGTCGAGTCAACTGACTCTGAAGACTAGCAGTATTCGTTTTATATTTAGTTATTCCTTTTAGCCGCAGGGCTGGCTTCATTTTCCGTTTGGGAGTTTTAGTTAACAGCCCTGTTTGGCCTTGCACTTATTGTTTTCTTTTCTCTCTAACTCTGTTCGCATTAAAGTCCGTGAACTATCGACTCTCTCCAATTTCGGTATCTCTAAGCAGCTGACTTTGGCCCTAAGATTCATTGGTCAAGTAGGGGACAAGCTACGGGCAATGGAATCTGTTCTGAGTGAAGTTATGGCAGCAATGAGGCAGATAATCTCATGCCGACAAGCCCAGCTGGAGGAACAGGTATCATCCAAGGCCGCAACGGTTGAATAGCCCGCCGCGGACAATCGGAATCAAGTATCTGCGATTTCCGCACTCACGGCCGCTGTCTACAAACTTACTGGGGACCGCCAGCGTCAGCTGACAGCTATTAACATTCTTGCCAACTCAATTCAGCAGCCTCTGGCCGCCTCAGTCCCACTCCCAGCTTCTCGCAGGTCCTCCTTTTTTTTGCTGCCCCGACAATCGCTGTGACTAATGCTCCCGCTCCCGCCCTCGGACCAGAACTGGTTCCCCCCTTCGGTCTCCCACAGGCACCCGCGTCCGTACTGGAACCGAGTATTCCACCACCAGGCAGATATTCCGGAGATCCCGATGGTTGCAGGAATTCATTACCCACAATGTGAGCTGACATTCCAAGCCCAGCCTGATCGTTTTGGTGATTATGCAAGAAAACTGGCGTACATGGTCAATCTTCTAGATGGACCATCACTCAGCCTGTTCAACGCTTCACGGGAGCAAGGATACCCCGCAGCCCAGTCGCTCTGACATTTCGTGGCAGAGTCAAGGAGGGTTTTTGACCTTCCAGTACGGGGGCAGGACGCTGCCCACCAACTCTTGGACCTGCGCCAAAACAGGCGAACGGTGAGAGCCTATGCAGTCAAATTCCGCACGCTTGCCGTAGAGATGGGTTGGAATGAGAGATCCCTCATCACGGCCTTCCAGCGTGGACCGAACACAGGGGTCTGGCGTGAGATCGCTGTCCGGATGAACAGGATAGTCTGGATGACCTGATTAATCTGACTATTCAAGTTGACGACAGGGTAAATGAGCGGCGCAGGGAAAGAATATTTCAAACTTTCTACCGTCTGATCACCGTCTTACTTCGCCCTCTCCCCTCCCTCGGCACCCAGCCCACGGAGGGGCCTACGCAAGTGGGACGCATGCACCTGTCTCGGGAGGAAAGAGATCGGCGCCGGAGGACAGGTTCCTGCCTCTACTATGGTGATCCAGGACACTTCCGGGCGGCATGTTCCAAGTGTCCAGTAAAAGAGAGTACCCGTCAGCAGGGAGGGGAATCCTGACGGCTCGGTTCTCTCTTCAGGCAGCTTCCCTGATTCTGTAATGCTCGCAACTTCCTTGTCGTGGAGGTCTCAGACCCATAAACTTTAGGCGTTTATCGACTCTGGTGCAGCCCGGATTACGGACATCTTTCTCGCTCAAAGATGGGGAGTTCTAACTCGGGAATTGGGAAGCGGCCAGATTCACCTTTCCACCCAACCCCTCCAACTGGTGCTCGAAGGCAACCACCGTGAAGCGATATCTTTGGTTAATTCACCTGAACTGCCACGGGTACTTGGTTTCCCTGGTTACCCCGACATAACCCACAGATCGATTGGTCTCTGAAGAGTGGGGACCGGCATGCCTGTCTACCTGTCTGGGTCCACTCAAGCTCCGTCCCATGAATCCCCTCCTGTGTCAGCTCAGGATGTGGACCTGTCTGGGATTCCGGCTGAATATGCGGATCTCCTTGAGGTTTTTAGTAAAAGAAAAGCCACCACTCTGCCCCACACCGGCCATAGACCTCCTACCTGGCACTAGTCCTCCCCAGGGCCGGCTCTTTTCCTTCTCTTGTCCTGAAACGGTGGCCATGAAGGAATATATCAAGGAGGCATTGAACATGGGCTTTATTCATCCGTCAACCTCGCCGGCAGGAGTGGGCTTCTTTTTGTGAGCAAGAAAGATAGCAAGCTCCATCCCTGCATCGATTATCGGCCCCTGAACAACTTCACCGTGAAGAACCGCTACCCCCTTCCCTTGCTGGCGTCTGCATTTGAACATCTCCACGTTTCTTTTCTTCAACATTGATCTGCGTGATGCTTACAATCTAATCGTCCACACTACGCCGGATGATTTTGAAAACGAAGCTTTTTCTCTTCGTTTCACCCTCCCGTCCACACTGAGCCGGCGTTTTCAGCCCCCGAAAACGGAGATTTTCGAAAACACTCTCCAGAGTGAATAAATCTGAAAACGCTTAATATCCGGCGTAGTGTGTACGGGGTAAACGGAGAGGTTTAAAAACGCTGTCATGACAACACCACAACAACAATGCTTTTTCTGCTTCGGCTTGGTACTGCACAAGCTGTTATAATGCGCACAGTGTGAACGGCGTGAGAGTTAAATTGTAAAGTGAGTTTTTTTGACTATTTAAAAACACTGTCATGACGTGCCGGAACAGATGTTCGTTGTTTTCTTGAACGCCACCACCTAACAATTTCAGAACAGACAAACGAGACTGAAGGCAGTTGACCCATAGCTTACTGAATAAATAAGTATACTCACTTCACCCTGTTTTCTGTCCTTGCTTGTATGAAGGTGGTTTACCTATTTATGCAAGTACTTCTCTGACAATAGATGTGTAACAGCCTAATGTAACATTGTATGGAAATATAAGATAACGCTGATGCAGACGTTTTATACATTTAACAAGGTGCTTTATTAATGTAACAGTTAGTTTTTCAATGTTCGTCGTCAGCTGGGTCATATTGTCCGTGAACTCCCTGTCGGTTGCCTCCATACGCTCCAGTATTTGTTTTTTTTTTAAAGTTTTAAGTCCTCCTGTGCGAGAGCCAAGACCAATTCCTTTAGTTTTTCTACTCTGTAACTGGACAAACGCGCACGAAGTATACTGTTTCCTCTTCGCTTGTTTTCTGTGCGTCCTGCTCATGCCCAGTAAGAGGAGATTCGCCCAAATATCCATCTAATGTGGCCAGAGATATTTTGAAAAACACAGTGTGGGCGCCTGTCGTTTTTACTCGAAACCGGCGTTTTCAAAATTATCCGGCGTAGTGTAGACGTAGGGGATGAGTGGAAAACGGCTTTCAACACTTCTAATGGCCACTATGAATACCTGGTGATACCTTTCGGTCTGTTGAACGTCCAGGCCTTGGTTAACGATGTGCTCAGGGACCTGTTGAACCAGTTTATATTTGTGGTTTTAGATGACATCCTTATCTATTCCCGTTCTCATCAGGAGCACGTCCAGCATGTCCGGGCAGTACTCAGACTCCTTCCTGAAAATAACTTGTACGCCAAGCCTGAAAAAGTGTAATTCCATAAAGACCAGGTGTCGTTTTTGGCCTATATATTTGCCCCATCCAGTGTTCAAATGGACCCTAGTAAAGTTCAGGCAGTTGCAGAGAAGCCCAAACCGGCTACAGTCAAACGGGTATGGCACTTCATGGGGTTTGCAAATTTTTATCGCCGCTTCATCCCGAATTTCGGGTCCATCGCAGCTCCAATTAATGCACTCACCAAGACCACCTCGGCAGCATTCCACTGGACGGACGATGCCCACCAAGCATTTTCCGAGCTAAAGCGGCGTTTCACCACTGCCCCGCTGCTGCAACACCCAGACCCATCTCAGCCATTCATCGTCGAGGTGGATGCATCCGATGTCGGCATTGGAGCTGTCCTCGCTCAACGCTCGTCTGCGGATAGCCGGCTGCACCCTTGTGCCTTTCTTTCCCGTCGCTTGTCTCCAGCCGAGAGGAATTACGACGTTGGGAACCGGGAACTTCCGGCTGTCAAGGAGGCCCTGGAGGAATGGCGACACTGGCTGGAGGGGGCAGAGCATCCATTCTTGGTCTGGACAGATCACAAGAACCTCTCCGATATTCAGGATGCAAAGAGACTTTACTCTCATCAAGCCTGGTGGGCTCTCATCCTCACACGGTTCAATTTCGTCCTCGCTTGTCCCGACAGCAAGAGTACAAAGACCGACGCGCTCTCCCGACAGTTCGGCGGATCTGAGGACAATGTCGATCCAGAGCCCATTCTTCGCTTGTGTATCGCTGCTCCGGTGATCTGCGGTGAGGGCCGCCCAATAATGGGACCCAGGCCCGGATGGAGGACCTCCCAAACGGCAGTTTGTGCCTGCTGCGGTGCGTTCCAAAGTGCCTGAATGGGGTCACTCCTCCCTTCAGGCTGGACATCCGGAAATTCAACAGATCCAAGAGTTTTGGTGGCCATCTATATCCCAGGATGTCCACGCCTTTGTATCTGCTTGTCCCACCTGCGCTCGGAACACGACATCACGCCAGCGGCCTGCGGGCCTGTTATGTCCACTGCCTGTGCCACACCGCCCCTGGTCCCACCTCTCAGTAGATTTCATCACTGGTCTGCCCCCGCCTAATGGAAACACCACCATTTTGGTCGTTGTGGATCTATTTTCCAAGGCTGCCCACTTCATTGCCCTGCCCAAGCTCCCATCGGCTCGTGAGACTGCCACACTCATGGGTCAACGTGTGTTCAGGAATACATTTTGGAATAGTGTGAAGAAGCAATTCTGCTCAAGTGACCGCACTGCGAACGACGACACCATGAATACTTCATGCCTTCACCATATTCTACACAAAAGCAAACTACTGCAAATGCTGGAAACCCGAAATAGTGTTGCAGGTACTCAGCAGACCAGGCTACATCTATGGATGTTTGTAGCACCATATCCATACCCACGTGCGTCCTGCATTGAGCTCCACAACTACTTGCTCCCACACCCTCTTGTACAGGTATCTAGAGGATTTCTGTGAGCACAGTATCTTCCCCAACGGCACCAAGGCTAAAGAAACCTGCTGCCTCACATTATGAGGCCATTTCCCAGGATAAATCCCGCAGGAGGTACGGTATAACTCTTTCACTGAGGTGGCCTCCCCTTAAGTGATGCAACTGGTTACAGCTGGTGCTAGCAATTTAGCTACAGCCATGCAACTATAATCAGTAGAATTTGTTGTAACAAGTAGGCAGCATTAGTTGCCGTGTTGTCTTCAGGTCAATTAATGGCATGGGTTAATTACTGCAATCATTGTCTGCGTGTGAAAGCTATCCAATTTAGCCTGAGATTTTTTTTTAAAGTGGGCTACATTCCGAAGCAACTTTTAGGGAATTTCAAATTAAATCTTGGGCATTGCTACTGTGAAACAGTCAGCCTGGAACCTCTAGGAGCTTGAAGCATTTTGTGATATCAGCCTTTTTTATACCATGGACTAATACCAGAAGCACAGGGTCCACGGACCCCAATTCAGGAACCCTTGAAGTACAGGAACATGTATCAAGACTTACTTGGATGTTCATAGTTTTTTTTACATTAAAATGGTAATTTTTACAACAACTGTTTGCATCTACAGTTCATTTGCCTGTTTAGTGTTCATTCTGATATAATATGCATTCTGTCATGTACCAAGCAGGAGCTCACACTGCTGTGTTCAATGTGCTTCCCAGTTTATCTCAAGTCTCCTTATGGACTATGGTGAATATAAAACTAATAGTAAGAAGTGTGGTGTTGAAATAAAAACAGAAAACACTACACATCCTGACGAAGGGTCTCGGCCTGAAATGTCAACTGTACCTCTTCTTAGAGATGCTGCCTGGCCTGCTGCGTTCACCAGCAACTTTGATGTGTGTTGCTTTATTTCCAGCATCTGCAGAATTCCTCTTGTTTGTGTTTTTAAAAACACCACACATACTTGGCAGACTAGGCAGCATCTGTTAAGAGTTAATATTCTAGTCCAACATCTCATTTAGAAAGTCTGATTATGACAGGAGAAGCGTAATAAATAAATGCTGCTTGTGCTAATCACAATTTAATCAGTCTGGCAGCAGTAACATGCAAACATCTGCTTTGAAGCCTTTCTGATTGCTACTTTGACTTTAAAAGAGTCTTAGATGAGATAGTTGTGAAACAGGTTGGGGTGGAGAGAGATGGGATGGAATAAGCTTTGAGGTGGGGACTGAGATCATTAACAATTTTTGTTATGCTCCTTCTATGCCAAGAATATCCCTTTAATGGGTAAAGAGATCAAAACTGCACCAGACACTCCAGGTGCATCAGGGCACCAGATTATTGTAATAACATCTTTTTAATCCTGCACTCAAATTCTTTGGAAGAGAACTATTTGGCCTCTTATCTGTTAGTGTTGTACATGTAAACCTTGCAGCTCAACTGTAGATTTTTAAAATTTTGATAAATCAATTTTGACATGGATCAAAAATATTATTTTCTTTCAAACAATGCAGTATAGTAACTTGATTCACTTCCAACTTCCAGGATTTGATTTTGGATGTACATTGGGACTTGTCTGCAGATTTTATGGAAGGAAGTAATACAGTGGATTTCAGTCAATTGGGACACATTAGGGCCATTATGTTTTGGTCCCATTCAGTGGCTTCCCCAATTGTCCAAAGTTTCATGGATATAGGTAAAAGTATACAAAAGACAAACCATTTAACTGAGTAACAAATTATGCATTTAAATGAAAAACAAAACAAACTAGAACACTACCAAATTCTACTACAGTACTACCAAACTGTATTGGTTCATAATAGCTAGCAACAGAGGAATTTATCAAATGTATGCAAGGGTGACAGTTTTTTGTCTGTAAATGAACAAAATCACCACAGACACCCAGCGCAGATAATGCAGTGCCTTCATTGCCCTCCTGCATGCAGTACTGTTGCAATCAAGCAATAAACTTCTTGGCATCCTGTGTAGTCACTAGCTCAGCTTTAGTTGTGTCATCCTCATCTTCATATTCCCTGCTTTAGTCTTCTGATACAAAGCTTTTAACAATGTCATCTCCCAAATCTTCATTTCATTGTAACATTCAAAATGATTGTCAATACCTTCATTCTGCATAGTTCCTAACTTGTTGAAGTAGTGAAATTGTTTTATTTTCACTCCCAGCCGTATCTGGCATCTCCAGCACCAAAGTAAGCTGCAGAGAGTTGTAAACTTAGTCAGCTCCATCATGGTCACTAGCCTCTGTATTATCCAAGAGCACCTTCTTGGAGAGATGCCTCAAAAAGGTGGAATTCATCATTAAGGACCCACCACCTCCCCACCCCAAATCACCCAGGAAATGCTCCCATCTCATTGCTACCATCAGGAAGGACGTACAGGAGCCTGAAAGCACACAATGATTCAGGAACAGCTTCTTTCCCTCTGGCATCCAATTTCTGAATGGACATTGAACCCATGAACACTAGCTCACTTTTTAAAATATTGTAAATGGTTTTATTACATGAAAACATACATACACACTTAATAATTCACAGCCTTTTTTCCCTTATTATGTATTGCAAAGACACAAAATTTCACAACATATGCCAATGATACTTCCTTGATTGTTGAAGAAGACATCAGTAAATTTGCTTCAAGGCTGTGGTTCGTTAACTTTCCATCATACGACGTTTTAAAAATTTTTTATGATCACCTATTGGTAGGCAGAAATTCCAGCTGGATGCTTCAACGTTCTACATTAGTATGTGCTACACAATTGTCAGCAAGCAGAAGAATTTTGTTTAATTTCCACCTTCTCCATATTCCAACTCATCAGCCATTTCTTAAAAATTTTGTAAGTCATCCACACATTCTTATTAGCACAGTACTCAACTGGTAAACTACATTAAGATTCAACACTTCTCCCCAATAACCAACGATTTCTTTTCATCTGTTCCTGACATATTTGCACAACACAACAGTTGTGATCCATTGCTTTCTTTGAACCTGATAGTGTTGCATGTTTGTAGTAAAGGGAATCCTTCAGTATGGCATGATAAATAAAAGGTCTGTTTTCATTGGCATTGTAGATATCATTTGCACAAAAATTTTGAAGAAAGTCAGGGAGATTTGTAGATTTCTATGTTTCTGCACTAACACATCAGCACCTTTGTCACTGTTCGCTTTAATGTGGTGCCGACATTTCCATTGAGATAATCAACCACCTGTTGCTTTAAAACCTTTGTGACCCAGCTTCGCAGCTAGCTCCACTGACTTGTTTTTAAACACTGGTCCACTAAAATGACACCTCGTCCAGTTACAATGGAAAACTATAGAATGAGATCCTCTTCAACATTTGGATCCTGACCTTCAGGCTTTTGATTTGGGATGTGTCCTGTTGTCCTTCTCGGAATGCCCATTCTTCTCACAGTTTATCTTGCAGATGTATCAAGCATGCAATGGAGATTTCGGCACTCTGCCAACTGATGATGAGAGGTGTTAGGCAGTTGGCTGTTAATTTGGCTCAGTAGGGTAATTTTTTGGCTAGTGTCAAATCTTTTTGTGGCAACTTGGCAAAGGTATCAAATTTTTTTCAAAAGTCACAATTAGAAAAATATATCAAAAATCACTACTTTTTAAATCGGCATCCATAAGCCCAAATGGATAACATACACAAACACACACAATTCTTTGCTCTAAGTAAATTGTAGTGTCTAACGGCCACACACGTGGACGTGACTAATTGTGTCCTGCCCAAATTGTGTCCAGTGTCCCAAATAAACAAAGGGAATCCTGGCTATTTTCTCAATTTGTTTCTGTTCCAAAGATTAAGATTTGTCCCAAATAAGCAGCCACCCTGATTAACTGATGGCCCAATGAACTAGAATCCACTGTACTCACCACAAATAAAAGCTATAATGTGTGCAATGTGGCAGCAGGTTTCCAGTTTGGCCGTGTTTAATGATGACTGTAGTGAATTTGCTTTCATCATTTCCATGTATTTGCACTATATTCTCACCACTTTCAGCAAACTTCAAGGGACTGCTCCTGAATACAAGCAGTACATCTATTCATATCATCACTTTGATGTACTTTCATTCAGACATTGAAGGAGACTTACGAGTGATGGCCAATGGCGGACCCAGCAGGAGACCGGTGGGGAAGGCGGAAGAGCTATGACCTTGGAAGACAATTGTTGCTTTGCAAGCAGATGATCTACCAAGAAGAGAGGTGGTGATCTCTTTAAACTCACCCGGCAGAAGGCAAAGGCAAACCACTGCTGTATCCTGCCAGATAAATCTCACCTGGTCCCTCAACACCAGCTCCATAGCCAAGAAAGCACAGCAGCATCTCTGCGAAGGCTGAGAAAAGTCCATCTCCCACCCCCCATCCTCACCCACATTCTACAGAGGTTGTATTGAGAGCATCCTGAGCAGCTGCATCAATGCCTGGTTTGGAAATTGCACCGTCTCAGATCACAAGACCCAGCAGCGGATAGTGAGGTCAGCTGAGAAGATCATCGGGTCTCTCTTCCCGCCATCACAGACAATTACACTACACACTGCACTTGTAAAGCCAACAACATTGTGAAGGACCCCACACACCCTTCATACAAACTCTTCTCCCTCCTGCCATCTGGCAAAAGGTACCGAAGCATTCGGGCTCTCATGACCAGACTGTGCAACAGTTTCTTCCCCCAAGCCATCAGACTCCTCAATACCCAGAGTCTAGACTGACATCTACATCATTTATTATTATATCGTAATTTGTCCTCTACTGTGCCTGTTGTCTTGTTTATTATTTATTCTACTGCCCTGCACTGTTTTGTGCACTTTATGTAGTCCTGTGCAGGTCTGTAGTCTAGTGTAGCTTTGTGTTGTCTCACATAGTCTCGTGTAGTTTTGTGTTGTTTCATGTAGCACCGTGGTCCTGGAGGAATGTTGTTTCGTTTTTACTGTGTACTGTACCAGCAGTTTATGGTCGAAATGACAATAAAAAGCGATTTGACTTGATATTAATGCATTTTATGTGGTGAACTGAGTGCTCATGCAATGGTCTACCCCTCCGTCTTTGTTTGGAAGTTACTCCTTCCAGACATGGCAGCTTTATTTTTCAATAGCCATGGTTCAATTCATCTCACTCAAGGGCTGTCGATCCAGATCCCACTTAACTGCTTTGATTGCTTAAACTGTGGCTTGTCCTCACATGGATGTAAGTAATGCAGCATCACTATTTAAAGAGCAGAGGAATTTTCTCAGGAGCTGGCCAATGTTTACCCTTCAACTAACATGACCAGTAGCATCTGTTTAGTGTCACAATGCTGCCTTCGGTCCTATTATCTATATACAAATTCACTGTCACATTTCTAGCACTGGACATCCTGAGATTGTGCAAGATGTATAAATAAAATGCTGATACGACTCCTGACATTTGAATGTTTTGATGGGTTAGAGAAGGGAGGATGTACATGGAAAATATTAACCCTCCAATCCTTCAACTGGTTTGCATTATGTGGAACAACTAAAAGACTGCCCCACCTTTCCAATCTTGCTAACTGCGGTTTTAAATGTCAAGCACCTATTGGACCTATCCGAAGTCGCTGAAGTGCTTTTACTAATCTTAGAAACATAGAAAATAGGTGCAGGAGTAGGCCATTCAGCCCTTCGAGCCTGCACCGCCATTTATTATGATCATGGCTGATCATCCAACTCAGAACCCAGCCTTCCCTCCATACCCCCTGACCCCTGTAGCCACAAGGGCCATATCTAACTTCCTTTTAAACATAGCTAATGAACTGGCCTCAACAGTTTGCTGTGGCAGAGAATTCCACAGATTCACCACTCTCTGTGTGAAGAAGTTTTTCCTAACCTCAGTCCTAAAAGGCTTCCCCTCTATCCTCAAACTGTGACCCCTCGTTCTAGACCTCCCCAACATCGGGAACAATCTTCCCGCATCTAGCCTGTCCAATCCCTTTAGGATCTTATACGTTTCAATCAGATCTCCCCTCAATCTTCTAAATTCCAACGAGTACAAGCCCAGTTCATCCAGTCTTTCTTCATATGAAAGACCTGCCATCCCAGGAATCAATCTGGTGAACCTTCTTTGTACTCCCTCTATGGCAAAGATGTCTTTCCTCAGATTAGGGGACCAAAACTGCACACAATACTCCAGGTGTGGTCTCACCAAGGCCTTGTACAACTGCAGTAGTACCTCCCTGCTCCTGTACTCGAATCCTCTCGCTATAAATGCCAGCATACCGTTCGCCTTTTTCACCGCCTGCTGTACCTGCATGCCCACTTTCAATGACTGGTGTATAATGACACCCAGGTCTCGTTGCACCTCCCCTTTTCCTAATCGGCCACCATTCAGATAATAATCTGTTTTCCTATTTTTGCCACCAAAGTGGATAACTTCACATTTATCCACATTAAATTGCATCTGCCATGAGTTTGCCCACTCACCCAACCTATCCAAGTCACCCTGCATCCTCTTAGCATCCTCCTCACTGCTAACACTGCCACCCAGCTTTGTGTCATCCGCAAACTTGGAGATGCTGCATTTAATTCCCTCATCCAAGTCATTAATATATATTGTAAACAACTGGGGTCCCAGCACTGAGCCTTGCGGTACCCCACTAGTCACCGCCTGCCATTCTGAAAAGGTCCCGTTTATTCCCACTCTTTGCTTCCTGTCTGCTAACCAATTCTCCACCCACACCAATACCTTACCCCCAATACCGTGTGCTTTAAGTTTGCACACTAATCTCCTGTGTGGGACCTTGTCAAAAGCCTTTTGAAAATCCAAATATACCACATCCACTGGTTCTCCCCTATCCACTCTACTAGTTACATCCTCAAAAAATTCTATGAGATTCGTCAGACATGATTTTCCTTTCACAAATCCATGCTGACTTTGTCCGATCATTTCACCGCTTTCCAAATGTGCTGTTATCACATCCTTGATAACTGACTCCAGCAGTTTCCCCACCACCGACGTTAGGCTAACCGGCCTATAATTCCCCGGTTTCTCTCTCCCTCCTTTTTTAAAAAGTGGGGTTACATTAGCCACCCTCCAATCCTCAGGAACTAGTCCAGAATCTAACGAGTTTTGAAAAATTATCACTAATGCATCCACTATTTCTTGGGCCACTTCCTTAAGCACTCTGGGATGCAGACCATCTGGCCCTGGGGATTTATCTGCCTTCAATCCCTTCAATTTACCTAACACCACTTCCCTACTAACATGTATTTCGCTCAGTTCCTCCATCTCACTGGACCCTCTGTCCCTTACTATTTCTGGAAGATTATTTATGTCCTCCTTAGTGAAGACAGAACCAAAGTAATTATTCAATTGGTCTGCCATGTCCTTGCTCCCCATAATCAATTCACCTGTTTCTGTTTGCAGGGGACCTACATTTGTCTTTATCAGTCTTTTCCTTTTTACATATCTATAAAAGCTTTTACAGTCCGTTTTTATGTTCTCTGCCAGTTTTCTCTCATAATCTTTTTTCCCCTTCCTAATTAAGCCCTTTGTCCTCCTCTGCTGAACTCTGAATTTCTCCCAGTCCTCAGGTGAGCCACTTTCTCTGGCTAATTTGTATGCTACTTCTTTGGAATTGATACTATCCCTAATTTCTCTTGTCAGCCACGGGTGCACTACCTTCCTTGATTTATTCTTTTGCCAAACTGGGATGAACAATTGTTGTAGTTCATCCATGCAACCTTTAAATGCCTGCCATTGCATATCCACCGTCAATCCTTGAAGTGTCATTTGCCAGTCTATCTTAGCTAATTCACGTCTCATACCTTCAAAGTTACCCCTCTTTAAGTTCAGAACCTTTGTTTCTGAATTAACTACGTCACTCTCCATGTTAATGAAGAATTCCACCATATTATGGTCACTCTTACCCAAGGGGCCTCTCACGACAAGATCGCTAATTAACCCTTCCTCATTGCTCAAAACCCAGTCCAGAATAGCCTGCTCTCTAGTCGGTTCCTCGACATGTTGGTTCAAAAAACCATCCCGCATACATTCCAAGAAATCCTCTTCCTCAGCACCTTTACCAATTTGGTTCACCCAGTCTACATGTAGATTGAAGTCACCCATTATAACTGCTGTTCCTTTATTGCACACATTTCTAATTTCCTGTTTAATACCATCTCCGACCTCACTACTACTGTTAGGTGGCCTGTACACAACTCCCACCAGCGTCTTCTGCCCCTTAGTGTTACGCAGCTCTACCCATATCGATTCCACATCTTCCCGGCTTATGTCCTTCCTTTCTATTGCGTTAATCTCTTTTTTAACCAGCAACGCCACCCCACCTCCCCTTCCTTCATGTCTATCCCTCCTGAATATTGAATACCCCTGAACGTTGAGCTCCCATCCCTGGTCACCCTGGAGCCATGTCTCTGTGATCCCAACTATATCATAATCATTAATAACAATCTGCACTTTCAATTCATCCACCTTATTACGAATGCTCCTTGCATTGACACATAAAGCCTTCAGGCGCTCTTTTACAACTCTCTTAGCCCTTTTTAATGCTTGCCCTGGATTTGTCGGCCTGCCACTTTTACTTTTCCCCTTTGTACTTTTTGCTTCTATGCTCACTTTACACCCCTCTGTCTCTCTGCACTGGTTCCCATCCCTCTGTTGTGAACTAACCTCCTCACACCTAGCCGCTTTAATTTGATTCCCACCCCCCAACCATTCTAGTTTAAAGTCACCTCAGTAGCCCCCGCTAATCTCCCTGCCAGGATATTGGTCCCCCTAGGATTTAAGTGTAACCCGTCCTTTTTGTACAGGTCACACCTGCGCCAAAAGAGGTCCCAATGATCCAAAAACTTGAATCCCTGCCCCCCGCTCCAATCCCTCAGCCACGCATTTATCCTCCACCTCATCGCATTCCTACTCTCACTGTCGCGTGGCACAGGCAGTAATCCCGAGATTACTACCTTTGCGGTCCTTTTTCTCAACTCCCTTCCTAGCTCCCTATATTCTTCTTTCAGGACCTCATCCCTTTTCCTACCTATGTCATTGGTACCTATATGTACCAGGACCTCTGGCTCTTCACCCTCCCACTTCAGGATATCTTGGACACGATCAGAAATATTCCGGACCCTGGCACCAGGGAGGCAAACTACCATCCGAGTCTCTGGACTGCGTCCACAGAATCGCCTATCTGACCCCCTTACTATCGAGTCCCCTATCACAACTGCCCTCCTCTTCCTTGCCCTACCCTTCTGAGCTACAGGGCCAGACTCTGTGCCGGAGGCAGGGCCACTGTCGCTTCCCCGGGGTAAGCTGTCCCCCCCAACAGTACTCAAACAGGAGTACCTGTTGTTAAGGGGCACAGCCGCCGGGGTACTCCCCATCACCTGCCTTTTCCCCTTCCCCCTCCTAACCGTGACCCACTTGTCTGCCTCCCGTGGCCCCGGCGTGACCACCTGCCTTCCACTCCTCTCTATCACCTCCTCGCTCTCCCTGACCAGACGAAGGTCATCGAGCTGCAGCTCCAGTTCCGTAACATAGAAACATAGAAACATAGAAAATAGGTGCAGGAGTAGGCCATTCGGCCCTTTGAGCCTGCACCGCCATTTATTATGATCATGGCTGATCATCCAACTCAGAACCCAGCCTTCCCTCCATACCCCGTGACCCCTGTAGCCACAAGGGCCATATCTAACTTCCTTTTAAACATAGCTAATGAACTGGCCTCAACAGTTTGCTGTGGCAGAGAATTCCACAGATTCACCACTCTCTGTGTGAAGAAGTTTTTCCTAACCTCGGTCCTAAAAGGCTTCCCCTCTATCCTCAAACTGTGACCCCTCGTTCTAGACCTCCCCAACATCGGGAACAATCTTCCCGCATCTAGCCTGTCCAATCCCTTTAGGATCTTATACGTTTCAATCAGATCCCCCCTCAATCTTCTAAATTCCAACGAGTACAAGCCCAGTTCATCCAGTCTTTCTTCATATGAAAGACCTGCCATCCCAGGAATCAATCTGGTGAACCTTCTTTGTACTCCCTCTATGGCAAGGATGTCTTTCCTCAGATTAGGGGACCAAAACTGCACACAATACTCCAGGTGTGGTCTCACCAAGGCCTTGTACAACTGCAGTAGTACCTCCCTGCTCCTGTACTCGAATCCTCTCGCTATAAATGCCAGCATACCGTTCGCCTTTTTCACCGCCTGCTGTACCTGCATGCCCACTTTCAATGACTGGTGTATAATGACACCCAGGTCTCGTTGCACCTCCCCTTTTCCTAATCGGCCACCATTCAGATAATAATCTGTTTTCCTATTTTTGCCACCAAAGTGGATAACTTCACATTTATCCACATTAAATTGCATCTGCCATGAGTTTGCCCACTCACCCAACCTATCCAAGTCACCCTGCATCCTCTTAGCATCCTCCTCACTGCTAACACTGCCACCCAGCTTCGTGTCATCCGCAAACTTGGAGATGCTGCATTTAATTCCCTCATCCAAGTCATTAATATATATTGTAAACAACTGGGGTCCCAGCACTGAGCCTTGCGGTACCCCACTAGTCACCGCCTGCCATTCTGAAAAGGTCCCGTTTATTCCCACTCTTTGCTTCCTGTCTGCTAACCAATTCTCCACCCACACCAATACCTTACCCCCAATACCATGTGCTTTAAGTTTGCACACTAATCTCCTGTGTGGGACCTTGTCAAAAGCCTTTTGAAAATCCAAATATACCACATCCACTGGTTCTCCCCTATCCACTCTACTAGTTACATCCTCAAAAAATTCTATGAGATTCGTCAGACATGATTTTCCTTCCACAAATCCATGCTGACTTTGTCCGATCATTTCACCGCTTTCCAAATGTGCTGTTATCACATCCTTGATAACTGACTCCAGCAGTTTCCCCACCACCGACGTTAGGCTAACCGGCCTATAATTCCCCGGTTTCTCTCTCCCTCCTTTTTTAAAAAGTGGGGTTACATTAGCCACCCTCCAATCCTCAGGAACTAGTCCAGAATCTAACGAGTTTTGAAAAATTATCACTAATGCATCCACTATTTCTTGGGCCACTTCCTTAAGCACTCTGGGATGCAGACCATCTGGCCCTGGGGATTTATCTGCCTTCAATCCCTTCAATTTACCTAACACCACTTCCCTACTAACATGTATTTCGCTCAGTTCCTCCATCTCACTGGACCCTCTGTCCCTTACTATTTCTGGAAGATTATTTATGTCCTCCTTAGTGAAGACAGAACCAAAGTAATTATTCAATTGGTCTGCCATGTCCTTGCTCCCCATAATCAATTCACCTGTTTCTGTTTGCAGGGGACCTACATTTGTCTTTATCAGTCTTTTCCTTTTTACATATCTATAAAAGCTTTTACAGTCCGTTTTTATGTTCTCTGCCAGTTTTCTCTCATAATCTTTTTTCCCCTTCCTAATTAAGCCCTTTGTCCTCCTCTGCTGAACTCTGAATTTCTCCCAGTAACGCGGTCCCTTAGGAGCTGCATCTCGATGCACTTGGCGCAGATGTAGACGTCCGGGAGGCTTGGAGACTCCAGGGCCTCCCACATCCGACACCGAGAACAGCAAACTGCCCTCTTCTACCATTATTTTCCAGCTCTGTTCTCCTCCTTTAGGAATATTTGCTTAGCCTGGCAGGTTAGCTTAAACCCCCCTCAACAGCATCAGCTAACCTGCCACTGTGAGGAGTTGTTGTTATTTCAGTCCAGTGTTGAGGAATGCAAGTTTTAAATTGGAATGGTGAATTTTGAACAGAATGGACATTTAAAATACAGCATTCCAATTTCAACCCCGCATACCTCACATATACACGTGAGCCTGGGGGCTGACTTGCCATTTGCTGGCGAGCATGATCCAGCAAACGGCAATGAGATGATAACCAGACACAATAGTCATCTTATATGAAGGATAAATATTGACAGAAAGGAAAACAGCAAGTGCTAAAACACTCAGTGAGTCAGGAAGCATGTGGAGAGAAAACCGAGTTAACGTTTCAAGTTAAAAACCCTTAAAGACCTTTGGGTAGATAGTGGGAATGCTGGGCAGGACACAGGAAGAACCTTTCTGCTTCTCTTTGAAAAGTCTATGGGTTATTTTACACTCATCTTAGAGAGCAGACAGACCTTGGTTTAACTATCTAACTATGTCAAAGAGCCACGATAACTTCTGCTCTTATCCCAGAGAATTGGGAATTATTTTTGTGCAAACTAGTTTAAGAAGAATAATTCTGTTGAACGTAGGTGATAGATACGGCTTCATTTTGGACCTTTTGAACTGACTTCCATCTGTTCCACTGGAGTAGCTTCTCCACCAACATTCCTGACTCCTGCAGCCTGCTAGTGTGCAGTTAGAAGTGAGCCAGGTTCTCTCCATCCTAAAATAAACAGACAGACTTATCAGGCCTGCTCCTGCGGATACCTCCCAGTCTCCACCCAGCTAAAAGCATTCCCATACCGCTTGTTCCAGACTCATCACCTACAGCCCCTTCAACTCCAATTCTCATCCAGTCTTTGGACCAGCCAACCTCAACCAGTCGCTCTAAGCTTTCATTCTCCCAGTCTAAAACTACCGAACTGTCTCTGTTACTCTGCCTATGGGCCAAGTCTGCTGTGCATTTTTGACCAGACTTGAACATTTGAAAATCCTGGTGTACAGGTAATATGGCAATCTCCAACTGTATGGAATACTGTGCAGTACTGAGGCCAGCCCTATCTTTTGTAATTCTGAAGACCGGTTGAACCTCAGCACAAAGATAAATTTCTGCGGAAGGAAACCTTTGACCACAAGTGTTGAGCAGTGATCAGCGTGGAACGTCTATAAGACATTGGAGCAAAATGAAGCCATTCAGCCAATTGTGTCTACTGTGCCATTTGCTCATAGTTGGTTTATTTTCCCTCCTTCTTTCCTTGGAATAGAGGAGAATGAGCAGCAACCTTACAGAAGTGTTTAAAATTATGGCGGACGTAGATAAAGTTGATGGTAACAGTCTTTTTCCCCAAGGTAGGGGTGTCCAAAACAAAAGGTTTAGGGTGAGAAGGGAAAAATCTAAAAAGAGCCCAAGGGGCCTATTTAGCCAGAGGGTGGTGAGTACATGGAATGAGCTGCCAGAGGACCCGGCTGAGGCAGGTACAATAGCATCATCTCAGAAAAGGTACATGGAGGGGGAAGGGTGGGCTGAATGCAGAAAATTGAGACTAGCTGGGTGGGTGCCAAGGACAGCATTGACTACAATGGGCCAACAGGCCTGTATCTGCAGACATCCCACCCTGCAAAAACTCATTTCAGGGAGGTAGCAGCCCTGTCCCCTGCAACCCCCATTTCCCACCCCCCACCCCCCTGGTCGACCTCCAAGGGAGTATGTAATACTTTGTTTAGTGATTTTGTCTAAACTGTAAACCAAGTTCAGTATATGCAGAAAATATGACATTAAAATATGTACTTATATCATCATGTTTATTCTATTACAACTTTAAGCAAGTCTACAGGGAGTTTGGCCTCATCACGTAGGACATCAATACAGTAGCTCCTTAGCAGCCAGCCAGCTAGTTTAAATAACGTTAGCTATGCTAATGAATGAATGACACCTGTTAAACTCACCTCAACATGTCGTTTACATTTTAACCCACCATGGGCAATAGAAAAGTCACTGTTGTAAACAGTGCAGCGAGCAACACTGTCATTATTTTTGAGGTCGACTGTAAAGCTCGCCCACAGAGAAAACTGATAGGTCTACTTAGCAGGGGTCCCCAACTGTTTTTGCACCGCAGACCGGTTTATTTTCCTCGCATGAATATAGTGATAAGTCACTTATAAGTCAATAGCATCATAACATTTTAAGTAACGTTTAGATATTAAACACACAACACATATTTTCCTCGTATGAACATATCAAATCATTGCAACACACCAATATCATCGACGGAGGGTCTCGGCCCGAAATGTGGAACTGTACCTCTTCCTGTAGATGCTGCCTGGCCTGCTGCGTTCACCAGCAATTTTTGTGTGTGTTGCTTGAAATTCCAGCATCTGCAGATTTCCTTGTGTTTGCGTTTTTAAATATCGCTGAATCAGTGCGAACCCTGGGCTTGTTTCCCTGCAACAAGACGGTCCCATCGAGGGGTGATGGGAGACAGCGATACTCGAAGGGGGTTCCTTATGTCCAGTCTATTCCACAATTTTGTTTTCGTTGCATTCATTGCAGAAAACCCCGCTTCGCAGAGATATGATGTTGGAAATGGAAGCAACGTTTTCAGTGGCTATCTCAGGGTATTCAGCCTTGACTTTGATCCAGAATGCCGGCAGAGATGTTATGTCAAATATACTTTTCAGCCCATCGTCATTTGCAAGCTCGAGGAGTTGATCTTCTTCCCGCACTGACATGGATGACACGTGGGTAATGATCTCGCGTGCGTTCAAGTTCAACAGTGCGCGAAAGGTGCAGCTGACTCACATCATTTCATATCGCCAAGTCATATCGTTTCCTCCTAAGATGGTTGGGGACCACCCTTAGCATGAAGAGAGACCAATGAGGATGCTCGCTGTCCCTCTCCCTCTCAAAAAAAATCGAGTTCCGGGATATTGTATTGTAATCTCCGGGAGAGGTGGGATGTCTGTATCTGTGTGGTATTGCTCTGTGACTTGACCTGGGAACATCCTCAAATCTTCTCAACCACACTTTGGCAAGAGTAACCACAGCTCAATGTTCCATGGAAATTATGGAAAGGTGCAAGGATGATCAGGAAATTAAAGCCCTGAAGTGCGGGGGGCGGGGGGGAAGGTTGGTTTCAAAATGATTAAATACAGCCTGGCAAATGTAGAGTGGGAACAGCTTTTCAGTAAATCTACAGCTGAGGTGAGAATCTTTCAAAAGTGAAATGGCGAGAAATCAGGGCCAATGTGTTTCCATTATCACATCGAAACATACAGTGAAATGTGTCACTTGCATTAACAACCAACACACCTGGTTGGGGGCCAGCCTGCAGGTGTTGCCACACATTCTGGTACCAACAAAGCATGCCCACAATGCTTGGCAGAACAACACAGAACACAACAGAAAAGAACTTACCAAGTGACAAAGTAACAAAAGCAAAACAAACCCCATTCTTCCCACCCACCCACCCATGTCCATACAGCCTTCCAACCCCTGGACAGGTGACTTCTGCCTCATTGCGGATATTGGGCCTTTGATTTCCCCAGAGGACCCGTAGAGATTTCCATAAGGGTCAACAGTAAATCTGGTACATTTAGAGAACCCTGGATGTCAAGGGAGGGCTTGATTAAAAAGATAACGAAGAGTACAGAAGGAATGGACACTGAAAAGGGAAGGCCCTTCAGGAATACCATGTGGGAAGAACGGGAGTTAAGAGCTTAGGAGAGTAAAGAGGGGTTATGAAGTATTCCTGGCAGTCAAGATTAAGATTATGGTACGATAATTCAAATGTGCAGGAACATCGAAGATTCAGCTCAATACGTCATGGGCACATCCTTCCCACCATCGGTCCATTGGTAGTACCTACAGGCGGTTCTGTTTCAAAAAGGCAGCAATCATCATCAAAGATCCCCATCATCTGGGTCATGACACCTTCTTGCAGCTACTATCAGGCAGGTGGTGCAGAAACCTGAAATCCAACACCACCACGTTCAAGAACAGCTAATTCCCTCCAACCATTTGGTTCTTGAACTAACTGACACAACCCTAATCAATTCAGTTTAGCAACACTGTGACCACTTTGCTCCAAAATAATTGTGTTTTTGTAAAAATACTTCAATGTTCTATTTAATATCAGAGAAATGTACGAAGATATATCCTGAAATTCCTGGTTTTCACAACCATCCACAAAAACAGAATTGTGCCCCAAAGAATGAGTAACAGTTAAAACGCTGGAACCCCAAAGCCCCCCCACTCCCCCTCCCCACGCACAAGCAGCAGCAAAGCAACGACCCTCCCCCACCCCGACTTCTGCAAAAAACATCAGCATGTTCCACCCAAGCATGCCATTGCAAAGCCCCCAATAAAATTGCATGTATAATTAATGATTTTTTTTTGTGAATGTTGATATCTGATGATATGTGTCTGTGATGCTGCTGTAAATAAGTTTTTCATTGTACCTGTGAGTACCTGTATTTGTGCATATTGCCAAAAAAAGCTTTGATTTTTTATTTTGTATTTTCTGTATATACTTTTATGAATAAAGTTTAATTTTGGAAAAAGGGAAATCCTGATGGTTCGGCATCTGGCACATGACATGACAGTTAGAATTTTTGCTCACCTGGCCCCCTGGTTCCAGCAGTCTCCTGGATCCCGTGGCTGCTGTCCCCGCACTCCCTCGTGACACACTGGCGCTCAGGTCCCAGCCAAGACCTGGGTCCTTCCATTCCTTTACAGCTCACTCCTTCTGCTGGCCACTCGTCACAAACTCACCAAATGGTACTCGACTAAAACTTCAACACTTCACAGATTTCAAAAGACGGTAACACAAGACCCAGTAGGTTTCTGTAATATTCAATAAAGCAGATAATCAACATGAGAGGGGATGGGGTGAGAAGAATAAGGGGGATGGGGAGAAGTGGAGAGGGATTAGGAGGGGAGGAGTGAGATGAAGAAGCGAATGGAGGAAAATGAAGGAGAGGGGGGAAGTGGGGAGGAAGGGGTGTGGGGCAGGTGGGATGGGGAGGCATAGAGGTAGGGAGAGGATGAGGGGAGGTGGGACAGGGAGGGGGAAAGTATGGGGGAGGGGATGGGGTGGGGAGAGGATGAGGGGAGGGGATGGGGAGGGGCATAGGTGGGGAGAGGATGAGGGGAGGGGATAGGGAGGGTATAGGTTAGGAGAGGATGAGGGGAGGTGAGATAGGGACGGGTACAGGTGGGAAGAGGATGGGGAGAGGATAGGGAGGATATAGGTGGGGAGAGGATGAGGGGAGGGGGAAGAGAGGGGTACAGGTGGGGAGAGGATGAGGGGAGGGGATAGGGAGGGGATAGGTGGGGAGAGGATGAGGAGAGGTGGGATAGGGAGGGGTATAGGTGGGGAGAGGATGAGGGGAGGGGAAAGAGAGGGGTATAGGTGGGGAGAGGATGAGGGGAGGTGGGGAGAGAATGAGAGGAGGGGATGGGGAGGGGTATAGGTGGGGAGAGGATGAAGGGAGAGGATAGGTGGGGAGAGGATGAGGGGAGGGGATAGGGAGGGTATAGGTGGGGAGAGGATGAGGGGAGGTGGGATAGGGAGGGGTACAGGTGGGGAGAGGATGAGGGGAGAGAATAGGGAGGGGTATAGGTGAGGAGAGGATGAGGGGATGGGAAAGAGAGGGGTATAGGTGGGGAGAGGATGAGGGGAGAGAATAGGGAGGGGTATAGGTGGGGAGAGGATGAGGGGAGGGGAAAGAGATGGGTGTAGGTGGGGAGAGGATGAGGGGAGGTGAGATAGGGAGGGGTGTAGGTGGGGAGAGGATGAGGGGAGGTGAGATAGGGAGGGGTACAGGTGGGGAGAGGATGAGGGGAGGGGATAGGGAGGGTATAGGTGGGGAGAGGATGAGGGGGGGGAAGAGAGGGGTACGGGTGGGGAGAGGATGAGGGGAGGGAATAGGGAGAGGTATAGGTGGGGAGAGGATGAGGGGAGGGAATAGGGAGGGGATAGGTGGGGAGAGGATGAGGAGAGGTGGGATAGGGAGGGTATAGGTTAGGAGAGGATGAGGGGAGGTGACATAGGGACGGGTACAGGTGGGAAGAGGATGGGGAGAGGATAGGGAGGATATAGGTGGGGAGAGGATGAGGGGAGGGGGAAGAGAGGGGTACAGGTGGGGAGAGGATGAGGGGAGGGGAAGGAGAGGGGTACAGGTGGGGAGAGGATGAGGGGAGGGGATAGGGAGGGGATAGGTGGGGAGAGGATGAGGAGAGGTGGGATAGGGAGGGGTATAGGTGGGGAGAGGATGAGGAGAGGTGGGATAGGGAGGGGTATAGGTGGGGAGAGGATGAGGGGAGGGGAAAGAGAGGGGTATAGGTGGGGAGAGGATGAGGGGAGGTGGGGAGAGAATGAGAGGAGGGGATGGGGAGGGGTATAGGTGGGGAGAGGATGAAGGGAGAGGATAGGTGGGGAGAGGATGAGGGGATGGGAAAGAGAGGGGTATAGGTGGGGAGAGGATGAGGGGAGAGAATAGGGAGGGGTATAGGTGGGGAGAGGATGAGGGGAGGGGAAAGAGATGGGTGTAGGTGGGGAGAGGATGAGGGGAGGTGAGATAGGGAGGGGTGTAGGTGGGGAGAGGATGAGGGGAGGTGAGATAGGGAGGGGTACAGGTGGGGAGAGGATGAGGGGAGGGGATAGGGAGGGTATAGGTGGGGAGAGGATGAGGGGAGGGGGAAGAGAGGGGTACGGGTGGGGAGAGGATGAGGGGAGGGAATAGGGAGAGGTATAGGTGGGGAGAGGATGAGGGGAGGGAATAGGGAGGGGATAGGTGGGGAGAGGATGAGGGGAGGTGGGATAGGGAGGGGTACGGGTGGGGAGAGGATGAGGGGAGGGGAAAGAGGGGTATAGGTGGGGAGAGGATGAGGGGAGGTGGGATAGGGAGGGGTATAGGTGGGGAGAGGAAAGGGAGGTGAGGTGTAGAGGGAGGATGGGAATAGTGGGGAGGGAGGAAGAGGGAGTGAAACAACATGAGGGAAAGAGAAGACAGTGCTGGAGGCGGTGGCAATAAAACGGAGAGTTGTCGGCATTAGGAAAGAACGGCGCTCAGAGTTTGACTGCAGATGAGGGCAGACTTTGCCTGCCTGCGGTGACCACAGTCACTCTCTCTCAGGTCACACTGCCAGGTGGAACCAGCGAGCGGCACAACCCCGGTACCAGCGGCCGGGGCCGGGGCGGGGTTGGTGGGCCGGGCCATGGATCCGAAGCAGCGCCGCGTCCTGCGGAGGTTGCGGCTGGAGCTGGCCGACCAACTGCGAGTGGAGCAGCTGGTGCAGTATTTGTACCAGGAGCGGGTGGTCAGCCAGAGTTTCCTGGAGGAGCTGGAGGCCGAGCCGGTCAGTGTCCGCCGGACCCTGAAGCTGCTCGACTACCTGCCGGGCCGCGGGCCTCGGGCTTTCGCCGCCTTCATCGAGTCTTTGAGGGACGAGTTTCCGTGGCTGTGCCGCCGACTGGAGGAGGAGAAGGAGCGGGCGGAGGATGAGCCCGAGCCGCCGGCGGGTGAGTGTTCCATCATAGGCCCAATGTCTCCCACCTCCACCGCCCACCCAACCCCACCGTCTCTGCAACCTCCAGACAAAATCCTCCATCAAAATCTCTCTCAGCTCCACACCGTCCCGACCCTCACCCCGGACCACCGAGGAGCCCATACTCAACTCTTGGCATCACCCCCAACCCCCACAGCCCCCCAACTCAGAATCCAATGTCAGCCCCCACACACCGGAGAGTTCCAGTACCTCTCGCAAGGGCCAACTTTATTCATCTTCATGCAGTTACACCTATTAGGAATTTGTTGTGCTGGTGCTACATGTAATAACAATCTATACTTATGAAGAATTGTATAAAAATAATGTAAAATATAGAGATAAATGTACATAAATACTAGCAAACAACAGGAATTCTGCAGATGCTGGAAATTCAAGCAACATACATCAAAGTTGCTGGTGAACGCAGCAGGCCAGGCAGCATATATAGGAAGAGGCGCAGTCGACGTTTCAGGCCGAGACCCTTCGTCAAGACTAGACGAAGGGTCTCGGCCTGAAACGTCGACTGCGCCTCTTCCTATAGATAAATACTAGCATGTATTTATAATATAGTTCTAAGTGGTGTAAAATGTTTACGGTACAATGATTGGGGTAAAAGTGGGGGTGGGGGGGGGAATGAGTGATCAGATTAACCGGCTGGGTGAAGAAATTTTTAAGATGGCATGAAGTGTTACGTTTAACAGCCCTATAAGCGCCTGTCCAGAGGGAAGCTTTTGGAAAAGACAGTTTGCTGGGTGGGTGGTGTCCGTATGATTTTTCCTGCCCGTTTCTTTGTCCTGGACACATTACAAGTCCTGTAGTGACGGTAGGCAGTCAGTGACCTTCTGCTGTCCTGACAGTTTGCTGTAGTGTTTGTATATTGTGAGGAAGCTGCACCAAACCAGTAGGATGTGAGGATGCTCTCTTATATGGCAGCATACTATTGCACCTGCCTCCAAGTTTGTCTTTACTGCTCTCGGACAATAGCTACATCTCACTACCCAATGGCCCCACCCATACTCCACCATCGTCCCACCATCCTCATCCCCACGCACTCTGTTTCTCCTCATTTGCCCTATCGTGTTCACATTGACTAGTGGGCACTCATCTGCATTAATCCCATTTTCCAGCATTGGCCAGCAGGTCTCCATTCATCACTGATTCAAGTGCTCCTCTGGATATTTAAATGAGCCCATTGATCCTGCCTGCAGCACTCCATCTAGCAATGTCCTTCAGGTACTTACCACTCTAGTTGGAAATAGTCCCCCTCAGATCCCTTCTATCTCTTACTCTTTACCCTAAATCTATGTCTTTTAGTTTTATTCACCTCAACGAAGGGGATAAACTTTCAGCAATTGACCGTGATAATCTATATTATATCAGAATCAGGTTTAATATCACTGGCATATGTCATGAAATTTGTTGTTTTGCGGTAGCCGTACAATTTGCAATACAATTTGCATACATAAAAAACAAACTATAAATTACAATAAGAGGTGTGTGTTTGTGTGTGTGTATTGAGGTAGTGTTCTTGGGTGCACTGTCCATTCAGAAATCAGATGAACTACACCCCAGGGTTCTGAAAGAGGTGGCTGAAGAGATTGTGGAGGCATTAGTAATGATCTTTCAAGAATCACTAGGTTCTTGAAACTTTTCCAGAGGACTGGAAAATTGCGAATGTCATTCCATTCTTTAAAAAGGGAGGGAGGCAGAAGAAAGGAAATTATAGGCCAATAGCCTAATTTGGGAAGATGTTGAAATCTTTTATTAAGGGTCAGGCTTTGGAGTACTTGGAGGTGTGTGATAAAGAAGTCAGCATGGTTTCCTTCAGGGAAATCTTGCCTGACAAATCTGTTGGAATTCTTTGAGGAAATAACAGGCAGGATACACAAAGAAGAGTCAGTGGATGTTGTTTACTTAGACTTCCAGAATCCTTTGACAAGATGCATATGAGACTGGTTAACAAGATAAGAGCCCATGGTATTACAGGAAAGGTACTAGTATGGATAAAAGATTGGCTGACTGGCAGGAAGCAAAGAGTGGGAATAAAGGGCACCTATTCTGAATGGCTGCTGGTGACAAGTGGTGTTCTGTGAGGCTCGGTACTGGGATTGCTTTTCATGTTAAATGTCAATGAATTGGATGATGGAGTAAATGGCTTTGTGGCCAGTTTTGCAGATGATATAAAGATAGGAGGAGAGGCAGGTAGTGTTGAGGAAGCAGGGAGTCTGCAGAAGGATTTGGACAGATTGAAATCTCTCAGAATATTGAATGGCCTGGACATAGTGGATGTGGAGTGGATGTTTCTTGTAGTGGGTGAGTCAAGGAGCAGAGGGCACTATCTCAGAATAAAGGGACATCCATTCAGAGCAGATGAGAAGGGATTCTCATCTCTGTTCTAAATGGCAAGAGGATGGTGAATCTGTGGAACTCATTGCCACAGATGACTGTTGAGGCCAAGTTATTGAGTATATTTAAAACAGAGGTTAGTGGGTTCTTGGTTAGTCAGGGCATCAAAGGTTATGGGGAGAAGGCAGGACAATGGGATTGAAAGTGATAATAAATCAGCTATGATAGAATGGCAGAGCAGACTCGATGGGCTGAGTGGCCTAATTCTGCTCCCCTGTCTTTATGTTTTCATGGTGGAAGGGAAGAAGCTGTTCTTGAACCATTGAATGTGTGTCTTTAGGCTCCTGTACCTCTTCCCTGAACCAGAAGAGGGCATGGCTAGAGAGGTAGGGGTCCTTAATGATGGATGCTGCCTTTCTGAGGCATCACCTTTTGAAGGTGTCTTGGATGCTGGGGAGGTTTGTGCCTGTGATGGAGCTGGCTGAGTTTACAACATTTATGCAGCTTCTTCCGATCCTGTGCAGTGGCGCCTCCACACCAGATGGCAATGCAACTAGTTAGAATGCTCTCCACAGTATATCCACAGAAATTTGTGATATACATAGAATAGTACAGCACATTACAGGCCCTTCGGCCCACAATGTTGTGCCGACCCTCAAACCCTGCCTCCCATATAACCCCCCACCTTAAATTCCTCCATATACCTGTCTAGTAGTCTCTCAAACTTCACCGGTGTATCTGCCTCCACCGCTGACTCAGGCAGTGCATTCCACGCACCAACCACTCTCTGAGTAAAAAACCTTCCTCTAATATCCCCCTTGAACTTCCCACCCCTTACCTTAAAGCCATGTTCTCTTGTTTTGAGCAGTGGTGCCCTGGGGAAGAGGCGCTGGCTATCCACTCTATCTATTCCTCTTAATATCTTGTACACCTCTATCATGTCTCCTCTCACCCTCTTTCTCTCCAAAGAGTAAAGCCCTAGCTCCCTTAATCTCTGATCATAATGCATACTCTCTAAACCAGGCAGCATCCTGGTAAATCTCCTCTGTACCCTTTCCAATGCTTCCACATCCTTTTTATAGTGAGGCGACCAGAACTGGACACAGTACTCCAAGTGTGGCCTAACAAGAGTTTTATAGAGCTGCATCATTACATCACGACTCTTAAACTCTATCCCTCGACTTAGGAAAGCTAACACCCCATAAGCTTTCTTAACTACCCTATCTACCTGTGAGTTAACTTTCAGGGATCTATGGACATGTACCCCGAGATCCCTCTGCTCCTCCACACTACCAAGTATCCTGCCATTTACTTTGTACTCTGCCTTGGAGTTTGTCCTTCCAAAGTGTACCACCTCACACTTCTCTGGGTTGAACTCCATCTGCCACTTCTCAGCCCACTTCTGCATCCTATCAATGTCTCTCTGCAACCTTCTACAATCCTCTACACTATCTACAACACCACCAACCTTTGTGTCATCTGCAAACTTGCCAACCCACCCTTCTACCCCCACATCCAGGTCGTTAATAAAAATCACGAAAAGTAGAAGTCCCAGAACAGATCCTTGTGGGACACCACTAGTCACAACCCTCCAATCTGAATGTACTCCCTCCACCACGACCCTCTGCCTTCTGCAGGCAAGCCAATTCTGAATCCACCTGGCCAAATTTCCCTGGATCGCATGCCTTCTAACTTTCTGATTAAGCCTACCATGTGGAACCTTGTCAAATGCCTTACTAAAATCCATGTAGATCACATCCACTGCACTATCCTCATCTATATGCCTGGTCACTTCCTCAAAGAATTCTATCAGGCTTGTTAGACATGATCTGCCCTTCACAAAGCCATGCTGACTGTCCCTGATCAGACCATGATTCTCTAAATGCCCATAGATCCTATCTCTAAGAATCTTTTCCAACAGCTTTCCCACCACAGACGTAAGGCTAACTGGTCTATAATTACCCGGACTATCCCTACTACCTTTTTTGAACAAGGGGACAACATTCACCTCCCTCCAGTCCTCCGGTACCATTCCCGTGGACAACGAGGACATAAAGATCCTAGCCAGAGGCTCAGCAATCTCTTTCCTCGCCTTGTGGAGCAGCCTGGGGAATATTCCGTCGGGCCCCGGGGACTTATCCATCCTAATGTATTTTAACAACTCCAACACCTCCTTTCCCAATTAAAAATTTTCCTGTCCTCTCTGATTCTATCCTTTTCCATGATAATGCTAAAGGCCAGGGAGCGGTGGTCACTGTCCCCCAGATGCTCGCCCACTGAGAGATCTGTGACTTGACCCGGTTCGTTACCTAGTACTAGATCTAGTATGGCATTCCCCCTGGTTGGCCTGTCAACATACTGTGACAGGAATCCGTCCTGGACATACTTAACAAACTCTGCCCCATCTAAACCCTTGGAACTAATCAGGTGCCAATCAATATTAGGGAAGTTAAAGTCACCCATGATAACAACCCTATTATTTTTGCACCTTTCCAATTCTCCTCAAGCTCTTAATGAAATATAGCCGCTGTCATACCTTACTGACAATGAATGCAAGGTTGTTGCTTCAACACCACTCAACCAGATGATCTTTCTCACTCCTGTGTGGGTCCTCGTCACCATCTGCCATTCCGCCAATAATAGTTATGTTGTCTGCAAGTTTCTAGATGACTAGCCACACATTCATGGGTGTGGACAGGGTAGGGCAGAGGACTATGAATGCATTCTTGAGGCGCACCAGTGTTGATTCCAGAAAGGAGGAGATGTTATTTCCAATCCGCACAGACTGTTGTCTCCCAGTAAGATCCAGTTGCAGTGGCCCAGGATTTGGAACTTGTTGATTAGAACTGAGGGTATGATTGTGTTGAACATTGAGCTGTAGACAATAAAGAGCAGCCTGACATGGGTATTACTATGGTCCAGGTGATCTAAGTGGAGAGCCAGTGAGATTGCATCTGCTGTAGATCTATTGTGGTGTTAGGGAAATTGCAACAGGTTCAGATTCTTGCTAGGCAGGAGTTGATTCCAGCTACATTCAAAGCGTCATCATGGTAGATGTAAATGCCACTGGGTGGCAGTCATTGAGGCAGACCACCTTGCTCTTCTTGGCACTGGTATTATTGCCACCCTTCTGAAACAGGTGGGAACCTCCGAGTGCAGCGTGTGAGAGATTGAAGACGTCCTTGAACACTCCTGCCACTTGGTTGGCACAGGTTTTCAGTGCCCTACCAGGTACACTATCAGCACCTGATGCCTTCTGAGGGTTCTCCTTCTTGAAAGATGTTCTGACATCAGCCCCTGAGTCAGAGATCAGTGTCACCGGATGGTGTACGCATTTGCACAGGTGTAGTTTTATTCTCCCCTTCAAAGTGTGTATAAAAAGACATTGAGCTGCATCACAGCCATCCATGATGTTAGGTTTTGCCTTGTCGGAAGTAATGGCCTGCAAACCCTGTCTACTATAAGCCTATGGACTCTCACAGCTACCTGCACCATTCCTCTTCCCAACGTTTCTCTTGCAAAAATGCCATCCCCTTCTCGCAATTCCTCCATCTCCACTGCATCTGCTCTCAGGATGAGACTTTTCATTCCAGGATGAAGGAGATGTCTTTTTTTTTAAAGAAAGAGGCTTCCCTTCCTCCACGATCAACTCTGCTCTCAAACGCATCTCTCCCATTTCACGCCATCTGCTCTCATCCCATCCTCCTGCTACCGCCACTTCCAACGGGATCCCACCACCAAGCACATCTTTCCTTCCCCCCCCGCCCCTTCTGCTTTCCGCAGAGATCACTCCTACGCAACTCCCTTGTCCGTTCGTTTCCGCCCCCCCCATCCCTTCCCACCGATCTCCCTCCCGGCACTTATCCTTGTAAGTGGAACAAGTGCTACACATGCCCTTACACTTCCTCCCTTACCACCATTCAGAGCCCCAGACAGTCCTTCCAGGTGAGGCAACACTTCACCTGTGAGTCGGCTGGGGTGATATACTGTGTCCGGTGCTCCCAATGCAGCCTTCTATGTATTGGCGAGACCCGACGCAGACTGGGAGACTGTTTCGCTGAACACCTACGCTCTGTCCGCCAGAGAAAGCAGGATCTCCCAGTGGCCACACGTTTCAGTTCCACGTCCCATTCCCATTCTGATATGTCCATCCACGGCCTCCTCTACTGTCAAGATGAAGCCACACTCAGGTTGGAGGAATAATGCCTTGTATTCCGTCTGGGTAGCCTCCAACCTGATGGCATGAGCATTGACTTCTCTAACTTCCGTTAATGCCCCTCCTCCCCTTCTTATCCCATCCCTTATTTATTTATTATTTTTTATTTTTTCCCCTTTCTTCCTCTCTCTTTTTTTCTCCCTCTGTCCCTCTCACTATATCTTCCTCTGATGTTCCCCTCCCCCTTTCTTTCTCCCTTGGCCTCCCGTCCCATGATCCTCACCCTTCTCCAGCCTTGTATCTTCTTGCCAATCAACTTTCCAGCTCTTGGCTCCATCCCTCCCCCTCCTGTCTTCTCCTATCATTTCGGATCTCCCTCTCCCCCTCCCACTTTCAAATCTCTTACTATCTCTTCTTTCAGTTAGTCCTGACGAAGGGTCTCGGCCCGAAACGTCGACTATACCTCTTCCTATAGATGCTGTCTGGCCTGCTGCGTTCCACCAGCATTTTGTGTGTGTTGCTTGATCATGTTCCCTCTTGACTTCTTCCACACCAGAGAAAACAGACTTAGCTTCTGCAGTTTCTCCTCATGACTGAAATGCTCTATGTCAGGCAACATGTTGGTGAATCTCCTCTGCACCCTTTCCATGGCTATCACACCCTTCCTATAGCGTGGTAGCAGTACTCCAGCTGAGGTCTAACAATGTTTTGTAGTTGCAGTGCAATTTCCCAGCTCTTGTATTCAATGTCCTGATGAAAGGAGGCTGGCACCCTATATGCCTCCTTAACCACATTATTTGCATGCCCACCTTCAAAGATCTTTGGACGTGTACACCAAGATCCTTCTGTTTCTCGGTAGTCTCAAAGACCTTCTGATTCATGGTGTATGTCCTAAGCTCAGGTATTCTCCCAAACCGCATTGCCTTGCATTTATCTGGAATTAACTCCATCTGCCATTAATATATCAGCTTCAACAACTCCACCGGTCTTTCTGTCATTGTAAACTTACTGACCGTGCCTCCTCCTTCCACAACTAAATTATTCACATATGTTACAAGCTACAAGGGTCCCAGCAGTGATCCCTGTGGGATATGGTTAGTCACTGGCATTGAATCACTGAATCACAGAGAGCTCTTTATCATCACCCACTCCTCTATGTTCAGCCAATATTGGATCCAAATTCACAACTTGTTCCAGATCTGATGAACCTTCAATGTGGGACTCTGTTGAAGTCATATAAACCACGTCTACAGTGCTGACCACATCAACAGACTTTGTTACCTCGTAAAAAATTTCAACCTACTTACTAAGGTGGTGATGAATATTGGTAGTTCAGGTTGAGGTGTTTGATGTTGCGGTGTTTGTTGAGTTTGGCAATTAGCTTGCAGACGTTTCATCACCAGTCGAGGTAATATCCTCAGTGTGCAGTTGTTGGTGTTTCTGTCTGGGAGTGCTTGTATTTATATAGGGCCCCGTTCACTTGCTTTAGTCCTAATTGGAATCAGGACCATTTACCTGGACCCCTACCATCCGGGCCATGCTCCCTTCCTGCTGCTGCCATCAGGAAAGAGTGACAGGAGCCTCAAGTCCCACCACCAGTTTCAGAAAGTTACTACCTCTCAAACATTGGGTTCTTGCACCAGAGGGGATAAGTACATTCACCTCAACACTCAACTGATTCCACAGCCTATGAGCCCACTTTTAAGAGCTCTACAACAGGGGTCCCCAACCTTTTTTGCACCGCGGACCAGTTTAATATTGACAATATTCTTACAGACCGACCAGCCGACCTGTTGGGGGGGGGGGTGTTAATTACGACCGGAATATAGGTGATAAGTCAACTATAAGTCACTTATCAGTGGCTAATGCACTCAATTTTGCTTCTAAAAGTGTTTATCTAGCGAATTTAATATTAAACACACAGCGCATATTTTCCTCGCAGGAATATAGTGATAAGTCGGTTATAAGTCATAAGGGGGTTCCTTATGTCCAGTCTATTCCGCAGTTTAGTTTTCCTTGCATTCGTTGCAGAAAACTCCGCTTTGCAGATGTATGATGTTGGAAATGGAAGCAACGTTTTCAGTGCTTTCATGGCTATCTCAGGATATTCAGCCTTGACTTTGATCCAGAATGCCGGCAGAGATGTTATGTCAAACATACTTTTCAGCCCACTGTCATTTGCAAGCTCGAGGAGTTGATCTTCTTCCCGTGCTGACATGGATGATTCGCCGGGGACATTCACAAACGGGTCACAGACCCATTCCTTTGCAAGTCTTGGGTCATTTGTGGTTGGAAAGTAACGCTCGAATTCTGTCGACAGTGAAGATAGGTGATTGTGCACCAGCTGTGAGCCTCAGTCTCTCCCAAATTCCCAGCTAATGTTGGGAACATGTCAAATATGCCCCTGTCCACTCACCGTCCCCACAGTTCCAGTTTAGCTGTGAAAACAGACACTTTATCCGCCAACTTGAAGTCATTCTCCCCTGAAGTGACAAATTGAGTTCACTGAGCAGGTTGAAGATGTCACACAGATAAGCGAGTTTTGCTATCCACTCCTCGTCACTGAAAAACCCTGGCCAGGGCTCTCCCCCTTGATAGCCACCTGACTTCAGTATGAAAGAGAAGGTGTTTGCGCTCTGCATCCATTTCCTCGCAAAGCTGCTCAAACAGATGTGAGTTAAGGGCTTTTGCTTTGATGTGATTGATAACTTCAACAACATCACTCAATACGCTGTTAAGATCAGGTGAGATTTTTTGGCTAGCCAGCATTTCCCTGTGTGTGACACAGTGTGTAGACTGGCATTCAGGAGCAACCTCTTCGACTCGGATAGTGAAACCAGACTCATTAAGCCCTTCCAAAAGCTGTGCTTCGATGTCCTCCGCTATGTCATCGATTCTCTTTGAAACTGTGGTAGCTGAAAGAGAAACCTGTGCCATCTTGTTAGCTGCAGCTTCTCCCAACAGTCATGGCACATGTCCTTGGCAGCAGGCAGAATCAATTCTTCACCAACAGTGAAAGGCTTCTTAGCCTTAGCAATACGGCTAGCCACTAAGTACGACGCTCTCAGAGCAGCAGCGTTTGTGGAGATGGTGGCTCTCAGCACTTGCTCCTGTCCCGCTTGCTCACGTTTTCTCGGCTCAAAAATCTCAGCGGGTTTGTCTTTAAGTGCAGAGTGATTGGACTCAAGGTTCCGAAGCAGCTTTGAGGGCTTCATTGCCTCATTAGACAGCTTGTCTCCACATTTCACACACAGGGGGCTTGGAGCGTGCGAGTCACTGGTCGCAATACAGCCATATTTTATGTACGACTCGTCGTATTTTCTGTTGAAGGAAGCTTTCTTTTTTTTGCAGTCTCGGCCTCAGCTCTCTCTGCGTTATCATCATTGTTAGGCCTTTTATGCTTCCTACCATCTCTTCCAAAGAAACTCTCAAGCCACGTTTGTTTTTTACTCATCGAGTAGTTGTAGGTTAATGACCGACTGATGACCTCGCGTGGGTAATGACCTCACGTGTGTTCAAGTTCAACAGGGCGTGACAGGGAATGAGGAAAGGTGCAGTTGACTTCTATCGTTTCCTCGCAGCCCGGTAGCACATGATTTGCGGCCCGGTGGTTGGGGACCACTGCTCTACAACATATGTTCTCGATATTTATTGCTTATTTATTCATTATTATTATTTATTGTTGTATTTTTATTTTTTCTCAGGTCATACTGGTAAAACCTGAGGTACTGCATAGCCAGGCATACTCATTTGTCAATTGCTAGGAACTTCTGGACTTTTCTGTGACTTTTATTATTATTATTATTATTACTTTTTCTCTTTTTTGTATTTGCATAGTTTGTTGTCTTTTGCACGTTAATTGTTTATCTCTATTTGTCTGCATTTCTTTGATTCTTTTGTTGTTTTGTGGTATTTACTGTGAATGCCTGCAAGAAAATGAATCTCAGGGTAACGTATATACTTTGAAAATAAATTTCCTTTGAACTTTGCACTGTAAACTCATCATACCTCTCTCTGCCTTTAAATGCTCAAGCATTTAGTCAGCCATCCCTCCGAATGAGCCACAGAGGAGATGTTTGATAATGTCGTTGTAAAGTGCCCTGAGACATTTTTCCATTACAGATAACAGGAATTCTGCAGATGCTGGAAATTCAAGCAACATACATCAAAGTTGCTGGTGAACGCAGCAGGCCAGGCAGCATCTCTAGGAAGAGGCGCAGTCGACGTTTCAGGCTGAGACCCTTCGTCAGGACTTACTGAAGGAAGAGTGAGTAAGGGATTAGGGTCTCGGCCTGAAACGTCGACTGCGCCTCTTCCTATAGATGCTGCCTGGCCTGCTGCTTTCCATTACAGATGTCTGTTTTGAATACATGTTTGTGCAGGAAAATCTGCCCAAATGCCAATACGCTTTTTTTTCTCCAGTGATATCAATACTTTGATCACATTCCTTAGCAAGATTGCTGGAGACAGTAACAGAGAAAGTTTACAGCAAATAATTGTTCATAGCATTTACAGAATGTTATTCATCCTGAGAATAGGAGCTAGTCAATAAATAGGCCACACTTGGGGGGATGGTCCTGGGGTGAATTGGCAGCACTATTAACCAACCTTGGGCAAAAATGTTGCACAATCAGAAAGATGAGAAGGTTTTCTGACCCACAGGACTTCACACAACAGCAAACTATGAAAGATGTTTGAATAAAACATTTGGTTTAGGTGTAGATCAGCAAGTATGTTGTATTGCAGTGGGCACTGGTCTGGTAGTGGTTGAGAAGTCATTACCCTGTAATACGCAAAAGAAGATAACAGGCGTTGTTAGAGAGGATGTTTCCTTCTGCAGAATTTGACTTTTTCAGAAGGGTAGCACAGCCTACAATATTTCCAGTTGTGGTGTATGGCTGTGAGAGCTGACTATTAGTAAGGCTGAAAACAAAAGAATCAACGCCTTTGAACTTGGATGCTGGAAGGAAGTGTTAAGAGTTCTTTCGACAGCAAGAAGATCCAACAAGTCAATACTTGAAGAAATACAGACAGAATGCTCACTAGGAGGCTTGATTATGAGACAAAAAACTCAAATATTTTGGCCACACCGTGAGAAGACAGGATTCCTTGGAGAAGACTCTCACGTTGGGTAAAACAGAAGGTAAAAGGAGAGGACAACAGAGGCTACGATGGATAGGTAATACTACCCAGACAATGTGTATGACCTCAGGGGATCTTAGAGAGGCAGTTCCCAACAATAAGGCTTGGTGTCCATGAGCTCACGAAGAGTCGGACTCAACTTAACAATTGAACAACAGCAGCACAGGAAAATCTTCGTTTTGTTCTAGCTATAAAACTCTGCCCTGCAATTAAACAACCGTTATGCAGAGTTTGGAGAATGCTACATGTGGCTTTCTGAATGCACAATCTGACAACTGATCATTAATATGAACATGATGATTTGATTAGTGATTATTAATCACTTTCAAAATTAAATGCCAACTAATTTAACTGCATTTTCAAGCAACTGATGTAACTCCTTGCCTTCTTTTATAGCCAAGAATATTTGATTTTGCTGAACACATAACAAAAGGGGAAGGGAAACAAACCGAATCAAAAAATGAAAGAAACGAAAGGCCTTGAATTTGGCGTCGATTCTGTCCTTAGATGTCAGATAGCTCCATCTACTGGAGGGTTAGGGTAATGCAATTGAGTACTCATTCTGAGAGGAATAACAACAGAATAGTCGTAGTCATACTTTATTGAGCCCGGGGGAAATTGGTTTTCGTTACAGTTGCACCATAAATAATAGTAATAGAACCATAAATAGTTAAATAGTAATATGTAAATTATGCCAGTAAATTATGAAATAAGTCCAGGACCAGCCTATTGGCTCAGGGTGTCTGACCCTCCAAGGGAGGAGTTGTAAAGTTTGATGGCCACAGGCAGGAATGACTTCCTATGACATTCTGTGTTGCATCTCGGAGGAATGAGTCTCTGGCTGAATGTACTCCTGTGCCCAACCAGTACATTTATAGTGGATGGGAGACATTGACCAAGATGGCATGCGACTTAGACAGCATCCTCTTTTCAGACACCACCGTGAGAGAGTCCAGTTCCATCCCCACAACATCACTGGCCTTACGGATGAGTTTGTTGATTCTGTTGGTGTCTGCTACCCTCAGCCTGCTGCCCCAGCACACGACAGCAAACATGATTGCACTGGCCACCACAGACTCGTAGAACATCCTCAGCATCGTCCGGCAGATGTTAAAGGACATCAGTCTCCTCAGGAAATAGAGACGGCTCTGACCCTTCTTGTAGACAGCCTCAGTGTTCTTTGACCAGTCCAGTTTATTGTCAATTCGTATCCCCAGGTATTTGTAATCCTCCACCATGTCCACACTGACCCCCTGGATGGAAACAGGAGTCACCGGTACCTTAGCTCTCCTCAGGTCTACCACCAGCTCCTTAGTCTTTTTCACATTAAGCTGCAGATAATTCTGCTCACACCATGTGACAAAGTTTCCTACCGTAGCCCTGTACTCAGCCTCATCTCCCTTGCTGATGCATCCAACTATGGCAGAGTCATCCGAAAACTTCTGAAGATGACAAGACTCTGTGCAGTAGTTGAAGTCCGAGGTGTAAATGGTGAAGAGAAAGGGAGACAAGGCAGTCCCCTGTGGAGCCCCAGTGCTGCTGGTCACTCTGTCGGACACACAGTGTTGCAAGCACACATACTGTGGTCTGCCAGTCAGGTAATCAAGAATCCATGATACCAGGGAAGCATCCACCTGCATCGCTGTCAGCTTCTCCTCCAGCAGAGCAGGGCGGATGGTGTTGAACGCACTGGAGAAGTCAAAAAACATGTTGGAAACACTTACGCAGGCCAGGCAGCATCTGTGGAGAGTGGTTAATTAGTCATTGTAAATTTCCTGTGATTAGGCTATAATTAAATAGGTGGGTTGCTGGGCGGTGTGGCTCCTTCCACGCTGTATCTCTAAATAAAGTTAAATAATCCCTAGGCCTGCTCATTTGGATAACTATTAGGTGGTGCGGGCAAATACTGGAGTATGTGAAAGAGGATCTGCTTGTAGGATCGTACCAAGGACAAGCTGGAAGGTTCAACCATTCTCTGATAATGCAACCTTCAAAAAAAGTTTATTGACTTGTTGGTGAAACTGAGCATCACCTAGTGTTGGAGCCAAAATATTAATTAGAATCAAGTAGCAACTCATGATAAGTCAGACATACAAAATGCTGGAGGAACTCAGCAGGTCAGGCAGCATCCATTGAAATGAACAAATGGTCGAGCTTTCAGGTCGAGACTCTTCTTCACGACTGGAAAGGAAGGGTGAAGACGCCAGAATAAAATGGTGGGGGGCAGGGAAGAGGGGAAGAAGGATGGCTGGAAGGTGATGGTGAAGCCAGCTGGGTAGGAGAGGTAAAGGGCTGGAGATGAAGGAATCTGATCAGAGAGGAGAAAGGGAAGGGGGAGGTGATAGGTAGGTGAGAAAGGGGTAAGGAGCCAGAGTGGGGAAATAGAGGGAGGGGGTATGGAATTTTCTTTTACCGGAAGGGGAAATCGACATTCATGTCATCAGATCTGAGGCTATTTTATGATGTTATTTATTTTCTCTACCTATTCCTTGAAAGCTTAATTCTCTCAGTTCAGTTGGTCCTTTACGACTTCTACTGGCGTGGTAGTTTTTAAAGACTTTGGCAGGTACCTGTGAGCAATTAATTTTGCTTGTAAGAGGTAAAAAGTTCTTTTTTTAAAAAAATTCCTTTCGCCTAAGCAACCCTTCTAAATCATCCTCGGGTTTTTGTTAGCTCATGGGTAAGCTTTGCAATTCTGAGTCGAACTGTCTTAAGATGGTGCATTTCATGATGTGCGTGGAAGCTCGTTGATGAGAGCTTAGTTCTGGAGTAAGGCCCTGGAAGCACGCGGTTTGTGTTCTACATCTACCTTTGGCTTGAAAGTTAAATTGCAGTTCCACTTGCTGTCTAAGATTAAAAAAAAAAATCAAATTCTATCCAAAAAAAGACCAGGGGAATTCTCTTTGGTGTTCAAGACACTAGAGTCATTGTGAACTGTAGCACAGAAACAGACCCTTTGGTGCACCCAGTCTGTGTTAAACCATTATTCTGCTTAGTCGTGTAGCCCTCCACATCTCTCCCATCCATGTGCTTATCCAAATTCGGCTTAAATGTTGAAATCGAACCTGCATCCACCAATTCCACCGGCAGCTCGTTCCACACTCTCATCATCCTGTGAAAAAGTTCCCTCTCATGTTCTCCCTAAGTGTTTTACCTTTTACCCTTAACCCATGACCTCTAGTTCTAGTCTCACCCAACCTCAGTGGAAAAAGCCTGCTTGCGTTTACTCTATCTACACCCATCATCATTTTGTATACCTCTATCAAATCTCTCGTCATTTTCCTACCCTCCAAGGAATAAAGTCCAAACCTGTTCAACCTTTTCCTGTAACTCAGGTCCTTGAGTCCCAGCAACATCCTTGTCAATTTTCTATGTACTCTCTCAAGCTTATTGATATATTCCCTGTAGGTGTCCTGAACTGCACACAATACACATAGAACTTCAATATAACATCCCAACCTCCTGTACGCAGTACTTTGATTTAGGAAGGTCAGTTCCCCAACCCGTGGAGAATTTCTTCAAATGTTTCCTATCTCTCTTCACAAATAATGAAAACAACAGGAATTCTGCAGATGCTGGAAATTCAAGCAACACACATCAAAGTTGCTGGTGAACGCAGCAGGCCAGGCAGCATCTCTAGGAAGAGGTACAGTTGACGTTTCAGGCCGAGACCCTTCGTCAGGACTAACTGAAAGAAGAGCTAGTGAGCTAGTAAGAGTTTTGAGAGGGGGAGGGGGAGATCCAAAATGATAGGAGAAGACAGGAGGGGGAGGGATGGAGCCAGGAGCTGGACAGGTGATATGAGAGGATCATGAGACAGGAGGTCCGGGGAGAAAGACAAGGGGGAGGGGGGGAAAACCAGAGTGCAGAAACGAGTTCGGTGGGGCAGGAGCAAGCTGAGACAATAGGTCTGCCAGGACAGGCAGGTTTGTGGATCTTGGGTAGGTTCCCCCCCCCCCCACCTTGTCTTTCTCCACGGACCTCCTGTCCCATGATCCTCTCATATCCCTTTTGCCAATCACCTGTCCAGCTCTTGGCTCCATCCCTCCCCCTCCTGTCTTCTCCTATCATTTTGGATCTCCCCCTCCCCCTCCCACTTTCAAATCTCTTACTCACTCTTCCTTCAGTTAGTCCTGACGAAGGGTCTCGGCCTGAAACGTCGACTGTACCTCTTCCTAGAGATGCCTGCCTGGCCTGCTGCGTTCACCAGCAACTTTGATGTGTGTCACAAATAAAGAATGTGGCTTTAAGCTCCCTTGTCTGCACTTGTTTCTTTTCAGATATGTCACTGCAAATTGCAAGAACCAAATTTTCAAAGGAGACATCATAATTACCAAGCTATGACTATGGAGGTTGGAGGCATCTGCTGGAGGAGATGAGCAGCAATACAAGGGGCTTCCAGCTGGACTTTATGAAGTAAAGGAGGTGAGAATGGGAACTACTGGGGGTAAGGTGAAAGGCAAATGGAATCAGAGCCAGAACCCAAAGAGTAGTCACATTCGGTAGTACCTTCCCTTGGGAGCAGCTGTATTAAAGTGCTGCACTTTACGTGGCCTGCTTCAGTTCAACTGTTTCAACCAGCTGTTGTTTTTTCAAAAAAAAAGCTACATGCATTTGTGTAGAGCGCAATACCAATTCTAGACACCCTCCAGGGATGCCCAAAAATAGCACAAAGCAGTGTCAGGTCAGAAGCCTTTCTTGTTTACCCTTGGTGCTTCCTGCACCAGCCGAGGCCCGTAAACTACCACAAGAACCACTACAAAAATCTTAACTTATGGTTCTGGTTCCATTTGCCTTTCACCTAACCTCCAGTAGTTCCTGTTCTCACCTCCTTTACTTCATAAAGTTGAGCTGGAAGCCCTTTGTATTGCTGCTCATCTCCTCCAGCAGATGTCTCCAGCCTTCATAGTCATCTTCCTCTAGCTCATTTCATCTACATCTTAATTATTTCAACCCCTGCTTTAAATATACCTATTGACTTGGCCTCCAAAGCCATCCGTGGCAATGAATTCAGCAAATACACTGGCGTCAGGCTAAAGAAATTCCTTTTCACCTCAGTTCTAGAGAGCCATCCTTCTATTCTGAGTCTGTGCCCTCTAGTCCTGAACACTCCCACTATTGGAACATCCTCTCAATATCTGTTCTATCTCGGCCTTTCAATACTTGGTAGGTTTTAATAAGATTTTCTCCAGTGAGTACAGGCCCAATACAGCTCCTTGTACATTAACTCTTTCGTTCCCAGGATTATTCTTGTGACCCTCTCCAATGCTAACATATTCTTTCTTAGATATTGCTCACAATACACCAATTTTGTTCTGACCAATGCCTTATAGAGCCTCAGCATTACATCTTTACTGTCGTACTCTTGCCCTCTGGAAATGGATGCTGACGCTGCATTTGCCTTCCTTACTCAACCTCCAGTGTCTGCCGTCTCTTGTGTGTATGTTTTAATTTTAACTTCTTTTTGTAAAAGTTTGTGTGTATGATGAAGTCTATTCAATGCTTGTCATTCACAGGGCTTTGTATTTACATCAGCATGTTGACACAAATGGCCCCTCAAGCATATGCCACCACTCAATAAGTTAAACACAAGGTTAGCTCCATGAATTCAATCCCATTCAACAAGCTGAATTTGAGCTGGAGCCCCAGGGCAGCAGTGAGGGAGAGCCCAAACAGGACAGTTTGCGAAAGGCACAGTATCCCGTCACCTTAGTTAAACCTGTTACCTTGCCCCAGACCCAACCTGCTGTGCATGCCACACAATCACCCATTGCTTCTAGCAGGTACAGGACATACTATTCATCATCTTGAAGCCAGGTGAACCTCCTGTGGAGTCGTTGCAGGACCTGCCAGCTCTCTAGAATCTTTTAATGTGGCCCTAGGCCCAGCTTTGGATAAGCAGCACATCTCTTGACTCGAGGCGACCTATTGTATACTGAACGTAGACTCAATGAAATTCTTCCTCCTGGATTCATTTAGTCCCCCAGCTTACACTCCAGACATTGACACATTGACCCCTTCGGTGACATTTAATTTCACAGACACAAGAGATTCAGCACATGCTGGAAATCCAGTGCAACAAACACCGAATGTTGGAGGAACTCAGCAGGTCAGGCTGCATCTATGGAGAGGTATAAACGGATGACGTATATGGACGTGACTGATCTTAGCTCGAAACGTTGATTGTTTAATCCTCTCCATCGATGATGCTACTTGACTTGAGTTCTTCCTGCATTTTGTATGTGTTGCATTTAATTGTATAGTGTGAAGCCACAGTTCTGATCTAAGGCCCTGAAATATTTTAGACAGATTGCACTGAAGATAGAATAATAGTTTTTGAAGCCCATGCATCAATCAGATCTCTGCTAGGCATTTTGAATTACTCTAAGTAATGCATCTTCCATTTGGCTTGTCTAACTTTCCACTGATTATGGACTACTGTGCAAATGGTAAGCTATCAAGCGTGGGACTAAATCACAGGGACTTTCAGATTCAGGTTCATTTATTACATGTACATCAAAACATACAGTGAAGTGTGTCATTTGCATTAATAATCAACACAACCTAGGGACGTACCGGGCAGCCCGCAAATGTCGCCACACATTTCAGTGCCAACATAGCCTGCCCACAGTGCTCAGCAGGACAACACAGAACGTAACAAAGAACAAAACAAGCCCCATTCCTCCCCACCCAACCTCCCCCTGATTCACCCAGCCACACCTCCCTTCAGTAACAAGCTCTGCATCGAGTGACAACTGGCCTTTTGGAGATTACAGTGGTCTTCCCCTGAAGTCAGAGCGGGAGTGTCCGGCTGACTGCGATAGGAAGAGGAATGAGTTCCATCTGTGATGACCGCTTGGACAGGTCACACCTCCCTCACTTCAGAATCCTTGAGAGCTGAGATCTTTGGAACTGTGTCATCAAAGAAACTTGTCTAGAGTTAGAGATCCGAACTGGAAGTGTGAGTAGACGTAAGCAAAAGCTGCAATAACTGTAAACCGGTGCGCTTTTTATTAAGCCTAGTGTAAATATCTGCAGTGCAATAGCTAAGCATTAGAGGACTAATGTCTAGAGAATGTAGTGGTTGGTCTGAGGATGGAAACACTGGCAATCCCTCTGCATATGCTTTGTTTTAAATGGGTTGATGCAATGTTTGTTGGCTCTCTTTGTTGCTTTCAAGGAGTGGTTGCTATGGATGACCTCCAACTTGGTATACAGCATGTATTGAACAGAGCTGTGTCTTTTTTGTACAGGCCGAAGAACTAGGTACATAGATGGGAAATGTAACAACATTTTATCAATGAGTCTGCATGAGAGAAAGTGTGTTCATATGTGGCCTGGCTTGGTCGTGGACCTGGAATTCTGGTTAAGGACCTTCCGTGCTGAGGAACACAGATTCTTTGGGTATTTAAAGAAACATTTTAAGAGAAAATCATCTGGTTGCAGGTCAATGCTGCCAGGATTAAGCATTTTTTTTTTTTTTTTTTAGTTTGATATTTTAACCTTGTAACAAGCTGTAGGGTAAGCCAACCCTTATGTTCAGGGCAAAAGCAAAATACTGCAGATGGAGGAAATCTAAACAGGAGAATCCTGGAATTAGTTGTCGGATCAGGCAGCCCCTATGGAGTGAAGAATATACTCAGCATTTTCTCTTGATGAATTCCAATTATTAACAGGGAAAAAAAAAGTGTGTGACACTTGTGGGCTGCCCACAGCACATCCTAGGCTGTGTCGGTTGTTAATGCATTTCTCTGTACAGTCACTGGAAAATCGGACTGATGATCTCCGGGCAAAGCTGCTGTATTAGAGGCAGATGAGGCATGGCTCCATTGTGTGTTGCATTGGGACTTGATTAACAGTGAACACACAGCTATCCGACGAGCAGGTTTTACGATCTTCAGAATGGATCGAATCTCGAATTCTGCTAAGAAAAGAGGTGGTGGTGCATGCTTTTTAGTCAATTCTTATTGGTGCACGGACGTTGGGGTTACATTGATTTCTTGTTGCCCTGACTTAGAACAACTAACAACTAAATGCAGTCCATTCTATTGCTTCAGCAGTTCTCGTCTGTGATCCTGACCACTGTTTATACACCACCAGTGGTGGATTATAAGCAAGCACTCACAAAACTGCACAGAAACAGCTCATCCAGATGCATTTCAAATTATAGTCGGCAACTTCAACTAGGCCTGTTTGAGGAAAACCCTGCCCAGTTATCACCAGCACATCACCTGTTGCACCAGAGGGCTCGACACACTACACCACTGCTACACTACGATAAGGAATGCCCTATCATTCCTTCCCGAGACGCATTTTGGCCAGTCGGATCATTTGGCTGTACTCCTACTGCCTGCATTCAGACAGAACCTGAAGAGCACGGCCCCAGCGGTCACAACTAAGTGTTGGTCAGGAGAGGCTGAGGAATGGTTACAGGATTGTTTTGAGTCAGTGGGCTGGGCTATGTCAAAAACTCATCTGAGGATCTGAATGACTACATCAGGGTTGTTACAGACTTTATTAAAACAGCTGTGGATGAAAGTGTCCCCAAAAAATCATTCAGGGTTTTTCCCAATCAGAAGCCCCGGATGAACAATGAAATCTGGAACTTGCTGAGAGCCAGAGCAGAGGCATTCAAATCTGGAGATCAAGAATGCTATGAGGTGTAGGAATGATCTCTGGAAAGCCATCTCTCGGGCGAAGTGGAGATTCTGGACTAGACTGGAATCAACAAGGGATGCTCGACAGCCGTGGCAGGGTTTGAATGCCATAACCTCCTACAAAGTTAAATCCAGCAACACTGGGGACAGCAAAGCTTTGCTTCCAGATGAGCTTAATGCCTACTGTACTCGCTTTGACCACCAGGACAGGGAGGAACGATCGCACAACCCCATGTCTCCCGATGATCCTTTCGTCTCGGTATCTGAAGATGACTTCTGGGCTGCCTTCGAGAGAGTGAATCCAAGGAAAGCATCCGGTCTGGACAGAGTACCTGGCCGAGTACTGAAGACCTGTGCTGACCAACTGGTTAGTGTATTCACGGATATCTTCAACCTCACACTCCAGCAGTGTGTAGTACCCACCTGCTTCAAGCAGGCTTCAATTGTACTGGTGCCCAAGAAGAGCATGGTAACCTGTCTCAGTGACTATCACCCAGTGGCACTCACATCCACAGTGATGAAGTGTTTTGAGAGTCTGGTGTTGAAGCACATTAGCTCCTGTCTGAGTGGTGACTCAGATCTGCTCCAATTTGCCTACCAAAGCAACAGGTCTACAAGCAGCTGCTATCTCATTGGCTCTTCACACAACTCAGGAACATCTGGACAGCAAAGATGCACACATCAGGATGCTCTTTATCGATTACAGCTCAGTATTTAATACCATCATCCCCTCAACACTAATCAGTAAACTCCAAGACTTGGTCCTCAGTACCCCCTTGTGTAGTTGCATCCTGGATTTCCTCACTTGTAGACCCCAGTCAGTTCAGATTGGAAAAAAACATCTCCTCCACAATCTCCATCAGCACAGGAGCACCACGGGGATGAGTACTTAGCCCCCTGCTCTACTCACTTTACACCTACGACTGTGTGACTAAATACAGCTCCAACACCATATATGTTTGCAGAGGACCCCACTGTTGTGGACTGTATCAGAGGGGTGGTGAATCAGCACACAGGAGGGAGATTGAAAACTTGTCTGATTGGTGTCATAACAACAACCTCTCACTCAATGTCAGTACGACCAGGGAACTGATTGTAGACTTTAGGAGAGGGAAACCAGAGGTCCATGAGCCAATAATCATCGGAGGATCAGAGGTGGGGAGGGTCAGTAACTTTAAATTCCTGGGTGTCACTATCTCCGAGGACCTGTCCTGGACCCATCATATAAATATTATTGTGAGGAAAACATAACAGTTCCTCTGCTTCCTCAGGAGTCTGCAGAGATTCAGCATGTCATCGAAAACCTTGACAAACTTCTATAAATGTGTGGTGGAAAGTGTACTGGCTGGCTGCATTGGGAACGCCAATGCCTTTGAGTGGAAAATCCTGCAAAAAGTAGTGGATATGACCCAGTACGTCACATGTAAAACCCTCCCGATCATTCAGCACATCTACATGAAACATCTCCGGGTTGAATGTGGTGAAATGTACTGTATATACTCTGATAATAACTTTTACTTTGAACTTTGTACATTTCAATGTACGTCTGAAAATTAAATGTGAATCTGAACATGAAGAAAATGAGGGAATTCATGGGGTGCGCAGCAGTGTAGCGGTCAGTGTAATGCTATTACAGCATCAATAAGCCGGGTTCAATTCCCACCACTGTCTGTAAGGAGTTTGTACATTCTCCCTGTGTCTGTATGGGTTTCCACTGGGTGCTCCAGTTTCATTCCACATGAGAAAAATGTACAGGTTAGGTCAATTGGTCACATGGGTGTAATTGGAGATCGTGGACTCAATGGGCCGGAAGAATCTGTTTCCACACTATGTTTATTTTATTTAGAGACAAGCTTTAAGGTACAGTTTTTCTGCCGTATCCTTTAAGCCTGCTTTAGTGTAACTTTCCCCAGTACTTTAATAAAGGTCAGTGACCTGATATGTTACCTCCATTTTCTTTTTCACCACATCCACCCTGTTATCTCCTTTATCTTTTTCACCACATGAAACTCTCCTAGATAATTTATTTCTTGTACGGTTTGTGACCCACAACTTGTCACTCAAAGTAAACCATAATGCAGTTCTTTCTTTAGGTATCTTAATTTATTAAAGCTTACTGTTAGTACCACTGGGTATAAAATGATCTTAACATTTTGTCAATTCTTAAATAACCTGAACATGAGATTGTTCAAAGCCAGTGTCATCAGTTATACTTTGAAGTAGAACAGTGGACCCATGCTAATGGAGACAGACTTAATTGTTTTTTAGCTTTTTTTAGGTTCATAATGATGGTTTGAGGGACAGAGAGGGGAGTTAGGGATCGGGTTAGGGTTTAAGGACAGGGATTTGGGAGAATTAGTGTCTAAGGCTCTGAAGACCAGTGACAGACGTGGTTGGATGTCAGGCTGACAAAGTAGCATGGACAAGGGCTGGTAGCAAGTCTGGAGCTTGGGTCTTCATTCATTGTTATTGGTGAGTCCTGGAAGATCAAAGCTTGAAGATCGATTGGAAGTCCAGGTCAAACCTGAGGGTCGACAGATTGGAAGTCCGGGTCAAACCTGAGGGTCGACAGATTGGAAGTCCGGGTCAAACCTGAGGGTCGACAGATTGGAAGTCCGGGTCAAACCTGAGGGTCGACAGATTGGAAGTCCAGATCAAACCTGAAGCTTGAAGATCGATTGGGAGTTCAGAAGTCGAGGCCCGATGGCCAAAGCCCTGAGTCTGTGAATCTGTACAAGTCTACAGTCCATTGAGGATCTAAAGAATTTAAAGTCTGGAGGCTGAAGACCGACTGCACCAGGGTTAGAGGGCTGGATGTGCGTGGGAGGGAGGAACAGGGCTTGCTTTGCTGCTGGGTATGTTCTGATTTATTTTGCTGAGTATGGTGGGCTTGTTATATTGGTGCCAAAATGTGTGGCAACACTTGCGAGTTGTCCCCTGCACATCTTTCTATGTGTTGGTTATTAACATAAATGATACATTTCGCTGTTTTGATGTACTAGTTATAAATAAATCTGAATCTGAAGACGGCTCTAGCAGGGCCTGATCACCCGTCACCTTGCATCCTCTTACTTTGGACCAAGGCCTTGCCCTTTTGAATCCGTGAGGTGCTGGTGTACACTGCCATTCCCGTTTTGAAGAATTCATGCACGTGCAATTTCCACTCTTCAATGCGAGGTTAAGGATTTGGAGTATTAAGAACCTCACAGACAGTCTCATCATTGACAAGTGGAACTGTATGGTCTGGGAATTCACTGACATCATGTGAGAGGCCACAAGGATATTCACCTCACCTGCACTATGAGTGGTACCAATGACCACCATTGAATCCATTCTGTTATCAATGATAACTTGTCCCCAGAACAACAGCAGCAGCAACAGAAAAGCTACCGGAACAAAGGTGTTGTCAATGATCTTAGAGGCCAGACTTGGTCAGCACTTCACAGGCAATTTGGAAATCACAGCCAATAATCCCCATAGTGGGCTGGCCTCAGGTCCAAAGCAGCCACAAAAAGACCTTCTGCCCTCTCAACTAGAAAACACCAGACAGCTTTGATAAGGATGATAAGCAAATCTAGGATCTAACTAGATTGGTAGGAGAAAAGAAATGGTCCTATAGATATCTGAATGCCAGCAGAAAACTCACTGAACTCAAGTACAGATGGGGAATGGAAAAAGTGCAGAAGATCTGGCTGCTGGTTGATAACCAGAATCTCAAGGTAGTATGTGGTGACTTACATATTCTTTGATAATAAATTTACTTTGACTTTGACTTGATTGCAGCTGAACCCATGTAAGTAAGTGGATATTATTCCATTACATTTCCGATGTGTTCATTACGCATAGAGGAAAGTGAGTCACTTGCCGCAGGATTCCCAGTTACTGATCTACTCTGCTCTTGGAGTCTCCTGATGTTGCTGTCACAGTTCGATTTCTGGTCAAAGTCTCCAAGGATGTCTGTCAAAATAATGGAATTGAGTGCCGTGGATCAGTGATTGAATTTTTTTTTGTTGGAGATGGCTGTTGCTTGGTATTTTTGTATCATGAATGTTACATGCCACTTACCAGCTCATGCCTGACTGTTGTGTAGGACTTGTTGGATGTAGTTATAAACTCCTGCATTTGTTCAGAAGTTGTGAATGGATTTGAATATTGTTGATTTGGTAGTGGACATCCCTTCTTCAGACCTTTCTTTGGAAAGACGATGGTTGACTGAGGACCCTACTCTGAGGAAGTCCTCGCCTTGGGTGGGTGATTGATCTTCAATAGCTATGACTGCCTTCATTTTGATGTCTTTTCAGCATTTTCCCCTTGAGGTTCATTGACTTCAATTTTACCAGTGTTCCTTGATGCCATGTTCTTGTTGCCCTGATGTTAAAAGCAGACTTTCACACCTCACCTCTAGACTTCATCTCTTTGGTCCATGTTAGTGCCAAGGCTATGATTGGGCATGGGGCTGATTGGCTTTGGCAAAAGCAAAGTGAATTACTGTTCACTAGTACTGCCAATGATGCATCTTTCTTCACTTTGCTGATGACTGTAAGTATATTCTTTGGGCAGTTATTAGCTGGATTGGATTTGTTGTGTTTTATGTGAACAGGCCATAGCAGGGCAGTTTTGCACATTCTTGGGTAGATGCTGTTGTTATAATTATATGGGACGGATTTGGACAGAGGCATAACTAAATCTGGGGTTCAGGCCTTCAACACTATATAACCATATTACCATATAACAATTACAGCACGGAAACAGGCCATCTTGGCCCTTCTAGTCCATGCCGAACTCTTACCCTATCCTAGTCCTACCGACCTGCACTCAGCCCATAACCTTCCATTCCTTTCCTGTCCATATATCTATCCAATTTAACTTTAAATGACAACATAGAACCTGCCTCAGCCACTTCTGCTGGGAGCTCGTTCCACACAGCTACCACTCTCTGAGTAAAGAAGTTCCCCCTCATGTTACCCCTAAACTTTTGTCCTCTAACTCTCAACCCATGTCCTCTTGTTTGAATCTTCCCCACTCTCAATGGAAAAAGTCTAACCACGTCAACTCTTATCAATCCCCCTCATAATTTTAAACAGCGCTATCAAGTCCCCCCGCAACCTTCTACGCTCCAAAGAATAAAGATCTAACTTGTTCAACCTTTCTCTGTAACTTAGGAAATGAAACCCAGGCAACATTTTAGTAAACCTCCTCTGTACTCTCTCAATTTTATTTACATCTTTCCTATAATTCGTTGACCAGAACTGTACATAATACTCCAGATTTGGCCTTATACAAATTCAACATTACATCCCAACTCCTATACTCAATGCTCTGATTAATAAAGGCCAACAAACCAAAAGCTTTCTTCACCACCCTATCCACATGAGATTCCATCTTCAGAGAACTATGCAGCATTATTCCTGGATCCCTCTGTTCTAAAGCATTCTTTAATGCCCTACCATTTACCATGTATGTCCAATTTTGATAAGTTCTACCAAAATGTAGCACCTCACATTTTTCAGCATTAAACTCCATCTGCCATCTTTCAGCCCACTCTTCTAACTGGCCTAAATCTCTCTGCAAGTTTTGAAAACCTACCTCATCATCCACAACACCACCTATCTTAGTATCATCTGCGTACTTACTAATGCAATTTACCACCCCATCATCCAGATCATTAATGTATATGACAAACAACACTGGATCCAGTACAGATCCCTGAGGCACACCACTAGTCACCAGCCTCCAATCTGACACACAGTTATCCACCACTGCTCTCTGTCATCTCCCATCCAGCCACTGCTGAATCCATTTTACTACTTCAATATTAATGCCTAACGATTGAACCTTCCTAACTAACCTTCCGTGTGGAACCTTGTCAAAGGCCTTACTGAAGTCCATATAGACAACATCCACCGTTTTACCCTCGTCAACTTTCTTAGTAACCTCATCAAAAAATTCAATAAGATTTGTCAAACATGACCTTCCACGCACAAATCCATGTTGACTGTTCCTAATCAGACCCTGTCTATCCAGAAAATTATATATACCATCTCCAAGAATACTTTCCATCAATTTACCCACCACTGACGTCAAACTCACAGGTCGATAATTGCCAGTTTTACCCTTAGAACCCTTTTTAAACAATGGAATCACATGAGCAATACGCCAATCCTCCGGCACCTTTCCTGTTTCTAATGACATTTGAAATACTTCTTTCAGAGCCCCCGCTATTTCCACACTAACTTCCCTCAAGGTTCTAGGGAATATCTTGTCCGGACCCGGAGACTTATCCACTTTTATAATCCTTAAAAGTGCCAGTACTTCCTCTTCTTTAATTGTCATACTTTCTATAACTACCCTACTTGTTTCCTTTATCTTACACAATTCAATATCCTTCTCCTTAGTGAATACCGAAGAAAAGGAATTGTTCGAAATCTCCCCCATCTCTTTTGGCTCCGCACATAGCCGTCCACTCTGATTCTCCAAGGGACCAATTTTATCCCTCACTATCCTTTTGCTATTAAATAACTGCAGAAACCCTTTGGATTTATTTTCACCTTACTTGCTAAAAGCAGCCTCATTTCTTCTTTTAGCTTTTCTAATTTCTTTCTTAAGATTCTTTTTACATTCTTTATATTCCTCGAGTACCTCATTAACTCCAAGCTGCCTATATTTATTGAAGATCCCTCTCTTTTTCTGAGCCAAGTTTCTACTATCTCTTGAAAACCATGGCTCTCTCAAACTTTTAACCTTTTCTTTCAACCTAACAGGAACATAAAGATTCTGAACCCTCAAAATTTCACCTTTAAATGACCTCCATTTCTCTGTTACATCCTTCCCATAAAACAAATTTTCCCAATCCACTCCTTCTAAATCCTTTAGCATCTCCTCAAAGTTGGCCTTTCTCCAATCAAAAATCTCAATCCTAAATCCAATCCTATCCTTCTCCATAATTACTCTGAAACTAATTGTATTGTGATCACTGGACCTGAAGTGCTCCCCAACAAATACCTCCGTCACCTGCCCTGTCTCATTCCCTAACAGGAGATCCAACACTGCCCCTTCTCTAGTTGGTACCTCTTTGTATTAGTTCAAAAAACTGTCCTGCACACATTTTACAAACTCCAAACCATCCAGCCCTTTTACAAAATGGGCTTCCCAGTCGATGTGTGGAAAATTAAAATCTCCCACAACCACAACCTTGTGCTTACTACACTAGAGTGGGGGTGTTGTTTAGTGTCATAGCCATTGATGTATCCGATGCACTCAGCTCTTTCTTCAGATTGCCTGGAGTGAACAGAATTGGCTGGGGACTAGTGTTTGTGATGCTGATGATGAATGTTGCTGCAAATGCTGCAGTGTTTAGAACCCAGTGCTGAGCCCCATCATTACGGAGGGTGGGAGGTGCGTACAGATTCCTCCTATTAACACTTCAGTTGGCCACTGCCATGCTCAAGTGGATAGATTGGGACTGCAAAGCTTTGATCTGTTAGTTGTGAGATTGTCTACCTCTATTAGTGACATGAGATGGGCAATGCTCATGTTCATCCAGCCACACAATGTGGGGTATAGAGAGGGTGAACACTTGCAGGCCATTTCTCACCTGGTTTGGTGAGAGTGAGTGAGTGAGGCCTCCGTCAGTCAGGGTCTACCATGGATGTTGTGCCCCAGCTGTTTAGAAACGTAGCCTGGGCAGTACGGCATGGAGAGCAAGCTGTTGCCCATGTAGCAAGCTCCCTCTCTCCATGCATCAGATGAATGTAAAGGACCAGCAGAGAGCCATACATTTTGGTACCAGCAGCAAGACTGCCTTAGGGACTCCAGTTCCGGATTTTTTCCTCAGGGATTACTCCCGAAGCCTTTCCCATGAGTGGGTATAGCCTCAAGGCAGTGGAGGTTTGAGATCAGAGTTTTCCTTCTCCCAGGTGAGCTGCCAACCATGGCTGACGAGCCTCATCTACCTGAAGCGACTGGTTTTAAGCTGCCAGTAACCTGTCTTTGCCCCTTCTCCTGTCAGTAGAAACGGTTCTGGCAGGCTTAGTAGCTAAGCCACACTTGAAGACCAGGACTTGGACTTGGTTGTCAGAGACAATTTGAGACGCATGCCATTGGGAGCATTTAATAGGCAGTAGCAGCTTGTCCCCATTACCACCCCCCCGTCTTTAACACCTTAAGGAACCATTGGGTGAGACTGACTGGAAGTAGAGGTAATAGGTTTAGGGTGAAAGGTGAAACATTTAATGGGAATTTGAGGAGGGACTTTGTTACTCAGAGGGTGATGCAAGTGTGGACGAGCTGTCGGTGGACGTGCTGCATACAAGTTCAGTTGTAACATTTAAGAGAGGTTGGAATAGGTAGGTGGAAGAGAGAGAAATGGAGGCCTGTGGTCCAGGTGCAGGAAGATGCGACTAGGCAGAAGACCAGGCTGGCACAGACTAGATGAGCTGAAGGGTCTGTTTCTGTGCTGTGGTGCCCTGACTCTGTAACTAAGGAAGGGCCAGTTTCCTCCATTCCACTATGGTGGTTGTTCTCAGCTTCTCCTCCAGGCTCTGAAGCTGAACTGTACCAATCTCACTTACACCACGCTTATGAAGTCAGGGCAGCAACTGGATGCCTCGTCGTGCCTTGCTCACTCCTGCCTTACAACATATCAATCACAAGCAAATGACTGAAGGCAGGGGCATGATGAAATATTTATCAGGAAGGGATTGCCTATGACAGAAGCTCAGTGCTGACCAGAAGGGAGCAACCTGCGTGATTTTAAACTTGAGAAATTCTGCAGATGTTGAAAATCCAAAGCACAAAATGCTGGAGGAGCTCTGTAGATTAGGCAGCAACATGGAAATTGAATAAACAGTCAATGTTTCGGGACTGGCAAGGAAGGGAGAAGATGCCAGAATAAAAAGGTGGGGGGAGGGAAAGGAGGGTAGCTAGAAGGTGATGGTGAAGCCAGCTGGTTAGGAAAGTTAAAGGGCTGGGGAAGAAGGAATCTGGTAGGAGAGGAGAGTGCACAATGGCAGAAAGGGAAAGAGGTAGGGCACCAGAAGGAGATGATATGCAGGTGAGAAGAGGTAAGAGAATAGAGTGGGGAATAGAAAAAGAGGGGAGGTGGAGGGAATTTTTTTTTATCAGCAGGAGAAATCGATATTTGTGCCATCAGGTTGGAGGCTACCCTAAGGGTGGCCTCATCATCTTGGCACAAGAGGAGGCCATGGATCAACATGTTGGAATGGGAATTAAGATGCTTGGCCACGGGGAAGTTCCAGTTATGGCGGATATAGTGGAGGTGCTTGATGAAGCATTCCCCCATTTTACGAAGGGTCCCACCAATGCAGAGGAGGCCATATCGGGAGCACCAGACACAATGGATGACCCCAACAGATTTGAGGGTGAAGTGTTGCCTCACCTGGAAGGACTGTGTGGGGCCCTGAATGGAGGTGAGGGAGGAGATGTTAGTCGGTGAAATCACTGATGTGATTTCCACCCTCGGCCCTTGCAGAGGTTGAGTAAGTGGCTTACCACCGCCACAGGAGCCACTCAAAATGGGAAATATATGCCCTCCTCTTAGCCATGCCCACTTCTAAAATAAGAGCAGCTGGGTTAACTTGTTCATCATTTATTCCTGTCGCATGACTTTTCTTGAAATGAGAAACAAAATGCTGAGACGCTGAGTCCACGTTCGGGTTTTGATTGGAGTAAACAAATTGCCTTTGATATCAGTAGCTACAGCTCTAGCACTCTAATGCAATTGGGTTCACATACTTGTGAAATATGTCAGAGTGTGGTTTCAAAGCAAGTACAAGATGCTTCTTGTATGAGCTAATTCTTGTGAGAATAATACAAGGACACGAAAGGAAGAGTAATCATGAGGGGTATGATCAGCATGGCACACAAAGATCTATTCTGTCTGGACTTGCAAATAAAAGCAGAACTGAAGTAACCTTGTAATTCTGCTTGAAGCCTAATCATCTCCTTTCAGTTAAAAAAAAGTACATATCCCTAACATCATAATGAAATTCATCTGGATGTCTTACTAACACTAGCCTCGATTCATCATTGTGCGGTTTGGAAAACTCACTCTGTCTTGACAAGTTGAACAGTAAAAATAAGGCACATTGTTAATTGTTCCTGCACATTCCTAGACATTTATGTGCACTGGGGAGTAGTAAGTGTTTCCAATCCACTAAGTAAATTTTGGGTTTATTTTCTCATTTTCCATACTGGCAGAGAATAAAGTGGTGCAGTGCAGAGAGGTACATAAAACTCTGCAACAGGTACATAAAACTCTGGTGGAACCATTTGGAATAGTTAGTTCAGATCTGTACTCCGAACCACTGGATGCATCTGTTGACATTTCAGGAATGCAGTAAAGTTTTACCTGAATTAAAATGTTCAGTAATGGGGACACTAGAATTCTTGGGCATGTTGGAGGTTGAACACAGTTAAAGTCAGGAAGCAATTCCTCACACACATTTACTGGAAGTCTACAACTCTCTCCGACAATCTGGTTGACAATATCAATATTGCAATTGAAAGGTATTAGAGTATTAAAGATTATGGAACCTAGGCAGGTGAAAGGAGGTTGGTCACAGTCTAATCAAACCATTGAGTTGCCTCAAGGCAGTAAAATGGCTTCCTTTGTTCCAGTGAGAGACAATGCTTTGGGTGTCTCCAGCAACTCTGTGTGGTCTTCCTTAGTTTGATCTGTAGGGTGTCACTAAGCAAATACTCCATGTAAAAATTAATGCAGGGCTGTATTTTTTTCCACTCTACTGAGAATCTCCTCTGCCAATGATGGTTTAGTTCTTAAGTTGCACTGTGAAACTAGGAATTCACTCAGTAGCCTTTTTTCCTCTCTTCCAGATGACGTACAATCAACCATTTCGGAAGACATCTTGAATAGTGTACCCACCGACAAGCAATTAAATCGGCTGTCCGGCCAGCTGGGGGCAGAATGGGAGAGAGCTGTGGTGGATCTTGGACTGAAGAGTTCAGACATTTATAGATGTAAAATGAACCACCAATACAATGTGCAGGCACAGATCTTGTCAGCATTTCTCCTGTGGAAACAGAGGTTAGGAAAACGTGCCACTGTGCGGAACCTGTGCAGCAGCCTTATTTCAGCAGAGGTTGATCAGATAGTGATAAACAATGCATTTCAGTGAAAAACAAAAGGGCTGGGTTTGACCTACTTCACAGGCTCACCATCTACCGAACATAAAATGCTGGAGGAACTCAGTGGGTCAGCCTGCATCTGTGGAGGGGAATAGACAATCGACATTTTGGGCTGAGAAGTGTCTTGCCTCAAAATATCGACTCTCCATTTCCTCTATGAGTCCCTACAGCAGCTCGTCCTTTGCTCAAGATTCCAGCTCTAGTGTCACCATCTACAGGACTCGCCCTCCTGCACTTACCTGGGCAAGAAGTGAAGAGTTAGTCAAGCTGACCACATAGATAACCAATAAGAAAATCCAATTTCCCCCGGGATCAATAAAGTATGACTATGACTATGACAAAGACTAAGATTATAGCCTTCTGCCAATTCAGTCCTTTGGCTCCATCTCTTGATATTCAGAAACATATAGAAATGTAAGATTATAATATAAAAATGTTTTTTAAAATATTAGAATAAGGAAGGTGGATTTCTCTGTGTAATGTTGGGCTTTGGACTCCCACTGAGTTTGCATGAGTCAATGAAGTATTTAACCAGAGGTGGCAAAATGCCATTGGTTTCATATGAAATCATTGGACATAGCCAGCCTCATCGGCCCATTGACCTTCAATATCATCTAATCCTGGTCACCTTTCACAACCTGTGAGCGTGTGAAATATTTAAACACCAAAAGGCAATGTCCTTTTTGTATTTGTTCAATACAGTGCAACTCTATGACTTGTCAAAAAAAACCCAGAAAGGGTGTTATTCTGAGAAAGAAATGTTGCAGGATATGGATGGAATCTCTATATGGTGTATTCAAGTGCTGTTCTAAGCATTTTTGTGATTTGCAACTGAAAGAACTGGTAATAAATAAAGATCTATTTTATTCCATTTTGGAAGTGTTGTTTAATTTCATGAAATACATTGAGTCAGAGCCTGAATAATCATTTAGCAAGCTGTGTACCAAAGCCTTTCTATATGATAGCTGGGTAGGTAAATCAGTACTTACTTCAACAGAGGAAGGACCGGGTGTTTAATGCAGCAGCATTTTATGAAATCCCATATCCTTCAAGGAGTAACTAGATAAGTGCGGGAGGCAGAAATGATTAGAAGGCTATATTAACCAGCTTAGATGATGAGGAATGGGAGCATGCTCATGTGGAGCTTAAACACTGCTCTGTAAAACCCCATATGGCCACAGCAGAAGTGGTAGAATCTCTTAAGTTATACATATTTCTGATAAGAGGTGTTGTCACAGTGGCCTCTCCAGGTCCAACAATTGGTACAAATACGTGCCTTAAATGTTTTTCTTCTGATTGTAAGACCCTGTCGGAGATTGGTAATGTAAAGTACTCCAGGTCTGGTTCACCGGCAAGACTGACGGTGGGGAGCTGCATGGTTTTGGTTGTTCCGTGGACCAGGTCCTCGTGCCTCTGTGTCACTCCTTGCAATCACCTAGGGGAGGAGGTGCTGGAGATGGGATGGGAGAGAACAGAGGTGTGGTGGGCACGCTGAAATCTGTACCGGGTTGGGGGCTGGCCCCTGCAATCTGGCCCTTCTGTTGGTGACCTCTCCAGTGTTCACTCCCTGGAAGATGAGCTTGATTTATATCATGCTTAGCTGACCCAGCACAAAATGAGCTGATTTGTCTTCATCTGTTGCTGGCCCAGTGTGAGTTGAGGTACTGCTGCATACTTGTTCTTAAAGAAATGTGGCTCCAGGATAATACCCCATGCACCATCAGTCTTCAGACCATGCCACTCAGGGACATATTAATATTATTTTGTGACTGTATGTGCTATCATTACTATGTGTGCTGTGTGTGACCATTTTTACTGTGTTTTGCGTCTTGACCCCAGGGGAGCACTGTATCATTTAGCTGTATGCATGTGTATGGTTGAACGACAATTAAATTGAACTTGATATTTTCCACATTTTTATGTTTTAAGATTACCAATCTGTGGTTTGGTTGATTCACACCTGGACCCAAGGATGAATTGAACTCATTCTGCCCTTGGTAAAGGAATTTCTACATGGAATTTCTATGAGCAGGATCTCCCAGTGGCCACACATTTTAATTCCACATCCCATTCCCATTCTGACATGTCTATCCACGGCCTCCTGTACTGTAAAGATGAAGCCACACTCAGGTTGGAGGAACAACACCTTATATTCCATCTGGGTAGCCTCCAACCTGATGGCATGAACATTGACTTCTCTAACTTCTGCTAATGCCCCACCTCCCCCTTGTACCCCATGCGTTATTTATTTTTATACACACTTTCTTTCTCTCACTCTCCTTTTTCTCCCTCTGTCCCTTTGACTATACCCCTTGCCCATCCTCTGGGTCCCCCCCCTTGTCTTTCTCCCCTGACCTCCTGTCCCATGATCCTCTCATATCCCCCTTGCCAATCACCTGTCCAGCTTTTGGCTCCATCCCTCCTGTCTTCTCCTATCATTTTGGATCTCCCCCTCCCCCTCCCACTTTCAAATCTCTTACTAGCTCTTCCTTCAGTTAGTCCTGACGAAGGGCCTCAGCCCGAAACGTCGACTGTACCTCTTCCTAGAGATGCTGCCTGGCCTGCTGTGTTCACCAGCAACTTTGATGTGTGTTGCTTTCTACATGAAGTAAGTTTGGAAATCCTTGATCTGGGTCCATTTATTATGGTTTTGCACGATATCACTAGTGTGTGCTGTGAGTGAATTGGGAATATTTTTCATTCAGGCCATATGGTTGACCCAACTACTCTCCTGAGATATCTTCTTGACTTAGTGGTTTAACAGATTGGATCACCTGAGTTGCTTTTTATCCCAGAGCCAATCGAACAAAGTGAGTTCTGAACACTGGCCAGGTTACCTGCTTATTGTTTCCACTATTGACTTATTATGGGCTTGTGTTGGTGTTGTTCTTTTGTTGCTTGTTGTGCTCTGTGTTGTTCTGCCAAACATCGTAGGCATGCTATGTTGCAGCCAGAATGTGTGGCCACACTTGCGGTTGCTCCTAGCATATCCCCAAGTCTGTTAGTTGTGTGTAAAAATTCTCTTCACCAGCCTTACAACTCCACACCTCTTATCCTGGGCCCAGTGATCTGTCTCTTCTCCCACCAATTCAATATTTTCCTTGCACCGTAAACGTCATCTGTCCTAGAGAATCTGCAATAAGACAATGTAGTTTTATCCAAGCAATTTCTACCCCCCACCCCTCACAACATCCCTCTAAATCACTTGTTCTTTTATTCTTGCTCATTTGATTCAGATTTATTTATCACATGTACATATATCGAACCATACCATGAAATGCATTGTGTGCGTTTACAGCCAACACACCTAGGAATGTGCTTGGGACAACCCGCAAGTATCACCACACATCTGGCACCAATATAGCCTGTCCACTATGTTTGACAGAACAATACAGAATACAAAAGAAACCAAAACATACCAAACAACAAAACAACAGCAGCAGAGTAACCTCTACTCTTCCATCCCACCCACCACACACACAGACATTCCCCTAACCCCAGGACGTTCTTCTTTGGCCTATATCCTACAGCAGACTAGTGGAGTTGCAGACATTGGACTTTCGACTTCCTCAGTGGACTTGCAGAGATCCACTGACTCTGGGCTCCTGCCATTGGACCACATTCTTTTCTTTGCCTTTCCATGCATAACTAGTGATAATATCTAAAGCAGGCTGTAATGGGAAAGATCTGATCATCCCAATGACAACCTGTTCTTAGTGAGACTTCCTAAACAGCCCAGAGGGTGGGAGAGTAAGAACTGTTGTGTGCTGAGTGAAGACTGCTGTCTCGGAGAAGCGGGAGGAGAGATATCTGCGTATTTGAATAATCCTGCCACAATAAACCAGACACAGGACATTGTGTTGATTCAAGCACTTCAGGATCATAAAGGGAAGCAAAGAACATTGAAATACGTCAGCCAGGCTGGACAGATAGCTTTGAGTCTTTGCCAGAAGTCTAACAAAGGCTGTTTCTCAGTGGAGAAAGAACACAGTCGGAATCTGAATATTTCCACTGTCAGCCAGTTCCTCTAACTCTGATTTTATGATCTCCCTCCCACCTACATACACAGAGTTATTAAACTGTTGCGTACAATTTTATTTCACAGAAAGGAAAGTATTCTTCGTGTGGCTAGACATATAGCATTAGCTGCAAATATTATCAGGAGCTAATGACCTATTGGAAGATACAGAAAGATGCAGGAAAGATATCAATAAGGTTGAGAGAATACAGAGAAAATTTACGAGGATGGTGCTGGGAATTAAGGGCCTAAGTTATAGGAAACAGTTAACAGGTTAGTGCTTTTTTTGCTGGTGTATAGAAGAATGAGGAGAGATCTTACAGAGGTATAGAAAATTGAGTGGCATAGATAGGGTAAATGCAAGCAAGCTTTTTCCACTGAGATTTGATGGGATTAGAACTACAGGTCAAGTTCAAGTACAAATTTAATCGTCATTCAAACACATACATGTATGCAGCTAAATGATTCAGTATTTCTCTGGGGCTAAGGTGCAAAACACAGTACACACAGTCACACACATGTTATGATCACACACACAGTCCCAAAAATAACATTAGCACAAGTCCTTGAGTGGCATGACCAGAAGATTGATTTTGCATGGGATGTTGTCATAGGTTAAGGGTGAAAGGTGAAATATTGAAGAGGAATCTGAGGGGTAGCTTCTTCACTCGGAGAGTGGTGAGAGTCTGGAACGATCTGCCAGAGGAAGTGGTGGATATGGGTTCAATTTCAACATTTAAGAGAAATTTGGACAGATACAAATATGGGAGGGGTGTGGAGGGCTATGTTCCATGTCGTCGTGGCTATCCCTCGAGGTCAAGGATGATGGTCTTCATTCTGAAGAAGTGGCCCACAGAGTGAGGACACCTGTGCATGTATTTGTTTAATGTGTACTTGATGTTGCACTCCAAGGAGCACACGATACTTCACAAATCAACCAACTGATTCCAGTGGTATTGAAACCACGACGATTGGAGCTGATGGATTTGTTGCAGCCTTCATCCACCTTCACAGCTGTTGAGTTCGAAGTAACTTCGTCCGCCTCTTCCACCGTTGAGGTCTTGGCTGGGACCTCACCCTCGACCTTACCTCCATGGGTGACCCTACCAGGAGCATAGCTCCAGACGGCATCGCTCTTGGAATCACAGCTTCTCCACCACGACAAGGTGACAATCCACGGAGAAGGTTCCATGTACGGGCTGATGGACTAGATAGGATAATAGCTTATCACAGACTAGACGGGCTGAAGGGTCTGTTTCTGCACTATAGTGCCTTTATAAACTCTGTGACTCTGTAAGATGGTGTTTTGTGTGCTCTGCAGCTTTGCTGTTGACTCCACCTAAGTCACTGCTAAGATATGAATTATGCTCATGATAGCAGAAAGCAAACCTGTCACTTCATAGATTTCATGCTTATAGTGGCTGTGTGAAACAAAAATTGTTTCTGTAGCAAATGACTTGTTGAATGTTTCCAAGAAGACTGCTGACAAGCCCATCAGCTGCTTTCTTGGAAGTCAGGACAGGGCTGGCTTCTCTCCAAAGATCTCGAGGCATGGATTGGATATTACTCCAAGACTGGATCTGAGAGGGAAAACTCATTAATGTGGGTACAATCCACTTTCATCTCTGATAATATGCAATGCATCAAGTTTAATGAAGAGCAAATAATACATTGTGTTTGTGGATTTCACATGACATGGGATTGACAGCACAGAAATAGGCCTCTTGCACAACTCATCTGTGATGCCCTCTCCCTGTATTTTCTGCATACTCCTGTAGCATTTGAGGCCTTATGGCAGTGTAGCAGTCAGCAATACGCTGTAACAGTGCCAGTGAACTGAGCTCAATTCCCGCCACTTTGTACGTTCTTCCCATGACCGTGCAGGTTTCCTCTGGGTGCTCTGGTTTCCTCCCACATTCCAGAGGCGTGCAGGTTGGTAGGTTAATTGGTCACATGGGAGTCGTTGGACAGTATGGCCTTGGTGGCCAGAAGGGCCTGTTACCGTGGTGTATCTCTTAAAAAAAAAGATAAATATAACAATCCATTCTGCTTTTCACTAAATGATATTACCTTATCTACCTCTGCCTTTGTGACGATGTGTAAAACAAAAGTTAAACGTGAGCAGCTGGGAAGGAGCCAAGCTCAGGATCTAATCAGGGACAACTTAAGCAACAAAACATCAGTAAGTGATAAAATGTTGAAATGTCAGGGGGAAAACTGTTGATGAGGTTCTTGCCAAGACCTCTCCGTAAATCTGTAGAACAAAGTGGAAATGCTGAGGCTGTGAAACGCAGATTTTGTTAGTTCGGTGCATTAAGGGAAAAGGAGGAAAGGGGGACAAACTTATTTAAGATACGGATCATCATCTCATTGAGTGTTTGAACAAGCTTTAGGAGCTGAATTCCTCCAGAAATTACAAGACATTCCTTAGCATGATGTCAGGGTAAGGGCACCAGACCTAAATGGAAAGTTTAGCATACACTGGGACAAAGGGCATCAGATGGAAATTTTATGGAAAAATCCACAATTAAAAAGGGTCCAGAGGAGTTTCATGAGAGTGATCCCAGGAATGAAAGGGTTAAAGCATGAGGAACATTTGATGGCCTTTAATCGCTGAAGTTTAGAAGAATGAGGGGGAATCAAATTGAAACCTATTAAATATTGAAAGGCCTGGTTTGAGTGGACGTGGAGAGGATGTTTCCTGTAGTGGGGAAGTTTAGACCGGAGGGCACAGCCTCTGAATAGAAGGACATCCCTTTAGAACAGAGATGAGGAGGAATTTCTTTAGCTAGAAGGTGGTGAATCTCTGTGAATTCATTGCCAAAGATGACTGTGGAGGCCAGGTCATTGGGTATATTTAAAGTGGAAAGTGGAGGTTGATAGGTTCTTGAATAGTAAGAGTGTCAAAGGCAGGAGAATGGGGAGGAGAGGAATAATAAATCAGCTATGATGGGATGGCAGAGCAGACTCGATGGGCCAAATGGCCTAATTCTGCTCCCTTGTATTGTCTATAAAGGGGTTGGGTAAGTAAAGCATAAAGAAACCATTTTCCATTAGTAGGTAGTTTAATGGTTTGTGGTAAATGGCAGCTACGGGAAGGGTGAAGTTTTATGTTTCTGTGTAATTTCAGTGTACGATATTTTACAATACAGTGTTTGATAAATATAAGTGTTCACTTACAGACTAATACTCCTGCAACTGAAGCCCAAGTTACACTCTGCTGGCTCAATTTTTTTTTAGATTAGATTATGAGGACACTCAGTCCTCGTTCATTGTCATTTAGAAATGCATGCATTAAAAAATGATACAACGTTCCTCCAGAATGATATCACAAGAAAACACAGGACAAACCAAGACTAAAACTGACAAAACCACTTAACTATAACATATAGTTACAACAGTGCAAAGCAATAGCATAACTTGATAAAGAGCAGACCATGGGCACGGTAAAAAAAAGTCTCAAAGTCCCGATAGACTCATCACTCACGCAGGCGGCAGAAGGGAGAAACTCTCCTTGCCGTGAACCTCCAAGTGCCGCCAACTTGCCAATGCAGCACCATTGGAAGCACCCGACTGCAGCAGACTCTGAAAACTTCGAGCCTCCGACCAGCCCTCCGACACTGAGCACCAAGTGCCATCCTCTGCCGAGCGCTCCGACCCCACCCCGGCCGCTGAGCAACAAGCAAAGCCGAGGACTCGGGGCCTTCCCCTCCGGAGATTCTGGACCACACAGTAGCAGCAGCAGCGAAGCAGGCATTTCAGAAGTTTCACCAGATGTTCCTCCGTGCTCTCACATCCATCTCCATCAAATCAAGATTGTGCACGGCACCCCACTTGACAGATAACAGACATCACCACCGGAGTGGCCGCTGTGAGCTGCATCGTGCCGCAATCTCCTCCAGCTGCCGCCGATTTGGGCATTGGGCACGCCAAATCATTTGCATAGAGTTCAGCCAGTCCAATGAAGGGGTTCAACCCAAAATGGCAACTACATTTCCCTCCATAGATGCTGGACCTGCTGAGTTCCTCCGGTTTTTTGTGTGCTGTTTGACATCATCTGCATGCCCAGCACTGGACTCTTGAAACTAATTCTGTTTTGAGCTCTGTAACAATAAATAAAAATCACCAAGTAGGAGGGGAAAAAATCAAATGTGTTTTCAAAACATCGTCGGAAAGGTATAATGTTATCACTGACCCTTGAAGGTCCGTAGCTCATGACCCCTCAGAGCAGAAGTACATTTGGGGTGGAACTGAGAATTCAGAGTCCAGGTTTTGGAGTGGCGTACTTCCTCACCATAAACAGCTGAGGGAGTATGCCACTCCCAACCTATTCACATACCCTGTTCAGCACATCCTGTCTCAAGTGTAGAGTCTGCAGGTCCCACATTGGCCTCATTTGTCAACCAAGAACCCATGGAGCTGGAATGAAAACAAGCTACCCCCATCCTGAAGGACTGCAAATGATTGAGAGGATGTGGGCAGATGTGACTATATAATTCACCCTTATCTCCGTTATTGTTTAAAAGATTAGCTTTATTTGTCACAAGTACTTGGAAACAGACAGTGAAACACATCGCTTGTGTCAAATCAAATCAGCGAGCTGGGGTCAGCCTTCAAGTGTCACTACGCTTCCAGCACCAACAGAGCATGCCCACATTGTTAACCCTAACTGTACGTCTTTAGAGTGTGTGAGGAAACCAGAGTGCCTGGAGGTAACCAACACATAAGACCATAAGCTATAGAGGAAAATTAAGCCATTTGGCCCATCAAATCTGCTCCTCCATTTCATCATGGCTGATCCATTTTTCCTCTCAACCCCAAACACCCGTCTCCTCCTTCCACCCCATATTCCTTCATGCCCCGACCAAATCAAGAACCTATCAACCTCTGCCTTAAATATACATAAAGTCTTGGCCTTCACTGCTGCCTGTGGCAAAGAATTACACAGATTCACCACTCCCTGGCTAAAGAAATTCCTCCTTATCTCCATTCCAAAAGGACACCCCTCTATATTGAGGCTGTGTCCTCTGGTCTTAGACACTCCCACCATAGGAAACAACCTCTCCACATCCATTCTGTTGAGGCCTTTCACCATTCGATAGATTTCAATGACGTCACCCCTCATTCTTCCGAATTCTAGTGAATACAGGCCCAGAGCCATCAAATGCTCTTCATATGACAAGCCATTCAAAATGGAATCCTTTTTATGAACCTCCTTTGAACCCTCTCCAGGTTCAGCAGATCTTTTTTAAGATAAGGGGCCCAAAACTGCTCACAATACTCCAAGTGAGGCCTACCAGTGCTTTATAAAGTCTCAACATTTCATCCTTGATTTTATATGCTAGTCCTCTTGAAATTAATGCAAACATTGCATTTGCCTTTCTCACCACAGACTCAACCTACAAATTAACCTTTAGGGAACCGTCCCCAAAGACTTCCAAATCCCTTTGTATCTCAGCTTTTTGTATTTTCTCTCCAATTAGAAAATAGTTAACCCTTTCATTTCTTCTACCAAAGTGCATGACCATACACTTCCTGACACTATTCCATTTGCCATCTCTTTGACCATTCTCATAATCTGTCTAAATCCTGTAGTCTCTCTACTTCCTCAAAACTACCTGCCCCTCCACCTATCTTCATATCATTTGCACACTTTGCAACAAAGCCATCAATTCCATCATCCAAGTTATTGACATATAACGTAAAAAGAAACGGTCCCAACATGACCCCTGTGGAACAACACTAGTCACTGGCAGCCAGTCAGAAAAGACTCTCTTTATTCCTACACTTTGCCTCCTGCCAATCAGCCACTGCTTTATCCATGCTAGAATCTTTCCTGTAAAACCATGGGCTCATAGCTTGTTAAGCAGCCTCATTTGTGGCACCTTGTCAAAGGCCTTCTGAACATCCAAGTATGCAATATCAACTGAATATCCTTCGTCTATCCTGCTTGTTATCTCTTCAAAGAATTTGAACAAATTTGTCAGGCAAGGTTTTCCCTTGAGGAAACCGTGCTGACTACGGCCTATTTTATCATGTGCCTTCAAATACCCCAAACCACATCCTTAACCATCAACTCCAACATCTTCCCAATCACTGAGGTCTGACTATATGGCCTATAATTTCTTTTCTTTTGCCTCTCTCCCTTCTTGAAGAGTGGAGAGACATTTGCAATTTTCCAGTCTTCTGGAACCATTCCAGAATCTAGTGATTCTTGAAAGATCAGTACTAACTCCCCCACAATTCTTCATCCTGTCATGGTCTGGTTTGTGAAGTCCGTATTCCAGTTCACGGTCCGGTCCATCGACCCTTGATCCAGGTTTTCCTGTCTACCCTGTTTCTGTTCTTGTTAAGCACTAATTGAGGCAGCTGATGCTCGTTGGGGTTGGCTGCATAAATACCTTCAGAGACCAGGGCATGGCTGCTGGATTGTTCTTGTCCTAACTCCTTGTATCCCTTCCTCTGCCTTCTGTTTCCTCACCTGAAGCCCTGCCTGGTCTTGCCGGTAACTCTCGCCTCGCCTCGCCTGAAGTTCTTGTCTCGCTTTGCTTTGCCAGAAGCCTTGCCTTGTCTTGCTGGTAACTCTCACCTCGTCTCGCCCGCAGTCTTGTCCTGGAGCCACCCTGTAGCTCCCTTCCTGTCCCTTGCCTCCGCTGGGTAAGCCTGGCCGTCTTGCCGTTACCTGGGGTTGGTTCTGTCCCTTGCCTCAGCCCAGGTAAGCCAGGCCGTATTGCCGTTACCTGCGGTTGGTTCTGTCCCTTCCTGTCCCTTCCCTCTGTTGGGTGGTGATCCGCGCCCTGCCCAGGAGGAGCCAAGTCTCAAGTCTCCAGCCTCCTGCCTCCTGCCAAGCCTCGCCTCAAGTCTCCTGCCTCCAGCCTCGCCTCAAGTCTCCTTCCTCCAGCCAAGCCTCGCCTCGTCTCCTGCCTCCAGCCTCCAGCCTCACCTCAATTCTCCTTCCTCCAGCCTCGCCTCGCCTCGTCTCCTTCCAGCCTCCAGCCTCACCTCGCCTCAAGTCTCATCTCCAGCCTCCTGCCAAGCCTCGCCTCTTGCCTAGCCTCGAGCCTGAAGACTCCAGCCTCCTGCCTAGCCTCGAGCCTGAAGTCTCCAGCCTCCTGCCTAGCCTCGAGCCTGAAGACTCCAGCCTCCTGCCTAGCCTCGAGCCTGAAGACTCCAGCCTCCTGCCAAAGCCTCGAGCCTGAAGACTCCAGCCTCCTGCCTAGCCTCGAGCCGGAAGACTCCAGCCTCTAGCCTCTTGCCAAACCAAGTCTCTAGCCTCTAGCCTCTTGCCAAGCCAAGTCTCTAGCCTCTAGCCTCATGCCTGAAGACTCCAGCCTCCTGCCTCCTGCCAAGCCAAGTCTCTAATCTCAAGCCTGAAGACTCCAGCCTCGTCCTGCCTGCCTGCCAAGCCTCGTGCTTGTCTAGTTCTGGGGTCCTAGCCAGAGGCAAGACCCAGGTACCGGGTCCTTGTCCAGTCTCTGGCTCGGAGTCCAAGCCCGGGCTCCTAGCTCTTTTGTCCAGTCCTGTTCCAGGTTCCTGGTTTTCCTGTCCATGTCCTTGCCATCGCCCTGTATCCTGGTCCTGTCCCTAGTACTTCAGTGTCTGTGTCTTGCACTTGGGTCCCATTCCCAGCCACCGCCTTTATGACACATCCTCCTTTTTCAGAACCCTGGGATGTACACCATCTGGTCCAGATGACACATCTACCTTCAAACCTTTCATTTTTTTCAAGAACCTTCTTCCTAGTAATAGTAACTTCACACTCTTCATGACCCTTGACACCTGGAACTGCCACCATACTGCTAGTGGCTAGTGCTTCCACAGTGAAGACTGATGCAGAATATTTATTCAGTTCATCTACCATTTCCTAGTTACCCTTAACTAACTCTCCAGCATCATTTTCCAGTGGTCTGATACCCACTCTCGCTTCTCTTTTATACTCTATGTATCTGAGGAAACTTTTGGTATCTTCTTTGACATTATTGGCTAGCTTACTCACATATTCCATCTTTACCTCCTTAATGACTCTTTTAGTTTCCTTCTGTTGGTATTTAAGAGCTTCCCAATCCTCTAACATCCCACTAATTTTTGCTCTATTATGTGTCCTCTCTTTGGCTTCCCTTGTTAGCCATGGTTGCGTCATCTTGTCAAGAGAATATTTCTACCTCTTTGGGATGTATATATCCTGTGCCTTCTGAATTGCTTCCAGAAATTCCAGCCATTGCTGCTCTGCCATCGTCCCTGCCAGTGTTCTTTTCCAATCAATTCTGGCCAACCCCTCTCATGCCTCTGTAATGTCCTTTACTCCACTATAATACAGATACATTTGACTATAGCTTTTCTTTCTCAAATTTCAGGGTGAAGTTGATCATATTATGATCACTTTCCCCTAAGGGTTCTTTTACCTTAAGCTCTCCAATTATTTCTGGTTCATTGCACAACACCCAATCCAGAATAGCTGATCCCCTAGCGAGCTCAACCGCGAGCTGCTCAAAAAAGCCATCTTGTAGGCATTCTAGAAATTCCCCCCTTTGGAATCCTGCAGAAACTTGATTTCCCTAATCTGCCTGCATATTGAAATCCCCTATGACTATTGTAACATTCCCTTTTGGCATGCATTTTCCATCTCCCATTGTAAATTGTAGGTCACACCCTTACTACTGTTTGGGGGTCTGTATACAACTCCCATCAGTGTCTTTTCACCCTTGCTGTTCCTTAGCTCATTCCCCAATGATTCAACACCTTCTGACCCTGTCACCTCTTTCTATTGATTTAATTTCATTTTATTTACCATCAGAGCCACAGCACCCCCTCCGCCTTCCTGCCTATTCATTTGATAAAATGTGTATCTTTGGACATTAAGCTCCCAGCTATAAATTTCTTTCAGCCATGATTCAGTGATGCCTACAGCATCATATTTGCCAATCTGCAACTGCGCTGTAAGTTCATCTACCTCATTCCACATACCCAGGGCATTCAACTATAACACCTTCAGTCCTGTATTCACCCATTTTGTTTTTGTCTACCTTTTACGTTGCAACTCATCATGTCGACTGCAATTTTGCGCCATCAACAGCCTCTCCTTGCTAGCAGACTCACTACACACTGCCTCTGTTTGTAACCCAACTATCTCATCCTCAGCACTACCACTCTGGTTTCTATCCCCCTGACAAATTAGTTTAAATCCAACTCTAGCCAACCTGCCCGCAAGGATACTGGTCCCCCTCTTGACAAGGTTGTACCTTCCCCAGAAGAGATCCCAATCATCCATAAATCTGCGCCAGTTCTTCAGCCACTCATTTACCTGCCAAACCATCCTATGCTTGCCCTCACTGGCACGTGGCACAGGCAGCAAACCAGAGATTTGGTGCTAATATGTACCAAGACTTCTGGCTGCTTATCCTCGCCCTTGAGAATGCCGTGGACATGATGCAAGACATCCCTGATCCAGGCACCAGGGAGGCAACATACCATCCGAGTGTCTCTATTGCATCCACAGAACCTCGTCTCTGACTAAGGAATCCCCTATCATTACAACAGTCCTCCTCACCTCTCTTCTCTTCAGAGCCCCAGCACCAGACTCAGTGCCAGAGACCTGGTCACTGTGGCTCCTCCCGGTGGGTCGTCTTCAATAGTATCTGAAGTTGTATACTTATTATTGAGGCGAAAGGCCACGGGTGTACTCTGCACTGGCTAACATTTCCCTTCTTGTGTTGCCCTTAAGGCACTTATTTGACTTTGTTGGGTCTATGCTTTAAATGATTTGTTTGTAACTATTTTCTAGTTAAAGTTAAAGGGTGATAGCTATGTTACAGTCTAACAAAGGTAAATTCATTGTCTATGGTACATCGTGGCATGTGATGACGTCACCGGTTTTGCTCTGTCTCGGTTTGGGAAGGTGTGAAGGTGGGTGCCATGTGTACAGCATGATCGTGAAGAGCTCCGTTCCTACCCACAAAGAAACATTATAGAAGCAACGCCGTACGTTCATAAGAAAGTATTTGAAGTAAAAATATTAATGCGGTTTCTGTTAAGGAAGCGGCAGTTGGGGCGGCGCGCGTGTCGGCTTTTCAATTTCAGACGCGGGGTGGGCTCGGGCCCGATGGCGGTTTGATGGGACCCCTCGCCTGCTACAGGGCGGCTGGAGACACTCACTAAAAGCAGAGAGTGTGCGTGGTCTCCAGAATGAAACAGACGCTGTAGATGTTTGTATTTTATTATCAACAGTTTTCACCATATGATGTGAATGTGGGAGAGTGAACAGTAAATGGTTAACCTTACTACGACTCTGTCTTCATTGGCTCCGGTTTAACTTGGTGTTTAGTCAGAGTTTCAACACACTGCACCAGAACACTACACGACTTCTTCTGACCGTCACCCCGTTACCAGTCTGCAACCCAGGGGTGACTACCTGGTCATCTCCTCATTCTCCTGTATGAGTCAAAGTTCAGGAGAATGTACAAACTCCTTACAGGCAATGGCAGGAATTGAGCCGTGATTGATAAAATCCATGAGGAGATCTTGTTCAGGGTGCACAAGAAGATGAATCATCACAATGACTCCGGTCCAATAGGAGATGCTTCACCATGGAGGGGGGGTGGGTTGGCGGGGGGGAGGTTATTCCAGGCTATCTCCTCCTTAGACCCTCGGGTGATGACATGGAAAGCCTTTGAAATCAGTCAATGATTGTACTAGAAGGTCACCTACGAAGAGTGACGACTGTTTCAGGATACTTTGATGTCCAACTTCCCTGATGTGGATTGCATTAGCTTGATGTCAGTCTCCAGATTACTGTCCTTGTCTGATATAAATATCGTTACAGAAACCCAAAGATTTTCAGCAGTACCAAGTTATTCAGATGCCTGTCTCATTCCGATGCAGCCTGCCATGATCGTTAACCTCTGGGATCTGCTGAGTTTGATGCTATCCCTCATCCTCCTGTTGCTGGAAGCCTCAGAAGGGCTGAGCCCCTCTGCCGGTAAGCTTGTATGGGACGAAGCTTGAAACCTGTTCTGCTGGGTGCTGGGAGTTTGCAGGTTGGGCAGAAAAGAGTAACCCATTTGGAGCAGATGGTGGCCTCCTCCGAAGGGCTCCAAGTGGGCCAGGAATTCAATTTTGGTGAACACAGATAGGAAGCAGTATTTATCCAAAAATACTATTGGCTGTAATAGCCTTGAGAGGTGGTTCAAATAAATACTGAGCAATGGGGGACAAATTCATTTGAACAGCTGACATTTTAGTTTTTGAATTTTTAAATTTTTATACTTAACTCTTTTCCCTGTTTTTTTCACTGTACAGTGAAAAAGGAGCATGTGATTCATAAGTAAAAAATCTCAGTTAAATTGATCAAAATCTCTGTTTGTAATACTCATTTATGTGAAGAAAGAGTTGGAGGCTGAATACTTTTACAAGGCACTGTATATACAGGCCTCTTAACAATAGCCAGGATGTGGGCTACAAATTATAATGGGATATAGAAAAAACAAGTAAAAAGGGCAATGTTACGATAATCATGGGAGATTTCAAGATGCATGTAGATTGAGAAAATCCAGTTAGTGCTGGATCCCAAGAGAGGGAACTTGTAGACTGTCTATGAGATGGCTTTTTAGAGCAACTCATAGCTTAGCCCACTAGAGGAACTGCAGTTCTGGATTGGGTGTTATGGAATGACACAGATTAGATTAGGGAGCTTAAGGTAAAGGAACCTTCAAGAACAAGTGATCATCATATGATAGAGTTCACCCTGCAGTTTGAGAAAGACAAGCTAAAATCAGGTGTGTCAGTATTACAGTGGAGTAAAGGAAATGACAGATGCAAGAGAGATTTGCTGGCCAAAGTTGATTGGAAAGGGACACTAGCAGGGATGATGGCTGGTGTTTCTGAGGGAAATTCGGAAGGTGCAGGAAAAAGACATCCCTAAGATGAAGAAGAATTCTAAAAGGAGGATGACAGAACCATGGCTGACAAAGACAGCATAAAAGCAAAGGAGAGGGCATATAATACAGCAAAAATTAGTGGGAAGGTGGAGGATTGAGAAGCTTTTAAAAACCAACAGAAAGCAACCAACAAAAGACATAAGGAGACTTAAGATGAAGTATGAAGGTAAATTAGCCAATATATAAAAGAGGACATTAAAAGTTTTTTCAGATATATAAAGAGTAAAGGAGATAAGAGAGTGCACATCAGATTGCTAGGAAATGACACAAGAGAGGTAGTAATGAGGGACAAAGTAATGGTGGAGAAACTCTAAGTAACTTGTGTCAGTCTTCACTGTGGAAGAGAATAGTGGAATGCGAGAAATGTGAGACAGCCAGTGCAGTAGAAGTGAGTGATATTGTATTACAAAGGAAAAGGTCCTTGGGAAGCTATCAGATCGCCCTTCATTCTTGTAGGCTCCAGGGAATTAAGTCAAGTCAATCAAGTTTATTGTCATTTAACTATATACATGTATATAATGTATATAACCTTATAATCCATATGGAAACGAGACAACGTTTCTCCGACCCAGGGTGTAAAACACAGTAGTACACATAACACACGATAACATGAAGTTTAGGATAAAATCTACTGATGAATCAGACATAAATAGTGTGTTAATATTAAATATTGTAATGGAGCAGATTAACCAGTGACCCTTCAATTATGAGACAGTAGGGAGTTCAGAAGCCTGACAGCCTGAGGGAAGGAACTGCTTTCCATCCTGACTGTTCTTGTTTTGATGCATCGTAGTCTCCTGCATGATGGTAAAAAGTCAAAGAGAATGCTGGATGGATGGGTGGGATCCTTAATAATATGGCAGAAATATTTAAAATGTCGCTGTCTACGGGTGAAGTGCCGGAGGATTGGAGAGTGGCTCATGTTGTTCCCTTGTTTAAAAAAGGATCGAAAAGTAATCCGGGAAATTATAGGCCGGTGAGTTTAACGTCAGTAGTAGGTAAGTTATTGGAGGAAGTACTAAGAGACAGAATCTACAAGCATTTGGATAGACAGGGGCTTATTAGGGAGAGTCAACATGGCTTTGTGCGTGGTAGGTCATGTTTGACCAATCTGTTGGAGTTTTTCGAGGAGGTTACCAGGAAAGTGGATGAAGGGAAGGCAGTGGATATTATCTACATGGACTTCAATAAGGCCTTTGACAAGGTCCCGCATGGGAGGTTAGTTAGGAAAATTCAGTCGCTAGGTATACATGGAGAGGTGGTAAGTTGGATTAGATATGGCTCGATGGAAGAAGCCAGAGAGTGGTGGTAGAGAATTGCTTCTCCGAGTGGAGGCCTGTGACTAGTGGTGTGCCACAGGGATCAGTGCTGGGTCCATTGTTATTTGTCATCTATATCAATGATCTGGATGATAATGTGGTAAATTGGATCAGCAAGTTTGCTGATGATACAAAGATTGGAGGTGTAGTAGACAGTGAGGAAGGTTTTCAGAGCCTGCAGAGGGACTTGGACCATCTGGAAAAATGGGCTGAAAAATGGCAGATGGAGTTTAATGCTGACAAGTGTGAGGTATTGCAGGATGGAAGGACAAACCAAGGTAGAACATACAGGGTTAATGGTAAGGCACTGAGGAGTGCAGTGGAACAGAGGAATCTGGGAATACAGATACAAAATTCCCTAAAAGTGTCGTCACAGGTAGATAGGGTCGTAAAGAGAGCTTTTGGTACATTGGCCTTTTTTAATCAAAGTATTGAGTATAAGAGCTGGAATGTTATGATGAGGTTGTATAAGGCATTGCTGAGGCCGAATCTGGAGTATTGTGTTCAGTTTTGGTCACCAAATTACAGGAAGGATATAAATAAGATTGAAAGAGTGCAGAGAAGGTTTACAAGGATGTTTCCGGGACTTGAGAAACTCAGTTACAGAGAAAGGTTGAATAGGTTAGGACTTTATTCCCTGGAGCGTAGAAGAATGAGGGGAGATTTGATAGAGGTATATAAAATTATGATGGGTATATATAGAGTGAATGCAAGCAGGCTTTTTCCACTGAGGCAAGGGGAGAAAAAAGCCAGAGGACATGGGTCAAGGGTGAGGGGGGAAAAGTTTAGAGGGAACATTAGGGGGGGGGCTTCTTCACACAGAGTGTGGTGGGAGTATGGAATGAGCTGCCAGACGAGGTGGTAAATGCGGGTTCTTTTTTAACATTTAAGAATAAATTGGACAGATACATGGATGGGAGGTGTATGGAGGGATATGGTCCATGTGCAGGTCAGTGGGACTAGGCAGAAAATGGTTCGGCACAGCCAAGAGGGGCCAAAGGGCCTGTTTCTGTGCTGTAGTTTCTATGGTTTCTAGTTTCTATACGCAGTGCTCCTGATAATTGTTCCCGATGGATTGGTGGGGAGACCCCCATGATTCTCTCAGCTGTTCTCACAGTCCTTTGTATGGTCTTCAGGTTCAATGTTCAACTCCCATACCAGATAGAGATACAACTTGCCAGGATGCTCTCAATGGTGCTCCTGTAAAACACAGTTAATGGGGGTGGTGTGAAAGCCTTGCTTGCCTCAACCTTCTTAGGAAGTGGAGGTGTTGCTGTGCCTTCTTAGTCAGGGAGGTGATACTAAGGGACCAGGTGAGGTTATCTGTGATGTGAACTTCCAGAAAATTGGTGCACTTAACCCTCGATATGGAGGAGCCATGTATTCACAGAGGGGGACGGTTTGTCTGCACTTCCTGAAGTCCACATGCTTTTCTCTGTAGTACCACCCTCCTGAGTGTCCTACTGTTCACTGTGTAAGTCCTACCCTGGTGTGTCCCCCTAAAGTGCAACATCACGTACTTAACTGCATTAAATTCCATCTGCCATTTTTCAAACCATTTTCCCAGCTGGTCCAGACCCCACTGCAAGCTTTGATAGCCTTCCTTGCTGTCCACTATGTCCCCAATTTTAGTGTCATCCAAAAATTTGCTGATCCAGTTTACCACATTATCATCCAGATGGTTGATAGGGATCCAATTTTGGTAATGGAAGCCATCTTGTAAAGAATCATTATGTGCCAGAATGGAGCTATGGAATATTAAGTCTTTTTCCTTTATTGCTCTTTCAGCACTTCCCACCGGTTGTTTGAGCACAGCACATACAGAAGAAAAACTCACTAAGACTTGGCAATAACCTTCTGAGAAGAGACCATTGCTTCTGACTGGCCTGGGGATGTTTGCTTTTAATATATTCTCACAGATTTTTGCTTACTTTTGGGAACTTTCTGAGTGACATGAAAGAGTAACCAAATCTGGTTTGGATGCTGGTGAGAAGAGAATCTGGTGAGAAAGTAAAAAAAAAAATTGAAATATTTAAAAAATATATAAAAACTACATATAGTTAGTCTTACATGTTTAAGCTAATCTTACGTACATATGGCAATCTTCTCCGAGGATAATCTTGCTGTGGTGGAAAGGCTTGTGATTCTGAGCATGATACCGTCTGGAGCTTAGTTCCTGGTGGGGTCATCCATGACAGAAAGGTCAAGGTGGAGGTTCCAGACAAAGGGAGATCCAACCAAGACCCTTATGGTGGAGCTGCTGTAAGATGCTGACACATCACAAAGGCAGGGTACGGTTACTTTGGGAGATTTTCTGCAAGGTAGGGCGTTTGAAGTCAGCATGGATTTGCCCTCTCTCCAGTCAGGAGAGACGTGTCGAATGAGCCCCTGCAAAATCAGATACATTTTTATTGTGGGGCTGGGGGCATAGAGCAGCTGAATTAATCTGAGTTATTAAGGATATGCTGTCTGTTTCTGGGTATAAAAGCCTATGTTCTTTTAGCTCCATCATGTGGTCAGTCTCATTAACTCAACATTGGAGAAATAAGAAAATAGAACAGAACCTTACAGGCCCTTCAGCCATGATTTTGGCAGACCTTTGGACTTATTCTAAGATCGATCTAAATCTTCCCTTCTACATATTCCCCATTTTCCTATCATCCATGTGTCTAAGAGTTTCTGAAATGCCTGCTATCATCTTCCTCACCCGCCACCATTGGCAGGGTATATCATCTAAACCATTGATATACAGCATAAAAAGTAGCGATCCCAACAGCAACACCACTAGTCACTGGCAGCCAACCAGAAAAGGATCTTTTATTCCCACTTGCCTCCTACCAATCAGCCAATGCTCTAACCATGCCAGTAACCTTCCTGTAATACATGGGCTCTTAACTTGGCAAGCAGCCTCATGTCAAAGGCATTCTGAAAATCCAAATATGCAACATCCACTGCATTTCCTTTATCTATCCTACTTGTAAGCTCCTCAAAGAATTCCAACAGATTTGTCAGGCAAAATTTTCCCTTAAGGAGACCATGCTGACTTTGTATTATCTTGTCCCGTTTCACCAAGTACTCCATCATCTTGTCCTTAACAATTCAGAATCAGGATCAGGTTTATTATCACATGTGACGTTGAATTTGTTAACTTCGCAGCAGCAGTTCAATGCAATACATAATCCAGCAGAGAGAGAGAGAGAAAAATAAAACAAAACACAATAAATAAACAAGTAAATCAAGTATGTATATTGAATAGATTATTTTAAAAAAATGTGCAAAAACAGAAATACTGTATATTTAAAAAAGTGACGTAATGTCCACAGCTTCAAACTCCATTTAGGAATCAGATGGCAGAGCGGAAGAAGCTATTCCTGAATCGCTGAGTGTGTGCCTTCAGGCTTCTGTACCTCCTACCTGAAGGTAACAGTGAGAAAAATGCACGCTCTGGGTGCTGGAGGTCTTTAATAATGGGCGCTGCCTTTCTGAGACACCGCTTCCTAAAGATATCTTGGATACTTTGTAGGCTAGTACCTAAGATGGAACTGACTAGATTTACAACCTTCTGCAGCTTCTTTCGGTCCTGTGCAGTAGCCCTTCTATACCAGACAGTGATGCAGCCTGTCAGAATGCTCTCCATGGTGCAACTATAAAAGTTTTTGATGTATTTATTGATGTGCCAGATCGCTTCAAACTCCTAATAACTTATAGCCGCTGTTTTGCCTTCTTTATAACTACATCAATATGTTGGGACCAGGTTAGAGCCTCAGAGATCTTGACACTCAGGAACTTGAAGCTGCTCACTCTCTCTACTTCTGATCCCTCTATGAGGATTGGTACGTGTTCCTTGGTCTTACCCTTCCTGAAGTCCACAATCACCTCTGTCGTCTTACTGACGTTGAGTGCCAGGTTGTTGCTGTGGCGCCATTCCACTAGTTGGTATATCTCACTCCTGTGCGCCCTCTTGTCACCACCTGAGATTCTACCAACAATGGCTGTATCATCAGCAAATTTGTAGATGGTGTTTGAGCTATGCCTAGCCACACAGTCATGTGTATACAGAGATTAGAGCAGTGGGCTAAGCACACACCCCTGAGGTGCGCCAGTGTTGATCGTCAAAATGCACTTGTCCATCATCTTTCACAACATTGAGAGATGAAACATTGAGTGATAAACTCAAAGGCGATATTTCATCTTTCAACATTGTGAAATATGGAGAAATGCATTTTTTAAACAATAAAGAACAAAAGGTGAAGAGGTAGCCCAATTCTTGCACCCGAGAGATTCTCGTCTACTGAAATGTACTGGGCTTTCTCTGTATAACCTGACATAATAGAGAATGATTCATGTGGCTAATCATATGACACAATGAAAGAGTGCAGTTTGAGTATACAGCAGGTGGGGCTGTGGTTTCCTGTCTTCCAATGAGGTTAGCAACTAAAGCCACTTTCTGCTCTTTGGCATCCTGTTTTTTCACTGTAGGTTGAGGGTGTTTCTTCCTTAGGCCTGTCCTCTTGTATCCCCAACTGTGAGCAGGCAAGAGGATGCTGCAGTGCTCCATAATCTTGGACAATGTTGATTATATGGGTTCATTACAGATGGAGGCAGTGGTTTTCTGCACTCTTGTGTTTATCTGTTTTTTTATCTCAGATGTTTACATTTCTTCCACCTAATCAGGACTTTTTCTTTATGCAAGCGGGGTTTGGTGCCTAATTTAAACTAACCCAAGCTAACCCAAGAACATAGATCACTACAGCACATTACAGGCCCTTCTTTTAACCTACTCTAAGATCAATTCAACCATTCCTTCTGAAATAGCCCTCCATTTTTCTATCATCCATGTGCCTATCTAAGAGTTTCTTAACTGCCCTTAATGTACAGTATCTGCCTCTCCCACAACCCCGGGCAGGGCATTCCATGCACCCACCACTCTCCGTGTACAGTTTTACCTCTGACATCTCCCCTATATTTTCCTCCAATCACCTTACAATTATGCCCCCATTTATGCCCCCATTTCCAGCCTGGGAAAAGTCTCTGGCTGTCCACTTGATGTATGCTTCTTATCATCTTGTACATCTCTATCAAGTCACTTCCCATGCTCCTGCACCCCAGAGAGAAAAACCCGAGCTCGTTGATCCTATCCTCATACGACATGCTCTGTAATCCAGGCAGCATCCTGGTAAATCTCTGCACCTTTTCTAAAGCTTCCACATCATTCTTGAGGCAACTAGAACTGAACACATTATTCTAAATGTGGTCTAACCAGGGTTTTATAGAGCTGCATCATTACACTGAACTCTGTCCCTTGCCTAATGAAGGCCAGCACCCTATATGCCTTCTTAACAAACCATTCAACTTGTACAGCAACTTTGAGGGATCAATGGACAAGGGCCCCTAAATCTCTCTGTTCCTCTGCACTGCAAACATCCTGCCATTAACCCTGTATTCTGCCTTCAAAATCAATTTTCTAAAAAGAATCACTTCACACTTTTCTGGGTTGAACTCCATCTGCCACCCCTCAGCCCAGCTCTGCATCCTGTTGTAATCTACGACAACCTTTTATGCTCTCCATGTCTCCATCAGCCTTTGTGTCATCTGCAAACATACTAATCCACCCTTATATTTCCACATCCAAGCCATTTATAAAAATCAGGAAGCACAGAGGTACCAGAACAGATCACTGCAGATCAGTACTGGTCCCTAACCTCCAGGCAGGATATGTTCTACCTGTATCCATCCTCTGCCTTCTATAGGCAAGCCAGTTGTGAATCCTTACCAGATGCCTTATTAAAGTCAATATACACCACATCCACTGCTCTACTTTCATCAATATGTTTTTTCACATTCTCAAAGAATTCAATCATCGTGCCACAACCACTTTGCCTTTGGAAGGTGGGAGGAAACTGGAGCACCCAGCGGAAAGCCACATGGTCACAGGGAGGATGTACAACATCCTTACAGACAGGGGCAGGAATCGAACCCAATCCTACAGCTGGTGCTGTAAAGAGATGTGCTCTCTGCTTTGCCAGCGTGGTGCCCCATGGTGCAGTTTGAGAAGGTTTCAGCAATGAAGCAGCCTTGCTTGGCCCCACCTGCACTGAGGTCATGTTTATGGTGGATCAGATGGTTGGGATCATAGTTCACTTGGTATCTTGCAGCAGATGTAGAATGTACAATATAGAATCTAAGGATGCCAACCAGAAGGATTTTTCATCAATCTTCAAATTTTTCTGTGAGGTTATAAAAGGAGATGAGTAGGAAATTGTGCTACTCCCTATGTTTACCATAAAATTGTGTTCTTGGGAAACACAGGCAACATCCAGATCATCGAAGAAGCAGCCCAAGTGTCTTTGCAAAATCCTCTAAATCTGTCGACAGGTTTGGAAACTTCTCCCAGTCAGCATCGTTAGTATCGTGGCCATGAATTCACTGAACCAGCTCCTGTCACCAGTAACACATATCAAGCACTCTATACCAAACACCATCATGAGAACGTATTTCCAGAAAGACAGAAAATACCGCAAGGCTCAGTGCTGGGACCCCAGTTGTTTACAATATATATTAATGACTTGGATGAGGGAATTAAATGCAGCATCTCCAAGTTTGCAGATGACACGAAGCTGGGTGGCAGTGTTAGCTGTGAGGAGGATGCTAAGAGGATGCAGAGTGACTTGGATAGGTTGGGTGAGTGGGCAAATTCATGGCAGATGCAATTTAATGTGGATAAATGTGAAGTTATCCACTTTGGTGGCAAAAATAGGAAAACAGATTATTATCTGAATGGTGGCCGATTAGGAAAAGGGGAGGTGCAACGAGACCTGGGTGTCATTATACACCAGTCATTGAAAGTGGGCATGCAGGTACAGCAGGCGGTGAAAAAGGCGAATGGTATGCTGGCATTTATAGCAAGAGGATTCGATTACGGGAGCAGGGAGGTACTACTGCAGTTGTACAAGGCCTTGGTGAGACCACACCTGGAGTATTGTGTGCAGTTTTGGTCCCCTAATCTGAGGAAAGACATCTTTGCCATAGAGGGAGTACAAAGAAGGTTCACCAGATTGATTCCTGGGATGGCAGGACTTTCATATGAAGAAAGACTGGATGAACTGGGCTTGTACTCGTTGGAATTTAGAAGATTGAGGGGGGATCTGATTGAAATGTATAAAATCCTAAAGGGATTGGACAGGCTAGATGCAGGAAGATTGTTCCTGATGTTGGGGATGTCCAGAACGAGGGGTCACAGTTTGAGGATAAAGAGGAAGCCTTTTAGGACCGAGATTAGGAAAAACTTCTTCACACAGAGAGTGGTGAATCTGTGGAATTCTCTGCCACAGGAAACAGTTGAGGCCAGTTCATTGGCTATATTTAAGAGGGAATTAGATATGGCCCTTGTGGCTACGGGGATCGGGGGTATGGAGGGAAGGCTGGGGCGGGGTTCTGAGTTGGATGATCAGCCATGATCATAATAAATGGCGGTGCAGGCTCGAAGGGCTGAATGGCCTACTCCTGCACCTATTTTCTATGTTTCTATGTTAAAGAGTTCAAGGTTTCTTTGAAGAAACTTTCAGATAGAAAAATTGAGGGCTATGTAAGAAGAAAGGGTTGTATTGATCTTAGAGTAGATTTAAAGTTCAGCACAACATTGTTGGCTAAAGGGCCTGTACTGTGGTATAGTGTTCTATGTTCTATAAAAGTAACAACCACACCGACCCAGCGTGACCTGCAGCCCATAGCTGCTCAAAATGAAGGAGCACTGAATATGCATTGAACACTTCCATGTTGGATAACCATGGTGTCAGTTAACCACAGCGATGTTCTGTGGGTTGCGGACAATACTTTTAAACATACCTCTTGCGAATTAATCACTGCGATCTGCAGCATGTAATTTCCCTCCAAGCAACTTAATGATCTACAGAATTTATGATCGTCTGAATGTCTTGGCAGACCAGACAGGTTCAGCACCTTTCAGTGGACGAACGTTCATTGCCATAGATAAAAGCGAAGCAGGACAGGGGTGGGTGAGGGTGGGGAGGGGACACAAGCCAGGCTGAAACTCAGTAGGATGAAGACTCTCTACCCAGCATTTTATCAGCAAATGTACAGTCACTAGAGAATAAATTTGAGGACCTGAGGCCAAGATTGCTGTATCGGAGGGAAATAAGAGACTGTTGTATTCTGTGCTTGAGTGAGACTCGGCTGTCTCCTAGCACACCAGATTCCGTGATCAAACTCGAAGGCTTCTCAGTTTCCCATATGGACTGAACTGTTGATTTGGAAAAGACAAAAGGTGGAGGTGTGTGTTTCATGATAAACTCTCGGTGGTGCTGCAATGTGGTGGTTTTGTCAAACTCCTGTTCCCCCGACTTTGGACACCTAACAGTCAAATGCTGTCCATTCTACTTAGCTGGAGAGTTCTCCTCCATAATCCTGGCCACAATTTACATATCACCAGCACCGACCGTAATCAAGCAATCGCAACACTGCATGAAACCTTCTCTAAACAAGGAACAGTCCATCCCAACTCATTTCAAATCATCGTCGGGGATTTCAACCAGGCTTGTTTGAAGAAATCCCTGCCCAATTACCATCAGCATATAACCTGTAGCACCAGAGATCCCATCACACTAGACCTCTGTTATACTAAGGTGAGGAATGCCCACCATTCCATGTCCAGACTGCATTTCAGTAAATCGGATCACTTGGCTGTCCTCCAACATGTGTCCAGGCAGAGGCTAAAGATAAGGATAAGGATAAGAAAGAGATGGTCACAGGAAGTAGAGGAGAGGCTACATGATTGCTTTTAGTCAGTGGACTGGGCTGTGTTCAAGGACTCATCTGTGGATCTAAATGATTATACAATGGTTGTCATGGTCTTTATTAAAACAATTGTAGATGAGTGTGTCCCTCTAAAATCATTCAGAGTCGACATGAAACATGGTCACAGGAAAGCAGCATCCATCATCAGGTACCCCCACCACCCAGGACATGCTCTTTTCTCACTGCTGCCATCAGGAAGCAGATACAGGAGCCTCATGACTCACAGTTTATTGTCTTTTGCATACACATTGAAGGCACAAGTTGGTTTGGTTTCTCATTGATTCATATTATTCTATGTATTTATTGAGTATGCCCACAAGGAAATGAATCTCACAGTTGTATATGATGATGTACAGTGCCTATAAAAAGTATTCACCCCCACGGAAGTTTTCTTGTTTTATTCTTTTACAACATTGAATCACAGCAGATTAAATTTAGATTTTTTGACACTGATCAACAGAAAAAGACTTTTTTGTGTCAAAGTGAAAACAGATAGTGATATAAATTCATTTACAAATAGTAAACACAAAATAACTGTTAATGCTACTGGGGAGGCTTTAAACTAGATTTGCAGGGGGATGGGAACCAGAGTGCCAGAGCTGACAGTGTGGCTGGGGTGAAAATAAATGATGTTAAAAGTTCAAGCAAATCCGCTAATAGAAAGGTTGTAAGTGGTGGTAAAAATCTTCTGAGGTGTATATATTTCAATGCCAGGAGTATTGCGGGGAAGGCGGTTGAGTTGAGGGCGTGGATTGACACGTGGAATTATGACGTTATAACAATTAGTGAAACTTGGCTACAGGAGGGGCAGGACTGGCAGCTTAATATTCCAGGGTTCCAATGTTTCAGATGTGATCGAGGCAGAGGAATGAAAGGTGGGGGAGTAGCATTGCTTGTTAGGGAAAATATTACAGCAGTGCTCAGGCAGGACAGATTAGAGGGCTTGTCTACTGAGTCCTTATGGGTGGAGCTGAGAAACAGGAAAGGTATGGCCACATTAGTGGGATTGTATTACAGACCACCCAATAGTCAACGAGAATTGGAAGAGCAAATCTGCAGAGAGATAGCAGGCAACTGCAGGAAACATAAAGTTGTGGTGGTAGGGGATTTAAATTTTCCATATATTGATTGGGTCTCCCATACTGTTAGGGGTCTAGATGGTTTAGAGTTTGTAAAATGTGTTCAGGAAAGTTTCCTAAATCAATATATAGAGGGACCAACTAGAGGGGATGCAATATTGGATCTCCTGTTAGGAAACGAGTTAGGACAAGTGACAGAAGTCTGTGTAGGGGAGCACTTTGGTTCCAGTGATCATAACACCATTAGTTTCAACTTGATCATGGACAAGGATAGATCTGGTCCTAGGGTTGAGGTTCTTAACTGGAAGAAGGCCAAATTTGAAGAAATGAGAAAGGATCTAAAAAGCGTGGATTGGGACAGGTTGTTCTCTGGCAAGGATGTGATCGGTAGGTGGGAAGCCTTCAAAGGAAATATTTTGAGAGTGCAGAATTTGTATGTTCCTGTCAGGATTAAAGGCAAAGTGAATAGGAATAAGGAACGTTGGTTCTCAAGGGATATTGCAACTCTGATAAAGAAGAAGAGGGAGTTGTATGACATGTATAGGAAGCAGGGAGTAAATAAGGTGTTTGAGGAGTATAAGAAGTGCAAGAAAATACTTAAGAAAGAAATCAGGAGGGCTAAAAGAAGACATGAGGTTGCCTTGGCAGTCAAAGTGAAGGATAATCCAAAGAGCTTTTACAGGTATATTAAGAGCAAAAGGATTGTAAGGGATAAAATTGGTCCTCTTGAAGATCAGAGTGGTCGGCTAAGTGCGGAACCAAAGGAAATGGGGGAGATCTTAAATAGATTTTTTGCGTCTGTATTTACTAAGGAAACTGGCATGAAGTCTATGGAATTAAGGGAAACAAGTAGTGAGATCATGGAAACTGTACAGATCGAAAAGGAGGAGGTCCTTGCTGTCTTGAGGAAAATTAAAGTGGATAAATCCCCAGGACCTGACAGGGTGTTCCCTCGGACCTTGAAGGAGACTAGTGTTGAAATTGCAGAGGCCCTGGCAGAAATATTTAAAATGTCGCTGTCTACAGGTGAGGTGCCGGAGGATTGGAGAGTGGCTCATGTTGTTCTGTTGTTTAAAAAAGGATCAAAAAGTAATCCGGGAAATTATAGGCCAGTAAGTTTAACGTCGGTAGTAGGTAAGTTATTGGAGGGAGTACTAAGAGTACTAAGAGGGAGTACCAAGGAGTTTTTCGAGGAGGTTACCAGGAAAGTGGATGAAGGGAAGGCAGTGGATATTGTCTACATGGACTTCAGTAAGGCCTTTGACAAGGTCCCACATGGGAGGTTAGTTAGGAAAAGTCAGTCGCTAGGTATACATGGAGAGGTGGTAAATTGGATTAGACATTGGCTTGATGGAAGAAGCCAGAGAGTGGTGGTAGAGAATTGCTTCTCTGAGTGGAGGCCTGTGACTAGTGGTGTGCCACAGGGATCAGTGTTGGGTCCATTGTTATTTGTCATCTATATCAATGATCTGGATGATAATGTGGTAAATTGGATCAGCAAATTTGCTGATGATACAAAGATTGGAGGTGTAGTAGACAGTGAGGAAGGTTTTCAAAGCCTGCAGAGGGACTTGGACCAGCTGGAAAAATGGGCTGAAAAATGGCAGATGGAGTTTAATACTGACAAGTGTGAGGTACTGCATGTTGGAAGGACAAACCAAGGTAGAACATACAGGGTTAATGGTAAGGTACTGAGGAGTGCAGTGGAACAGAGGGATCTGGGAATACAGATACAAAGTTCCCTAAAAGTGGTGTCACAGGTAGATAGGGTCGTAAAGAGAGCTTTTGGTACATTGGCCTTTTTTAATCAAAGTATTGAGTATAAGAGCTGGAATGTTATGATGAGGTTGTATAAGGCATTGCTGAGGCCGAATCTGGAGTATTGTGTTCAGTTTTGGTCACTAAATTACAGGAAGGATATTAATAAGGTTGAAAGAGTACAGAGAATGTTTACAAGGTTGTTGCCGGGACTTGAGAAACTCAGTTACAGAGAAAGGTTGAATAGGTTAGGACTTTATTCCCTGGAGCGTAGAAGAGTGAGGGTAGATTTGATAGAGGTATATAAAATTATGATGGGTATAGGTAGAGTGAATGCAAGCAGGCTTTTTCCACTGAGGCAAGGGGAGAAAAAAAACAGAGGACATGGGTTAAAAGTGAGGGGGGAAAAGTTTAAAGGGAACATTGGGGGGGCTTCTTCACACAGAGAGTGGTGGGAGTATGGAATGAGCTGCCAGATGAGGTGGTAAATGCGGGTTCTTTTTTAACATTTAAGAGTAAATTGGACAGATACATGGATGGGAGGTGCATGGAGGGATATGGTCCGTGTGCAGGTCAGTGGGACTAGGCAGAAAATGGTTCGGCACAGCCAAGAAGGGCCAAAAAGCCCTGTTTCTGTGCTGTAGTTTCTATGGTTCTATGGTTAACTGGTTGCATAAGTATTTAACCCCTCACCCTCCCCCTTAATATGACATACTAAATCATCACTGGTGCAGCCAATTGGTTTTAGAAGTCACACAATTAGTTAAATGGAGATCTGCTTTTGGAGACCTGTGTGCAGTCAAGGTGCTTCAATTGATTGTAGTAAAATTACACCTGTATCTGGAAGGTCCAACTGCTGGTGAGTCAGTATCCTGACAAAAGCCACTGAATATCCCTCGGAGTACAGTTAAGTCAATCATCAAGAAATGGAAATAATATGACACAGCTGCAAATCTGCCTAGACCAGACCATCCTCAAAAACTGAGTGACCGTGCAAGAAGGGGACTGGTGAGGGAGGCCACCAAGAGACCTATGACGACTCTGAAGGAACTACAAGCTTCAGTGGCTGAAATGGGAGAGACTGCGCATACAACTGTTGCCCGGGTGCTTTACCAGTCGCAGCTTTATGGGAGAGTGGCTATGAAAAAGCCACAGTTGAAAATAAAAACCTCACATGAAATCTTGCCTACAGTTTGCCAGTAGGCATGTGTGAGACTCTGAAGTCAGCTGGAAGAAGGTTCTATTGTTTGATGAAACCAAACTTAAGTCTTTTGGCCATCAGACTAAACGCTATGTTGGTGTAAGCCAAACACAGCACATCATCAAAAACACACAATCCGTAACGTGAAGCATGGTGGTAGCTGCATCATGCTGTGGGGATGCTTCACTGCAGCAGGCCCTAGAAGGCTTCCGAAGGTAGAGGGTAAAATGAATGCAGCAAAATACAGGGAAATACTGGAGGAAAACCCAATGCTGTCTGCAAGAGAACTGCGACTTGGGAGAAGATTTGTTTTCCAGCAAGACAATGACCCCAGGAATAAAGACAAAGCTACACAGGAATGGCTTAAAAACAACAAAGTTCATGTCCTGGAGTGACAACAAAATTAATGGCCTGGAGAGGCCAAGTCATAGTCCAGACCCCAATCCAACGGAGAATAAGTGGCAGGAGTTTAAAAGGGCTGTTCACTCATGCAATCTGGCAGAGCTAGAGCGGTTTTGTAAAGAAGAATAGGGAAAAACTGCGGTGCAAAGCTGACAGAGACCAATCCGCACAGACTCAAGGCTGTAATTACTGCCAGTATCGACTAAATACTGACTTAAAGAACATAAGAACATAAGAAATAGGAGCAGGAGTAGGCCATCCGGCCCGTCGAGCCTGCCTCGCCATTCAATAAGATCATGGCTGATCTGTCTGTAAATTCAGCTCAATCTGCCTGCCCTTCCCCCCCCATAATTCCCCTACTATGTGAAAATCTATCTTACTGTATCTTAAATATATTTAGCGAAGAAGCCTCAACTGCTTCCCTGGGCAGTGAATTCCACAGATTCACCACTCTCTGGGAAAAACAGTTTCTCCTCCTAAATCTTCTCCCCTGAATCTTCAGGCAATGTCCCCTAGTTCTAGTCTCACCTACCAATGGAAACAATTTTCCTACTTCTATCTTATTTTCAAAATTTTGTATGTTTCTGTAAGATCCCCTCTCATTCTTCTGAATTCCAGAGAGTATAGACCCAGGTGACTCAATCTCTCCTCATAGGTTAACCCCTTCATCTCTGGAATCAACCTGGTGAACCTCCTCTGCACTGCCTCCAAAGCCAGTATATCCTTCCTCAAGTATGGAGACCAGAACTGCACACAGTACTCCAGGTGCAGCCTCACCAGTACCCTGTATAATTGCAGCATGACCTCCCTGCTCTTGAATTCAATCCCTCTAGCAATGAAGGCCAACATTCCGTTTGCCTTCTTAATAACCTGTTGTACCTGCAAGCCAACTTTTCGCGATTCATGAATAGACATTCCCAAGTCCCTCTGCACAACAGCATGCTGCAATCTTTCACCATTTAAATAATAATCTGCTCTTCTATTATTCCTTCCAAAGTGGATGATCTCACATTTACCAACATTGTATTCCATCTGCCAGACCTTGCCCACTCACTTAACCTATCTATATCCCTCTGCAGACTCTCCACATCCTTTGTACAATTTGCTTTTCCACTCAGTTTAGTGTCATCAGCAGATTTTGCTACGCTACACTCAGTCCCCTCTTCCAAATCATCAATGTAAATGGTAAACAGCTGCGGGCCCAGCACCGACCCCTGCGGCACCCCACTCACCACTGACTGCCAACCAGAGAAACACCCATTTATACCAACTCTCTGCCTTCCATTGGTTAACGAAGCCACTATCCATGCCAATACACTTCCTCCGATTTCTAGCATCCATCTTATTTATAAGTCTCTTGTGCGGCACCTTATCGACCGCCTTCTGGAAATCCAAGTATACGATATCCATCTGTTCCCATCTATCTACTGCATTCATTATGTCCTCAAAGAACTCCAGTAAGTTTCTCAAACAGGACCTGCCCTTTCTGAATCCATGTTGCGTCTGTCTAATGGAACCACTCCTTTCTAAATGTTTCGATATTTCTTCCTTAATGACAATAAAGGGGTGAATACTCAAGCAATCGATTACTTTGTGTTTTATATTTGTAATTAATTTAGATCTCTTTGTAGAGATCTGTTTTCACTTTCTCATGAAAAAGTATTTTTCTGTTGATCAGTGTCAAAAAAGCCAAATTAAATCCAGTGCGATTCAATGTTGTGAAACAATAAAACATGAAAACTTCCAAGGGATGGGAGGGTGAATAATTTTTATAGGCACTGTATATGTATTTGATAATAAATTTATTTTGAACACTTCCAGCCCCCCTGAGCAGAACACAGACACCAAGCATAACCAGCAGAAGAAGTGCACATCTCCAACAGCCCGTCCACCACCCAGCTTGTCAAGTCTACTCTCCTTGTAGAGTTCTTCTGGCACCTTAGAAACTGAGAACTGGAGTAAATACAACTTACCTTGAGATTGCCCAAGATGGAAAAAAACATCAAATAAACTGTCATGTCTACAAGCAGGAAATAACCAAAGCTTTAAACTATGTAGAGGTGACAATACAACAGCCCAGACAGGTCACAGTGGTAGTTACTTCTCAAACACACCTGCAGTATCCTTGTACCATTTACCCATCTTGCTTCATATCCCTTTCCTTCAACTATACAACTAATCCTCAGATATTCACAAGCTTAATTTCAGTCCCTACATCTGGAAGTGAATTCCTCATTCTCACATCACTCAGAATAGTAAAACTCCTTCTGTTTTTTGCCTTAACTCTTCCGTATCTTGTATGTTTACTTGTCCTGCACTGCCCTGCTATGAACTGATCCATCCTATGGAAGAGGCACCAAACACAAACAAGTTAATCACATGGAAAATACATGGCTAGAGGTTAAGATCCAGCAAACATGACGTCTCCCCACAACAACACTGATAAGAGTCATAGAGCATTACTGTGCAAAACAGGTCCTTTGCTCCATCTAGTCTGGCTGAAACTGTAATTCCCACACTTGGACCATGGCTTTGTGCTAGGCAAATCATGTCTTACCACCTTGAATGAGTTTCCTGACAAGATGATGAGAGAGATTGATGAAGGTAGAGCAGTGGATGTTGTCTACATGGATTTTAGTAAGGCATTTAACAAAGTCTGTCATCGAAGGCTCATCCAGAAGATTAAGATACATAGGGTCCACAGCGAATTGGCTGTTTGCATTCAGAACTGTCTTGCATATAGAAGACAGCGGGTAGTGATCAAAGGGACTTATTCGAGCTGGAGGTCTGTGATTACCGGAGTTCCGCAGGGATCTGCACTGAGATCTCTGCTGTTTGTGATGTATATAAATGACCTGGCTGAAAATGCAGATGGGTGGGTTAGTAAATATCAAGATCAGTGGAGTTGTAGATAGTAAGAAGACAGGCAAAGGATACAGCGTGATATAGATCAGTTGCAGATATTGGCAGAGAAATACCAGATGGAGTACGATCCAGATAAATGTGAGATGTTGCACCCTGGAAGGGCAAATGCAAGAAACAGTGCACTGTTAGGGGCAAGAACAATGTTGCTGAGCAGAGAGATCTCGGGAGTCTCCTTTCGGCAGCCCAAGGAGTAAGACGCGTGTTGGTGCTACTCCTTCCATTTACAACTTGCTTTCCACTGCTAGTTTTGTTGAAACTTTGAATATTTATTACTTTTAGCAAAGGATTTATGATTTAATTATGATGGTTAGAACCCGAACTGGAATCGAATTAAGAGGTGGCAAAATCGTTTCTGAAGCTGAACAAACAAAGGAGTCAGAGGAAGTCTCTGCTCCAGAAAGAATGTTTTCTTTGGCGCAAGATATTAATACCAAGATCGGTACGGTGGACACCAAGATTGATAAACTGACCAATGCTAATGAAAAGCTTGAAAAAACCATCTCTGCTGTCCAGGAATCTTTGAGGAATCTGGAATTTCAATATCAAATGCTTAAAAAGGACAGTAATAGAATCGGAAAAGAACAGGAGACAGTGAATCAAGTGATTAATGAACAAGAATTAAAGATATCTACTACGGAAAAGAAAATTGTTGATGTTTCTTCGGAATGATTAAGAATTAAGAAGGGAACAATTGATCTGGAAAGCAGAAGTCGTAGGATGAATTTACGCATACTGGGTTTGTCTGATAACATGGAAACCGGTGAGCCCCTAAAGTTTTTTATGAACATGCTATACTCACTTTTTAGTGAGATACTCGAAGCTCCTCCGATGATAGATAGAGCTCACCGAGTCCTCTGCCCGAAGCCCTCTGTTGAGATGAAACCTTGCCCTGTGATTTTACGTTTGCATTACTTTACTACTAAAGAAGCAATCCTTCGAGATGCTAGGAGGTGGGGGAAGCTAATTTATAATGAAGTAGAGATTCGTATAGTTGAAGATTTTGCCCCAGAGATTTATGCAGAAAGAATTAAATATCGGGAAGTGTTGGCTGAACTTTATAAGAAGAACAATGATATATCAATGATCTGGATGATAATGTGGTAAATTGGATCAGCAAATTTGCTGACGTTAGAAAGGTTGGAGGTGTAGTGGATAGTGAGGAAGGTTTTCAAAGCTTGCAGAGGGATTTGGACCAGCTGGAAAAATGGGCTGAAAAATGGCCGATGAAGTTTAATACAGACAAGTGTGAGGTATTGCACTTTGGAAGGACAAACCAAGGTAGAACATACAAGGTAAATGATAGGGCACTGAGGAGTGCAGTAGAACAGAGGGATCTGGGAATACAGATTCAAAATTCCCTGAAAGTGCCGTCACAGGTAGATAGGGTCATAAAGAGAGCTTTTGGTACATTGGCCTTTATAAATCAAAGTATTGAGTATAAGAGTTGGAATATTATGGAGAGGTTGTATAAGCATTGATGAGGCTGAATTTGGAGTATTGTGTACAGTTTTGGACACCAAATTACAGGAAGGATATAAATAAGGTTGAAAGAGTGCAGAGAAGGTTTACAAGGATGTTGCCAGGACTTGAGAAACAGAGTTACAGAGAAAGGTTGAATAGGTTAGGACTTTATTCCCTGGAGTGTAGAAGAATGAGGGGAGATTTGATAGAGGTATATAAAATTATGATGGGTCTAGATAGAGTGAATGCAAGCAGGCTTTTTCCACTGAGGCTAGGGGAGAAAAAAACCAGAGGACATGGGTTAAGGGTGAAGGGGGAAAAGTTTAAAGGGAACATTGGGGGTGTGCCCTCTTCACACAGAGAGTGGTGGGAGTATGGAATGAGCTGCCAGACGAGGTGGTAAATGCGGGCTCTTTTTTAACATTTAAGAATAAATTGGACAGATACATGGATGGAGGTGTATGGAGGGATATGGTCCGTGTGCAGGTCAGTGGGACTAGGCAGAAAAATGGTTCGGCACAGCCAAGAAGGGCCAAAAGGCCTGTTTCTGTGCTGTAATGTTCTGTGTTCTATGGTTCTAACTGTCGTCCCTCTCTGTGCCATCCAGCTCATTTGAGAATTTCTCCGCCTAATGCTCACCCAAAATGGATTGACTCCCCAGAAGAGGCTTGGAAATTTATAAAGGAGTTTAAGCCTGACTTGCAAGCAATTTAAACACTTAATCCTTAGCTGGGAGTCGTTTGTAGCTGGATCGTTGAAAGTTTAATCTACCTTTTATGTCTGCCCAGACATCATTTTGGTTGTTTTATTTTTTCCTTTAGGTTTCACTTTTCTTCTCTTATACCTTGTTCTGTTTTTTGTTTTTTTGAGCTTATCTTTTTTCATTTTCTTTATCTTAATAAAAATATTTAGAATTGTTGTTTGCTTTAACACTCAATACAGATTTGGATTTATTATATGTATACTGTATGTACTTACTTTTTCCCTTGATTTGTAAAAATTTAACACTAGTCGTAACATATTATTTGGTTGGATCTATCTTTTTTTGAATATATGATTAATTTTTATTAAATGAATTTAAGATGGCTGCTGTTAACTGCGTTTTAACCTTTGCTAGACATAATATCAAACTATTTGGAATTTGTTTATTTCTTCATGTATGTGTTGTTGTGTCTTTAGTCAGTGGTGTTAACGTACAACTTTCTAAGAAGAGTCTGCCTATTGGAGACAGGGGTTAAGGGATCATAGTTTAGCATGCTGTCCACCTACTGGATGGCTCTCGGGCTTTGGGGAGAGCGGGCTGGGACTATTAGTTTAGGCTTTTTCGACTGGGCAGTCCTGAGAGGTTTTTCTGTCAATCATGTTGTTTTTTCTCTCTCTGATCGAATCCATAATTTGTTCTTCCCTGCGGGTTTGGTCTGTGCCGGTGCACTGACTTATTTTATAAAATCTTAAATTAAAGCCTTGTTATGGACGTTAATAAAATTAATATAATCTCTTGGAACCCGAATGGCTTGAACCAAACTATTAAGCGTAGAAAGATCTTTAAGAAATTAAGAACACTTCAAGCTGATATTATTTTTGCTCAAGAAACCCATATCCGTAGCGAGGATGAAGACTTTTTTTTAATTTTGGAGGGGCTCTCAGTGTCACTCTTCATCAGTAACTGAAATTAGAGGGGTATCTATTTTTATTAATTTTAAAATCCCTTTTGTACATTTTAATACTGTCACTGATTCAATTGGAAGATACTTAATTGTTACAGGTTTGTTATGCGGTCAAAAGATGGCTTTGGTGTGTGCGTATGCACCTAATGTAGATAGCTCTGAATTTTTTAAGAAGTTATTTTCTGCATTGCCGATTTTAAATGAATGTAAGCTGATTATGGGCGGTGAATTTAATGTCTCAATCCTTCGATTGATAGGTCACCAACCAATCCGTGGCTTCCTGATAAGGCTGCGACCTGTATTAATTCTTTTTTACCAGAATATGGTTTGGTTGAGATTTGGAGATTTCTATATCCTCAAGATAAAGATTTTTCTTTTTTTTCACATGTTCATCATAAATATTCAAGAATTGATTATTTTTTGTTGGATACGCGATTGGTGCATTTTGTTGATGACTGTGTCTATGATGCTATTGCGTTGTCGGATCATGCGCCCACGAAACTAATACTGAAGTTCCCTGATAATATACGGAATGCATCTCAGTAGAGATTTAATGCTACACTGCTGCATGATTCAGCATTTATAAGTTTTATTAGAGAGCAAATTTCTCTATTTTTTGAATTAAATACAACTGAAGGTATGTAAAATTTGGTTATTTGGGATGCGATGAAATCTTTTCTTAGGGGACAGATAATCTCACATTCAGTAGCTTTAAGAAGGAAAACTAAAGTGGAACTTTTAGTGATTACTAACAGGATTAAAGAAATAGATAACGTTTATTCAGTAACACCTGGTGAAGATCTATACAGTATAAGGAAAGGTTGGAACTTCAAACACAGCATGATCTGCTTTTTCTCATTGAGCAGCAACTTTTGAAATCTAAAAGTCAATTTTATATACATGGGGATAAGTCAGGTAAATTGTTGGCCGGTCAACTTAAAGCAACTATGGCTAGAAGGCAGATTTTGAAAATATGAAGAACTAATAGAACAGAAACGTCAGATTGTCAGGAAATTAATAAGGTATTTCTCAATTTTTACTCTAACCTTTATATATCTGAATTTCCAGATAATACTACTTTTATGAATAGATTCTTGCAAAGATTGAATATACCCAAAATTTCTATTCAAGATATGAATACATTAGATGCCCCTATTAAATGAAAGGAAATAGCAAGGGCTATATCCTCTTTTCAATCAGGTAAAGCTCCAGGACCGGACGGATTTATAGTAGGACATTTTAAGACTTTTACTGAAATACTTACACCTCATTTGTGCCAAATTTTCACTGATTCTATATCCGCTGGGATCCTTCCGAAAACTTTTTATGAGGCATCAATTTCATTAATTCCCAAAAAAGAAAAAGATTTATCTGAATGTGCCTCTTACAGACCAATTTCCTTATTAAATACATTAATGATCTGGATGATGGGGTGGTAAATTGGATTAGGAAGTATGCAGATGATACTAAGATAGGTGGAGTTGTGGATAATGAAGTAAGTTTTCAAAGCTTGCAGAGAGATTTAGGCCAGTTAGAAGAGTGGGCTGAAAGATGGCAGATGGAGTTTAATGCTGATAAATGTGAGGTGCTACATTTTGTCGGACTAATCAAAATAAGACATACATGGTAAATGGTAGGGCATTGAAGAATGCTGTAGAATGGAGGGATCTAGGAATAATGGTGCATAGTTCCCTGAAGGTGGAATCTCATGTGGATAGGGTGGTGAAGAAAGCTTTTGGTATGCTGGCCTTTATAAATCAGAGCATTGAGTATAGGAGCTGGGATGTGATGTAATGTTGAAATTGTACAAGGCACTGGTAAGGCCAAATTTGGAGTATTGTGTACAGATCTGGTCACCGAATTATAGGAAATATGTCAACAAAATTGAGAGAGTATAGAGAAGATTTACTAGAATGTTACCTGGGTTTCGTCTCCTAAGTTACAGAGAAAGATTGAACAAGTTGGGTCTTTATTCTTTGGAGCGTAGAAGGTTGAGGGGGTCTTGATAGAGGTATTTAAAATTATGAAGGGGATAGATAGAGTTGACGTGGATAGGCGTTTCCATTGAGAGTGGGGGAGATTCAAACAAGAGGACATGAGTTGAGAGTTAGAGGACAAAAGTTTAGGGGTACCATGAGGGGGAACTTCTTTACTCAGAGAGTGGTAGCTGTGTGGAACGAGCTTCCAGCAGAAGTGGTTGAGGCAGGTTCGATGTTGTCATTTAAAGTTAAATTGGATAGCTATATGGACAGGAAAGGAATTGAGGGTTATGGGCTGAGTGCAGGTCGGTGGGACTAGGTGAGAGTAAGCATTCAGCATGGACTAGGAGGGTCTAGATGGCCTGTTTCCATGCTGTAATTGTTATATGGTTATATTAAATGTGGATTCTAAAATTCTTCCTAAGATTTTGGCTTGCATGCTCAAGAATATTTTACCTAAGGTTATTTCTAAGGATCAAAATGGATTTATTAAGAATAGATATTCATATTTTAATATTCAGAGATTATTGAACATTATTCATTCCTCTCCATCGAAAGAATCCGAATGTGTTGTTTCCCTTGATTGCAGAGAAAGCCTTTGATAGGGTAGAGTGGTCTTATTTATTCGAGGTCTTAGAAAGATTTAATTTTGGTCCAGGTTTTATTTCCTGGATTAAGCTGATCTATCAAGCTCCTATGGCGGCAGTTATAACTAACAATCAAAAATATCCTTAGTTTAAGGTATACCGAGGTACCCGGCAGTGTTGTCCTCTTAGTCCGCTGTTATTCAACCTGGCTTTAGAACTTCTTGCTATTGCTCTTCGGGACTCCAACAAAGTTCAATGTATTAAGTGAAGAGATAAAGTGCATAAGGTTTCGTTGTATGCAGATGACTTGTTAGTTTATATTTCAGATCCTAACAAATCTATTCCTTCTATGTTATCTATATTTTCTGAATTCATTTTTTCCGGATATAAATTAAATTTGCACAAAAGTGAGTTATTTCCTATTAATAACTACTTGGATCAATATGATCAAATTCCTTTTAGCATTGCTAAAAATAACTTTACTTATCTTGGTATTAAAATTACCAAAAATTTTAAGGATCTGTATAAATATAACTTTCTTCCATTAATTGAATACATGCAACAAATACTTTCTAAATGGTCTCCTATGACATTATCATTAACTGGTCGGATTAATGCTATTAAAATGCTACTGAAGTTCTTATATGTATTTCAAGCAATCCCTTCCTTTGTTCCTAAACTGTTTTTTGATAGAATAGACTCTAAAATTTTATCTTATATTTGGAATAATAAAATTCCTAGATTGAGTAAACCTCTATTGCAGAAAGTTAAAAAAGCATGGTGGTATGGCTTTGCCAAATTTTAGAATGTATTACTGGGCAATTAATATTCAATATATTTTGTTTTGGATTCATTATTCAGACATACATGACTGTCCTTTATGGGTGGAAAACTCAGTGAAGGGGTATTCTTTGGCCTCTTTACTGGGAGCTCCTCTTCCTTTTTTGCTTTCTAAGATTGGTAGTTGAGACCTCAATCCCATTATTAAACATACATTAAGAACTTGGTTTCAGTTTCGTAGATTTTTTGAGTTTAATAACTTTGTTCTTTCTAGTAAAATCCATCTTAATTATTTTTTTAAACCATCAATTTCCGATCAGAGCTTTTTAATTTGCAAAACCAAAGGAATATAACTTTTTTAGATTTGTTTATTGTGGATTGTTTAATGTCTTTCACTCAGTTAGTGGACAAATATGACTTAACTAATGCACACTTTTTTAGATATTTACAAATTAGGAATTTTTTAGTCATAGTCATAGTCATACTTTATTGATCCCGGGGGAAATTGGTTTTCGTTACAGTTGCACCATAAATAATAAATAGTAATAGAAATAGTAATAGTAATATTACTATTAATAAATAGTAATAGTCATAGAAATAATAAATAGTAATAGAATAGTAATAGAAATAGTAATAAATAGTTAAATAGTAATATGTAAATTATGCCAGTAAATTATGAAATAAGTCCAGGACCAGCCTATTGGCTCAGGGTGTCTGACCCTCCAAGGGAGGAGTTGTAAAGTTTGATGGCCACAGGCAGGAATGACTTCCTATGACGCTCTGTGCTGCATCTGGGTGGAATGAGTCTCTGGCTGAATGTACTCCTGTGCCCACCCAGTACATTATGTAGTGGATGGGAGATATTGACCAAGATGGCATGCAACTTAGACAGCATCCTCTTTTACATAGTTTATTTCCAAATTTTCCCTCTGCTTATCCACCCAATATGATGGATACTCTTTTTCAGGTTAAACCATTTCATAAAGGACTGATAGCTATAATTTATAAATGGTTATTGAATTTGCGAAAGGTATCGAAGGATAAAATTAAAGGGTATGGGAATTGGAATTTCGAGAGTCACTTTCAGATAATCAATGGGATAACATTTTTTATGTGGTAAATACTTCATCTATTTGTGCCCATCACTCCTCGATACAGTTCGAGGTAGTACACCAGGCACGTATGTCAAAGGATAAATTAGCCCGTATTTTTCCCAATATTAATCCTATTTGTGACAGATGTAATATTGAGTTAGCTACTTTAACTGATATGTTTTGGTCTTGTATCAAGATAGGTAATTTTTTGGAAAGATGTCTTCAAAACTTTATCAAAAGTCTTGAATTTGGACCTACAACCGAACTTATTTACAGTAATTTTTGGGATCATTCCAACGGAAGCAGGTTATATTCCTGTTTCCGCTCAATGGATGATAGCTTTTACAACTTTATTGGCTAAGAGAGCCATTTTACTTAAATGGAAGGATTCTAATCCACCTACTGTTTTTTTATTGGCTTTCCTCCAATATGTCCTGTCTAAGTTTAGAGAAAAGAAGAAGTCGGACATTTGATACATCCTTTAAATTTGAAGAAACCTGGCGTTCTTTTATTCAATATTTTCATAAGGTTTGATTTATTGCTCTTCCAGTTGCTTTCTCGAAACTTTGGATTTGATCAGTAAGTTTCCCTTTTTTCTTGCTTTTACTCTTCAGTATGGGCTGCCTTATTTTTCCCTTTTTCTTTTTTTTTACCTTTTGTTTATAGAGAATAGTGGGGTTCTTTTTTAATATATATGAAAAGAATTATAGAAGTTTCTTTATCTTTTTTTCTTTTTATGAAATGATAAGAGGAGAATTATCTTATTATTATATGTTATTAGATTAATACTATGTATGATCTTGATAATGTTTATTTTACCTTTTATATGTATTGTTATCGATATAGATACTTGATATAATTCTCCTCTTGTTTGTACTTTCATAAAAATTAATAAAAAGATTGATAAAGAAAAGAAAGAAAGAGAGATCTTGGGGTCCAAGTTCACTGCTCCCAGAAAGTGACCACACAGGTTGATAGGGTGGTTAAGAAAGCTTATGGAATGCCTGCTTTTATTAGTCGAGGCATTGAGTTCAAAAGTCATTGGGTTATGTTGCAACTTTGTAGAACTCTGGTTAGGCCTCATCTTGGATATTGCCTGAGTTCCGTTGCCCCACAATAGGAAGGATGCTGAGGCTTTGGAGAGGGTGCAGAAGAAGTTTACCAGGATGCTTCCTGGTTTAGAGGGTAGGTGCTATCATGAGTTGCTGGAGAAACTTGGGTTGTTTTTTCTGGAGTGGGAAAGGCTGAGGGGAGATCTGATAGAGATGTGTAAGATTATGAGAGACATAGATAGAGGAGACAAGGAGTACGTTTCCTAGGGTGGAAATGCCTAATACCAGAGTGTATGCATTGAAGGTGAGAGGGGTTAGGTTCACAAGGGATATGAGGGGTAAGTTTTTTACTCAGAGAGAGGCGCATGCCTGGAGTGTGCTGCCTAGTATGGTGGCAAAGGCAAGTACATTCAAAGCTTTTAAGATATATTTAGTTGAGCACATGAATATGAGGAAGATGGAGGGATATGGACATGATGTAACTGGGCAATTAACCATGTGCAAAAGACAACGAACTGCAAATACAAAAAGTAAGAATTAATAATAATAATAAACAAATAAGCAATAAATATTGAGAAAATGAGATGAAGTGTCATTGAAAATGAGTCCATAGGTGTGAGAACATTTTAGTAATGGGGCAAGTGAAGTTGAATGAAGTTATCCCCTCTGGTTCAAGAACCTGATGGTTGAGGGGTAATGACTATTCCTGAATGCGGTGGTGCAAGTCCTGGATTATGGATGGTGTTTTCCTGTGACAAGGCTCTGTGTAGAAATGTTCAATGGTAGGGAGGGCTTTACCTATGATGGACTGGGCTGCATCCACTACCTTTTGTAGGATTTTCCATTGAAGGGCATTAGAGTTTCCATACCAGGCTGTGATGCAGCCAGTCAATATACTCTGCACTACACATCTATAGAAGTTTGTCAAAGTTTGAGATGACATGCTCCTTGGTCTTGCTGACATTGAGTAAGATGTTTTTATTCTGGTACTGTTGCAAGGATGTGGCTGGGGACGAATCCAAGTGCAGGACACAGGTGTTGAGGCAGAGTCATGAGGCGTTAGCACCGCCGCGAACGGGGATCTGATATCCAGGAGAGTCTTTACACAGAGACAAGGGTCACGTAGCGTATCCAGGAAACGATGCGGAACTTAGAACTGACAGTTCTCAGGAATCAGGTTTACTCACAGTCGGGTTGACCAACGAACTGGCAGCTCCTTGTTGTGATCACAGGGTCTTTATCCTGCATTTTCTGATGGAAACCAGGTGTAAGTAAACTAGCAGCAATTGGAAATCGAACGACTGAAATTAGGGCATAATCAGGGAGAAAGCAGCGTTAAAGGGGAACAGCCAAACGGAACCATGACAGGTACCACTCAGCCAGATTTTTTATCTCCTTCCTGACTCATCATCACCTTTGATTTGGCCAACGACAGTGCTGTCATCAGCAAACTTGAATATGGCATTGGAGCTGTGCTTAGCCACACAGTCACAAGTGTAAAGCAAGTAGAGCTTGAGGTTTGTACACAACCTTGTGGTGCACCTGTGCTGATGGAGATTGTGGAGGAGATATTGCAAAACCGAACTGACTGAGGTCTGCAAGTAAGGAAATCGAGGATTCAATTGCACAAGGAGGTGCAGAAGCCAAAGTCTAGAAGCTTATTGATATGTTTTGAGGCAATGATACTATTGAATGCAAAGACGTAGTCAATGAAGAGCATCCTGAGCTATGTAGTTTTGCTGTCCAGATGTTCCAGGGTTGAGTGAAGAGCCATTGAGATTGCGTCTGCCATGGACCTGTTGCTCCGGTAGGCAAACTGAAGCAGATCCAAGATGCTTCTCGGCTGGGGAGGGGGGGGGGTGCGGGGATTGATATGTTTCATCACCAACCTCCCAAAACACTTGATGTAAGTGTGGGTGTGGGGGCTACTGGATGATCGTCACGGAAGCAGGTTACCATGTTCTCCTTTGGCCCCAGTATAAATGAAACCTGCCTGAAGAAGACAGATACCTCAGACTGCCAAAGCAAGAGGTTAAAGAGCTCAGAGAACACACCAGCTAGTGATCAGCACAGTTCTTTAGTACTTGGTCAGGAACCCAGTCTGGGCCAGATGCTTTTCATGGGGGTCACCCTCGTAATGAATGCTTGTACATTGGCCTCAGGTACTGAATTCACGGAATCTCTGGGGGCTGTGGGAGTTTGTGATGGATCCTCCATCATAATTTTCCTGGTAATCTCCTCAAAAAACTTATATACATAGTCCCTTAGAAGGGAAATTGCTACATGTATTACTTATCCCCTTTCTCTCTCCTGACGGTCACCCAGTTTCCTGTGTCCTGCAGTCCTTAAAAGAAAATGGGATTTCACTTTCATTTACTGGTCAAAATACTGTAGAATTGTTGCATTAGATACAAATGGGTAAGAGTTACCTTGATTCCCACAGAATGCTATGACATTCCCAACACAGGAACATGAACAAGAGAAAAATTGTAGATGCTGGAAATCCAAGCAACACACACAATGGAAAAAAAGTACAGTCGATTGTTCAGGACTCCTGCCAAAAGGTCTTGGCCCAAAACATCGACTGTACTTTTTTCCACAGATGCTGTCTGGCCTGCTGAGTTTTGTGTGTGTCAACAGGAAGACGAGGAGTCTGCTCCATCATTCATCAAATCATTTCTGATTATTTACCTCAGCATCATTTTCCTTTCGGGTCAGGGGACCTACACAGAGGTTTGTTCTTTACACAGAAAGTGGTGGGTATGTGGAATCCCCTGCTGCTGGCGTGCTTTCTTCGCAATTGCAATAATATATTGGGCTCAGGATAGATCTTCAGAGATGGTGACACTTGGGAACATGAAATTGCTCACTCTCTCCACTGCTGACCCACAATGAGGACTAGTGTGTATTCCCTTGAACACTTCCTGAAGTCTACAATCAATCCTTTGGTTTTCCTGCTGTTACATGCAAAGTTGTTGCGACCCAAGTCAACCGGCCGATCCATCTCACTTCTGTATCCGAGAATCAGCCCACTATTTCCCCATGTTTCACAGATGGTGATGAGAATATAGAACTTGCTGCCATATGAAGGTGGTGATATTCGTAAGTTTGAGGGTAACCTTGGTCTATCGATAAAAGAACAGAGAGGAATCATGGGAGAGTGGAAGGGAAGTTGTTTGGAGAACAAACACTGACAATGACCAGCTGGACCCAATGACCCAGCTGTGGGGTGCATCCCATGTCACTTAGTCCTATTCTATCTAGGAAAAGAAACCTACTTGTTTTTAGAAATGGCATTGAAAGTACAGAAGTTCAGGAGTGAAATTAAAGGCAAAATTGGGAAAGCAAAGAGGTGCTGTGTAAAACCAAAGAACAAAAAAAAATCGAGGAAACAACAGAGTTTATTTGGATTAATAAAGGATAAAATGTGTCTGTAGGTGATGGATATGAGTGAAGTTTTAAAAATACTTTGCATTTGTCTTCACTATAGGGTTGAGGGGAGTGTGGGAAAGATATGGGAGATGAGGGAGAGGTATGAGAGATGAGGGATGTGGTGGAAGGTGAGGGAGAAATTTGGGAGATGAGTAATGAGGTGGAAAATGAGGGAGAAGTGTGAAGGATGAGGGATAGGGTGGAGGGTGAGGGAGATACACTGAGACATAGAAGCATAGGAATTCACAGCACATTGCAGGCCCTAGAATTTCCCTACCACATAGCCCTCTATTTTTCTCAGCTCAATATACCTACCAAAGAGTCTATTAAAAGACCATATTACAAATGTATATCCACTTCTACCAGCTTTGCTGGCAATGCAGTCACGCACCCACCACTCTCTGTGTGAAAAACCTACCTCTGACATCTCCCTTGTACCTGCTTCCAATCACCTTAAAACTCTGCCTCCTCATGTTAGCCATTTCAGTCCTGGGAAAAATCCCTCTGGCTATCCATATGATCAATGCCTCTCATCATCTTATACACCTCTATCACGTCTCCTCTCATCCTCTGTCGCTCGAAGGAAAAAAGGCCAAGTTCACTCAACCTATTCTCATAAGGCATGCTCTCCAATCCAGGCAATGTGCTTGTAAATCTCCTCTGCACCCTTTCTATAGTATCCACATCTTTCCTGTAGTGAGGTGACCAGAACTGAACACAGTACCCCAAGTGGGGTTTGACCAAGGCCTTATATAGCTGTAATGTTACTTCACAGATCTTGAACTCAATCCCATGGTTGATGAAGACTAACACACCGTACACCTTCTCAACAACACTGTCAACCTGCACAGCAGCCTTGTGTGCCCGATGGACATAGACCCCAAGATCTTACTGATCCTCCACACTGCCAAGAGTCTTACCATTAATATTATATTCTGTCTTCAAATTTGACCTTCTGAAATGAACCACTTTACTGGGTTGAACTCCATCTGCCTCTTCTCAGCCTAGTTCTGCATTCTATTGATGTCATGCTATAACCTCTGCCAATCCTCCAGACTACCAACAACACCTCAACTTTTGTGTCATCAGCAAACCTAACAACCCACCCTCCTACTTCCTCATCCAGGTCATTTATAGAAGTCACAAAGAGCAGCGTCCCAGAACAGATCCCTGCGGAACACGATTGTTTACCATCCTCCATGCAGAATACAATCCATCCACAATGACCCTTTGCCTTTTGTGGTCAAACCAATTCTGGGTCCACAAAGCATAGTCTCCTTGGATCCCATGCCTCTTTACTTTCTGAATGAGCCTCACATGGGGAACCTTATCAAATGCCTTACTGAAATCCATATACACTACATCCATTGCTTTACCTTCATCAATATGTTTTGTTATATCCTTAAAGAATTCAATCAGGTTCGTAAGGCATGACCTGCCCTTGACAAAGCCATGCTGACTATCCCTAATCGGATTATGTCTTTCCAAATGCTCATAATGTCATGGTCCCGTCCATGAAGTCCGCATTCTGGTTCACGGTCCGGTCCGTCGATTCCTTATTCCAGGTTTTCCTGTTTTTCCTTGTTCCTTTGGGTGCCTTAATTGAGGCACCTGATTCTCGTTGTGGGCTGGCACATAAATACCTCTCAAACCAAGGATTCCCTGCTGGACTGTTCTCTTCCCTTCTGAAGCTTTGCCTGCAACCTTGGCTGTATCCCCATCAAGTTCAACCGCTGGAGTGAGACTGGAGCCTTGCCATGCCAAGAGAAGGAACTATCTATTGTTGAGTTTGGTACTGCCTCTTTGTGTCCCCATGTTTAGTGTCTGTGTTCTGTGTATAAGTCCTGGCCCTATGTCCTGTGTTCCCCAAGGAGGGGTCCTGGTTCTGTGTTCTGGTGCTCAAGTCCAAGGCTCTGTGTTCCTGTGTTCCAAGACCAAGTCCAGGCACTGTGTTCCAGCCCTGAAGTTCCTCGCCCAGTCCTGTGCTGGGGATTCCCCATCCTGTGCTGGATCGTCCCCATCCAAAACCTCAACTGTTCCCTTGGCAGTCATCCCGGCCCTGCATCCTAGAAAGGTTCCCGGCTCCGTACCCAAAAGCCTAACCAAGCTGAGCCCAAGAACCAAGCCAAACCTAGTTCAAGAGCCATGTCCTGCCCAGGAGGTACCTCGCCCTGTACTGGTGTACCTCATCCTGTCCTGTAGCCACATCCTGTCCTTGCCAAGATCCTAGACCCGGGTTCCGGCTCTGAGTCAAGACCCAGGTTCCGGGTCCTTGTCCAGACTCTGGTTCCGGAGTTCCGAGTTCCTAGTCCAGGCTCCTAGTCCCTTGTTCCTAGTTCCACGTCCGGATCCCGTGCTTCTAGCCCAAGTCCTAGCCCAGGCCCTGAATCCTAGTCTTGTCCAGAGCCTGTGTCATTGTCCAGTGTCGTTTCTTCCTGACTCACCTTGCTAACTTGATAATCCTAGTCCTGTTCCTAGAACTTCAGTGTCTGTGCCTTGCATTTGGGTCTGCATTCAGTGCCCCCTTATGACACATAAATCCCACCACTCAGGATCTTCTCCAATATTGTGCCTACCACTGAAGTAAGACGCACTGGTCTATAACTTCCCGGGTTATCTCTACTCCCTTTTCTAGAATAAGGAAACAACATTTGCAATCTTCCAATCCTCTGGTACTTCTCTATCACTCAACCCTATTGATGATGCAAAGATCATTGCCAGAGGCTCAGCAATCTCCTTCCTCACTTCCCACGGTAGCTGGGGCTTATCTCATCTGGTCCCAGTGACTTATCTAACTTTACCTTTCAAAAGCACCAGCACATCCTCTTTCTTAATGCCTCAAGTATTTCAGTCCGTTGTAAGTCATCCCCACAATTCCCAAGGTCCTTTTCCCTGGTGAATACTGTAGCAAAGTATTCATTTAGTATCTCCGCTACCTCCTATGACTCCATGCACAGTTCCAGTCTCACTCCTGATTGGTCTTATTCTCACATGGCTCATCCTCTTGCTCTTCACATAATTGTAGAATGCTTTGGGATTTTCCTCAATCCTTCTCGCCAAGGCCTTCTCATGGCCCCTTCTGGCTCTCCTAATTTTATTCTTGAGCTCCTTCCTGGCACCCTTGTAATTTTCTAGTGCTCTAGAGCCTAGTTTCTTGAGCCTTTCATAAGCTTTCCTTTACTTTTAACTAGATTTTCTACATTGTCCATACACCATAAGATAAAGGATGGGGTGAAGGGTGAGGGAGAGGTGTGAGGGATTAGGAATGAGGTGGAGGGGAAGGATGAGTGGAGGGTGAGGGAGAAGTGACAGAGGAGATGGGGTGGCAGATGAGGGAGGGGTGTGGAAGATGAGGGATGGAATGGATGGTGAGGGAAGGATGTGGGAGATTAGGAATGAGGTGGAGGGTGGGGGAGAGGTATGAAGAATGAGGTGGAGGGTGAGGCAAAGTTATGAGAGGTGAACGATGGGGTGGAGGGTAAGGGAGAGGTTGCAGATGAGGGATAAAGTGGAGGGTGATAGGGGTGTGGGGGGTAAGGGAGAGGTTGCAGATGAGGGATAAGGTGGAGGGTGATAGGGGTGTGGGAGGTGAGGGATAAGCTGGTGGGTGAGGGAAAGATGAAAGAGATGAGGAATGAGGTGGAGAGTGAGGGAGAGATGACGGAGATGAGGGATGAGGTGAGGGAGATGAGGGATGAAGTGGACTGGAGGGTGAGAAAGAGGTGAGGGTGGGGAGGGCGAGGTGGAGTTTGAGAGAGATGAGGGACAGGATGGAGGAAAGAGGAGAGGGAGGAGGGCAGAAAGAAGGGGAAGAGGTGTCAGTGTTACAGGTAACGAGGAGGTTTGTGAAATATTGAATAGAAAAAGCACAAGAACTCTTTTTATTATATGTATAAATTACCGAGCTCAGATGAAATAATTCCAGACCGTTACAGGGAGCAAGTTCGGAATTCTGCTAGGATTTAAAAGCCAATCTGAAAGAAGACGCAATTGAAGTGGATGAGATTGTAAGCCTAGATGGTGTAAATAGGAAGGCTCCATTCCCCACAGAGAGGGGCACAAACTAGTCGCATAAATGCAAAGTGGTCGGACAGGAGAAAAATATCGTCAGCCGACTGACTGCCAGAGACTGTGTGGTCTCGTTTAAACAGGTGCAGGGAAGAAAGGTGAGCCGGGTTCCGGACCGAGTGCGGAGTGGAGAGCATTTCTCCCACCCGCACCGACAGGCTGCGCTTCTGTGTGTAAAACTGAAGTAGCAGCAGGAAATTCAAACGGAAAAGGAAGCGAGTACCACTGTCTCTGTAAGTTGTGGCACCGAGCGAGTTGGGAGCGCAGTCCATTGGAAGGAGTACTTGGGCTGTGCGCTACTCGCCTGCCTCTGCCCGGCTGTGCGTTAAATCCGGCGTCCATGTATCGTCCAAAGGGGTTTCGCCTCTGTCTCCTGCTCCTGAACAGTCTCCATGCCTTATCTGCGGAGCCGAGCTACCGGTTTGAGACTGACACCAATAACATCGCAGTGAGCGCCAGCGACGGCGGCAGGGTGTATGTGGCCACCAACAACTCTCTGTACCAGTTCAACCGGAGCCTGGCGCTGGAGATGAGGGTGAGCACCGGGCCGCGGTTGGACGGGCCGTGTGCGCAGAGCAAGGGTTGCTGCGTCCCCTGGAGGTACACCACCAACGTGAACAGGATCCTGGTGGTGGACGAGAAGAACAAACATCTGCTCACCTGTGGCACGGTAAGGGGGGGCGCCTGCGAGTTGCGTCAACTGGGCAACATCAGCGACTTCAAGGAGGACATTATGGGCCGAGTGGCCACGCAAGATCTCCGAGCCTCCACCGTCGCTTTCCCAGTCAGATTCGGTGGAAAGTCTTACGTGCTGACGGCCGTCACGGCCACCGGCGAGGATAGCAGGTTTGTCCCCCAAAGCTGCGTGGGCAATAGCAGTTACTACGCGATAGACAGAACGCAGGTCTTTCAGAGATTACTGGAGGGATCGGACTTTCTTCATTATGACATCAGTTTTGAAGAACCGATTGCCTATCTTCCGTCTTCCGTGGAGCACCAATTTGTCCAGGGTTTCTTTTGGAGGAACCGTATCTACATTTCACTCAATACCAACATCCTCGGCCCCCAGATTTTCTTCGCGGAAGCTCCTCTGTTACAGTCCGACGCTGTGGTCGATGTATCCTGCCGACTGACCGGGAATGGAAATCTTCAGGTTCTATCATCCGCCCATATCCGGACCCCTCTCTCCCAGTCCTTCATGGCTGTAGTCTTCTCTAGAAAGAAACGACCCCAGCACAATGCCCTTTGCGTTTACAACTTGGAGCAGCTTAGCCGGTACAAAGGCGCGGAGAAGGTAAGTTTGCTCTTGGTCATAATTTAACCCAGGTCCCACGGTTAACATATCGAATTAAGGGCAAATAAATCACTAAAGCGGAGTCTTTCCTTGGCGTACACCAGCATTTGTCAAATAAACTTCCTGAATCCCAAGAGCACTCTGCTCATTTGAGCAGTGAGACCTGATGGACCGGTCAAGTGTGAGTAAATGGACAACAGATTAGCAGGCAGCATTTCGCGATAAAATTAGCTTACTAACTCACTGCAGAGACCCACATTAATGGTCCAAGATTACGGCCAGTAGACCATGCGACAGAGTGCAGAATTAGGGCATTCGTCCCATCGAGTCTGCTTTGCCATTCCATTGTGACTGATTTATTTTCTCTATCAACCTCGTTCTCCTGCCTTCTCCCCTTTGATACCCTGACTAATCAAGAACTAATCAACCTGTTTTAAATAGACCCTGTGATTTAGCCTCTGCTTCTGTCTGTGGCAATGAATTCAAATCTTGGTTGGGAGCTGAGGAATTTAACTTTATTTAATTAAATCAGGACTATCAACAGAGACGTTAATACTTGCTCATTATTTGGACCCACTGTGGCACTGTGATTTCACTGATTTAATTAGGAGAGAGAAAAGGGGAAGTTTTAGTTCTGGGCCCTGTGGAGATTGTGAAACTTACAGGCAAAATAAGGAAGTTTTTTACAGAACCAAGAATGCAAGGCAGCAGAAAACCTGGTTCAGTGTGGAAGGGGCTGGAGTGACATGAAAAAAAATTAGGAAGGCAATGAGGGTGCAAGAGAAATGTTAGAGGGCATGTAAAAGAGACCGTCAGGCCTTGGAAGGAGAGGGGATTAGAGGGATGGTGCTGGTAAAAACAGAATGAGAGAATGCACTCACACAATCTTTTTCCTGTAACTGGGAAAGCTAACAGTTTCATATTGTTTAACAGAAGCAGAAGTTTTGATTTACAGGGAGCTCAGGCTAAGACAATATAAAATTCATTAGGATAAAGCGTATAAGATGATGAGAGGCATTGATCGTGTGAATAGTCAGAGGCTTTTTCGCAGGGCTGAAATGGTTAGCACAAGAGGACACAGGTTTAAGGTGCTGGGGAGTAGGTACAGAGGAGATGTAAGGGGTAAGTTTTTTACTCAGAGAGTGGAGAGTGTGTGGAATGGGCTGCCGGCAATGGTGGTGGAGGCGGATACGATAGGGTCTTTTAAGAGACATTTAGATAGGTACATGGAGCTTAGAAAAATAGGGGGCTGTAGGTAAGCCCAGTAAGGTAGGGACATGTTCGGCACGAAGGGCCTGTATTATGCTGTAGGTTTTCTATATTTCTATGTTTCTAAAGCTAGAATTTCCTGTACAGTTCTGGTCACTAAAATTCAGGAAGGACTGAAAGCACCACAGGAGACAGTTTGTGAGAACTTTGCCAAGATTAATGAATGCTGGTTTGGCAGAAAAAGACAATTAGACTAATACAGTTTGCCTTCCAACACAGCTACTGAGGGGAGAACTTCCTCAGTAATGAGAGGCCCAGACGGTACAGGAGGGGCTGAGTTCCCTCAGCAGTGAGGTCTATCAAAGTGGGCATCAAACTAAATTAATTGTTGGAAGTTGTTCCCAACCGTCCCGGAGGTGCCACCTCACCCGTCCACTGAAAATTCGGAGTAAGGATATTAAGGTCCAGAAACTGGGTTTGAATTTTAACGCTAAGAAGAGGCTCACACTTAGGAACAGTGTGTAGAAGAGGATGCATAGGTGTGTTTAAGAAGGATAAGAAAAATTCATTTGTGCATTATGTATGATGTGTGTGATCATGGTCTTTCCATGACCATGATTGTTCTTGGCAAACTTTTCTATAGAAGCGGTTTGCCATTGCCTCCTTCTGGGCAGTGTCTTTACAAGCTGGGTGACTACAACCATTATCAATACTCTTCCGAGATTGCATGCCTGCTGTCAGTCGTCTCATGACCAGACACCAGCTGCTCCTATGGCTTCACGTGACCCTGATCGACGGGGGTGGAGGGCTAAGCGGGTGCTACACCTTGTCCACGAGTGACCCGCAGGCTGCAGAGGGAAGGAGTGCCTCACACCTCCTTTGGTCAAGATGTGTCTCCACCCCACCGCTCCAGAAAAGGTAGTGAAGATATAATTGAGTTCAACATTCAGTGTCCTTTTGCAAGAGATGCTGAACTGAACCTTCATCTCCTATTTCAGGGATGTATTAGATCTCACGGCATAATTGGAGGGGAGTTTTTATTACGAGTGTCCTAGACAATACTTCTCCCACAGCAAAAGCCATTAACAGAGACGAGGTGCTTTCTTTGGTTTAGGAGTGCCTTGATTTTACTAGACAGAAATATTGAAGGACAACAGCAGTCTCCCGGGTCAAAACATTTACAAGTTCCAATTTGTCCTCAGAATCTGAATCTCAATCAGATTTACTATCACTGACATACAGTACAACACATATAAACACTATAAATTACGTTAAGAAATATTGTATCTATAATAAAATAACTAGGGCATAAAGAGAGCAAACACAGTGAGGTAGTGCTCATGGGTTCATTATCCAGTCAGAAATCTAATGGCAGAAGGAAAAGGTTGTTCCTAAAACATTGAGTGTGTGTCTTCAGGCTCCTGTACCTCCTCTCTGATGGTAGTAATGTTCTGGGTGATGGGGGTCCTGAATGCTGGATGCTTCCTTTCTGAGGTATCACCTTTTGAGGGTCTCCTTGGTGCTGGGGAGGTTCGTGCTCATGATGGAGCTGGCTGAGTTTGCAAACATCTGCAGCCTTTTCTGATCTTGTGCAGCGGCCCCTCCAAACCAGTTGGCGATACAATCAGAATGTTTTCTATGGTACATTTGTAGAAATTTACTAGTGTCATTGTGACATACCAAACTCTTCAAACATGTGATGAGATATAGCCACTGGCATATTTACTCCACATTCTTTTCTGAGAAGATGTGGAAATGTTTGGATTTGAATATCAGTGCAGTCAGGATTTATCTCTGCAGCAGTGGCAGAATATCTGTAAATCATAGAATGGATGGAAGGACATTCCAAAGGACGGCATAATAGGTAGCGCTTAGCACAGCACACCAGCTTTAAGATTGAGGTTCCACTCTTACCACTGTCTGTTAGGAGTTTTATGTGTTTGTGTGGGATTTCTCCAATACTCCAGTTTTCTCCTACATGCCAAAAATGTATGGGTCTCGGACAGACAGCCCTGATGAAGAGTCTTGGCCCAAAATGGCGACACTTGCAGTCTGCCTTCAGCATGTCCCTGGTGTAAGTGACACATTTTACTGTATGTTTCGATGTTTCGATGTACATGTGACTAATAAATCCAATATCTAATCTCTCTCTCAGTTCACCAAAAAGTCCATGCAGCTCTATACTAAAACAATTCAGCTCGTCCCACATCCCTGTCCTCTCTCCAGAGCTCGGTAACATTTTCTTTCAGGTAACAATTCAGTTGCTCTTTGGTTGCCAGGCTGGAATCTGCCTCCACTGGATTATCCCCTGGCAGTTCACTACAGATCCTCAGTTTTCACTCTGTAAAATATCTTACCTGCTATGATTTGTGTTTCAACTACCAATCACTATCATTCTACACCCTCTAGCTTGTGACTTCTCCACCAATGGGAACAGTTTCTCTCTGTCAACTCTGTCTTAACACATCCTACTTTTAAATACTTCAATCTTGACCCCTTACCTTTGATTGCCCCTGTCCCCTCCCAATATTTTAGAAAAGACAGAGAAGCAGATAAAAGGGTTGGGATTGGTGAGGAGGGGAGTTTTGCTATTCATCAGGGACGATATCTTAATGGTACTCTGAGTCTATATGGGTAGAGCTCAAAAATAAGAAAGAAGCAATCACTCTGGCATTATACCACAGAACCCCCTAATGGCCACCAAGAAACTGAGAAACAGATATGCAGATAGATTAGGGAAGGGTGTAAAAACAAAAGGGTCTTTGTAATGGGTGACCAACTTCCCTAATACAGACTGAGACCTCCTTAGTGCAAGGGCTTTAGATGGGATAGAATTTGTTAGGTGCATCTAGGAGGGTTTCTTAAATCAACCTTTAGAGGCCAGCGAAAGGAGGGGCCATATCAGACCCCTGGTGTTGGATAAAGAGCCTGGCCAGGTGTTTGAGAGTGGAAACAGTTAGGGAACTCTTTCAGTTTTAAGATAGCTATAAATAAGGATAAGCATGGAGAGTATTAAATTGGAACAGGGCAAATTGATAGAGCATCAGGCAGGAACTCAGGAAAGTTAATTGGGAACAGCTGTTTTTTGGTAAGATCACATTTGACATGTAGAGGGTGTTTAATAGCCCACTGCACAGAGTAGGGGACGGCACAGATATGTTCCAGTAAGAAGAAAGGACAAGGATATTGAATGTTGAGGTTGTGAAATAGAAGATGTATGTCAGGTTTAGGATGCCAAAATCAAACAGAGCTGTTGAAAATTAAGAAGCCGGAAAATAACTCAAGGAGGTGAATTAGGAAAGCTAGGAAGGGCAATGAAAAGTCCTTGGCAAGTAGGATTAAAGACAATCCCAAGGCATTCTGTACATACATCAAGTGCAGGAGAGCAACTAGGGAGCAGATAAGGCCACCTGAGGAATAAAGTAGGGGACATGTGCTTGGGATGTGGGTGAGGATAAATGCATTGCATCAGTATTTACAAAGGAAAGGCCATGGAGGGTAGGAGGATCAGTGTAGAGTGTGCTTATTTGACAGGGCATTTCAAGATCAAGAAAGAAATAGTATTGCATCTCTTAAAGAGCAATGAGGTGGATAAGTACCCAGGGCCTCATGCGATAAACCCCAGGTTATTGAGAAAGGCAAGAGATGAGATTGCTTGGGCCTTGACCGATATCTTTGTGTCCTCTCTAGCACAGAGAAGGTCCTAGAGGACTTGCAAGTCATGGCTTGGCTTCGCAAACGAAGATTTAGGAAGGGGGCTGCCCACATCTGCTTTAGGCTGGCTGGTGGCTGACAAGGCCAATACGGGACAGGCAGGTCCAGCCACAGCGGCTGCAAGGGAAATTCTGTTCTGAGTTTGGTGATGCTGTGTCACGGTTCTTCCTCCTTCTCCTTTTGTCCTCAATGCCAGCCCTGCGTGCATTCTCGAAAGAGGAGACAGAATGGTGAACGGTGTGTCGCCAGGCCTCACAATCGGAGGCTAGGTTAGACCACTGGTGATGGTCAATGTGACAGGCACCAAGGGATTTCTTCAAAGAGTCCTTGTACCTCTTCCTCGGTGCCCCTCTGTCATGGTGGCCAGTGGAAAGTTCGCCATACAGCACAATCTTGGGCAGGCAACAATCCTCCATCCTGGATGGTGGTCAGTACAACGGCTCTGTACACGCTGATCTTTGTGCCTTTCTTCAAATGCTTGTTGTTCCAGACACTTTTGTACAGCCTGCCAAATGTGCTGTTTGCCTTTGCCAGTCTGTTGTCAATCTCCTTGTTGATCTTGGCATCTGACGAGATGGTGCACCCCAGGTAGCTGAACTGGTGGACCGTCTTCAGCTCTACCTCACCGATGGTGATGCGGGGAGGGTGGTAATCTTCCTGAGGTGCGGGCTGATGGAGAACTTCTGTGTTCTTCAAGCTGACTTCCAGTCCGAAGAGCTCAGCAGCCTCCGCGAAGCTGGATGTTATACGCTGCAGGGCTGTCTCTGTGTGGGCAACAAGGGCAGCATCATCAACGAAGAGTAGCTCTCGGATGAGTTGCTCCAATGTCCTGGTGTGGGACTGTAGTCGCCTCAGGTTGAACAGGCTGCCATCGGTGTGGTATCGGATGTAGACACTGTCCTCGTCATCAAGGTCTTCTGTGGCCCTTTCGAGCATCATGCTGAAGAAGATGGTGAAGACAGTCGGCACGAGGATGCAGCCTTGCTTTACTCCATTGCCTTTTGGGAAGGGTTCTGAGAGGTTGTTGTTGTGTCTGACTTGGCCACTGTCATCTTCATGTAGCTGGATGACAATGCTTAAGAACTCAGGGGGTCATCCCAGTCGTTCCATGATTTGCCACAGACCTTCCCTGCTCATGGTGTCGAACGCTTTGGTAAGGTTGACAAACGTCATGTATAATCCCTTGTTCTGTTCCCTACATTTCTCCTGGAGCTGCCCGAGAACAAATACCATGTCGGTGGTGCTCCTGTTGGTTCTGAAGCCATACTGGCTCTCTGGGAGGTGTTCTTCTGAAATGATGGGCACCAATCTGTTCAGGAGTACTCTTGCGAGGATTTTTCCTGCGATAGAGAGCAGAGTTATCCCCTGGTAATTGGAGCAGTCGGACTTTTCCCCCTTGTTCTTATACAGGGTGATGATGACTGCATCACGGAGGTCCTGTGGTAGTTTACCTTGTTCCCAGCAGCAGACAAAGAACTTGTGGAGTTTGGTGTGTAGCACTGGACCCCCGTGCTTCCAAATCTCAGGTGGGATTCCATCAGCTCCCGCTGCCTTGCCACTTTTCAGCTGCTCTATGGCCTTGACTGTCTCTTCTAGGGTTGGAATCTTGTCCAGTTCTGTTTTCTCTGGCTGTTGTGGGATGTGATGAATTGTTGAGTCTTCGACGCTGAGGTTAGCACTGTAGAGAGTCTGGAAATGTTCCGACCACCGGTTCAGGATGGACACCTTGTCTGTGAAGAGCGCCTGACCGTCTGCACTGCGCAAGGGACTCTGGACCTGGTGCGAAGAGCCGTACACTGCTCTCAGGGCTGCATAAAACACTCTGTAGTCACTGGTGTCTGCACAAAGCTGAGTTCTCTTTGCAAGGTTGGTCCACCACACATTCTGAATCTCTCGAAACTTGCGCTGGAGGTTGCTGCATAGGAGGTGGAATGCTGCTTTCCTATCAGGACAAGACAGCTGAGCAAGGTGCACCAGCAATTCTTAGATCTCCTGGTTGTTTTCAACGAACCAGTCCTTGTTCTTCTTTGTGGAAAACCCTAGGACTTCTTCAGAGGTTTGCAGGATGGTGGTTTTTAGGTGTTCCCAAAGCACTTCTGGAGGGGAGTCTATAGGGAAACTGGGATTCTAAAGCCTTGACTGAAGATTCGTCTGAAAGTCAGCTTTCACTTCAGCTGACTGGAGGCTGCCAACCTGAAACTTCTTCCTTGGAGCATCTCCTCTCTTTGGCTTGGGTTTGAAATGGAGATTGAGTTTGCAGCAGACAAGACAATGGTCCATATGACACTCTGTGCTGGGCATCACTCGGGTGAGTAAGACGCCCCAAAGGTCTCTCTGGCACACCAAGATGTAGTCTATGAGGTGCCAATGTTTGGACTGAGGATGCATCCAGGTTGTCTTCAGACTGTCTTTCTGCTGAAAAATGTGTTAGTGATGGTGAGTTGCTGCTCCACGCAAAACTCTAACAGAAGGCACCCATGTTTGCCAAGTGCTCCTTTCCAGGCTTCTGAATCTTGGCCGACTCTGGCATTGAAGACACCAAGGATGAAGACCTTGTTGTCTGCAGGGGCGTTCCGTACGAGGTTGAGCAAATCAGTGTAAAACTTGTCCTTTTCTGTAGGATACACTTGAAGAGTGGGGGCGTAAACACTGAAGAGTGTGGTGTGCTGCTTGGTTCGAAGTGGGAGGCGCATGGAGATGGTGTGGTCGGAGTGACCCGTTGGCAATTTTTCAAGTTTGGAGGCAATGGAGTTCCTGACCATAAAGCCAACGCCAGAAAGGCGTTTCAGTCTCTGGCTTGCCTGACCAGTAGAGGGTGTAGCCGGCACCATGTTCTTGAACGTTATCTTCCTCTGGGAAGTGGACTTCACTGACAGCAGCGATGTCAACATTCAGTCTTGAAAGTTCATGCACAACTGGAGCGGATCATCGTTCTGGGCGACCACTGTCTGCTGTATCGAGCATGGTTCTGATGTTCCAGCTTGCGAGCTTTAGCCCTTACACTCCTTGTGAGGCAAGTGTGTACCTTTTCCTTTTTGTTGTTGTTCAACCGCATTTGAGGATGCCTGTTGACTGTGGCTAGCCAACTGGGGGAAATGGAAACAAGCTTTGGTTAGGCCCCCTTTTCTAGGCCCCTCTCCGTGTGGAGCAAGCAGTGCTGTCCCGAGAGAAGGCTGCTTGGTCATTCAGGGTGCTGCCAAATGATATCGTCGTCTTCGGGGTCAACATCAGATGACCCATACACCTGAACTGCCTGCGTGCCGGATCAGAGCTGCGGCTTCCAGTGTCATCTTCCACCTGCCATTTTCACCCCTTTCCCATCGCTGCAGGGCTTGACGAATGGTCGGGGAGGATGGTCGTAGATGTGGGCGTGTCCTTTGGCCTGCGCAATGGTATTTTAGGTGGAGTGCAGTGTGCGTGGTACTGGCCCTACCCTTTACATCCGGGGTTCATCTGCCATAGCCTAGCAAGCTGGGACGGTGACAGCGAGGTCCTCGGGTTGTAGAAGTTACTTCAGAGTGTTCTTCTCCGAGATGGATGGCCTGGCAAGGGTAACAGGCCCCACCTGCCCGGGTTTGGATTCAGAGTTGTCCTTCTCCTAGGCTGGCTGCCAACCAAGGCTAATGAGCCCAGCCTACCCAACCAGTTATACTGCCGGACACTCGGTCGCGCCATGACGTAGCAAGCTCGGTGGAAACGGGGGGCACCGACGAAAAGGTGTTGCTATGGACACAGTAATGTAGGAGAGGCCATTTGCAGTGGCCTACTGACTAGCAGGCCAGACAGTGACCACGCGGTGATCACTACACCGGGAAAGGAGAGGCGATGTATTGCGCGTACACTTTCCCTGGGTGAGCGGGACGTCAGGCCCAGACCTCACCCGCCCCCCTTGCAAGTACCTGATGTTGTTCCAGTATTCAGTAAGGGAAAGGGGAATAATGCTGGGAACTATAGACTGCTGGGTCTCATGTCAGTGTTTGGAAAGATACTGGAGAGAATTCTAAGGATAGAAGTAATGAGCATTTGGAAAACCATTGCCTAATTAGGGAGATCCCGTGTGGCTTTGTGCAGGGCAAGTTGTGTTTTATAACTTGTTTGGGTTTTTTGAGGAGGTAATGAAGGTAGAGCTGTGGATGTTGTCTACATTGATGTTTGAGAAGATCCCTCATGGGAGGTCTGCAGAAGATTACGAGTCATGGGATTGTTGGTGAATTGGCCATCGGGATTCAGAACTTGCTTGCCCATAGAAGTCTGAGGGTAGTGGTTGATAGGACTCATTCTAGCTGATGTTCTACAGTGATCTACACTGAGATCTCAGCTGTATGGGATATATATCAATGACCTGGTTGAAAATGTAGATGTCTGAGTTAGTAAGTTTGCAGATCATGGACAGATTGGTGGTGGTGTGGGTAACAGAGAAGACTGAGAAAGGATACAGTGGTTTAAAGATCAATTGTCTATTTATTTATTTAGAGATACAGTGCAGGATAGACCTTTCCAGCCCAACAACCCATTGATTAACCCAAGCCTGATCATGGAACAATTTACAATGACCAATTACCCTAGTTAACTGGTACGTCTTTGGCCTGTGGGGGGACACTAGAGAGCCAGAGAAAACCCACGTGTACAAGGGAAGAAGGTGCAAACCTTCTTACAGGGGACTCTGGAATTGAACTCTGAACTCTGATATAATAGCACCATGCTCTCTGCTATGCTAACGTGGGGAATATAGGCAGAGATATGAAACATAAGATAATTGATTGCATAAGTATTCACCTCCTCCCCCACCCCCTTTAATATGACACACCCAATCATCACTTGTGCAGCCAATGGGTTTTGGAAGTCACATGATTAGTTAAATGGAGATCTGTTTTTGGAGACCTGTGTGCAGTCAAGGTGTTTCAATTGATTGTAGTAAAAATACACCTGTATTTGGAAGGTCCAACTGCTGGTGAGTCAGTATCCTCGCAAAACGTACACCATGCAGTTAAAAGAACACTCCAAGCAACTCTGCAAAAATGTTATTGAAAAGCACAAGTCAGGAGATAGATACAAGAAAACTTCCCAGTCACTAAATATCCCTTGGAGTAAGTACAGTTAAGTCAATCATCAAGAAATGGAAAGAATATGACACAGCTGTAAATCTGCCTAGAGCAGGCTGCCCTCAAAAACTGAGTGACCACCTCGTGCAAGTAGAGGACGAGTGAGGGAGGCCACCAAGAGACCTATGACAACTCTGGAGGGGTTACAAGATTCAGTAGCTGAGATGGGAGAGACTGCACATACAGCAACTGTTTATCAGGTGCTTCACCAGTCGCAGCTTTATGGGAGAGTGACAATACGTGCAAGAAATAGAATGATACGTGCAGGAAATAGAATGATAGGTACATTATGTAGGCAGAAGGGATTAGTTTAGTCAGGGATTTTGATGACTAATTTAATTAGTTGGGCACAACATCATGGACCAAAAGGCCTGTTACTGTTCTATGTTCTGTGAAGGGCAGCACAGTAGTGTAGTCATTAGCACAATGCGTTACATTACCCACAACCAGAGTTCAATTCCTGTCACGGCCTGTAAGGAGTTTCCACATTCACCCTGTTACTGTGTGGGTTTCCTCCAACAGTCCAAAGACCTACTGGTTGGTAGGTTAATTGGTCATTGTAAATTCTCCCGTGATTAGGCTAGGATTAAATCAGGGGATTGCTGGGCAGCATGGCTCAAAGGACCGAAGGGCCTGTTGTGCGCTGTATCTCAATAAATAAATAAATAAATTCATTCATTCATTCTGACTCTCTTGTTCAGGGACTGGCCCTGGACCCACAGTGGGGTGGGAGAGAGGTATTTGGGGTTGCTAGAGGCCACATGCACAGGCATATGACCCCAAGTTATTCTGTGCTTCTGTGCAATTACCGCTAGAAAAGAGCTCTAGAAAATTACAAGGGTGGCAGAAAGGAGCTCAGGAATGAAATTAGGAGACCGAGAGGGGGCCATGAGAAGGCCTTGGCGAGCAGGATTAAGGAAAGTCCCAAGGCATTCTACAAGTATGTGAAGAGCAAGAGGTCACACTCTCGTCATCAGGGACTACCAACATCCAGGTCACGCTCTCATCATCAGGGACTACCACCATCCAGGTCACGCTCTCATCATCAGGGACTCCCACCATCCAGGTCACGCTCTCATCATCAGGGACTCCCACCATCCAGGTCACGCTCTCATCATCAGGGATTACCACCATCCAGGTCAGGCTCTCATCATCAGGGATCCCACTGTCCAGGTCATGCTCTCATCATCAGGGATCCCACCATCCAGGTCATGCTCTCATCATCAGGGACTCCCACCATCCAGGTCATGCTCTCATCATGAGGGACTCCCATCATCTAGTTCATGCTCTCATCATCAGGGACTCCCACCATCCAGGTCACACTCTCATCATCAGGGACTCCCACCATCCAGGTCACACTCTCATCATCAGGGACTCCCACCATCCAGGTCATGCTCTCATCATCAGGGACTCCCACCATCCAGGTCACACTCTCATCATCAGGTACTACCACCATCCAGGTAACGCTCTTATCGTCAGGGACTCCCACTGTCCAGGTCATCGACCCATCATCAGGGACTCCCACCATCCAGGTAACGCTTTAATCATCAGGGACTACCACCATCCAGGTCATGCTCCCATCATCAGGGATTCCCACCATCCAGGTCACGCTCTCATCATCAGAAATCCCACCATCCAGGTCATGCTCTCATCATCAGGGATCCCACCATCCAGGTCATGCTCTCATCATCAGGGACTCCCACCATCCAGGTCATACTCTCATCATCAGGGACTACCACCATCCAGGTCATGCTCTCATCATCAGGGACTCCCACCATCCAGGTCACACTCTCATCATCAGGTACTACCACCATCCAGGTAAAGCTCTTATCGTCAGGGACTCCCACTGTCCAGGTCATCGACCCATCATCAGGGACTCCCACCATCCAGGTCACGCTTTAATCATCAGGGACTACCACCATCCAGGTCACGCTTTAATCATCAGGGACTACCACCATCCAGGTCATGCTCCCATCATCAGGGATTCCCACCATCCAGGTCACGCTCTCATCATCAGAAATCCCACCATCCAGGTCATGCTCTCATCATCAGGGATCACACCATCCAGGTCATGCTCTCATCATCAGGGACTCCCACCATCCTGGTCACACTCTCATCATCAGGGACTCCCACCATCCAGGTCACGCTCTCATAATCAGTGACTCCCACCATCCAGGTCATGCACCCATCATCAGGGACTCCCACCATCCAGGTCACACTCTCATCATCAGGTACTACCACCATCCAGGTAACGCTCTTATCGTCAGGGACTCCCACTGTCCAGGTCATCGACCCATCATCAGGGACTCCCACCATCCAGGTAACGCTTTAATCATCAGGGACTACCACCATCCAGGTCATGCTCCCATCATCAGGGATTCCCACCATCCAGGTCACGCTCTCATCATCAGAAATCCCACCATCCAGGTCATGCTCTCATCATCAGGGATCCCACCATCCAGGTCATGCTCTCATCATCAGGGACTCCCACCATCCAGGTCATACTCTCATCATCAGGGACTACCACCATCCAGGTCATGCTCTCATCATCAGGGACTCCCACCATCCAGGTCACACTCTCATCATCAGGTACTACCACCATCCAGGTAAAGCTCTTATCGTCAGGGACTCCCACTGTCCAGGTCATCGACCCATCATCAGGGACTACCACCATCCAGGTCATGCTCTCATCATCAGGGACTCCCACCATCCAGGTCACACTCTCATCATCAGGTACTACCACCATCCAGGTAACGCTCTTATCGTCAGGGACTCCCACTGTCCAGGTCATCGACCCATCATCAGGGACTCCCACCATCCAGGTCACGCTTTAATCATCAGGGACTACCACCATCCAGGTCACGCTTTAATCATCAGGGACTACCACCATCCAGGTCATGCTCCCATCATCAGGGATTCCCACCATCCAGGTCACGCTCTCATCATCAGAAATCCCACCATCCAGGTCATGCTCTCATCATCAGGGATCACACCATCCAGGTCATGCTCTCATCATCAGGGACTCCCACCATCCTGGTCACACTCTCATCATCAGGGACTCCCACCATCCAGGTCACGCTCTCATAATCAGTGACTCCCACCATCCAGGTCATGCACCCATCATCAGGGACTCCCACCATCCAGGTCACACTCTCATCATCAGGTACTACCACCATCCAGGTAACGCTCTTATCGTCAGGGACTCCCACTGTCCAGGTCATCGACCCATCATCAGGGACTCCCACCATCCAGGTAACGCTTTAATCATCAGGGACTACCACCATCCAGGTCATGCTCCCATCATCAGGGATTCCCACCATCCAGGTCACGCTCTCATCATCAGAAATCCCACCATCCAGGTCATGCTCTCATCATCAGGGATCCCACCATCCAGGTCATGCTCTCATCATCAGGGACTCCCACCATCCAGGTCATACTCTCATCATCAGGGACTACCACCATCCAGGTCATGCTCTCATCATCAGGGACTCCCACCATCCAGGTCACACTCTCATCATCAGGTACTACCACCATCCAGGTAAAGCTCTTATCGTCAGGGACTCCCACTGTCCAGGTCATCGACCCATCATCAGGGACTCCCACCATCCAGGTCACGCTTTAATCATCAGGGACTACCACCATCCAGGTCATGCTCCCATCATCAGGGATTCCCACCATCCAGGTCACGCTCTCATCATCAGAAATCCCACCATCCAGGTCATGCTCTCATCATCAGGGATCACACCATCCAGGTCATGCTCTCATCATCAGGGACTCCCACCATCCTGGTCACACTCTCATCATCAGGGACTCCCACCATCCAGGTCACGCTCTCATAATCAGTGACTCCCACCATCCAGGTCATGCACCCATCATCAGGGACTCCCACCATCCAGGTCACACTCTCATCATCAGGGACTCCCACCATCCAGATCACACTCTCATCATCAGGGACTCCCACCGTCCAGGTCATGTTCTCATCATCAGGGACTCCCACCATCCAGGTCATGCACCCATCATCAGGGACTCCCACCATCCAGGTCACACTCTCATCATCAGGGACTCCCACCATCCAGGTCATGCTCTCATCATCAGGGACTACCACCATCCAGTTCATGCTCTCATCATCTGGGACTCCCACCATCCTGGTCACACTCTCATCATCAGGGACTACCACCATCCAGGTCACACTCTCATTATCAGGGACTCCCACCATCCAGGTCATGCTCTCATTTGCTGCTGCCATTGGGAGGGAGCTGCAGGAGCTTGGGTCCCAGCCCACCCGGTTTTGGAAACGTTGTTGCCTTTCCGCTGTTGAACTCCTGAACCAGCATGGATAACTTCACTTTCCTCACCACTGAACTGATTCCACAACCTATGGACTCACTGTCAAGGACTCTACAATTCGTGTTCCCTGGATTATTTATTTATTACTTCTTTTTATTGTATTTTCAATGTTTGTCTTCCTTTGCACAGTGGTTGTCAGTCTTTGTGTTTTTTCATTGATTCTGTTGTATTTCTTATTCTGCTGCAAGAAAATGATTCTCAGCATAGTATATTGTGATGTGTACTTTGGACTTTTGAACTTTGAAGTAATGGACAATGCCCATATAATGCTCTTAATTGCATTGTAGTCATGAACTGTATAGACATGACAGGTTATATATCGGACAATTGTTTGTTTCTAGAGGAATTCCTTTGGGGCATCGTGATAGCCTGGCTGTTCATGTAACGTAATTTTAGCGCTAGCAACAGAGGTTCAACTCCTGCCACGGTCTATAAGGAGTTTCTATTCCCTACCCCCACCCCAATAACTGTGTGGGTTTCCTCTGAGTGCTCTGGTTTTCTCCCACAAACCAAAGGTGTACAAATTAGTAGGATAATTGGTGACATGGGTATAATTGGGTGGCAGAGGCCCATTGGACCAGAAGAGCCTGTTACCGTGCTGTATCACTAAATAAAATTTAAAACTACCCCTTTGATGAACACTTTGCTAATGTTGTGCATTGACAAGCTGCTATGGAAAGTTTGATTGCAGGGACCCAGGGAGAGCTGAGTAATTGGATACGCAATTGATGATGGGAAGCAGAGGGTGATGGCAGAAGGTTGCTTTTGGACTGGAAGCCCATGACTAGTGATGTTCCCCAGTGAACAGTGCTAGGGTTGTCGTTATTTTTCATCTACATCAATGATTTGGATGCAAATGAACAAAGCATGGTTAGTCAATTTGAAGATGACACTAACATGGGTGGTGGTCATTAACAGTGAGGGTGGCTCTCATTATTACAGAGTGATCTCAGTCAGCTAAGTGGGCTGAGGAATGGCAAATGGAGTTTAATTCAAACAAGGGCAAGGTGTTGCATGTTGGGAAAGCAAATTAAGGTTAGGAGCTCCAAATGAGCATTATGGCCCCTGGGGATGTTGTAGAACAGAGGGACCTGTGGGTATAAGTGCATGGTTCCCTGAATATGGGATTGCAAGTAGACAGGGTGGCCAGTATGGCCTTCATTGGTAAGTGAATTGAGCATAAAAGTTGGGATGTTACATTGCAGTTGTACAAAACGTTGGTAATACTGCATTTGGAATATTGACTTCAGTTTTGGATGTCCAGTTATTGGAAAGCTGCTATTAAGCTGGAAAGAGTGCAGAGGAAATATTCAATGACGATATACCAGGACTTGGGGAGTGAGCTGGGATTTTTTTCAATGGAGCATAGGAGAATGAAGATCTTATAGAGGTGTAGAAAATCATGAGGGGCATAGACAGGGTCAATATGTACAGAGTTGGGGAATCAAGAACTGTTGGAAAAAGGTTTAAGATGAAAGGAGAGAGATTTTGTTGAAACTGGGGTGAGAAATCTTTCACCCAGAGGGTAGTCAGGATATGCAATGAGCTGCCAGAGGAAGTGGTTGACCACATTTAAAGGTACTTGGACAGGTACGTGGACAGGAAAGGTTTAGAGAAATATGGACCAAACACTGTCAAATGGGAGTAGGTTAGATGGAAATCTTGGATCATTTGGACCATGTTGTGACTGGAGAATCTGAAGAAGTTGATAAATATGGAAGTGTTTATTCATCATGAAAAACAGGCATTTGCTTGGAGATCCTCTTGGTAGAGTTTCCTAACCTCAAAGTATACCAAGACTTTATATACTTGAGGAAATTGGTGATGGTAGAAAATTCAATGTAATTTCAACAGCTACAATGACTTGCTTACTTCAATATTTTCTGCCTGACAAGTGATGCCTTTGAAGTACGCATTTACAGTAGAAGCACAATGCAGTTGATAAGATGCCTTGAAGGTTCAAATGTCTTTTCTGGGGCAAACTGATTCATATAGGTTGTTATAAGCTTCTAAGGACTGAGAATCTAAATGCCCGAGATTCATGTTGTGAGAACTGACTGCCACAGGAAACAGTTGAGGCCAGTTCATTGGCTATATTTAAGAGGGAGTTAGATATGGCGCTTGTGGCTACGGGGGTCAGGAGGTATGGAGGGAAGGCTGGGGCGGGGTTCTGAGTTGGATGATCAGCCACGAGCATAATAAATGGCGGTGCAGGCTCGAAGGGCCGAATGGCCTACTCCTGCACCTATTTTCTATGTTTCTATGTTTGATATGCTAGGTGATAATATCAGACTGCTTTGCAAGCTTCCTTGAATTTGGATACTATGGTACAAATAACTCAGCCCATAGTTGTCTGGTTCGTTACAAGTCAATTAACATAACCCCATTGTCTAATGTTTGGTTGAAGCTTATGAGAACTACCTCTTAACAGCCAGCCTGTGCTGTGGGCCTGCAGTCTGTGTTCTGTTAAACAATACGGTTTGTTTGCAAAGCTGTCCTTTTAAACTCAAACTGATCACTGCTTGCCATCTACAAGAAGAAACGAAGAATGGTTCTCGCTTGAATTGATACCTGCTACATCAGAATCAGGTTTAATATCATAGAACTATTTCATGAAATTTGTTACCTTTGTAGCAGCAGTACAATGCAATACATGGTAAATATAGAAAAAACTGAATTACTATTAGTATATGTATGTATATATAATAGTTAAGTAGTGCCAAAACAGAAATAAATTTTAAAAAGTTAATGAGGTAGTGTTCATGGGTTCAATGTCCATGTAAAAATTGGATGGCAGAGGGGAAGAAGCTGTTCCTGAATCACTGAGTGTGTGCCTTCAGGCTTCTGTACCTCCTTCCTGACAGTAGCAATGAGAAGAGGGCATGTCCTGGGTGGTGGGGGTCCGTAATGTTGGACGTTGCCTTCCTGATACACTGCTCCTTGAAGGTGTCTTGGATACTACAGAGGCTCATACCCAGGATGGAGATGACTAATTTTACAACTTTCTGCACCTTGCTCTGATCCTGTGCAGTAGCTGATCCACCCCATCCCCCATACCAGATGATGATGCAGCCAGTCAGAGTGCTCTCCACAGTACATCCGTTGAAGTTTTTGAGTGCTTTAGGTGACGAACCAAATCTCCTCAAACTCCTAATGAAATATAGCCACTATCTTTCCTTCTTCATAGCTGTATCCATATGCTATGTTCATATAACTCCATAATTCTCAAATAATCCTTTATAGATTAAGGGCCTGTTTCTTTGCTGTTCGACTTAGTCTCTGTTTGGGATATTCACATCAATCATAGGCATCAAAACACTGTGAAAAACTTTGCTTTGCATGCTATCCATATAAATAACATTGTCTCTCATGTCTGGCCCAACAAAGTGCAGAAGCTAGTGACTGGCACTACTGACCACAGTGACAGGATTGGTCTGGTAAGATCCATTCTACTCCTTGCTCAGCATTAGCCACAAACCAGTCCCTCCATGTCTCCTGGGCCAGGAGGAATGAGAAGGGATGAAAGCTTCCAGTTAAAAGTGATCTTCTGTAAAGAGAAAGAGAGATACTTTGGGATAAGAGGGAGAGAAAGACTGGGGAGTATAAAGAAGGAAAGACACTGGGGGTGGGGGGTAGGGAGAGAGAGCAAGAGAGAAAACAAAAGGACATGATATTATTAAACAAATTTTATATCTGCATTTATTAAAATGGTATTGTTACTATTAATGCTTTTCATTGCCTTTTTACAGTTTGTTGTTAATTTTGTTGCCCTTTTAGAATCAATCAGACAGAACACCACTGTTTAATTACCCTGGATTGCTCTCAGTGTCAGCGACATTGGTGCAGAACTGGACTGTACTGTTCCTTGGGGCAGAAGATGGACGACTAATTAAGGTCAGGACCATTATTTACAGGTTAACTATATAACTTTACAAAGTCCTTCCTAAAGTGGCTTCATACTGTTTTGACAGAGCTGTACATTTTATTTCTGTTGAGGATAGCTTAAGTACTTTAGGACAAAACACAATGTATAAATTTTATTTAGAAATAGTGAGCCAATCTCAGGCTCCAGATATGCAAGTGTTCACTGTCTATCGCGGTCTGGGATAGTGTTGTCAGTGGAGCTGCTGTGTGTTGGGATTTCGGTCAGAAGATTTTGCCGGGATTGGCTTATTGCGAGAGTACAGTCTGCTGGTTTTGCCATTTCTGGGAACATTCCATAGGGAAAATATTGCTAATCTATGGGTTTGGTAGACTTCTATTTTTTTGTTATTTTACTGAGAGATACAACAGGATACAAGCCCTTCTGACCTAGTGAGCCCATGTCACCCGACCACACCTACGTAACCAATTAAACCATTATCCCACTATCCCATACGTCTTTAGAATGTGGAGGGGAAACCAGAGGACCCAGAGGAATTTCACGTGGTCCCAGGAAGATTGTACAAACTCCTTACACTCAGTGGTGTGAATTTAACCACTTCCTTTGGATCTAATGTATTGCCCTTTCTCTTGGAGTCTTTCTCTTCACTGAGACAATCCTGCCAGGCTGTCACAGGGAGTGTGTATTTATGGACCAGTGCCAATTCCTGATTGCTCCACAGCCAAGTTTTGGGAATGACACTGAACTTAGCTTGGTCCCACCATAAAGCAGTGGCCATGTCTGACTTGTAGTTTGAAAACTCCTTTCTGGGTGTTGCACACCCATGCTCTTTTGCACACTTGCCTTGGGTCAGTTTCATGCTCTATTTGCCAGTGGCCTGAGTTGGCACGATGCTGGCAGAACTCTGTGGGTCAGGCAGCATCTGTGCTGGCAAAAAGTGTGAGGCAACATTTTGGGTCACAATCCTCCATCAGGACGGGATTGGCACTTGCACGAAGTACAGGAGCAGAACTTGTTGCACACACAGCCATATGGTCCATAGTTTTCTAACAATTTTAGTAGATAGCAGTTCACAATCTGCAGGCTGAGGATCCAATTTTGCTGCACAGTGGATTCCGCTGACCATTGTTACAGGCGTTTGAGTTCATGCTGCACTCCAGTGACCTGAGCATGTGATCTGAGGTGTCAGTATGAGAGAGGTCTGCACTCTTAAAGTTCAAAGTAAATTTGTTATCAAAGTACATATATGTCAACATATATAACCCTGAGATTCATTTTCTTGTGGGCACATTCAATACATCCATTATAGAATAAATTAATAACCAGTATAGAGTCAATGAAATACCACATCAACTTGGGCATTCAAACAGTGTGTAAAGGACAACAAACTACAAATGCAAAATGAAAGAAATAATAAATAAATTAATAAGCAATAAGTATTGAGAACAGGAAATGAAGAGTCCTTGAAAAGAGTCCATAGTTTGTGGGAACTTTTCAATGATGGGACGAGTGAAGTCGAGTGAAGTTTTCCCCTTTGGTTCAAGAGCCTGATGGTTGAGGGTGAATAACTGTTTCTGAACCTGATGCCGTTGAGTCCTGAGGCTCCTGTATCTGCTGCTGTGCTTTCTTCATAATTACACTTGCGTGCTGGTCCAAGGATACATCCACCTGTCACATTGAGGTGTTCTGGGCCACATTTCAGCCTCTGCTCAACCTTTCCAAATCGGTCTGGCACATAGATCGATAAAACCTTGCATTCGGTTTAATTGGGCAGGCCCTGAATCTTCCTCTCCTCTGCTCCACTTCAAATATGCCTCGACCTCATCCCGACTCAGCCTTGGAGGAGTTATATCACCACCCTCTCAAAACACTTCATCACTGTGGACAATAGTCATTGTCTACTGCTACTGGACAATGTGCTACAAGTACTACTGGACAATAGTCATTCAGGCAGGTTATCATATTCTTGTTTGGCATTGGTATAATTGAAGCCTGCTTGAAGCAGGTGGGTACCTCAGACTGCCAAAGAGAGAGGTTAAAGATCTCACCGAACACTCCAGCCAGTTGATCAGCACAGGTATTTAGTACTTGGCCAGGTACCCCGTCTGCTTTCTGTGGGTTTGCTGCTGACACGCTGGCTTCGGAGACTGAAATATCAGGATCACTGGGGGCTGTGGGAGTTCATGATAGCTCCTCCATGTTTTGACGGTCAAAGTGAGCATAGAAGGCATGAGTTCATCTGGACGTGAAGTCCTGTTGTTGCCAATGTTGAGTAGGGTCCCTGTCTCTCAGATGAAACAGTTTGCACTGTTGGGTAAAGAGGCCGTGAAAAGATCTCATGGCACCATGCAACTTTCACCATAATCCTGACCAACATTTATCAAGTTCTCCAACTTCAGATACTTACTTCCTGTTTCAGATTATATCAGAACTGGCCACTTCTGCCTATTATCATCCAGTTCAGTTTTATTTTCTCTATTAGTTAGTCTGGCTTGCTAGGCATGTCCTGTAGTCTTTCTTTGAAGAAGAATAATATGATTCTAACCGCTGCTTTAATTATCACAACAGCAGACATGGTCTCATCATTTCAAAGATATTTCCTTTCTGGACCCAAATCACCACTCAGCTTCTTTGCTAACGAATTATATTTGTTTTCTTCCTTCCCCACCTCTAATTAAGGGTTCCATACCTGAAATGTAACTGGTTTCTGTTTCTACAGAAGCTGCCTGATCTGTTTCCCTTTTTTTCACCAGTGAGTTATTTGTGGACCCTGGGGAGGGGGGGGCACAAACTGAAGCACAACCCCACAGAGAGACGCCACACCTTTTGCTCAAGTGGACAGTTGCCAGTACTCATTAATGTCCTTCACTGTCTCTCTCATTGCCTGAGAGGTTGTGGTATTGTCCCCTCCATTCTTTCTGGTGCAATCCAGTTCCCTATTAATGAACTGATGAACATCGGGATTAATGTTGAGTACTGAATGGATGGGATATTTTCAACACGTGAAGTTTAAACCTGAGAGCACATCAGAAATTAAACCAGAGCCTGCTGATGACTGTCTTTATATTGCACACAGAGGGAGACATCCGGACCACTGAAACTATTTTTCACGTGCAACCAAATGTCTGCAACTTGTCATTATTACCGAGAAAACACCAGTGTTTCTTCAGCCAGCACTTGGGCAGCCCTACTTCCATCCTGTGTTCATGCTGATACACAAATGCTAGAAAATCTTGGATTGCTTTGCTTTCCTGGTTAGCTTTATTTCCCAGGAGACCAATACTGGCAGAGAAATCTTGCACGGGATCAGCTGGGAAGTTAACATCCCAAGATGTATTGGCGAGTCCTGGATCAAAACCGAAGATCAATTAGAAATCCAGAAGTCGAGGCCTGATAGCTGGAGCCCCAAGTCTGTGAATCTCTGTAAGTATGTTGCGGGAGATGTGCGATGTGTGCGAGACCGAGCAGAGTGGAGGTTGAAGGATGAAGACACCCATTCCTGGAGTTAGAGGTAGTCCTGATGAAGGGTCTCAGCCCGAAAGGTTGATTGTTCGTTTCCACGGATGCTGCCCGACCTGCTGAGTTCCTCCAGCGTGTTGTGCATGTTGCCTGGAGTTAGAGGAAGGTGACTGTCTGAGGGAGAGAGGAACAGTACTGTTTTAATGCTGTTGCTTTGTCACTTGGTACATTCTGTATTATTCTGCTGAGCACTGGAAAGGGTAGTGACACTTGCGGGCTAACTGCCAGCACGTCCTTGGCTTGTTAACACGAACAATGCATTTCACTGTATGTTTTGATGTACATGTGAGAAATAAATCTGAATCTGAATCAAGATCTCCACAATCCTGATGTCTGAACTCTGAATAATCTCTCTGTGTACAATGTCATGCTCATACCATCCCTCTTTCACAGCTGTGAAACAGATTTTGTATCAAAAATAGCCAAGTTACTAGTAGCCTCTGTTGAATCTTTGCAGTCAAATGAGAAGATCACAGCATGAATGTCTGTGTTCAATGGTGACGTAAAGGAAGAATGGCAATGCACAGTATATCCAACTCAGGAGGGTATCTGACTTGCAGTAGCAGATACATGTGAGCACCACCATCTTGTTGGTAGTAAAGTTCAGCGTTCTGGGGGGTGCTGTCAAAATTGTCTCTGAGAGTAACTACCATGCACATAGGAGTTGGTCTGCATTGCAGCTGCGGTGTGCTGGAGGCGTAAGGAATGAGTATTTAGGTTTGTGAATGAGATGCTAATCAAGTGTGATGTTTTTGTGTTGAATGGGGTCAAGCCTCATTGGAGTTGTTAGAGCTGCATGGTACCATACTGGTTAGCACAACGCTTTACAGTACCAGTAACCCAGGTTCAATTCCCACCACTGTCTGTAAGGAATTTGTGCACTCTCCCCGTGACCGCGTGGGTTTCCTTTGTGTGCTCTGGTTTCCTCCCACAGTCCAAAGATGTACTGGTTAGTAGGATAATTATTCATTGTAAATTGTCCTGTGATGAGGCTATGGTTAAATTGAGGGTTGCTGAGTTGCATGGCTTGAAAGGCCAGAAGGTCCTAGGCCGTACTGTATTTTAATAAATAGATGTATAGATAATCAAATTAAGGGAGAGTGCTCCATCACACTACACAGTACTAACTCATCCCTGGTAGCTGTGGAAATGTACTGCTGTTATTCACCTATGCCACTCCAACAGCATCTGTTGAGTGTGTATCAAGCTTCAAATTCCTTGGTGTCCACATTTCCGAGGATCTCACCTGGTCCCTGAACTCCTCCATCCTGATCAAAAAGGCGCAACAGTGCATTTATTTCCTGCGGAGCATCAGAAAGCTCACCTCTGTCCCAGGATACTGACGGACTTTTACTGCTGTACCATTGAGAGCATACTCACCAACTGCATCTCAGTGTGGTATGGCAATTGTCCCGTATCCGACTGCAAAGCACTTCAGCATGTGGTGAAAACTGCCCAGCAGATTATCGGCACCCAATTGCCCACCATTGAAAACATCTACCATAAACGCTGCCTGGGCAGGGCGAAAAACATTATCAGGGATGCATCTCACCCTAACCATGGACTTTTTACTCTCCTCTCATCCGGTAGGTGCTACAGGAGCCTCTGCTCCTGCACCAGCAGGCACAGGAAGAGCTTCTTCCCTGAAGCTGTGACCCTGCTGAACCTCTCATCACAGCACTAAGCAGTATTGCATCCATATTGTACTGTCTCAATACTTTTATATTTGTATGCTGTAGCACTTTTTTTATTCACAGTTATTTTGTAAATAACACTATTCTTTGCATTTCTGGTCAGATGCTAATGCATTTCATTGGCTTTGTATCTGTACTTGGCACAATGACAATAAAGTTGAATCTAATCTAATCTAATCTCCTGTGTCTTCAGATTCAAGATTATTTATCACAAACAGCGAAATGCATCATCTGTGTTAACCAACACACCCAAGGATGTAATGCTGCAGTCTGCAAGCGTTACTACACATTCTGACGCCAACATAGCATGCCCACGTTGTTCACAGAGCAGCACAGAACACAACAGCAAAGCAAGTCTTGTTCCTCCCTCATACCTACCCACACATACATGGCCCTCTAACCTCAGGAAATGCTGTCTTTTTTGGCCTCAGGCCTCCAGCGACTTTGACATTTCTGTCTGAACATGGTTTCAGCTTTGTCTTTAGCATTCACACACTGAGCTCTGCCATCTCCATCAATGGGGATGTTCTAGCACTCTCCTTCTTCTGATAATTGTTTGCTGACCCATCACTATTTGAACTAGAAATAGCAGCACTGCAGAGCGAGGGGTACAGGACCCACTCTGCATGCAGTTCCAGTCTGTGCTGGCCTACCGTTCTTCTGATAATGATGCAAGGTGCCTAATGGACACTCATCTTTGAGCTACCAGATCTGTTCTGCGCCTGTTTGGTTTAGCAAGATACCAGTGGCACACAACATGATGGAGGGGTGTCCACACTTTGAAGAGGACAAGACTATGTGGTGGTCACTTCTTCTGATGCTATTACAGATAGCTGCAAGTGACACGGTTAGATAGGTGAAGATGAGGTTCATTCCCCAGGCAGGCTCAGTCATTTCTTGCCACAGACCCAGCCCAGTCTGACAGTTACGTCCTTGAGTGGTCACTGGTGTTGTCACCAAGCCACTTCTGGTGAAGGACATTTAAGACTCCCCACCAGAGGACATTTGGTTGCTTTGCTACCTTCTGTTTCTTCCAACATGAAGAAGCACTGATTCATTGGCTCCAGAACGACTGTGTGTGATAATTACTTGTGTTTGACATGAAACTATGTAACTTAGTTGAGTCTGGAATGAATGTTACGTACACTAAGGTCTTCTCCCTCGCACCTGTGCACTATTCTGCCACCCACTCTAAGACATCCTATTGCAGGTTTTTGCAAATAAAATTAAATAAGGTGTATTATGTTTTAAGAAAAACTGTAACACCTTTTATTGAACTCCAAAACCTGAACAACAAAGGGCACTAAAAACCTTTATGTAATTATGTCATCACGTCAAACCAACTTTAAAGTGAAGCCCTATCACAATGTTGGTAGTTGTGAGTTATGTACATTTCCACCAATTGTGTTACCCTACACAGCACTCCTGTAGAATTAACCAAAATTGGCATCGTGAGCCTGTCCTATGTTCCAGGGGTGGAAGAACGGCAGCTGCCTCTGTGTTGACACGCTCACCGTCATGTTGTGGTGGCAGGGGCGTGGTAATGGAATCTTCCAAATCTTGGTGGGCCAGTTTAAGGTGATCTACCAAAATACATTCAGGTTTACCCCTCTTATCTATGATAAAAGTATTTTCTCCCCTTCCCAAATCGCAGAAACGGTTATCATAAGGTGGCCTAAGGGGATATTGGTGTACATCATCGCAGGCTAAAACAAACAAGGTGGAATGTAAGTCAGCAGGAACCCACGAGTGCTATACACCACGATGGGAGGTAGGAACTGAATTTACTGAAGAGGACGGAATGCTGTTCAGGGGTCAACTAGGCTGTTGTGGTGTCAGGAGTGAAATCACCTGGCACTCGTAATGGCTGCCCGTATACCAACTCAGACACAGATGACTGCAGGTCCTCTTTTGGAGCTGTTCTGAGCCCCATGGGAGACGATCACGCCAACACTCATCAGTCAGGGAAGCCCTCACAGCAGCCTTTCAGGAGCGGCGAAACCATTTGCATCGGCCTTTGGACTGCGGGTGATGCAGCCGAGTGCCGAGGCTCTGGGCCATCACAATCCGGAGGTTGGATAAAAATTGGAAACTGCAGTCAGAGGAAATATCAGATGAGGTGCCAAACTGAGCAACCCAGGTGCTGATGAACGCCCAAGCCACGTCTGCGGCCGTCGTCAATGCCAGGGAACAACCTCTTACCCCCTGGTGGTATGGTCCACCATGGTAAGGAGGTGTGTGAAACCGCGGAAAGAGCGAAGAGAACCAACGAGGTCCATATTGACATGGTCAAGCTGTTGCTCAGGGGTGAGGGGGACTGGTTGTGACATTGCACAGGCGAGAAACTCCAGCTTCCCCAAACTTAATATCAGCCAACTGCAGGCCCATGACTGCTGTTCGGTAAGCCTGGACCTCTGGGTCAGTAGCTCAGTCGGCTGCCTTGCCGGCATAGTCAACATATGTGTACGGTCTCAATGGCTGGCCACGAGAGGCAATCAGCCATAGCATTATTTTTCCCCTTGATATTTTGTATATTAGTCGTGAACTTTGATAAGTTGGCCAGGTGGCATTGCTACCATGATGACCCAGAGTTTGATCTATTGGCCATCCCGTGCATGAAGGGTTTGTGGTCAACGAACATTGTGAAATGGCGACTCTCTAGAAGAAAATGAAAATGGCTGACAGCCACAGTCAAACATGCTGTACTTCCTTCTGGGGGACAGAGCTGCCAGCCGAAGGTGGTGAATGGCTGCCACACGCCTCTAACCAACAGAACCCACAGTATAGTCTGAAGTGTCAGTAGTAATGGTGCATTGGGGAGCAGTTGTGCCATTAGGGTCGCATTGGAAAGAGCTTGTTTAGTGTCATCAATGCCCTGGTCATGTCCACTGACCAGTCAAGCACTTGATTAGGGGTTTTGTCTTTAAGAGCACTATACGGGGGGGGGGGGGGCATAATTTCACCAGCTCGCGGAATGAAGTGATGATAGAAATTCACCACGCCTAAAAACTTCTGTGATTTTTTAGTGGTGTAGGGGGTGAGAAATCCAAAATAGCAGTGACTTTTGAAGGGGTGGGGCTCACACCTTCTGCAGAGATGTGATGGCCTAGAAAGTCAATGGTTGACAACCCAAACTGGCATTTAGCGGGGTTAATAATCAACTCCTGTTGAATTAAGCACTTAGAAAATGTGCAGAGATGTGATACGTGTTTGGATTTGGACGTACTGGCAACAGATACGTCATCCAGGTAAACAAAAAGAAAATCTAAGTTTTTTAGTACAGAGTCCATCAGCCATTGGGAAGTCTGTGCTGCATTTTTCAGCCCAAACGGCATGTGCACAACCTCAGAGGGGCCAAACGGTGTTAGCACAGCCGTTTTGGGAATGTCCTCCAAGCACACAGGCACCTGGTGGTAGCCCCTAAATAGATTGACTTTGGAAAATATTAACTTTCCAGCAATATGTGCCCCGAAGTCTTGGATGTGTGGGACCAGATAATGATCGGGTGGGTGACGGCCTTGTTAAGGTGTCGATAATCGCCACATGGGTGACAACCACCATTGGACTTAGGGACCACATGGAGGGGCGAAGCCCAGGGGCTATTCAACCAGCGTACCATACCATGTTGCATGCTCAGCCTTTGCTGTTGCCAGCTTTTCTGAATCCAGTGTACGTGCACAGGCATGGACTGATGGGCCAGTTGCAGATAAGTGGGGTTCGACCCCCATGTTTTATAACTGTAGTGGAGGATGTGGGCATGGTGAGATTTAGGAATTTGCCCAGCAGTCGAGTAAACTCACATGTTGTGGTGCCTACGCTTGATAGAGTCATTGTGGGGATCTTACCGGGAGAGCAGGGTAATGACCCAAAGTCCCTGACATCCACAAGCTAGCAGTTCTTAAGAACAACTGATAGTCCAGTGTTCCCAAGGACCAGGCAGAGGTCTAGCCACTTTAGCCAGGACAAAGTCCCACACGTAATGTCGCCCGCTGATGCAGAGTGTCACCTGTCGCGTCCCATAGGTCTAGATCAGGCTGCTGTTGGCAACCTCCTGTGCCTTCTCATCAACAGGCAATGCTGGTAGCACACTCACTGGAGCACCTGTGTCACACAGGAAGCGTCACCTTGAAAGGGTGTCTATAATGAACAGTAGATGACCCTGGCAGCTGGAATCCATGGTGGTCACAGACCTTTGATGTCTTGATGCACTGGAACTGTCGAAGTTGTAATGCGGTCAGCACTTCCTAGCATTCGTACCAAAACGAGTGTGGTAAAAACACAGACATGGCATCGTCTGTTTCGCAGCCGTGGGTGCCCTAATGTTGGGGGCCTTGCTGACAGAACTTATTGGAACGGGGAAGAGAGGAGGAATGATGCACCGCTGCCCGGCTGAGTGTAGACCATCAGCCATTTTAGCAAGCTCCCTATAGTCCTTCATAGGTGCATTTCCGAGAGCTATGTGAACTGGATCAGGCATTTACTGCATGAAATGTTCTTTAAAAATAAAATGATGGTGATTTCCCAGGAGACACAGCATGTGGTCCATTAGCATTGCCAAGGCCTGGCAAGGAGAGCAACTGTTTGGCACACTCAGACAGTCCCAAAGTCTGTAAAAGGGGAGTTCTCAGCGATCGGTATTTACTGTGTTCAGGTGGCTATTCTAGTAGACTCACCACTCTCACAGCCGTGGAGTTGCTGAGCGATGTTACCACACAAAAATATTTGGTGTTTTTGGCAGAGATATCTCAAAACGTGAACCGGGCCTCAGCTTGTACAAACCAAACGACAGCACTTTGCTCCCAAAACTCCGACAGTTTCAAAGCAACTGCATTGGCCGACATATTCAATAACTGGAATTAGCCTGGAGCATCGGGGCCATCAATGCAGGCTTTCACAAATAAGACAAAGTGAGGCGTTTTATGTTTAAGAAAAGGTGTAACACCTTTTAATGAACTCCAAAATCTAATCAACAAAGCATGCTAAAAATGCGTTATGTAATTACGTCATCACATCAGACCAGCCTCATAAAGTAAACTCCAACTTAGTGATTGGGTCTTTTGGTTTTTCAGTCTCTCCTTCTGCAGCTGCAGCCTGTTCTCTGGGGCACAGCGGAGGTCGCTTTAATGTAGCACAGCTCCCTCTTGAACAGATTTCCTCCAGGTTTATCTGCTGAGTGCAACTTCTTCCCAGTTTTTGGATGTAATGTTGAACTTCATCAGGCTTCAGTGAAACTGTTTACATTGGTGGGTCTTGAATCACATGTAGTCCAGAGTTACGGACAGCAGATTTCCTTCACTGAGGAATATTTGTGGACCAGAATGGGCAATGCCAACAACCCAGTAGCTTTATAAGACCATAAGATATAGCAGTAGAAGTAGACCATTTAGCCCGTCGAGTCTGCTCCACCATTCAATCATAGGCTAATCCAATTCTTCCAGTCATCTCCATTCCCCTGCCTTCTCCCCATACCCTTTAATGCCCTGGCTAATCAAGAACCTATCTATCTCTGCCTTAAACATACCCAATGACTTCACCTCCACAGCTGCTCATGGCAACAAATTCCACAAGTTTACCATCCTCTGATTAAAGTAATTTCTCTGCATCTCTGTTGTAAATGGATGTCCTTCAATCCTGAAGTTGTGCCCTCTTGTCCTAGAATCACCTAGCATGGGAAGTAACTTTGCCATATCTAATCTGTTCAGGCCTTTTATCATTTGGAATGTTTCTATGAGAACCCCGCCTCACTCTCCTGAACTCCAGGGAATACAACCCAAGAGCTGCCAGACATTCCTCATACGGTAACCATTTCATTCCTGGAATCATTCTAGAAATCTTCTCTGAACTCTCTCCAATGTCAGTATATTCTTTCTAAAATAAGGAGCCCCGAACTGCACACAATACTCCAAGTGTGGTCTCACAAGAGCCTTATAGAGCCTGTTACGTACCCCGTAACTGGGTTGCCAAACCAGCAGAAATGGACCACTCGGTTGGAGTCTGGATTACCAGAACTAAGAAAGTTTTATTAAAGAAACAAGCAACACAGTACTCTAATAGTAAGGATACAAATGCAACAGGTTAGCAATGAACAAACGCACATGTACACAGAAACTAGGATAATAGGATCAATCAAGCTCTAACGTCGTCTAGGGGTAAATGACCAGTTTCAAAGTGACACAAAGTTCGGTTCAATTGAGTTCAGTTCAGTTCACAGTAATCACTGCCGTGGCGAGAGGGAGAGAGAGAGAGAGCGAATGAATATTCAAGATCGGATTCCCAAAACAGACCTTCGATATTGCTCACAGTCAGCTTTCGGGCGAGCCCTTTGTGATGTCTTCTGAGGTCACCGACTGTGACCCCTCCGTTTCCAGATACGATCGTTCCTCTGCGGTGAACCTGGCACCCAGGCAAGGGCGGACACACACCAGGTTCCTGCTGATCGTACCTTTCCACCCTGTGCGTCTATGGCTCGGTCCCACGATCAGCCTTCCAAAACTTCCCACCGACTTGCGGAAAGCGCACCGCTTCCAGGGTCTCGTTACCTCGTGGTGTCGTGTGTGTGCTGCCTTATCAAACCTGTCCCTTTTTATCCCCCTGCTGGGGTATCGCCTGTCCATCACTTCAAACAGTTCAGGGTTCAAAGAGGAGCCGGTCTCTGACAATTCCCAGACTGATGTATCTCTCGTCTCTTTAACATCTCCAAATGCTGCTCCATTATCTTTTCTTATCTCTCTCTCTCCTGAAGACAGGTGGCAGATCAACTGTTGATCCCACTGGTGCCAGCACAGGACAGTTAACATCTTACTCTATGGGTACTTTTGTAACCCTTTTTCGTCACACCCTCACCTTTAACGATTTTTACAGGGGTAAAAATTACAAACATGAATACATTATTAGACACACACAAATATACATCTTCATCAGCTATTTGCCTAATACAGAGAATTTTAAGTTGTCAACACCTTGACAGACAGTCAGCCATCACATTTTTCCGTTCCTTTTACATGTGTAATTTTTTTTTAATAATAATCCCTTAAACCAGGCTCCAATTTAGCAACTTCATAGTGGCCGAAAACACTGATGAATTGTGATCAGTGTAACCTCTCACTGGGTTTTGTCCCGGACCACGATAACCAGGGTCGTCCCCTCCTGACTTAGTTTTCTTTCGCAAGGGCTTAGTAGGAGGGGGAGAGGTAGTAACCGCAAAGTTTTTGCAAAACTTCCTACAGTACCCCACCATCTCCAAGAGCCTTCTGAGGGCCTTCTTGTCTGTCGGGGTTGGGATGTCAGAGATAGCCCGCACCTTAGCTTGCATCGCTGCCGGCTGCCCCTGTGTTACCACACTTCCCAGATAAGTGACCTTCGTGTGGCCGAACTCATTTTTTTCCAGATTCACTATCCAGCTGGCTTCAGACAGCCGTATTACCTCGCCAATACACACTCCTGTGTTCGTCAGCCCTTTCGTCACTGAATTACTCATTCTATAGGACTGTCGCTCACTAGGCTGACCTAGCGTAACAAACACCACCCAACGTCCCAGTTCTTTGCATCGCCTCGGGACATCTAGACCAACGTGCACATGCCGATTAATTAGCTTTATCAATGGCCCGCTTTGTTAGGGGGTTAGGTGAGAAACCTTATCAGCAAAACGGGTCAACACAATAGACATCTCCCATCTGGTCGGCACCATACTCATCTTTCCAAAATGGTTTTTTTCTCTTATCAGGGGGACCCTGGCTTCATTGATTACCGCGCTAACACCGACTAGGTTTGTTAGCATATCAGAAGCCTGTGAGCGTCTCAGTTCGCGTCTGCAATAATCAATAACATCCTTCCTCCTTAGCAGCCGGTAAACCTCTTTCATGTGTCCGCCGACTGTTTCCTTCAGCACCTCACAATGTCCACTGAGGGGCACCCTGTGGGCCAGGTCAAAAATCTCATCCCCAGAGATTTTTGGCGCCATCCCCCATTCCTCATCTGCGGTACTTGGTCTCCCTTCCTTCCTGGCTAATGCTAAGTCTGCCCCAGCTCCCTCACTTCCTCCTGTTTCACTACACTCCTTCTTGTTGCTTTCTACCTCCTCCTGGTACAAGGTTGGTAGAAACGTTTCAGCTAAATTTACGTCGGTAGTCCCGAGATGAACCTGTGAGTCCATGGGCAGGGCCTCATTGCTGGCAGGCCAACCTGTCAGTCTCATGGCCGAGAACTCCATTCCCCCCGTGAGGTCATTACCGAGCAAGACTTCCACGCCTTTCATCGGTAATTCGGGCCTCACCCCGATCGTGACTAGTCCAGAGACCAAGTTGCTTTGTAGGTGTATCTGGTGCAAAGGGACTGCCTCTGTCCCTTCCCCAATACCTTTGACCTTGACCTCTCCAGTCTGGGTCTCTGAGCTAAATTCTAATACACTCTTCAATATCAATGACTGACACGCTCCCATGTCTCTCCAGATCCGCACTGGAACTGGGTTTAACCCCTCCTTCACCGACACCAATCCGGCTGAGATAAACCTCTGGCGCCCTTCCTGAACTTTGGCAGACCTTTCCTCTCCTAGCGGTTCGTTTACCAGCTCGATACAGCCAGTCAAAATCGCCGTTTTTCCTTTTCCCGTCTCCTTCTTTGGGGCAAAGCACCTGGACGCAAAGTGTCCGACTTTCCCACAATTATAACAGACGACCCCAGGAGACTTCCTACCAGACTGCTCCCGGTCTACCTTATCCTTCTCACTCGTCCCCGGCTTGCTTTCTGCCTTTTCTGGTGGACTCTCCCTGCCGTCCTGACTACCCTTCTGGTAGCCTTTACTTGGGGAAAACTTCATTTTATGCGTCAACGCATACTCATCCGCTAACTTAGCAGTTGCGGCTAACGTGGCTGCCTCTTTCTCATCTAGGTAGGGTCTCATACCCTCAGGGACACAACCTTTAAACTGCTCAATCAGGATCAGCTGTAGCAGTCTGTCATAATCCCCATCTACCCCCTTCGAGGCGCACCAACGCTCACAATATGTCTGCATCTCACGGGCAAACTCTAAATACGTGCGGTCCCACTGCTTCCTCGCATTCTGGAACCTCTGCCGGTATGCCTCCGGGACCAACTCATAGATCCTGAGGATGGCCTCTTTCACCACCTCATACCTCTGGGCATCTTCCGCGGACAAAGCTAAGTAAGCTTCTTGGGCTTTCCCTTTCAGTACACTCTGAAGCAAAACAGCCCACTTATCCCTCGGCCAGTCCTGACTTGTGGCAACTTTTTTGAAATGGAGAAAGTACCGATCCACATCGGTATCGTCAAATGGGGGGACCAGCCTAACCTCCTGGCTCGCCCTGAACCCTCCACCTTGGTTCAGCACGGGCCCCTGCTCTGCCCTTATCTTTAACTTCTCCAGCTCAAATTCCCTTTCCCTCTGTTTCTCCTCTCGCTCCAACTGTCTCTCTCTCTCCTGCCTTTCTAACTCTCTCTCTCTCTCCTGCCTTTCTAACTGCCGTACCCGGAACTCGTGCTCGAGTCTCAATTTTTCAAGCTGCACCTGTACCGCGTCTCCAGCAGGTTTTTCAATAGACACCACCTCCAGCTCCCCTTGGGGAAACACACCTTTAGATTCATAGTGCTCTACGATAGCTCTGTGTATCTCCTTCCTCCTCATTGTCGACTTCCCCTTACCAACATTCAGCCGTTTGGCCACAGCTGCTATTTCTGCTTTCCTGGCGTCCTCTAATGCCTCCAAGGTCGGCGCCTTTAGAAATTCCTCAATCTCCATTTCTGCTGTTCGTCTTTTCTTTCTTTCGGGAATTTTAACCCAATCAATTACTCCGTCCCAAATTTAGCGTTCAAAATCCCGGACGAGCCCCCACTTATGTTACATAATGTACCCTGTAACTGGGTTGCCAAACCAGCAGAAATGGACCACTCAGTTGGAGTCTGGATTACTAGAACTAAGAAAGTTTTATTAAAGAAACAAGCAACACAGTACTCTAAATAGTAAGGATACAAATGCAACAGGTTAGCAATGAACAAACGCACATGTACACAGAAACTAGGATAATAGGATCAATCAAGCTCTAACGTCGTCTAGGGGTAAATGACCAGATTCAAAGTGACACAAAGTTCGGTTCAATTGAGTTCAGTTCAGTTCACAGTAATCACTGCCGTGGCGAGAGGGAGAGAGAGAGAGCGAATGAATATTCAAGATCGGATTCCCAAAACAGACCTTCGATATTGCTCACAGTCAGCCTTCGGGCTAGCCATTTGTAATGTCTTCTGAGGTCACCTCCTTCGGATACGGTCGATCCTCTGCAGTAAACCTGGCACCCAGGCAAGGGCGGACACACACCAGGTTCCCCCCGATCGTACCTTTCCACCCTGTGCGTCTATGGCTCGGTCCCACGACCAGCCTTCCAAAAGACTCCCGCCGACTTGCGGGAAGCGCACCGCTTCCAGGGTCTCGTTACCTCATGGTGTCGTGTGTGTGCTGCCTTAGCAAACCTGTCCCTTTCTATCCCCCTGCTGGGGTATCGCCTGTCCATCACTTCAAACAGTTCAGGGTTCAAAGAGGAGCCGGTCTCTGACAATTCCCAGACTGATGTATCTCTCATCTCTTTAACATCTCCAAATGCTGCTCCATTGTCTTTTCTTATCTCTCTCTCTCCTGAAGACAGGTGGCAGATCAACTGTAGATCCCACTGGTGCCAGCACAGGACAGTTAACATCTTACTCTATGGGTACTTTTGTAACCCTCTTTTGTCACAAGCCTCAATCACATCCTTGCTCTTATATTTTATACCTCTGGAAATGAATGCCAAAATTGCATTCACCTTCTTCACCACCAACACAACCTAGAGGTTAACCTATGAATGATTATTTCAAAGTTTAATTGTTGTTCTTATTGCAAACTCCAGATAATTAACTACGTGAGTTCAGCACCTGCCACGAGTGGGATTTGAATACTGGATTGTTAGCAGGTGAATGGGCTGGTATTCCTATAATTAAACTATTGCACTGCTATCTTATTCTGTGAGTGACTTGATACCGAAGAAGATCAGTCATTTATAACACCCTCCATTTGTATGAGAAGCTCAATCATACTGTGATCACTCTTTCCAAGAGGATCTCTAACTACAAGATCACTAATTTTACCTGTTTCATTGCACAGGACCTGATCTAAGATAACACGTTCCTTTGTAGGTTCAGTAACATGCTGTTCAAGAAAGCCATCACAGATGCCACTGTAATGTTATTATTCAGTGGCCGATAGACAACTCCCACCAGTGATTTTTTTTGCCTTTACTGTTCCTAATCTCTACCCAGATGGATTCAACATTTTGCTCCTTAGATCTTACATCATCTCTCACTATTGGAACAGGTTCTCCAGGCCTGTGCAAGAGAGCTACCTGGAGTGTTTGCTGACATCTTCAACTGCTCCTTGCTTCAGTCTAAGATCCCCTCGTGTTTTAAGAAGGCAGCGATAATCCCAGTGCCGAAGAAGAGCAAGGTGGCATGCCTGAATGACTATCGACCTGTGGCTCTGACTTCAATTGCTATGAAGTGCTTTGAGCGATTGGTTATGGCACACATCAACCACAGCCTACCGGTCAACCTCGACGCCTTGCAATTGGCCTACCGGAGCAACAGTTCAACGGCAGATGCCATCTCTCTGGCCCTACATTCCTCCTTAGAACACCTGGAGAATAAAGATGCATACGTAAGGCTCCTTTTCATTGACTACGGCTCTGCCTTTAATACCATCATTCCAAATAAACTGATTCCTAAGCTCCGGAACCTGGGCCTTAGCACTCAGATCTGCTGCTGGATCTTCAACTTCCTCACAGACAGAACCCAGGCTATAAAAATAGGGGACAAGCTCTCCTCTACAATCACTCTGAGCACCAGTGCCCCACAAGGCTGTGTACTCAGCCCCCTGCTGTACTCACTGTACACCCATGATTGTGTAGCCAAGTTTCCATCGAACTCAATATATAAGTTTGCTGTTGACACAACAATGGTAGGCCATATCTTGGGTAATGATGAGTTTGAGTACAGAGAGGAAATTAAGAACCTGGTGGCACGGTGCGAAAACAATAACCTATTCCTCAACGTCAGCAAGACAAAGGAATTGGTTGTTGACTTCAGAAGGAGTAGCGGACCACACACCCCAATTTATATTGATGGTGCGCAAGTGGAACAGGTCAAAAGCTTTAAGTTCCTTGGGGTCAATATCACAAATGACCTGACTTGGTCCAACCAAGCAGAGTCCTCTGCCAAGAATGTCCACCAGCGCCTTTACTTCCTGATAAAACTAAAGAAATTTGGCCTGTCTCCTAAAACCCTCATTAATTTTTATAGATGCGCCATAGAAAGCATTCTTCTAGGGTGCATCACAACCTGATATGGAAGTTGTCCTGTCCAAGACCGGAAGAATCTGCAAAAGATTGTGAACACGGCGCAGCACATCACACAAACCAATCTTCCGTCCTTGGACTCACTTTACACCACACTGCACGCTGTCGGAGCAGTGCTGCCCGTATAATCAAGGACACAACCCACCCAGCCAACACACTTTTTGTCCCTCTTCCCTCTGGGAGAAGGTTCAGGAGCTTGAAGACTCGTACAGCCAGATTTGGGAACAGCTTCTTTCCAACTGTGATAAGACTGCTGAACGGATCCTGACCCGGATCTGGGCCGTACCCTCCAAATATCCGGACCTACCTCTCGGTTTTTTTGCACTACCTTACTTTCCATTTTTCTATTTTCTATTTATGATTTATAATTTAAATTTTTTAATATTTACTATCGATTTGTAATCCAGGGAGCGGGAAGTGCAAAATCAAATATCGCTGTGATGATTGTACGTTCTAGTATCAATTGTTTGGCGACCATAAAGTATAAAGTATCGCCCTGATCTCATCTTTAATTAAGAGCGCTACCCCACCTCCCTTTCCTTCCTGTCTATCCTTCCGTATTCTCTGATATCCTCGGATACTTAATTCCCAATCCTCTCCACCCTGCAACCACACTTCTGTAATGACCACTAAATCATACCCCTTTGTACTGATTTGTGCCACAATTTCACTGACCTTGTTTCAAATACTACGGGCATTCAGATAAAGTGCCCTTATACTCATTGTGCTTTTAAAATCTTGTAATCTTTTTCTCTTTTGCATTAGACTTTTCTTCACTCCACTCTTTCTTTTTATTTATCTTTTGCTTTTACTTTATCTTCATCCACACTTTTCTCTTTTACTTTATCTATATTTCTCCAATCTGTCGAAACCCATCCCCACGCTATTTAGTTTAAAGCCATATCCACAGCCCTAGATATGTGATTCACTAGGATCTAGGTCCCATCACGGTTCAGGTGGAGCCCGTCCCAATAGACCAACTTCCTCCTTCCCCAGTACTGTGGCCAATTTCCCATGAATTCAAACCCACTTCTCCCACACCAATCCTTGGGCCATGCATTTAACTCTCTAATCTTCTTGACCCTGTGCCAATTTGCACGTGGCTCAGGTAGTAATCCAGAGATTACCACCTTTTTGGTTCTGCTTTTTAATTTAGTCCTGAGCTGCTCCAATTCACTCAGCAGAACCTCTTTCCTCATTCTACCAATGTCATTGGTACCAACATGGATCATGACAACTGGATCTTTCCCCTCCCACTACAAATTCCTCTGCAGGTCAGATAAGATGTCCCAAACCTGGGCACAAGGCAGGCAGAAACAGCCTACGGGATGCTCTATCTTTCCGACAGAAAACTCTTTCCATTCCCCTGACTATACCATCCCCAATTATCACCATATTTCTCTTCTCTCCTCCTTCTTGAATGAACTACGGTGCAACAGTTAGGTTGCTCATCCTTCCTATAGCCCCCGCTCTCATCCACACAGGGAGCAAGAATCTCAGACCTGTTGGACAAGCACAAGAGCTGAGGCTCCTCCAGCACTGTCTCATGGTTCCCACTACCCACCTCGCTCGCAGTCACACCCTCTTGTCCCTGACCGAATTTGAGGCAGCTAATCTAATGGGTGTGACCATCTCCTGAAACAGAGAATCCAGGTAACTGCCCCACCCCACCCCACCCCCCAATGTGCCGCAGTGTTTGACGCTCAGATTCCAGGTCATCAGCTTCGAGCCTGAGTTCCTTGAGCAGCCAGCACTTACCACAGGTGTGGTCACCAGGACTCACAATGGAGTCCACCAACTCCCACATCATGCAGCTACAGCACATCACCTGATCCTGCATCACCCCTACTTTATTTAATTAGCTGTAATTTAGTGACTTTTTATTTAACCACTACAAAAACCTTACCTGTTTCTCACCTGTGCCTCCTTGCCAAAGCCTCTTGAACCGAAGCCTCAGGTTCCCACTCCTACACTGGTCCACTCCCACAATGGCTGTTCCGCTTTGACCTTGCTTTACTTTTATTTGCTCCTGCTAATGAATCACAAATGGATTGATCCGCCACTAATGCGCTGAGCCCCGCGAAACGCTCCTTTTTTAAACTCTTCTCCCCAAACTGTGCGAAGCTCTGTCTCTCTGTGAATCAACTGGTCTTCTGCTTAAAACATTGTTTAAGAGGTATTAGACCATCAGAAGAGGTCAAGACCTGGCAAGTGCAACTTAATGTGAAGGGATGTAATGCTAAAAGAAAGTTAATGCACACTTAGTGGCCTCTTTATTAGGTGTACCTACTCATTAATCAGCCAATCGTATTGCTGCATGCCAATGTATAAACGTATACAGCTAGATCAAGAGATTCAGTTCTTGTTCAGACCAAACATCAGAATGGGGAAGAAATGTGATCTCAGTGAATTTGAGCATGGAATGACTGTTGGTGCCAGACGGGGTGGTTTGAGTATCTCAGAAACTGCTAATCTCCTGCGATTTTCAGGAGATTATGGTCACAACGGTCTCTAGAGTTTACTCTCAGGTTTTGCGGCAGTTCTGCGGGTGAAAACACTATGTTAATGAGCGAGATTAGAGGAGAATGGCCAGACTGCTTCAAGTTGACAGAAAGGCAACGGTAATTCAAGTAACCACACATCAAATAAAACAGTAGTGCGCATCTCTGAGCACACGCCACATTGAACCTTGAAGCAGATGGTCGACTGCAGCAGAAGACGACAAATACACACTTCATTAGGTTCAGGAGGTAGCTGGTAAAGTGGCCACTGAGGAATTTGCTGTGGTGTATTGGCGTGATATCCAACAAAAACAGGAACATTCAATAATTATAAGGAATAAAGAATTATATAAATAAGTTAGAGGTTAAAGTATGAATGTATGTTAAAATGTGCATAACTACATAAATCCCAGCATGTATTTACAATATAAACAACGTTATAAAAAGTGGTTTAAAGTGTTTACAGTGTAGTGCATGAGGAGGGTGAGGTGGGTAACTAAAGTGGTTGGTCAGATTGACTGCCTGGGGGAAGAAACTTTGAAGATGGCATGGTTTTTGTTTTAATAGTCCTATAGCGCTTTCCAGAAGGAGGCTTTTGGAAAAGGCAGTTTGCTGGGTGGGTAGTTTCCACTATGGTTTTTTTCCTCCCCACTTCTTTGTCTTGGATACACACAAGCCCTACAATGATGGTAGACCGCAGCCAATGGCCTTTGCTGCCGAGCTGACATTTCATGGTGGCTTAAAGATTATACAAGAATTGGAATTTTGCTAGCAGTGATCAGGCAAAAGTTTTCTTTAAGAGGTAATGGACCAATCAAAAACGGTCGAGACTTGTCAAGTGCAACTAAATATCAGTCAGTGCAAAGGCATGCAGTGTTCAAGGAAAATTAATGTATATTCCAGATCCATCTACTCAAAACAGTTTATTCCATGGGCAGAGCGAGTGGGCTGTAGATTTCCAAATCTCTATAGGTCGGATTCTGATGCTTTTGCAATCTGAAGGTTCTTCAGAAATCAAGAATGAAGCATAAAATTTGATGCTTGCAATTGTTCTATGAAGTGTTACAAGAGCAAAGAAGGGGAAGCAGAAGAAGAACATGACAAGAGACAAAGAAAAGGATTTAAGAAGTAGTGTGGTCTGCTCATACAGACCAGAGACCACAGAAATTCCATTGATCACAGTTAGCCAATCAGATAGCCAGATTCATGTAACGTGACACCCGCCACTGAAATCAAGAAGTTTCCAGAAAAATACAGAGGGAACTGCGCCACAGTTACTGGAAAATTCACTGAACAGTCTTATGTACAGTGAATACAAGCAAAGATAGAAAGGTTCAGCTACAAGAAAAGTTTACACCCCAATCCAACATAGGTGACAGGTGTAAGTGATCAGTGGTTTTAAAAATAATGGTAAATTTAGCTTTATAAATATGGGGAAAGAATACACAAACAAGGAAGTCAAGCTAAACCACCTGTAACAGAAATCACGTGTATGGTTCTCAGAACCACATTGAGGAAGAATCTCAAAGGCCCATTGTGGGTTCCAGGATTATAGGTTTCTGCACTGTGGAGGTTTAGTGATTCTAAATGTTTTAAACAACTCGCTTCAGACAGTTACTGTTCAACCACCCCGTCTGCCCTATGTTCCATACCACAACTTGCTGCTAAATATCTTTACGCACACTGATAGGGTCCACTAAACCCATAAATTCCCAGAAAAGAAAGCTTGCACAAAAGCAGCCCATCTTAAACAGACTTCCTCTGGAAACAGAGAGATAAGGGACCCGGATCTATCATGCCTGTGCAGCTTTTGATTAACAATGCAGCCAAGTACAACATGTGTGCGTTTGGGATAATTTCTGCAGTTTAGAACAATGCATATTTCCAATTCCTGCAAATGTCACCACTTTGAAAAGACAAAACTGACTGAATGTGGCTGCTGACTTCAGAGAGAACCATGCACAGGCAGTTCCATAGAAGAATTACACTCAGTGTCCACTTTATTCGGTACATTCTGTCTGTTCATGGTCTCCTGCTGTTGTAACCCATCCACTTCAAGGTTCAACATATTGTGTGTTCAGAGATGCTTTTCTGCACACCGTTGTTACGTGTGATTATTTGAGTTACTGCTACCTTCCTGTCTGCTTGAACCAGTCTGGCCATTCTCTTCTGACTTCTCTCATTAACAAAGCATTTTAACCCACAGAACTGCCATTCACTTGATGTCTTTTATTTTTTGCACCATTCCCTGTAAACTCCAGAGACTGTTGCGCGAGAAAATCCTGGGAGATCAGCAGTTTCTGAGATACTCAAACCACCCATCTGGCACCAACAATCATTTCAAAGTCACTTAGATCACATTTCTTCCCCATTCAGATGTTTAGTCTGAAAAACAACTGAATCTCTTGACCATGTCTGCATGCTTTTATGCATTGAGTTGTTGACACATGATTAGCTAATTATATATTTCTGTTAATAATTAAGTGTGCAAGTATACCTACAAAGGGAATACTGGGTATAGATCACGCTGAATTGAACTGAACTGAATTTATTTCTTACATCCTTCACATACACAAGGAGTAAAAATCTTTACGTTACGTCTCTGTCTAACTGTGAAGTGTGCTATCATAGTAATTTATAATAATTTATAATAAGTAGAACAGTCAATGTAACGTAGAAATGCTCTCTATTCAGCGTGAGTTAATCAGTCTGATGGCCTGGTGGAAGAAGCTGTCCCGGAGCCTGTTGGTCCTGGCTTTCATGCTGCGGTACTATTTCCCGGCTGGTAGCAGCTGGAATAGATTGTGGTTTGGGTGACTCGGGTCCCCAATGATTCTACGGGCCCTTTTCTCACACCTGTCTTTGTAAGTGTCCTGAATTATGGGAAGTTCACAACTACAGATGTGCTGGGCTGTCCGCACCACTCTCTGCAGAGTCCTGTGATTGAGGGAGGTTTAGTTCCCTTACCAGGCAGTGATGTAGCCAGTCAGGATGCTCTCAATTGTGCCCCTATAGAAAGTTCTTAGGATTTGGGGGCCCATACCAAACTTCCTCAACCATCTTGAGGTGAAAGAGGCACTGTTGTGCCTTTTTCACCACATGGCTGGTGTGTACAGATCACGTGAAATCCTCAGTGATGTGCATGCTCCTCTCAACCCCAGAACCATTGATGTCAACAGGGTTAGCCCATCTCCATTCCTCCTGTATTTCACAACCAGCTCCTTTGTCTTTGCGATATTGAGGGAGAGGTTGTTTTCTTGATACCACTGTGTCAGAGAGGTAACTTCTTCCCTGTAGGCCACCTCGTTATTGTTTGAGATTAGGCCAATCAATGTAGTGTTGTCGACAAAATTCATTAGCAGATTAGAGCTGTGGGTGGCAACACAGTCATGGGTATACAGAGAGTAAAGAAGGGCTTCGGATGCCCGTGAATGCATCCTCCATTGACCCCATAGGGACTAGGGACAGATCCTAATCATTCTGAGTAGGTGGGACCTACTTTAGGTAAGAACTGAAGTGAGGAAACACTTTGCATCTGACCCCGTAGCTTTACACCAGCGACTGATGATCAATAACGCTCAACACTTTTCAAATGATGGCTAAACAAGTGAATCAGAATGTTTGAGATTCTATATTGTTTAATGTTAATCTTCAGCACACAAGTGTAAAGGAGAACAAAATGTTTTTTACTTTGAATCCAATGCAGCATGAACAATACAATAAAAACAAAAAACAAATAAAAATTTAAAATGTTGTGAAATTTATTGTTCTGTAGCAGGAATGCAATGTGTTACATGATAGACTATGAATCGCGATTTACCAGCCCCAATTGCATTTATTGGCTCCAGCATTACATAGAACATAGAACATAACAGCACAGTATCATGTTGTACCAACCTTTGAACCTACTCTAAGATCAATCCCTCCTTCATAGTCCTCTGGTTTTCTATTATCCATGTGCCTATCTAAGAGTTTCTTAAATGTCCCCTGTACTTTCCTCCAATCACCTTAAAATGATGCCCCTTCATATTAGCCATTTCCATCCTGGGAAAAAGTCTCTGGCTATCCACTTGATTTATGCATCTTAACTTATCCTCTCTGATCCAGGCAGCATCCTGGTAAACCTCCTCTGCACCCTCTCTACAGCTTCCACATCCTTCCTGTAATGTGGTGACCAGACTGAGCACAGTACTCTGCTCTGAGTGTTCTCTGCTGTTCCATTAGCCTTCTCCATTATGTGGACTGACGCTGACATCCTCCAACAGTATACTCCATTGCATTTGCTGGAGAGGTGACTGGGAGCACAGAAACAGACACTTCAGCCTACCATGTCCAAGTGTCTATTGATGCTAATCCCATTGACCAGCACATTGTTCGTAACTTGCTGTGACTAGGTGTCTCAAGTAGATAATTAAATGTGATAGTACATATCACCACTGCCTCCTTAGGCAATGCTTTCCAGATTCTTAATGCACTTAGTAAAAGAGTTCTTAAGATCCTCCCTTAAACTCTTACTCTTTGTCCAACTATAACTTCTATTTTAAATGGCTCTGCAATGAGAGAAAGAGTGGTTCCTACTCTCTACCCTATCTCTGGTTCCTATGATTGTGAACGTACGTCTGTCATGTCCCAGCTTAGCTCCTGCTCCTCCCACCTCTCCAATTTCTCCTGATAACTAAATTGTTCTACCCCCTTATAACATCCTGCTGAATCACTACAACACAAGAGATTCTGTAAATGCTGGAAATCCAGAACAACAAACACAAACTGCTGGAGTCTCTCAGCATGTCAGGCAGGAGTGTAATTCCCTGGTTAAGATTTCTACTGCGAAGCTGTGGGGTAGTTTATATTAGCAGCTTTCTGTAAAAGCAGTGTGTCATGCTGGAAAGTGTGTTTTGGCTTCGGCTAAGGTAAGGACCCATGTTGTCCAAGTAAGGAATGAGAGTCAGCCAGGCATAATTGTGAGAGAAGTTTCCCGAGAGCTGTGGGGAAGGACAGTAGTCTGGTTTGGGGTCTTTTGGCAGGGGCTGTGGAGCGGGGCACAAGGGAAGATGCCGCAGAATGCCATTGGAAGGAGAGTCCCCGTTGCTAGAAGTGTTTTGTGTGGATGAATGGCTCCAAGAAGAAAGGGCCAATACTCCAGAGAGGGAGGCAGTTTGTTCAAGATGAACTTTGAGGGAAGTTTGAAATGTGGCGGGTGCTTTCATGCAAACTGTAGGTCCAGCGCGGGAGTAAGAGACACACCCCCAACTACTCCAGTATGAGCGCCAATGGTTATGTGCACATTGGACTGGGCCCTTTTCTTTTCTTTTTCCTATCAACTGTTTGATAAAGCTGAAATTTGTAAGTACACTTTATAATTTTATGCGGTGTATGATTTGTTATTTCTTGCTGACCAATTATTGTGTATGGGCAGTATTTACACAGCATTCACTCAAACGGAGGTCCCTTTAATCATGATGTTCCGGTTTGGTTGAACCCCATATCATACTGACCCTAAACGTATATCATTTATGAAAGGAGGCTTTCTCACTGCTGAGCCACGTGGCTGTTAGCAGAGTTAGCTAATAAGCCAAGGTTCGATATGCGCCTCAGTGAGATAGTTACAAGAGGAATAAACAGTCGACATTTTGGGCCAAAACTCTTCAGTCCTTTACCTTCTCCACCTATCACTTCCCAGCTTCTCACTTCATCCTGTTACCCACCCACCTTACCCCTCACCTGGTTTCACCTATCACCTGCCACTTGTACTCATTCTCCTGTCCCCACTTCCTTCTTCTGGTTTCTCTCCTCTTCCTTTCCAGTCCTGATGAAGGGTTTCAGCCTGAAAGATCGACAGTTTTATTCTTCTCGATGGATGCTGCCTGACCTGCTGAGTTCCTCCAGCATTTTGTGTGTGTTACACTCGAGAATTATTTCTGTATCTTCTTCAGCAGAATCATTTCCTTCTGGCAGTGTGCAACTGGAAATGGACATTATTCCAGTTATGTTATAATCAATATCTCATACAGTTGTTACATAACATACTGCATATTGGCACTAGTGACCACAAGAAACTACAGAGGGATTTGGACACAGCTCAGCATAGCATGAAACCAGTCTCCCCTCCAAGGACTCTGTCTATACTTGTCAGTGTACCTCGGTTAATGTGACAATTTAGCAATTTACTGTAATTCTGCATTACATATACTGGCACCAATTAATCTATTGTATTTACAGGTGCTTGTATTCACCATGGTGTTTACTATGTGCTTCACAGGATTTACTAACACCATTGTGCATCACCATGGCTTTTGGTGACAATGGCCAATATTAAATACACAGTAATATTGATCCTGAGAATCTTTTGGAGAAGGGGGAAGATCCCAGAACAGTGGAGGGTGGCTGAAGGGGTGTGGATCCCGAAGGAGAAAAATGCCACCCAGATAGATCAGTTTTGCATCATCTCCCTGCTGTGTGTCAAGGCGAAGATCTTCTTCAGTGCAGTTTCCAACCGGTTGTGCACCTACCTAGCAAAGAACACCTATATTGATACATCAGTCCAGAAGGGTGGCATTTCAGGGATGGCAGGCTGTCTGGAGCACATCGGTGTGGTGACACAGCTCATCAGGGAGGCCAGAGAGAACAAGGGCAACCTATCCGTTTTGTGGCTGGACCTGGCAAATGCATATGGCTCCATTCCGCACAAGCTGGTGCAGCTCACACTGACCAAATATCACGTCCCCAGCAGAATCAGAGACCTTATCGTTGATTATTACAGCAACTTCAGGATGAGGGTCTCTTCAGGAGCAATTACATCAACCTGGCACAAGGTGGAGGTCGGCATCATCACAGGGTGCACTATCTCAGTGACACTGTTCTCCCTAGCCATGAACATGCTCACTAAGTCTGCTGAACCAGAGTGCAGAGGGCCCAGAATGAATTCCGCTCAACGGCAACCAGCTATCAGGGCATTCATGAATGACCTCACAGTCACCACAGAATCAGTCCCAGGCTGCCGGAGGATTCTGCAAGGGCTCGAAAAGCTGGTGGAGTGGGCCCGGATGCGTTTCAAACCTGCCAAATCAAGATCGATGGTGCTGAGGAAAGGGAAGGTGGAGGACAAGTTCCGGTTCAGCATCGCAGGCACAGCCATCCCAACCATCACAGAAAAGCCAGTCAAGAGCTTAGGCAAAGTGTTTTGACAGCTCTTTAAGGGACACAACATCCATTCAGGCAACCTGCACCGAGTTGGATGGCTGGCTGAAATCTGTGGACAAGTCTGGCCTACCTGGGAAATTTAAAGCCTGGGTGTATCAGCATGGCATTCTTCCCAGAATCCTGTGGCCCCTCCTCGTCTATGCAGTTCCGATCTCGACCATCGAAACCTTAGAGAGGAGGGTTAACAACCACCTCAGGAGATGGCTGGGGCTGCCAAAGAGCCTGAGCAGCATCGCACTCTATGGACACCACAACAAACTGCAACTGCCCTTCAAATCCTTGGAGGAAGAATTCAAGGTAACAAGAGCCAAAGAAGTGCTACAGTATAGGGACTCAAGTGATCCGAAGGTGGCTAGAGCAGGGATCCAAGTAAGTACTGGCAGGAAGTGGAGGGCAGAGGAAGCTGTTCAGGAGGCAGAAGCAAGGCTGCGTCACAGGAGGCTGGTGGAAGTGGTCACACAAGGCCGAGCTGGGCTAGGATCCTTTCCAACTCCCCAAATGGACACCAGAGGGAAGGAAAGACGTCGTCTAGTTCAGGAGGAGGTGAGGGCTGTAGTGGAGGAGATGAGAGCCTGCAAAGCGGTGGGAATGAAGCAACAGGGAGCTTGGACAAGATAGGAGAATGTGGTTGAGAGGAAAGTGACCTGGGCTGATCTTTGGAAAGCCGAACCACACCGCATCCAATTTCTCATCCAGGCAGTGTACGATGTGCTTCCAAGCCCATCAAACCTGCACACATGGGGCAAGGCAGAGTCATCTGCGTGCCCACTGTGCTCCAAGCGAGGAACCCTGGAGCACATCCTCAGCGGCTGTGCAAGGGCACTTGGTGAGGGACGGTACAGGTGGAGGCATGATCAGGTCCTGAAGACCATTGCTGAAGCCGTCAGCGCAGGAGTTGAGTGGGCGAAGCGGTCCCGACCCTCCAAGCAGACCATTGTCTTCGTCAGAGCTAGGGAGCAGCCAATACCTGCCAAAAGAACATCTGCAGGCATCCTGACCTCTGCATGGGACTGGCAGCTGTTGGTGGACCTCGAAGGACATCTGAAGTTCCCCAAACATATCGCAGCCACCATCCTGCGACCAGACATTGTCCTAGTGTCTGAGTCTACTAAGCAAGTGGTGCTGCTGGAGCTGACAGTCCCATGGGAAGATAACTTGGAGGAGGCCTTTGAAAGGAAACTCTCCAAGTACGCAGGACTGGTCAGCAACTGTCAGCAGGCTGGATGGAGAGCGAGGTGTCTCCCAGTGGAGGTTGGTTGTAGGGGATTCATAGCCTGTTCTTTAGTTAGAGCCTTCAGCATTTTGGGCATCGAGGAAGAGAAGAAGAGGAGAGCCATCCGCAGTACCACCGATGCAGCAGAGAAGGCCTCAAGATGGCTGTGGCTCAAAAGAGGGGAGCCATGGAGTCATAAGTAGCTAGCCATCTGGACACAAGCTGGGGTCTGATCAGCCGCGGCTGGGTCACCTGGAGGAGGTTGTATGATGTTGAAAGACCCGAAACACTCGATGATTCCAGGAACATCACTGAAGATGTGTCCAGAAGCATCAATAGATGTATGTACACAGCATGATTGGTTGTCCATCATATCCAGCCATGATAGATTTGCACAGAGAACTGCACAAAGAAACCTGTGCGTGAGAGATTTTAACGTGGAAAAACCATTGCACTGGGACAGTTCCACCCTCTCGGCTGGGTTCAGGGTATGAGTAGTCTTACTCGTGATCTGATGGAGGTGTCAAAGATGATGAGGCGTAGATTGAGTGGATAACTCTGGAGACTTGTTTTCCCAGTGCAGAAATGGTTAACACGAGGGGTATAATTTTAAGGTGATATATACGGGGGTGCATCAGTGCCCTGCCAGGGGTGGTGAGAAGCAGATATATTAGGGACACTTAGATGATAGAAAAGTAGAGGATTATGTAGCAGGGAAGGATTAGATTGATCTTAGAGTAGATTTAAAAGGTTGTCACAACATTGTGGGCCAAAGGTCTTGTACTGTGCTGTAATGTTCAATGACTAAGAGGTAGTATTTGTCATAAGGCGGTGGCTGGGAATGGACACAGACACTGAAGGACTAGGGACAGAACTAGGATACAGGGTGAGAGCTAGGACATGGACTCGAAAACCGGGAACCCGGAACAGGACTGGACAAGAGAGCTAGGAGCCCAGGCTTGGACTCCGAGCTGGAGACTGGACAAGGACCCAGTACCCGGGTCTTGCCTCTGGCTCGGACCCCAGAACTAGGCAAGGATGAGGCTTGGCAGGCAAGCAGGATGAGGCTGGAGTCTTCAGGCTTGAGGCTAGAGGCTAGAGACTTGAGGTGAAGCTTGGCAGGAAGCAGGAGGCTGGAGTCTTCAGGCTTGAGGCTAGAGGCTAGAGACTTGAGACGAGGCTTGGCAGGAGGCTGGAGTCTTCAGGCTTGAGGCTAGAGACTTGAGGCGAGGCTTGGCAGGAGGCAGGAGGCTGGAGTCTTCAGGCGAAGCTAGAGGCGAGGCTTGGCAGGAGGTAGGAGGATGGAGTCTTCAGGCTTGAGGCTTGAGGCGAGGCTTGGCAGGAGGCAGGAGGCTGGAGTCTTCAGGCTTGAAGCTTGAGGCGAGGCTTGGCAGGAGGCAGGAGGATGGAGTCTTCAGGCTTGAAGCTTGAGGCGAGGCTTGGCAGGAGGCAGGAGGATGGAGTCTTCAGGCTTGAGGCTAGAGGCGAGGCTTGGCAGGAGGCAGGAGGCTGGAGTCTTCAGGCTTGAAGCTAGAGGCGAGGCTAGGCAGGAGGCTGGAGTCTTCAGGTTTGAGGCTAGGCAGGAGCTGGAGTCTTCAGGCTTGAGGCTATGCAGGAGGCTGGAGTCTTCAGGCTTGGGGCTAGGCAGGAGGCTGGAGTCTTCAGGCTTGAGGCTAGGCTGGCTCCTCCTGGGCAGGGCACGGATCACCACCCGACGGAGGCATGGGACAGGAAGGGACAGAATCAACCGTAGGTAATGGCAAGACAGCCTGACTTACCTGGCGGAGGCGAGGGACAGGAATGGAGCTAGGTACGGGGTGGCTCCAGGACAAGACTGCAGGCGAGATGAGGCGAGAGTTACCAGCAAGACCAGGCAAGGCCCCAGGCAATGCAAGGCGAAACGAGAACTTCAGGCAAGGCAAGAGTTACCGGCAAAACAAGGCAAGGCTTCAGGCAATGCAAGGCAAAACGAGAACTTCAGGTGAGGCAAGAGTTACCGGCAAAACAAGGCAAGGCTTCAGGCGAGGAAATAGAAGGCAGAGGAAGGCATACAAGGAGTAAGGACATGAACAATCCAGCAGCCATGCCCTGGTCTCTGGAGGTATTTATGCAGCCAGCCCCAATGAGCATCAGCTGCATCAATTAGAGCTCAACAAGAACAGAAACAGGGTAAACAGGAAAACCTGGAGCAAGGGTCGATGGACCAGACCGTTAACCGGAATACGGACTTCACGGACCGGACCATGACAGTATTATGTAGAATATCTGTGCACTAACCAAGAAAGTCATTAATATCAGGCATTATTTAACAAAAATCTTCCTTGCACACCAAATATTTGTCGGGGATAGCATTAATGCATCATTTGGAAAGACACTTGTATCATCAGGATGCTTTCTGTGGTAGTAGCAGCAAGACGACGTTTATCTGTGCCACTCTTGTCCAATGTCATTGAAAATAGCAACACATAGTTCAACACACTCATCGCAATCAAAAATGCTATTTCAGTGACTCAGTTATTCCTGCTCTAGATGTCCGTGTTTCAATGGAAATACGTGCAAGCCTGTCCCTTAACCGTATCCCTTTTTTTTTGAGGTTACAAAAGTATCCACCATATCTTTCAACCTACATTAGGTGTCTCTACTTCGGAGCCTCAATCTATCCTAGAACACAGAACATTACAGCACAGTACAGGTGGTCTAAGGACCCACCACTCTCTTGTGTAGAACAGTTAGCTCTGATATCTCCCCTATACTTGCCTCCAATCACCTTAAAATGCCCACTCACATCCACAATGTCCATCCTGGGAAAAAGTCTCTGATTATCTACTCCATCTGTGCCACTTATCATCTTGCATACTTCTATCAAGTCACCTCTCATCCTCATTTGCTCCAAATAGAGAAGCGCTAGCTCGCTCAACCTACGCTCTCTCATCCAGGCAGCATCCTAGCAGTGACAGGACCTGAAGACAATTTTCCAAGAGTTGTATAACCAGGGTTTTATAAAGCTGCAACATTACCTCATGAATCTGGAGCTCAGTCCCCTGATTAATGAAGGCCAATATACCTTAACAACCCTATCAACTTGCATGGCAACTTTGAGGGACTTATGGAGATAGACATTAAGATTCCTCTGTTCTGCCAACTTTTGTGGTGTGTTTGCTGCCACCACCTTCTCAGACAGTGTGCTCCTAATTGCAATAATCCTCTGGGTGAAATTATTTTCCTCAGATTCCCTATGATTCTCTTATTTCACACTTCAAACCTATCCTCTTCTGTTCTAGATGTCTCTGCTGTGGTGACCAAACAGTAGGCCTTTGTGGAGCCCCAGGAAATGGGCAAAGTTCCAAATAAATACTTCTTCTCTGGTTTCACAATGAAGGAAGACAGGAAGCATTTGGGACAAGAAAAAGTAAATGTGGAGGACTTGGGGCTAAGCCATAAGACAGTAGAGGAGGTGCTGAATGCCTTAAAGAAATATGAAAGGTGGGCAGATCTCCAAGGCCTGATCAGGAATGTCCAAGAACACTGTAGGAGACTAGAAAAGCTCTGTCTGAGATATAGTATTTAGCCATGGGTGAGGTATTGGTAGGCTGGAAGGTAGTGAATGTCATGCATTCATTTAAGAAGGGCAGCAAAAACAAAAACTGGAAAATATAGGCCAGTAAATCTAACATCTGTGGTAGGTAGGTGACTGGAGATGATTCAAGTGATAAGATATGTGTATGTCCGTAATACTAGGGGTTGGTTAGGATTAGTCTGTGCGGCTTTGTACATGGGACATCATGCCTTACAATCATGTTAGGCATTTTTGAAGATATGACCAAGAAAGTTGATGACAACAATGTGGTTTATATGGACTTCAGTAAAACTTTTGATAAGGTTCCACATGGAAGGTTAGATCACATAGAATCTAGGGAGACCTGTCTAATTTGATGCACAGTTGGCTGGACAGTAGAAAACAGATGGTGATGGTGGAAAATTGTATTTTGGACTGGAGGCCCATGACTAGTGGTGTGCCTCAGGGGTTAGTGCTGCTGTTTTCTGTCATTTATATCAATGAATGGACAAGACATGGTCAGTAAGTTTGCAAATGACACTAAAGTAGATGGTATAGTGGACAATGAAGAAGATTATCAAAAAGCATGAGGGAATCTCAATCAGCTGAGTAGGTGGGCTGAAGAATGGCAAGTGGAGCTTAATTCGGATAAGTGTGAGGTGTTGCATTTTGGAAAATCAAATCCAGGTTGGATTTTCACAGTGAATGCAGGACCCTGGGGTGTGTTGTGGAACAGGGGGGCCTTGGTGCCCAAGTACATGGTTCCCTAAAAGTAGTCACAGATGGACAGGTAGACAGAATGTCAAAGGAGATTCCTGGGATGTGATCTTCGTAAGTCATCAGAGCATTGAACATAAAGGTTGGGAAGCTGTGGTGCAGTTGTACAGGACACTGATGAGGCTACATTTGGAGTATTGCGTTCAGTGTGGTCACCCTGTTTTAGGGAAGATGTTATTAAACTGGAAAGAGTGCAGGAAAGATTTACAATAATGCTACCAGGAGACTGAGAGGTGACCTTATAGAGATATATTAAATTACAAGAGGCGTAGACATCTGAATGCATACAGTCTTCTTCCCAGAGTTGAGGTATCAAGAACTAGAGTACGTATGTTTAAGGCGAGAGGGGAAAAATTTAATAGGACTTTAGGATCAACTGTTTACACAAAGGGTGGTTTGTTCGTTTGTTTATTAGGTGCAGTGTCGTATGACATAGTGATCTTGATCTTTCTGTGACCAAGATTTCTCTTGGTAAATTTTTTGTACGTAAGTGGTTTGCCACTGTCTGCTTAGGGGCAGTGCCTTTACAAGACGGGTGATTATTTGCGGGTGTCAGTGATCACGTAACCAGGACTTTCATATGCGCCAGCTGCTCTTGCGACTATCCACCACCTCCTCCCATGACTTCACGGGACGCTGAGCAGGTGCTACATGATGTCCCATGTACTAGCGGAGGGGTGGATGCCTTACATCCCCTTTGGGAGACACATATCTCCACCATGCCAAATGGGAGGTACCTCACGTGTAATCAGATGCCAGAGGAAGTGGCTGAGACAGGTCAAATAACAATTTTTAAAAGACAGTTGGACACGTACACAGACTGGAAAGGTTTAAGAGGCTATGGGCTAAATGCTGACAAATGGGATAAGCTGGGCTGGGACATCTTGGCCGATATGGACCAGTTGGACCAGAGAACCTGTTTCTGTGCTATATAGCTCTATGCCTCCAAGTGCCAGTTTCTATGTAGGGATCAACAGAAGTGTCTGTGTGGAGACTCTGAAGCCCATCAGTTCATTGTCCAAAAAGCTCTGAGGAAACCACCCATTGTGAGTAGCTCTTTAAAAGGTGTCACATTCAGCACATGGTATCACAAACACTTGTTTTTCCATGACTTTTAGATGGCTGCCATTGCCCTAGCGTAGGGAACTCCAATCTGTGTTGGCAACAACTGAGAAGAAATTGGGGGGTGTAGTGGACAGCAAGGAAGTCTATCATGGCTTGCAGAGGGATCTGGACCAGCTGGAAAAATGAGCTGAAAATTAGCAAATGAAGTTTAATGCAGATAAGTGCAAGGTGCTGCACTTTGATATGACCAACCAAGCTAGGTCTTACACAGTGAACGGTAGGGCACTGAGGAGTGCGGTAGAGTGAAGGGATCTGGGAATGTGGGTCCATAATTAATTGAAAGTGGTGTCACAGGTAGATAGAGTTGTAAAGATTTTTGGCACACTGGCCTTCATAAATCAAAATACTGAGTACAGGAGATAGATGTTACGTTAAAGTTGTAGAAGACATTGATGAGGCCTAATTTGGAGTATTGTGTGCAGTTTTGGTCAACTACCTACAGGAAAGATGTAAGTAAGTTTGAAAGACTACAGAGAAAATTTACGAGATGTTGCTGGGTCTGGAGGACCAGAGTTATAAGAAAAGATTGAATAGGTTAGGCCTTTATTCCTTAGAGTGTAGAAGATTGAGAGGAGATTAGATAGAGGGATAGGAAATTATGAGGCTTTAGATTTAAATCTCTCTCAGAAAAGTGTTGTAGCAATTATATATAATATAATTATGAATTTATGTCCTGATGTTTCCAATAAAATTAAAGCTGACTGGGAAAGTGAACTTAACATTATTATTATACCGATTGAAAAATGGGAAAAAATTCTTCAGTTGGTTAATTTATCCTCTATATGTGCTAATCATGTGTTGATACAGATTAAAGTAGTGCACAGGACTCATTTGTCCAAAGATAAACTATCTCGTTATTACTCTTATATAAATCCTATATGTGATAGATGTCATTCCGAGATAGCTTCTTTAACTCACATGTTTTGGTCATGTCCTTTGTTGGAAAAATATTGGAAAGACATTTTTGACATTATTTCAAGGGTTTTGAATATAGACTTACAACCTCATCCAATTACTGCTATCCTTGGATTACCAATGATAGGTTCAAATTATCTAACCTCTTCAGCACGTAGGATGATTGCATTTCTTACTCTAATGGCTAGAAGATCAACTTTGCTGAATTGGAAAGAGATTAACCCTCCTACGGTATTTCATTGGTTTTTACAAACTATGGTATGTTTGAATTTGGAAAAAATTAGAAGTGCAGTTTATGACCCTTCCATTAGATTTGCAAAAACTTGGAGGCCATTCATTCAGCATTTTCATTTGATGTAGTTTGACCATTTCCAAACTTGTTTTATTTCTCTGTACTGTTGGTTGAGAGGAATGGAGTCATCGACACTAAGGTTTTCTTCTTTCCCATTTTCAAATTGTTAGTATTGTCCAAGTCTTTTAGTTTAGTTGACTAATTCTGTTTAGTTTAGTTTTTTGGGGGGATGGGGTTTGTTTTTTTTCTTTTTCATGATTTTTCTTCAGTTTTTTTTTGCTTTGTATTATTCACTATTATTCTGCACGATTGGGAGCTTTGTTAATTTTTACTATTTGGTTTTACAATTACTCATTTTAAATATAACAATGAATCTCCTACTACTTATATTTTTGCTTTGTTATGTTTTCATTCTATGAAATTAATAAAAAGATTGAAAAAGAAAGAAAATTATGAGGGGTATAGATAGGGTAAATGCAAGTAGACTTTTTACACTGAGGCTGGGTGGGACTACAAATAGAGATCATGAGTTAGAAGTGAAAGGTGAAAAGTTTAAGGGGAACAGGAAGGGAAACATCTTCACTCAAAGGGCCGTGAGAGTGTGGAACAAGCAGCCAGCACAAGTGGTGCATGCGAGCTCAATTTCAATGTTTAAGCAAAGTTTGGATAAGTAGATACATGGATTGTAGGGGCATGGAGGGCTAGGTCAATGGGAGTAGGGGAATTAAGTGGTTCAGCATGGACTAGATGGGCCGAAGGGCCTGTTTCTGTGCTGTACTTTTCTATGACTCTATAAGTGGTATTGTGTGGGCTTTGCCATCATTAGGTAATGTTGAAAACATGTCAGCTGCATAGGTGGGGGGTCCCATCCAGAGTGCAGTGGTACATCAAGAAATAATCACAATCTCTTTCCATTCCTGCTAAATCCTGTTTGTTATCACATAGTGCAGAATATTCATCAGATGCTGATGTTGTCAGTTAATTTACTACATCACTTACATGTGCTGCTGGAAATTACCATTTGGGACTTGACACAATTGTAATCACACATTCAAGGATCAGCTTTATTCACCTAATATATTTACATATATTAGGAATTTGCTGTGCTGTTTTGGCGTGACATGCAACAAAAATGATTCAAGATTGTTTAACTGTCTAATGAACATTGACTTCTCTAACTTCCACTAATGAACATCGACTTCTCTAACTTCCGCAAACGAACATCGACTTCTCTAACTTCCGCTAATGAACATCGACTTCTCTAACTTCTGCTAATGCCCCACCTCCCCCTCGTACCCCATCTGTTACTTATTTTTATACACACATTCTTTCTCTCACTCTCCTTTTTCTCCCTCTGTCCCTCTGAATATACCCCTTGCCCATCCTCTGGGTCCCCCCTCCCCCCCACCTCCTTGTCTTTCTTCCCGGACCTCCTGTCCCATGATCCTCTCATATCCCCTTTGCCAATCACCTGTCCAGCTCTTGGCTCCATCTCTCCCCCTCCTGTCTTCTCCTATCATTTTGGATCTCCCCCTCCCCCTCCAACTTTCAAATCCCTTACTCACTCTTCCTTCAGTTAGCCCTGACGAAGGGTCTCGGCCTGAAATGTCGACTGTACTTCTTCCTAGAGATGCTGCCTGGCCTGCTGCGTTCACCAGCAACTATTATGTGTGTTGTTCAAAATTGTTTAATGTCATTTCCAGTAAACAAGTGTAAAGGAGAACAAAATTATTGTTGCTCCTGATTGGATATGGCATAAAAAACACAATAAGATAAAGGACACAATAAATATAAGTGCCTAAGATAGCTTATATACATAGATTGATTGTATTCTATTGATTCTAAAGTGACTCTAGGCACAGGATTGGCTGTACGTAAGGTGACTGAGAGGAAATGTTAAAGTAGTGGGAGTGAGGGGTGTAGAACAGCCTTACTGCTTGGGGAAAGTAACTGTTTTTGAGTCTAGTGAGCCTGGTGTGGATGCTACATCCTGATGGGACTGGGATAAACAGTACATGAGCGGGGTGGGTGGAATCACTAGCAGACAAGGTGAAGGAGAATCCTAAGGGATTCTACAGATATGTTAAGAGCAAAAAGATTGCAAGGGACAAAACTGGTCCTCTGGAAGATCAGAATGGTAATCTATGTGTGGAGCCAAAAGAGATGGGGGAGATCATAAATGGATTTTTTCCGTTCACTGAATCAGCAAATTTGTGGATGACACCAAGATTGGGATGTAGTAGACAGCGCAGAAGGCTAACAGAGCTTACAACGGGATCTGGACCAACAGGAAAAATGGGCTGAAAAATGTCAGATGGAACTTAATCCAGACAAGTACAAAATATTGCACTTTGGTAGGACCAATGAGGGGAACATGGTGAAAAGTTTAAGGGGAACATGAGGGTTGTGAGAGTATGGAACAAGCTGCCAGTGCAAGTGGTACACACTGTTACAAAGATCTACCTCTTAGTAATAATGATCAGAGAGGTACAGAGAGAATCTGTAATTACCAACAAGTATCTTTATTGTCTCAATGGAAGAACACGTGAGCTTACACAATAGAATACCCGTGTATACACCTACTAAATTTTCCGGACCCTCCATGAATATCAAAGAAAATGAAAGGTAATACTAGTAAAAATGTTAACTGTCCACTAATGAGCAATTAATGAACAAATGTGGGCATCTCATATCCCACATGTTATACATGCACAACTTTCCATTTTAACCCAGATTACACCTGGCCAGTGTGGAATCTGAGTTTCTCTAAAAATCAATTCCATGGAAAACACATAAAGAAAGACAAACCAAAAACACAGGTCAAACAAAAATCTATGCTTATACTGTTCTTCCTTTAGAACCTTCTCAAGTAACTTCAAAACTTAAAATAAGCGGTTAATTCTTGCCTCGAAAAGCTTTCACACATTTTTAAAGAACTGCTGGTTGAGGCTCCGAAACATTAACATATTGTTGAAACCTCTTAAAGGCACAGCCTCTTAAAAATCACCTTTACACTCTTTCTCTCACAGACACACACACTCTCTCTCTCTCTCTCAGATGAACTCACATGTGACCACACTTCATACAATTGAAACATGCAAACCATTCACACTTCTAAGAAAATCGCTTGTTCCGAAGGGTTAAACCATTACCAATAACATACAGTTGCATTCTGACACCATTGAGGAAATGTGTTACTCCAAGACTTTAAAACAGGAATGTTGGAAGTTATTCATCATACAAAAGTAAACAACATTCAACAAGTTTAAAGCACGAAATCCTCACATTAACCAGAATTCCAACTTATTTTGACCTCTCTGTAATTGAAATCTCTGATTCTTGTTAGGAGTCAGATCAAGTGATCTGTTTGCTGTACAGTTCTGGGCATAATGACCCACATTAACACAGCTGAAACAGCAGTTTTGAGCGCTGTACTGCCCCCAGCAGTAGCTTCCCCAATTGGGTGAAGGCACACTCCAGCGCTGTGTTATTCCCCTTCTACAATTTCCCCCCTGGCTTCTCCCCACATGACATCCCATGTATTTTCTCGAAGGGAACACACTTTAGCTGCCTCTGGAGTATTCCTATAGTTAAAATCTAACTCCCATACTTCCGTCTCCCATGCTCTAATCATTTGTCTAAATACCCATGCCTCAGCATGTGCATGGTCACCTGGACCAAATGGCTCCAATATCTTTCTAGATTCATTGGTGCTATCAGACACTAATGTTCTTAACCATCTATATTTGGGTTCTGGCTCTAAATGATCACTATCTAATGTTGATCTATACACCCCTTGGAACACCATCCACAGATGGGGCACAAATTCAGTGAGGTGTTTTCCTTTCCTCTGGTAACATTTACACAACTCGTCTGTTGGGTCCCTGCTGTTAGTACCCATAATAGTCAATATCACATTCTTTAACTCCGCATTTGCTCCCCCAACATGTTGCCGTGTTTCTGGCAAAGCACTGTATTGCTCTCCAGTAGCTAATTGCTTGGAACAGTTCCCTCGGATCATTCCCAAGTGTACATGTCCTGATATTCTTAGCAATATCCCTCGGCTGCTGTACCCTGAATGGTGTAATGTATGTTATATTCTGGTTTTGATTTCCTGCCCCCCTAGCAGGAAATGACTAACTGAGTAACAGATGATGTATTTACAGTAAATGAAATACAGAATTAGGACATTACTGAAACTACTGCAGTACTATAAAACTGTGGATTAGTTCCTAATAGTTATCAATGGAGAAATTCATCTGCATTGCATTCTTATGACTGTAAATGAAAAGAATCAGCGCAGACATCTAGTGAAGATAATGGACTGGCTTCATACAAAGCTGCTGATGATTGCATCCTCCTAATCTTCATTTTCATTGTAACATTAAAGATGATTGCTGAAACCCTAAATTCCCTGTAGTTTCTAATTTTCAGAAGTAGTGAAATAGTTTAATTTTCACTGTCAACAGTTCTGGCATCTCCAAGCCTGAATGCTTGAAATTACAGTGAGCAAAACAGTTTTGAATTGTCTTACTGCTTATTTATCGTCAACAATCAGTGACCACAGTTGCTGCTTTTTGAACACAAATATGTGCAACTGGTGGTATTTAAAAACTGCTCACTTGGAGAATGGTGTTGCATCTAATGTCACGTAATTGCTTGTGACTGACGTTTGTTAGAAACTGTTCAGCAACAGTCTCCTGTCCCAATTAAACAGCATAGTGTCCCAAATAAATGATGGGAATCACAACTATTTTCTCAATTAGTTTTTATTCTTTAAGAGTTGTCCCAAATAAGTGGCTGCCCCAATTAAGCAGAATCTACTGTATATGAAAAATAAAGTTACAGGTTAAAGTATGGATATGGAACAAAATGTGCAAAAATACATAAACACCAGCATGTATTTACAGTGTTAACAGTTTTATAAAAAGTGGTTTAAGGTGTTTACAGAGCAGTGCAATAACTGAGGTAATAGATACAGGGTGGTGTATTGGGCTAACTAGAATAGTTGATCAGATTAACTGCCTGGGAGAAAGAAACTTTTAAGATAGTGCAAGGTTTCTATTTTAAAGACCAGAAGAGAGCATTTGGAAAAGACAGTGTGCTCTGTGGGTAGGTTCTGCAATGATTTTCCTACCCATTTCTTTGTCCTGGAAACATACAAGTCCTGTGTGATGGTAGACTGCAGCTAATGACCTTTCCTGCTGACCAGCTCACTGTGGTGTTCATTCAGTGTGTTGAGAGAGGATGCTGCACCAAACCAGACAGTAATGGCTGATGTGAGGAAACTCTCTATGATGGCAGTGTAGTACAGAACCAGTATGTTCTGGGGAAGATTGAATTTGACCAAATGCCACAGAAAGTACATCCTCTGCCAAGACTTTTTGTTAATGCAGATATGGTTCTCACACATGAGGTCCTGTGAAATAAAGATGCCTAGCATCCTCAGTGCTAAAGTGATGTTAACTGTAGGGTTATTGATAATGAATGGGGGCAGAGGAGACACATTTCTCGCACAGTCGATATGCATCTCCACAGTTTTGAAGTTATTCTGTTCCAATTTGTTCTGAGATTTTGTAAAGACCATCCTGGTTGGCATGTCTGAATGTCTCTGGTTCACAGTGCACTTTTATGCATAGCATTACTTTGAAGAAGACTAATAACAAAAAAGAACAGAAGATTTTTTTTCAATGGCTCTTGTCTTAGGCATCCCTCAGCCTCCACAATTAATGCCTGACTCATTGAGTTCCTTCGGTAGGGATATTTTCTTGTGATTTGTTTCTCAACAGTCTTTGACAACCTCAGCCTTTTGAAGTGGACTCACTGTAGGATACAGCAGCCAATCTGAGAATGGCATACTCTCCCAATCCAATAATGAGAAATGTGAATGAAGATTAGCAGATTTATGTGATGTTATGTTACTGTAAGTCAGATACCAGTTCAGACTATGGAAGCAGTGTTGAAAATGAATTAACTGCAAGATTTTTATTGCAGCTGGTTCTGGATGAAAATAGGAAAGTCATTCGCCGAAGTATTCTGACTGAGCTGAGAGATGAATCTCCAATTCGCCACAGCATATTGCTTGATAAAGTGGACCCAAATTACTTATACCTGTTAACTGAGAGGATGGTAAGCTGATATTTCTTCACAGTCTTTTATATTTATATAGTGTATTTAATTTTATTCCCACGCTGAAGTATGGTTAATGCTAGTTACCATCTGTAATTGCCCTGGGATGGTATTTGTTGGCTGGCTCTTCGATTTATTGCTTTATGATTAGTTTAGCCATGTGCAGGACATTTAAGAACAACCGTGTTAGTTATAGAGTCATAAAGAAGTACAGCACAGAAACAGGCCCTTCAGCCCATCTATTCCATGCCAATACCATCTAAACTGCCTACTGCTGTCAACCTGCTGTGGGATCATAGCCCTCCATACCTCTACCATCCATGTACCTATCCAAACTTGTCTTAAGTGTTGAAATCAAGCTCGCATGCATCACTTGTGCAGGTAGCTCATTGCACACTCTTACAACCCTCTGAGTGAAGACGTTTCTCCTCATGTTTCCCTTTAATTCTCACCTTTCATCCTTAAGCCATGACCTCTGGTTGTAGTCCCATCCAACCTCAGTGGGAAAACCCTATCTATACACCCATCAATTTTGTACACCTCTAGAATGTAGAAGATTGAGAGGCGATTTGATAGAGAATATAGTCCTAACCTATTCAATCTTTCCTTATAACTCAGGTCCTCCAGATCCGGCACCATTTTTGCAAATTTTCTCTGTACTCTCTCAACCTTGTTTATATCTTTCTGGATGTAGGTGACCAAAACTACACACAATACTCCAAATTAGGCCTCACCAGTGTCTTATACAACTTTAGCATAACATCCCATCTTCGGTCACAAACAAGAGAAAATCTACAGATGCTGGAAATCCAAGCAGCACACACAAAATGCTGGAGATACACAGCAGGCCAGGCAACATCTATGGAAAAAAGTACAGTTAGTGTTTCAGGCCAAGACCCTTCGGCAGCATTGGAGAAAAAAAAAGATGAGTAGATTTAAAAGGTGGGATGGGAGAGAAAACACGAGGTGATAGGTGAAACCAGGAGGGGGAAGGAATGAAATAAAGAGCTAGGAAGTCAATTGGTGAAAGAGATGCAGGGCTGGAGAGGGGAGAGTCTTATAGTTGAGAACAGAGGCCATGGAAGAAAGAAAAGGGGGGAGGAGCACCAGAGGAAGGCAATGGGCAGGCAGGAGATAAGGTGAGAGAGGGAAAAGGGAGATGGGGAATGGTGAAGGGGAGGGGGATGGGCATTACTGGAAGTTTTGAGAAATCAATGTCCATGCCATCAGGTTGGAGGCTACCCAGACGGAGTACAAGGTGTTGTTCCTCCAATCTGAGTGTGGCCTCATCACAACAGTAGAGGAGGCCATGGATTGACGTATCAGAATGGGAATGGGAAGTGGAATTAAAATGGGTACCACTAGGAGATCCTTCTTCTGGAGGATAGAACATAGATGCTTAGCAAAGCGATCTCCCAGTCTCCGTCAGGTCTCACCAAAGTACAGGAGGCCACATTGGGAGGACCAAAGACAGTAAATAACCCTAAAAGACTCACAGGTTAAGTGTGGCCTCACCTGGAAGCACTGTTTGGGGCCCTGAATGGTAGTGAGGGAGGAAGTGTAGGAGTGGGTGTATCACTTGTTCCGCTTGCAAGGACAATTGCCAGAAAGGAGATCAGTGGGGAGGGATGAATGGACAAGGGAGTTGCATAGGGAGCGATTCCTGCGGAAAGCAGAAAGCTGGGGGAGGGAAAGATGTGCTCGGTGGGTGAAGACAAGAAGAAGCCTATCCCTGGTAGGGTGACAAGAGCATGGGTTAAGAGCAGATGTGCGTGAAGTGGAAGAGATGCGATTGAGGGCAGCATTGATGGTGGAGGATCTCTTCCATTTCACACACGTCTGCTCTTCCCCTATCCTGACGCCACCCTACCAGGGATAGGGTTTATCATGTCCTCACCCCACCAGCCTCCACCTCCAGTGCATAACTCTCTGGAACTTTCATTTTCTCCAACAGGATCCCACCACCAAGCACATCTTTCCCTCCCCACACTTTCTGCTTTCCGCAGGGATTGCTCCCTACACAACTCCCTTGTCCATTTGTCTCTCCCCACTGATCTTCCTCCTGGTACTTATCCTTGCAAGTGAAACAAGTGCTACACCTGCCCCCTATACCTCCTCCCTCACTACCATTCAGGGCCCCAAACAGTTCTTTCAGGTGAGGTGACACTTCACCTGCAAGACTCCTGGGAACATAAACTGTGTTTGGTGCTCCCAGTATGGCCTCTTGTACATCGGTGAGACCCGATGTAGATTGGGAGACCGCTTTGCTGAGCACTTATGCTCCATGTGCCAGAAGAGATCTCACAGTGGCTACCCATTTTAATTCCACTTCCCATTCCCATATGTCAATCCATGGTCTCCTCTACTGTCGCAATGAGGCCTCACTCAGGTTGGAGGAACAACACCTTATATTCCATCTTGGTGGCCTCCGAACTGATTATCACTTTCTCAAACTTCTGGTAATGGCCCCCACCTCCCATCTCCTTCGCCATTCTCCATCCCCTTTTCCCTCTCTCACCTCATCTCCTTCCCTCTGGTGCTCCTTCCCCTCTTTTCCTTCTTCCATGACCTTCTATCTTTTCCTATTGGACTCCCCCTTCTCCAGCCCTGTATCATAAAACAACTTCCCAGCTCTTTAATTCATCCCTCTCCCTCCTGGTTTCACTATCACCTTGTGTTTCCCTCTCCCTATCCCCACCTTTTAAATCTACTCATTTTTTTCTTCAGTCCTGCTATCCCATCATCTCTACTCAGTACATTGATTTATGAAGTCCAACATGACAAAAACTTTCTTTACAATCCTATCTACCTAGGATGCCACTTTCAATGAATTATGGACCTGTATTCCCAGATCTTTGCTCTACCACACTCCTCACTGCCCTACCCTAGATGGTCCTACCAAAGTACAACACCTTGCACTTGTCTACAATAAACTCCACCTGCCATTTCTCAGCCCATTTTTCCAGCTCATGCAGATCCCTCTGTAAGCCATGATAGCCTTCCTCACCGTCCAACTCACCCCCAATCTTGGTGCCATCTGCAAACTTGCCAATCTAGTTAACCACATTATCATCCAGATCATTGATATAGATGACAATCAACAACAGACCCAGCACTGATCTCTGTGGCATATCACTTGTCACAGGCCTCCAGTCAGAGAGTCAACCCTCTAATAACTCCCTCTGGCTTCCCCCACAAAGCCAATGTCTAATCTAATTTAATATCTCATGAAGGCCAAGCGAATGAACCTTCTTAACCAGCCTCCCGTGCAGGACCTAGTCAAAGACCTCACTGAAGTCCATGTAGACAATATCCACTGCCTTGCCTTCGTCCTGGAAACTTCCTCGAAAAACTCTATAAGATTGGTTGGACGTGACCTACCCACAAGAAGCCATGCTGACTATCCTTAATCAGTTTATGTCTATCCAAATACTTATATATCAGGCCCCTCAGAATACCTTCCAATAACTTTCCCACAACTGATCTCAGACTCACCTAGTTTATGTTTAGAGGCTTTTTAAAAACAGAAGAACAACATCGGCTATCCTCCAGTCCTCCAGTACCTCCAATGCCACTAAGGGTGATTTAAAAATCTCTGCTTGGGCCCCAGGAATTCTACGCTTGACTCTTGTAGGGTCCGAGGGAGCATTTTGTCAGGCTGTGGGGATTTATCCACCTTGATTTGCCTCAGGGTAGCAAACACCTCCTCCTCTGTGATCTATACAGGGTCCATGAACCTCATGCCACTCTGTGTCATCTCCTGAGTAAATACAAATACAAATAATTCCTTTAAGGTCTCTCCCATCTGTTTTGGCTCCACACATGGATTGTGAGACCAACTCCATGCCTTCTTGATTTCTTTCATGAGTGTTCTCTTGCATTTCTTGTACTCCATAAGCGCCTCATTTGTTCCTTCTTGCCTATTCACCTCCTTTTTTCTCTTAACCAGGGCCGCACTATCTCTTGAAAACAAAGGTTCCCTGCACTTGTTATCTTTGCCTTTTATTCTGACAGGCATGTAGAAGTTTTGTACTCTCAAAATTTCGTTTTGAAGGCCTCCCACTTGCCAAGTACACCTTTGTCAGAAAACGGCCCGTCCCAATCCACACTTGCCAAATCATTTCTAATACCATCAAAGTTGGCCTTTTTCCAATTTAGAATTGCAATCTGTGGACCAGAGCTACCTCTTTGCCGATTTACTTTGAAACTAATGGCATTGTGGTCACTGGATGCAAAGTGTTTCTCTACACAAACTTCTGTCACCTGTTCTGTCTCATTCCCTAACAACAAATCCAGTATCACACACTGCCTCATTAGGGCTTCTACATACTGACGAAGGAAACTTTCCAGAACACATTTGACAAACTCTATCCCATCCAGTCCTTTTACAGTATAGGATTCCCAGTCAATTTGTGGAAAGTTAAAATCACCTCTGTAACAACCTTATGTTTCTTGCAACAGTCTGCAATCTCTTTACAAATTTGTGCCTCTAAATCCCACGGACTGTTTGGTGGTCTGTAATTTAGCCCCATTAATGTGGCCATACCTTTCTTATTTCTCAGTTCCACCCGTAACACCTCACTAGTCAAGTTCTTCAGTCTGTCCTGACTAAGCACTACCATGGCATTTTCCCTGACTAACAACACCACCCCTCCTCCATTAATCCCTCCCACTCTGTCACGTCTAAAACAATGGGACCCCAGAATATTGAGCTGCCAGTCTTGTCTCTCCTGCAACTAAGTCTCACTAATGACTACAATAACATAATTCTAGGTGTTGATCCATTCCCTGAGCTCATCTGCCTTTCCTACGATAGTTCTTGCATTGAAATATTCACAGCTCGGGACACTAGTCGCACCATTCAACCTTTTGATTTCTGACTTTGTCTCAGGGCTTACCAACGTCTGTCTGCACAACCTCTCCACTATCTGTTCTGGCACTCAGGTTCCCATTCCTCTGTAACTCTAGTTTAAACCCACAGTGCAGCATTAACAAACCTTCCCTCTAGGATATTAGTCCCCCTCCAGTTCCAGTGCGAACCGTCTCATCTATATAGATTCCACCTTCCTTGGAAGAGAGCCCAATGATCCAAAAATCTTATGCCCTTGCTCCTCCACCAACTCCTTAGCCACATGTTAAACTGTAAACTTAGCACCCAACTCCTTGGACCCTCTATGCGGAACCTCATCACTCATCCTTCCTACGTCATTGCTACCTACATGGACCACGACCTCTGGCTATTCACCCTCCTGCTTAAGAATGCTGAGGATTTGATCTGAGACATCCCAGACCCTGACACCCAGGAGGCAACATATCATCTGAGAATCTTCTTCTCACCCACAGAATCTCCCGTTCATTCCCCTAAATAACGATTCCTCTATCACCACAGCGTGCCTCTTCTCCCCTTTCCCTTCTGAATCACAGAGTCGGACTCAGTGCCAAAGACCAACCACTGTGACTTTCCTCTGTCAGGTCACCCCCCCCCCCCCAATAGAATCCAAAGTGATTTACCTGTCATTGAGGGGGATGGACACAGGGGTACTCTGCACTGGCTCCTTAACCCCTTTCCCCTTCCTGACTGTCACCCAGTTTCCTGTGTCCTGCACCTTGGGTGTAACCACCTCTCTATATATCCTATCTGTCACCCCCTCAGCCTCCTGAATGATCCGGAATTCATCCAGTTACAGCTGCAACTTCTCAACACGGATTGTTAGAAGCTGCAGCTGGATGCGCTCTTGCAGTTGTAGTCGTCAGAAATACTGAAGGTCTCCCTGCCTTCCCACATCCCACAAGAGGAGCATTTCACTATCCTGCCTGGCATCTCTACCATCCTAGCTGAGCAGATATAAAGAAGAAAAAAAAACAACCAACGGCTTTTCTGTTTTTGCCTTTTGAATGAAGCATCTCTTCACTGGAGTCTCGAAGAGCTAAAGCTAACCACTCTAATTTTGTCCACTCCAATGATGGCCACTGCACTTTCCCCTGCCATCTTTAATTTGCTCTTGCTAATCAATCCCAAACACTGTTTGGTTGCTGGTCAGAGCTCCAAATAAACTGCTATCAGCTGCCATTGCATTTTTCTACTCAGTCAGTGGACCCGAGTGAAAGTCCCTTTCCTCCACCTTCTATTTGGTTGCTGGTCGAAGCTTAAAAAAAAGAATAGGACTAGAATCAAAGAAACTCCAGAATGGGTTGGGGAAAGTTGGCAGGGTCTTTCCCTGAACATCTTTGAGGAACTGGTTGGGATCTTGCAATATAGAAAAAAAACATCTCGGCTTTGTTTAATACATTTCGATTCTCATCAGAACTGAGAAAAGAAAGAAAGAGTAAAACGTCCATTTTAGGTTAAAGACCTTACATAACATGAATATTTTGCCATAGTCAAATCTTCAAGGGATTTGATTTGTAATGGTTTCCCAAATAGTGACTATATTAGAATGAAGATGTTTGCGTAATTTCCAGTGAGATTCTCTGCTTCATCAAAAAAATCTTAACTAGATTCTAACATTAGTTCAGCTTCCTCTATTCTCTGAAGAGGCAGCGGAATAATGTCTGAGTAAAATCATTCTGTTTGATGTAGAGTTGACCTCAGTGAGCCACATTATTGTCCCTGGTCTGACCCTACACATCATCAGATACAGTGTTTTTATTTCTGGCTACATGAGCAGGTTTATTTTCATTTTTGTTTGTCTATTTTAATTGCACAGTTTGTTTTCTTTTACACTTTGGTTGTTTGTCAGTCTTTGTGTATAGTTTTATTTCACTATATTCCACTATTTCCTTTTTCCTCTAAATGCCCATAAGAAAATTAATTCAAGGTAGTTTATAGTGACATACAAGTACTTTAATGATAAATCTACTTTGAACTTTGAGGAAAATTGTATTTCTGATTCTAATTACTTCCTCCTTGTGATCATTTGGACTCCTTTTTGAGAACAGAGCATCCAGAACCATGTACCAAATTCCATCTTCCCAGATTATTATTGTTATTATCATTTAGAGTCGATTTTTTGGGTTCTCAACTTGTCAAATTTTAATTTAAAGTTTTGAAATTTGTGTACGGTAATGGATTGTCTATGGTGTTTCATTTGTCTCAATTCTAACTTTATAGTCTAATAGAGCCTTTCTTTGGTAAGACAGGCTTCCAAATTTTCTGAATTCAATAACTGCATATTAAAATACATTTCCTAGCTATTTAGGCTGTTGGGTCTTTGTATTGTTGGTAGAGTCATCAACTCCAATCCAATAGGGGGTGAAACTGATGTCAAGCAATGGAATCAGATTTATCATCTCTGACATATGGTATGTCCTCAAATTGTCACAATGGGGGGTTGGGAACGGACCCAAACGCAAGACAGACACTGAAGTACAAGGAACAGGACTTGACTAGAGTAGGGATGTGACAGGGTACAGACAAGGAACAGGGACAAGAACGCAAACTTGTGCTAGGGAAAGCTGGACCAGGACTAGAAACCATGGACTAGGAGACAAGACATCGACTCTGAGCCCGAGACTGGACAAGGACCCAGAACCTGGGTCTTGCCTCAGGCTCGGACCCCAGAACCAGGCAAGGGCATGATATGGCTTCAGGACAGGACATGGCTGGGGTCCAGAGGCCTGAGTTTGGAGACAGGCTGGGGTCTTTGCACTTGAGGCTTGAGGCTGGGGCCTTGGGTCGTGAGCTTGGCTGCAGGCTGGGGCCTTCAGGCTAGTGTTCTTGGAGCTTGGCCTGGGATCCTCGAGGCTAGTGTTCTTGGAGGAACTCCTAGGCAGGACGTGGAACTTCACCCCATGGAGGCAAGGACAGGGAGGGACGGACCCAACCGCAGGGTAACGGCAAATGGCCTGCTTACCAGACGGAGGCAAGGGACAGAACCAACCGCAGGGTAACAGCAATTACAACCTGGCTTACCCAACAGAGGCAAGGACAGGAAAGGAGCTCAATCCAGGTTGGCTCTGAGTCTCGGGGCAGCCAGCAACCTTGGCTGGCTACAGAAACGGCCAAATCCATGCCACGATGACTGCTCCGATGAGTGGCAACAAGGCTTCATGAAGCGGTGGTTCTCCAACCAAGCCTAGAGATCACAAATGGTTTCACTAGCCTTCCATCAACAGGTTGCTCCAAGGGGGACTAAGAAGACAAACCAGCAGCTCACACTCGACCCCAAGGCTACTTATATTCCAAGCCCCAAGATGGGAATCAGGTGCCTATGATTAACTCAACCAAACGAGGGACAGCTGGAAGACCCAGAGGCCTGAGTCCACGGACCGGATCGTGAACCGGAATGCGGACTTCACGGACCGGACCATGACAGAAATTTGTTTTGTGGCAACGGTATAAGCAATATACAAAATATACTATAAGTAACTAATTTACTATATGTATAGTAATAGTAACTATTAGGATTCCAGTTAATTGGGTCACATCAGTTTACTGGCCCAATTAAGTGGCTGCCCCGATTAGCCAGTTTCATGGAAATAGATTAAAAAGGTATAAAAAATGTTTAATTGAGTAACAAATTTAAATGAAATACAGAATGAATTAGAAAACTATCAATACTACTACCACATATTAAGCTAAATTAGTTATTCTTGTTGGAATTACATAGATGTGTTGTTTTGATTGACTACATAAACAAAATCAGCACAGACACCTAATGGACTGCCTTCATGCAAAACTGTTGATGATTGCATCCTTCTAATCTTCATTTTCATTGTAGTATTGAAGATGATTATCAATACCTTCAAATTCTTAATGGTTCTTAACTTAATGAAGTAGTGAAATTGTTTCATTTTGACTCCTGGCTGTTTCTGGCATCGCTAGGCCTGAATGCTTGAAACGACAGTGAGCGAAGCAGTTCTGAATTGTCTTCCTGTACTTCTCATCAATTATCGGTGACAAAAATTGCTGCTTTTTGAACACAAGCACACGCAGCTGACACTGTTTATAAACCCTTTGCTCTAAGCTCTACTGGTCGCACAAGTGCACTGTGTCACGTGACCGGCAACAATGAATATAGAATTGAGTCAAGTTTTATAAAAACAAACATTTATTAAACTTTGCTCAAAAATAGCAAAATGAATTTAAACGACTAACTTAACTGGAAGTTAACTGCTATACGGCAACTCCGGAACAGTTCTTAAAAGGGTAAAGGCGAAAACGATTCTTAAAGTGGTAAATTCGAAAACAGTTCCTAGAATGGTAAATTCGAAAGTCCAAGAGATTTATGCAGTCAGTTAGGAAAGACTTTCCTGAAGTAAAGAATTCCTCGAAGACATGTCGTTACTGCTGATCCCAGCCAGAACCTGCCTTGTCCGCAGGATTCACGACGACGGAAATAAACGGCTTAAAAGGAACTGACCTTTTTCCTGGCGAGCGAACGTTGCACGAACTTCCTTGCCCTTTTGGCAGGAGTTCTGTCAGATGCAGGTCACTATCTCTTGACGGAAGGATCAATAATTCGATCCTTTACAAAACTGCCGAACGACTCCAACTTTACTCGACTGGCGAATTCTTGAATTTTGGTAAGGTCTTCACTCTCCAATACTACTTATAATAGAAAGTAGAACTCCACTTTAAAACAAAACTGCGTCATCAGCCAAATACGCAGCAAAAACGGAGTATCTAACACAAAACTAAACTGAAAATCCTAACTGTGTCACCAGGGGTCTCCGTTTTATATACCCGTTGAGGACAGGTCATCATGTGACCTCACTGGTGGGAAAATTACATCATGTGACCTCTGCAAGACCATTACATCATCCCCATAAGACAGTCACAAGATATCCATGAAGTATGTAACACCTCCCTCCAAAAAAAAATTGGTCTTTTAGGAGCAAAATTTTAACAATTAACTATTTACAAAAAAATACAAATGTATAAAATTTACAACTTACACAATATACACAGTATAATCATACAGCATTTTGCAAACTAATATACAGTAGGAGTGTTACAAAGGTTAAAATATCACTCCATAAAAAATTTACATTGTACATTTTACATCCAGATAGACAATCAGCAATCACATTATCTTTACCTTTAATATGAGTTATCAAAATGTTATACTCCTGTAACATCAAACTTTGTTGTTAAATTGGAGTTCGATCTATTTCCTTAGTCATTTTCTTTAACTTGAGCCCGGACCTACAACATAACCAAGGTGAGTCACAGTGGCATGACCAAATTCACTTTTAGCTAAGTTAGTAGTTAAGTTAGCTTTTGAAAGTCTCTCAAATAGTTTCTCCACTGCAGTAATATGTGCTTTCCAAGTATTATTTCCTGTAACTAAATCATCAATATAGGCATTTGTATCTTTTAACCCATGAATCACACTATTAATCATCCTCTGGAAAGTACCTGGTGCATTCTTCATCCCAAATGGAAGAACATTATATTCATATAACCCAGATGGGGTTACAAATACAGAAATCTCTCTACCTCTATCCATCAATGGAATGCACCAATACTCTTAACAAATCAATCTTTGTGAGGAACTTTGCTTGTCCAACTTTATCCACACAATCATCTACCCTAGGGATTGGATATGCATCAGATTTTGTCACAGCATTTACCTTCCTGTAATCAGTACAAAACCTAATACTATTGTCTGGCTTAGGCACCATAACACAAGATGAACTGCAATTCGAATTAGAAGGTCTAATAATATTACTCTCTAACATATAGTCTTAATTTCTTGTTCAGCAAGTTCACATTTTTCCTTGTTCATCGGATACGGATGTTGTTTTATGGGTTTTGCATCTCCGACATCTACATCATGTGAAGCTACGGTGGTTCTAGGAACGTCTGGAACTAAATCCCTATATTTAAAAATTAACTGTTTCACCTGCTCTCTCTGCTCTGGCTGTAAATGAACTAATTTCTCATCAATATTTTCCAGAATTGTTGAATTTGGTAACCTGGAAGAAATAATGTTGGATTTAAAATGAGTTTCAGATGAATCATCCATTAAGTTTTTAGAAAGATCAGACTCATTATTGACCACAACAGTCATAGTGGCAGCCTCTTTCCCATAATACGGTTTTATCATATTTATATGACACAGCTGTGTTGGCTTTCTTCAATCTGGGGTTTTTATCACGTAATCCACATCATTTACTTTAGATTTAATCTCATAAGGACCATGAAATTTAGCTTCTAATGGGTTCATTTGGACCAGGAAAAGAACCAACACCTTATCTCCAAGCTTAAATGACCTCATTCTAGCTTCCTTATCATACCAAGTTTTCATCTTCTCCTGAGCCAATTTTCAATTTTCCTTGGCCAAGCTACAAGCTTTATGTAATCTTTCTTTGAATTTCAAAACATAATCCAGCAAATTAGTGTGTACCTCTTTATTAATCCACTGTTCTTTCAACAAGGCCAAAGGTCCTCGAACTCTATGCCCAAACACAAGTTCAAAAGGACTAACACCTAATGATTCCTGTACTGCCTCTCGTACTGCAAAAAGTAGTAAATGTATGCCTTCATCCCAGTCCTTTTCATTTTCCACACAATACGTCCTAATCATAGTTTTGAGGGTAGAATGGAATCTCTCCAAAGCTCCTTGTGACTCTGGATGATATGCAGATGAGGTAATCTGTTTTGCTCCCAATTTATAAACTATCTGCTGAAACAATCCAGACATAAAATTACTACCTTGGTCAGATTGTATTTCCTTAGGCAACCCAAAATAAGTAAAGAATTTTATTAGAGCCTTTGTCACAGTTTTGGCTGTTATATTCTTAAGAGGTATTCCCTCTGGAAACCTAGACGCTGTACACATAATGGTCAGCAAATATTGATGTCCAGTTTTAGTTTTTGGCAATGGGCCTACACAGTCTATAATAATTTTGGAAAATGGCTCACCAAGTGCTGGAATCGGTTGCAGTGGGGCCACTGGAGTAACTTGATTAGGTTTACCCACAATTTGACACATATGACGTGTCCTGCAAAATGTCGCCACATCTTTTCTTAAACTAGGCCAGTAAAAATGTTTAAAAACTTTGTTCATAGTTTTCTTTACACCTAGATGACCACCCAAAGGCATACTATGAGCCATAGTTAAAATCTCATTTCTTTTTTTCTCATTTTTTTAATTAATTTTTTATTGCAACACCAACAAATTACATTCAGTACAACCAGTTACCAATTACATTTTGACTGTTTAACCCAGCCACCCCCCAACCTTCATCACCATCCCCCCTCCACCCCTCTCTCCCCCCATTCCTCTCCCCTCTACCAATCAACTGAATAGTAGTACATACACAGACAAAGCATTCCTATTTTAACAAAAGATCTTTTAAGTTAGGTATCAAATTTGTCCACATTATGATTGTGTTTGGTCATGCATCATTTACTCTTGCTGATGAAAGTTCCAGTGAGAAATGTCCAAAAAGCTCCGAAGCCAGTGAGTATTTGAAATATCATGAGGAGGTTTCCAGCGCTGGACTACGATCTTCTTAGCTGCAGTCAGGCCTGCCAGCCAGATTTTGGGTGTTTTTTCCATAAGGGAAAGGTGGGAGTCATCATTTAGAAGATGTACAGCGGGGCCCATTGGTAATTGTACCCCTGTTAGTTCTGTAAGAGTACTGATAACCTTTCCCCACAAGTTAAAATCTCAATTTCGATAAACTTTAGGAACTACTACCTGGTGATTAACTTCCCATTCCTCACTAGCAGGAATTGTAGGTGATCTCCACTTTCTCATTAATACTCCCTTTTCAAATTAATATCCTACTGGCACCTTCTCAATTTCACTATCTGGAAGAGCTTGTTCCTTTAATTTAACCATCTCAGGATCTCTACCCTGCTCTGCTATCATCTCCTTTGGAGATAAAGATAAATCTTCATGGTCAGACTAACTACCAAAATCCTGATCAAACAATGAAGGTAAGAAAGTTTCTGACACATCCTCAAAATTCGCATCCCGAGTTGAACAGTCATGGGTAACAGCCTCATCCTGTACATCAGTCTTTTTAGCGATAGCTCGGGTTACAACATAGGACGAATCTGTGTTAAAATCCTTCTGTGGTCTCTCAGAAATAGGCTTTATTGTCAAATGCACTTCAGGAAAAATTAGTCCACCTGCTAAGTCATTGCCTAACAAAAGAGAAACTTCTTTCACGGGTAAACTGGGTTGTAGTCCTACTTTAACAAGCTCTGTAACTAACCTTGACCTTAAATTTACTCTATGCAAATATACTGGCATAAGGGCACTCCCAACTCCGCTTATATAGTTTACCTCACCAATGTCAGTCTCATCACTAAACTTTAGAAAACTGTCTAACATTAGTGATTGAGAAGCTCCAGTATCTCTAAGTAGTTTTATTGGTACAGGATTGGATCCCTCTTGCAAGGATACAAATCCTTTGGTTATAAAATGTTCATATCCCTTCTTAACTTGGTCAGACTCTGACAAAACTTCATTGGTATTTATCAAACTCTGTGGATTTACAGATGTTTCAATATGCTGCACACAAGCATCTGGGACTGCTGGGACTGCTTCTTTCTCTTTCTTTTTCAATCGAAAACAGTTAGCTATCATATGTCCAGGTTTCTTACAATAATTACAAATAAGACCAAAATGTCTTTCCTTCACATGTCTCCCTTCATCCTTACCTTCCTCACTAACTTCAGATTTAATTTCTGGTTTACCTTGACTCTCTGTGCTATTTTTCCTTTTAAAAGTCCTACCTGGAGAAAATTTATTCTTATAAATTAAAGCATACTTATCAGCTAATTTAGCAGAATACTGCAATGTAGCAGTGTCCCTTTAATTTAAGTATGTCCTCACTTCAGCAGGAATGCTCCTTTTAAATTTCTGCAGTAAAATCAACTCTTTTAATTTATTATACTCCCCATTCACATTTTTAGAGGAAACCCATCTCTCAAAACACACAGATTTCTCGTAGGCAAATTCCACATAAGTTTTTTCCACAGATTTCTTCAAATTTCTGAATCTTTCTCTATAAGCTTCCGGAACCAGTTCATACACTTTCAATATATGCTGTTTCACAATATCATAATCCAGTGCTTGCTCAGCATTTAAAGCTGTATAAACTTGTTGTGCCTTGCTTTTAATTACACTTTGCAACATCACTGGCCATCTCTCTTTCGGCTACTCTAAACTCAGAGCAAAAGTTTTGAAATGCTGGAAATATTTGTCCACTTCTGCTTCATTAAATGGAGGAGCCAAAATAACCTCTCCACTAGCAACAAGTTGTTTCTTAGAACCAGAAGTCTGATTCTCGGATTTTAATTTCTCCATCTGTAGATCAACCGCCCTCCTTTTATCTGCTTCTCTTTCTTCAAATTCCCTCTTTTTATTTGCCTCTCTTTCAGCCATTTCCGCTTTAAATCGTTTAAACTTTATCTGTTCAAGATGTAACTACATTTCCAGTGTACTCATTGGAAACCTCCCTAACACCTCATCCTCAAACTTTCCCAAACTTACATAATGCTCCGCGATTTTTCTCTGAATTACGGGCTTTGTTGTAACCTTCATAATTCCTTTAAAGATACAAACTCCTAGCAATCTCCAATGCAACAGTTTTTCTCGCCGTTGCTAAAAACTCTGGGTCAGGCGAAGCCATAAAATCGTCAATATTCATTGCTGCTGAATACCACCCACACACCAATCAAACAAAAGAATTGGGTATTTCCCTTTTCCAAATCGGGTTGATAAATAAACAAGTACTTAAGCTCAAAATTGGAATAATCCTATGAGCCCCCCAAAATATGTCACATGACCGGCAACAATGAATATAGAATTGAGTCAGGTTTTATAAAGACAAACATTTATTAAACTTTGCTCAAAAATAGCGAAATGTATTTAAATGACTAACTTAACCGGAAGTTAACTGCTATTTGGAAACTCTGGAACAGTTCTTAAAAGGGTAAAGGCGAAAACAGTTCTTAAAGTGGTAAATTCGAAAACAGTTCCTAGAATGGTAAATTCGAAAGTCCAAGAGATTTATGCAGTCAATTAGGAGAGACTTTCCCGAAGTAAAGAATTCCTCAAAGATGTGTCGTTACTGCTGATCCCAGCCAGACCCTATGTTGTCTGCAGGATTCACCACGACGGAAATAAACAGCTTAAAAGGAACTGACCTTTTTCCTGGCGAGCGAACCTTGCACGAACTTCCTTGCTCTTTTGGCAGGAGCTATCTCAGATGTAGGTCACTATCTCTTGACCGAAGAATCAATAAGGTCGATCCTTTACAAAACTGTCGAACGACACCAACTTTACCTGACTGGCGAATTCCTGAATTTTGGTAAGGTCTTCACTCTCCAATACTACTTACAATAGAAAGTAGAACTCCACTTTAAAACAAAACTGCGTCATAATCCGAATACGCAGCAAAATGGAGTATCTAACACAAAACTAAACTGAAAAACTAACTGCGTCACCAGGGGTCTCCCTTTTATATACCTGTTGAGAACAGGTCATCATGTGACCTCACTGGCGTGAAAATTACATCATGTGACCTCTGCAAGACCATTACATCATCCTCATAAGACAGTCACAAGATATCCATGAAATATGTAACAACTGTCTGACACCACCTAGAAACTGTTTGTCTACCGTCTCCTTTCCCAATTAACGGCGTAGTGTCCCAAATAATTGAAGGGAATCCTGGCTATTTTCTCAAATGAGTTTTTGTTCTTTATGAATTGTCTCAAATAAGTGGCTGCCTTTAATAGAATAAAAAGCATAAAAATGCTGTCAGATTCCCCCTTCTCCAGCCCTGTATCTGTTTCACCAATCAGCTTCCCAGCTCTTTCCCCAGCCGTTCACCAGATTGATTCCTGGGATGGCAGGACTTTCATATGAGGAAAGACTGGATCGACTAGGCTTATATTCATTGGAATTTAGAAGATTGAGGGAGATCTTATTGAAAGGTATAAAATCCTAAAGGGGTTGGACAGGCTAGATGCAGGAAGATTGTTCCCAATGTTGGGGAAGTCCAGAATGAGGGGTCACGGTTTGAGGATAAAAGGGAAGCCTTTTTGGACCAAGATTAGGAAAAACTTCTTCACACAGAGAGTGGTGAATCTGTGGAATTCTCTGCCACAGGAAACAGTTGAGGCCAGTTCATTGGCTATATTTAAGAGGGAGTTAGATATGGCCCTTGTGGCTAAAGAGATCGGGGGTATGGAGGGAAGGCTGGTACAGGGTTCTGAGTTGGATGATCAGCCATGATCATACTAAATGGGAGTGCAGGCTCGAAGGGCCGAATAGCCTACTCCTGCACCTATTTTCTATGTTTCTATGTTTCTTTACTTCACCTCCCCCTGTTTCACCTATCACCTTGTGGTTCTTCCTCCCATCCTCACTTTCTTAGTCTAACTCCTCATCTTTTTTCTCCAGACCTGATGAAGGGTGTCAACCCAAAATGTTGACTGTACTCTTTTCCATAGATGCTGCCTGAGTTCCTGCAGCATTTTGTGTTGCTTGGATTTCCAGCATCTGCAGATTTTTTCTTGTTTGTGATTGGGAAAATACTGTGGTAGTATTCATGGGTTCATTGTCCATTTATGGCGGAGAGGAAGAAGTTGTTCCTAAAACGTTGAGTATGTGTCTTGTGCCTCCTCTACTTCCTGTCCGATGGTAGTAACGAGAAGAGGGCATGACGTGGATGGTGGGGTCTTTAATGATGGATGCTGCCTTCTTGAGGCATCTCCTTTTAACGATGTCCTCAGAGGTGGGAAGGTTGGTTTCATGATGAAGCAGGCTCTGCAGCTTTTTCCAGTCCTGTGTGTTGGCCTCTTCCTACCAGATGGTGATGCAACCAGTTAGAATGCTCTCCACGGTACATTTGTAGAAACTTGCTAGAGTCTTTGGTAACAAACCAAATCTGCTCAAACTCCCAATGAAATGAACACAGCTTTTACTTCTGTAAGTTTCCACTTGAATTATTTGGCTCCATCTGAGCCCATCACTCTGGGCCAAATTCACCATGAGCATATGATATAATCTCCATTTACTAATTGTCAACAGTAGCTTATATACCTCCCATTTCAAAATATGAAGAAAAAGCAGCAATGTTACTCATTTCATCGGCTCTGTGCTCTGCACAAACTGCACACCACCCTGCTGCCACTTCCTTTTTTCAGAGAAGTGAAGGTCCTGGGATCTTCTGACCAGTTGCACTGTGGGAATGGTAACACCTTCCCACTCATCTTTAGGATGTAGACATCACTTAAAACTCCAGCATTAACTATCCCTTAAATCAGATGGTCTTTCGTCTGTCTGTATCAGATCAATTCCAAGAATGTGGCTGATCAATCACATTGTGAATCGATCGGGCCTGCCAATTATGGGTGGCACCCTCCTTTTGGATGAGGGCTTTTGAGTGCCTATGTCTTTTTGGCTCGCTGGGCTTGGTACATTGCTCCCACACAGTAGGTTGCACAGCTTCTACTGTTACTGACATGGCTGAGTAAGAACTTTTAATTGTAGCAATACGTAACATGGCTGATTTCACAGAGCAGGAAATATCCAGTTGCATCTGTGAGTCTGGAGTCATATCAAGACCAGGTAAGAACGACAATGTCCCTTTTCTGAAGGAGACTGGTGAACTAGATGCAACAGTTGAATAGAAAGCCCACCAACACCGTCTCAAGGCAGCCAAGGTTGGTCAGTAAAGATTGCCACCTCTGATCCTGAGAGAAAATGTCAACAAGCAGAGAAATACAAAAATTGGTATTTGCACCATAATGCGTGTGGATTGCTCAGCCTTCAAATTTTACCCTCTCATTTTCAGAGGCCAGCAAATAGAGAACTGGAAATCTCCAGCCTGTGTGTCATTAAGTAGTGTGCCTTATACTGAGGATGCAATTACATTTCAAAAGATTTATTCTAGTTTCAAACTTAGACCTTAAAACACTGAACAAGTGGTGCAAGAACAGTTTAAACAGACTAAAGTACATTTATTAACAAGGTATGTACAATATACAATCTAATAATCTAATTTAATAATCTAATATCACCACATACTACCTTAAGATTGATTTTTTGCAGGTGTTAATAGGAAAATAAAATAATAGAATTTATGAAAACTATACATAAACTAAGAGTGCCAAATAACAACATGCAAAGGACAAATAGTGCAAAATAGATGAATAAATAATACTGAGAACATGAGTTGTAGAACGTGAGTGTGTAGGTTATGGACTCAGTTCAGAGCTGAGGTGAGTGAATCTGTCCATGCCAGTTCAGGAGCCTGAAGACTGAGGGTAATAACCGTTCCTGAACCTGGTGGTGTAGGACCCAAGGCTCACGTATCTCCTTTCCGATGGGAGTCTTTGATGACAGCTGCTGCTTTCTTTAGGTAGCACTCCTTGTAAATGTGCTCAGTGGTGAGGAGGGCTTTGGCTGTGATGGACTTGGCTGTGTCTGCTGCTTTCTGTTCCTGGGCATTGGTGTTACAACACTGGGCTCTCAGGATACTCTTCAATACATCTATAAAAGTTTGTCAAAGTTTTATATGACTATGCAGGCTTCTAAGTAAGCAGAGGTGCTGTTGTGCCTTCCCTGTGGTGGCACTTGCATGCTGGTGCCAGGACAGGATTTCTGATATGATCATTCAAAGGAATTTAAAGTTACTATCATGACACCACAGTCAGTGTCAATCACTAATAACACCTTTTCCTCACTGATTATCAACAGTGGCATACATGCCCTATTATCTCGACTCCCACGACTGAGGGGTTATGCACGATTCATACACTATCTATAAACTTGCTGATGACACAGCCGTTGTTGGCAGAATCTCAGATGGTGATGAAGTGTACAGGAGTGAGATCAGCTGGTTGAGTGGTGTTACAACAACAACCTTGCACTCAATGTCAATAAGACCAAGGAATTGACTGTGGACTTCAGGAAGGGGAAGTCGAGGGAACGCACACCAGTCCACATTGAGGGGCCAGCAGTGGAAAGGGTGAGCAGTTTCAAGTTTCTGGATGTCAACATCTCTGAAGATCCATCTTGGGCCAAACATATTGATGCAATTACAAAGAAGGCAAGACAGCAAGTAGAAATTTGAAGAGGTTTGGGATGTCACTATAAACTCTTGCAAACTTCTACAGATATAACATAGAGAACGTCCTAACTGGTTGCATCACATTCTTGTATGGAGGGGCCACTGCACAGGATCAGAATAAGCTGCAGAGTACTGCAAACTCAGCCAGTTCTATCAATGGCACTAGCCTCCCAGGCACTGAGGACATCTTCAAAAGGTGATGCCTCAGGAAGGCAGCATCCATCATTAAGGACCCCCATCACCCAGAACATGCTCTCTTCTTATTGCTGCCATCAAAGAGGTGGTACAGGAGCCTGAAGACACTCACTCAAGGCTTTAGGAACAGCTTCTTTCCCTCCATCATCAAATTTCCAAACGGACAATGAACCCTTCCTCACTCTTTTTGCACTACTTACTTAACTTAATTTTTAAAATATATTTCTTACTGTAATTTATATTTTTTATGTATTGCAGTGTACTACTGCTGCAAAATGACAAATTTGAGCGTATATGCTAGTGATATTAAGCCTGATTCCGATTCAGAAATACAGGTGGGAAGGTCGGGTAGGTGATAAATTTAACCCTATGGATCAAAGTGTAAGGTGATTCATTTTGGTGTGAGGGATGAGGAGTGTATTTTCTTCTAAAAATTAGTTACTAAATGCAGCACCAAAATAAAGAAATCTGGCAACATGGATAAATAATTCAGTAGAAGTCACAACGGTCCTGGGGGCCTGAAAGAAAGGGAAGAGTTGACATGTCTTTTTGAACAGGGCATACGCAATATGGGTTCTGGATCAGTGAATAAAATACTGTTATTGTGAGGGGGAGGGGGAGGGGAAGCTTTACTTTTACTGCTTTCAGATTATTTTGCAGCAAAAATTATTACATTAGCTTTACTTATCACACATACATCAAAACTTCAAAGCATGCAATGAAATATGTCATTTGCATTTACTGCTTATGATGGCTCAGTAATATCAGCACATTGGTTTGGATGACTGTTTATTTTGAGTTTCTGATCACCATCATTTCAGTTTTCTACTCGGAAACCGCTCTTACTTCTTATCATAAATCTAATCTAATCTTCTCTATGGTTCTATTGAGGGAGCATCTCATTTTCAGTAAGGCTCTTCACTGCTTTCCAGACAATACAGACTTCAAATTATATATTATAAAATTACAAATTATATATTATAAAATTAGTATGTAATCTCAAATTTTAAGTGTTTATTAAATTGATTTGACTTTATTTCTCATCCTTCACATACATGAGTAAAAATCTTTATGTTACGTCTCCATCTAAATGTGCAGTACGCAATTATAGTAATTTATAATAAATAGAACAGTTGATGTAATATAGAGTACACTCAGATCAGCGTGAGTTCATCAGTCTGATGGCCTGGTAGAAGCAACTGTCCTGGAGCCTATTGGTCCTGGCTTTTATGCTGCGGTACCGTTTGTCTTTGTAAATGTCCTGAATCATGGGAAGTTCATAACTACAGATGCGCTGGGCTGTCTGCACCACTCTCTGCAGAGTCCTGCGATTAAGGGAGGTACAGTTCTCATACCAGGCAGTGATGCAGCCAGTCAGGATGCTCTCAGTTGTGCCCCTGTAGAAAATTCTTAAGATTTGGGAGGCCATACCAAACTTCCTCAACTGTCTGAGGTGAAAGAGGCGCTGTTGTGCGTTTTTCACCACACAGCTGGTGTGCACAGACCACGTGAGGACTTCAGTGATGTGGAGACCATCCATGGAGACCCTTCATCAGGCCAAGGAAGGAAGTGGGAAGAAACCAGAATAAGAAGGTGGAGGCAGGGGAAGAAGTATAAAGCTAGCAAGGTGATAGGTGAAAACAGGTGAGGGGGAAGGGAATGAACAGAAGCCAAGAGGTGATAGGTGAAAGAGTTACTTGGCTGAAAAAAGTGGACAATGGGAAAAGGGGAAGGAGGAGAAGTACCAGAAAGATGGTCAGATGAACTTATTGTTGAATCCCAAGGGCTGCAGTTTGATCAGCTGGAAGGTGAGGAACTCCACCCTTGTTCTGACATTGAGAAGAAGGATGAGAGCAGTAATAGGAGAAATGGAACAAATCTGTCGAGAGCCTTCTCAACCAAGTCGAACTGAAGGAAAATGGAGAGGAGCACTGGTGTGTAAGCTGTCATCACCAGACACCCATAGTTGGGAGAATGAAGGGATTGTGTTGGAAGGTGGCATATCAAAATTTAGAAATATGTTGACTTGTAATCCACTGATTGCAAACCTATTTTGAGGTACAGAAATGAAGAAAGTGTAACATCTGTATAGCACTTGTCTTATCTCATGTAACTGGTCACTCACTATGAGAAAATTAAATTACGTAGTACTACACTAGGTGCTAGTAGCCGTCAGAAGCTCTAGGTATTGGAAGGAGACAGTGAATAGAAAACACACACTTCTGGAGGCAAGTTATGTTCAAAATAAAACAAGACAATCAAAATATTTACATGATTAAGAACAATTCAAAATTCCAACAATCTGTTTAGGTTCCAAATCTCAGGTAATAACAAGAACCAAATTCCTGTTCGGTTAGAAACTGTGATATTCATTAGAATAACCTTTGTTACTCCTATTTCTCTAACTAATTAGGTCTAGTGTAATTCCCTATTTAAAGATTTACAGACTAATCTTCCCTAGTTAGAAAACTAATTGAGTTCCTATTCTGAAGTATTATGGTTTCAGTTCAAGTCGGTACGTCTGCAAATTCAAAAAATTATCTGTATAGCTTAACTCCTTTCACGACAATCCTGCAACAGCATGACTTCTAAACAAAGTAAATCTGGTTCAGTAACTTACCAAATTCAGAGGCTTCGAATGATGATAAACTCATATCCAACCCTGTAAAATCCCACGTCTTGAAACACGTCGTTCCTGCGCTGCTGTTTCCATCTCCTGCAGTTCGCCATCTTGTTTCCTTAGGTTAAATAGTGAGTCATCGATGGAAAGTTGCTTCACAAACTTAAACGAAACAAAAACCTGACCAAATCCCTCGGTGTAATTTAACAGAACTAATTCCGGGTTCCACGGTCGAGATCTTGGACACTCGTCTCTGCCGATATTGTCTCGTTAGAGCCGTAGCTTCAATGGATTTTTTATCGCAATCGCCTCTCCTCCAGGGGTTTCACCCTGAGGTTTTCAAGTAAATAGGGTAGAAATACTCACTACTAATTCCACTTTTATATCTTTAATTTCGAATAGTTTGCTGCATTTCTCTCACTTTCCCGCTTGGCATTAGCCGAGCCTCGTTCTTGCTTCGTTTTTTCCCATTCCTTTTAGATTCTGCAAACATCGATTTCATCCTGCCTTCTAACTTTACATCTTTGGGTTAAATTAACCTGGGTTACAAGAGGCAGCGATGGGTACATGAGGAAAGATGATGAAATGTTTGAATTCTGTACTTGTGTAGGAAGGGCTGACAATGCAGATATCCCTGTGGCTGGGAGAAGGAATGAAGAGGATGGATGGCTTAGGTAGAACCAATACAACAAATGCCCCACACACCACATTCGGAGAGAAATATAATGTGGACCCACATAGAACCTTCAAATAGCATTTACTTCATTTTCTGTTTCTATTTCAGATTTCTAGCAAGTGTAGTATTTTGCTTTTGGACAACATTTTCCATGATGTCCAATATCCTGAAATGGAATTAAAATATTTTCAACATCTTTACACCTATTGTATTTTCACAATCCTTTCTGCATCCAATAATAGTTTCACTTTATCCACATTAAATTTGGTTTTGCACCAATCTGCCTCCCTGGTCTTTTAGGATTTATCTTGGAGTTGGACTATCACCTACTTTTGCATTATCGGCAAATGTAGAGAATCTGTTCCCTCTGCATGGCTCCAAGTGATCTTCTGGTGACCCATTGGTTATCACACATCTAACTTTTCTTCAATCTATGCCCATAACACCATCCATTACCAACTTGATTATTTTATGTATCCAGAGTAAAATATAGTGAATCTACCCTTCAACTATCAAAGAAGCACCCACAAACCTCTGGGCCCTGTGCATTTATGTTCTGCTTTGGCCACCTCTAGTTCTGCCTTCATTAAAATCATTCTTGCTTGAGGTTAAGGCTAACAGGGCTCTTGGTTTTTTTCAGATTTCCCACCGAACCATTCCACATTTGTGGATTATAATTCCCTTCTTTGTGTGTGATGAGATTCCTGAAGTCTCTTTCTCTTGTTCCTGTAGGTGAGAAGGCTGAAGGTGGCATCCTGCAGGCAGTACAGCTCGTGTGAAGGTTGTTTGTCTGCACAGGACCCGTACTGTGGTTGGTGTATTCTCGAGGAAAGGTCAGTTTGTGTAAAACAGATGAGTAGCAGCTAAAGTGTTCGGCACTTACACCATCAGGCAGTACTGGGATCAATCTGTTCTGTATCAAAATCAGGACAGAGCATTTGGGAGTGAGAGTATTTAGCACAATTAGATTTGTTAAGTCAAAGGGTCTGTATCCAAGATGTATTGCTGTATAACCCTATGAGTCTAATTTCATAGTAAGCTTTGGATCATGTTATTCCCACTGCTGCCCAATCTCCCAGTCGTTCCATTTCTCTACTGATTAAACTACTATGGGCTATGTCATCCAGAAACCAGCCTGCTGCCTGAACTCTTCACAGTGGCCCCTTCCCACCCAAACTCACTCATTTCAGATGCAGGAGGTCAAACAAGCTGAGCTCCTTCCCCTTCCAATCCCAACTGCACATTCAACCTGACTCCAGTAATGAGGGGCTGGATCCAAGGGACAGATGGGTCTGGGGCACTGTACGCTGAGACCTTGACCCAGGAATTCTTCATGGTCACCAGTTGTCAAAGGCCTTTTAACATTGTAGGTCACAAATAGTCAGAGTGACTGAAAAATAATTTGAATATATTTAAAAAAAGAAAGCAAAAACAATAAAAATACCAATTTGTAATTAAGGTACATTAAAATTACCACATTAAAATTAAGGAAAATATGCACTCTTCACAAGATGGGCAACAACTTGGAAAGGGTGAAAGTTTGCACGCCAGTGAGGATCTAGAACTAGGCCAATTGCAAACTGATTATGGATAGTTTCTCCCAGAAATTACCATGTGGAGGAACAGAGGCATCGAACTTTCAGTGTACCTTGGACCTCGACACGGGACTGGGCGTGCACAGGAATGCAAAGTGTGTTGAATTCACCAAGTGAATTGCCAATACCATTCAGCCCATCTTTAGTGGTGCTATTAAGTAATGCAGACCACCTCTTACTACCTTGCATTGGCCTCGAAACATTTTTCTTGGTTACAGTAGAAGGCCAAGTCTACACCAGCTTGTACAACAATCCCACCCCGCATTAATTCAGCCCTATAATCTACCCTTCCACAATAGCATCAGTTCCACCCAGAATCCATGACTCATTTATTTACACTGCTCCGTTACCTTAGCAAGCACACAGCTTTGGGATGTGAGAGGAAGTTGGAGCTCCCAGCGGAATCCCATGTGGCCACAGGGAGAACATGAAAGTGGATGTGGAACCAAAGAGCACTGAAAACCGGGACTGAGCCCAAACCTTGAGGCTGTGAGGCAGCAGCACTACCAGCTGTGCTACTCCGCCACACCTGGTTCGAAGTCAGCATAATCTCTCTAGCATATATCCATTGCTGAAATTATTTTCATTTTCTTTAAAACTATTCTGATGCCAGATTTTCTCTAAGATTCTACACATATTTAAAAGTTTATTTGAGATACTTTGCTTATAATTAGCTTTCTCTCTTCTATTTTGTCTTTTAAATTGTATTGATTATGCGGGTGTGAACAATGCACCACTGTAGCAGTTAGAGTGACACTATTACAGCTCAGGGCTTTGGAGTTCAGAGATCATTTCTGGTATCCTGTGTGAGGAGTTTTTATGTCCTCCCCGTGAATGTGTGGATTTCCTCTGTATGCTCTGGTTCCCTCCCACATCCAAAGACTAACCAGATTATCGGTTAATTGGTCATTGCAAATTGTCCTGTGAATAGGTGGGGTGCTGGGAGGTGCGGCTCATTGGGCTGGAAGGGCTTTTCTGTATCTCTAAATAATAACTCATTCAACTCCACTGTCACAAGGATCATTACGGAAAATCTTTCCTACCAAATCCAAAAGCACGTTCAACACTTCATCTCTGTGCAACAGGAGAAGACACATCATAGTACAGAAGTCTGTTTTATTACTTTGTACATTATTATTGCAAACTGCTGAATTATTATTTTGTATATCATTATTCTGTACTTTATTATTAGTTAAGACTGCAGACTGCAGAGTGTGTTTTTAAATGCTGCTGTAACAAAAGAATTTCCCACTTGGAATCAATAAAGCAGTATTATTATTATTAAATAAATAAAGTTATACTTACTAGTGTTCTGAATGGAAAGAAGATTTTGTAAGTTGGTGGTGTACGGATTTCTTAGTAACCAGCCAGTAGTGTGGGAAGTGATTACACATGGACTCAGTATGATACCAAGCTCCCTTTTTCAGAAGCACATTTTTACCCATTTTCATTTTACCCACAATGTAATTATGTTGAACCCTCCTTTTGTGTTGGAGTGTTGGTTTGCTCCTACAGCTGATATAAAGCTGAATATAGAAAATTTGTAACACTGAGGGGGTCATTTAGCCTATCATGTTAGTGCTGGTCAAAGTGGAACTCCCCAGTCTAATCCCACTTTAATAACAGTGTGTGTTCTGGCCTTCAGGTCACATTGTAGCTCAAAGTACTATAAAAATGGATTAAGATTTCTATCTTCACCATCCTTTCAGATATTGAACTTTTCACCTAACCTCTTCTGGATGGGGAAAAAATGTCCCTATGCTCCCCCTAATCCTTGGACAAATTATTTTTAGTCTATGCCTAGTTACTGACCCCTCTGGAGAGCGTACAAGGTCTTTCTATTTACTCCATGTAATGTTATACACTTAATTAGATTTCTCTTAGCCTTCTCTGTTTCAAAGCAAACAACTTCAGCTTATTCAATCCTTCCTCATGCATGCATTTTCCAGTCATAGTAAATCTCCTCTACCCCTTCTCCAGTGCAACCACATTGTTCCTGTAATATGTTGAGCAGATAAGTCTGTTTTAACTTAACGTCATACTTCCTGTGGCATACTGTTGGCTGAGGCACATGTAGATGTGCAACAGTGTTTTGCTGCTAACCCTTGCCTTAGGAGTTGGATGGTGCTTGTTCTTATGAGTCAGATAGATCTCCTGGCCAATGTTCCTGTTGTCCATTTTGAAATTACAGGCAGTCCCCGAGTTACGAAAGTCTGACTTACGAACAACTCGTAACGCCGTCCGCCATTTTAAGTTGGATCACGACACCATCTGCCATTTTGAGACAGATCATGATGCCGTCCGCCATTTTAAGTCATTGCCGTTAACACTGTCTTGAGTGTGTAACTTTGTATTTGGCTTAAATTTTTCTTAGCAAGATTCACCCTGACCCCCACTTTTCCCTTTTCAGCACCGCCCCCACTTGTCCCATTTAACCTGTCTCTGTGTGGGTGGACTTTAGTACCCCGGGGAGCTCAGATCAGGACCTGCCGCCCGCGACTGCTGCTGAATCCGCGTGTTTCTGTTCCGTTGACAGAAAAACAATTATGATTGAAAATTGTTACGTACCCCGTAACTGGGTTGCCAAACCAGCAGAAATGGATCACTCAGTTGGAGTCTGGATTACTAGAACTAAGAAAGTTTTATTAAAGAAGAAAGCAACACAGTACCCTAATCAATAGGATAATAAATGCAACAGTTCAGCAATGATAAACATACATGTACACAGAATTAAGATAACAGGATCAATCAAGCTCTATCATTGTCTGGGGGTAAATGACCAGTTTCAAAGTGACGCAAAGTTCAGTTCAATTTAGTTCAGTTCAGTTCGCAGTAATCGCTGCCGTGGCGATGGACAGTGGGGGGAAGGAGAGAGAGAGCAAAATGAATGAATATTCAACACAGCTTCCACACAGACCTTCGCAGTCAGCTTTCGGGCAAGTCCTTTGTGATGTCATCTGAGGTCACCGACCGTGACCCCTCCGTTTCCAGATACGATCACTTCTCTGCGATGAACCCAGCACCCAGGCAAGGGTGGACACACACCAGGTTCCCGCCGATCGTGCCTTTCCACCCTGTGCGTCTATGGCCCGATACTTCCCACCGACTTGTGAGAGATGCACCGCTTCCAGGGTCTTGTTACCTCGGGTGTCATGTGTGTCCTGCCTTAGCGAACCTGTCCCTTTTTATCCCCCTGCTGGGGTATCACCTGTCCATCACTTCAAACAGTTCAGGGTTCAAAGGGGGAGCCGATCTTGACAGCTCTCCTTCCTTCATTAACATCTCCAAATGCTGCTCCATTGTTTTCCTTATCTCTCTCTCTCCTGAAGGCAGGTGGCAGACCAACTGCTGATTCCACTGGTGCCAGCCCAGGCCAGCTACCTCTTAATCTATGTGTACTCTTGTCACACTTCCCCCCTTTAAGGATTTTTACCGGGGGTTAAAATTACAAACATGAATACATTATTGGATACACACAAATATACATCTTTATCAGCTATTTAGCTAATACAGCGAGTTTGAAGTTGTCAACACCTGACAGACAGTCAGCCATCACATTTTCTGTTCGTTTTATATGTGTTATTAATAATCCCTTAGACCAGGCTCCAACTTAGCAAACTTCATAGTGGCCGAAAACACTGATGAATTGCGATCAATGTAACCTCTCATTGGGTTTCGTCCCGGACCACAATAACAAGGGTCGTCCCATTCTGACTTAGTTTTCTCTCGCAAGGGCTTAGTAGGAGGGGGAGGGGTAGTAACCGCAGAGTTATTGCAGAACTTCCTACAGTACCCCACCATCTCCAAGAGCCTTCTAAGGGCCCTCTTGTCTGTCGGGGTTGGGATGTCAGAGATAGCCCGCACTTTAGCTTGCATCGCTGCCAGCTGCCCCTGTGTCACCACAATTCCCAGGTAAGTGACCTTCGTGTGGCCGAACTCATTTTTTCCAAGGTTCACTATCAAGCTGGCTTCAGACAGCCGTATGACATCGCCAATACACACCTCTGTGTTCGTCAGCCCTTTAGTCACTGAATTACTCATTCTATATGAATGTTGCTCGCTAGGCTACCCTAGTGTAACAAACACCACCCAACGTCCCAGTTCTTTGCATCGCCTCGGGACAATCAAACACACGGGTGCGAGTCGTTTAATTACTTCTCCTAAAGAGTCACTTTGTTCGGGGATTAAGGGAGAGACCTTATCAGCAGACCTGGCCAAAACAATAGCCTTCTCCCATCTGGTGGATACCATACTCATCTTTTCAAAATGGTTTTTTTCTCTTATCGGGGGGACCCTAGCTTCATTGATTTCCGCACTAACACCGACTAGGTTTGTTAGCATATCAAAAACCTGTGACCGTCTCAGTTCATGTTGGCTATAATCAATAACATCCTTCCTCTGGTGCAGCCGGTAAACCTCTTCCATGATTCCACCAACTGTTTCCTCCAGTACCGCAAAATGTCCACCGGGGGGTACCTTGTGGGCCAGGTTAAAAACCTCATCCCCATAACTCTTTTGCACCACCCCCCATTCCTCATCTGCGGGTACGGTACTTGGTCTCCCTTTCTTCCTTAGCACTTCCTCCTCCACACAATAGCCTACAAGTTCCCTTGTTAATTCTGTGTCAGAGAGAGCTGTCTCTGCCAAAACCATCAGCCCCTCGTCTCGCTCCTGCGCCTGCACAAATTCTTTCCTGGCTAATGCTACGTCTGTCCCAGCTCCCTCACTACCTCTTGTCTCACTACACTCCTTCTTTTCACTTTCTACCCCCTTCTCATACAAGGCTGGCAGAAACGTCTCAGCTAAATTTACTACCGCAGTCCCATGATGAACCTGTGAGTCCATGGGCGGGGCCTCAATGCTGGCAGGCTGACCTGTCAATCTCACTGCTTCGAACACGATTCCCCCGGCGAGGTCATTACCGAGCAAGACTTCCACGCCTTTCATCGGTAATTCGGACCTCACCCCGATCGTGACTAGTCCAGAGACCAGGTTGCTTTATAAGTGTATCTGGTGCAAAGGGACTGTCTCTGTCCCTCCCCCAATACCTTTGACCTTGACCTCCCCAGTCTGGGTCTCTGAGCTAAACTCTAATACACTCTTCAGTATTAGTGACTGACACGCTCCCATGTCTCTCCAGATCCGCACTGGAACTGGTTTTAACCCCTCCTTCACTGACACCAATCCGGCCGAGATAAACCTCTCGCGCCCTTCCTGAACTTTGGCAGACCTGTCCTTCCCTAGCGGTTCGTTTACCAGCTCAATACAGCCAGTCAAAATCGCCGTTTTTCCTTTTCCTGTCTCCTTCTCTGGGGCAAAGCACCTGGACGCAAAGTGTCCGACTTTCCCGCAATTATAACAGACGACCCCAGGAGACTTCCTACCAGACTGCTCCCGGTCTACCTTATCCTTTTCACTAGTCCCCGGTTTACTTTCTGACTTTTCTGGCGGACTCTCCCCGCCATCCTGACTACCCTTCTCGTAGCCTTTACTCGGGGCAAACTTCATTTTATGCGTCAACGCATACACATCCGCTAACTTAGCAGTTGTGGCTAACGTGGCTGCCTCTTTCTCATCGAGGTAGGGTCTCATACCCTCAGGGACACAACCTTTAAACTGCTCAATCAGGATCAGCTGTAGCAGTCTGTCATAATCCCCATCTACCCCCTTCGAGGCGCACCAACGCTCACAATATATCTGCATCTCACGGGCAAACTCTAAATACGTGTGGTCCTACTGCTTCCTCGCATTCCGGAACCTCTGCCGGTATGCCTCCGGGACCAACTCATAAATCCTGAGGATGGCCTCTTTCACCACCTCATACCTCTGGGCATCTTCTGCGGACAAAGCTGAGTAAGCTTCTTGGGCTTTCCCTTGCAGTACACTCTGGAGTAAAACAACCCACTTATCCCTCGGCCAGTCCTGACTTATAGCCACTTTTTCGAAGTGGAGAAAGTACCGATCCACGTCGGTATCGTCAAATGGGGGAACCAGCCTAACCTCCTGGGTCGCCCGGAACCCTCCACCTTGGTTCAGCATGGGCCCCTGCTCTGCCCTTATCTTTAACTTCTCCAGCTCAAATTCCCTTTCCCTCTGCCTCTCTCTCTCTCCCTCTCTTGCCTTTCTAACTCTCTCTCCTGCCTTTCTAACTGTTTCTCTTTCTCCTGCCTTTCTAACTCTCTCTCTTTCTCCCGCCTTTCTAACTGCTTCTCTTCGTGTTCTAACTGCCGTACCAGGAACTCGTGCTCGAGTCTCAGTTTTTCAAGCTGTACCTGTACCGCGTCCCCAGCAGGTTTTTCAATAGACACCACCTCCAGCTCGCCTTGGGGAAACACACCTTTAGATACATAGTGCTCTACGATAGCTCTGTGTATCTCCTCTCTCCTCATTGTCGACTTCCCCTTAGCAAGATTCAACAGTTTGGCCACAGCTACCAATTCCGATTTCCTGGCATCCTCTAATGCCTCCAAGGTCGGCGCCTTTATAATTTCCTCAGCCTCCATTTCTGCTGTTTGTCTTTTCTTTCTTTCGGGAACTTTGACCCAATCAATTTACTCCGTTCCAAATTTAGCGTTCAAAATCGCGGACGAGAACCCCACTTATGTTACGTACCCTGTAACTGGGTTGCCAAACCAGCAGAAATGGATCACTCAGTTGGAGTCTGGATTACTAGAACTAAGAAAGTTTTATTAAAGAAACAAGCAACACAGTACCCTAATCAAAAGGATAATAAATGCAACAGTTCAGCAATGATAAACATACATGTACACAGAATTAAGATAACAGGATCAATCAAGCTCTATTGTTGTCTGGGGGTAAATGACCAGTTTCAAAGTGACGCAAAGTTCAGTTCAATTTAGTTCAGTTCAGTTCGCAGTAATCGCTGCCGTGGCGATGGACAGTGGGGGGGGGGGAAGGAGAGAGGACAAAAACGAATGAATATTCAAGGCTTCCACACAGACCTTCGCAGTCAGCTTTCGGGCGAGTCCTTTGTGATGTCATCTGAGGTCACCGACCGTGACCCCTCCATTTCCAGATACGATCGTTTCTCTGCGGTGAACCCAGCACCCAGGCAAGGGTGGACACACACCAGGTTCCCGCCGATCGTGCCTTTCCACCCTGTACATCTATGGCCCGATACTTCCCACCGACTTGTGAGAGACACACTGCTTCCAGGGTCTTGTTACCTCAGGTGTCGTGTGTGTCCTGCCTTAGCGAACCTGTCCCTTTTTATCCCCCTGCTGGGGTATCACCTGTCCATCACTTCAAACAGTTCAGAGTTCAAAGGGGGAGCCGATCTTGACAGCTCTCCTTCCTTCATTAACATCTCCAAATGCTGCTCCATTGTCTTTTCTTATCTCTCTCTCTCCTGAAGACAGGTGGCAGACCAACTGTTGATTCCACTGGTGCCAGCACAGGACAGTTACATCTTAATCTATGTGTATTCTTGTCACAAAATAAAGTGGAAATAATAAAGCGATTGGAAAGAGGTGAAATGCCATTGGGCATTGGAAAAGCGTTAAGCTACAGTCAGTCAACAATCGGAATAATTTTAAAGGATAAAGTGAGAATAATAGAGCATGTGAAAGGCCCTGCCCCTGCCCGATGAAAGCTACAATTATTACTAAGCAACGCACTGATTTAATTATTGAAATTAAGTGTTTAATATGCATAGAAAGGTAAAATATATACTATATACTAAGACAAACGTTTGACTAACTGACGCTAGATAAACCAGATGTACCTGTTCTGACTTACGTACAAATCCCCAAATTAAAGACGGACTCAGGAACGGAACTCGTTCGTAACCCCGGGACTACCTGTACTTGCATTGCTGGAGAAGCCAGCTCCAAGGTTGGCATCTTGTAAACCCTTTTGCTGAAGTCCCTTGCACTCAGTGGGCCATTTTATTAGGTACACCTGTGCAACTGCTCGTTAGTGCAAAAATCTAATCAGCCAATCACTTGGCAGTAATTCAATGCATAAAGTCATGCAAGTATATTCAAGAGTTACATTCGTTGTTCAGACCAAATAGCAGAATGGGGAAGAAATGTGATCTTTGACTTTGACTGTGGAATGATTGTTAGTGCCAGACGGCGTGGTTTGATTATCTCAGAAACTGCTGATCTGGAATTTTCATACACAGCAGTTCGTGAAGTTTACAGAGAATGGTGCAAAAAATCAAAAATTGTCTAGTGAGTGGCAATTCTGTGGGTGAAAACACCTTGTTAATGAGAGAAGTCAGAAGAAAATGGCTAGACTGGTTCAAGCTGAGAAGAGGGCAACAGTAACTCAAAGAACTACACGTTACAACAGTGGTGTGCAGAAGAGCATCTGTGAATGCACACCACCTCAAACTTGGAGTGGATGGACCACAGTAGCAGAAAGCCATGAACAAACACTCAGTTGCCATTTCATTAGGTAGAAGAGGTAACTAATAATATGGCTACTGAGAGTAAAGCTTTCTGCAATATGCAAATGTTAAATTATTAACAATGTACTGTAATGTTATATCATCAGGAATATAAGATAATGACTACATTTTTATATATTAAAACGCTGGACTTGAATGCTAACATAATAAAGGGCTGGACTTTAAAGCTGAAATGATCATATAATGCCACTCAATGCAATTTGTAACAGGTGCCCTTTTTTTTAATATGTAGGTGCTCCTTTAGGAGTGAATGTCAAGAAGCAAATTGGATCAACATTGCAAAACAAGCTGACAGCTGCCCAAAAGTCACCCTTAAACCTGTGGCAATAGATCATACTTTGAAGAAAGAGCTGGTAATATAAGACTAGCCCAAACTTTAGAAATTGCCTCATAGATTGTTTCAGTGTATTAATTTTGTGCATGCAGGTCCACTCCAGGTTACAAACATTAATTAATGGACGATATGTGAGTGAATGTTTGCGAGTCTGCTGGGATGGATTTGCTGTGGGGCTGCAGGATGGGAACGGGACATTTCCATGTGTCATCTCTCTCCCTCACCCCACCCAGGCTTGGTCGAGCTGAGCAGAACAGGAGGTGCTGAAGACTCTCACATTCACTCACTGAGGTAGGGAGGCCGGTTGGTACATGCTCCTCCTGAGCCTGCTTGCCCTCCCACACAGATGTTATTATGATTCTCTTCCACACATCATTTATATTGTTTTCATATTTATGTGTGAGTTAGGAACAGTCTTAAAGAACAGAGCCTCATTGTAACCTGGGGAAGACCTGTAATTGTGATAGAACATACAACATACAACAGAATAGCACAGTACAGGCCTTTCAACACATGATAGTGTGTAAAATTTTTTACCTACTCTAAGGTCAATTTAACCCTTCCTCCTACATAGCCCTCTATTTTTCAATCATACGTGTGGCTAAAATTTGCTTAAATGTCCCTAATGTATCTGCCTGTACTACCACCCCTGGCAGGCATTCCACACATCGTATAAAAAATACCTCTGATATCCCCCATATACCTCCCCCTAATCACCCATTATTAGCCATTTCCACCCTGGGAGAAAAGTCTATGTCACTCCACTCAATCTATGCCTCTTATCATCATATACACCTAAATCAAGTTGCTTTTCATCCTTTTTTACTCTGGAGAGAAAAGTCCTCACTTGTTCAACCTATCTTTATAAGACATGTTCTCTAATCTAGGCAGCATCCTGATAAATTGCCTCTGTACCCTCTCTAAAGCTTCTACATCCTTCCTATAAAAGAGCAACCGGAGTTGAACAGAATACTCCAAATGTGGTCTAGCCCCAAAGCACGGTAGATTTTGTTCTACTCTCATTTAAAGAATATTAAAGCATAAGAAAATAGCCAGAAAGATTTACAATTATCAGAGATGACTGGATGCATTAGAATTTAGAATTTATTTAAATCTTACATCCATCCCACAACGTGAGGGTGTAAAAATCTTTGCGTTATGGCTCTGTTGCAGTGTACAGACCTGAATTTAAAAGTCTAACGACTTGTAGGAAGAAGCTGTTCCGTAGCCTTTTGGTCCTGGTATTAATGGCGCGGGACCGTTCTTCAGACAGAAGTAGCTGAAACAGTTTATGGTTGGGGTGACTGGTGTCCCTGATGATCTTCCAGGCCTTCTTTCTGCACCTGCTGCTATTAATGTCCTCACTGGAGAAAGTTAACATCCACAGATACGCTAGGCTGTCGGTATCACTCACTACAGCGCCCAGCAATTGAGGTTGGTGCAGTTCCTATACCAGGTGGTGATAGAGCCAGTCAGTATGTTCTCAATGGTGCCCCTGTAGAAGGTCTTGAGGATTTGGGGGCCCATGCCAACTTCTTCAGTTGCTTGAGGTGGAAGAGATGCTGTTCTGTTTTTTTTTGCCACAAAGCCAGTGTGTACAGTCCAGGTGAGATCATTGGTGATGTGTATACCGAGGAACTTGAAACTAGGCAATTTTCCTGGGAAAGAAAAAGTTGAGATACAAATGAGCTCTTTTTGAGGAAAGTACAGAATCTTGGGATTTTGAGTTTGGTTCATGATAAATGTAATAGGGTCCTGATTCAGTCCTGATGAAGGGTTTTAACCGAGTCATTGACTGTTTATTCCTCTCTATGGATGTTGCCTGACCTGCTGAGCTTCTCCAGCATTTTATGTTCGTTACTCTGAATTTCCAGCACGTGCAAAATGTCATGTTTATAATGTAATAGGAATTCAGGGAGAAACTTTTTTTGTCCAAAGATTGGAATGTGAATCACCCAATTATACAGAGTAAATTAATTAAACAACAGATTACTTCAAGGAGAATGTCACTAAAGGTGTTGTAGAAATGTACTTTACCTGTGGTAACAAAATGGAGCCTATATTGTACCAGAATGCCTTGCTAATAGTGTCTGTGCAACATTATGGCGATGGACCTTGAGTATCTGACAAACTGCAGAAGGACAAGCGGATGCATTACTGGAAGGATGCCAAGTACACTTGATTAAGCAGATGAACAGAATGTTCTTGAACTGAATCTAACACTTGGAAATAGATGAGTGATTATGCAGTCTGTTTTTTCAAAGCTATGACCAGTTCATGTGTGGTAATGGTCTTCCCTTGCAACAAGTAAATTAAACGTGCTTCTGATTGATACACTTTTGAGTTACTTGTTATTTGTTATAAGACATAGACAAAAGGTGCTTAACCGTGTGAAGCAGTAAGGAACAGAAGGAAATGTCGACAGTGACACGAAGAGAAAGTGGAGGAGGCTCATGTGGGCTAACTGGTCATGATACCATTTAAACTCTGTCACCCACCTCTTCCTTCATTCCCTTCAGTTTCCTGATAAAAACCATCTGTACTGTTTTACTTCAGGATATTTCCATACGATTACACAGCCAAACACCTGACTAATCACATTGTCAAGTTCATTGATGATATGACAGTGGTGGGGCTCATCACCAACAATAACAAGGTAGTCTACAGAGAGGAGGTGGAATAGTTCAAGCAGATTGGCTCTTCCTCAATATCAGCAAGACAAAGGAGGTGGTTATTGATCTTAGAAGAACTTGCACCACTCACACTCCTCCTGGAAATGCACATCTTACACAACCTCTCATGGTCCAAGAACCCCTCCTACACAAGCAAGAAAGCTTACTAATACCTTTACTTTCTGAGGAGAGCTCGACTATGCACATCAATACTCATGATCTTCTAGAGTATCCTAATATGCTCGTAGATTAACAGCCTTCTATAAATGTGTTGTGGAGAGCTATTGACTGGCTGCATCGCAGCCTGGTATGGAAACACCAATACCCTTGAACGGAATATCCTACAAAAAGTAGTGGATGCATGGAGCATTGTCGTAGGTAAGCAGCGTTCATCATCAAGGACTCTCACCACCCAGGCCATGCTTTCTTCTCGCTGCTGCCATCAGGAAGAAGGTACAGGAGCCTCAGGACTCACACTACCAGGTTCAGGAACAGTTACTACCCCTCAACTAACAGGCTCTTGAATCAGTGAGGATAAATTAATTCAACTTCACTTGCCCCATCACTGAGTTGTTCCAACAATGTATGGACTCACTTTCACTGACTCTTCATCTTACGTTCTCAATACTTATTGCTTATTTATTATTATTATTAATTCACTTTTGTATTAGCAGAGTTTATTTAAGTTTGCACATCATTTGTTTGTCCACCCTGTTGAGTGAGGTCTTTCATTGCTTCTGTTATGGTTCTTGGAGTTACTGCCCACAGGAAATGGATCTCAGGGTTGTATATGGTGACGTGTATGTACTTTGATAATAAACTTACTTTGAACTCCGAATATTGCATCGCTGCATGATACGAAAACTGCACTTGCTAGAGAAGGAGGCTTTACAATGGGTAACCAAAACTGCCCAACACACCACCAGCACCAGCCTCCCCACCAACAAGGAATGATATATTGCCGGAAAAAGACCAACAGTATCAAGACCATGCGTCCTGCTCATGGACTGTTTGTCCCACTCCTATCAGGGAGGTGGCTATGCAGCATCCACATCAGGATCACCAGACTCAAAAACAATTACTTTCCACAAGCAGTAAAGCTGATCAACACCTCCACCCACTAGCTCACCTCACCCCACCCCACCAGCACCACTACCTTATCATTTGCTCTCAGATTCTCCTCATTCCTGTGCCTTGTGTCACTTTCTGGATATACAGTCAATCTATGTACATAAGCTATCTTATGTATTTATATTTATGGTGCTTTTTATAAATTATTGTGTTCTTCAACTGAGTGTATTTTTTTGTATTCTGCATTGGATCCTGAGTAACTGTTATTTCATCCACCTTACACTTGTGTCCTAGAAATGGCATTAAGCAACCTTGGATCTTGTATTTAAGTCTTAGAGTCATAGGTTCTTGATTGGTAAGCTGGTTAAGGATTGCAAGGAGAATGGAATTAAGAGAGTTTTTAAAAAACAGCTATGATTGAATGGGGGAGAAAATTTGATAAGCCTAATGGCCTAATTCTTCCCCTATATCTTATGATCTCATGGTCTACCTTCCCCATAATGAAACACTCCACATTCTAATCAATGTTTGGACAAAAAAAGATTTCTCCTGAATTTCATGATACATTTATCGGTGTCCCAAACTTAAAACACCACGATTTTGAATTTTTCCCACAATATTTATGATTACATAGTGTATTGTTTGTAACAACTGATTCATTCACTCCACACCAGTGAATGAGTCAGTATATAGCTCATTCATTGATATATTCTGTGACTTTAATTTCATAATAAAAATCTCTTTTAGCAATTTACAGTAACATTAAAAGGGAGCCTTGGCAATGTAAACAAAGAAAATGGAGAGTGTATGTTGATCACCGGGAACAATGAGGTCATTTGTAGTGGACGTTACAACACACAGTGCCTCTGCAAGCTGTCTTATGGAAACCACAGTCTACTCTTCCATCAAACAGGTACACTACAGTCAGGTGAAGAATGACTGAGTCTGGTCTAACTGAACTGACTTGATCTGTTACTGTACAGTATATTCTTTGCAAATCAGTGTGTATACATTCGTTGCTCTGAATTCCTTTTATCTGGAAAACCCTTGACAGCCTTAAATTTTTGAAAGAGGACATTTACATTGTTTATTTTTTACAACAGGGTAACAAGCCCTTACATCCAACCAACCCGTGCCACCCAATTGTACCCATGTGGCCAATTAACCTAGAAACCTGCACCCCTTTGGTGTGTAGGAGGAAGCGGAGCACCCGGAGGGGAAAAATACAAACTCCTTACAGACAGTACCAGGAATTGAACGCAGGTCACTGGTACCCTAATAGTGTTACACGGACATGTGTTGGTAATTCTCAAAAAGCAGCATCCACTCAGGATTTTGCTTAAGTAGATCCCAATATAAGATGGTTTTCTTTGTTCCCGTTATCCTAGTTTTGTATTTGATCAGTTGATACCTTATTTACTTATTAGATATTTAGTTAATGAAAGCAGGAAGTCATTAAGTTAATTTCAATCATTTGTGTAACTGAAACCCGGAGTTTAAGCTTCGAATCCCTGACTGTGATGCGATGTGTCATTACACTGACACCGGGAAGGTTTGTTTTCTCCACTTTTCTTCAGACTGCATCTTCAAGATTCAAGATCAATATTCAAGATAGTCTATTGTTACTCTTCAGTCCACAAGTGTAACGGCGAATGAACTGATTGTTACTCCAGATCCAATGCAGCTTGAAAAAATACAATAACCATAAAGAACACAGTAAAGAAACAAAATGTGATGTGTATGTAGAGATGGTGGATTGTGTTAATGGATGTAGGTGTTGATCAACCTGACAGCTTGGGAGAAGTAACTGCTTTTGAGTCTAGTGATTCTGGCGTGGATACTGCGTAGCCTCTTCCCTGGTGGGAACTGGCTACCCACTGTAACTGCCAGGAATCCAGCAGAAAGAAGCTGCCTGTCCTAGACAGGTGGGCAGCTAATTTACAAAGGACTGTTGTAACCCATGATATCACTACATCCTTACCATGCTTCCAGTTTATCTCTCGGGTTTGGAGAGCCCAATTACCACTGAATACATCACAACAATATAGGTGGTAAGAACGGGGCCAGGAGGGGACCAAGTTTCTCTCTGAACCAAGGCTGGCAGCAATTTCTTGGTTTCCACTTCAGCTCCAGTATTCACTCCTATTTTCACTATGAATGGTTCTGGTCACCTGCCTGTTTATTCTCCTTGGTGCAAGATTGCAGAACTCTGATATACAAAGGGTTCCAGGCTGGCTGAGTGCTTGCCTCCTGCTCCGAATTTCCCTGTTTATAAGTAAACCCCCACTTCCCCAGAGGTGGGGTGGGGGCTGCTCCCTTCGCATCCCATTGGTCCTTCCATCATTCCCACCAGACTCAGGCAGGGAACTGCAATTGAAGCTCAGAGCTAAACAGGTAATAGTTCCCAAGGCAGTGCTCTTTCCTGGGAATTCCTGCCCATTCCACAACATGTAAATTCTCAGTTAAATCAGACATTAAAATTCCACAGGGAAAAGATTTTAACACATTTTTCTTGTTTGTTTCCTGCAGACCCAATCATTAATGCATCTGTTAAATTCACATCCATGAACTTCGTCACCAGCATCAAGCTGCATAATTGTTTTAAGAACACCACATCCCATGGAAACAATCAGTAAGTTTGTCAGCAAATTTGCATTAATTAGAGTGTTTGCATTAATCTAGATAAAACACTCATCAGGAAGATAAACCAGGAGCAATTTCAGAAAGAGACAATAAATTCTATTCCCAAATCATCAGGATCCTCATTCATTTCCATGTTGTTACTGAATTATACAGGAACGTCAGCACTTTCCCAAATCATGGTGGAATGTGAGTTGTAGATTTGAACAAGCACTTCCCCTTCTGTCTTCTGTTCCCCATTCGGGTGTCCCTCTTACCCTTTTCTCTTCTCCTCCCCTGCATATCATCTCCCTCTTTATTCCTTTCTGTAGATACCACCTGACCTGCTGAGTTTCTCCAGCATATTGTGTATGCTAACAAAAGGTTCCTTTTCTTCCTTTGTTCACCAGATGTACTGAATGTGTTAATTCTGGCTGTCATTGGTGTGCGTTGGAACATAGGTGCTCTTCATCTTGTGAACAACCTACAAATCAGGTAACGGTCATCAACATAATTAGATCATAAGACATCGGAGCAGAGTTAGTCAATTTGGCCCATTGGGTCTGCCCAGCCACATGATCGTGGATTATCTCTCTCAACCCCATTCTCCTGCCTTCTCCCATTAACCTTTGACACTCTTACTAATCAAGAACCTATCAAACTCTGTTGTAAACATAGCCAATGACTTAGCCTCCACAGAGATATGTGACAATGAATTCTACAGATTCACCACTCTCTGGCTAAAAAAATGTCTCCTCATCTCTGTTCTAAAGACATGCCCTTGTGTTCTGACACTGTGCCCTCGGGTCCTAGACTCCTCCACCAAAGGACACAACCTCCACACATCCTCTCTATCTAGGCTTTGAATATTCAATAGGTTTCAATGAGATCAACCCCTCATTCTTCTAAACTCCAGCGAGTATTGGCCCAGAGCTATTAAACATTCCACATACATTACCGTTTCATTCCCAGAATCATTCTCATGAACCTCTCCAAAGTCATCACATCCTTTCCTGGTTGAGGAACCCAGAAGTGGTCATAACACCCCAAATGCAGTCTGACTAATGCCTTATAAAGCCTCAGCATTACATACTTTCTTTTATATTCCAGTCCCCTGGAAATGAATGCCAACATTGCATTTGCTTTCCTTACTACCAACAAGTGAATGTTTATATAATCCTGTCCCAGGACTCCCAAATACTTTTGCACATCCATTTTCTGAATTTGCACCGCACTTAGAAAATAATCTACACCATTATTCCCTCTATAAAAATACATGACCATACACTTCCATCTGCCACTTCTCTTACACATTCTCCTAATCAGTCCAAGTTCTGCTTCTTCACCTATCTTTGTATCATCCACAAACCTGGCCACAAAGCCATCAATTCTGTCATCCAGATCATTGATATATAATGTGAAAAGAAGTGGTCTCAACATCGACACCTGCAGAACACCATTAGACATTGGTAGCCAATCAGCCCCCTTTACTCCCACACTTTGCCTCTTGCCAGTCAGGCAATCTCCTGTCCATGCTAGTATCTTTTCTGTAATACCATGGGACCTTATCTTGTGAAACAGCACCTGTCAAAGCCTGAAAATCCAAATACGTACCATTCACTGACTCTCCTTTGTCTATCTTGCTGGTTATTTCCTCAAAGAATTACAATAGATTTGACAGGCAAGATTTCCTATCGAGCAATTCATGCTGACTTCGGTCTTTTATGAATATTAATATTAACAGAGAACAGAAATAAAACTAATAATGTTATCTCTTTTTTAGGCCTGTCCTCGTATTACTCATGCAAAACAATCTTCAAACACCAGCATTTTGATTTCCCTGGAAAATGCTAAAATACTCGAAGTAAGGCTTGAACTTCATTTTTGATTCTGTAAGAGGGTAAATTTCATTGGTGTCACAGATTGCATAAAGCTAGTGGTTGGAACTTCGTTTGTGTCTGAGCCACATTGCACTTCGAAAGAGCTGTGAGACGTCTGTGAGTTTTGATCGTGTCTCCAATGAGCCACAGTTGGTACCTCGACCTCGAAGAAGATGTTGAGGTACCAGCTGTGGCTCATTGGAGACACGATCAAAACTGAGTCAGCAGATTCAAATCCCATATCGGAGCCTTGATGACATAATCCGGGCTGCCATTCCAGTGCAGTCTAACAAGAAAAGGTGCTGGTATTCAGATGTAGTCTTTGGGATATGGTCCAGCTGTGGGTCAATGGTACTAGGCAGAATAATAGATTTCCATGGATTAAATGGGCAGAGGAGCCTACTCTGTGCTGTAGTGCTCTATAACTCAGTGTGATGTTAAACACTGGGTCCATCTTTCTTCTTAGCTAGGTATAAAGGCTCCCAGGTCACTACCTTGATGAAGGCTAGGGGAGTACTCCTGGTATTTATCTCCTAGTTAATGCTTACTGAAGCAGATTATCTGCTCACTTAACTTGGCATTGTTTGTGGAAGCTTGCTGTGTGCATGTTTGGGTGTCTCCCCCATTACAACAATGATTTCACTCAATGACTGGTGTCTCTGAGGCTGTGAAAGGTACTGTGTAAATGCAACTCAAAGGTGAGGTGTGCATTTGAGAAGGGCAAATATAGCAAGGGAATGTGGAACTGTAGGGTAATGAGAAGTGTAGAAGGGCTGAGAGATCTTCAGAGGTAGCAGGATAAGTGATGAGTGTATGGAGGATTGTGCTGGTATTGGGAGAGTTGGCGACATTGGAGGATGCAGCATCATCAGGGTAAGGGTAAGGGTAGAACCAGGTGGTAGTTAGCAGTAAACACAAGGGATTCTGCAGATGCTGGACGTCCAGTGGAAGGCACACAAAATGCTGCAGGAAACCAGTAAGTCAAGCAGCATCTATGGAGAGGAATAAACATTCAATGTTTTGGGCCGGGAATCTTCATTAAGACGTTATTGTCATGGTGACGATTCTTGGCCCTAAACATAGTCTATTTATTCCTCTATATAGATACTGCCTGACCTGTGATAGTTAGGAGTGATGGAGGAAGGAAAGGGGAGAAAGACGATGAGCAATCAAGCCAGAGTCTGGAAAACATACCAAAGTGTGGGTCACTAACACAAAGCAACTTGCCACATTTTCAACAGATAAATTGAGGTAAGTGGAAAAGTTATTTCATTCCCAATAACTTCATGAACAGTAATTACTTTAAACTGTGTAGAGATTTTATTTGAATAATCACTGCATGTTGGAACTGTCCCTTCAAATTCCTTTCCAAAGCTCACACCATCCTGACACAGACCTGTACTGTGTTTCAATGCTGAGCTAAAATCCTGAAATTCATTACTTACTGGGGTAGTGCCCCTCCTACACTTCAATTAATTCATTCACAGAACAAGCATAATTGGCAAGGTTAACTGATTTTCTCATTCTAATGTTTATTTGGTGTCAAAAGGTGACAGATGTTCAACCCTCAGTGACATTTTATGAGCTGGAACGGGGCTTAATGATGTTCTGGAGGGTTTATGGTCACCATTACGGGCGTCGGCCATATGTTCCAGTTTTTACTTGATGTATGGTGTTCAAACATACATCAGTGGCCCAGAAGCCTGGTATCCTGTGGCACAGCGCTAGAGAAATCAATAAATCAATCTTCCTGCTGTCAGGTTGGAGGCTACCCAGGTGGAATAATCATAAATACCATTGCTTGATACTTCCTTTCCTCTATAGGCTACACTTCAAAACAAGTGCAATCAACAAAAAGCCGGAGAAACTCAGTGGGTCAGGCAACATTTGTGGAGGAAGTGGACTGTCCTATGTTGTGGGTTGAGACTCTTTATCTAGACTGAAAACAAATGTCTGCTGCTCACAGATGTTGTGATTATTTAACAACCCATTTCCTGTTTCAGTGGTTCCTCTAGCTTTTGAGCACAATGAACTCTGTCTTCCAAGGCTGTCCTTACGCAAGTTAGAAGCTGACTGCTTTCTAAATCTGCTGATTGCTCAGCATTCTATCAGAAATACTTCCCCTGATACTCTGTAAAAAGAGTATCCAGTCCTGATGAAGGGTTTCGGCCCAAAATGTCAACTGTTTTCTTCTCTCCACAGATGCTGCCTGACCTGCTGAGTTCCTCCAGCATTTTGTGTGATGGTCTGGATTTCCAACATCTGCAGAATCTCTTGTGCTTATGGCAAGAGGACCATCGTACGGTCAATGCACCGAAAATGCTGGAGGAACTCAGCAGGTCAGGCAGCATTTATGGAGAGAAGTAAACAGTCGATGTTTCAGACTGGAACCCTTCATTCAGACTGATAAGGAAGGGGAGATAAACTAGAGTAAGAAGTTGGGAGGAGAGATTATAGTACAAACTAGCAGGTGATAGGTGAAGGGGGAAGATAGATGGTGGAAAAAGTAAGAAGTTGGGAGTTGATAGGTGGAAAAGCACTGAAGAAGAAGGAATCTGATAGGAGAGGAGAAGAGAAGGGGTAAGTGGGGAGCCAGAATGAGAAATGGAAAAAAAAGAGAAGGGGGAGGGGGAGAAATTACTGGAAGTTGGAGCAATTGATGTTCATGCCTTCAGTTTAGAGGATACCCAGGTGGAACATGAAGCATCGTTCTTTCAGCCTGAGAACATAGAACAGTATAGCACAGGAAAAACCTTTTTAACCACAATGTTGTGTCAAACCATATAAAAAGTAAATCAAAGTTCCCTAAAAGACTAATCCTTCATAACTACACAATGTCCATATGCTCCATCTTCCTCACATCCATGTACCTATCTAAACGTCTCTTAAAAACTTCTAATATATTTCCCTCTGCCACCATACCAAACAACACATTCCAGGGCATCCACCTCTCTCTGAGTAAAAAATTTACCCCTCACATTCCTTTTGAACCTACCCCCTCAGCTTCAAAGAATGTCCTCTGGTATTAGACATTTTTTCCCGAGGAAAAAGATGCTCCTTGTCTACTCTATCTATGCCTCTTATAATCTTATAAACGTCTGTCAGATCTCCCTCAGCTCCGCTGCTCCAGAGAAAATAACCCAAGTTTGGCTAGCTTCATATTCCCTTTAAACCAGGCAGCATTCTGGTAAACAACACACATCAAAGTTGCTGGTGAATGCAGCAGGCCAGGCAGCATCTCTAGGAAGAGGTACAGTCGACGTTTCAGGCCGGGACCCTTCGTCAGGACTGGTAAATTCTGGTAATTCTGGTAAATCTCTTCTGCACCCACTCCAAAGCCTCAACATCTTTCCCATAGTGGGACAACAGAACTGTGTGCAATACTCCAGATATGGCCTAACTAGTGTTTTATAAAGTTGTAACATAACCTCTTGACTTTTGATCTCAATGCTTCAACTAATAAAAACAAGCATCCCTTAAGCCTTCTTAAAGTAGCCACTTTCAAGAATCTATTAACTTGGACCCAAAGATCTCTCTGCTCAGCAACAATGTTAAGGGTCATGCCGTTAACAGTGTACTGTCTTCTTGCGTTTGCCCTACCAAGGTGCAATACCTCACATTTATCTAGGTTAAATTCCATCTGCCATTTCTCTGCCCATATCGGCACCTGATCTATAACACACTGTATCCTTTGCCAGTCTTCCACACTGTTCTTGACTCCGCCAATCTCGGTATCATCCTCAAGTTAACTAACCCATCCATTTACATTTTCATCCAGGTCATTTATATACATTACGAACAGCAGAGGTCCCAGCACAGGTCCCACTAATTGCAGACCTCCAGATCAAATAAGTGCCTTCAATTACTACCCTCCATCTTCTATGTGCAAGCCAGTTCTGAATCCAAACAGATCCCAGGCATCTTCATCTTCTGGATTAGTCTCCCATGAGGGACTTTGTCGAACATCTTACTAAAATCCATGTAGACAACATCGACTGTCCTACTTTCATCAACCTCTCTCGTCACCTTGTCAAGAAACCCAATTAAGTTGGTAAGACATGGACAAAGCCATGATGGCGCTCCATAATTAGGCCACGGGTTTCCAGCATCTGCAGAATATTTTGTGTTCACCATGGAACCATAGAACCATAGAAACTACAGCACAGAAACAGGCCTTTTGGCCCTTCTTGGCTGTGCTGAACCATTTTCTGCCTAGTCCCACTGACTTGCACACGGACCATATCCCTCCATACACCTCCCATCCATGTATCTGTCCAATTTATTTTTAAATGTTAAAAAAGAACCTGCATTTACCACCATGAGGGTAAAAACTCATATGATCCTGCATCTAAGGAGGAATGATGGGTTAGTGAATATTTACAGTAGAGGCCTTCCAAAGGTAATTGGATACATAATAGAATGAGAGTAACATTTCAGGGCTTTGAGGAAAGAGTGGGGCTATGGAATAGAACTGATTAGATTGCTCTTTAGAAGTAGATAGCATATTGATGGTAACATGGGCTCCTCCTGTTCTGATTCTATAGTGAATCTGGGTTTATAAGAAGCACTAGGCTGCAATCTGTTGGCCTGATTTTGGAGTAACGAGGGTCTGAAGATAATCTAAATACTACTATAATCCAGGAGCCAGATTCTGAGGAAGACAGGCTGGGAATGAGCAAATGATCACAGCACCTGAAACATTCAAGGTATTTGGAATCCCCAGATGATGAAGGATATTGAAACACTGGTCAGGAAAAAGGAGGCATATGTCATGTATATGCAGCTGTGCACAAGTGACTTACTTCAGGAACACAACTGATGTTGGGGTACACTTAAGAAGGCAGATAATAAAGGCAAATCTGAAGATATTTTACTGTATAATAAGAGTTAAAGAGTAACTTGGGAAAGCCTAATTCCCTGAAGGCCAAATGTGGATGTCTATGTGAGGAGCCAGCTGTTATGTGAATATCTCTCATCTGTCTTTACTGTGGAGGTGGTCATACAAGCTAAGGAATTAAAGGAAATAGATTGCCATGTATTGGAACATATTCACATTACAGCAGAGGAGATGCTGGTAGTGTTGAGGCATATCAAGGTGGATGAATCCACGAGGCCTGAGAACATTGTAGGAAAGTAGGGAGGAAATTGCAGAGGCTCTGTCAGAGATTCATCTTTAGCAATGGCTGAGGTACTGAAAGACTGGGGGAAGGCCAACATTGTGCCATTTGTTAAGAAGAGTACAGAGGCAAACCAGAGAACCACAGGCCAGAGAACTCAAGTTAGATGGTGCGAAAGATATTGGAGGGACTCTGAGGGGCAGAATCTAATAGCATTTGAAAATAACACACATAAAACTTTTATGTGTGTTGCTTGAAATTCCAGCATCTGCAGATTTCCTAGCATTTGAAAATGTAAGGATTGCCAAGGCAGAATCCAGCATGGTTTTGTACGTGGGAAGTCATGACTCAGAATTTTACTGAGATTTCTGAACAGGACAGGTGACAACGAGGACTGGTGATTGTAGGGCGGAAGATAATGTCTACATGGATTTTAGCAAGACCTTTGACAAGATCCCGCATGGTAGGCTTTCCAGAGAATTACATCACATCAGATCTAGGGTCAAGTGTATACAAATTTGGCTTGGTGGAAGGAGTCAGAGGGTGATAATGGAGTTATCATTCAGATTGGAGGCCTGTGACCAGTGGTGTGCCACAGGGATTGGTGCTGGGCCCACTGTCATTTGTTGACGATGTTGGTGATGTAATGAACGATGAAGAAGGTTATCTATGATTACAACAGTGTCCAGATCCAGCTCGCAGCACATCTGTATGTTGTGTTGGTTGTTGACACGCATTTCACTGTATGGTTTGATTTACATGTGATAAATAAATGAATCTGAATCAATCTGTAGTGGGCCAAGGAATGGCAGATGCATTTAATCTGTAAGATGTTGCATTTTGGTAAATTAAACCAGGGCAGGATTTATGCAGTAAATGTTAGAACCATGGACAGTGTTGTAGATCAGGTGAACCTATGGGTACAGGTACATTGTTCTCTGAAAGTGGTGACATGGGTCGACAGAGTGGTGAAGAAAGCATTTGTCACGTTTGCTTTCATTAGTCAGAGCACTGAGGACAAGAGCTGGAACATCATGTTTAAACAGTACAAGTTATTGGTGAGACCGTACTTGGAGTACTATGCTCAGTTCAGATCACCCAGCTATAGAGAAAGGATATCATTAGGCTGGAAAGGTGCAAAAAAATTGCTAGAGATGTTACCAGCACTGGAGAACTGTGGTTATTAGGCGAGGCCAGATAACCTGAAACTCTTCACAGAAGGATAGGATGTCACAATGGGGCAGCATTAGGGGACCCGAATGCAAGACACATCTTGTGAGGTTAATTAAATTGAGTTTATTGTTCGATACCAGGAGAGCAAAGCAGGAGCAGGAATAGCAAACTGGACCAAGACTCAGGACTACGGCTAGGCTGGGACTAGGGGTCTGGGCTAGGACTCGGAATCGGATCCCAGAACTAGCGGTGACATGAAGAGTCTGCAGTATGGACTCCGAGCCAGGGACTGGGCAAGGACCCAGTACCTGGCTCTTGCCCCGGGCTCGGACCCCAGAACCAGGCATGGACATGACATGGGCTAGGGAGAGGAGGAACATGGAAAAACAGAGCCTCGGTCTCGGGAGAGCAGGTACATGGAACCATGGACACATACACAGAACACAGAGTCAGGACCCCTCCTTGGGTACAGGACATAGGGCCGGGACTCACACACAGAACAGAGAGCCGGGACCCCTCCTTGGATACAGGACATCGGGCCGGGACTCATGACCCCCCATTGGGCAACGGCAAGATGGCCTGACTTACCCCACAGAGGCGAGAACAATACAAGACCAACACGAAAGAACACCAGACAGTACCTATCTAGCTCTGCCGATAGAACTAGACTGAGGTGCAGGCGAGGGCTGCAGACGAGGGCTAGAGGCGAGAGGGGCAGAGAAGGGATTCAGACAGGAGGGTAGGACAGGAATCACAGACCGCCAGGGCCAGGACTTGACTCGGAACTTGGATGCCGCCAGGTAGTGGCGAGCTCTCGACTCGGCCCGGGAACAGTAGACAGCGGTTCTTGATTCCCTCCCGGGGGTTAACTGACGGACCCACCTCCATGAGGAAACTTTACAGGCTCGCTTTGGCGGGGTAACTAGACATGGTTGCTCCGGTGAGGAAAGGCAAATTACTGGCATTCACTTCAGGCGGAGACCTGGCTTGCTCCGGCCAGATGACACTGGCACACCGTACCTTGGTGACTTTGCAGACGCTCTCACACCGAACGGCTGAAAGCCGGAGACTATAAACTACCGGTTCAGCCGAGAGTAAATTGCCTCTAATCACCAAAGCCGAGGGACAGGGGAAAACAGGGAACCAAAGGGAAACAGGGAGTCAACAGTCCGGATCGTAACATAAACAAAGTAAATTTAAAGAGACCCCGATTCGGACCATGACATAGGAGGCTGAGGACTAACCTTGTAGAGATATATAAAATTATGGGCAGCCGTAAAAGAGGTGGATTGTTGCAATCAGTTTTTCAAGACAGGAGTGTCTAAACTAGAATGCATAGTTTTAAGGTGAGAGGGAAACTTTTAGAAAGCATCTGAGGGGCAACTTTTTGACATAGAAGGTGGTGGGTAATTGAAGCTGTAGATATGGTACAGTCACAATATTTAATGACATTTAGACAGGAATATGGATATAAAATATTTATGGGATACAGACTAAGGGCAGGCAAATGGGACTAGCTCAGATAGACACCCTAGATGGTGAGGACAGATCGGGTCTAAAAACTATAGGACTCCATGAGAGATGTGGGCAGCTCTGAAAATTCAGATCCCACCAAAGTCTGTGCAATGAGTGTTTATTTTTTATTGTCAGGACTGGACCAAATGTGCTAAACAAACTAGAGTGAAACATTCAGAAATGTAGCATTAATGAAATATTTTCAAAGAAGCTTCATTCTGAACGTACAATGAATGCGTGAACTCTACTTGACCATTTTTTTCTTTTTCTGCGCTACTTATTTAATTTATGCTTATTGTAATTTGTGCTTTTCATTATTATGTATTGCAATGTACTGCTGCAGCAAAACAACGCATTTCACAACATAAGCCAGTGGTACTAAACCAGATTCTGATTCTGATATTATAATGCTTTACAGAATTCTACCCTGAAATGTATATTTAATGGGACAGTTGAATACGAAGCCAAGTGGGTTAACGATTATGCCATCCAGTGCCCCAGGCCTCAAGTAAGTAGAAGTTCTTACAATTAATTAAATTTCTTCTGATTAATTTTGTGTTACTTTATCTTTCCGTGTTACACTGTGAGAATCAACAGACTGGGTAAGTGGACACAACAGCAGCAGATGCAATTGAATCTGTGTAGTGTGAAAGAATGCATTTTGGGGAGGCAATCAGGATAAATATAGAAATACTGCACAATATGCATCAAAACCGGGATGGTGGAATGTCATTTCACAACTCTCTGTAGCAGAATCGATGGGTAAATTAGGCAAGAGGCAGATCATGGAACAGGACAGCAAAGGAACTTGTGGAAATGAGAAAAGTTTGAATTAGGCCACAGACAGAGCACTGTTTGAATGTGATCATGATAGAGAGGCTGGGGCAATGATTGACAAGTGTATTGTCTGGGCTGAAAATGTTCAGTTGTTTGCAAAAATTGTAAAAGCTGGATCAGTTTTCCTTTAGCACAAATGAGAATGAGGGAAGATTTGACTTAGGTTTATAAAAATATGAGAGACAGGTCTAAACAGAACAAAAGTTAAGTATCTATTTCCTTCAGCAAAAAGGTCAATTAACTGAGCTAGTGAGTTTAAGTTATCTGAGAGAAGAATTAATGGCAATTTGAGAAAAATAAAGAATAGTAAAAGGCTGGAACACTGAGTAACTCCCATTATATTTACAAAATAGTTGATGACCACTTAAAAGCAGTGGCAAGAAGGCCCGTGACAGAGAGATCATGAGTACGATTGGCTTATGAAGACTTTTTCTCCAGGCTTGGGCATGAGGATTTGAATGATCTTACTCTATGCTGTAAATTAACATAATCCTTTGAGAGATAATGGAACATAGTGATCACAATAGAATGTTTAAGATTGCAATTGGGAATTATCTGGCAGTGATAAAAAATTGGTGTCTTAGGTTGGAACAAGGAAATTGTGTGGAAGTTAAATAATTAGATATATTAAAGTACAAGAACATTTTTAAAATAAATAGATAGGAAAAGAGCTGGAGACAGGGGGAAATAAATCCTTATAAAGATAATCAAAAAGGTCAAAGAATAGATTTTCATAAAAGTCAAAACAAGCAAGCAACTATAGAGGTACCATGTCTTAATTAAGAACTAAAGAAAAGATTGAACTTAAGGAATGACACACTCTCACGAGTACAAAATTCCCCCCGCCACATAATTTTTCACATCCTGCCTGCTTTTCATGAAATATATTTCAAGAGCTATAATCGTAGAGATTTTCAATAGGGAAACAGGTCCCTTGGCCTGATGAGTCTAAACTGTCAAGATGACTAATCCTAATTTATTCTCCCCAGATTCCCATCAACAACCCCCCCCCCTCATATTTTACTACTCACCTACACACTAGGGAACATTTCTAGGAGCCAATTAACCCATACATCTTTAGGATGTGAGAGAAATCTGGAAGAAGCCTATGTGGTCCAAGGGAGAATATGCAAACTCCACACAGACAGCACCAGAGGGTATGGTCGAATTAGGCCTGCTGAGGATGTGAGGCAGCCGAACCAATAGCTATGCCACAGTACCAGCAAATATTGCTAATAATGTCTCCAAGAAATACTCCATTTGGTCTCCCTAATGGACAGAGCGATCTTGTCAAAATCAGGAACACATTCGAAGAAATGTATAAATTTATCTTTAGGTCATTGTGACTCACAATACATGAAAAAAGGCAACAACACATTCACAGAATATTAGACTGATTATCTGTTCATTATACCAGGTTTCAGCACATTTGGCCCCTGGCCCATTTGTTGTTGACCCTCTAAACTACGTCCTGTCCTATAGAGTGTTTATCCACGTTCCACGAGCAATTGTAATGTTCACAGCATTAATAAATCTCCTTTCCAAAGTCTGAGGGACCTGTTTTAGCACGGGTCAGTAATTCTGTTGGAATTCAAGATTTTGCTGTTTTAAAAATAAATGTACAAATTCACAAATGCTACACGTCATTAATGCAGCCTCCTGTGTCTTAAGTGAACACCAAAGTCAATTAACCCTATGTTTTCAATTGCAGTTTGTGGAGGAAAGGAGGATACTTCCTGTGAATCTTGCCCATGCAGCAAATTCCAAAAATATTATTGATAATCCAAACAATATTACAGGTAATTAAATGTTCATTGTTTATACAATACTCTTTAAATACCAATAACAGTAATATGGTAAATGTTTCAAATCTTTCTGTGAAGTTCACCTTCTGCTGCTTTCTATAAAGAACATCTAATCTATTAAATTCATATTGGATTATCAGAATCAGATTTAACATCACTGGCATATGTAGTGAAATTTGTTAACTTTATGGCAGCAACAATGAAATACATGATAAATAAATATAGAGAAAAACCTGATTTACTGCAAGTACGTATGTGTTTATTAAATAGTTAAGATAAGTCATTCAAGAAAAGACAGAACTAAAAAGTAGTGAGTTAGTGTTTATGGGTTCAATGTCCATTTAGAAATCAGATGGCAGAGGGGAAGAAGCTGTTCCTCAGTCGCTGAGCGTGTGCCTTCAGTCTTCTGTACCTCCTTCCCAATGGTAACATTGAGAAGAGAGCATGTCTTTGGTGGCGGGAATCCTTAATGATGTCTTGGTTACTTCAGAGGCTAGTACCCATGATGGAGCTGACTAATTCTACAAGTTTTTGCAACATATTTCAATTTTGTGCAGTAGCCCCCCCCCCCCCCGCCACCTCCACCTCCACCCCATACCAGACTGTGATGCAGCTGGTCAAAACTGAAACATTCCATATGGATTTTAGATTTGTAGAATGGCTGGCTCCTGTGGCAGAATCATGGCTTCATGAGCAGATGCGAAATTTTTATCCGTGTTCCTCAACGTACACAGGTCAAGATTAGGGTTTTATGTAAGGTTCTGAGGAGTGAAACTGGTATTGGACAACGGTGCAAGAGTGGCAATACTGTATCAATGGTACACCCATCCAATCAATGTTCCCATGACTACTGTCTGCCACTGTGCTCTGGAACTAGATGGAAGATGAGGGTCATTGACCTGAAGTTATGTTGACATTGTGGGGATCATGGACAGTGAGCTGAGGTAAGAGGCTTGTGGGAGACCACTAACATAATTTGAGATAAGATGGAGACTGGAGGTATTGACAGTGAGCTAAAGAAAGGTGGGTGATGAGACCTGAACACCATTTTCCACAAATTCCGAAAAACAAGTTCATTCCCCACTAAAGTCAACATTTATATTGAAATAAACTTTATTCATAATCAAAATAATATTTACAATAATAAACCATGAGGTGCAATGCCTTTGCATTCCTACATTCATAGGCGGTGTGTGAAATAGTGTTCACTTAATGCAACTAGAAGATGCAGGCAGGAAGTACAGGCACGTGAGGACTCACAGCTCAAGGTTCAAAATTAGTCAGGGTGTCAAAGGTTACGGTGTGAAGGCAGGAGGTTGGGGTTGAGAGGGGTAATAAATCAGCCATGATGGAATGGCAGAGTAGACTCAATGGGACAGATGGCGTAATACTGCTCCTTTATTTTATATAATTATAATTTCAATTACAATGCAACAACTGCTTCTTCCCCAGTCCCACCAGGTTCTTGAACAACCTGAAAAACCTTAACATTACCTCAGACTGTAGAGTTTTTTTTGTCTCTATCTTGTTTAATTTGCTGTTTATTATGCTCAAGTTCAAGTAATGTATACTGTAATTTATATTACATTTATGTTAACATAGAAACATAGACCATAGAAAAACTACAGCACAATACAGGCCCTTTGGTCCACAATACTGTGCTGAACATGCACTTACTTTAGAAATTATCTAGGATTACCCTTAGCCCTCTATTTTTCTAAGATCCATGTACCTATCCAAAAAAGACCCTATTGTATCCACCTCCACCACCATCACCAGCAACCCATTCCACACACTCACTACTCTCTGTGTAATAAATTTACCCCTGACATCTCCTCTGTACCTACTTCCAAGCACCATAAGACTGTGCCCTCTTGTGATGGCCATTTCAGCCCTGGGAAAAAGCTCTGACTATCCACACGATCAATGCATCTCATCATCTTAACCTCTATCAGGTCACCTATCACCTTCCATCGTTCCAAGGAGAAAAGGCCGAGTTCACTCAACCTATTCTCATAAGGCATCCTCCCCAATCAAGGCAACATCCTTGTAAATCTCCTCTGCACCCTTTCTATAGTTTCCACATCCTTCCTGTAGTGAGGCAACCAGAACTGAGCACAGTACTCCAAGTGGAGTCTGACCAGGGTCCTGTACAGCTGCAACGTTACTTCTTGGCTCCTAAACTCAATCCCACGATTGATGAAGGCTAATGCACCGTATACTTTCTTAACCATAGAGTCAACCTGCACAGCAGCTTTGAGTGTCCTATGGACTCAGACCCCAAGATCCCTCTGATCCTCCACACTGCCAAGAGTCTTACCATTAATACTATATTCTGCCATCATATTTGACCTACATAAATGAGCCACCTCACACTTATCTGCGTTGAACTCCATCTGCCACTTCTCAACCCAGTTTTGCATCCTATTGATACCCTACTGTAACCTCTGACAGCCCTCCACACACATGCCCAACCTTTGTGTCATCAGCAATTTACTAACCCATCCCTCCACTTCCTCATCCAGGTCATTTATAAAAATTACGAAGAGAAGGGGTCCCAGAACAGATCCCTGAGGCACACCACTGGTCACCAACCTCCATGCAGAATATGACCTGTCTACAACCACTCATTTCTTTCTGTGGGCAAGCCAGTTCTGGATCCACAAAGCAATGTCCCCTTGGATCCCATGCCTCCTTACTTTCTCAATAAACCTGGCATGGGGTACCTTATCAAATGCCTTGCTGAAATCCATATACATTGCATCTACTGCTCTACCTTCATCAAAGTGTTTGTCACATCCTCAAAAAATTCAATCGGGCTCGTAAGGCACGACCTGCCTTTGATAAACCCATGCTGACTATTCCTAATCATATTATGCCTCTCCAAATGTTCATAAATCCTGCCTCTCAGGATCTTCTCCATCAACTTACCAACCACTGAAGTAAGACTCACTGGTCTATAATTTCCTGGGCTATCTCTACTCTCTTTCTTGAATAAGGGAACAACATCTGCAACCCTCTAATCCTCCGGAACCTCCCTTGCCCCCATTGATGATGCAAAGATCATTGCCAGAGGCTCAGCAATCTCCTCCCTCATCTCGCACAGTAACCTGGGGTACATCTTATCCAGTCCTGGAGACTTATCCATCTTGATGTTTTCCAAAAGCTCCAGCATATCCTCTTTCTTAATGTCTATATGCTCAAGCTTTTCAATCTGCTGTAAATCAGCCCGACAATCGCCAAGATCCTTTTCTGTAGTGAATACTGAAGCAAAGTATTCATTAAGTAACTCAGTTATCTCCTCCGGTTCCATACACACTTTTCCATTGTCACATTTGATTGGTCCTATTCTCACATCTTGTCCTCTTGCTCTTCACATACTTGTAGAATGCCTTGGGGTTTTCTTTAATCCTGCTCACCAAGGCCTTCTCATGGCCCCCTCTGGCCCTCCTAATTTCACTCTTAAGCTCCTTCGTGCTAACCTTTAATGTTCTTGATCTCTGTCATTACCTCATTATTTGTACCTTTCATAAGCTTTTCTTTTCTCCTTGAGTAGATTTACAACTGCCTTTGTACACCACGGTTCCTGTACCCTACCATCCTTTCCGTCTCATTGGAATGTACCTATGCAGAACGCCACGCAAGTATCCCTTGACATTTGCCACATTTCTGCCGTACTTTTCCCTGAGAATACCTGTTCCCAATTTCTGCTTCCAATTTCCTGCCTGATAGCCTCGTATTTCCCCTTATTCCAATTAAACCCTTTCCTAACTTGTCTTCTCCAATGCTATGGTAAAGGAGATAGAATTGTGATCACTATCTCCAAAATACTCTCCCACTGAGAGATCTGACACCTGACCAGGTTCATTTCCCAATACCAGATCAAGTAGAGCCTCTCCTCTTATTGGCTTATCTACATATTGTGTCAAGAAACCTTCCTGAACACACCTAACAAACTCTACCCCACCCAAGCCCCTTGCTCTAGGGAGATGCCAATCAATACTTGGGAAATTAAAATCTCCCACCATGTCAACCCTGTTACTATTACACCTTTCCAGAATCTGTTTCCCTATCTGCTCCTCAATGTCCCTGTTACTATTGGGTGGTCTATAAAAAAACCACAGAGACTCTGTAGAGAACCACTCCATGACTTCCTCCTTTTCTGCAGCTGTGACACTATCTCTGATCAACAGTGCCAAGCCCCCATCTCTTTTGCCTCCCTCCCTGTCCTTTCTGAAACATCTAAATCCTGGCACTCTAAGTAACCATTCCTGCCCCTGAGCCATCCAAGTCTCTGATATGGCTGCGACATCATAGCACCAAGTACTGATCCATGCTCTAAGCTCATCCGCTTTGTTCACTATACTCCTTGCATTAAAATAGACACATCTCAAACCATCAGTCTGAGTGTGTCCCTTCTCTATTACCTGCCTATCCTCTCTCTCACACTGTCTCCAAGCTTTCTCCATATGTGAGCAAACCGCACCTTCCTCCATCTCTTCAGTTCGGTTCCCACCCCCCAGCAATTCTAGCTTAAACTCTCCCCAATACCCTTAGCAAACCTCCCTGCCAGGATATTGGTCCCCCTCGGATTCAAGTACTTTTTGTACAGGTCACGTCTGCCCCAAAAGTGGTCCCAGTGATCCAGAAATCTGAATCACTGCCCCCTGCTCCAATCCCTCAGTCACATATTTATTCTCCACCTCATTCTATTCCTATACTCACTGTCACGTGGCACAGGCAGTAATCCCGAGATTACTACCTTTGTGGTCCTGCTTCTCGACTTCCTTCCTAATTGCCTGTAGTCTGTTTTCAGGACCTCCTCCCTTTTCCTACCTATGTCGGTACCAATATGTACCACAACCTCTGGCTGTTCACCTTCCCACTTCAGGATATCGTGGACACGATCAGAAACATCCCGGACCCTGGTACCTGGGAGGCAAACTACCATCCGTGTTTCTTTCCTGCGTCCACTGGATCACCTGTCTGACCCCCTAACTATAGAGTCCCCTATTACTGCTGGCTTCTTCCTTTTCCTACCCTTCTGAGCACAGGGCCAGAATAAGGACAAACAACTTGTTTGTCCTTATTCTGTTGTGTTTAGCTGTGCTGCAGAAAGCAATTTTTCATGGCAATTATACTGTGTGTGTATGTCAATGACATCAATAAACTTGAACTTGAAACTTGTTAGATTCTGTTAAAATAGAAATATACCTTTATAGTAGATTTTGCATCTTAACCCTTACTGCTGAAACTTTATCTTTCTTTAACTGCATTTACGCATTCCTAATGTTAATTTTCGTTTTAACAGTCTACAGTTGTGATGTCCAGAAGCCAAATTGTGTTTTCTGTACACCAGAAAGGAATTGCACGGTAAAGAATATTGGTTTTTATTGATAGCTAATATTTGAATTGTGCAACTAAAACATTCAACTAGATCTTGCATTTTGTTGTTCAGAGAATGACACCATGTTTACAGATGAAGTGAAATAACTACAGATTTCAGTTATCCCAAGGCAAAATACTAGATATTGGAAATGAAATAGAGATGCTTGAAAATACTTTGCAGATCAAGCAATATTTGTGGAGACAGAAAGAAGATTAATATTTCAATAGGACTCTTCTTTCTGGCATTCATAGCAAGAGGATTGGAGTACAGGAGCAGGGAGGTACTACTGCAGTTGTACAAGGCCGTGGTGAGACCACACCTGGAGTATTGTGTGCAGTTTTGGTCCCTTAATCTGAGGAAAGACATCCTTGCCATAGAGGGAGTACAAAGAAGGTTCACCAGATTGATTCCTGGGATGGCAGGACTTTCATATGATGAAAGACTGGATCGGCTAGGCTTATACTCTCTGGAATTTAGAAGATTGAGGGGGGATCTTATTGAAACGTATAAAATTCTAAAGGGATTGGACAGGCTAGATGTAGGAAGATTGTTCCCGATGTTGGGGAAGTCCAGAATGAGGGGTCACAGTTTGAGGATAAAGGGGAAGCCTTTTAGGACCGAGATGAGGAAAAACTTCTTCACACAGAGAGTGGTGAATCTGTGGAATTCTCTGCCACAGGAAACAGTTGAGGCCAGTTCATTGGCTATATTTAAGAGGGAGTTAGATATGGCCCTTGTGGCTAAAGGGATCAGGGGGTATGGAGAGAAGGCAGGTACAGGGTTCTGAGTTGGATGATCAGCCATGATCGTACTGAATGGCGGTGCAGGCTCGAAGGGCCAGATGGCCTACTCCTGCACCTATTTTCTATGTTTCTATGTTTGTATGCAGGGTCATCAACCTGAAAATTTAACCCTTTCTCTTTCCATATAAGCTGTATGCCTGATTAAATATTTCTAGGATTTTTTGTTTTATATAAGGTTTCATTATGTGGGAGGCAAAATATTTTAACTATTTCTGAGTTTTCCATAACTCTATGTTTATTTTTCTTGTGATTATTGGGATGGGAAACCATTGTTCAAGAGCCTAGATGGCTCCATTTCTTTCCTACCATCCTTCTCCTGTTGACAAGCCTGTGGAATATTTTTAGTTCATTCCATTTTTTCCCATGCTCTCTCTTTGCCCCTGTTATTTCTTTGTCCACTTCCACTTTAAAATTTACATGATCAACCCAGTTCTCACCTATGTTAACAACTGGTCATCAGTCATATAGATTTTTTTTCTGATCTGTTTTAGTCTATATTTTTTGGTTATTCACTGAGTTCTGACTTTCATTTTGTTGTAGCTCATTCTCTTAAACTATGGCATCTAAGATGGTAATTTTAAAAAATTCTTCTTTTGATAGGAAACAGTTGTTACATATATAAATCCAGACCGTGTGGGTCCATTTGGAAAAAGCACATTGAGCATTATTGGGTCAAATCTCAATGTTGGACTAAGTGCTACCCTTTATGTCACTGGGATGGCTGATAATATTGCATACAAGTAAGTGAAATTAGTCACAGGCTATAAATAACACAGTGAATCTTTCTGAATGGGGTGAACTTGTCAAGATTTTAACAAATATAGCATGATTAAACAAAGTTCAGATAATCAGATATGTGTAATGAATTATGATTATGCTGTTCATTAAAGTAGATTTAAAGATTTAAAGCTTAAAAGAGGTATTTATTTGTCCGTTGTGAACCTTTCATTATTGGAAATCGTCACTTTATTTCACTTTTAGTTATTATAGATCTTCCAACATTTAAAGGTAAAACAGTTAGTTTTATTTGTCATGTACATCAAAATAAACAATTAAATGAATCATTTGCATTAAATCAAATCAGCGAGGAGTGTGATGGGCAACTCACAAGTGTTGCCCACCTCTGGTGCCAAGGTAGCATGCCCACAACTCACTGACCTAACCGCAACGTCTCTAGAATGTTGGAGGAATCTGGAGCACCCTGGGGGACACCCATGCGGTCATGAACAGAACGTACAAACTTCTTAAAGACGCAAACACGAGGAAATCTGCAGATGCTGGAAATTCAAGTAACACACACAAAATGCTGGTGGAACGCAGCAGACCAGACAGCATCTATAGGAAGAAGCACAGTCGACGTTTCGGGCCAAGACCTTTCGTCAGGACTAACTGAAAGAAGAGATAGTAAGAGATTCAAAAGTGGGAGGGGGAGGGTGAGATCCGAAATGATAGGAGAAGACAGGAGGGGGAGGGATGAAGCTAAAAGCTGGAAAGTTGATTGGCAAATGGGATACGAGGCTGGAGAAGGGGGAGAATCATGGGAAGGGAGGCCTAGGGAGAACGGGGAGGGGAGCACCGGAGGAAGACGGAGAGCAGGCGAGGAGTAATTGTGAGAGGGAAAGAGAGAGAAAAAAAAGGAAAAAATAATAAATAAATACATAAATAGATAGATAGACAGATAGATAAATAAGGGATGGGGTAAGAAGGGGAGGAGGGGCATTAACGGAAGTTAGAGAAGTCAATGTTCATGCCATCAGGTTGGAGGCTACCCAGACAGAATATAAGGTGTTGTTCCTCCAACCTGAGTGTGGCTTCATCTTGACAGTAGAGGAGGCCGTGGATAGACATATCAGAACGGGAATGGAACATGGAACTAAAATGTGTGGCCACTGGGCGATCCTGCTTTCTCTGGTGGACAGAGCGTAGGTGTTCAGCGAAATGATCTCCCAGTCTGCATCGGGTCTCACCAATATACAGAAGGCCGCACCGGGAGCACCGGACGCAGTATATCACCCCAGCTGACTCACAGGTGAAGTGTCGCCTCACCTGGAAGGACTGTCTGGGGCCCTGAATGGTGGTGAGGGAGGAAGTATCCTTAAAGACAGTGGCAGGAATTGAACCCCATCACTGACTACTGGTGCTCTAAGGCAATTGTGCTAACCATTAGACTACCATGTCACCACACGTAGGCAACTTCTGGGTCATGTTCTGACACAGGGTCCACACCTAAAATGTGAACTGCTCTGTTTTGAGTATTTCCAGCAATTTCAGTAGTTTGCTTAATCTGCTGAAAAAAAATTATTCTTAGTCCTAGATATGCAAATTTTTCTCCTGTCAAGCACAAAATGTTTTTAAAAATTGATGAATTTGACATGATAAAATAGCTTTGCTTTATATTGACATTTCCTCTTCCAGATCAAACAATTGCATAATTGAGAATAGCACGCTGGTGAAATGTATATTACCTGAGGCAATCCACGGCAAAAAATCTGTGTGTTTGTTGTATGACTCTGAAAAGGAGTGTGGTGCTAACAGAACTGCTTTACTGGAGTATGTCACCAACATCCATGTTACAAGCATTCACCCAGCAGTATCCTGGCTTCGGTACGTATGGCAGCAACATGAACAAGTGACGGCACTGGCGATAGTACATTATCAGTTGTTTCAAATCCTTCTCTGAGAGGGGGGAACAAAAATACACAGACATCTTGAGAAAGTGAGGAGGAATTGATCACTGGTCAGCACAATCACAAACATGTTATTGGTGATTTTGATTAACTCCATTTTAGTATTGTGGCAAGGGTATGGATTTGGAAAGTGACAATTTCTCCATGGACGTTGGTGGTAAAGGGAGTTTGGAGATGGGGCAGAAGGTTGCCAGATTTGAGGAGGCAAAAGTAATTACTGAGGAGAGGGCACATGACAGAAAGAATGAGGGGGCAGACTGACTGCAAAGAGAGAATGATTTAACAATGTTATCTCACATGGTGGTCAAGCAGAAACACTGGTGATAAGCAGTTCAGTGCAAATAGGGTTGAGGAGCAGGTGTAGGGTTTTATGGCTGTAGAGGACAATACACATTCAGGGCCAGGAAAATCATGAAAAGTTTCTTGACCTGAAACAAAAGAAGGAAGCACCAGACTGAGTTGTCTGAGTTCCAGATTTTAATGACTACCTTCATGAAGTCATCCAACCTGTGTAGATGCAAGATTCAAGTTTATTTGTCACATATATATCAAAATGTAGCGTGAAATGCATCATTTGTTTGAACAACCAACTCACCCAAAGATGTCTGGGCAACTTGCATGTGTTGCCCACACTTTTCAGCACCAACATAACACGCCCAGAGTGTTCGGCAGAACACAGAACACAATAGACTGGAACACATCATGCAAGAAAACAACAACAACAAAACAAGCCCCGATCCTCCTTCCCGCTCATCCGTGCAGATATATTGTCCTCTTACACCAGGACAGGTCATCGTCTTAGTCAATAGACTTGGATTCAGACTGGAACTTGCAGACATTGGTCTTCCACTTTCCCAGCGCAAGTTGAAGAGGAGGAGGAAGGTGATCTTCCCACCTTTCCCCCCAACATCTGACGCTAAATTCACCTGAGACCAGCTCAGTTGCTTGAAACAGCTCCTTGATGCAAACCTGGGGTCTAAGTTTTTTTTTGCTCATTCTATTGCCATGGATAAGATAGTGGTAGGCTGCCCTCTTTAATGATTGAGTGGTGAAGGTGCTCCTGGCTGTCATTGTTTAGGATATATTAAAGCTGATATATTCATCAGTATTTAAATCTAATGCAGAAGCAGACAGAGTTCAAGCCTAATTCTGTTTAAATATATCCAACATTGAGCAACAGAATAAGCTTCAATTACAGAAGCTATTTGATGCCCTAACACCTGGCTACAAATCTTTCTGGATCTTTACAGTGCAAAGAAGAAAAAAGTAATTAGCTGGAACATTTGTGAGCTTTGATTATTTCACATACAGGCAGTTCTGTTCAGTGATTTAATTTGGATTTCCTTAATGTTTCATCTGTTGAGGTCATGGCCCAGAGTTAGTTGGTTTTTAAGTATGTAAGCATGGTTTTGGGGGCAGTGCAGGGAGTTAGGGGACAAGTTAGGGTTTAGGGACGGGGATGAGGGGAGTTAGAAGTAAGGGATGGTAGAAATCCAGTGATGCCTGTGGACAGATGTCTAGTTGACAACCACTGAGACGTGGGTTATAGATCTCTGTGGTCAATGACCAAGGTCAGCAGGTTCTGTGGACAAGGGCTAGTGGCCCACTCAAGTTGGCGAGTCCTGGATCAGAAGTCCGTGTGAGCAGGAGGCACGAAGACCCGTCACCCCCCCACCCCCAAGTTGACGAGTCCTGGATCAGAAGTCTGTGCGAGTCCAGAGTTCAAAGCCTTGTGATTGGCAAATTCTGGGGTTGATACCAAAGGTCTTTTCCCAAAGGTCAAAGACTGACGTCAGCAAGTCCTGAAGTCAAGGCCTGATGATTGAAGCCTTTGGTTTAGCATGTCTGGAAGTCAGACACCTAATGTCTACAAATGAGAGAGTCCGAGCCAGGTAGCCCCAGAAGTAGTCTGTACTGGAGTTGGAGACCTGTCTGTGTGTGTGAGTGGGTAGGTGGGTAAGTGGGAGAAAAGGAGCTTGTTTTGCTGGTATTGTTGGTTTATTTTTGCTGATTGTGTTGTTCTGCTGAACATGATCTGCATGCAGTGTTGGTGCCAGAATGTGTGATGACACCTGTGGGCTACCTCCAACACATCCTTAGGTTGTTTTGGTTGTTAGTGCAAACAATGCATTTCACTGTATGTTTCGATGTACATATGATAAATAGATGAATCTGAGGTGTTTATTTATTGAAAATTTCTGTTCATTGTTATTACATTCTTGACAGAATTAAGACAAAAACAAATGTTACACTAATCTGTTCAGGAGTATCCCACTGTTAAATATTAGACAGAAGGCTATAATCGTGAAAAGATGAATTACAATACTCTAATGTTCTGTGTCAAATAGGGGAATTCTATGTTACACAGGGGAATCTCACATCAAATGTCAGACACTACACAAGAAGAAGCCATTTTCAAATATCAAACTGACCTATACAGGAAAATCCCAATGCCACACCTCATTTTCACAATGTACAGGAACACCTCACCATTCTCTATTAATATTTATCTGTTGTTGAAATCTTGATTTCTCATTTCTTTTTATTACAGTGGAGGCCGAAGAATGAAGATAAGAGGCAAAAATGTAGATGTGCTTAAAGAGATGAAGATAACTGTAGATCATAAATCTTGGATTGTGAGTTCATTTTGTTTTCATTGACCGAGCCATCTTGTTCCTGGGTGATGACTCATTCTTTAGATCATGAAGTTACAATGTAATTTATAGGTGAACTCCATTTGTTCCACATATTAATGTTGTCTGTTTTTGGATAGAATTGTTCATCTGATAATGGGAACTGGACCTGTGAATCACCACCTCTCAAAACTAGGGCTCCAGGGAACCATTCAGTATATTTTTTCATCTCTGGATCTGTGCAGCAAGTCTGGCTAACGTACCAAGAGAACCCTAAATTTTACAACTTTACAACGACTGTCAATGAGAACCAACTCCTGATAACTGTGATGGTAAAATGTATTTCATTTCTTCACATACTAAACTCCATTGCTCACTTATTTTGAGATTCTCTCTAACCTATTTCTTCATTTAAATTATTGATCTTACAGCGAAAGGAAGATAAATTACAACTTTCCAAAAGTGAACTTAAGATATATGTTCCCAGGGGCAAGGCTGATCCATTAGAATGTGAAATTAAGGATGTGACGGAAGATAAAATAAAATGTGTATTAAACACATCGGACCCTTCATTCTCAAGAATAGAGGTATGCTCACAGGTTAGGTGTTTCTGCCTTATTTTAACACTGAGATCAATTTGTTGCAGTATACTTTAGCAGGGATGTAAGCCCCTGAAGAGAAGATTTACCAGAATGAATGTAAGAAAGGGAAGGGAGTGATTAGTCAATCTGGGATTGTTCTTCCCAATGCAAAGGAGATCAATATGAATATTCAAAATTGTATGAAAATTTAAAGATAGATAAGAAGAAAGTGCTTCCAGTGCCACAAAGTTGAATAAGGAAAGTACACAGACTTAAGTTAACTGCCAAAAGAACTGGGGCTTGTTAGAGGTTTAGAATATTTTAATACAATGAGTTGTGGTTACAGTTGTGGAAGAGTGGATGCTAACTTTCAAAAGGAACATGATTTCTTTTTGAAAAGAAGAAGTTCAGGCATAAAAAGTGAAATGACAGAGAAATTATAAAGCTTTGCAAAGAGCTGGTGCAGACATTATGGGCCATGTGGTGTATTCTGCATTACCTCATTGTAATATTGAGGGGTCTATTTTGTAAATATATACATATATATTTTGTGTTCAGATACAAAGGCTATTTAATGTTAATTGTGCTTTATATCAAAAATAATGGAAAGAAAGCTGATAGGAGTTTTGAGCCATACAGAACAAGAGAAATAATATGAGCACGTAGATAGATAAAATTGAGAAACGGCAATGGTTTTATGGGTTTTGTTTCGAGGACAGAAAGTACAAGAGTGGGAAGAGAGTATCTAACATAACAGAAGTGATGCTCTCACCTCTGAATTTGATGGAAAGATACTGACCTGAAATATTTGTTCTGCTTGGCCTGCCCAGCAATTCCAGCATTTGCTGCTTTATTTCAGATTTCCAGCATCTAGTTTTTTGTTTCAGGATTTCTCTGGACATAGCTGTATGTTACTCTCAATCCCCTAAACCGTTGTGCAGTAATTTAGTACTTGAATGCTCGAGTGAAAATGAAGAATGAGACTAGAGGATGAACATCATCCCAGGTAGACCAATGATAATCAACCCTGTTCTTTCCTTTGAATGCCTGCACTTCGAGCATCCTCTGTAAGAAAGTTGTATGTCTTTGCCATAAGTGTGTGTATTTCCTCCGGGTGCTTCGGTTTCCTCCCACAGAATCAAGACAAAGAGGACATCTGTGGGTAGGTTAATTGGTCATTGTTTTGTGACTAGGCTAAGGTTAAATAGGCAGGTTACTGGGCAGACAAGAGAAAATCTGCAGATGCTGGAAATTCAATTAACACACACAAGTTGCTGGAGGAACTCAGCAGGCCAGGCAGTGCCTATGGAAAAGAGTACAGTCGGCATTTCAGGCCGAGGCCCTTCATCAGTACTGTAAAGTGAGTCCTGATGAAGGGTCTCGGCCTTCATGAACTTTCCAGAGGAGAGAAAAGAACCTTGTGTCATTATCATTATCATCATCATCAGGTGCCATGCCCAGTTTGAGCTTTGACTGCCATGGCCCACACACTCCTGCTTCAGGTCAAGTGGATCAATTCATTGGTATTCATTTCCAGTTCTCCGGCTGCTGTCTCCATCATCATTTGTCTTTGTCTTCCTCTTGCTTTCTTCCCTTCAATCTTTCCCATAATTACCGTGCATTCTAACTCCTCTTTCCTAATCACATGTCCAATGAAGTTATGTTGCCTTTTCATGATCTCATTCATTATTTCTCTTTTTGTGTTTGCTCTGTTCATGACATCCTCATTAGATATTCGTTTCGTCCATGATATTCTTTGCATCCTCCTCAAAAACCACATCTCTGCTGCTACAATTCGTTTCCTCATGTTACTAGATATTGTCCAACATTCTGAGCCATATAATATAACTGGATAAACATAACATTTCAGTACTCTGAGGTGGGTTGTCACACCTAGTTTAGTATTGGTTAGTATACTCTTCATTCTCATAAAGGTGTCTTTTGCCATCCCTATTCATCTTTTGATGTCCATGTCGCACCTGCCATCTGATGTCACCCTAGTAGCAAAAGTTCTGTACTTGTTTTACGTCTTCACCGTTTATTCTCAGCCTGCAGATAGGATTCTCCTTCTTTCTGGATATCACCATACATTCTGTCTGTTTGCAATTGATAGATAGACCCATTTTTGCACTTGCTTCAACAATTATATCAATTAAATTTTGTAGTTCTTCCTCTGTACTTGCAATTAACACAGTGTCATCTGCATATCTGAAATTAATGATGTTTTCACCCCCACTTTGATTCCCAAGATGTCTCTTATTTTTTGTAATATTGTTTCACTGTACATATTAAATAAATCAGGGGAGATTATAGATTATTGTGTCATTATAGATCTTTCTAAATATTATGCATTTTATTTGAAGTCCTGGAAAAGAATCTTGCATTACCCAACTCTGGGAAATAAATAATCATTTCAAGGAATAATTCTACACTTCTGTAACCTTGGTCTAAGATGTGGGAAAGAATTCTGCACCATTCTAAATTCTAGAGTAAAACCCTGTGACTTTCTGAATTTCTGAGAACCTGAAATATTCTGAACTGTGAACCCCATGGAAAGAACTTAGATTATTGTGAATTGAGTGGTGCAACCCTTGATGTTATCCTTAGTTTACATCTGGTCTTGTTTCCTATAAACATGTTACAGTTATGTTTTCTACTTAGGTGAGATATGGAGAATACATTGAGCATGTAATTAATGCATCTGTCAGCAAAATTCCTTACATCGCATTAGCTGTGATACTTACTATGTTGGTGCTTTTCATTGCCAGTAAGTATTTAATGTGCAATTTTAAATAATTAAAGCATTTCTGTTGAATAACTGATTTCTTTTGGTGCTCTCCCCGTTATTGTCTTCTCTCTCTGCCTCTTCTATTGGCAAGATATGGTGTAAAGGGAAAGAGGTAGGGATGGAAATGAGGGTGAAATGGATAAATGGACAGAAGGATGGATGAGCTGAACTGAATGATGGAAAGAAACTGGATGGATGGATTGAGGGTTTAACAACAAATTGGTGAATAGGGAGAAGGAAATGGGTACTGTCTATAAATGCACAGTGATTTTGCAATTAAGGATTTGGGAATTGTTTATTGATAGTGTGTGTGTTATTTTAGTTGGTCAAAAATTAGATTCACAGAATGACATGGGATGAAATAAATATCCATAATAAGATTCAATGAACAGGAAATAAAAATACAAATTCTGGGTGAACTCAGCCAGTCGTCTGTGTAAAGAGAAACCAGTTAACGTTACAGTTCTGATGAAGGGCTTTCAGCCTGAAGTATTAACTGGTTTCTCTTTCCACAGATGCTGCTTGACTAGGTGAGTTCTTCCAGCAGTTTCTAGTTTTGTTTCACATGCATGTATATGCAGTTGTTTTTGTTTTTAAATGTAGGGGAATTCAGCAGAAAGACAGCAGCATTAGATGTATTTTTAAAAAAGCTTTTCATAGGTAAAGAATTGTGAAAAGAAATCTGGTTTTACTATGCTAAATTCTGTTCTATAGTTTATTATTTGTGAAAAATAGAGCTTTGCTTTATCTAGATCAATTCTTTGTGCCACAAATCAGTCAACATCTTGAATAGAGAACTATGAAACTCCTGGTTTTGGGATAGCTCCTGCTGTTGCTGTTTTTATTTGATTTACTTAGTTTTCTTTGATTCATAATTGTTCAAATTATTTCCTCTCTTTAGTTTATTATTATGCATCTCATCGGAAAAACAAGCAGTTCTCACAGAAATTAGAAGCCCAAATGGAGCTTTTGGAAAATCAATTCAGGTCTCAGATTCGAGAAGGTACTGGCAAATGTTTAATGCTTAACACTTTAATATTATATTTAGCATTAAGTTAGCAAACATATTTAGCAAAATAGGGGACAAGCTCTCCTCTACAATCACTCTGAGCACCAGTGCCCCACAAGGCTGTGTACTCAACCCCCTGCTGTACTCACTGTACATCCATGATTGTGTAGCCAAATTTCCATCGAACTCAATATATAAGTTTGCTGATGACACAACAATGGTAGGCTGTATCTCGGGTAATGATGAGTTTGAGTATAGAGAGGAAATTAAGAACCTGGTGGCATGGTGCGAAGACAATAACCTATCCCTCAACATCAGCAAGACGAAGGAATTGGTTGTTGACTTCAGAAGGAGTAGCGGCCCGCACAACCCCATTTACATCAGTGGTGCGCAAGTGGAACAGGTCAAAAGCTTTAAGTTCTGTGTGGTCAATATCACAAATGACCTGACTTGGTCCAACCAAGCAGAGTCCACTGCCAAGAAGGCCCACCAGTGCCTTTACTTCCTGAGAAAGCTAAAGAAATTTGGCCTATCCTCTAAAACCCTCACTAATTTTTATAGATGCACCATAGAAAGCATTCTTCTAGGGTGCGTCACAACCTGGTATGGAAGATGTCCTGTCCAAGACCGGAAGAACCTGCAGAAGATCGTGAACACAGCACAGCACATCACACAAACCAATCTTCTGTCCTTGGACTCACTTAACACCGCACACTGTCGGAGCAGTGCTGCCAGGATAATCAAGGACACGACCCACCCAACCAACACACTTTTCGTCCCTCTTCCCTCCGGGAGAAGGCTCAGGAGCTTGAAGACTCGTATTGCCAGATTTGGGAACAGCTTCTTTTCAACTGTGATAAGACTGCTGAACAGATCCTGACCCGGATCTGGGCCGTACCCTCCAAATATCTGGACCTGCCTCTCGTTTTTTTACACTACCTTACTTTCCATTTTTCTATTTTCTATTTATGATTTATAATTTAAGTTTTTACTGTCTACTATTGATTTGTACTCCAGGGAGCGCGAAGCACAGAATCAAATATCGCTGTGATGATTGTTTGCTCTAGTATCAATTGTTTGGCGACAATAAATTAAAGTAAAGCATTACACAGTCTGTGATAATAAATGTAATACAGTACATTTGAGTCTTTTACCATTCTATTTTTATCAATTCCATTCTGGATGCTACTCGGATCTATGGAAATCTTTGAATATGATGGGAAAATATGTTGTCCACATTCCAAGAATAGAAATATTTTAGACATTACTCTGGGAATTAGGTGTTTCTGACATCCCTGATACAGATACAAAACAGGTGTTAAGTCTTTTGTAAATGAAATTACTGGCTTGCTCTGAGCCAGCAACATAATCACACTCACAGGGGTTGCTGGTACATAGAAGTCAAGTGATTTGCCTGAAGCGTTATTTCAAAATGAGAGCCCTTGACTTTCAGCTTCTCATCTAAGGACATACTGTTACAATAGCAGTCCAAACTTGGGAGTCTTCTTCACTTGAGAGTGAAATTCAGTCATGATCTTCAAACCCCAGTATCAGCCAAAATGCAAGTTCCTTAAGCAGCCCCTTATCAATATTTAAATAAGAACTTTGCCTGCGGTTTCAGCTGCTGTATTGGAAGGCTGTGGCTGGTTTATAGATTTTTATCTATTCTCTGGCTTACAGACAGCTGCTTATGAAAGCATCTTGAGCAAACGCAAAGATCAAGGAGAGATAAAATGTGTGAGAAACCTTTCAGAATTTATGTTGGAGAGGTTATGTTTTCTGTTATATTTATAATACCATAATACCATAGTATAATGCTATGGTGACAGTACTCTAAGGAGGAAGATAATCTCTGGGTAACATTAATAGTGAGGTTCTAAAATATTGAAGCAGGTTAAAGCATAATCTAATGATGTTTAAGATGAAATATTGGTGGGGCTGGAGACAAATTGTTTATTTTGGGGGGAAATAATTTAAAATATAAAAATAATATGGGTAAAAATTCCTTCATTGACAGAGTATGTTGTAGACATGTTGAAATGTTTGTTTTTTTTTAAGGTTTCATTGAACTTCAGACTGAGGGATCAGATGTGTACCTGATAAATGATTATAATAGTATCCCGTTCTTGGATTATAAACATTTTGCTATAAGAACATTCTTCCCTGAGGTAACATTTATAACTTTATCTCTCCAAAAGTGTTGTATTAACTAGACAACAGCAAAACCCTTTCAGTCCATGATATTTTGTTATGTTAATGTACCTCAATCTTAAAGTATTTTGTCCATTTTTTAATATATTTCCAGTCGGCAAGTGAGCATAATGAAATAAAGTTTGTCAAAGATCTTATCAACACAACACCTCAGGTAAACTTTATGTATATTAGCACTTGTTGCTTTGTGAAATCATGGCCTAAAATTATTGCTGTATGGATAAGCTGCTCCTGTTCTTTGTGCCATAAAATGTTGCTGATGAGGCCAATGTGTGATTCACAGACTTTACCAAGAGATGCTTGAAGGGCCAGGTGGGTGATTAGTTCAGGAAGTTGCTTGCTTCTTCCTCTGTTTACCTTCTGTATAACCTGATGAATAAACTTAAGTTTCTTTATGCCATCCCGAATGCTCCTTCTCCATTTGGAGTGGTCATGGGTTACAGATTCCATATATAACCATATAACAATTACAGCACAGATACAGGCCATCTCGGCCCTTCTAGTCCGTGCCGAACTCTTACCCTATCCAAGTCCCACCGACCTGAACTCAGTCCATAACCCTCCATTCCTTTCCTGTCCATATATCTATCCAATTTAACTTTAAACGACAACATAGAACCTGCCTCAGCCACTTCTGCTGGAAGCTCATTCCACACAGCTACCACTCTTTGAGTAAAGAAGTTCCCCCTCATGTTACCCCTAAACTTTTGTCCTCTAACTCTCAACCCATGTCCTCTTGTTTGAATCTTCCCCACTCTCAATGGAGAAAGTCTAACCACGTCAACTCTATCAATCCCCCTCATAATTTTAAACACCTCTATCAAGTCCCCCCTCAACCTTCTACGCTCCAAAGAATAAAGACCTAACATGTTCAACCTTTCTCTGTAACTTAGGAGATGAAACCCAGGCAACATTTTAGTAAACCTCCTCTGTACTCTCTCAATTTTATTTACATCTTTCCTATAATTCGGTGACACAATACTCCAGATTTGGCCTTACCAATGCCTTATACAAATTCGACATTACATCCCAACTCCTATACTCAATGCTCTGATTAATAAAGGCCAGCAATCCAAAAGCTTTCTTCACCACCCTATCCACATGAGATTCCATCTTCAGAGTTCTATGCACCATTATTCCTAGATCCCTCTCTGTTCTATGGCATTCTTCAATGCCCTACCATTTACCATGTATGTCCTATTTTGATTAGTCCTACCAAAATGTAGCAACTCACATTTTTCAGCATTAAACTCCATCTGCCATCTTGCAGCCCACTCTTCTAACTGTCCTAAATCTCTTTGCAAGTTTTGAAAACCTACCTCATCATCTACAGCTCCACCTATCTTAGTATCATCTGCATACTTACTAATCCAATTTACCACCCCATCGTCCAGATCATTAATATATAGTACAAACAACATTGGACCCAGTACAGATCCCTGAGGCACACCGCTACACATCGTCCTCCAATCTGACACACAGTTATCCAGCACTACTCTCTGACGTCTCCCATCTAGCCACTGCAGAATCTATTTTACTACTTCCATATTAATGCCTAACGATTGAACCTTCCTAACTAACCTTTTGTGTGGAACCTTGTCAAAGGCCTTACTGAAGTCCATATAGACAACATCCACCGCTTTACCCTCATCAACTTTCCTAGTAACCTCATCAAAAAATTCAATAAGATTTGTCAAACATGACCTTCCACGCACAAATCCATGTTGACTGTTCCTAATCAGACCCTGTCTATCCAGATAATTATATATACCATCTCTAAGAATACTTCCCATCAATTTACCCACCACTGACGTCAAACTCACAGGCCGACAATTGCCAGGTTTACTCTTAGAAAACCTTTTTAAACAATGGAACCACATGAGCAATACGCCAATCCTCCGGCACCATCCTCGTTTCTAATGACATTTGAAATATTTCTGTCAGAGCCCCTGCTATTTCTACACTAACTTCCCTCAAGGTCCTAGGGAATATCTTGTCTGGACCTGGAGACTTATCCACTTTTACATTCCTTAAAAGTGCCAGAACTTCCTCTTCTTTAATTGTCATACTTTCCATAACTACCCTACTTGTTTCCTTTACCTTACACAATTCAATATCCTTCTCCTTAGTGAATACCGAAGAAAAGAAATTGTTCAAAATCTCCCTCATCTCTTTTGGCTCCGCTCATAGCCGTCCACTCTGATTCTCCAAGGGACCAATTTTATCCCTCACTATCCTTTTGCCACTAACATAACTGTAGAAACCCTTTGGGTTTATTTTCACCTTACTTTCCAAAGCAGCCTCATATTATCTTTTAGCTTTTCTAATTTCTTTCTTAAGATTTTTTTTTCATTCTTTATATTCCTCGAGTACCTCATTAACTCCAAGCTGCCTATATTTATTGAAGATCCCTCTCTTTTTCTGAACCAAGTTTCTAATATCTCTTGAAAACCATGGCTCTCTCAAACTTTTAACATTTCCTTTCAACCTAACAGGAACATAAAGATTCTGAACCCTCAAAATTTCACCTTTAAATGACCTCCATTTCTCTGTTACATCCTTCCCATAAAACAAATTTTCCCAATCCACTCCTTCTAAATCCTTTCACATCTCCTCAAAGTTACCTTTCTCCAATCAAAAATGTCAATCCTAGGTCCAGTCCTATCCTTCTCCATAATTACACTGAAACTAATGGCATTGTGATCACTGGACCCGAAGTGCTCCCCAACAAATACCTCCGTCACCTGCCCTGTCTCATTCCCTAACAGGAGATCCAACACTGCCCCTTCTCTAGTTGGTACCTCTATGTATTGCTGCAAAAAACTATCCTGCAAACATTGTACAAATCCCAAACCATCCAGCCCTTTTACAGAATGGGCTTCCCAGTCTATGTGTGGAAAATTAAAATCTCCCACAATCACAACCCTGTGCTTACTATAAATATCTGCTATCTCCTTACAAATTTGCTCCTCCAGTTCTCGGTCCCCACTGGGTGGTCTATAATACACCCCCATAAGTGTCACAACACCCTTCCTATTCCTCAGTTCCACCCAAATAGCCTCCCTAGACGAGTCCACTAATCTATCCTGCCAGAGCACCGCTGTTATATAATCTCTGACAAGCAATGCAAAACCTCCCCCTCTTGCCCCTCCTATTCTATCACACCTGAAGCAACGAAATCCTGGAATATTTAGTTGCCAATCACATCCCTCCTGCAACCACATTTCACTAATCATCATATTTCAGGGTATCAATCCATGCTCTAAGCTCATCCACCTTTCTTAGAATGCTCCTAGCACTAAAATAGATGCATTTAAGAAACTCTCCACCTCTTACTCTCTGTTTATCCTTAATTGAGCAAACAACTTTATCTTTTTCTTCTTTTTCCCCTACGTCAACCTCCCTTCTCCTAGTCTCCTTAATTTGATTCCCTTCCCCCAACCATTCTAGTTTAAAGTCACCTCAGTAGCCCTCGCAAATCTCCCCGCCAGGATATTGGTCCCCCTAGGATTCAAGTGCAACCCGTCCCTTTTGTCCAGGTCACGCCTGTGCCAGTAGTGGTCCCAATGATCCAAAAATCCGAATCCTTGCCCCTTGCTCCAATCTCTCAGCCACACATTTATCCTAGATCTCATTGCATTCTTACTCTCACTGTTGCGTAGCACAGGCAGTAATCACGAGATTGCTACCTTTGTCGTCCTTTTTCTCAACTCCCTATATTCTTCCTTCAAGACCCCTCCCCTTTTCCAACCTATGTCATTGGTACCTATATGTACCACGACCTCTGGCTCCTCACCCTCCCACTTCAGGATCTCTTGGACGCGATCAGAAACATCCCGGACCCTGGCACCAGGGAGGCAAACTACCATCCGGGTCTCCAGACTGCGTCCACAGAATCGCCTACCTGACCCCCTAACTATTGAGTCACCTATTTCTATTGCCTTCCTGTTCCGTTCCCTATCCTTCTGAGCTACAGGGCCGGACTCTGTGCCGGAGGCACGGCCAGTGTTGCTTCCCCCAGGTATGCTGTCCCCCCAGCAGTACTCAAACAGGAGTACTAATTGTCAAGGGGCACAGCCACAGCCACGGGGGTCCTCTCTATTACCCGATTCTTCCTATTCCACCCCCCCAACCTTGACCCACTTGTCTTCCTTCCGTGACCCCAGTATGACCACCTGCCTGTAACTTCTCCCCATCAACTCCTCACTCTCCCTGACCCGACGAAGGTCATCGAGCTGCAGCTCCAGTTTCCTAACGCGGTCTCTTAGGAGCTGCATCTCGATGCACCTGGCGCAGATGTGGATGTCTGGGAGGCTGGGAGACTCCACGACCTCCCACATCCGGCACTGAGAATAATAAGCTGCCCTCACACTCATACTTCCCCCTCTCCTCAAATAACAGTGAAAAAAAAAGAAAAACCAAGCCCTCTTCGCCTCGCCCGTTTCCGTCTAAGCCCGTTTAGCTAAAGCCCTTAAGCCTTCACTCTGCTCCCAGCTCACTCCGCAGCCCGCAAACTACGCTGCCTGCTATATAAGGTTGTATTCCTTTTAAATCTCCCTTGTTTCACTCCCCGACGTCATACGCCTGCGCAGTCCTTCCTCTCTCGACGCCAATGGAAAAAAAACCGAAAAATTCAAAAAAGGCTTCCTTCACATTCCCGCTCCGAATCTCAGTCTTCTTTCTTCTTTCTCCCAATTCCCATGATTTTTAGGAATGTTACACATTGTTAAGCAGCCTATTTAGTCCCACATTCCACCTAGTATTCCTTTGCATAGCAGAGTTCTGAAGAAAATGTCTGTTTTAGCAGTCTCATGTCAAGCATGTGAGCAATGCGACATACTCACTAGGCTGGCTAAGCATAATAAGGACTTTAATGGCTGGGAGAGGATCCTTACATTGTTTCATATATCCTGTCAGTAGATTTGGAAAACCTTATGGAGATAGAGTTGGTGGTATCTCTCCAGTGCTTCAAGGTTGCTGCCTGTTACACCACTGGCATTTAGGGCAGCAGTGGAAGTCCCCCATCTCTGTCTGTCCTCTATTGTGCTTCAGGGCCCCCACCTCTGCCTCCGTGGCACGGCACCAAGTTATCTTTGATCTCCAGCTTTTCCTCCACCCCTCAGGGATCCAAAGAAGTGCTGTCCAGATGATGGAGCCAGACCCTTGCCTCATCACGTGACCAAGCCATCTCCAACGTTTCCTCATTGAGGGGGCAGATAGGTGATTAGTTCAGGAAGTTGCTTGTTCAGCAACGTTTCCTCATGATGATTGTTGCCCTGTCGTCCCGGGAGGAGACACTGAAGAAGTAGGGTGTGGTTGGCAACCAGTCCCAGCCAGAAAACATGAAGGATCTTCTGGGGGCTTATGGTGTGGAGTGATGACATAGTCCAAAAGCACATTTTTGTCTTGAAATTGGTGATGTTCAGGTGCTTCTTTCATCATGCCAGTAGCTTCCGCTCGAGTTTCACTGCTGTCAGTCTAGCAAATCCCATGTGGAGACTCAGGAAGACTGTCACACACAGATACAGGATTCTTCATTGTTGTTTCTGTATCAATTTTTTTTTGACTAGTCAGGGTTGTTAGCCCTGAGCTGAACTCCCGAACCTGGAGGACTGGTGGACCACTCTCAGTCTGGCCTCTACCCTTTGATTTGTTCGGCATGGGTGACCCTACCAAGAGTCAAAGCACAAAGCCCTGACTCCAGCCAATGTAGCTCTCTGGGTCATTGAGGCACGCAAGCCTCCAAACCATGACAAGGTTATAGTCCTCTTGGAGGAATGCCTTAAAGAGTCCAGTGTAGGTGGTCCAAGTACAGCTGAAATGATGGTTGTAGGGCAGAACATGAGCTTAATGTTGGTGCTGAGATCCATATCTTTGCCCATTCACAGATCTCCCAGAAATACCTTGATGCAGGCCTATTAAATAATATTGTTATTTGATGTAAGACTGCAAGAATGAACATACACCTGCACAATGACTCCTGGACTGGCCACTGCCTAGTCCACTCCTGATGCCCCAAAGCAACCATGGCAACAGGTATGTTGCTGAAAGAAAACCAGTGCCTAAGGTCTTTGTCCCTACTTTATATGTTCCATGCATATTATAGATAGGCAGGCTTTAGCTGTATATAGATGAGAACAGCACTTGCAAATAGGAAATAGTTCTCCACTGATATCACGAATCTGGATCTTGTATTCTGTATCAGAATCTGCTGTTCTGCATCAGCTTTTAGATTGATTGCTTTCAAACTTCTAAATCATAATTCACAACCAGTTGGAGTATATTCGGTTTATATCTGTGTACAAATGGATTTTCTTTTCTCTTTCCTTTTGTTTTGGATATCCATGTATTTTCATGAAGATATTTTATAATTTTCCTTTTGTATAATATCATACAAAATAAGATAAGCTTAAAGAGTTTGAAAACAAAATCTTATGATCACAATCTGCTTCATATTCATGTTTCACTTGAGCAGACAGAGCAAAGAAACAGCTTGAAAGAAGGATTTAATGCCTTGTACAGCTTCCTGAACAATAAGCAGTTTCTTGTGACCTTAATACACATTCTTGAGCAACAGAAGGATTTCACCATTAAAGACCGGTTAGTTTTCGACAATGCCTTTGTCTATCTTTTATTTAAAACTCTTAGGCTTGCATTAATTACCCAGCTGTATTTCATTGACTGATATTATCAGCATAAGTTAATCTGAAATTGTAAACATTTCATTGGAACAGAACTGAATTTTCCATTGGAATGTACTCATCCAATTGTCAGTTTCTTTTCTGTAGGCAGCTAGATTCATGTGGGTGTTTGGAAGAATGGGGGCTACCAAATTCAACTTTAATGTCTTGAAATACTGAATTCACTCAACCTCAGTGGAAAAAGTCTGCTTGCATTGACTCTATCTATACCCTTATTATTTTGTATACCTCCATCAAATCTCCCCTCATTCTGCTATGCTTCAGAATAAAATCCTAACCTATTCAACCTTTCCCGATAACTCAGGTCTTCTGGTCCTGGCAACATCCTTGTAAATTTTCTCTGCAATCTTTCAATCTTATTGATATCTTTCCTGTAGGTAGATGACCTGAACTACACTCAATACTCCAAATTAGGCCTCAAGTCATGGATTAAGGGTGAAAGGTGAAGTGTGAAATGTTTAAGGGAACCTGAGAGGGAACGTTTTCACTCAGATGGTGGTGAGAGTGGGGGACGAGCTGCCAGCTGAAGTCGTGCTTGTGGGTTTGATTTCAACAGTTAAGAGAAATTTGGATAGGTACATGAATGGGGGGGGGGCGGTTATGGAGGGCTATGGTCTGGGTGCAGACCGATGGAGTAGGCAGAATAATAGTTTGGCATGGATGAGATGGGATGAAAGGCCTGTTTCTGTACTGTAGTGTTCTATCTTTATGACTCTAGAAAAGTTAAATACAGATAGGACAGAGTAAATGACAGGGACCTTATGAACATTGGCACATGAATGATAGGAAAATGGGGGGCAATGTAGGAGGGAAGGATTAGATGGATCTCAGAGGTCAGCACAACATAGTGGGCTGAAGGGCCTGTACTGTGCTGTAATATTTTATGTTCTATTGATGTACAGAGGGTCTTTAGGATGGAAGTCCATAGCTCCTTGAAAATGTGACGCAGGTAGATAGGATAGCGAAGGAGACATTTGGTATGCTTAACTTCCTCGGCCAGGGCAATGAGCATAAAAGTTAGAACGTCATGTTGCAGCTAGGCTGAATTTGCAATATTGCACCCTTTTCTGATCACCACACTACTGGAAAGATATGGTAGCAGTGGAGCGAGTGGAGAAGAGATTCATCAAGATGTTGTCTAGAATGGAGGGCCATAGTAATAAGGAAAGATTGGCAAGTTAAATTTATTATCATTGGAATGCAGAAGGCTGAGGAAAGACCTTTCAGAGGTTTATAAAATTACAAGGGTCTTACAAAGAACTGTCTTTTTCCCAGGCCCAGTCAGACTAAAACTAAAGGGCACTCAATTAGATAACCTTTCTTCCCTAAACAATGGAGGGCAAGCCAAGTTTAAGTCGATTGCTTGCCATGTTTCTCATTGAAGCAAAGTCCACCTACATGTTGGAACTCAAGAAAAAGTTAGCCATTAGAACACTGTATATGCATTATTATCTGAGTTTCTGGATACCTTTCTAAAAAGCCAATTATTTAATGTCAACAGGTGTCGGTTTGCTTCGTTTCTCACTATTGCATTTCACAGTAACTTAGTTCACCTAACGCATGTGCTTGATCAACTCCTCAAAGACTTGATGGATGGATCCACTGCGCAACCAAAGCTACTATTACGCCGCACAGAGACAGTTGTTGAGAAGCTCCTAACAAACTGGGTGTCCCTTTGCATGTACGGCTTTCTAAGGGTAAGGAGCACCCACATTATTGTCATAACAAAGTGTGTATACATGCACTGTGCTGAAAAGTAGCATAAACTGAAATTACAGTAGTTACGTAGTTCTTACTAGCATTTTCCATATCACTTTGCATTAACATGCTTCACCATATTTGGTATAGAACATTGTGGTCCATAATGTTATGGTGACCTTTTAACTTACTCTGAGATCAATCTAACCTTTCCCTCCGACATAACCCTCCATTTTCCTATCATCCAAAAGCTTCTTAAATACCCCTAATGTACCTGTCTCTACCACCACACTTGGCAGCGCATTCTACGTACCTACCACTCTGTGTTAAAAAATACCTCTGACAGCACCCCCCCCCCATACTTTCCTCCAATCACTTTAAAATTAAGCCCCGGTACTAATCATTTCCACCCTAGAAAATGTCTGTAGCTATCCACTCAATCTATGCCTTCTATCATCTTGTACACCTCTATCAAGTCACTTCTAACACTCTATTGACTTCTTTGTGCTTTCTACATTACGTCAAAGAATACATTTTAAGAAATTACTTGTGGTTGGAAAGTGCTTTGGGATATCTTGATCTTGTGAAAGGCACAAAAACGTTGCAGGTATTTCTTTCTGTTAATATCTTTGTTTCACACAATTACTGACATGCCTTTCTTATTTCATGAGAGTTGGTTCTTTTCTATTTGAAGGAATCTGTTGGAGAGCCGTTATTTAAGCTGGTATCTGCAATCAAACAACGGATTAGCCTGGGTCCAGTGGATGCAATCAGTGGGAAGGCATTGTATACACTAAATGAAGACTGGTTGTTGTGGCAGGTTACTGACTTTGAAAGTCTGGTAAGAATAGTCTCAATTGTGGCACACATCTTATGACAATCACACTTTTAAATGACATTTCTTAAATATTCACTTGTTAAATTAAAATGGGGCAGTGTGATTCTCTTGTTCAAAGGTATCACAATACTGTAGCAAGCCAAATCAACAGCCTAGGGTAATGAAGAATTCTGAACTTGCAAAGTACTTGAGGGCCTGAATGACAGGAGTTCATTCCCTGGACCGTAGCAGAATGAGGGGAGGTTTCATAGGGGTGGGGGAAGTGGGTATAGATAGGTTGAATGCAATCAGAGTTTCACATAAATTGGGTGAGACTAGAACTAGAAGTCATGGGTTAAAGGTGAAAGGTGAAATGTTTAGGGGGAACTTGAGAGAGAACTTATTCACTCGGATGGTGGCAAGACTTGTTGCAAATGCAAAGAAATTAGACAGACCAAATTCACCCCAAAGTTTTAAATATTTTATCTGACAACAAAAGATTGAGGTGGATAAGGAAAATATCAAAAGGAACTTCTGTAAATAAGTACTGAAATTGCTTATACAAATTTAACAAGCCATATCTACACCAGTGCAGTGGCACTAGAGATTGATTAAATTCATTCCAGGTAACCTGATTTCAGTAATGTTGCTTAAGGCAAACTGTTCTAGAGAACCCATTTGTTCTGCTGACATACTGTAGAGTATCAACACAAATTCTGGAGGATCATAGAATATATTCCATCTCACAACCACTTTTCTATGACTTTCTAGAATGAGAGCCCGTGAGATTAATAAATGACATAATTTTAGGTGTAGAAGCAGACACACAGCAAAAGGAAGGAGTTACAGAAAGGAGGATAAATGGGAGTCTGAGACTTACAGTAAGCACTAGCACTGCCAGCACTGGATGAGTATCAGACAATGATGGCTGGCAGCCTCTTACTACCTGATTCTCATGTAGTGCTGATAGCAAGACTTACTGCTCTTTCATCAATGGAGGAGATGAGCTGTGTCCTGCTAGTTATTACTTTAAGTAACATTCTTACCTATAATTTCCACAGCTCTTGGGCTCATTCCCCAATCCAGAAAAGTGTACATTCAATCCAAGACAGCACTACACTAACTGAACAAGGGAACAGAGATCTGATGGAATTTATTCCTAAACAATTGAAAACAATTATATCTTGTTATTTATTTCATTGTGATCTGTGGGACCTTGCTGTGTGCAAATTGGCTGTTTTCCAGTACTCACTGAAAACATTTCATCTGGATTCCATTGACTGTGACACACTTTGAGGTGGTGTCACACTGTGAAACAAGCTGTAGAAATACAAGTTCTGTCTTCATGAGCACTGACTTAAAATTAATGCAAATTCTTCTTTTTATAGTCCTATTAGTTTGAAGTCTTGACCACATAATCATGCTCGTGATTAAATAAGGAAGTTAACTCGTTTGGTTCTTTTATTCACGCAGGTTTTCTCTAGTTCTATGTTACTGTGTGGTTCAACTTGTTCTGGTGACACACAACACAAAAATCTTTTCTTTCTTTGGATTATGTGGACAAAAATGGTGTGTTCCCAATTTCTGTTGTTCAGGAAGAAAGGAAAGTAGATTTGGTTTTCTAAATCAAGGTATCAGTTCTCCCAAAAAGTCTAAAGTATTTCAAATACAGGAAATTATTTCAAAAAGTTATGGTGACCAATAGCAAAGGTTGACAGTGTATAGCACAGAAGATGTACAGGGAAATAACCTAAGGAGTATGGGAAGTGAGGATAACAACTGAAAAAGAGGATCAAAAATTCCTTGATGCATAGTTAAGTAGATTGGGAAGAGGAAGATAGACAACAGGATATGAGAGAGAAGATAGTCAGAGACTTTGTCCCAGGTGGAAAGGGCTAATAGGATGGTGCATAATTTTAAGGTGATTTGTGGAAAGTATAGGGGGATGTCAGAGGTAAGTTTTTTCACACAGAGTGGTGAGTGCGTGGAACATGTTGCCGGGGTGGTGGTAGAGGAAGATACATTAGGATCATTTAACAAAATCTTAGATAGGCACATGATGATAAAAAATGGAGGGCTATGTAGGAGGGAAGGATTACACTGATTTTAGACTAGGTTAAAAGGTCGGCACAACGTGGTGAGCCAAAAGGCCTTTGTGCTGTGCGTAGTGTTCTGTGTTCTATGATCTATGAGACTTCTGATGCTCGAAATCTGGAGTAGCACATAAAGATGCTGGAGGAACTCGGCAGGTCTGGTAGCATCAAAATTCATTTCCAGTCATACACCATCCTGACTTAGAAATATGTCATGCGAGTTCCCCTTTGTACTGATTTTTTTAAGAATTAATCTACTGGACTGACTGACCCAGCTACCCCAATTCCTGCCACATCCTCACTTCTGAGACTCAGATAAATAGAGCGGAGGAGATATAATTTAAAATTTGGCCGGCACATTTTGTAGGTCTAAGATTTTACATTTTTAATTGATTCCACCCAGTATTCAATTTTATTTCAAAGTTCAAAGTAGATTTATAATCAAAGTACAAATATGTAACCATATACAACCTTGAGATTCATTTTCTTACAGGCATTCACAGTAACTGTGCGCCATAATGGCGTAACAGTGAGCGCGATGCTATTACAGCTCGGGGCTTCAGAGCTTGCAGTCCAATTCCGATGGTCACTTGTAAGGAGTCTGTATGTCCTCCCCGTGTAATGTGTAGGTTTTCCCTAGGTCCTCCACAGTCCAAAAAGGTATTGGTTAGTAGGTTAATTTGGCTATATAAATTGTCGCATGATTAGGCTAGTTTTCAGTCGGGGGTCGCTGGGTGGTACAACTTGAAGGGCCAGAAGGGCCTATTCCACACTATATCTCTACAAAAATAAATACAAGAAAACAAACATAAGATGAAGAGTCTTTGAAAGTGAGTCTATAAGGTGTGGGTGCAGCGCTGGTGATGGGGTGAGTAAAGTTGAGCGATGTTAATCCTTCTGGGTCCATGACCTGGGTAGGGTGGGGGTCTCTGATGTTAACCCTTCTGGGTCCATGACCTGGGTGGTGGGGGTCTCTGATGATGGATGCTGCTTTCCTCAACAGAGCTGCTCCATGTAGATGTGCTGACTGGTGGGGAGGGTTTTACCTGTGAAGGCACTGAACTATATCCCGTACTTTTTACAAGCTTTTCGTTGAAGGGCATTGGTGTTTCCATATCAAGCTGTGATGCAACCAGTCAACATACTCTCCACCACACATACAGTATATATAAGTTTGTCAATGTTTTAGATGACATGCCAAATTTATGCAAACTTCTAATAAAGTAAAGGCACTGGTATACCTTCTTTGTAATGGCACTTGCTTGCTGGACCCAGGACAGATCCCCTGAAATGCTAACACCGAAGAATTCAAAGTTTCCAGTCCTCTCACAGTGCAGACCCAGCTCTGGTCATGTACCCAGCCTGGAATCGGCAAGCCACGTTAGCCCAGAGTGCAGACCCCAGCCCGGGTCATACACCCAGCCTGCACGCTGACCACCCTGTTGGCCCAGAGTACAGACCCCAGCCTGGGTCATACACCCAGCCTGCACTCTGACCATCCTGTTGGCCTAGAGTGCAGACCCCAGCTGAGGTCATACACCCAGCCTGCATGCTGACCATCCTGTTGGACCAGAGTGCAGACCCCAGCCCGGGTCATACTTTAGCCCGACAATGGTGAATCTATGGAACTTAGTGTCACATAAGGCAGTGGAGGCCAAATCATTGGGTATATTTAAAATGGAGATTGATAGGTCTTTGATTAGTGGGGACATCAAAGGATTTGAGAGGGATAATAAATCAGTTACGATGAAATTGTGGAGAAGACTCGAGAGGTCTGATGTGCTAATTCTGCTCCTGTGTCTTATGGTGTTATGTTCACTGTCTCTATTAGAATGGTGCTCAGCATCCAGACCCTTCCTGTAGCCACACTCTTTATGTGGTTGATCCAGAACAATTTCTGGTTGCAGTGACCACCAGATGATGGATGTCCTTTAATGGTAAAGCTGTTGAAAAAAGGCCTTTGTTGGAAGGAAGGCCATTGGTGAAGCAACTAAGGTTGGCTAGGTCAGGACACTGTCCTGATGAATAGGGACAGTGATGTCCTGGAGCAGGGGTGATTGACTTACAACACCACAATTATTGTCTCTGTGTAAGGAATGATTCCAACATCTGATGATGTCATTTGGCTTCAGGTTCACTTGAGTTTGTTGGTCAAATGCTGCCTTGAATTTCCTGTGGTCTGTTGGCAATGGCGACCTCATTACAAAGAAAGTACAGCACTGCCTTTGCTTTCTTAGAGGTTTGTGCAGATTTGACATGTCATCTAAAACTTTGACAAACCTTTAGATGCATGGTGATTGGTTGAATCACAGCTTGCTATAGAAACACCAGTGCCCAAGAACAGAAAACCTGACAAAAGGTGATGTTCTTCATTGTTCATTCCAGGAAAACCCCTTCCCACCATTGAGCAAATATACAAGGAGTGCTGTCACAAGAAAGCAGCATCCATCATCAAGGACCCTGATCATCCAGGTCATGCTCTGTTCTTGCTGCTGCCATTTGGGAAGGAGTTACAGGAGCCTTAGGACCCACACCACCACATTCAGGAACAATTACCCTTCAACCATCAGGCTTCTGAACCAGTGTGAATAACTTCACTGAACTGATCACTGAACACAACCTATAGACACACTTTCAAGGACTCTACAGTACATGTTCTCAGTATTATTGATTTACTTATTTATTATTATTATTGATAATTTTTGTATTTGCTTGGTTTATCCTTTGTACAAAGGTTGTTTATCAGTCAGTCTTTCTGTGTAATTGATTCTGTTGTACTTTGTTCAAATTTGAATGACTGCAAGAAAATGAATCACAGAGTAGCATATGGTGACATATGCGTATTTTGATAATAGATTTACTTTGAACTTTAAACTTCCTTTGTTAAGATTGCTGGGATGGTAGATCACTTCTGCTTGTCTTTTTGTTAGCTGTGATTCCTTTCTTGTCAGCTGTATGCAGCCCATCTTTTCTTGCTGTACAGGAAACTGCTAAAAAAGCAGACCTTTCATTTCAGCATTTGTATTGACAGTGAATTGTTATTGTTCCATCCCTGGTTTAAGAATTCACTGAAGTTGGTGACTGTCTTTCCAGTGTGTATGTTGAATTCTTCACTGAGACTAATGCTATCTGTTACAATGGGCCAAAATAGTTAAATTGGTTACTGATTTCAGTGAAATGTTGTTAAGTTTGATTAGCCATAATGCATTGTTACATAACTAGATTTCTATTAACACTATTTGTGAGGGAAGGCATGAGAAGATCACTCAGTGAGTCTCTGAAGTTGTTGTTCTGTCCACTGGACAATAAATATTTTGCTTCCTGAATGCTTTTGGGTGTATCTTATGGATTTTGGGCTGCTGAACATGAAAATCAGATGAAATCTCCCTGTCACACACTATTTTTTTTAAAATGGTCTATATTTGTTATTTTAATTCATAATTCCAGTCACTTAAATTGTTACCCAAAATGTAAGCTGAAAAGTTTTCTATTTTGTGCAGGCATACCTGGTATAGTTAGACAGGGCGGATGCTACATAGCAGAACAGGTTTTAGAAAGACAATAAGAGTATCACACACACATCGTTCTATACATTACATTTACAGTACATGTATATTGGTTTGCAATCACATTTTCTACATACAGAGCACAATGTGTGTACTTATCATAATAAAGTACTTGTATTTTCAGGAGTATTTATGATAGCAAAATGTCTCGCCAGTGTTGCTGCAGCCACAATACTTTCTGTTATGTTTGTAACAAGTATACACTTAAATCTCAAAGATGAAGCACGACTCCTCATTGAGAAAGTCTATGAGCTCTAATTTGGGTGTAAAATTGGTGACCAAGACAAAGCCAAGGCTCCTCATATTTGTTGTGCTGTTGATCTTAGAGCTTGGCTGAGAGGTACACAGAAGTCAATGCCGTTCGCTGTCCCAATGATATGGTGAGAGCAGAAGGATCATGTGACAGACTGCTCCTTCTGTCTGACCAGTGTGTCTGGTTTCTCTGCCAAAAACAAGAAATCCATTGAATACTCCAGTCTCCCTTCACCATGAGACCTGTGCCACATGACAATAGTCTTCCAGTACCAAAGCCACCAGAGACCTGGAGTCTAGAGGTAGCATACGAAGATGCTGTGATGCACCAGCCAGGAATGGAAAACAACACTGACACTGATACAGATTTTGAACCCTTTATGTCGAGTGAGCCTCATCTGATAACTCAATCTGAGTTAAATGACCTGGTCAGAGACTTGGGTTTGTCAAAGGCAAAAGCAGAATTACTGGGTTCAAGACTGCAAGGATAGAATCTGCTGTCACCAGGCACAAAAATTTCCATGAAGGATTTCGATATTTGAGACAGATGTTTCCCACAATAACTCAGCTGTAGGAAGATCAACTACCTTAGTTCATATAGAAAAGTGGGAGTGGGGTGGAAAGAAACACCAGTAGAGCTTGTTTTTGTAGAGCTTACCAACACGTTTGAGCAAATGCGGTCTCTATTAAATACTCCAGAAAACTAGCAATTCCACCACACCACCCAAGCTTTCTTTTCAGTGTCAACATGCAATACTTTTTCATGCGGTAAGAAAACTTTGAAATCAATTCTAAAGGATACAGGAAGCCAGTGTAGAGTAGCTAAGATGGGAGTGACATGTTCCCTCATTCTGGTTTTGGTTAACTCGCGTTCTGAATGAGTTGAAGTTTGCCCATAAGACCATTAGATATAGAAGCAGAATGAGGCCATTTGGTCCATTGAGTTTGCTCCACCATTTCATCATGGCCTGACCAATCAACAATCTATCAACCTCTGACTTAAATACATCAGAATCAGGTTTAATATCACAGGCACATGTTATGAAATTTGTTGTCTTTGCAGCAGCAGTACAATGCGATAGGTAATAATAGAAAAAAAATTAAATAGTTAAATAAGTCATGCAAAAATAAAATTAGTGAGGTAGTGTTCAAGGGTTCAATGTACATTCAGAAACCAGGTAGCAGAGGGAAGAAGCCGTTCCTAAATTGCTGAGTGTGTGCATTCAGTCTTCTTCCGTACCTCCTTCCTGATGGTAGCAATGAGAACAAGGCATGACCTGGGTGATAAGGAGTCCTCAATGATGGATGATGCCTTTTTGAGGCATCACTTTTTGAAGAAGTCCTGGATACTACAGAGACTAGTGCCCATGATGCAGCTGACTAAGTTTACAACTCTCTGCAACTTATTTTGATCCTGTGTAGTAGTGCCCCACCTCCCCCCATACCAGAGAGTGACGTAGCCAATTAGAATGCTTTCCACAGTACATGTGTAAAAAGTTGCAAGTATCTTTGGTGACATGTTAAAATCTTCTCAAAGTCCTAATGAAATCTAGCTACTGTCGTGCCTTTTTTGTAGCTGCATCAATATGTTGGGCCTAGGATAGATTTTCAGAGATATTGACACCCAGGAACTCGAAATTGCTCACTCTTTCCACTTCTGATCCCTCCAAGAGGACTACTGTGTGTTCACTTGTCTTATCCTTTCTGAAGTCCACAATCAGTTCTTTGATCTCACTGATATTGAGTGTAAGGTTGTTGCTGTGACACCACTGATTGATATATCTCACTCCTCTATGCTCTCTCATCATCATCATCTGAAATTCTGCAAACACTAGTTGCATCATCAGAAAATTTATGGATGGCACTTGAGCTGTGCCTAGCCATACAGTCATGGGTGTTGAGAAAGTAGAACAGTAAGCTAAGCAGACATCCCTGAGGTGCACCAGTGTTGATTGTCAAAGAGATGGAGATGTTACAGAGTCATAGAAAAGTATAGCACCGAAACAAGTCCTTCCACTCATCTAGTCCATTCCAAAACCAGTTCCAGTGCCTACTCCCATCGACCTGCTCCTGGACCATAGCCCTCCATATCCCTACCATCCAAGTACCTATCCAAACTTCTCTTAAATGTTGAAATTGAGCTGACATGCATCACTTGTGCTGACAGCCTGGTCTACACTCTCATGACCTTCTGAGTGAAGAAGTTTCCCCTCATGCTGTCCTTAAACTTTTCATCTTTTACCCTTAACCCATGACCTCTGGTTATAGTCCCACCCAACCTCAGTAGAAAAAGCCCTTGCATTTATCCTATCTATACCCGTCATGATTTTGTATATCTATTAAATCTCCTCTTAATCTTCTACACTCTAAGAAATAAAGGCGTAACCTATTCAATCTTTCCTTATAACTCAGGTCCTCCAGACCCAACAACATCCTTGTAAATTTCCTCTGCACTCCTTCAACCTTATTTACATCTTTCCCGTGGGTAGATTACCAAAACTGCACACAATACTCCGAATTAGGTCTCATCAACGTCGTATACAACTTCAACATAACATCCTATCACCTGCACTCAATACATTGATTTATGAAGGCCAATGTGCCAAAAGCTTTATTTATGACACTATCTACCTCTGATGCCACTTTCAATTAATTATGGACCTGTAATTCTAGATCCCTTTGTTCCCCAGCACTCCTCAGTGTCCTACCATTCACTGTGTAAGACCTATCTTGGTTGGTCCTACCGAAGTGCAAAACTTTGCACTTGTCTGCATTAAATTCTTCCTGCCATTTTTGTAGCTGACCCAGATCCTAATGTAATCCATGATAGCCTTCCTCGTTGTTGACTACACCCTTAATCTTGGTGTCATCCGCAAATTTGCAGATCCAGTTAATCACATTATCATCCAGATCATTGATATACGTGACAAATAACAATGGGCCTAGCACTGAACCCTGAAGCACTCCAATAGTCACAGGCCTCCAGTCAGAGAGACAACCCTCTACAACCACTCTCTGGCTTCCCCCACAAAGCCAACGTCTATTCCAATTTACTACCTCGTCTTGAATGCCGTGTGACTGAATCTTCTTGGTCAACCTCCCATTCGAGACATTGTCAAATGCCTGGCTAAAGTCCATGTAGACGGCATCCTCTGCCTTGCCTTCATCCACTTTCCTGATAACTTATTTCCAATCTGCATAGATTGTGGTCTTCCAGTTAGGAAGTGAAGATCCAGTTGCAGGGCGAGGTACAGTGGCCCAGGTTCTGGAGCATTTTCATCAGAAATGTAGGAATGATTGTGTTAAATGCTGAGAAGTAGCCAATAAACAGCACCCTGACATAGGTATTTGTTTTGTCCAGGTGATCCAGGCTGCATGAAGAGCCATGAGATCGCATCCGCCGTAGACCTATTGTGGTGATAGGCAAATTGCAGTGATTCACCACTCTGGCTAAAGAAATTTCTCCTCATCTCCATTCTAAAAGGATGCCCCTCTATTCTAAAGCTCTGTCCTCTGGTCTTAGATTCCCCTACCACAAGAAACATCCTCTCCACGTTCACCCTATTCACATTTGACAGGTTTTGATGAGGTCACCCCTCATTCTTCTGAATTGAATTGAATTGAATTGACTTTATTTTTTGCATCCTTCCCATACATGAGGAGTAAAAATCTTTACGTTAAGTCTCCATCTAAATGCGCAATTTATAGCACTTTTTGGAGCAGGATAATTGTCTTAGTCTATTATGAAATGTGTTCCTCTGTTCAGTCAAAGTGGCATGCAGAGGGTGAGAAACATTGTCCAGAATTGCCAGAGTTTTCTGTAGGGTCCTTTATTCTACCACAGTCTCCAGTGTGTCCAGTTTGACTCCTATACAGAGCCAGCCTTTCTAATTCAGGTCAAGTGTTGCCTCACCTGCAAGGACTGTTTGGGGTCCTGAGTGGAGATGAGAGAAGAGGTGTATGGGCTGGTGTAGCACTTTGACCACTTGCAGAGATAAGTGCCTGGAAGGAGAACAAAGAGGAGGGATGAATGGACATAGGAGTCATGGAAGGAGAGATCCTTGTGGAAAGTGAAGGAGGGGAGGTAAAGATATGTTTAGTAGTAGGATCTCTTTGGAGATGGCAGGTTGCAGAGGATAATGTGTTGGTTACAGATTGATCTGTGTACTTGACCCAAAACTTTTCTTGTTTTTTTATTTGTCCATATGTCTCAGCTAACCATAGTTTGAACCAAGGCAATTCTACATAAACAGTGTTCTTCAACACGTTTATGAATTCTTATTGCACAGTTTTCTCCTAGCATAAGCGAGGAATGCTTCATTCATAGTTGTATTGTTGCTCTCTGATGAATTGAGTAATGTGGATCTCACCCTGGTATAATCTTTCTCTTGCAGAAATTAGATGTTTCATTTCAATTGAACACTGAAGCTGACATTGAAAATGATCAGGATAACGATTCCGGTTTTGAATTGGATGTTTTGAACTGCGACACTATAGGACAAGTAAAGGAGAAGATTTTTGAGACCTTCTTCAATAAATATGGTTACTCCCAAAGGTTCCAAAAGGAAGATATTGACCTGGGTAATATTTCTCGCCATTCTTCCATTTTTATTAGAACAACTGCTGCACAAGTTTATAGTGTTGTTAAGAAGGCATGTGGTGTATTGGCCATCATTAGTCAAGGGAATGGAGTTCGTGATCTATGAGGTAATGTTGCAGCTCTATAAAACCCTGGTTACACCACACTTGGAATATCGTGTTCAGTTCTGGTCAACTCATTACAGGAAGGATGTAGAAGCTTCAAAGAGGAAACAAAGGGGGATTTACTACGATTGGAGAGCATGCTTATGAGGAAAGGTTGAGTGAGCTAGGGCTTTTCTCTTTGGAAATAAAGGAGGATGAGAGGCAAATTGATAGAGATGTACAAGATGATAGGAGGCATAAATTGAGAGGATTTTTTTTCTTTTTTCTGTTTACTTGACCCAAAACTTTTCTTGTTTTTTTATTTGTCCATATGTCTCAGCTAACCATAGTTTGAACCAAGGCAATTCTACATAAACAGTGTTCTTCAACACAGTTATGAATTCTTATTGCACAGTTTTCTCCTAGCATAAGCAAGGAATGAAAAAAAAAATAGTAAAAAAACAAAAAAAAAAGTAAACAGAGACTTTTTTCCCAAGGTGGAAATAACTAGTAGAAGGGGCGTAATGGTTAGCACAACACTTTACAATCCAGGCAACCTGGGTTCAGTTCCTGCTGCTGCCTGTCATGAGTTGGTACGTTCTCCCCATGGGTTTCCTCTGGGTTCTCCGGTTTCCTCCACAGTCCAAAGACATGCCACTTGATAGGTTAATAGGTCACTGTAAATTGTCCCATGATTAGGCTACGGTTAAATCGGGGATTGCTAGGTGGTGCAAATCGAAGGGCCAGAAGAGCCTATTCTGACCTGTACCTCAATAATAATAATAATAATTTAAGGTAATTGCAGGAAAGATTGAAGGGAGGATGTCAGAGGTGGCAGTAAAGGAAGATATATTGGGGGCATTTAGGAAACTCTTAGAGAGGCACATGAATGATAGAAAAATGGAGGGCTATGTAGGAGGGAAGGGTTAGATTGATTTTAGAGCAGGTTAAAAGGTTGGCACAACATTATGAACTGAAGGGTCCATACAGTGTTCTATGCTCTATGTTCTAACTCCAGCACAAAATCAGAAGTGAACACTGATGCACTGACCTACATTGGTTAGTTGAGCAATCTCTAGCCTCTGATCACTAGTTTTATATCCGGTTAGATGATCTGATTGATCAGGAGTGGAGTTATGAATTATTCCCACTGATCAAGTTAATCACACCTCGGAGTGTTACAAAGGCTAAAACAAAAATGGTGCTGAAAGAGCACATTGGGTCAAGCAGCGTCTGTGGAGGCAAAGGTGTAAGTTGATGTTGCAACCCCCGCATCAGAACTGAGAGGAAACAGGAAAGTTGCTGATGCGTAGCAGTATGTTGGGAGCAGGAGCGGGTGGGATAGTTTCTGGTAGTTGGTAGGTGATAGGTGGAACCAGATGAGGAGGGGTGATGGGTCGATGGAATCAGTTGAATGAGTGGGGTGGAAGGAGAGTTAAAATAACAAGCAACTGGAAGCTGGAGTTGATCACTGCAGACAGAGCACTTGTGCTCCACTAAACAGTTGCCTCATCTACAATTTTTTCACTACAGCTTGGGTCTGGTTAAAAGAGCTGGAGGTGAATCTTTGTCACTTCTGGACTGCCTATTTAGGACCTTGGCTGATGGTGAGAAAGGAGATGAAGAGACAAGTAATACCTCCTACTATCCTCAAGTTCACCAGGACATCTCTGACACTTCTTTTTCAGGATCTTTCTGTCTCCATCTTATGAGACAGTCTGGTTATTGTTATCCTCAAGAAACTACCAACTCTCATGTCACACCTACTTGTAGAGATGCCATAAATTTTCCCAGTTTCTCCACCTCCTCCTTATATGTTCTCAAGGTGAGGCCTTCTACTCTAAAGCTTCTGAAATGTCCTTCTTCTTCTAGCGTAGAGTTTTCCCTCTGCTATAGTTGGTGAAGCCCCACATGGGGTGGCGCAGTGGTGCGGCAGTAGTGCAGTGCCTTACAGCACCAGTATTAAGATCATAGTTGGATAACCGCCACAGTCTGTAGGGAGTTTCTGTGTTCTCCCCGTGATCGTGTGGGTTTTCTCCAAGTGCTCTGGTGTCCTCCCACTTTCCGAAGATCTACAGTCAGAGTGAGTTGTGGGCAGAAGCAGAGTAGCATTTGCAAGCTGCCCAGCACAACATTCGCTGATTTGATTTGACACCAATGGCACATTTCACTGTGTTTCAAAGTACACATGACAAATAAAGCTCATCTTTAATCATTAATGACATGTACTTGCCACATTTCCCACACGTCTGCTCTGACTACCCTTACCCCCTCCCCCAACCCTATCACAGGCAGAACAGCAATGGAGTTCTCCTGGTCCTCACTTTTCACCACATCCAATACATCATCCTCCATCGTTACCACCAACTCCAATGTGATCCCATAATTGGTCATATCTTTGCTTCTCCCCAACGTCCATTCCTGCTCACTACCCATTGTTTACCAGGGAGACTGTTCCCTTTTGGATTCCTTTCCTGCTCATCCACCCACTCCAATTTCCCCCCTACCCTGGCCTTTTCACTTGCACCTGTTTTCTCACCTCCATCCAGAGACCTAAACAGCTCCCTGCCTTTCCTAAGAAGAAACTAAGATTCACCTGCACTTTTCTAACCTGGCCTATTGCATTCAGTGTTCATGCTGTGGCCACCTCTATATTGGTAAAACCATGTGTAGATTCACCATCATCCATTTGAGCTTTGACTGCCATGGCCCACACACTCCTGTTTCAGGTCAAGTGGATCAATTCATTGGTATTCATTTCCAGTTCTCTGGCTGCTGTCTCCATCATTATTTGTCTTTGTCTTCCTCTTGCTTTCTTCCCTTCAATCTTTCCCATAATTACCGTGCATTTTGACTCCTCTTTTCTAATCACATGTCCAATGAAGTTATGTTGTCTTTTCATGATCTCATACATTATTTCTTTTTTTGTGTTTGCTCTGTTCATGACATCCTCGTTAGATATTCGTTTTGTCCATGATATTCTTTGCGTAGATTAGGTGACCATTTTGTGGAGCATCTGGACTCTGTCGACAATGGCCCATTCAAGCTTCCAGTTGCATATCATTTTATCTCTCCTCTCCTTCTCCCCTTCCCTCAAGTGACTCCATCATTCCCTCCCAGTCTTGTTGCACCCATCACTTGCCAGCCTCCATCCCACTGCTACCATGCCCAAGGTGCTACGTACTGTACCAACTATCTTTTCTGTTCCCTCTCCGCCCTGATGCACAGTCTCAACCTGGAAAGTCCTTTTGCCAGCAATGATGGTGGCTGTTCCAGTCATTTATTGTCATTCTTCAGTACACAAGTATAGAGGAGAACAAAATGATCGTTACTCCAGATCCAATGCAGCATCAAAAAACACAATAAGCATAAAAACGCAATTAATATAAATATGAAACATCCTATAAAGCACAATGTATAAGTAACTGTTGAGTGTGGCCGTATATACGCAAGATTAGCTTCTATACGTTGGCTGACCTTATGTTAGGTACAGGAGTATCTGTACGTACGTTGACTCTGACAGGAAATGATAAAGCAGTGGTGACAGTGAGTCTGCCGGGGTGGGTTAACGTGTGGAGGTGCTGATCGGCCTGACGACTGGAAGTAACTGTTTTTGCATGAATGCTGTGAAGCCTGGGAGTGGGACAAACAGACCATGAGCATGATGGATGGGAACATTCATGATATTGCTGGTCTTTTTCCCGACACCTTTCTGTATCTGTGTTCTTGATGGTGGGTAGGCAGGTGCCAATGATGTCTAGCTATTTCAACTACCCACTGTGAAGCCCGATTGGTTGTAGAGTCTAGATTACAGCATATTTCTTTTTGACTAGTATTATAAAGGCCTTTGTTACTAAATATATAAAAGTTAAAACAACAATTTACATTCCAATAATACCTTTAACTTAGCAAAACTATCTAAAGACAGTCCTTCTTCAATCCTTTCTATGTCCATGGTATCCTTCCATATTTACCTTTACTATTTCTGTAACAGCTTTCAGAGTTGCATACTTTTATTTTGGGAAAACTATGTGACAAAAATATTACAACTGAGCCATGTAGCAGGAAATTATGAGATATTATCGAAGAGGTTGTGTGGAGAAGTTAAGAGACTTTGAATCATGAATACATAGAGCACTACAGCACAGAATCAGACCCTTTGGCTCATCTAGTCCATGCCAAACTATTATTCTGCCTAGTCCCATCAACCTGCACCAGGACCATAGTCCTCCATATCCCTCCCATCCATGTACTTACCTAAACTTCTTTTAAATGCTGAAACCAAACCTGCATCCATTACTAATGCTGGAAGCTCGTTTCACACTCTCACCTCCCACTGAGTGAAGAAGCTCCCTTTAAATATTTTGCCTGTTACCCTTAACATATAGCTCTAGTTCTAGTCTCACTCAACCTCAGAATCTCCCTTTATACTCACCATCCAGGGAATAAAGTCCTAACCTAGTTAACCTTTCCCTATAGAACATAGAATAGTACAGCACAGTACAGGCTCTTCGGCCCACAAAAAATTCCTAACCTAGTTAACCTTTTCCTATAGAACATAGAACATAGAATAGTACAACACAGTACAGGCCCTTCGGCCCACAATGTTGTGCCAACCCTTAAACCCTGCCTCCCATGTAACCCCCCACTTTAAATTCCTCCATTCCTATAACTCCTTAAGGTTGTTATGGTTGGGGGTGGTAATGGGGACAAGCTCCCACTACCTATTGAATGCTCCCAGTTGCGTGCACCTCAAATAGCCTCTGACAACCAAGTCCTACTCCTGGCCTTCACATGTGGCTTAGCTACTAAACCCAATGGAACCGTTTCTACTGACAGGAGAAGGGGCAAAGGCGGGTTACTGGTGCCTTAAAACTAGTCACTTCAGGCAGCTGGGGCTCGTCAGCCATGGTTGGCAGCTCATCTAGGAGAAGGAAAACTCTGATCTCAAACCTCCGCTGCCTTGTGGCTCCACCCACTCATTGGGAAGGCTTTGGGAGTAAACCCAAGCGAAAAGTCCGGAGCCGGAGACCTTAGGGTAGCCCTGCGTTGAGTTCAATGCTGACTAGCAACTCCTGCGACACTGCTGGTACCAAACTGTATTGGTCTCTGCTGTTCCTTTGGGTTCATCAGATGCCTGGAGAGGGAGAGCTTGCTACATGGGCAACAGCTTGCTCTCCATATGGTACTGCCCAGGCTTGCGTATCTAGACAGCTACGACACAATATCCATGGTTAACTCTGACGGGGCCTCAGATAACTCAGGTCCCAGCAAAGTCTTTGTAAGTGTTCTCTGTACACTTTCAATCTTATTGAGTCTTTCCTTTAGCTAGGTGACCAGAACTGCACACAATACTTTAATTAGACTTCTTCATTGTCTTATAGATCTTCAACATAACATCCCAACTCCAGTACGCAATGCTTTCATTTATGAAGGCCAATGTGCCAAAAACTCCCTTTATGACCCTATCTACCTGTGACACCATTTCCAAGGAATCAGGGATCTGTATTCCCAGATCCCTCTGTTCCACCACATTCCTCTGTTCCACCACATTCCTCTGTGCCCTAAAATTCACTGTGTGAGTCCTACTCTAGTTTGTCCTACCAAGATGCAAAACCTGACACTAAATCCCTTCTAAACGCAAACAACAGGAATTCTGCAGATGCTGGAAATTCAAGCAACATACATCAAAGTTGCTGGTGAACGCAGCAGGCCAGGCAGCATCTATAGGAAGAGGCGCAGTCGACGTTTCAGGCCGAGACCCTTCCTTCAGTTAGTCCTGACCAAGGGTCTCGGCCTGAAACGTCAACTGCGCCTCTTCCTATAGATGCTGCTTGGCCTGCTGCGTTCACCAGCAACTTTGATGTATGTTACTAAATCCCTTCTGCCATTTTTCAGCCTATTTTCCCAGCTGGTCCAAATCATTTTGTAAGCTTTGATAGATAGCCTTGTTGTCTACTAAGCTCCTCATCTTGAAGTCATCCACATATTTGCTGATCCAGTTTACCACATTATCATCCAGATTGTTGATATACAATACAATGCAAAAGTTTTATATAGCTAGGGTGCCTGTGACGTTTGCACAGTACTCTGTCTGTCAACATGGAGCAGAAAGCAAGTTTGTAAATCTGCTGGGAGCGAAGGATGTTGGGAATGGCGATGGTGGAGTACCGCAGAAGAGTGTAGGGCAGGTAGTGGAAGAGTGTCGGGGCTGGGGGGGTGGCATGGATACAGGCACACGCAGTCCTGAGCCAGCAGGCAAGATCGTTTGATTCCAAACAATTTGTTATTGATCATTATGGAATGTCTTTCTGATACTTCTCACTCCCTCTCCTCTCCCTTCCCACTCAGTCTACGATAGAGACCCATATCAGGATCAGGCTTATCATCAGTCACATATGACATGAAATTTGTGGGTTTACTCGCAGCAGCAGTACAGTGCAATACGTTAAATTACTACAGTACTGTGAACCCTAGTTATATATATATGTGCCCAAGACTTGTGCACAGTACTATAGATAACAATTTACAAAGGACCTAGCGCACACCACTTATCACCAGCCTCAGAAACTCATGACCCAGGTAATCCTATCCCCACCCACAACTCCTCCCATTCAGGAGAGTCCCACCACATACCCAGATTCTTTCTCGCTGACTATTTCCCCTTCTTCATGATGCCTGTTCTTGCTGAAAATGGAGTTACTGTGCTTAGACAGGAATAGCCTGGGTCTAAAACTGAGGACAAATATGGCTTGCACTCCTCCTCAAAAAAAATTGTAAAGCCAAGCTCTTGGTCAACTTCTGTGATATAACACAATCTGTCATTTTTAAAGCACCCTAGGGCTATTAAAACAACTTCACACCATCTTTTTGGAAAGGACAGTTTGCTGGGTGGGCCATGTCTGCAATGATTCTCCCTGTCCATTTTTTGTCTTGGACACACACAGGTCCTGCAGTGATGGTAAACTGCAGCTAGTGACCTGTTCTGCCGACCTGAGAGTTCACGGCAGTTTTTGTATATTGTGGTGGATGCTGCACCAGACCAGACAGTAATGGCTGATGTGAGCATGCTCTCTGATGGCAGTGTAGAATTGTACCAGTACGTTCTGGCGAAGATGGAGTTTTACCACTGCCTCACAAAGTACATCCTCTGCTGAGCCTTTTTGATAATAAAATTCATTTCAAAGAAATTATTTTATTTCAATACTACCTTAAAACAACTATAACACACTTTATCTCATTTATCATGAAATGTGAATTGTTTTGCTTTTGAGAATGAATAACAATAATTTCAAACAATGTTTATGTTGCTGCTTATTTATAACACACACGTTACTCTTAAAATAGATTTTGATCTGAATATGACCAGTTAGTGATCACTTTACCAATTCTGTGTTTGCTCCAGAGCATGTTATGAATGGAACACACCGAAGACTACTACAAGATATTGATCAGACAACACAAGTCCTTGAAGCTGATGTGAAGAAGATAAACACTTTGAGTCATTATTGCGTATGTTGAAGATGTAATGCTGAGGCTTTATAAGGCATTGGTCAGACTGCACTTGGACTATTATGAGCAGTTTTGAGCTTCTTTACGAGAATGACCCTGGGAATGAAAGGGTTAATATATGAAGAGCGTTTGATGGCTCTTGGCCTGTACTCACTGGAGTTTAGAAGAACAAGAGTGGATCTCATTGAAACCTATCGAATATTGAAAGGCGTGGATAGAGTGGATATGGAGAAGAAGTTTCCTACAGTGGTAGAGTCTAGAACTAGGGGGCACAGTTCAGAAGAGGAGAATGTCCCTTTATAACAGAGAAGAGGAGGAATTTCTTTAGCTAGAGGATGGTGAATCTATGGAATTGTCACTGACAGCAGTGTAGGCCAAGTCATTGGGTATATTAAAAGTGGCGTTTGACAGTTCCTTAATTAGTAATGGTGTCAAAGGTTACACGGAGAAGGCAGCAGAATGGAGTTGAGAAGGATAATAAATCAACCATGATGGAATTGCACAGCAGAACCAATTGGCTGAATGGCCTAATTCTGCTCCTGGTCTTAGGAGGTCTATATAATTCATCAGCCACTTTTAATTTGCAGCACATCTTCAAAGGAACTAAGTAGAATCTGATGTGGGGGCACAGGTAGGAGGGGTGAAGAGATGAAGGGAGGAGATTGAAAGGTTATGGGGAGAGGAGAACAGATTATGGAGGGGAACAAGTGGTAGAGATTTGGGGAAGAATAATGAGTACAAGTTTTGAGCAAAAATGTAGGAATGGCACTCAAGGAGAAGAGATCAGAGGGATGAGAGCAGGTTACCGGAGAAAGGAAAGAGGAGGTTATGAGAAGAGGCGAGAGACTGGATTGATGGGAAGGGAGTGGTTTAGAACATAGAACATAGAATAGTGCAGCACAGTACAGGCCCTTCGGCCCACAATGTTGTGCCGACCCTCAAACCCTGCCTCCCATATAAGCCCCCACCTTAAATTCCTCCATATACCTGTCCAGTAGTCTCTTAAACTTCACTAGTGTATCTGCCTCCACCACGGACTCAGGCAGTGCATTCTACGCACCAACCACTCTCTGAGTAAAAAACCTTCCTCTAATATCCCCCTTGAACTTCCCACCCCTCGCCTTAAAGCCATGTCCTCTTGTATTGAGCAGTGGTGCCCTGGGGAAGAGGCGCTGGCTATCCACTCTATCTATTCCTCTTATTATCTTGTACACCTCTATCATCCTCCTTCTCTCCAAAGAGTAAAACCCTAGCTCCCTTAATCTCTGATCATAATGCATACTTTCTAAACCAGGCAGCATCCTGGTAAATCTGCTCTGTACCCTTTCCAATGCTTCCACATCCTTCCTATAGTGAGGTGACCAGAACTGGAGACAGTACTCCAAGTGTGGCCTAACCAGAGTTTTATAGAGCTGCATCATTACATCACGACTCTTAAACTCTATCCCTCGACTTATGAAAGCTAACACCCCATAAGCTTTCTTAACTACCCTATCCACCTGTGAGGTAACTTTCAGGGATCTGTGGACATGTACCCCGAGATCCCTCTGCTCCTCCACATTACCAAGTATCCTGCCATTTACTTTGTACTCTGCCTTGGAGTTTGTCCTTCCAAAGTGTACCACCTCACACTTCTCCAGGTTGAACTCCATCTGCCACTTCTCAGTCCACTTCTGCATCCTATCAATGTCTCTCTGCAATCTTTGACAATCCCCTACACTAACTACAACACCACCAACCTTTGTGTCGTCTGCAAACTTGCCAACCCACCCTTCTACCCACATATCCAGGTCGTTAATAAAAATCACGAAAAGTAGAGGTCCCAGAACAGATTCTTGTGGGACACCACTAGTCACAATCCTCCAATCTGAATGTACTCCCTCCACCACCACCCTCTGCCTTCTGCAGGCAAGCCAATCCTGAATCCACCTGGCCAAACTTCCCTGGATCCCATGCCTTCTAACTTTCTGAATAAGCCTACCGTGTGGAACCTTGTCAAATGCCTTACTAAAATCCATATAGATCACATCCACTGCACTACCCTCATCTATATGCCTGGTCACCTCCTCAAAGAACTCTATCAGGCTTGTTAGACACGATCTGCCCTTTACAAAGCCATGCTGACTGTGACATGATCTGCCCTTCACAAAGCCATGCTGACTATGACACGATCTGCCCTTCACAAAGCCATGCTGACTGTGACACGATCTGCCCTTCACAAAGCCATGCTGACTGTGACACGATCTGCCCTTCACAAAGCCATGCTGACTGTGACACGATTTGCCCTTCACAAAGCCATGCTGACTGTGACACGATCTGCCCTTTACAAAGCCATGCTGACTGTGACACGATCTGCCCTTCACAAAGCCATGCTGACTGTGACACGATCTGCCCTTCACAAAGCCAAGCTGACAGTGACACAATCTGCCCTTTACAAAGCCATGCTGACTGTGACACGATCTGCCCTTTACAAAGCCATGCTGACTGTGACACGATCTGCCCTTCACAAAACCATGCTGACTGTGACATGATCTGCCCTTCACAAAGCCATGCTGACTGTTAGGAAAAGGGAAAAGAAGTATAGGGAAGAAGAGCCTATGGGGAAGGGAAGAGGGGATGATAGGAAAATGGCATAGAAAAATCCCAAGGCATTCTTCAATTATGTGAAGAACAAAAGGATGACAGGAGTGAATATAGGACCGATTAGAGATAAAGATGGGAAGATGTGCCTGGAGGCTGTGGAAGTGAGCGAGGTCCTCAATGAATACTTCTCTTCGGTATTCACCAATGAGAGGGAACTTGATGATGGTGAGGACAATATGAGTGAGGTTGATGTTCTGGAGCACGTTGATATTAACGGAGAGGAAGTGTTGGAGTTGTTAAAATACATTAGGATGGATAAGTCCCCGAGGCCTGAGGGAATATTCCCCAGGCTGCTCCACGAGGCGAGGGAAGAGATTGCTGAGCCTCTAGCTAGGATCTTTGTGTCCTCGTTGTCCACGGGAATGATACCAGAGGATTGGAAGGAGGCAAATGTTGTCCCTTTGTTCAAAAAAGAGTAGGGATAGTCCGGGTAATTATAGACCAGTGAGCCTTACGTCTGTGGTGGAAAAGCTGTTGGAAAAGATTCTTAGAGATAGGATCTATGGGCATTTAGAGAATCATGGTCTGACCAGGGACAGTCAGCATGGCTCTGTGAAGGGCAGATCATGTCTAACGAGCCTGCTAGAGTTCTTTGAGGATGTGATCAGGCATATAGATGAGGGTAGTGCAGTGGATGTGATCTACATGGATTTTAGTAAGGCATTTGACAAGGTACCACACGGTAGGCTTATTCAGAAAGTCAGAAGGCATGGGATCCAGGGAAGTTTGGCCAGGTGGTTTCAGAATTGGCTTGCCTGCAGAAAGCAGAGGGTCATGGTGAAGGGAGTACATTCAGATTGGAGGATTGTGACTAGTGGTGTCTCACAAGGGTCTGTTCTGGGACCTCTACTTTTCATCATTTTTATTAATGACCTGGATGTGGGGGTAGAAGGGTGGGTTGGCAACTTTGCATACAAAACAAAGGTTGGTGGTGTTGTGGATAGTGTAGAGGATTGTCAAAGATTGCAGAGAGACATTGATAAGATGCAGAAGTGGGCTGAGAAGTGGCAGATGGAGTTCAACCTGGAGAAGTGTGAGGTGGTACACTTTGGAAGGACAAACTCCAAGGCAGAGTACAAAGTAAATGGCAGGATACTTGGAAGTGTGGAGGAGCAGAGGGATGTGGGGGTACATGTCCACAGATCCCTGAAAGTTGCCTCACAGGTAGATAGGGTAGTTAAGAAAGCTTATGGGGTGTTAGCTTTCATAAGTCGAAGGATAGAATTTAAGAGTCGTGAGGTAATGATGCAGCTCTATAAAACTCTGGTTAGGCCACACTTGGAGTACTGTCTCCAGTTCTGGTCGCCTCACCATAGGAAGGATGTGGAAGCATTGGAAAGGGTACAGAGGAGATTTACCAGGATGCTGCCTGGTTTAGAGAGTATGGATTATAATCAGAGATTAAGGGAGCTAGGGCTTTACTCTTTGGAGAGAAGGAGGATGAGAGGAGACATGATAGAGGTATACAAGATATTAAGAGGAATAGATAGAATGGACAGCCAGCACCTCTTCCCCAGGGCACCACTGCTCAATACAAGAGGACATGGCTTTAAGGTAAGGGGTGGGAAGTTCAAGGGGGATATTAGAGGAAGGTTTTTTACTCAGAGAGTGGTTGGTGCGTGGAATGCACTGCCTGAGTCAGTGGTGGATGCAGATACACTAGTGAAATTTAAGAGACTACTAGACAGGTATATGGAGGAATTTAAAGTGGGTGGTTATATGGGAGGCAGGGTTTAAGGGTCGGCACAATATTCTGGGCCGAAGGGCCTGTACTGTTCTATGTTCTATGAGATTAGAGAGAGAGAATAAAACAATAGAAGAGGATATGTTGAGGTTCTGGGAAGTGGGTGTTAAGGGAAGGGAAGAGGTGGTTATGGGTAAAGAGAAGTGGAGGTTATAATGAGGAAAGGAAGAGATGTTTCAAGAAGGAACAGGTAGAGAGAAAGAGCAACAACTAAAGGTGAAGAACAACAAGTTACAGAGGGGTAAACAGCAGGCTCCGAGGGTGAAAAGTAAAGAGGCTACAAGGAAGGGATGGAGGTGATTGCAGGATGAGGAGGGAATGAGATGCTGTGTGGGAGGAAGTGTTGGTAATGGCACAAGGTGAACAGGTGAAGGAGGCTTGGCAGTCTATTGAGAAGCAATCAGGTTATGTGGAGAGCAGGGACGAGTGTGAGAACAGATTAAGAAGGGAGGGAACAACAAGGTTATTAAAGGAAAGGTAAGGTGAACTAGTGAATTGGTGGGAAAGGTTATGAAAGAAGATGGAGAACGGAGAATGAAGGGAGAAGAGTTAGAGAGGAAGTGTATTGGAGACAGAAATAAGGTTTTGTGATAGTAGGTTATGAGAGCAACATGGGGAAATAAATGATGAGAAATGAAGTGCTTATATAGTTAACACTGTCAGTAACCATTCATTCTTACAAACTATTCAGATTCCAAATGGAGCATCAGTAGTTGTGGTAAGAAGAGCAAAAGATTCAAAGCCAGGTAAAATATACTATCATTAATCTTCAAACTAATTGGTTATGTCTCTTGAATCTCAATAAATATTTCATCAAATAGCTCATTAAAGCCTATGAAAGTTTCACTTTCTGGGAGCACTACATGAAAATTTAAAGAAGTGAACTGTTGTGCTTCTGGTTAGTGTCGTAAAACCTCAGTTGGAAGTATGCCTGGGGAAAGCGTTAATGATATTGTCATAGAGTTGTACAACACAAACAAACTCTTCAGCTCATGAGCACTAATCTATTCACTCACATTAGGTCCAGATAATAACAAGCCTTTTATGCCTTATCCTTTGTTCTTAAAGAATTTTGGATATTCTAAATAGAATTTAATTCTAAATCTTCACTTTCTTTAAAATTTGTTCCTAACTGAGGTAATGTTATGTCTTTTCCACGCCTTGTTGCTTTGTTGCCCTGACTGCAGCCAGATTCTACCTTCTAGAATGGGATTAGAGTAACCTACTGACCAGTCCAAGTTCCATTGGAATGTACCTTTCCTTGATAAAGACAGATGAACTAGATGTGACAGAAAAGTGACAGTTTTCTTGGTCATAATTCAGACACAAACCCATAAATTGCTCAAATTTCATTTGCAATTTCAATTTTGTAATTTGGCACAGTGGATCTGAGCTCTCAGACTTTGGATTCTTAGTCTAGTAGCCGAAGCACAATGCTGCCAGCCCTATGTACGTTAGATTGTGTTGTCTATTCTGAAAATAAGTTGAGTCCAAATTAAAACTGCTGTGGCAGGCTAACCAAAGAGTTTGAAACAGTTATATTGTCTGATATATATCTAAAACACATAAATATCCAACAGTTAGAAATGGGATTGAATATTCTTTATTCATCAAAAGATTTGAACCTGGGAACTTATATCCCTTGCCTTTAATACAAAATTCAAAATTAAACATTTACATCCAAAATACTAACTGATTATCCTAAACCATCCTCTTCCAGATACTCTGGGTGATGAGTCTGCAGACAATCTTTGTCATTTGGTATGTATTTTGTACATTAGTTCAATTCTACTCACTATTTCCAGCGATTTGTTCTATTTGTGACTGTGCTCTACTTTTTTAGATCTCACCACAGTCAGTACTTGTAGAATCTCCTGTACCAGAACAAGGCAAACAGAAGGTCAAGGTCAAAGAGATGTATCTAACAAAGCTGCTGTCCTCCAAGGTACCATACTATTGCTATTTCTTCACTGTATATTTATTTAACAACTACTTGTGCAGAAAAACATGAGACCAGGCTGAATAACAGTTTGCACAGTCTATATGAGCCGAGGGGAATGTTTCTGTGCTGTAGTGCTCTGTAACTCTTCACTTTAAAGTCCATTAAGGATCCATTGTAACTTGAGTGCTCCCAAGTGACACCCCATCACTCATTATGAACAGCAGCCATGCCACATGGGATTACTGCTAACAGGAGACATTTTTCTGCTCCAGAGTGGCAGAAACCAGTCTCTAATGGATTAACATGAGTGTCCAAAGTAACAGAATAGCAATAAAGCTTTGAAAGATGTCGAGAAAAGATCAGCTTTATTTGTCACATGTACATCAAAACATACGGTGAAATGTGTTGCATGCATCAATCAATTCAACAAGGTTTTCTTCTGAAGAGCCATGTTTCTGGAGCCAACATAACATGTCAATAACTCACTAACCCTAACCCGTACGCCTTTGGAATGTGGGAGGAAACCGAAGCACCCGGGGGAAACCTACACGGTCACGGGGAAAATGTACAAACTCCTTACAGGCTGCGGCAGGAACCAAAGGAACTGTAAAGTGATGCTCTGACTACTGTGATACCGTGCTGACTCTGTGCTCCAGTGAGAGGAGCGAGATGGAGACTCCACAATCCTCAATATCAGCTGCATTTAGTCAGACGGGTCCAACAGTACGAGAACTATCAGAGTAAATGTCTTCTCTTAAAAAGTCAGGGTTCTTGTGTCTTCAGTAGACAGATGTACAGACGCTTACTTCTGACCCATTACCCATGTACTGTCTTCCTGAATGCAGCCCACCAGTGCCAAGTTTCTCTTCCTCCCTTCTCTCAATTATATCTTCCTCTTGTAATGCACTATACTTTTTTGCTCTATTTCCTCGATGGGCTAAATAGCCTAATTCTGCTCCTGTGTCTTATGGTCTTTATTTCTTCCTCCTTGTCCTTTATTTCTTCTGGCTATTTTTGGTAGTGTTACGTACCCCGTAACTGGGTTGCCAAACCAGCAGAAATGGAATGCTCATTGGAGTCTGGATTACTAGGAACTAATAAAGTTTTATTAAAGAAATAAGTAATACAGTACACTAATCGTAGGGATATAAATGTAACAGGTTAGCAATGATAATACACACATACACACAGAACTAGGGTAATAGGAATCAACCAAGCTCTATCGCAGTCTAGGGGTAAAATGATCAGTCTTAAGTGAAGCAGAGTTCAGTTCAGTTTAGTGCAATTCGCAGTAAGCGCTGTTGTCGTACCATTGGAGAGAGAGAGAGAGATGCAATTTGGTTTCTGGCAGACCTTTTGGATGTCTTCGCAGTTGGTTTCGGGCAGACCCTTTGACGTCTTCTATCCCGCTGTGGTCACCGACTGTGACCCCTCCGTTCCGGATACGATCGTTCTTCCACAGTGAACCAGCACCCAGGCAAGGGCGGACACACACCCCAGGTTCCCACCGATCGTACCTTTACACCCTGTGAGCCTCTGGTCGGTTCCCACAAACCGGACCTCCAAACTCCTACCAACTTGTGGGGGCACACTGCTCTTTCCAGGGTCTTGTGGTGTCCCGTGCCTTAGCAAACCTGCTCCTTTTATCCCCCTGCTGGGGTATCACTTGTCCGTCAAACTTCAAACAGTTCAGGTTCAAAGCAACCGGTCTGTCAATAGCTGAATTGTGTTTCTTTCCCGTTAATCCCTCTCTTCTCTCTTATTAGCATTTTGAATGTCTCTCCATTGTCTTTCTTATCTCTCTCATTAGCATCATCCGTCTTTACTGGGGTAAAAATTATGGGCATGAATGCACATTATTAGATACACACTAATATACAGGTAGTCATCAGCTATTCGGCTAATACAGAGAACTTTAAGTTTTAACACCTTGACAGACAGTCAGCAATCACATTGTCCGTTCCTTTTATATGTTTTATTCTAATATCAAATTCCTGTAAGACCAGGCTCCAACTTAGTAAGCGTTTGTTTTTATCCATCATAGTGGCCAAAAACACTAATGGATTGTGATCAGTGTAAATTATCAGTGGTTTCTGTGCCATTCAAATATAAACCTCAAAATGTTGTAATGCTAGTATGATTGCCAGTAATTCCTTCTCCACAGTGGAATAATTTCCCTGATGGACATTAAACTTCTTGGAAAAATAAGCCACTGGGTGTTCAATTCCCTCTTTGTCTGTCTGCAACAACACCGCCCCGGCCGCTTCGTCGCTAGCATCTGTTGCTAGGGAGAAGGGTTTTGAAAAGTCAGGCGCATTCAACACAGGGTGGTGACAAAGGCTTGTTGACAAAGGTCGTTCCACACAAACTTCACATTCTTCGGCAAGAGCTTAGTAAGAGGGAGGGTAATATCTGCAAAGTTTTTGCAAAACTTCTGATAATACCCCACCATCCCCAAGAACCTTCTCAGGGCTTTCTTGTCCGTCGGGTTGGGAACTTCAGAGATAGCCTGCACCTTAGCCTGCATCGGTGCCAGCTGCCCCTGTCCTACCAAATATCCCAGATAAGTGACCTCAGCGTGGCCGAACTCACTTTTTGCGAGCTTCACTGTCAGGTTGGCCTCAGACAGCTAAACAGTTCCTCTACTGCCACACTGTGCTCCTCCCACGTGTCACTCCAGACCACTAAATCGTCAATATACACTTCTGCGTTCTTTAACCTTTTATCACTGTATTAATCATCCTATAGGGGTGTTGCTTAATAGGCTGACCTGATGTGACAACAACATCATGTACCGTCCCTTTGCATCGCCTCGGGACATCCAGACGTACGTCTGCATGCCGGTTAATTAGCTTTATCAGCGGCTCGCTCTGTTCGGGGGTTAAGTGAGAGACCTTATCAGCAAAGTTGGCCAAAACAATAGAGTTCTCCAATCTAGTCGGCACCATACTTATCTTTTGAAGATGGGTTTTCCCCTTATCATTTGGCACACCAGCCTCATTAATTTTCGTGATAACACTAACTAGATCTGCTTTCTGATCGTGGTAAGCGTTTAACATATTAATGGGCTCTAACTGTGTCGGCTCACGTCTACAATACTCAATAATATCCTTCCTCGTGTTCGGCCAGTAAGACTCTTTCATAATTCTATCGACTGTTTTCCTCACCCCAAAATGTCCACCGAGGGGTATCTTGTGGGCCAGGTTAAAAATCTCGTCCCTATAAATTTTCGGCACTACCACCTAGTGTACCACCCCCCACTCCTCATCTGCGGACACGGTACTTGGTCTCCACTTCCTCATCAGTACTCCCTCCTTCACATAATAGCCCACTGGCTCCTTTTTTATTTCTGCTTCGGAGAAAGCTGTCTCCGTCAAAACCATCAGCTCCTCGTCTCATTCCTGTGCCTGTATAAATTCCTTTCTCGCTAATGATAAATCTGCCTCAACTCACTCACTTCCTTCCGCTCCACTATGCTCCTTCTTCTTACTTTCTAACCCCTCCTGGTACAAGGCTGGTAAAAACATCTCAGCTAAATCTACATTCGCTTTGGCAGCCTTTCTGAACATGCGCCGAGTCACTGCGCAAACGGGATAAACCTGTGAGTCCATGGGCGGGTCCTCAGTCCTGGCAGGCTGGCTTGTCAGCTTTACTGCTGGGTACACATCTCCGCCTGCAAGGTCATTACCGAGTAAGACCTCCACGTCTTCCATCGGTAATTCGGGCCTCACCCCTATCGTGACCGGTCCGGAGACCAAGTCGCTTTTTAGGTGTATCTGGTGCAAAGGTACTGCTTCAGTCCCTTTCCCAATGCCTTTTATCACACTGACCTCCCCAGTCTTGGTCTCTGCACTAAAGTCTAACACCCTCCTTAAGATCAATGACTGACAAGCCCCAGTGTCTCTCCAGATCCGTACAGGAACTGGGTTTGACCCCTCATTCACCGACACCAATCCGGCCGAAATAAACTTCTCGCGCCCTTCCTGAACTCTATCAGACCTCTTCTCCCCTAGCGGCTGGGGCAAAACACCTGGACGCAATGTGACTGGCTTTCCCACAATTATAGCATACGACCCCAGAAGACTTCCTACCAAACTGCTTCCTGTCTTCCTTATCCTTCTCACTAGTCCCCGGCTTACTTTCTGGCTTTTCCGGCAGATTTTCTCCGCCCTCTCAACTACCCTTCTGGTAGCTCTTACTCAGGGTAAACTTTGCTTTGTGTGTTAATGCATACTGATCCGCTAACTTAGCAGCTGCGGCTAAGGTTTCTGCCTCTTTCTCATCTAGATAGGGCCTCATACCTTCAGGGACACAACCTTTAAATTGCTCAATCAGTATTAGCTGTAGCAGTCTGTCATAATCCCCACTGGCCCCTTTCGAGGCGCACCAACGCTCACAATACATCTGCATCTCACGGGCAAACTCTAAATACGTGCGGTCCCACTGATTCCTCACATTCCGGAACCTTTGCCGGTGTGCCTCCTGGACCAACTCATAAATCCTGAGTTTAGCCTCTTTCACCACATCATACCTCTGGGCATCTTCTGCGGACAATGCCGAGTAAGCTTGGTGAGCCTTCCCCTTAAATACACTCTGAAGCAAAACAGCCTACTTATCCCTCGGCCAGTCCTGACTTGCAGCGACGTTTTCAAAATGTAGAAAGTACCGATCAACATCGGCCTCCTCAAATGGGGGAACCAACCTAACCACCTGGGTCGCCCTTGGTTCGGCATTTGGCCCCTCTCTAGTGACATCCTTAACTTCTCAAGCTCAAACTCCCTTTCCTTCTCTCTCTCTTCCGATTCTAACTGCTTCTCTTCTCGTTCTAGCTGCTTTACTCGGAACTCATGCTCGAGTCTTAATTTTTCTATCTGCAGCTGCACCGCATCTCCACCAGGTTTGCTCATAGACACCCCACCTCCAGCTCCCCTTGGGGAAACACACCTTTAGATACATAATGCTCAACGATAGCTCTGTGAATCTCCGCTCTCCTCATTGTCGGCTTCCCCTTAAAAAGATTCAACCGTTTTGCAACAGTCGCCAATTCTGATTTCCTGGCATCCTCTAATGCCTCCAAGGTTGGTGCCTTTAGAAATTCCTCAATCTCCATTTCTGCTGTTTGCCCTTTTTTCCCTTTCACGAATTTTAACCCAATCAATTTACCCAGTCCCAAATTTGGCGTTCAAAATGCCGGACGAGATCCCCACTTATGTTACGTACCCTGTAACTGGGTTGCCAAACCAGCAGAAATGGAACGCTCGTTGGAGTCTGGATTACTAGGAACTAATAAAGTTTTATTAAAGAAATAAGTAATACAGTACATTAATCATAGGAATATAAGTGTAATAGGTTAGCAATGATAATACACACATATACACAGAACTAGGGTAATAGAAATCAACCAAGCTCTATCGCAGTCTAGGGATAAATGATCAGTCTTAAGTGAAGCAGAGTTCAGTTCAGTTTAGTGCAGTTTGCAGTAATCGCTGTTGTCGTACCGTTGGAGAGAGAGAGAGAGATGCAATTTGGTTTCAGGCAGACCTTTTGGATGTCTTCGCAGTTGGTTTCGGGCAGACCCTTTGATGTCTTCTATCCCGCTGTGGTCACCGACTGTGACCCCTCCGTTCCGGATACGATCGTTCTTCCACAGTGAACCTGGCACCCAGGCAAGGGCGGACACACACCCCAGGTTCCCACTGATCGTACCTTTACACCCCGTGAGCCTCTGGTCGGTTCCCGCAAACCGGACCTCCAAACTCCCACCACTTGTGGGAGCACACTGCTCTTTCCAGGGTCTCGTGGTGTCCCGTGCCTTAGCAAACCTGCTCCTTTTATACCCCTGCTGGGGTATCACCTGTCCATCAAACTTCAAACAGTTCAGGTTCAAAGCAACCGGTCTGTCAATAGCTGAATTGTGTTTCTTTCCCGTTAATCCCTCCCTTCTCTCTTATTAGCATTTTGAATGTTTCTCCATTGTCTTTCTTATCTCTTTCATTAGCATCATCCATCCGGTACCTCTGCTGGGTGTCACACATGACAGTAGAGTGGAAGGATCCATGGTCATCTTTGTGGGATAGAAAGGTTGGTCAGGAAGGAGGGGATGTGTGAATAGTTCTCTGAGACACAGCATACTTATTTCATTAGCAATATAAACTATAATTTAGTTGTGCTGTAGAACTCAACTTGACATATGTAGAAGAACCGTGGCTCAACGGCATTGGTCTGATACATTTACATAGAAACATAGAAAATAGGTACAGGAGTAGGCCATTCGGCCCTTCGAGCCTGCACCGCCATTTATTATGATCATGGCTCATGGCTGGTCATCCAACTCAGAACCCTGCCCCAGCCTTCCCTCCATACCCCCTGATCCCCGTAGCCACAAGGGCCATATCTAACTCCCTCTTAAATATAGCCAATGAACTGGCCTCAACTGTTTCCTGTGGCAGAGAATTCCACAGATTCACAACTCTCTGTGTGAAGAAGTTTTTCCTAATCTCGGTCCTAAAAGGCTTCCCCTTTATCCTCAAACTGTGACCCCTCATTCTGGACTTCCCCAACATCGGGAACAATCTTCCTGCATCTAGCCTGTCCAATCCCTTTAGGATTTTATACGTTTCAATCAGATCCCCCCTCAATCTTCTAAATTCCAACGAGTACAAGCCCAGTTCATCCAGTCTTTCTTCATATGAAAGTCCTGCCATCCCAGGAATCAATCTGGTGAACCTTCTTTGTACTCCCTCTATGGCAAGGATGTCTTTCCTCAGATTAGGGGACCAAAACTGCACACAATACTCCAGGTGTGGTCTCACCAAGGCCTTGTACAACTGCAGTAGTACCTCCCTGCTCCTGTACTCGAATCCTCTCGCTATAAATGCCAGCATACCATTTGCCTTTTTCACCGCCTGCTGTACCTGCATGCCCACTTTCAATGACTGGTGTATAATGACACCCAGGTCTCGTTGCACCTCCCCTTTTCCTAATCGGCCACCATTCAGATAATAATCTGTTTTCCTATTTTTGCCACCAAAGTGGATAACTTCACATTTATCCACATTAAATTGCATCTGCCATGAATTTGCCCACTCACCCAACCTATCCAAGTCACTCTGCATCCTCTTAGCATCCTCCTCACAGCTAACACTGCCACCCAGCTTCATGTCATCCGCAAACTTGGGAGATGCTGCATTTAATTCCCTCATCCAAGTCATTAATATATTTCTTCTCGCATTTGTTCTGGTCTACAGAAGGTGTCAGCCCTCTCCTGCCAGCCTTTTTTAAATGTTAGCCCCCACAAGTCTCTGATATACCACCTTACTCCCTCGCCCAATCCAGAACAAAACCTCTTTCCATGTTTAGACTGATCATCAAACTGTCTACCTCCACACCTGCATGCTCTCCTCCACTTGTTTTGCTGCTGCCTGGCTGCCATAAGATAGGTTTGAGCAACAAACCTACATGGATGAAATGCAAGAAAAAGTACATATTTAAGGAGAACTACTTTAAAACATCCACACCCTCAGTTTGCATATTTCAGACTATTTTTTGAGCTTATTTTTGGGGACCTGTACATTTACAGCAAGGCCAAGCCCAAAGGAGAAAGCAGTGATAAGGCAACGTATTGTTCACTGTAGTACTGGTAAAGGTACTGGAGACTGAGTTTGTATGGTAATGAAAGGCTGGTGATATATTTCTAAGTCAGGATGGTGCTCAACTTGATAATGTTCTCATATGCCTGCTGCCTTTGTCCTTCTTGTTGGAAGAAGGATAGGATTTGGGGGGCACTGCAGGAGTGGCCTGGTTGGAGAACTGCAGTGCATTTTGTAGATGACACAGTTTGATGAGGGAATAAATGTTTAGGGACTGGATGGTCTGCTAATTAAGTCAGTCGCTTAGTCCTGGAGAATGTCAATTTTCTTGAAAAATATTGGCACTGCATTCATCTAGACAAGCTGAGATAATAGTAAGTTCATCCTTCCTTTAGCTATTCTCATTGCACATCTTCAGTCAGACCTTCAAATTCTGGTGATACCATTCATCCAGTCAGCTACCTGCAATCAGGCAAGGTCCCTCCCCATAAACAGTTCGATAATGTTCTCAGTTAGAAGTGCTAACATACCAGCTTTTTTCCATCTTCCACTCATACTACTGATTTCTTCTGTTTCAGGTTGCACTTCAGCCTTATGTTGAGAACTTATTTAGAAGCATCTGGAGCATACAAAATTCCAAAGCACCTATTGCCATTCGGCACATCTTTGATATATTGCAGGCGCAAGCTTACAATAAGAAGATAACTGATCCTGATGTGTTGCATATCTGGAAGACGAATAGGTATCGAAGCTTGAACTGATGCATCCATTTACTGAGAGTTATTGAAGTTTTCTTTATGTCTTTTGAGTGTTCAGGAAGTAGCAAATGCATCCTGGAAATCAACAATGGACGATTTCACCTTCATGAAGAGGCGGAGATCTGAAGGACAAAGCCCCTCCTCCTTCCCTTTCTCCCATGAAGAAGGAATCTCACCATCAGATTCCTTCTTCTTCAGCCCTTTGCCTCTTCCACCTATCACCTCCCAGCATCTCATTTCATTCTTCTTTCCCACCCACACACCTCCCTCTCCTGATTTTACTTATCACCTGTCAGCTTGTACTCCTTCCGGTCTTCCACACCTACTTACACTGGCTTCTTCCCCATTCTTTTCCAGTCTTGATGAAGGGTCTCAGCCTAAAACGTTGACTCTATTCCTCTCTACAGATGCTGCCTGATCTGCTGAGTTCCTCCAGCATTTTGTGTTTGTACCTCTGGATTTCCAGCATCTACAGAACATCTTGTGTTTAGTATATAATTTACAGGATTGGAAAGAGTATGTAGCCTCACCTAATGTTCAGGAGATAGAGGAAGGTCTGTACCAGCTAATTCACTCTGCAGTCTTCCTGCGCCTTACACCAACATCAACAGAGATGCTGCAAAAAAAAACCAATGTCGAGGCTCCAAAGGGCTTCACAAAGGCAGGCAGTGCCTTCCGGACAACCCGTTGACTCCTGACTTAAAGGAGCCGCAGTATCTACTGCATATGGATTGCCCTGAGGTGACAAAACTCTTGCCTACTTTATTAGGAAGAACCAGGACTGATGAGAATGATCAGGAGATTGAGTAGATAATTAACAACAGACACAAGGCATTGGAAGCCTTACATTTCTCAAAAAGAAACTACTCTACAGCCACCTGAAAGCAGAGGTCTTGCTGAAGATCTGTGGACATTTAGAATAGATAATGGGTGGAAAAAGATGGACTCAGTGACTGACTGAGAGGCATGACATGCATGGGTTCTTCATAGTGTCTAGGCCATCTACAATCCGAGCAACACACACAATATGCTGGAGGAACTCAGCAGGCCAGGTAGCATCTATGGAAAAGAGTAAACAGTCAAAGTTTTGGGCTGACCCTTCATCAGGACTGGGGAAAAAAAAGATGAGAAGTCAAAGCAAGAAGATGAGGGAGGGGAGGAAGAAGTACAAGGTGGTAGGTGAAACTGGGAGAGTGGGAGAGGTGAAGTAAAGAGCAGGGAAGTTGATTGGTGAAAGAGATAAAGGGCTAGAGAAGGGGGAATCTGATAGCAGAGGGTGGAAGACCATGGAATAAAAGGAAGGGGGAGGAGCACCAGAAGGATGTGATGAGCAGATAAGCTGAGAGAGGGAAATGGGAATGGGGGAAATGGTGAAGGGGGGGCAATTACTGGAAGTTCGAGAAATTGATGTTTATTCCATCAGGTTGGAGGCTACCCAGAAAGGTTGCTCCTGCAACCTGAGTACGGCCACATTGTGGCAGTAGAGGAGGCCATGGACTGACATGTTGGAATGGGAATGGGAAGTAGAATTGAAATGAGTGGCCACTGGGAGATCCCGCTTGTTGCTGGCAGGCTTGGCGAAGCGGTTTCCCAATCTCCTTCGAGTCTCAGCGACAATCCAAATAACCAAGGCACTCACTGTTAATATGAATCCCTTCAGTGATCTTCAACAGTGTTGGAGTCTTGTCTGATAATGGTACAATACTATCTAATGCCGTTCTATGGACCTCGTTTATTACATAATCCTTAAATTGACATGGCTACGTTTTAACAATGTCTTCTTTTTTTCCAGTCTTCCACTCCGCTTTTGGATAAATATTATTAAAAACCCCCAGTTCGTGTTCGATATTGAGAAGACCCCACATTTGGATAGCTGCCTCTCTGTCATTGCACAGGCTTTCATGGATTCATTTTCCTTATCATCACAACATCTTGGGAAGGTAATTATGTAAGAGCTGATATGAAACGAGGTATAAGTTGGGTACCTGTGGAATACTTACTGATTGAGGCCCACCCTAGTATACACCTGGTCAGTTAAATCACCCATTTGTCGTGGAGCTCATCTCATACATCTAACCAGCTGTATACAGATCCATCACCTACGCTTGGTACGTTATAAAAATGTACCATAAACTGAATCATGCAGACTAAGCCTGCCCTTCATATATATCACACCTTTAATTTTCCCATTATACCTTCTAAAAGTTATATACCCAATCATTTGATACATCCAATTAATGTTTGTGCCCATTGAACTCTGTCACAGGAACATACTTTATCTGCTTTCCTTGATCGAAGTGCCCTTTACATACTCAACTTGCTTCTTATACTCACCTTCCTGCCCAGTCATTATACACTCCAACATCATACACCCTACCTTCTACCTTCACATTCTGTTTGGCAAGCTCTTACTGTCTTGCAACCTACTGTAGTCACAAGAGGTTTTATAGATGCAGGAAATCCAGAGCAACTCATAGAAAGTGCTGTTCTCCTCTTCTTCTCACCTGCCCATCACTCCCCCTCCCCTTTCTCCCATTGTCCACTCTCCTCTCCTATCAGATTTCTTCTTCTTCAGCCTTTTACCTCTTCCACCCATCACCTCCCAGCTTCTCACTTCATCCATCCTCTCTCACCCACCCACCTTCTCCCTCTTCTGGCTTCACCTATCACCTTTCAGCTTGTACTCTTTCTTCTCTTCCCACATTTTGGCATCTTACCCCCTTCCTTTGCAGTCCTTCAGAAGAGGCTTGGCCCAAAATGTTATCTCTTTATTCCCCTCCAAAGATGCTGCCTTCAGCCAGCAGTGGTGTCGTGGCATCAGCACCGGACTTCCAGGCACATGGTCCTGGGTTTGAATCTGGCCACCTCCTTGCATACGTTCCATCGGTGCTGGATTGAGCATTGAGCCTCATAAAACACAAACAAAATGCTAAAGAAACAGCAAAAAATTCTGCCTGATGTGCCACAAGGCACGAGAAAAGAAACAACAAAGATGCTGCCTGACCTGCTGAATCCTCGGGCATTTTGTGTGATAATGTAGCATAGTTTCACCCAGACCTTCAATGCGGGGCTCTCAATTTGCCCACTTTTCTAATTGTGGGTGTTGCTTTCACTTGTTCAGAAGAAATAATTAAGGTCAGGGTCAAGTGAGATGACCGAGTGGTAAATAACTAACCGAATTATAATTGCTCCCTGCCTTAACACCAGGTTAAAATTAAAATTAGAATTGATGATTTTGTTACATATATTGTAGCAATGTTAACTTGTGTTCCCATCACTGCTTGCTTCTGAAAATTGAGCACAGATTTAGAAATATAGAACTATGAAAATTTTAAATTAACATTAAAGCCCATTAAGAGTACTTTTCAATGACTGTCTGAAAACATAGATAAAGTAGGGCAGCATAGTAATGTACAGGTTAGTGTACTGCTATTACAGCGCCAATGACCAAGGTTCAATTCTGCCACTCTCTGTGAAGAGTTTGTATGTTCTCACCATGACCACGTGGGTTTCCTCTGGGTGCTCCGCTTTCTTTCCACATCCCAAGGACACACGGATGGGGTTAGTGAGTTGTGGGCATGCTACGATGCTGCTGGAAGCGGGGTGACATTTGCGAGCTGCTCAGCACAGTCCTCGCTGACTGGACATAAATGATGCATTTCACGGTACGTTTTGATATTTCAATGTGACAAATAAAGTTAATCTTTGGTCTTTATCTTTTCTTTACATAAGTAGTTTAACATCATCAGAGGCTGATGGGTAATGTGTCCTCGTTGGCACTCAACACCCCTCTCTGTAACCAGATCTTGGCCTTCTTGATGGAAAAGCCCCACGCTCCATCACACTGAGCACTGGTGTACTCCAGGGTTGTGAGCTCAGCGCACTACTGACTCATGACTGCACTGCCAAGTCCAGCTCAAACTGATGATACTACAGTGGCTGGCCTCATCAGCAACAATGATGAGTCAGCATACAGAGAGCAAGTAGAGAGGCTTGTCAAATGGTGCGTAAACGTGGGCAAAAGAGTTGATTATGACTGATCACTTTCCATTGCGCATCAATGGCTCTGCTATGGAGAGACTGAAGAGCACGAAGTTCCCTGTTGTGTGCATAACAGACAATCTTAACTTGGACCCACAACTCCTGCTCACTAGTCAAGAAGACAGAGCAGCACCTAAACTTTCTGAGGAGACTGAGGCATGCAAGAATCCACGCCCACATTCCAACAACTTTCTACAGGAGCACCATCGAGAGTGTCCTGTCTGATTGCATCATTACATGGTACTGAAGCTGCAGGGCGTTGGACTTGCAAGTCCCTACAGAGTACTGTAAAAACTGCCAAGATCTCTCTGCCCCACCCCCATTAGTGACATTTATCGGGAGCTTTGCAAATGAAGGGCCCAACGCATTGTTGAGGATCCCTACCACTCATCCCACAATCTCTTTGACCCACTATCATCAAGAAGGAGGTACAGGAGCATCAGGACTAGGACTGTCAGACTGGGTAACAGCTTCTTCCCTCAGGCTGTGAGACTGATGAATACCCTGCTACCACAGGACCGTCACTAGGACAGCTGTTTACCGTTTACCCATGCTGCGCTTTACTGCATGCATTTAAATTATATTTAATTCTATTTATAGTATAATATTTTGGTTTATGTGCTGTGTGTGATATATGTTGTGTGGGTGCACCATCAGATGACAATAAACTTGAACTAGTTCTAAAAGTAGATATAGAAACATAGAAACATAGAAAATAGGTACAGGAGTAGGCCATTTGGCCCTTCGAGCCTGCACCGCCGTTTATTATGATCATGGCTGATCATCCAACTCAGAACCCCGCCCCAGCCTTCCCTCCATACCCCCTGACCCCTGTAGCCACAAGGGCCATATCTAACTCCCTCTTAAACATAGCCAATGAACTGGCCTCAACAGTTTGCTGTGGCAGAGAATTCCACAGATTCACCACTCTCTGTGTGAAGAAGTTTTTCCTAATCTCGGTCCTAAAAGGCTTCCCCTTTATCCTCAAACTGTGACCCCTCGTTCTGGACTTCCCCAACATCGGGAACAATCCTCCTGCATCTAGCCTGTCCAATCCCTTTAGGATCTTATACGTTTCAATCAGATCCCCCCTCAATCTTCTAAATTCCAACGAGTACAAGCCCAGTTCATCCAGTCTTTCTTCATATGAAAGTCCTGCCATCCCAGGAATCAATCTGGTGAACCTTCTTTGTACTCCCTCTATGGCAAAGATGTCTTTCCTCAGATTAGGGGACCAAAACTGCACACAATACTCCAGGTGTGGTCTCACCAAGGCCTTGTACAACTGCAGTAGTACCTCCCTGATCCTGTACTCGAATCCTCTCGCTATAAATGCCAGCATACCATTCGCCTTTTTCACCGCCTGCTGTACCTGCATGCCCACTTTCAATGACTGGTGTATATTGACACCCAGGTCTCGTTGCACCTCCCCTTTTCCTAATCGGCCACCATTCAGATAATAATCTGTTTTCCTATTTTTGCCACCAAAGTGGATAACTTCACATTTATCCACATTAAATTGCATCTGCCATGAGTTTGCCCACTCACCCAACCTATCCAAGTCACCCTGCATCCTCTTAGCATCCTCCTCACTGCTAACACTGCCACCCAGCTTCGTGTCATCCGCAAACTTGGAGATGCTGCATTTAATTCCCTCATCCAAGTCATTAATATATATTGTAAACAACTGGGGTCCCAGCACTGAGCCTTGCGGTACCCCACTAGTCACCGCCTGCCATTCTGAAAAGGTCCCGTTTATTCCCACTCTTTGCTTCCTGTCTGCTAACCAATTCTCCACCCACACCAATACCTTACCCCCAATACCGTGTGCTTTAAGTTTGCACACTAATCTCCTGTGTGGGACCTTGTCAAAAGCCTTTTGAAAATCCAAATATACCACATCCACTGGTTCTCCCCTATCCACTCTACTAGTTACATCCTCAAAAAATTCTATGAGATTCGTCAGACATGATTTTCCTTTCACAAATCCATGTTGACTTTGTCCGATCATTTCACCGCTTTCCAAATGTGCTGTTATCACATCCTTGATAACTGACTCCAGCAGTTTCCCCACCACCGACGTTAGGCTAACCGGTCTATAATTCCCCGGTTTCTCTCTCCCTCCTTTTTTAAAAAGTGGGGTTACATTAGCCACCCTCCAATCCTCAGGAACTAGTCCAGAATCTAATGAGTTTTGAAAAATTATCACTAATGCATCCACTATTTCTTGGGCTACTTCCTTAAGCACTCTAGGATGCAGACCATCTGGCCCTGGGGATTTATCTGCCTTCAGTCCCTTCAATTTACCTAACACCACTTCCCTACTAACATGTATTTCACTCAGTTCCTCCATCTCACTGGACCCTCTGTCCCTTACTATTTCTGGAAGATTATTTATGTCCTCCTTAGTGAAGACAGAACCAAAGTAATTATTCAATTGGTCTGCCATGTCCTTGCTCCCCATAATCAATTCACCTGTTTCTGTCTGCAGGGGACCTACATTTGTCTTTACCAGTCTTTTCCTTTTTACATATCTATAAAAGCTTTTACAGTCCGTTTTTATGTTCCCCGCCAGTTTTCTCTCATAATCTTTTTTCCCCTTCCTAATTAAGCCCTTTGTCCTCCTCTGCTGAACTCTGAATTTCTCCCAGTCCTCAGGTGAGCCACTTTCTCTGGCTAATTTGTATGCTACTTCTTTGGAATTGATACTATCCCCAATTTCTCTTGTCAGCCACGGGTGCACTACCTTCCTTGATTTATTCTTTTGCCAAACTGGGATGAACAATTGTTGTAGTTCATCCATGCAACCTTTAAATGCTTGCCATTGCATATCCACCGTCAATCCTTTAAGTGTCATTTGCCAGTCTATCTTAGCTAATTCACGTCTCATACCTTCAAAGTTACCCCTCTTTAAGTTCAGAACCTTTGTTTCTGAATTAACTATGTCACTCTCCATCTTAATAAAGAATTCCACCATATTATGGTCACTCTTACCCAAGGGGCCTCTCACGACAAGATCGCTAATTAACCCTTCCTCATTGCTCAAAACCCAGTCCAGAATAGCCTGCTCTCTAGTTGGTTCCTCAACATGTTGGTTCAAAAACCATCCCGCATACATTCCAAGAAATCCTCTTCCTCAGCACCTTTACCAATTTGGTTCACCCAGTCTACATGTAGATTGAAGTCACCCATTATAACTGCTGTTCCTTTATTGCACACATTTCTAATTTCCTGTTTAATACCATCTCCGACCTCACTACTACTGTCAGGTGGCCTGTACACAACTCCCACCAGTGTCTTCTGCCCCTTAGTGTTACGCAGCTCTACCCATATCGATTCCACATCTTCCCGGCTTACGTCCTTCCTTTCTATTGCGTTAATCATGAAGGAGATGCATTTACTTCACTAACAAGTTTGAGATGGCAGGGACGGGAGAGGAGAGAGCCCTTTACTTAAGGCTGTTCCCCTGACCAGTCAGATCTTGGGCTGGTCAGTTTCATTTACAGAGTGTTTAACTGACAAGATTTGCAAGATCTGTCCTTTTCTGCATATTGGATGTTTGTCGGTCTCCGTTACATGGCTTTTCATGGATCCTATTACGTTTCTTTATTTTCCTGTGGGTGACTGCTACAAAATTAATCTCAAGATTAATTTTACAATAAATCTTGAGATTTATCATCTCAAGATATCGCAAAGTATGTATGGTTAACATACCCTGATAATAAATTTATTTTGAACTTTGGATATATTGCCCTCTCAGGATTAGCTCAGTGAAAGTACTGTTGTTTGAATGAGAAGATTATGGTTTCACACCCGGTTCTGGATCCCTGAGCAGCTTGTCCAAGATGAAAGAAATACTGCATCGCCGCAGTTGCCACTTTCTATACGAGATGTTGTTTGCTGTTGGATTGGTTTAGAACGTCCATAGGCACAGGTTTAAAAAGGAAGAGAGCTATTTCACAGACTTCCTGCCTAATACTACCTTTCAATCGCCATCAGCAAAAACAGATTTAACTTTACAGGTATTCCAAAACAAAAACTGCACTGCTAAAATTATTGATTTGTTTGTACTAAAACAAACTACTGAATGATCCTTTTTACTTTTCAATGTCACGTTGTACCTTTCATTCTCAATGTCACATTCATTTGTGTCAATGTGCAAATTAACCAACAGACTGCAGGTTTGATTAATTGTTGCATTAGTTGCCCTAATGTTCCTCCCTATGATCGCTGAGTATTTCCAACATTCAAATATTCTGCTTTTTATCTGAAGTATTTATTTGGTCATCAGAATAATACTGTTATCTCACTGTGAGCTCATTGGCTGTTGTACTTACCTACATTGTAGCAGCTACCACACTTCTGTAAAATTTCATTGGTGTAATCTGATACTACAAAAGGCAAATAGAAATGCATGGTACTTCTTTTCAGCATTCTCCAACAAATAAAGTGCTTTATGCCAGAGATGTTCCACGCTACAAGGAGGAAGTGAGAAACTATTACCGGCAAATTGCTGATCTGGGTTCCTTGAGCAAGGAGGAGATGGAGAACTTTCTCATGGAGGAATCCCAGGTACTAAGTTTTAAGCCAAAAATTCCTGAGCCAGTTCATTTCATCTCCAGATGGTAATATCTTTAACAATGTGATAATTTCCTTTCAGAAACATCAGAATGAATTTAAAGAAAAGGATGCTATGATCGAACTAGGGAAATACATCCAAAAATATTCTGCTCAGGTAATGAACTTTGTATTGACACAATGGTTGAACACAACATTATTTAACAGGCCAGATAATCCAAGAACTCTTTGACATGTGTTCTCTTAGTGTTGCTAACCCCCTCCAAACTCAGAGCAAAGGCAGTGAATGAAGTTGTGGAGAGGCATGGGAGTGAGCCGGGTGACACTGATTGCCCTTACCGACCTCTGCTTATGTTTCCAGCTGGAGAGCAGAACGGAGAGTGAGAGTCTGCAGGTCATGAGGGAAGCCATTTCAGAGATCCACGAGTACTTACACCACAAGTCCAGCTGTACGTGGGAATGAGCTGCCTCCGCGGCATGGATCTGCGGCCTTTGACCCCGGGCCACATCAATGGATGGGCTTCCAGTGCCCATTCCCACTCCTGTCTCCTGCCCTGTGGTTTGGTGCCCACAGAGACGTTCAGCCCAGGCTGGTCACCAGGTGCCGCTGCACCTGGGCACAACTCTGCAGCCGATCTACCAATGAATGGGAGGTTCCCGCTCTGACCCTTTGAAGGTTTATACTGTTCGACATTTTTACTACTGTCACTTTTTGTGATGTATAATTTGTTTAAGTCTACAAGTCAACTGGATATTTTCACCTCAAATAAAAATCAGGAAAAAAACTGCAGGTATTGTAAATCTAAAATCAAGAAAGAAGATATTGGAAATACTCAGCAGGTCAAGCAGTATCTGTAGGAAGAAAAACTGGCAATGTTTGGCACACAAAGTCAATCAAAAAGGTTTTAATTTACTCAGCGAGTCAAGCTACTTGAACTACTGAGTTATTCCAGCTGTCTGTCTCTGTTCTGGATTCCAACATCTGTACTTTATTGTGGGAAATCTGTTACTTTTAAGAATTAAGCTAATGTGCATTTTGCACAATTGTTAATTACGAAAAATAAATTTAAAAAAATTATGTTTACATAGCACACACAAAAAAAGCTGAAGGAACTCAGCAGGTCAGGCAGGATCAGGACTGATGAAGGGTCTCAGCCCAAAGACTCGACTCTTCACTTCTCTCCAGAGAAACAGGTTGACCTATTGAGTTCTTCCAGCATTTTTGTGTATTGCTTCATTCCAGCATCAGTAGAATCTCTTGTCTCTATATTACATAGCTATTAACACTGTATTCCAAAACAAAAACTGCACTGCTAAAATTATTCATTGTGTTTGCACTAAATCGAACTACTAACTGAATCGTTCTACTTTTCAATGTAATTTTGTACCTTTCATTCTCAATGTTACACATTAATTTGTGTCAATGTGCAAATTACTTAACACACTGCAGGTTTGAATTTTGTTGTACTTAGTTGGCATCTTACTTCCCAGTAAATGAAGTCTGGGATTTTCCATATTTTACCAGAATAAATGCAAGAAGTCACTTATAAAGTGACTTTTTGTGAAACGTTTACAGTAATTTACAGTAAACATTGTTTTACTTCTTGTGTGGTTACTTTAAAAAGAAAACATTTATTAATTTTACAGCATGAATAAGTAACACTGACCTAAGAGCCATGGGTCTCTGCAACACATTTTCATCAGCCTTGGTTCAAGTTCTACTTTGGGTTTGAGTAAATAATTTTGGGTGGATTCCCCATGCAGTGAGGAAGATAATATAGAGTGAGAGAGAGATACTGTTTGTCCATACTGATCACCAAGCTGCCACTTACATGAATCCCACATTAATTCCATTTTTATTCCTGTTATATTCAAGGATGGCGTGAAAGAATAGGATCTATCAAGTGTGATAGTGGGAAAGTGTGTATGAAACCAGAGGAAATAGCAGAGGTACTTAATGAATACTTTACTTCAGTATTCACTATGGAAAAGAATCTTGGTGATTGTAGTGCTGACTTGCAGCAGACTAAAAAGTTTGAGCATGTAGATATTAAGAAAGAGGATGTGCTGGAGCTTATGGAAAGCATCAAGTCGCCAGGACCAGTTGAGATGTACCCCAGGCTACTGTGGGAGGCAAGGGAGGAGATTGCTGAGCCTCTGGCGATGATCTTTGAATCATCAATGGGGACGGGAGAGGTTCCGGTGGATTGGAGGGTTGCAGATGTTGTTCCTTTATTCAAGAAAGGGAGTAGAGATAGCCCAGGAAATTATAGGCCAGTGAGTCTTATTTCAGTGGTTGATAAGTTGATGGAGAAGATCCTGAGAGGCAAGATTTATGAACATTTGGAGAGGCAAAATATGATTACGAATAGTCAGCATGGCTTTGGCAAAGCCAGGTCATGCCTTACGAGCCTGACTGAATTTTTTGAGGATGTGACGAAACACATTGATGAAGGTAGAGCTGTAGTTGTAGTGTCTATGGATTTCAGCAAGGCATTTAACAAGGTACCCCATACAAGGCTTATTGAGAAAGTAAGGAGGCATGGGATCCAAGGGGACATTGCTTTGTGGATCCAGAACTGGCTTGCCCACAGAAGGCAAAGAGTGGGTGTAGACGGGTCATATTCTGCATGGAGGTCGGTAACCAGTGGTGTGCCTCAGGGATCTGTTCTCGGACCCTTACTCTTAGTGATTTTTATAAATGACCTAGATGAGGAAGTGGAGGGATGGGTTAGTAAGTTTGCTGATGACACAAAGGTTGGAGGTGTTGTGGATAGTGTGGAGGGCTGTCAGAGGTTACAGCGGGACATTGATAGGATGCAAAACTGGGCTGAGAAGTGGCAAATGGAGTTCAACCCAGATAAGTGTGAAATGTTTCATTTTGGTAGGTCAAATATGATGGCAGAATATAGAATTAATGGTAAGACTCTTGGCAGTGTGGGAGATCAGAGGGATCTTGGGGTCCGAGTCCATAGGATGCTCAAAGCAGCTGCGCAGGTTAAGAAGGCATACGGTGAATTGGCCTTCATTAATCGTGGAATTTAACTTAGGAGCCGAGAGGTAATGTTGCAGCTATATTGGACCCTGGTCAGACCCCACTTGGAGTACTGTGCTCAGTTCTGGTCGCCCCACTACAGGAAGGATGTGGAAGCCATTGAAAGGGTGCAGAGGAGATTTACAAGGATGTTGCCTGGATTGGGGAGCATGCCTTATGAAAACAGGTTGAGTGAACTCGGCTTTTTCTGCTTGGAGCAACGGAGGATGAGAGGTGACCTGATAGAGTGACATTAATCAGAGGCTTTTTCCCAGGGCTAAAATGATTGCCACAAGAGGACACAGGTTTAAGGTGCTGGGGAGTAGGTACAGAGGAGATGTCAGGGTTAAGTTTTTTACTCAGAAGTGGTGAGTGCATGGAATGGGCTGCCGGCAACGGTAGTGGAGGCGGATATGATAGAGTCTTCTAAGAGACTTTTGGATAGGTACATGGAGCTTAAAAAAATAGAGGGCTAAGGGTAAGCCTAATAATTTCTAAGGTAGGGACATGTTCGGCACAACTTTGTGGGCTGAAGGGCCTGTTTTGTGCTGTAGGTTTTCTATGTTTCTACATTCTCTCTATCACCACATTCTACCACTGACCTACACTCGAATGGCAATATTAAACAAGGAGCCCCTTCCTTTCTTTATCAGGCTGCTTTTGGACTTCTTTTGGTTAGCTAGCAAGGAATAATCCTCTTGCTATGGTATATTTGGATTTTCAAAAGGCTTTTAGTAAGGTATCACACTGAAGTTACTAAAATTAAGGTTGATTGTATTGGGGAACAACTAACAGGTTGGAAGACAGTGAACATTGGGATACCACAAAGATTGATGCTGCAGCCCCATTTGTTCCACAACAATTTATTTGCATGAGGGAATCATGCAAGGTGTTGATGCAAAGCTAAGTGGTTGAGTAAGCTGATAGGAGAATGCAGAGAGGCTTTAGAGGGATATAGATAGTGTAAGTGAATGGGCAAGAATACATCAGATGGAATATAAAGTTAGAACATTTGGTGGAGCATTCATTTGAAATAGGGACAAATGAGTTGGTGTTTAGAGGAGGTCTTTGAAGAGCAAACAGCTAGGAAGGTAAAGAGTATTATGATCATTTTTGTAAGAGGATTTCATTAGAAGAATAAAGAATTCTTACTGAAATCGTACAGGGCCCTGTTAAGGCTACAACTGAAAGGTTGTGCATATGTCTGGTCTTACTACCCAAAGAAGAAACAGAGGGCCTGTGTCGGTCAGGTTTGACCATAGATGCTGTGTCTTAGCTGTATATGCAAGTCAAGGCAGTACAATATGGAGAGCAAGCTGTTACTCATGCAGCAGGCTTCCTCTCTCCACACGGCAAAGGTTGAGCAGAGTGATTACTGAGATAGTAGCTTTGTTGAGTGAGTAGACAGGGCCTGCGCTATGTAAGAATTTAAATGATTGGTGATCTCAAAGAGATCTACAAAATTCTTATGGAGTCTCACAGGGTAGATGCAGGGATGAAGTTTCCCCTTGCTGGTTTGTCTTCAACAAGGGATCAAAACAAAGGTCATCCTTGTGGTACTGAAATGAGAAATTCTGCAGAAAAGAGTGAATCTTTGACATTCTCAATCTCAGAATACAGTGAAGATTCAGTTGTTGAATATATAAAAATAGGATGGGATGGATTTTTGGAAAAGGAAATTTAGGAATATGGGATTACCACAGGAAGGTGGTGTTGAGCTAAAAGGTCAGCATGAGCTGCTTAAAAGGCAGAAAGGGCATGAATGTCAGCACATCCCACTCCTCCTTCAGTTTCATGGGGGCAAAGAGTAATATCGCTCGGAAACAGATCATGTTGACCGTCATTTACACTCATCCTGCACTATCCCCATTTATTCTCCCCACTTCCCATCAACTCTTCCCAGAGATTTTGCCAGTCACCTATAGACTGGGGGGAACCTACAGGAGCAATTAACCTACAAACCTATGTCTTTCTGATGTGGAAAGAAACCAGAGGAAACCCACTTAGTCAAAGGGAAGAGCATACAAACTCGACATAGTCAGCACCCAAGGTCAGGATTAGACTAGGGTCACTGATAGCTGCTCCATTGTTATTTTCACTCTTCTATGTACACTGTCCTAAATGAAGAAACATTGTTTGAGACAGAAACAAACTATTTTAGATAGTTTGCACACATTGCTGCTGTGATCATTGTATAATGTATTAACCCACAATTAGATCCGCAGCCCTATTCACATGACTCTGAATGTTCAAAATCTTGTAACATGAAATAAAACAGCAGTTAATGTCAAAAGCAGCTAATTATCTCTAAAGATAAAAATAAAATCAAAATAACAAATTTAACTAAGGTATATACACTCAGTGGCCACTTTATTAGGTACAGCTGCTTGTTAATGCAAATATCTAATCAGCCAATCATTTGGCAGCAACTCAATGCATAAAAGCATGGAGATGTGGTCAAGAGGTTCAGTTGTTGTTCAGACCAAACATCAGAATTGGGAAGAAGTGTGATCTAAGTGACTTTGGCCATGGAATAATTGTTGGTACCAGGTGGCGTGGTTTGAGAGTCTCAGAAACTGCTGATCTCCTGGGATTTTTATGCCCAACATTCTCTGGAGTTTACAGAGAATAATGCAAAAAACAAAGAAACATCCAGTTCTATGGGCGAAAATGCCTTGTTAATGAGAGGTCAGAGGTCAGAGGAGAAAGGCCTAACTGGTTCAAGCCGACAGAAAGGCAACAGTAACTCAAGTAACCTCGTGTTACAACAGTAGAATGCAAAAGAGCACCTCTGAAACACAACACGTCATACCTTAAGGTTGATCGGCTACAGCAGCAGATGATCACAAACATACACTCAATGGCCAATTTGTAGATACAGGAAGTAACTAATAAAGTGACCACCGAGTGTACAGTTGCAAGAAAGTTTGTGAATCTTTTGCAATTGCCTGGTTTCTGCATTAATTACTCATAAAATGTGATTTGATCTTCATCTAAGTCACAATTAATAGACAAACACAACCTGCTAACACTAATAATACATAAACAATTGTACTTTTCATGCCTTTATTGAACACATTGTTTGATCATTCACAGTCCAGGCTGGAAACAGTATGTCGACCTTTGTATTTTAATAATTAATAGAAACTCCTTTAGCAGCAATAACCTTTCCTGTAGCTGCTGATCAGACTTACAAAATGGCAAGGAAAAATTTTAGACCATTCCTTTATAACAAAACTGTTTCATCAATATTTCTGTAAGATTCCTTGCATAAACAGCCCTCTTCAGGTTATGCCACAGAGTCCAATCGGGTTAGGGTCTGCACTCTGACTTGGCCATTCCAAAACAGAAATGTTCTTCTTTTTAAACCATTCTGTTGTTGATTTACTCTTGTGTTTCAGATCACTGTCTTGTTGCATCATCCAACTTCTATTAAGCTTCTGGAGATGGACCACTACCCTAACATTCTGTAAAATGTTTTGATATAATTTTGAATTCATTGTTTCCTCAATGATTGCAAGTGTCCAGGCCCTGAGGCAGTAAAGCAGCCCCAAACCATGATGCTCTTTCCACCACACTTCAGAGGTGGGATGAGGTTTTTTTGTTAGTGCATAGTGCCCTTTTTCCTCCAAACATAGCAGTGTGCATTTCCACCAAGTTCAACTTTTGTTTCATCTGTCCACAGAATATTGCCCCAGAAGCATTGTGGAACATATAGGTGGTCTTTTGCTAACTTGAGATTGGCAGCAATTTTTTTTTTTTGGAGTGCAGGGGTTTCCTCTGTGGTATCCATCCATGAACACCATTCCTGTTCAGTGTTTTTTTTTGAACATAGTGGACACAAGTTCCAGACATTTCTGCATGTATTTTGCTGTCACCCTTGGGTTCTTATTCATCTCCTTCAGCACTGCACATTGTGCTCTAGGTGTGATCTTTGCAGGATGCCCACTCTTAGGGGAAGTAGCAACAGTACTGAATTTCCTCCATTTGTAGACAATTTCTCTACTGTGGACTGAAGAACACTCAGGTCTTTAGAAATGCTTTTGGAGCCTTTTTCAGCTTCATGCATATCTACAATTCTTCTAAGGTCCTCTGAAAAGTTGTTTTCATCAAGAAATGGTACTCTTCAGAAGAGCAGGCTGTGTCAGTAATCTGACTTTGTGTCTTTTTTTTAAAACAGGACAGGGCACCTGTACAACTCACACCTCCAATCTCATCTCATTGATTGGAACACCTGACTCCAAATAGCTTTTGTAGAAGGCATTACCCCAGAGGTTCACATACTTTTTTGAACCTGGAGTGCGATTGTTTAAATGGCGTACTCAGTACAATTGTTTGAGTGTTACTAGCTTAGGCGGATTGTGTTTGACTATTATTGTGACTTGGATGAAAATCTGACCACATTTTGAGTAATTAATGCAGAAAGCCAGCTAATTGCAAAGGGTTCACAAAATTTTTCTTTCAATTGTGTAGCTATAGGGCAAAATGTAGGCCTTTTGTTGTGCATGCTGATTGAAGACACCCAGTTAGAGTAAAACAGGGAAATATTTTGTCTTGCAAGCAAAAGACTTAACAACTAAACTAAAAATTATTCAAACTTATTAGTCAGTTATGCTGCCACCAAGTCTGTCAACAGCTGTTTTATCATTAAATGGAGATAAAATTCTAAGAGTATAAAGGTGAGCAACACACACAAAATGCAGAGGAACTGGAGGACATTTTGGGCTGAAACATTGACTGTATTTTTTTTCCATAGATGCTGCCTGGCCTGCTGAGTTCAACCAGTATTTTGTGTGTGTTGCTCGGATTTCCAGCATCTGCAGATTTTCTCTTGTTTAAGACTTTAAAGGTGATTTCTTTGCAACGTTCATTCATACACTTCCTTGCAATGTCCAAACAGCTTCAGTTAGAAAGTGGCTTAGTGAAATTTGTAACTGGATATGATCACCATTTAGAAGGCATATTCACACATTTACACATAATGAATAAGCAAAATGTTTATTTGATATGTATCAATAAAAACTTTAAAAACCATTGTATTTTTAACCACATTAAAAAGAAATCATATAAAAACCATCAGCTCATAAGTAATCACTTAATGACCAAAGAAAAATCATTTCAAAAATGTCAAATAGCTTAATGGAGTTTATTATAAATTAGCCATGCTTTGACAGATATGTAACAATTAACTATAAAAATAAACAGTTGATAACTCAAATGTTTGTTGACTCGACTGATCCTAGCAAGGGCTTTCTATAATATGGACCAATACAAACTGAATGCATCACAGACCTGTGTGTGTGCTTCAAATCAACTTAATGCCATTAGCAGCAGGAAACTCAATTCGACCGCTATGAAAAAATTAAAGCACAAGAACATTCCAATGCTTAAATCTATATAACTCAAAATAAATGTTACGTCCTTTTAAATAAACTCTATAAATTTTTAAACTTACAAAATAAATTAAATAAAGATGTTGGATTTATGTTGTAGGCTTACTGATGTTGGCACAGTTTTCTGCTTTTGCATCGTTTCTGTTGACATTTCATTGTGAAAGGGTGTGAAAGCACAACTTCTGAAACATGGTTTCATTTTCCCTGCAGCTCACATAAGCCTGGGTGATTAACATCCGTAACTCTAGTTCAACCTTATTTTGTCCTCTTAACTCCTCCAGTTATTTTAGAGTTGAAAACCTCTCTGTTACAATCCCCTGTTAGATAAACTGCCCATAACATATTTTTTAAAGGGAACAAAATCCAGGAACTAAGCTGACCATAACTTTAAAGAGGAAGCAGACTGACATTTTATGTTAGGCATTCTGTCAGCCTTGATCAAGGCAGTAATAAACCATAGCAAAGGAAGTTTATGAACAGAAGGCTATCTGTCCTTCCCCAGTCCATTTCACTCTTCAGTCAAACATTGGTGGATCTTTTCTTTAACTCTATACATTTTGTTATCAATTACTTTTCTGTGAAGCACTTCTAAAAGTTAGTGATTGGCATTGGATGGTGATACTTTTACCATGAAAAAACAGCCAGGCCAATAACAGATTATTTAAGGACATATTTCCTACTGGAAACATCCAAAAACAGTTCATTAATTGATAAAGTCAGAATATTCTTGCACTCAAGTATCTGGATATAGGTGCCGGAACTTGGAAGAAAGTTGTGTCACCATTCTCAGAACTGAATGACACATGTGGATTAAGGAACCAAAACCAGAGGAACACCCAGTTGTCCATAAGATCATATGGCACAGGAGCAGAATTAGGCCACTCAGCCCATCGAGTCTGCTCTGCCATTCCATCATGGCTGATCCCACTCAATCCCATACAGCTGCCTCCTCACCATATCCTTTGATGCCCTGACTGAACTTTCATGCAACAAATTAAAAAATTCCAAAGCATATACCATGAGACTCCAAGGTCAACATTTGACCTTTCAATTTTTTGAATGTATAAATGCAGAGATTGCCCGAAGACAGCAAAATGGTTTTCTCATGAAATCATTCTAAGTCCTGTGTATGGAATGGAAAATGTCTATTGATTTGAAAGGTATTAGTTGAATAACAAATTACCCTGTCCACACTATCAAATCACAACTCTTCTCAAGGCACAATAAATTATATATAAAGGCTTGAGATAGTGTAGTGTGTCATGTAAACCAGTGTTACATAGACTTCTCAATACATATAATATTTAAATCACAGTTGTACAATAAGTAGCACCAAATAACTGTTATTTGTCTTTTATGACTCAAATGCCTTATTCAAAAACCTGTAAACATCAGGTCAATCAAGAGCTCCAAGTTCATGCAACTGCTGCTTTTGATTGGTCTCGAGTTCTTCCAGCCGCTTGCGAATCAAACTCAGCTCCTTCTGATGCTGCTCCTCCTTGATATTGAAGAAAAGCCACAACATTTTTAAAGAGTAGTCAATGTTTAAAACAGCAGTTGATATTTTCCAAAGATTGTTTTTTCAGGCTTTTAAAAAAATATGTACTATATAATAATCTAAATGATAATCTAATTTAAAAAAACTCCAGTACTGAAAAATTACTCTTTTATTCATATTTCTACCTCAAAGCAATCAAAATACCAGATTACCTTGACAACCAAGGACCTTTCTGGAATGCCTAATTTACTAATAATCATCTTAATGTTTACGAGTGGGTTCAACAGACCCTGGTTCACAAGGGCACAGAGGGAGTTGGTGCAAAGTTAAGTGATTTTTAGAATACATCTCACGATGTTCTGAACACATCACCAGTGATATAACCTGGGGTCATTGGGGGCTTCAGGTCTTTTAACAACTGACACCCTCACCCAGGTACACTGACTTAAAGATCATCTGCTATTCAAGGACTTAAACTCTATTACAGTGTTATTTCATATCATTTTACATTATCTGAAACTGTTTTACAGCCAATGATGAATTTTCTGAAGTCTTAACACCATTATAATGTTGAAAATTAATTTTAGGTCAAATGGTAATTTTATATTTTTGTTAAGTTATTAAAATAATTTATTTAAATTATTAAGAAACAATACGAGGAGGAGAGTGTGCAGTGGGAATACTACAATCACACTGAACAACCACGAAGGATAAACAGAGTACTTTTGGTGGAACTGGCAAAATTAGTGAGACTGAAATCCAATAAATGCCCAGGACGTGAAGCTTGCATCTCAGGATTTTGAAAGAAGTAGAGACAGAGACACTGGTTGTATAGGTTATCATCATCCAAAGAGCTATATAATCTAAAATGGTTCCTGGAGATTGGAAGGTAGCAAACATTATTCCACCGTGTAAGAAAGGAGGGAAAAATAAAACAGGCAACTACAGAGGGATAAGGAAGCCTGACATCAATAATTGTGAAAGAAATAGTCTCTACTGTGAAGTAAACGGTAACATGGCACTTAGAAAGTAACAGGAGTGGGAAGAGTTAATGTGGATTTACAAAAGAAAATCATGTTTAAGGTCAGAGGTTTTTTTGAAGTTGTGGGTAAGTGGAACCAGTGGAAATGGACATTAATAAGGTCTTCATTGACGTGTTGACGAGGAGATTGTTAAACAAAATTAAAGACAATGCGATGGGGGTCATTCACGAGCATGGACAGAAAACAATAGAAATGACTCGGTAACATGGTAAGGTAGGGAGGGAGAGAGGGAAGATGTGAGTAATGGAATGTGCCAAGGAGTCATGATGATGGTCCAGCTATTTGCAATCTGTATCACTTGTAAATAATCCAAAACATGCTGAGATACAAAGCTGGGTGGCACTGTGGCTTGTGACGGGATGTAAGCAGCTTCAAGGAATATAAACTGTCTAAGGGAATAAACTGAGCACATGGCAGGTGGAATACACTGACGAAAAATAGAGAAGTGAAGCACTAGAAGATGTTGGTGTTTCAGTGGGACATGGGTGCCTCTGTACACAAATACACAGCGTATATGCAGGTACTAAATTACAAATTTCTTATGGAGCTCGATAAGCTACATGCAAGAATAGTATTTCTCCAGTGGGATGTAGGGGTCAGTCTCGATAAAATGGCTTAGCCATTCAGTACCGAGATGAAGACAAACATCTTCATCCAGAGAGAAACTTTGGAATTCTGGAGAGAGGATTAATAGTGTTAGATTTTTGGATACAAATTAGAAGAATTGAGAGATATGGGCTTTGAATAGGAAAGTGACTAACTTAAACAATAAGCTATGATTTTACTGTATGACAAAGAAGGTGTAAGGAGCTGAATACTCCACCTTCTGCTTAATGCCCTTTAGCTCCAGTTGCTACTAAAGGAATATTTGCATTTATAGTGCACGAATCACAAATAAAGACGCTTCACAACTGAGGAATAACACCTACAGTAAATTGTGACTATTGCTGCACTTACCTACTATTGAATGGTGGAGCAAAGAACTAAATAACAGATATGACTTGTAGTCTAATTCCATTAAGAACTCCAAATGCTACCTTCGTATCCTTTGTAAAAATTAATCTCAGACTTAAATTTCACAACTGAACAAACATTACAGAACACTTGAATATTTTTAAACTTCTATACTTAAGAGTTTTTCTGCAATTTCACGAAAGAAAGCTGGCTTTAATTCTTGGAATACCTCTCTTAGTCACAGTAAAACAGCTTCTCTTCTTCCTTCCTCGCAACATCTTGGAAACATTGATTTAATCATCACTTAATCATCTAAATTTCAAAACTTCAATTCTGCTTTTTGTAGATTCTCCTATGATTTAAGTTAAAGTCCACATATTTCCGGTAAATTGACATTTTACTCATTCCAAACCTAGTGTATCCTTCCTAAGCTGGTCAGTGTTTCATGTCTAATTCTAACATTTTAGTGTTCCAGATATAATGCCCACCATTCCATTTATCTTTTTAATTATTCTCAGAACAGTCCACCATATTTTAACAATATGGTTGAACAATAAACTTGAGCTCTTAAGTTTCCTTGGACCTTCAATATTTCTAGCTTTACATGATTTCTGAAGTATTCTATTCCCTTTAGATCCATATTGAAAGAGCTCATATTTGCCAATATTATCCACATATCTTTGGTATTGAATAAAACTGCAACATAAAATTTTCAGTGGATTAAAAGCATTTAATGATTTCATTAATTTTAGTACCTGAATGTTCCCAAAGGTTGCGTCATTGCCTTGCATCAAGGTAGGTGGTAGAAAATTGACCGAATTGCCCCGACTGTTAGATGAAAAGTTTGCTCCCAAAATGAGACTTCGGAATTCATTGTGTCGTCGCTGTAAATCTTTTAACCTCTTCTGAAGTCTAGCATGATTTTCATAGGGAACATTTTGCCTAGAAAAATAGACAATTCACAAGTTACATACAACATAGAACAGTACATCACAGGAACAGGCCCATAAGCCACAACATCTATGTCAAACTTAATAGTGAATTAAACTAAATCTCTTCTGCCTGTACGTAATCCATATCCTTCCATATTCATGTCTCAAACACCACTAATGTAATGACCATCATAAACTCCACAATCATTGAACAGTTACATCAAACAAATTACTGCCTCTTGCTTCTTTCATACTTACATTATACTGTCAGTACTGTGACTTGCTATGGTTACATGGAATTATGAAATTTAGCAGTTATTCTGATGGATATTATATTATTTTAAACTTCTGAGCCTTTATTAATCATTAATACATCTGAAAAGCATTAATAATTCCATTGATACTTTATGATTATTGAGGCATGCAAGGGAGTGGGGGGGGAACCTGAGCCAGGTACTTTTATACAACACAAAAGCAGGTGTGGATCAGTTGTTTCAAGCCTGCTCTGCCAGATTGATAAGATCACGGCCTATATTCTACATCAGTTTCATGTTCTTAACTTATCCATCCAGTCCTGGATTCCACAAAATTTCTGACTTACCTTTGAACTATGCATATGGTCTGGACATTCATTTAGGTGCCCTGAGCAGAGAATTCCAAAGATCTACAACTTCAAAGGTCCTCATTTGGGTGAGGAATTTCCCCCCCTTTTTAATCCTAAATAATAAGTTCCTTAGCCAGAGTCAAAGAAACTTCATTCTTTAACATTCAGCCAGGGCAAAAAAGCATCTATCCCAACAAGTTCTCAGTAATTTGAGTGCTTCAATCAGATTAATTATCAAGCTTATATTTTGAATTTGGGAGATTATTCACTAAAACAGTAAAAATTTTAATTAAATCAATATTTGGTGTGACTACCCATTGCCTTTAAAACTGCATCAATTTTCTTAGGTACACTGTTGTGCAGTTTTATAAAAAAAATTGGCTCATAGGTTATTCCAAGCACCTTGAAGACTTGAAGTCTTCTGAAGACTTTGGCTGCCCTGCTTGCTTCTGTCTCTCAAGGTAATCCCAGAGAGCCTCGATAATGTCGTGATCACGGCTTGGTGGGGGTCATAACATCTGTTTCGAATCTGCAAATGAAGTTGGTGATCTGGTCAGAATTAATGGAATTCTTAATGGAATTCTCAAGCAGATTCACATCCATCTTCTTTTCATTAAAGTCAGTTCTTCATAACCTTGGCTGTGTGTTTAGGGGTCATTGTTCTCCTGCAGAATGAAGTTCAAACCGATCTGGTATTGCGTGATGGATATGCAGCCCCAGATCTGCAGGGAATCTATGCTGCGCTTCTCTGCTTTCTGCAGACACTCACCCAAGTAGAACTCTTCATCTCTTCCACAGACAACTACCCCCTGTTTAAGTCGAAAATGTTAAATTTTGACACATTAGTCCAGAGCACTTGCTGCCATTGTTCAGCACCCTTCTGAGGAACAGCTTTTAAGCAGCAACTCTTCCATGATCCCCACTTCTGCCAAGAAAAGTCTCCAGACTGTTGAAGGGTGCACTTGGATTTCAGTGGTTTCTGTCAGCTCAGAGCTGATAGCAAAACTGGACCGTCTGATTTAGCAGGGATGTCAGTTTGCTGTACCCGTACTGTATCTCTCATCTGCTGCGCTCAGTTTTCATGGCCATTCACTGTTTCTGGTCACCAACCTTGCCCAAGCTCCTCTGAAGAAGTTTATTAGTGCTTCTTCAGAAGAGCTTGGACAGCACGTCTTGAAACTCCTGTATGCCGCAAGATTTCTGCTTGGGAGAGACCTCGCAGGTGCAGGATGACTTACAACTATGCTCAGTCTTGCCTTGGTGTAGGAATTGATGATGCCAAACTCCCACATTTTGACTTGGTTGTTTCCCAGTTTGATTCCTTCTACAATCGTTTCTGTTCAGTTAATCAGTTTAGATCATTCAACTTATTATGTCATTGATCATTAGCACCAGTTTATCTTTGTTTAATTGTGCACTGGGTTATATACTGACAAAGCAATCAAGTTTTGATTTGAAAAGTGGTCTATTACTTAATGTGCTACTCTTTTTAACAAAATACAAATAAAAATGATTATGATTGTGAGGACACGCAGTCCCCTTTTATTGTCATTTAGTAATGCATGCATTAAGAAATGATAAAAATGTTTTTCCAGAATGATATCACAAAAACACATTACAAACCGACTTAAAAACGAACAAAAACCACATAATTATAACATATAGTTACAACAGTGCAAAGCAATACTGTAATTTGATAAGAACAGACCATGGCACAGTAAAAGTCTCAGAGTCTCTTGAAAGTCCCATCATCTCAGGCAGACGGTAAACCTCCAGCGCCGTCAACTTGCCGATGCAGCATCCTGGAAGCATCCGACCACAGTCTGACTCCGAGTCCGTCCGAAAAACTCCGAGCCTCCAACCACCTATCCGACACCGAGCACCTAGCAGCATCTCTGCTGAGCGTTTTGACCCGGGCCCCGGCAACAGGCGATACACAAAGCCGAGGATTTGAGGCCTTCGTCTCCAGAGATTGTCGATCGCACAGTAGCAGCAGCAGCGAAGTGGGCATTTCAGAAGTTTCTCCAAATGTTCCTCTGCGCTTCATAGCTGTCCCTATCAAATCCGGATTATGCACGGCACCCCTAGTTACACATATCGATATCATTCAGAATGGCCGCGCGCGCTGCGTCACGCCGCCATCTCCTCCTCCCTCCTAAATCTCTATAACATTAAATGTTTTGAGAAATGATTGTTTGGAAATCTAAAATTTGCTCTTTTCTGAGACTAATGCAAAAGTCAAAAAATAAAATTCTAAAACAAACCACTATAAAAAGAATTCTAAGGTGCACAGTACTGTATTTCTCACAATTGGTTTCTGAATTAACGAATTCTTCCCCTCCCACCACCCTGAACGTATTGGGACTTTTTTTATACTAAACTCAGGAGTTAAGCAACAGGATTTTTGATGAGTAAGAATATCAGAAAACTGTGGAGCTAAGGTGCGCATAAGGCAAAAACGGTGGAACAGGTTTGGTATGCTGAATGAGTTGCTGCATTCCTGTGTCTCAGTGCAGTAACTTTGTGGAATTAAATGACAGTAATAATAGATTCCCACTCACTTATATGTGCTATTCTCAATTTCTAGCTCTTCTTTTTTTGCTTCCAGCAGTTGTACCTTTTCCTGTAATCGTTTCTGCTTACTTTCATTCAATGTTTTCCTCTGTCAAAACAGAAGCAGAAAAGACAGAATTTCTAATGGCAAGTTAGATTGCAGTGAAGTAGAGTTTCAGTAAATTAAAGGATGAGACCTTCTTCTGAGCTACAGCTGCACGCTGCAGCCGCTCCTTGGCCTGGGAGTACTTCTCCTCCAGTTCTGCATTTCGACTCTGCAGCTTGTGCCTCTCTTCCAACCACTGAACACGCCTGCCATCCAGCAGCCTGTGCAAAACAGGAGACAGATCATCCAGCAGCCTGTGCAAAACAGGAGACAGATCATCCAGCAGCCTGTGCAAAACAGGAGACAGATCATCCAGCAGCCTGTGCAAAACAGGAGACAGATCATCCAGCAGCCTGTGCAAAACAGGAGACAGATCATCCAGCAGCCTGTGCAAAACAGGAGACAGATCATCCAGCAGCCTGTGCAAAACAGGAGACAGATCATCCAGCAGCCTTGGGGATTCTCAAGCAAACTTTGCAAAATGAATCTTTGAAGAACATCAACTGTACTAGAAAATTAATCTTATTGCTATCCTATCCTATCCTTGGTAGTAATATTAAAAACACAGGATCATTTAATATTTGAAATGCTTTATCTATGCACTAAGTTACTATGAGAATTAGAATGAGGAGGTAATATGGTCAGGAAGTAACAAAGCTAACAAGAATTAAGAGATTAAGGGAGCTAGGGTTTTACTCTTTGGAGAGAAGGAGGATGAGAGGAGACATGATAGAGGTGTACAAGGTAATAAGAGGAATAAATAGAGTGGATGGCCAGCACCTCTTCCCCAGGGCACCACTGCTCAATACAAGAGGACATGGCTTTCAGGTAAGGGGTGGGAAGTTCAAGGGGGATATTAGAGGAAGGTTTTTTACTCAGAGTGGTTGGTGCATGGAATGCACTGCCTGAGTCAGTGGTGGAGGCAGATACACTAGTGAAGTTTAAGAGACTAGTGGACAGGTATATGGAGGAATTTAAGGTGGGGGCTTATATGGGAGGCAGGGTTTGAGGGTTGGCACAACATTGTGGGCCGAAGGGCCTGTACTGCACTGTACTATTCTATGTTCTATGTAAGAATGATCCTGCAAATTAAAGGGTTAACATACAAGGAGTGTTTGATGAGCCTATATTCACTGGAGTTAGAAGAGTAAGGGGGATCGCAATGAAATCGACCAAATATGGAAAGGCCTACTGGATGTGGAGTGGATGTTTCCCACAGTGGGTGAATCTAGAACCAGAGGGCATAGCCTGAGAATACAAGGACGTCCCTTTAGAATAGAGATGAGGAATTTCTTTAGCCAGAGCTTGGTGAATCTGTGGAATTCATATCCACAGACAGATGTGGAGGCCAAATATTGGGTACATTTACAGTTGACATTGATATTTTCTTGATTAGTAAGTTACGGGGAGAAGCAAGAGGATAAGGTTGAGAGGAATAATAAGTCTGCCTTGATGGAATGGTGGATCAGATTCACTGGGCCGAATAGCTTAATTCTGCTCCTGTATCTTCTTGTCTATTCTGTCTACAGTAATATTGAAAAGAATTAGAAGATATACAATAATTAAGATGCAGTCCTACTCCTATTGGCAAATATTAATCCTTTCAATATGGATCTGAAGAGGACAGAATAATTTAGAAATCACAATAATTAAACAGCCCTAATCAAACTTAATGTGATGTGGGACAATAATTGAGTGAATGATAGTACTAAAGTAATTATTTTCTGTTTTCAGCCAGAACAAGATTTCTGGCATGAACTAAGATTACCCAGATTCTTGAGTTCCACATTTACTACAAAGAAATGGGGAAATGATCAAGCAGAACAGCTAAAATCCTGCTACTAAAATTATTCTAATTGAAAAAGAGGTAATTACTTCTCAGCTTCCTGCTGTGCCCGTTCCACTTTGCTTCTTCCATCTCGTACTTCCTCCTTTAAGCGATCAAGCGTTTCTCGTAGCTTCCTATTGTTCTCCAGTAAATCGTTTTCTGACTGTGACACAGTGTTAAACTGGATCTGTAGTTCATTGATTTGCTTCGGTTGGGTGTTTGGGGGTGGTGGCAGGAAAGCAAGATCAAAATATGGAAAAGGAAAATCAAAATTTAGTTCCCATTGAAAGTCAGGTTTCTTTTAATGTGCATCTTGCCAATTCGTACAAGGAGCTTGAAGTTCAATTTCTTTATCTTACAATCATTGGAGTTTTTAAACCAACATAAGCAACATAAATAATTCTCAACATAAAGTTTACAATCTAGGTTGAAAAGTGCCATGAAATAAGCATTATTGTAACTGAAAAATAAACAATTGTTCAAAATAGTTTAAATGCTCTGAGAATTTTATATTATAGTAGCTTAAAAGTAGTTTATTGTTCATAGTTTATATCAGCTTTTCCATAATTTCTACAGAGAATGGAAATGTGCAAGATATTTTAAAAATAGAATCACAAAGGAATTTTTGGGGACAAATAGAATTTGGAGACATTCAGAGGAATTTAGTTTGCTGCAATAGTATAGATGCATTGTAGTGCAATGCTCTATTAGAGCTCTCTGATTACAAGAGAATGCTTTCAGAAAACAGGTAATAAGGTACCTGTATTAGTTCACCACTGTCATTCTTTTCTTTCTCAAGTTCATTGATCCGATGTATGTGTTGTTGAAGTTTCGACCTGAAGCATGAAGTGATAGCAAACAGGCACCAAAATTTACAATCTGCTGGTCCTTTCTATACAAGTCCAGTAAACAAAAACAGTGAATCATGTTGCTGAAGTTTACCCCTGCCTGTCTCTTCACTTCTCTAGAACCATCTACCTCTGAACTTCTCATTCTGTTCCACCATTCCTAACTCAGTTTTAATTTTTTTTTCCAAATTTGGCAATCCACGTCCCATGCCAAGTCTCTCTCTCAGCAAACTGCTTTCATCCCTCAGCTTCTCCAACATATATTTTCTCATCTTTAGAATTCAGCTTCTATTTCATTTTATTGCACTCTTTCCAAAGGTTACTAACACCCTCAGTCAGTCCCTCCATACAAATTTGCCTATGATTTGACACTGCTATCTCATGAGAACATAAGAACTATTTCTCTGTTACAATTACAAATAAGGCCTTCTCAATAATTTCCTTGTATTTCTTCCCCCACACAAGTTCTATGCCTGCTTTTCCTTCTGTGACTGTACTTGAAGGAAGTTCTCTACCCCAAGTCACTCACAACACCATTTGCAAATTCCCAGTTCTCCAACGAATGCTATTCTAGTACAAAGAGCATTTTTAGGCTGGGTCAAAAATGGGTGTTTAATGATAAACATTTAATATAGGGAAGATTAGTGATTATTCAGCCTTGACATTTTCCCCCAACAATTTAAAAAATTGTCATCTGTTATAAAATGCACAACGCATTTTCAGACATCTGTGAGACCTGTGGAAAATAAAAATTAAGATGTATTTCAAACTTTGGTGCTCCAGTTCAAACCTGAGATTCAAGATCTCCCTCTTGGATGCCTCCTCTTCTAACTGCACAGCATGTATTTTCTCTCCCAGATGTTCCTTTTCAGCCTGCCGTGTTATATCCTGTTCAGCCTTCAGTCTCTCCAGGTCAGCAACTTTATTTTCCAGTTCCAATCTTTGAATAAATAAGTATTTCCATTATTACTTTTCAATAAGCAAAAACTTACAAGACTACCAGTGTTCAAGTAAAAACCTCATGGATGAAATTTGACATAGGTGAGAAAAAAAATAAACAATATCACTTTGTTCCATTGACACTGGATTCCACTGATCTCAATGAAAGTAATGGGCATAAGAAGTAATGCAAGCAGCAAATGCAATTACATCACATTACATTGGTGGACACCTTAAAGTAAGTTCATCCTTTCTCTCTTTCTTTAGGGTGATGACTAGTGAAGATTGTTTAGAAAAGGTAGCTCAATGTGATTTAAAAAAAAATTCTGTTGAAGAAATAATAAGATGCATTTGTAGAGTATCACAAGGTGTCTCCAACGGGTGACTTTAAAACTGTGGTTACTTTCATTGAAAAGGCAAACTTGGTTATACATACAAATGACCACAATATCCTTTTTTGTTGGCTGGAGCACCATGGTCTATGTTCAAAATCTCAAAAATAAAAATCTACTTTTAGTAATGCTGCATTACCTCAGTACTATATTTCAAGCCACCATCAAGTTCACTACCTTTTGGTTCTATTCTGGAGTCAAGAAAGCTCACCAATGCCTCTACTTTATGAGAAGGCCAAAGAGAGATGGATGAAGAGTTTCCTAATAGTGGAATGTGAACTCATGGTTGGTTTCATTAGTTCTCACCAATTAAAATATTGAGCAAGATTGAAATTGACAAGGAGATTTTTTCTGCAGTGACTTGGTCTCTGGCATTGTGGCTCAGAAGGGAAGGGGACAGAGGAGGAATGCACTGCTGATAAGAGATACCATCATTAGAGAAGTAGATAGGAGAGTCTGGACTCAATAGCGAGACCCAGATGGTATATTGCCTTGGTAGGAACCAGTGTCAGGGACGTTTCAGATTGTGTCCATGGTATCCTTAAGGGGGAGGGTGGACATCTTGGTACATATTGGTACCAATGACATAGGAAGGAAAAGACAGGAGGTCCTAAAGAGAGAATTAAGAGAGCTAGCTAGAAAGCTGAAAAGCAGGACCTCCAGGGTAATAATCTTTGGTTTGTTGCTTGTGCCACACATCAGTGAGGACAAGAATAGGATGATTCGCAGATTTCATTTTTTAAACCAGCAGAGCTCCTCCTCCTAATCTGACTACCTGCCTGTCCTTTTAACAGATTGTGTATTCTTGGATATTAAGCTCCCAACTACAATCGTCTTTCAGCCATAAATCTGTGATACTCACAATGTCTAACAGCGCCACAAGATCATCTACTATTGTTCATATACTGTGTGCATTCCAATATAACAACTTCAGTCCTGTATTTGTGACCCTTTTACACTGCAATCCATCCCACTCACTGCAGCTTTGCCCTGTCACCTACCTGTCCTCCTTGACCGGCTCACTATACACTAACTCTGCTTGTCAACCAACATCCCTACCCTCAGGCCTATCACTCCGGTTCCCATACCCCTACCAAATTAGTTTAAACCCTCTCCAAAAGCTCCAGCAAACCTGCCCACAAGGACATTGGTCCCCTTTGGGTTCAGGTGTAGCCTGTCACTTTTGTACAAGTCATACCTTCCCCAGAAGAGATTTCAATGATCCATAAATCTGAAACCCAGCTCCCTGCACCAATTCCTCAGCCATACATTCAAATCATGTCTTTAGAAAGAGGTGACATAGAATTGGAAGATGTAGTATCCTTATGGGTGGAGTTAAAGAAATGCAAGGGCAAGAAGACCCGGATAGGAGTTATTTATAGGTTTCCAAACAGTAGCCAGGATGTGGTCTACAAGTTACAGCAGGAGATAGAAAGAGCATGTCAAAAAGGCAATGTTACATTAGTCATGGGTGATTTAAACATGCCTATAAATTGGGAAAGTCAAGTTGATGCTGGATCCAAAGAGAGAATTTGTGGGACGTCTCCAAGATGGCTTTTTGGAGCACCTTGTGGTTAAGCCCACTAGGGACATCAGCAATTCTGAACTGGGTGTTGTGAAATGAACAGGATATGATTAAGGAACTTAAGGTAATGGAGCTCTTAGGAAACAGCGATCATAATATTACAGAATTTACCCTGCAATTTGAGAGGGAGAAGCTAAAGTCAGGTGTATCAGAATTACAGTGGAGTAAAGGGAATTACAGAGGCAAGAGAGGAGCTGGCCAAAGTAGATTGGAAGGGGACACTAGTAGGGATGATGGCAGACCAGCAAAGGTGGAGTTTCTGGAAGCAATTCAGAAGGCATGGGATGGATATATCCCAAAGAAGAGGAAGTACCCTCAAGGCAGGATAGCACAACTATGACTGGCAAAGGAAGACAAGGCCAACATAAAAGCAAAAGAGAGGGTCTATAATAGAGCAAGAATTAGTGGGGAGTCACAGGACTGGGAAAACTTTAACGAACAACAGAAGGAAACAAAAAAAAAACACCATGTATATAAAAAAATTAAAAGAGAGGCAATCGTAGAATGACGTTGGAGAGATAGTAATGGGGTACAAAAAAAATGGCAGATGAACTGAATAAATATTTTGCACCAGTCTTCACTGTGGAAGATACTAGTACTGGGCCAGAAGTTCGAGAGTGTCAAGGGGCAGAAGTGAATGTAGATGCTGTTACTAGGGAGATGGTGCTTAGGAAACAAAGGTCTTAAGGTAGATAAGTAACCTGGAATTGATGGACTACATCCCAGGGTTCTAAAAGATAAAAGTAGCTGAAGAGATTGTGAAGGCATTAGTAATGATCCTTCAAGAATCATTAGATTCTGATATGGTTCTGGAAGATTGAAAAATTGCATATGTTACTCCACTCTTCAAGAAGGGAGGGAGGCAGGAGAAAGGAAATTATAAGCCAGTTAGCCCAACCTCAGTGGTTGGGAAGATGTTGGAGTTGAATGTTAGGATGTGGTTTTGGGATACTTGGAGGCACATAACAAAATAGGCATGGTTTCTTTATGGGAAAACAGTCCGGCAGATCTGTTGGAATTCTTTGAAGAAATAACAAGCAGGATAGACAAAGGAGAACTGGTGGATGTTGTGTACTTGGATTTTCAGAAGGCCTTGTACAACATACCACACATGAGGCTGCTTCACATGTTAAGAGCCCAGGGAACCACAGGAAAGATATTAGTATGGTTAAAGCGCTGACTGATTGGCAGGAGGCAAACAGCAGAAATAAAGGGATCCTTTCTGGATTGGTTGCCAGTAACTAGTGGTGTTCCACAGGGTCTGTGTTGGGACCGCTTCTTTTTAGGTTGGAGATTTGGATGATGAAACTGATGGCTTCTTGGCCAAGTTTGAGGACGATATGAACATAGCTGGAGGGGCAGGTAGTGTTGAGGAAGCAGAGAAGCTGCAGAAGGACTCTGACAGATTTGGAGAATGGACAAAAATGTGGAAGATAGACCACTGTGTCAGGAAGTGCATGGTCATGCACTTGGGGAGAAGCATAGACTACTTTCTAAATGAGAATCCAAGATTTGGGAGTGCTCATGCAAGATTCTCTAAAGGTTAATTTGCAGGTTGAATCAGTGGTGAAAAAGTCAAATGTAATGTTGTCATTCATTTCAAGAGGACTAGAACATAAAAGCAAGTATGCAATGCTGAGTCTGTATAAGGCACTGGTGAGGCATCACTTGCATTGTGAACAGTTTTGGGCCCCTTATTTAAGAAAGGATGCACTGACATTGGAGAAGGTTCAGAGGTGGTTCCAGGAATGAAAGAGTTATCAAATGAGCAGTGATTGAAGGCTCTGGGCCTGTACTTGATGGAATTTAGAAGAATGGGGGGGGGGGGCAGGAATCTGATTGAAACTTATTGAGTGTTGAAAGACCTAGATAGAGAGGATGTGAAGAGGATGTTTCCTTTGGTGGGGGAGTCTAGGACCAGAGGATACAGTCTCAAAATAGAGGGGCGTCCATTTAGAACAAAGATGAGGAGAAATTTCTTTAACCAGAGGATGGTGAATCTGTGGAATTCATTGCCACAGGCAGCTGTGGTGGCCAGGTCACTGGATGCATTTAAGGCAGAAGCTGATAGGTTCTTGATTAGTCAGGGTGTCAAAGGTTATGGGGTTGAGAGGGAAATGGATCAGCCGTGATGAGATAGCTGAGCAGACTCAAAGGGCCGAATGGCCCAATTCTGTTCCTATGTCTTATGATCTCTTGTCTTAAAAGCAGTAACTACCCCACAAGCTGTCACAAGCTGATCAACACCTCTGCCCATTAACATTAAATACTGTTTTTATATGCCTGCTACTACCTAGAAGAGTGACTCACATTGTCACTTTATTGTTTCCTGTCAGAGTCAACAGAGGTCCTGATGCAGGTTTCAACCTGAAACATTAACAATTTCTTTCCTTCTTCCAATTTGCACAACCTGCTGAGTTCCTCCAACAGACTAACTCGCTGAAGAAATTCTAGAGTCGTCATGAACCTCTTGTGTAACCTCTCTGGTGCTATCGCATTCTTTCACACTGATATCCCGATCAACATAATGTGGTCCAGCTGTGTTCTAATTAGCATTGTTTCTAATTATGGTCTAACGAGTGGTCACATATCAGCTAACTGGAGCTTAACTAGTACTGTATATATTATATTTCTTTCATTACCCACCTGTTATATCGTATACTATGTATTCTCTTGCCTTGTTTACCTTGTCCAAAGTTACTTCCCTGCGAATCATAGAACATAGAACATAGAACAGCAACAGGCCAATTGGCTCACATTGTTGTGGCAAATCAGCTAAAAAGCAAATCAAAAACAGCCAAACACTAATCCCTCCTACCTACACCATGTCCATATCTCTCCATCTTCCTTACATCCATGTGCCTTCCAAACTTCTCTTAAAAGCCTCTACGGTATTTTCCTCTACCACCATACCAGGCAACCCATTCCAGGCATCCACAACTCCAAGTAAAAAAAAACTTACCCCTCATATCCCCTTGAACGCACCGCACCCCCTCTCACTTCCAATGCATGCCCTCTGGGGTATTAGACATTTCAATCCTGGGAAACAGATAATATCTGTCCATTCTATCTATGTCTCTAATAATCTTGTAAACCTCTATTAGATCTCCCCTCAGCCTCCGGCACTCACAGTACAAAAAAAAAACAGGTTTGTTCTTATTCAGCTTCTTGTGATAACACATGCCCTCTAAGCCAGGCAGCATCCTGGTAAACCTCTTCTGCACCCTCTGTTAAGTCTCAACATCCTTCCCATAGCGGGGTGACCAGGAAAGTTACATAAGACTAACTACTGTAGGACAAGACAATATTATTTATAAACACAGATTTGACAAAGACGACAAAGTTGATGGAAAAAATGGGGCTAGATTTCAGTGGTATCTAATGTATAAGGGTAGAAAGAATTGATAGGCAATACTGTACTTAATTTTTTTTTCTTCTAAAAGTTTCTAGAAGAATACACACTTTTCATCTTGTAGTGCTGAAAGTTTCTGGAAATCATCTTCTTTAGCTGCCTGAACTTTCCGGATTAGCTCTCTTTCTTTTTCTGCCATAAGTTCTTTGTGCCTTTCAATGTTGGCCCTCAGAATTTCATTATCTGACTGCAAACCTATTGGTCAAAAAAAAATACAAATGAATTTCACTTTAGTTTACTTTTTGATACAGCACAGTAACAGGTCACTCTGGTCCAACAAACCCATGCCGTCCAATTACACCCATTGACCTATTGACTCATATACAGGTCGACCTTCACTAATCCGGCACCATTGGGACCTGAGGAGCGCTGGATTAGTGAAAATGCCGAATTACAGAAGGATCATATTAAGCATAATCAGTGCTGGATTATCAAAGGAACCAGATTACAGGTAGTCGGATTAGTGAAGGTCGACCTGTATATTTGGAATGTGGGAGGAAACCCACACAGTCATGGCGAGAACGTACAAACTCCTTACAAACAGCCACAGAACTGAAATTGGATTGCTGGTGCTGTAATGGCAGTATAGTAATCACTACGCTATTGTAAACATCATTCACAAGTTCAGCAGTCAATTAGAAGAGCAGCTTAGAAAAGACGTGAAAAGCCACATAGAGGACAACAATTTATCCAAATAGCTGAATAAGCAGATTCAACTCCATGCCTTTCAATTTTAGCCTACAGTCACATTTCTCTGAACCTTCTTTGCACTTTCATGAAGAACTAAGTGATACAAGTCAAAATCCAAATAGCTTTGAAAATGGCACAACAGATAGGGTCGTAAAGAGAGATTTTTTGCACATTTGCCTTCATAAATCTAAGTACTGAGTACAGGAGTTGGGATGCTATGTTGGAGCTGTACAAGATGGTGGCGAGGCCTAATTTGGAGTATCGTGTGCAGTTCTGGTCACCTATCCACAGGAAGGATATCAATAAGTTTGAAAAAGTACAGAGAAAATTTACAATCATGTTGCCAGGACCTGAGGACCTGAGTTATAGGTAAAGACTGAATACATTAGGACTTCATTCCCTGGAGCGTTGGGACAATGAGGGAGATTTGATAGACCTGTACGAAATTACAAAGAGATAAAAATGGGGTAAATGCAAGCAGGTTTTTTTTCCACTAAGGTTGAGTGAGACTAGAACTAGAGGTCATAGGTGAAAGGTGAAATATTTAAGGGGAGCTTATTTAATTTGAGGGTGATGGGAGTGTGGACCCAGCTGCAACCAGTCCTGATGAAGGGTCTCAGACCAAAACGTTGACGCTTACTCTTTTCCACAGATGCTGCTTGGCCTGTTGAGTCCTTCAGCATTTTGAGAGTCTTGCTTTGCCAGCACAAGTGGTGGATGTGGGTTCGATTTCAGCTTTTAAGTAGTTTGGGTAAGTACATGGATGGGAGAGGTATGGAGGGCTAAGGTCTAGCTGCAGGTAGATGGCATTGGGCAGAATAACAGCTTGGCATGGACTAGATGAGCCAAAGGGCCTGATTTTGTGCTGTAGTGCTCTATAAAAAAATGACTAAAAGGAAGTCCATAGCAATATATCAAACAGAATTCAGCAAGGATACCTACCATCAAATTGGCTTTGCATGTTATCCCTTTCCCTTTCAATTTCTCCTTTGGCTTTTGCTGCTTCTAGTTTGATGTTTGTAACTTCCAGCTTATGGGAATGTTTGCATTCTTCCAGCTGTAACGATAAGAAAATAATTTAGGGTTACCATCCTCCCTTTTTAAACTATCGCTTTATAATCCATTGATCAGATAGGATGCAAATCATTCAGTATTAGCAAAACAACCAAACTGCAATTTAGTAGAGCAAATGTAGGTCAGTTATAATCCACAGTACATGGTGGAACTAAGACTTGCAAATACCAAACATACAACTTAACTGGCTTGCATCTTTTCATGGCAGGATTGGTTTCAATACTATTCTGACCTTTGCAATGCAACAGCAAGAAAACAGGCATAAGGCAGTTGTCACATCATAAATTAGTGATACTGGAGCAGAGAGAGAAATCTGAAGAACAAAGGGAATTGCAATTTCTATTAACTTGCTTTACTATAACTCTTTTTAAAAACATACATCAAAATTTAGTCCCCTGGAGATTAAGTACACCACACAGATCAATTCTTCGAGCTTTTAACTCATACAAAACAGTTGTGGAACTTCCTATGGAATACAAATGGATGCAACATAGAAGAGGCAAATAGACTCTTGGCAATGTTTGATCTGAAGCATTTATTTCTAGCCAATCCCATTAATGTACAAGAAAAGTAAGAGTGATCTTTATTATCTTCAAAATATTTAAAAGTAACTTAGCACAACTATTTAAATACTCCAGGGAATCTAGTGCAGGCATCCTTTCTTTGACTCACTTTGATAGACAAAGCATTAACCTCTCGCTCAGATTTGTGCAACTTGCTGGTCAACTGGGTGTTCTGTTCAAGGAGCTGCTGCAGTTCCTTCTCCAGGCGCTCCACATGCAGTTTAAGTGATTGCTTCTCCGCCTGTGAACAAGAAAAGAGCCTCAAATTGTACATGGTAACAACTTACATAGAGCTTTCGCTCAACATCCAGCAAACAGTACTTAATGTAGATCAGCTCCTTCTTGCACATTAACTGAATGCTCCACTCTACTTTTGCCAGCATAAGTTTTTCAATAGCACGTCAGAACTACATTTCATAATTGAAGTTCTTTTTATGTCCCAAAGCTTTAGCTATGACTGAAGACAAAATAATAGATGAGAATTTTGGCAAGAGTCAACTATTTTTCACATAATGGTGAATCTAGATATTAAAGGAGCAGCTACAAGCAATGAAGGCTTATCTTCATGGGTTTTTGGATCCATCTTACTTTGTCCCTGAACTAGGCAAAAATCCCATTTAAATCTAAGTGCATATTCATCCCTGAATCTAATTATCCTATTGCTTTAGGATTCTTTGCAGACTACGACTACGTCCACACCAGACCAGATAAATCCGTAACCGAAGCTTTTTCTCTTCGTTTTGACCCTCCATCCACACTGAAACGGTGTTTTCCTCCCCCGAAAATGGAGCTTTTCAAAAACGCTCTCCAGAATGTTTAAATCTGAAAACGCCTAATGGCTGGTGTAGTGTGTACAGGGTAACCGGCTCTTTTTAAAGACGTCGTGACGTGCCGGAACAGATGGTGGTGGCAACGCGGCGTTTCATTGTTTTCTTGAACGCAACCTCCAACACCACAGCAACAATGGCGGACAGCTTCATGCGTGTGTTGTTTATTGTCTAGGTTAATTTCAACCCCCCACACAACCTGGCAATTTCAAAACAGACGGCAACGAGACTGAAGCCAGAAGGGTTAGAAATGTACTCACCAAGTACTTTGACCCCATAACTTACTGAATACTGAATAAATAAGTATACTCACTTTGCCCTGTTTTCTGTCCTTACTTGTATGAAGGTGGTTTACCTATTTATGCAAGTACTTCTCTGACAATAGATGTGTAACAGCCTAATGTAACATTGTACGGAAATACAAGATAACACTGATGCAGACATGTTTTATACATTTAACAAGGTGCTTTATTAATGTATTGCTTGTGCAAACATTCAATAGATGCAATTGTCAGTACTTTCAAAATTTCATTTTTAAGTAGTAGCTTATGGTTGGCATAGATGTGAAAATGTTAAGGCCAAAAAAGGAAAATCGTAAGTTTCACTTTTACTCAGGTAAAAATAAAATCACTTTTGCCCAGTAACTTGTTTTATTACACATGTTAAATACAGCAAAATAATACAGAAAGACATAGCAAAAATAAAGGCAAACAACTGAGGTAACAGCAAATTTCACTTTTGCCCAGTAACAAGCCTTATTGCATTTAGTTGTAGCTGTCGTCCCTTTCATCGGTGAAGAGACTATGGATATAGGAGATGTTTCCAGGGTGACCCCTCTGTGGGAGTGGGGCCAAAGTACTGGGGGGGGGGGAGAGGAGCCATCATATTCCTCATCATTACAAATTCTTCTGCAACAGAGTTAGTCAGTTTTTCATTATTCGTCATCAGCCAGGTCATACTGTCTGTGAACTCCCTGTCGGTTGCCTCCGTACGCTCCAGTATTTGTTTTTTTTTAGTTTTAAGTCCTCCTGCGCGAGAGTCAACAGCTGACCGTCGTTTGGCAATTTCCTTTTAAGGTTTTCTAGTCTGTAACTGGACAAACGTGCACCAAGTCTTTCACGGCGAGATTCCACACCAAACATGTCGCAGCCATCACCTGTTGCTTGGTCCAAACTGTCAGAGTTGGGCGTACTCGTCGAACCCGGTGAATTCTGTAGGTGTGTCCTGCGCATGCCCAGTAGGAGGAGATTTGCCCAAATACCCGTTTCAAAAATGCCTGGTGTGGACGCCTATCGTTTTTATGCAAAACTAGTGTTTTCAAAATTATCCAGTCTAGTGTGGACATTGCCTAAGTTGTACCATTAACTGTGATTCCAAACCACAAGAAAGTGTCATACTGAAAGGTTAATCTGTGCAAAGAATGGGAACAGACCCAAGGCACGCAACTTAGCGTGTTTCTTTTGTCATTCATAAGCTCAAAGACAAACCTCCATATTCAAACAAGCATGGATCATTGAATTAGCTAAGGGCAGCAAGGCCTCATATAAACGGGCAGATGGCTCAGTTATAAATGGATGCATGATATGTAGCTACCTTATTGCTAGTTTCAGGAAAAACTTACAAATACTAATAGAGAAACTATTACTGCACAAGGACTGCAACCTTTTTTCCTCTAATGATTGATGTATTGAACATTTAGCAGTACGATAAACATACAGAAGTGACATGCCTACGATGGAATCAGAAGTATCCAAAGTAACAAACAGGTCTCTGTACAGTAGTTCAGAACAAGAATTTGTTAAGTCATTCATAGTGTCTTTCACTACTGAATTTCAAACAGTTTTTGTAATTTCTTCTGATGATTCCGTGGAAACATGTACATATTTTAAGGTCCTAATGTGTAACACAAGGATGAATGCAAAGAGGTTCACACCATCTGCTGAGAGCCAGATCAGAGGTATTCAAGTCTGGAGATTAAGAACGCTGCAACGGATGCAGCTATGATCTCTGGAAAGCAATCTCTCGGGCGAAGTGGAGAATCCAGAATAGACCGGAATCAATGAGGGATGCTCGACAACTATGGCAGGGTTTGAATGCCATAATCTCCTACAAAGTTAATCCACTTGCAACATAGAGGACAGCAGAGTTTCACTTCCAGATGAACTCCATGCATTCTATGCTCACTTTGACCACCAATACATGGAGGAACCATCACGCACCCCAAAGTCTCCCGATGATCCTTTGATCTCGGTGTCTGAAGATGATGTACAGGCTGCCTTCAAGAGAGTGAATCCAAGGAAAGCATCCAGTCTGGCTGGAGTAACTGGCCGAGTACTAAAGACCTGTGCTGACCAAATGACTGTTGTATTCACGGACACCCTCAACCATTTGCTCGGGCAATGCATGGTACCCACCTGCTTCAACCAGGCTTCAATTGTACTGGTGCCCAAGAACAGTGTGGTAACTTGTCTAAATGACTATCGCCCAGTGGCACAAATCCTCAAAGATGAAGTGATTTGAGAGGTTGGTGTTGAAGCAGATCAGCTCCTGTCTGAGTGGTGACTTGGATCCACTCCAATTCACCCACCGAAGCAACAGGTCTACTAGCAGATACAATCTCATTGACTCTTCACACAACTCGGGAACATCTGGACAGCAAAGGTGAACACATCAGGATGCTCTTTATCGATTACAGCTCAGCATTTAATACCATCGTCCCCTCAAAACTAGCTAGTAAACTTCAAGACTTGGGCCTCAGTACCTCCTTGTGCAATTGGATCCTGGATTTCCTCATCTGTAGACCCCAGTCAGTTTAGATTGGTAAAAACATCTCCTCCACAATCTCCATCAGCACAGGAGCACCACGGGGATGAGTACTTAGCCCCCTGCTCTACTCACTTTACACCTATGACTGTGTGGCTAAGCACAGCTCCAACAACATATACAAGTTTTCTCTTGACACCACTGTTGTGGGCTGTATCAAAGGGGGTAATGAATCAGCATACAGGAGGGAGATTGGAAACCTAGCTGAGTAATGTAATAACAACAACCGCTCACTCAATGTCAATGACCAAGGAACTGGTTGTAGACTTCAGGAGAGGACAACCAGAGGTCCGTGAGTCACTACTTCCTCAGAAGTCTGCAGAGTTTTGGCATGCCAAACTTGTATAGATGGGTGGTGGAAAGTGTGCTGACTGGCTGCATCATGGCCTGGAATGGGAACACCAATGCCCTTGAGTGGAAAATCCTACAAAAGGTAGTGGACTTGGCCCAGTGCCTCACAGGTAAAGCCCTCCCAACCATTGAGGATATCTACACGAAACATTGCTGTAGGAAAGCAGCATCCATCAAAGATCCTCACCACCCAGGCCATGCTCTTTCTCGCTGCTATCATCAGGTAGAAGGTACAGATGCCTCAGGACTCGCACCACCAGGTTCAAGAACAGTTATTACTCCTCAACCATCTGGCTCTTCAACAAAAGGGCCTCATTTACACTCGTTTCCGGACTCAGCTATATTGTTATTTCATGCTCATTATTTATTGCTATTTATTTATATCTGCATTTGCATAGTTTGTTTACAGTTTATAGTTCCTGATGTTTAGTATTCACAGTAACTGTTCTATAGATTTGCTAAGCATGTCCACACAAAAAGAATCTCAGGGTTGTATGTGGTGACATGCATGTGGTCTGATAACAAATTTTACTTTGAACTTTATACCTTAATCTAAAGAGTTAAGGACCTTCTGAGTTATAATCATCTCAAGAATAGCAAACAGTAGTCCTGCAATATTAGCCTTTGACTTCTGTTACCAAAGCAAGAGACTATTTCCTGGAACCTTAGCCATGTGATCCTTTGGTGTTTACTGTTGTATGAAGTCAGATTTGAATGAACTGCAGATTTGGTCACGTGTGCTTCTGTATAACAATGGAAACAAGCTTACCTCCAAAGATTTCATAGAACTTTGGAATTCAGCCAACTGTCTCACTTGAATTCTCTGCACATTCTCAGCTTGAGCACCAGAATCTTCTCTCTGAGCACGAATCTCTGCAACCTCGGCCTCAAGGCACTTGACTTTCTGGCAGAGTTGGACCTTTTCCCTCAAGAGTGCTTCAATACGTTTACTATCTCTAGTGGGATCAGTACTCATTATCTGGTCACGCAGAGTTTCTCTGTCAGCTTTCAACCTAGCAACCTACCACAAGAAAGAACAGACCAAGGCAATGCGTTAATGTATGTTTAAAGCCTCGGTCATGCAGTATTATAGAAATAACTGTGATAAACAAAGAAAGGAAGTCAAACATTTAGGAATGCATTACATTTTTGAAAAGCTGTAAAGTGGCACATACCTACTCTGAGAACAGCCATCTCTAACTTAACTGGGATGTGTATGGGGAATGGGGTCAGGTAAATGCTCCTAGCAATTTAAGTACTGTACGCTAAAGAGGTTACACAGTTGCATTATTTTAAATTTAATGGACATGAGCAAGACTTCTCAGTCCCTGAGAAACAGGCAGCAAAAGGAAGGAAATTAAGTCACTTTCCAGCACTGTTTCTGGGGTATGAAGAGCAATAATGGTGACCCACATTCAAAAACTCAGAAGGAAAAAGATTAAACAAGGCCCTGCCATTAAATTTGTAGAACTCAATATTCCCCACTTTACCCAGTCCCAATTTGCATAAATATTATGATGAATGTACCACAAATGGAAAGTTCTCCTGTTTCCCTCCTATTTTATAAAACCCTAGTTAGGTCACATCTTGAAGTACTGCTGTCAGATCTGGTCGGTCTATCATAGAAGGATGTCAAGGCTCTGGAGAGGGTGCAGAAAAGGTTTACCAGGATGCTGCCTGGATTAGAGAGCATATGCTGTAAGGAAAGGTTGGAGAAACTTTGGCTGTTTTCTCTGGGGTGGCAGAAGCTAGGGGAGATCTGATAAGATTATGAGAGGCATAGATAGACAACCAACATCTTTTTCCCCGGGCTGAAATGTCCAACACCAGAGGGCATGCATTTAAGATGAGAGGGTAAATTCAACTATGATGTGTGGGCAATCCTTTTTTTTTTAAACTCTAGAATGCGCTGTCTGCGATGGTCGTGGAGGGAGACACGAAAGAGGAGTTCTAAAGGCTCTCAGATAGGCACATGAATGTGCAGGAACTGGAAAAATATGGGCATTGTATAGGCAAGAAGAGTTTAGGTGGTAATTTGCCTACTAATGTAATTAGTTTGGCACACAATTCTAAGCCAAAAGGCCTGTTCCTTTGTTGGAACTGTTTTACGGTCTATATTCCCTGCACTAGCAAATTTATAGAATGACAGAAGAATTTTCAGATGGAGAATTCCAAAACTACAAGAAATGCTATTCCCTACTACCTATGCAGAGCCATGTGTCCAAAAACTTTGCTCAATTTTTCATAACCTGGTTAAAAACCGAGGCTGACAAACTTAAGTGACCCAATTATCAACAAGCAACCAAGTTCCCAAATGCTAGTACTTCCATACATGCATATGGAAATTACATATGTGGAAGGAAGGAATTTTAAAACTCTGTACCTTTTTATTACCTACAAGACACTCACTTAAAGCTTCCCTATCAGACTAAGAACATCACAGCACAGGAACATCCCTAATGCACCAGTAAGGCTAACAATATCACCAAGGATGTCTGCCACCCTGGCTGCAACCTTTTTTCTCTCTTCTCATTCCCAGAGAAGATACGGGAGCTTGAAAGGCCATGTGGCTAGACTCAAGATAACTGTGAAAGTCAGTCAGTTTGTAAAGTATGTCTATATCCAGGGATGGAGACAGAGAGAGATCGAGAAAGAGCAGAGAGGTAGCCTTCCTGCTGATGCTGCCATATTCTTGAACCCTTAATTCTATCCCTTCTGTTATCAGCACTTCAGCAATTGATTTTGTACTTCTACACTTTGCACCATTCTGCTGTTTTGCACGAATCACTGTATTTATTCATTCATTACAGTGTATACTGTTTACCCTGTGAGCTATGTGAGCTTCAAGCAAGTAAGGACTTTCACTGCACCCTGATAATATGACAGTAAAGTAATCAGATGGTTTCCTTTTATGATATGGGCAACTGAATACTTCTGTCTTATCATGGCTGTGAATGGTTCAGTTTTGTTTTTGGCACATGCCTGGCTCGCTCTCACCATAGTTGAGTTTGGGAATATTCTTAAGAGTGTCCTGTTAATACAAGAGGAGAAGGTACTCCACTGGCTATTTAGCTCTGGTTATTGTAAGTTGTGCTTGCTGCTATTTTCTGCAGTCCAGTGTGGTTGCTGGAACTTTATAGTTAGCTGTGTCTAATGGCAAGTGAAGCATATGCTAATTAAGGTTACAGATTGCACTGGTATTTACAGACTTCTCGCTGCCTCAGTAAAGCAGCCAGCATAATCAGGAACAGGAACGGGTCAATAACTCTACTGGGTGTTTTTTTAATAGACCTCCCAATAGTAACAGGGACATCAAGGAGCAGATAGAGAGACAGATTCTGCAGAGGTGTAATAATATCAGGGTTGTCGTGGTGAGAGATTTTAATTTCCCAAATATTGATTGGCATCTCTAAAGAGAAGGGGTTCAGTTGGGGTGGAGTTTGTTAGGTGTGTTCAGGAAGGCTTCTTGACACAATATGTAGATAAGCCTACACGAGGAGAGACTGTGAACAACAGGAATTCTGCAGATGCTGGAAATTCAAGCAACACACATAAAAGTTGATGGTGAACGCAGCAGGCCAGGCAGCATCTCTAGGAAGAGGTACAGTCGACGTTTCAGGCCGAGACCCTTTGTCAGGAGAGACTGTACTTGATCTGCCATTGGAAAATGAACCTGGTCAGGTCTCTCAGTGGGAGAGCATTTTGGAGATAGTGATGTCAATTCTATCTCCTTTACCATAGCATTGGAGAGGGATAGGAACGGACAAGTTAGGAAAGCGTTTAATTGGAGAAAGGGGAACTACGAGGCTATCAGGCAGGAACTTGGAAGCATAAATTGGGAACAGATGTTCTCAGGGAAATGTACAGAAGAAATGTGGCAAATGTTCAGGGGATATTTGGGAGTTCTGCACAGATACGTTCCAATGAGACAGGGAAAGGATGGTAGGGTACAAGAACCGTGGTGTACAAAGGCTGTTGAAAATCTAGTCAAGAAGAAAAGAAAAGCTTACAAAAGGTTCAAAAAACCAGGTAATGATAGAGATCAAGAAGATTATAAGGCTAGCAGGAAGGAGCTTAAAAATGAAATTAGGAGAGCCAGAAGGAGCCATGAGAAGGCCTTGGCGGACAGGATTAAGGAAAACCCCAAGGCATTCAACAAGTATGTGAAGAGCAAGAGGATAAGATGTGAGAGAATAGGACTAATCAAGTGTGACAGTGGAAAAGTGTGTATGGAACCGGAGGAGATAGCAGAGGTACTTAATGAATACTTTGCTTCAGTATTAACTATGGAAAAGGATCTTGGCGATTGTTGGGATGACTTGCAGCAGACTGAAAAGCTTGAGCATATAGGTATTAAGAAAGAGAATGTGCTGGAGCTTTTGGAAAGCATCTTGCTAAGTTCAATAAGTCACCAGGGCCTGATGAGATGTACCCCAGGCTACTGTGGGAGGTGAGAGAAGAGATTGCTGAGCCTCTGGTGATGATCTTTGCATCATCAATGAGGACAGGAGGGGTTCTGGAGGATTGCAGATGTTGTTCCCTTATTCAAGAAAGGGAGTAGATATAGCCCAGGAAATTATAGACCAGTGAGTCCTACTTCAGTGGTTGGTAAGCTGTTGGAAAAGATCCTGTGAAGCAGGATTTATGAACATTTGGAGAGGCATAATATGATTAGGAATAGTCAGCATGGGTTTATCAAACGCAGGTCGTGCCTTACGAGCCTGATTGAGTTTTTTGAGGATGTGACTAAACACATTGATGGAGGTAGTGCAGTAGATGCAATGTATATGGATTTCAGCAAGGCATTTGATAAGGTACCCCATGCTAGGCTTATTGAGATAGTAAGGAGGCATGGCATACAAGGGGATATTGCTTTGTGGATCCAGAATTGGCTTGCTCACAGAAGGCAAAGAGTGTTTGTATACGGCTCATATTCTGCATGGAGGTCGGTGACCAGTGATGTGCCTCAGGGATCTGTTCTGGCATCCTACTCTTCATGAATTTTATAAATGATCTGGATGAGGAAGTGGAGGAATGGGTTAGTAAATTTGCTAATGATACAAAGGTTGCGGGTGTTGTGGATAGTGTGAAGGGCTGTCAGAGGTTACAGCGGGACATTAATAGGATACAAAACTGATCTGAGAAGTGGCAGATGGATTTCAACCCAGCTAAGTGTGAGGTGGTTCATTTTGGTAGGTCAAATATGATGGCAGAATACAGTATGAACGATAAGACTCCTGGCAGTGTGGAGGATCAGAGGGATCTTTGGGTCCATCGGACACTCAAAGCTGCTGTGCAGGTTGACTCTGTGGTTAAGAAGGCATAGGGTGTATTGGCCTTCATCCGTTGTGGGATTGAGTTTAAAAGCCGAGAGGTAATGTTGCAGCTATACAGGATTCTGGTGAGACCCCACTTGGAGTACTGTGCTCAGTTCTGGTCGCCTCACTACAGGAAGGACATGGAAACCATAGAAAGGGTGCAGAGGAGATTTACAAGGATGTTGCCTAGATTGGGAGATATGCCTTATGAGAATAGGTTGAGTGAACTCGGCCTTTTCTCCTTGGAGCAACAGGGGATGAGAGGTGATCTGATAGAGGTGTATAAGAGACATTGATCGTGTGGATAGTCAGAGGCTTCTTCCCAGGGCTGAAATGGCTAGCATGAGAGGGCACAGTTTTAAGGTGCTTGGAAGTAGGTACAGAGGAGATGTCAGGGATAAGTTTTATAAGTTATTGTTTTTTTTTAAAAACGCAGAGAGTGGTGAGTGCGTGGAATGGGCTGCCAGCAACAGTGGTGGAGGGAGATATGATAGGGTCTTTTAAGAGACTCCTGGATAGGTACATGGAGCTTAGAAAAATAGAGGACTATGGGTAACCCTAGGTAATTTCTAAAGTAAGGACATGCTCGGCACAGCTTTGTGGGCTGAAGGGACTGTTTTGTGCTGTACATTTTCTATGTTTCTATGGTCTATGTAATCAAGGACCCTCAGATATTCTCTTCTCACGTTTTCCATTGGCCTAAAAGCACACATATCACCAGACTCAAGGACAGCTTCTAACCCACTGTTATAAGACTATTAAGTGCCTTCTGAGTATGATAAGATGGACTCCTGACCTCACAATCTCCCCCCTTATGATCTTACACTTCATTGTTTACCTGCACTGCACTTTCTTTGGAGCTGTCACCGCATGTGTGTTTTACCTTTTTCTAAATCAATGCATACAATTTGATTGGTATGAACACTATACCAAATTAGCTTTTCACTGTATCTTGCTACACATGACAATAAGAAACCAGTACCATTATCAATACCAATTTGATCTACTTTCATTCCATTGGAACATAGGAACAGTATTAGCTAGTCAGCCTGAGAACTTGCTCCACCTTTCAGCATGACCGTGGCTGATCATCCACTTCAATAACTTTTACCACAATCCCTTCACCTTTTTTAGCATTAGGAATTATATCTATCTCCTTCTTGAATAGATCAAGAATCCTCATATCAAGAATTCCACACGTCTATTGACCTGGGTAAAGAAATTTCTGATCTCAGACCTAAAGACCCATATTCTGAGGACGTTCTGGATTTTCCAACCATTGGACACATCCTCTCTGTGCCTAGTCTGTCTAATTCTGTTGCAATTGTATACGCTTCCTTTCAAAATTCTAGTGAATACAGGCCAAATCAACCAATATCACCTTGTAGATCAGTCCTGTTATTCCTGAATTGCACTCCATTTGTGGCATGAACATCCTTCCTCAGAAAGAGGAGATGAAAATTTCACACAGAACTCCAGAGGACTCTCACCAAGGCCCAGTACAGATGCACCGAGACTCCTTATTCCTACACTCCAATCCTCTAGCTATGAAGGCCATCATGCCAGTTGCCTTCTTGACTGCCTGCTGCAACTAAACGCTTGGTTTCAGCGACAGTTGTAGGACCCCCAAAGTCTAGCTGCATTTTCCCCTTTTCCAAAAACTATCACCATCAGTATTGTTTTTAAAAACTCAAACAACAGGAATTCTGCAGATGCTGGAAATTCAATCAACACACATCAAAGTTGCTGGTGAACGCAGCAGGCCAGGCAGCATCTCTAGGAAGAGGTACAGTCGACGTTTCAGGCTGAGACCCTTCGTCAGGACTGGAAGGGTCTCCTGACGAAGAGTCTCGGCCTGAAACGTCGACTGTACCTCTTCCTAGAGATGCTGCCTGGCCTGCTGCGTTCATCAGCAACTTTGATGTGTGTTACCATCTGTATTGTGTCTGAGGCCAGTGCTGAGGTCTCCTAGCTGTCCATCACTGTGCCATCTTTCTCATGCATCAATCTGGTTGACAGAACAAGACATGCCCCAGGATTGTGATGGAAGGGTCCGTTACATTACCTGTAGTGTATGATTCAATGTCAGGTTGATTAGGCTGTGCTACCTCTCAATTTAGACATCAGTCCCCAGAGGTCCATGAAGAAGTTTTTGCAAGGTCAACAGGAGTATGAATAAATTTATCCAAATTCAAAGCATATACTAATGCTGCTCCACTTGTCCAATTTGATTCTTTTCCTTCTGTAATCTAGCAGTTATGGTACATTTGAGTGCCTTGCTCAGCATTTCAAAGGCCAACCAAGAGTTAATGATTAGTTTTTTTCTGAAGGCAAGTTTCTCAGCTGTCAACATCCTGGTTTCTGTCCCCACTGACTCAGATCACCCAGAAATCACTTCATCCGATTCACTGACTGAATACCCCACAGCCCACAGGGGCCTCTCTGCCTTTGCAGCGTGAGCAAAGAGACCACAGACTGAGCAGCTGTAAGGCTAGTTCATGTAAGGGAAAGAGGCATGTGTAATATAATTCTGCAGTTGGTGTCCTTGCATAAGCCATGCATAGTCTTACAACACCAATTTCCTCTGCAGATCTGGGAAATTTCTAGGCCAATGCCTTTACATTTTTTCACTAAACTACTACAAATTTCAAAATTAACAATTCCAGTCATAAATACAGCTCATCTTTTTCTAAAAGGACTTTAAAGAGAGAAAAAAAGCAAAGTTTAATGACCCCCGTCATTCCCCTCTATAACAAGCTTGAAAAAAAAATGCACCAATTTCTGATTGTACAGATCTGTTGTGTTGGTGCCTTCAACTCAAAACTACACCATAACATTTAGGGTATTTTACTAATAACACAGAACATAGAATATTACAGCACAGTGCAGGCTCCTCAGCCCAGAATGTTGTGCCGAGCTTTTAACCAACTCTAAGATTATTCTAACCCTTCCCTCCTACATAGCTCTCTACTTTTCTATCATCGATGTGCCTAAGAGTTTCTTAAATGGCCCTAATCTATCTGCCTTCGCCACCTTCCTCAGCAGGGCGTTCCACGCACTCATCACTTAAGAAACTTATCGCTCACATATCCCATCCCCCATACTTTCCTCAAATCACTTTAAACTTCTCCAGCCTCCTATTAGTCATTTCCACCCTTGGAACAAGTGTCTGGCTGTCCACTCTATCCACATCTCTTATCATCTTGTACACCTCTATCGAGTCACTTCTCATTCTCCTTCGCTCCAAAGAAAAAAGCTCCAGCTTGTTCAACGTACACTCATAAAACATAATCCAGATGGCGTCCTGATAATGCAACACACACAATGCTGGGGGATCTCAGAAAGTCAGGCAGCATCTACTGAAATGAATGAACAGTCGACATTTCAGGCCAAGCCCCTTCATTAGAACTGTAAAGGAAGGGGGAAGGTGCCAGAATCAAAAGGTAGGAGGGAGGGGAAGGAAGATAGCTAGAATGTGAAGTCAAGTGACTGGGAAAGATAAAGGGCTGGTGAGGAAAAGATAGGAAAGGAGAGGAGAGTGGACCATAAGGGAAAGGGAAGGAGGAGGGAACCCAGGGGAGAGGTGACAGGCTAGTGAGAAATGGCAAGACGCCAGTATGGAATTAAGAGGGGTGGAAGAGGAAAACATTTATTTTTAAACCAGAAAGAGAAATCGATCTTCATGTTATCAGGTTGGAGGCTATTCAGACGGAATATAAGGTGTTGCTCCTTGGCACAAGAGGAGGCCATGGACAGGCATGTCAGAACAGGGATGTTTAGTCACTGGGAAATTCAGCTTTGGCAGATATTCGATGAAGCGGTCCCCCAATTTACGACAGATCTCATCGATGTAAAGGAGGTCACACTGGGAGCACCAGATACAACAGATGACCCCAGCTGATTTGCAGGTGAAGTGTTGTCTCACCTGGAAGAACTGTTTGGGACCCTAAATGGGAGGAGGTGAAAGGACAGGTGTAGCACTTGGGCCACTTGCAGGGATAAGTGCCTGGAGGGAGATTACAGTGGAGGGATGAATGGACAAGGGAATCATAGAGGGAGCGATCCCTGCGTAAGCTGGGTGGGGGGTGTAAAGATATGCTTAATGGTAGGATCCCTTTAGAGATGGCCGGAGTTGCAGAGAATGATTTGCTGCATGAGGAGGCTCATGAGGTGGTAAGGATGAGAGGAAATCTATCAATGGTAAGGCATCCAGAAGATGGGATGAGCATGGATGTTTGGGAAATGGAGGAGATGTGGGTGAGGGCAGCTTCAGTAGTGGAGGAAGGGAAATACCATTCTTTGAAGAAGCAGAACATCTCCGATCTCCAATGACCTGGGAAGGAAAACTGCATAGTGGGAATAGATGTGACAGAAGGAACTAAGAAAAGGAAATAACATTTTTACAGAAGATAGGATGATAAGAGGTATAGTCAAGATAGCCATGAGAATCCTTAGGTTCATAAAAGTTGACAGTTTGTCTCCAGAAATGGAGACAGAAAGATCAAGAAAGGGGAGGGAGGTGTCAGAAATGGACCAAGTGAATTTAAGGGTAGGGTGGAAGTTGGATGCAAAGTTGATGAAATTGACGAGCTCAGCATTGGCAGCATAAGCAACACCAATGCAGTCGTTAATGTAGTGGAGGAAGAGATGGGAAGCATTAACGGGGAAGCCTTGGAACACAAAACTATTCTCCGTGGGTGCCCATGGTTACACTGAGGCTGGTCTGACCAGGATTTTATAGAGCTGAAACATTACTTTGTGAGTCTTCAACTCAATCCACCAACTATTGAAAGCCAACACATCACATCTTCTTAACCAATCTATCAACCTGTGCGGCAACTTTGAGGTATCTATAAACGTCGACTCCAAGATCCCTCTGTTCCTCCACACTGATAAGAATCCTGCCATTAACCTTGTATTCCACTCTTAAATTCAACCTTCCAAAATGAATCACTTATTGGTTGTAATGAAGTAAGACTTGCAATGAAATCACTCACTTCTGAATGCAAAAGAGCACCAGTGGCTCAGGAACAACCTGCTTTCCAACATGAATGCAAAGTATAATCAGAGTGCTTACGTCACTAATAGGGTATTTTCTCTAATGCTGTTGTGGGTGCACTATCACTACATTGAATAACATAGTTTGCAAAGCCCAAAATTACCTTGATCTCAAGCAACCTGGAAGAGACAGTAAGTGCAGGTTCACTAACAACACCCTGAGAAAAGAAAATAAAACACCGGGTCTGATTGAGCTAAGAAATAGTTTGCTTGAAAAAAAACTAATCCATATCTGAACTGCAAAAACAAAGGGTCTCGGCCTGAAACGTCGACTGCACCTCTTCCTAGAGATGCTGCTTGGCCTGCTGCGTTCACCAGCAACTTTTATGTGTGTTGCTTGAATTTCCAGCATCTGCAGAATTCCTGTTGTTTGCGTTGTAAAAGGAAAATCTGCTTTAAAAGAAAAAAAGGAGTTTTTTTTTAAAAAGTCTGAACCTCTTAATAAAGCCCCCCTTTTTTCTCTCACTTAAGGAGGAACTTCAACATAGTGGAGACTGATGCTTGAAATTATTAATGACAGAAACATGTGACCACAGATAGTTTGATCCTTAATAACTTCCCCTCTGAACCCATGAGCAAGGAGAATTTAAGACAGCAAAATTGTGAAAACCAGCTTCATGAATTGCAAGAGGAAACAACATGGAAGACAACATCAGGCAGAAAGAGAAGGCAATGATGAATACAGAAATCTGGTGGCATCCTACAAATCCAACATTATGGGCATGCAGAGTCAGGTTTATGGTAGAGTGACCAAGCAACACAGGAGTTCATAACAGGAAGTTAACATCTACAATTCTTACCTCAGCTTCAAATTTGATTACTTTCTCATTCAGGGTACGTTCATTCTCTTCCTTTTGATGCTCCATCTCTGATTTTAGGAATGTGTTTTCATATCGCATTTTATTATATTCCGCTCTGTATCTTTCAGCTTCCTAAAACATTAAATGGTCTCCGGTTTCATATAATAAATTTAAACTATTTTATTGAATTAATCATGCTGTTAAAAAGGAAGAATTGTCCTTCGCCTTATTCTCACCTCTTCTTGTTTTCTGAAACGCTCTCGCATAGGTGCCTCTAGATCTTGTTGTATTTGTGATTTTAATATCTCCAGTTTTTGAGGTGTCACTATCTGGGCAGCAAAATATAGAAGGAATATAGAGGTCATCAAATAAATTACAGAAATAAACCTATCTTAAAAGAAATCTTTTGTTTCCAAGCCTTGACTGACTTATGTGTAACACAGATTTAAAATGAGCTTCCATTCAAGGACAGTCATAAGCATTCCAGATACTGGCATTACCTTTCCTATTCTTTGAGGGTCAGGAAAACTTAATAGGTGTGCACACAGGTACACCATTGTATAAATTCACGTGTTCTACCATTGAGACAATAAAGGTACTTGTTGGTAATTACTGATTCTCTCTGTGCCTCCCTAACCATTATTACCAATAGTTAGATCCCTGTAACACCATGGAGCTCACCTGTTGTCAGGTCAATTTCAAAAACAGAATCAAGATTGCAAAGGATGGGGGCTTACAACTTGACACATTCCAACAATCTCCCACTATTTACTGATGTATTACAGAACAAAATGAACCCATTTAGCCGATCAGATCCATCTTGACACCATATTCCCAATACTTCCATTCCTCTTCTCTTCTGCAGCTCTCCAACTTTTTCTCTTCAGTATGCTGAACAAAAGCTGGGAGGTCAATTGATAACTGTAAATTACCCTTTTATTCTTTAACTGCTTATTTACATTAAATGGTCCTTTACAGCTATCAAGTTTGTTTTTTTATATCAAGTTTTTGGGAGGTGCCACAAGCCAGTTAGCACCCATGCAAGCTCCAAGCAGACAGCACCCACCCAAGCTCAGATTCAAAACTAGAGTGGCAACAACATAACACTTGAGCAGTGTTTCGCTGTTCTTCTTTGAAAGACTCTGAAAGCCCCCAGCAAACCAAAATTGTCACCGCAAGGTTTCACTCAGTACAATAACTCATGTAATAACTGGAACAGTTAGGGTATTTTCCATACTTTTTAGTTATCTATGAAATTGTTTTGCCATTCTGTAAACCATGTGTTGTTTGTGGATTCCACCAATAGGATTAGCATACTGGTTTACAATCTGTCAGTAGTTTAGTTTTATAAAACATTCTTAAAACATTTTTTAAAAACTCTAATGACCAATGTTACTGCGCAACCTCACAGAAGTATGAACTCTGAAATAAAAAATTACTTGACGTCACATCAGCTCTGCTGCCCATATAAAGAACAGCAAATTACATATTTATTTGTTAGAATTTTTTGGATGCAACAACAGCAGTCATTACAATTCAACAATGAAATTGTGTTACTGAAATCCAAATACGCATATTATTCAAAAAATGTTAAGATTATTAATTTACAATATACTGTATCGAGGAAAGTACAAATCAAGAGCAGTGGTTCTCAACGTGGCTCATGGTGGATTTTGTAGGGGCCACAAATAAAAAGCAAGAAACTGGGGACCACAGGAATTTCTGCATGGGCCCTGATAAGTTTACTGTTTTAATGAAATATCACTAAAATAGATAAATAAATAAACAAATGTCATTTAATTGGAACCGTGAATGAAATGAATGGGAAAATGTGCTAGAATTTGCAAATGAGATCGGGGGATGAGTATATGGGTATGGGTAGAGGTAGGGGTATGGATATATGGGTAGGGGTAGGGGTAAGGGTAGGGGTATATGGGTATGGGTATATGGGTAGGGGTAGGGGTAGGGGTATATGGGTAGAGGTAGGGCGCGTGCGCGCAGCATGTCAATTCTTCCCTCTACTTCTGATTAACCAAGCATAAATCATCATTCACACCCTGCAGAACAGCCCACTGAGCCCCATTCCACATCTACCCCAAATCTCTGATTATACAGTGAGCAGGCTTACTTATTCAGTAAGTAGTAAGTCAGTCTATGGACACTCTGATGCAATCTTATTGTGCTGCAGAGAGATATAACAGCTCAAGTAAAATTCAAAAGCAGCAAGTAAAATCTCTGGGTAACATGATATTCAAAATAAGTTTCCACAGCTCTGGGAGAAAGAAAAGTTTTTATTTTAAATTGGATTTTCCACCTCTTATCCAGTTGACCATGGCTTTAGTTAAGCTTGTCATTTGTTATATAAAAGCTTGTAATCGTCTTGATGTTGTGAAAAGAAGTGATTAACCGAGTGGCAATCCAATATTCAAAGGCTCACTAAATCAGGGGTGGCCAACCTTTTACATTCCGTGCATCAATTTTTTCAATCACGAGTTCAGATACGCCATAAAACTCTTGAACCCCCATTCAATTCTTGTAAAGATATGTTAACATAGAACTCATGCATGAAAAAAATTGACGCATGGAATGCAAAAGGTTGGCCACTCCTGCAGTAGATGTATCAGTCACAAGGATCTCACTACATACCCAAAGTAACAATAAGTGCTTTTTCATTGCTGGTTGGAAGAATATTACATAAATTATAAACAAAGTATCCTATTCAGAGCTTTCAAATAGTTTTATTTTTCATATACACATATGACATTATATTTAATGTACAATACCCATCTGTTAAAACACAAATATTGACTACATATTAGAATAATTAGTACAAAAAAACTTAGCAACCAAGAGAGACTATGGAGGGTGAGGGCCACAGAGTTAAATGCAAGTCACAAGTAGGCCACGAATAGAAAAAGGTTGAGGGCCACGAATAAAGAGCATTTCCATTAAAACATTTAACTATAAACATTTTGCAGTCTACCCAAAAAATCTACTCTACACCTTGATCATTGGATGTTCTAGATTTACCCTTTTCACGTTTACCACAAAAAGAGTACCTTTCAGAGTCTATAGATATCCCAAAGACAATTTTATTAAGTAACTAAGCTGTGTAACATAGGGAAACACAGCAATCATCCCATCGTCATCTTCCATCTTAAAATAAATTTTGAATTTATTGAGGATGTGACAAAACACATTGATGATGGTAGAGCATTAGACGTAGTGTATATGGATTTCAGCAAGGCATTTGACAAGGTACCCCATGCAAGGCTTATTGAGAAAGTAAGGAGGCATGGGATCCAAGGGGACATTGCTTTGTAGATCCAGAACTGGCTTGCCCACAGAAGGCAAAGAGTGGTTGTAGATAGGTCACATTCTACATGGAGGTGGGTGACCAGTGGTGTGCCTCAGGGATCTGTTCTGGGACCCCTATTCTTTGTGAGTTTTATAAATGACCTGGATGGAGAAGTGGAGGGATGTGTCAGTAAATTTGAGTTTAAGACCCAAAAGGTAACGTTGCAGCTATATAGGAATCTGTTCAGATCCCACTTGGAGTACTGTGCTCAGTTGTGGTCGCCTCACTATAGGATGTGGAAAACATAGAAAAGGTGCAGAGGAGATTTACAAGGATGTTGCTTGAATTGGGGAGCGTGCCTTATGAGAATAGGTTGAGAGAACTTGGCCTTTTCTCCTTGGAGCAACAGAGGATGAGAGGTGACCTGACAGAGGTGTATAAGATGATGAGAGGCATTGATCGTGTGGATTGTCAGAGGCTTTTTCCCAGGGCTGAAATGGCTAGCACGAGAGGGCACAGTTTTAAGGTGCTTGGAAGTAGGTACAGAGGAGATGTCAGAGATAAGTTTTATAAGTTTTGTTTACGCAGAAAGTGGTGAGAGTGTGGAATGGGCTGCAGGCAACAGTGGTAGAGGCAGATAAAATAGGGTCTTATAAGAAGACTCCTGGACAGATATATGGAGCTCAGAAAAATAGAGGGCTATGGGTAACCCTCAGTAATTTCTAAAGTAAGTACATGCTCGGCACAGCTTTGTGGGCTGAAGGACCTGTATTGTGCTGTAGGTTTTCTGTGTTTCTATGTTTCTAAATGATTGCAACACACACAAAACACTAAAGGTACTCAGCAAACCAGTATCTGCTGTACCTTCAGCATCTTTTCCAGCATGGTTTCATTTCCAAATAAACTCGATGCCTTTAATGCTCACTTTGACTGACAGAAGATGGAGGTACCTTCACAAAACTCCATAACCCCTGGTGACACTGTGACTGCCCCCCCCCCCACCCCAGATGGCGTACCTGGCCTAAGGTGAATACCCGTGCTGATCAACTGACTGGAGTGTTTACAGACATCTTCAAGTTCCTGCTTCAAGCATGTATCAATAACACCAAGTGAGTGATAACTTATCTCAAGGTCTCCATTGGCACAGGAATCCATCATAATGAAGTGTTTAAAGCAGGTCTACTCTCCTACCTGGAACCACTCCAATTTGCCTACCGTCACAATAGTTCAACATCAGACATAAAAGTTGCTGGGGAACGCAGCAGGCCAAGCAGCATCTCTAGGAAGAGGTAGTCGACGTTTGCGAGTTTGACATCAGATACCATTTCAATGGCTCTTTATTCAGCTCTGGAACATCTGGACAATGTATACTGGGATGCTCTTCATTGATTCAACACTATTATTCCCTCAAAACTTAACACTAGGCTCCAAGGCCTGGGCCTCACTATGCAACTGGATCCTTGATTTCTTCACTGGCAGACCCCAGTCAATACAGACTGGCAACATTTCTTCTACACTCACCACCAGCACAGGTGCACCGTAGGGTGTGTGCTTAACCCGCCACTCCGCTCATTTCATACTAATCATTGTGTGGCTAAGTACGCCCCAATACGGTATTTTGAAGTGGCTGATGAGCCCAATGTGGGAATGGCAGAGTCTTCCAGAGTTGGGACAGATGCTGATGGGATGGTTGGTGGTTATTTGTGAGGTGGTAACACTCGTTCCACTGCTTACAGAGGGTTCTGTATGATCACTATCCAATGCTATTCTGAATGTTCCTTCAACATTGCCAGCTTTGAGATTTTCATGGGCCAGAGGTTTGGAGGAGTCAGTGTGAACTTTTGAGCGCATCCTTGATTTTTTTTCCCTCTGTTCACCCAGAAATCACCTCCTAAGGCAGTGCTTCGAATGGAGTGTCTGTTTCAGGAGTCTGAAGGCAGCTGGTTAGAACATAGAAACATAGAAAACCTACAGCACAAAACAGGCCCTTCAACCCACAATGTTGTGCCGAACATGCCCTTACTTTAGAAATTACCTAGGGTTACCAATAGCCCTCTATTTTTCTAAGCTCCATGTACCTATCCAGGAGTCTCTTAAAAGACCCTATCGTATCCACCTCTACCACTGTCGCCGGCAGACAATTCCACACACTCACCACTCTCTGCATAAAAAACTTACCCCTGATATCTCCTCTCTACCTACTTCCAAGCACCTTAAAACTATGCCCTCTCATCTTAGCCATTTCAGCCCTGGGAAAAAGCCTCTGACTATCCACAACATCAATGCCTCTTATTATCTTATACACCTCTATCAGGTCACCTCTCATCCTTCGTCGTTCCAAGGAGAAAAGGCCGAGTTCACTCAACCTATTCTCATGAGGCATGCTCCCCAATCCGGGCAATATCCTTGTAAATCGCCTCTGCAACTTTTCTACGGTTTCCACATCCTTCCTGTAGTGAGGCGACCAGAACTGAGCACAGTACTCCAAGTGGAGTCTAAACAGGGTCCAATACAGCTGCAACATTACCTCTCGGCTCCTAAATTCAATCCCACGGTTGATGAAGGCCAATGCACCGTATGCTTTCTTAACCACACAGTCAACCTGCGCAGCAGCTTTGAGTATTCTGTGGACTCGGACCCCAAGATCCCTCTGATCCTCCACACTGCCAAGAGACTTGTGATATGACCCGTCTACAACCACTCTTTGCCTTTGTGGGCAAACCAGTTCTGGATCCACAAAGCAATGTCCCCTTGGATCCCATGCCTCCTTACTTTCTCAATAAGCCTTGCATGGGGTACCTTATCAAATACCTTGCTGAAATCCATATACACTACATCTACGGCTCTACCTTCATCAATGTGTTTAGTCACATCCTTGTTGTCAGGTCACTGGTCTGAGTGCTACTGGTACCACGTAACCCAGTACTACCCGTCGCACGGTCGGGTGGTCGGTGACTAAACCGGCTCCCCCACCAGGCTTGCCTGGTCAGGAGGGTGGCTAGACACCCTGCAGGATGAAAAACAAGACCTGTCAAAGGGTGGATGAACCCTCTCGTAGGGTCAACGGCCATCTAGTAAACACGTGCCGTGAAGTGCGGGAAGGGCATCCCTTGCATCAAAGCTTGGTCTGGCCATTCACTGCAACAGAACTTCCCCCAGGCGTCTTGGACCCCACTATGCGGCTGGATCCGGGATGGGATGTCGAGAGGGTGGGTCTGGACCTGTGCAACCCCCTACTCACCTAAAATCCACTCACGCACATGCTGTTCCTTTCTGAGGAGTGGGGTATAAACCCCACTAACTGACTGAAAGGAACCATCATCATCCTATGGGATGGACAGCCAGAGGTAGTCACATCATCAAAAAATTCAATCAGGCTCGTAATGCACGACCTGCCTTTGACAAAGCCGTGCTGACTATTCCTAATCATATTATGCCTCTCCAAATGTTCATAAATCCTGCCTCTCAGGATCTTCTCCATCAACTTACTAACCACTGAAGTAAGACTCACTGGTCTATAATTTCCTGGGCTACCTCTATTCCCTTTCTTGAATAAGGGAACAACATCTGCAACCCTCCAATCCTCTGGAACCTCTCTCATCCCTATTGATGATGCAAAGATCATTGCCAGAGGCTCAGCAATTTCATCACTCGCCTCCCACAGTAGCCTGGGGTACATCTCGTCCAGTCCCAGAGACTTATCCAACTTGATGCTTTCCAAAAGTTCCAGCACATCTTCTTTCTTAATATCTATATGCTCAAGCTTTTCAACCCCTGTAAATCATCCCTACAATCACCAAGATCCTTTTCCGTCGTGAATACTGAAGCAAAGTATTCATTAAGTACCTCTGCTATCTCCTCTGGTTCCATACTCACTTTTCCACTGTCACATTTGATTGGTCCTATTTTCTTCCACATCTTATCCTCTTGCTCTTCACATACTCATAGAATGCCTTGGGATTTTCTTTAATCCTGCTTGCCAAGGCCTTCTCATGGCCCCTTCTGGCTCTCCTAATTTCATTCTCAAGCTCCTTCCTGCTAGCCTTATAATCTTCTTGATCTCTATCATTACCCATCTTTGTGAACCTTTCGTAAGCTTTTCTTTTCTTCTTGAATAGATTTTCAACAGCCTTTGTACACCACGGTTCCAGTACCCTACCATCCTTACACTGTCTCATTGGAACGTACCTATGCAGAACACCATGCAAATATCCCTTAAACTCTTACTAGCTCTTCTTTCTGTTAGTCCTGACGAAGGGTCTCGGCCCGAAACATTGACTGTACCTCTTCCTATAGATGCTGCCTAGCCTGCTTCGCTCACCAGCAACTTTTATGTGTGTTGCTTGAAATTCCAGCATCTGCAGGTTTCCTCGTGTTTGCGTCCCTTAAACATTTGCCACATTTCTGCCGTACATTTCCCTGAGAACAGCTGTTCCCAATTTAAGCTTCAAAGTTCCTGCCTGATAGCTTCATATCTCCCCTTACTCCAATTAAACACTTTCCTAACTTGTCTGTTCCTATCCAAGTAGAGCCTCTCCTCTTGTAGGCTTATCTACATATTGTGTCAGGAAACCTTCCTGAACACACCTAACAAACTCCACCCATCTAAACTCCCTGCTCTAGGGAGATGCCAATCAATATTTGGGAAATTAAAATCTCCCACCACAATATCCCTGTTATTATTACACCTTTCCAGAATCTGTCTCCCTATCTGCTCCTCAATGTCCCTGTTAGTATTGGGTGGTCTTTATAAAAAAAAACACCCAGTAGAGTTATTGACCCCTTCCTGTTCCTAGCTTCCACCCACAGAGACTGCGTAGACAATCCCCCCATGACTTCCTCCTTTTCTGCAGCCATGACACTATCTCTGATCAACAGTGTCACACCCCCACCTCTTTTGACTCCCTCCCTGTCCTTTCTGAAACATCTAAAGCCTGGCACTCTAAGTAACTATTCCTGCCCCTGAGCCATCCAAGTCTCTGTAATGGCCACAACATCATAAATACAAATACTGATCCACGCTCTAAGCTCATCTGCTTTGTTCATGATGCTTCTTGCGTTAAAATAGATACATCTCAAACCATCCCTTCTCTATCAACTGCCTATCCTCCTTCTCACACTGGTTCCAAACTTCCTCTATTTGTGAGCCAACCGGCCCTTCCTCCGTCTCTTCAGTTCGGTTCCCAGCGATTCTAGTTTAAACTCTCCCCAATAGCATTAGCAAACCTCCCTGCCAAGATGTTGGTCCCCTTCGGATTCAAGTGCAACTTATCCTTTTTGTACAGTTCACACTTGCCCCAAAAGAGGTCCCAATGATCCAGAAATCTGAATCCATGCCCCCTGCTCCAATCCCTCAGCCATACATTTATCCTCCACCTCACTCTATTCCTACACTCACTGTTGTGTGGCACAGGCAGTAATCCTGAGATTACTATCCTTGTGGTCCTGCTTCTCAACTTCCTTCCTAACTCCCTATAGTCTGCTTTCAGGACCTCTTCCCTTTTCCTACCGATGTCATTGGTACCAATATGTACTACGACCTCTGGCTGTTCACCTTCCCACTTCAGGATATCGTGGATGCGATCAGAAACATCCTGGACCCTGGCACCTGGGAAGCAAACTACCATCTGTGTTTCTTTCCTGCGTCCTCAGAATCGCCTGTCTGACCCCCTAACTATACAGTCCCCTATCACTGCTGCCATCCTCTTCCTTTCCCTACCCTTCTGAGCCACTGGGCCAGACTCTGTGCCAGAGGCACGGCCACTGTTGCTTCCCCCAGGTAGGTCATTCCCCCCCCCCCCAACAGTACTCACACAGGAGTACTGATTGTTAAGGGGGACAGCCATCAGGGTACTCTCTGGTATCTGACTCTTGCCCTTCCCTCTCCTGACTGTTACGCACTTATCTGTCTCCCAAGTCCCCAGTGTGACTACTTGCCTATAGCTCCTCTCTATCACCTCCTCACTCTTCCGGAACAGATGCAGCTCATCGAGCTGCAGCTCCAGTTCCCTAACATGGTCCCTAAGGAACTACAGCTCAATGCACCTGGCACAGGTGTGGCCGTCTGGGAGGCTGGGAGTCTCCCGGACATTCCACATCTGACACCCAGTACAGAACAATGGCCTCACAGACACACTTCCTGTTTCTATTCCTCACAGGTAACTTTCCTCGCCTCGACCTATTATCGCTGAAGCCTGAATGAGCCAAAGCCCTACCACTCTGTCTTAGATCACGCTATCATTGGTTCAAATTGTCCAAATGAGAACAACTAGAGTCTTGATGTTTTGAGTGCTGGTCTTGGAGAGGATGTTAACACAGCTTCACAAATCATACTGATAAATTTGCAGGATTTTGTGGACACAGCGCTGGTGGTATTTTTCCAGATCTTTGAGCTACTTGCTCTAGGTAATTCAGGTCGCAGGAGCATTTAGGGCAACAGGGTTCACTGCTATCTGGTTGACTCTGAGCTTCCTGACAGGTTATTTTCTAGCAAAACAAGAAAAAGGCTGCAAATGATCTTGTATTTCTTATGACACACTGGCTTATCTCATGATGTAAATGCATAACTTAATTTCTTGTATGCACAGTTTTCACGAGCATCTAGTAATGAAAAATACAGTTGATTTGTAAAAATTAGTTCAATTTTATTTTAAATTCAGATTTATTTATCACATTTACATCAAAACATACCGTGAAATGAATTATTTGCATTAATAGCCAGTACGCCCAGGTGTGTGCTAGGAGCTGCTGCAAGTGCAGGTTCCCATATTCATGCTCATCTAACTGAAAACTCTTCCTGAATCAATCAACTTTCAGACCCCACCACTCACCAGGCAACTGTTTGAAACTAATCTTTATCACTCACAACTCTTGGTGTTAATTCTCACTTTATCATGGGCTTCAGATAACACATCTACAACTTTATTGAGACTGCCTCTTTCCATTTCCATAAGTGTCCACTGTGACCTTCTTTAACTTTCTATCACTTCCTTGATGTTTCCCTTGGCTGTGGTACTAGAATCAGGGTCACGATTATCTTTCACCCCTTAAGACACTCCATTAAATTCATCTCCCTGTACTAATTTTTGATAATTTGCTCTATACCTCTTATCATGGTTGGACATCAATTTATGTCTAAGTACGCTCTCTTGAAACACCTTGGGATCTTTTGCAATCTTAAATTTTTGAGATTGTTGATTAGAATTTTTTTTGATGAGAACTATAACGTCACCTGCATTTTCAGTTCCTCTTGTTCTCTTGTTTTATCTAATAATTCCCCACGAAGTTCGGCAAGAAGAAGTTGGAATTTCTCGTGAGTGGTTTGTTTGTCCGTCTCCATTCGTCTTAGCTCATTCTGGGCTTTTGTATATTCATTCTGCAACCTGCAGCAGTAGCAAACCATTTTTTACATGAGTCTTGCAAATCCACATACAAAAGGAAATTCACAGTTCTGTAATCCATCAGAATGAAGTATTTATTCTACTAATATTTCCTCTGTATGCTCATTACAAAGGACCTGTTTTTTTAACCTGAAGGTGTTCTTTGTCTAATATTATAAGCAGCTCCAAATTTCCTCACCCTTTTCATCTGGGCAACTGAACTATGTTTCCGCTCTGCTTCCTATATCTAGCCACTCTTGCTGTTACACGGTGTCTAAAACTATATCATACTAGTCCAGCCAGAGTTACAGTATAAGATTCCTCTGATTTTCCTGCTACGCCATATTGTTTCGGAGTACAATCCACAAATACACATAGTAGTGCTCTGCATCCAGGAGCAATTTAGAACTATTTGCTTGGAAATTCCAGTGCAGTAAGCCAATAATCAATAGCCCTCTGTGCCTAGTTTCAGTTATGACCCATGTCTTATATTTTTGTCTATGAAAATATGCTGTTTTCCCTTCCTCTTGCAAGCCAGACCCAAGAAGTAGGCCACAGGCTCAGTCTGGGTGATTTTGGAGCCCAGCATTTGGTGGGGTTGTGCTGATATGATCAGGAATGCACACTACCCCATGTTGAATTAGGTGGAGATGAGTTCCAATCAGAAACATGGTCTGACCCATATCAGCAGTGGAAAGGAGTGAATAAGATTGGAAACAGGCATATTAATGTTGGTGGGGAAGTTGGAGTAGAAGTGGAAATTAGAGATGAGGAGCTTGTGGAAAAATAGGGAATCGGAGGCCAGGAACATATACAGTACCAGTCACACTGTGGGGGTAAGAACTAATTATTCTAACAATTTCCATGATGTGTGCAATATCGGTCAAGTTCTCCTGCAAATGCTTCCGAATTCTTTAATCACAGACAACATGCATAACTGGCAAGTCTTGTAGGTCACCCATACTTGTTCTTTTTAAACAATTCAGACTCTTCCAGCCAAAGGTGAAAATATTCTGGGAAATCATGATGGCGTGCAACACATTCCAATGATCATGTTTAGCTAAAAGTTCCATAACTACTTGCTAACTAAGTACACATGTGTGAGATATAAACTGGGAGATGGAGGCTTTAGAGGTGTAGTGTTTATGCACTCTGGTGTGAGTGAGCAGCACTGGGACAGAGGAGCTGCACTGAAAGGGAGAATGGCACGATAGCAGCAGCAGGGCTGAGGGCTGACAATGGGCCAGAGGAGTGGGTAGTGGGGGGAATGACATGGTTTTGGTGGTAAACTGATGAAAGTAAGAGACTGACAGCAACACCAGGACCAGGGTTCAGTTTGCTGGGCGTTTTATCTTTACTCAAGAGGGGGATACAAGTCCTGCATTGTCCCAGAAAGGCTGCACAATAGCACAGAATAGTATCTAACCCAGAGCCCTCAAAATTCACCCACTGATCTAACAGCAGAGATTAGATCAGGCTATTTAGATAACTCAGTCATTAATGTGAACATTTTAATAAACAGGAATGGTTAAGCTGGAATAGTAAAATCATCATTATGCACACTTTCTTATCTGCCAGTGAACATTTCAGCAAAAGCAGTTTTACACATTTTTGTTCAGGTGACCAATGATTTGTAGGTATATTTCAATTGGAAAGTCATTTTTCTCAAGGTTTTCCCATGATTATACCTTTGCATTCAGTTATTACAAAACATTATTGAACTCCCATTCCCATTTAGTCAGGATGTTCCCAATCTACATCGATCTAGTTACAGGCCCTTGAAGAATGATTTGGGACTGCATTTGTTCCGCAGTCACCTAGGCTCCTATGCACAGCTACCTCTAATTTCACACCAGAGGGGCTGCAGTGGGAACCAGCAGTGACAGTGGTAGGGGTAAGTGACTCTTTAGATTATATTTTGGATTACATTGTGTTAAAATGTGGAGCACAAGAAATGGAAACTGTGTTTTCTTGGATGTTTCTGTTTATAAAGTGGTTGAAATTCGATAGTTTTCTTTTTTATAACATGATTTTGTTTTCAGTTGACAGGTTAATTTCTGACATAATTCTTATGCATTTGAAAGTTCTTTTATAGGAAAGCTACAAATGGGTTGAGACATTTGCACCCTGGGCCATTAATAATGAGATACTACAGATTGAGTACCCCTTATCTGAGCAACACACACAAAATGCTGGTGAACGCAGCAGGCCAGGCAGCATCTATAGGAAGAAGTACAGTTGACGTTTCGGGCTGAGACCCTTCGTCAGGACTAACGGAAAAAAGAGATAGTAAGAGATTTGAGAGGGGGAGGGGGAGACCCGAAATGACAGAAGACAGGAGGGGGAGGGATGAAGCCAAGAGCTGGAAAGTTGATTGGTAAAAGGGATACAAGGCTGGAGAAGGGGGAGTATCATGGGACAGAAGGCCTTGGAAGAAAGAAAAGGGGAGGGGAGCACCAGAGGAAGATGGGGAACAGGCAAGGAGTTATTGTGAGAGGGACAGAGAGAAAATGAGAATGAATGAATAAATAAATAAATAAATAAATAGGGATGGGTAAGAAGGGGAGGAGGGGCATTAACAGAAGCCAGAGAAATCAATGTTCATGCCATCAGGTTGGAGGCTACCCAGACGGAATATAAGGTGTTGTTCCTCCAACCTGAGCGTGGCTTCATCTCGACAGTAGAGGAGGCCATGGATTGACATACCGGAATGGGAATGGAATGCTGCTTGAATTTCCAGCATCTGCAGATTTTCTCGTGTTTACCCCTTATCTGAAATGCTTGGGACCAGAAGTGTTTCAGATTTTGGAATACATAATGAGATACCTTGGGAACACCATACTTTCTAACTTTGAATTTATGTCACACGTATACTTAACAGTAACAATTATTATAAACTATTAATATAATGGAAATAATAATGCGTGCAGAGCCACAAAAGCAGCTCAGCATCACTGGGAAATCACCTGAATCAGTTGTCGAACAACAAGTATTGGAGACCTTCAGTCCCCACCTATGGTGCTGTGTTTTGAATAAAAGGTTACAGTACATTGTATTTGTACTTTACTATTTTTATGTAAAATATAAAAACAATCGGTATCGTAAACTTGTTCTAATGTTAAGGTTTTCAACAGCAACAATCTCATAAGCACATAAATTTCTCTGCTGCTTCATAATCAGCAGAGGTTTCAGCTTTACATTTTTTTTAATCTTTAAATATTTAATGCTGTGCCTTTTCTTAAATTTCTGCAACATTTTGATGTCACTTTCTCTCACTCAGTGTTAAAATTGTTTTATTAATAACACTGACTAGCATCTTGAAACTACTTGCAAAATCTATGTATGAGCTGTTTTCTTATTTTGCCTCTATATTAAGACTGACTCTCCTGGCAGTGAAACAGCTTCTCATTTACCCGATCAAAGTCCTTTACATTTTGGATGGCTGTTATTTCTCTCATTAAATTTCACTGTATTAATGAAAATATGAGATACTTTTATTGGTCACTTCAAATACTTGAGTCTCTTACCCCTAAAATAGTTGGTTTTTTTTAAGTTTTTCCACAAGACCTGAACCACCTTGGCATAAGTGGGGGGAAAATTGAAATGCTTATGCTAAACGTTATCTTCTCTGTGCACCTCTGCAAGAATTCACAGCATTTCAGTTTCATACAGTTTTCAAGCACATGCAATTACTGGCAATACCTTGTGTGTTCAGCCTTTAAGATTTGATAGTTGGTTCTGTGATGTTCACATCTCATTCTCTCATCAATTAACATTTTTTGTAGCTCCATTTTAGTGCTACATAGATCTACATCCAGTTCAGATGACTGTTTGGGAAGACCTTCCATTGCAGAGCACAGCTGTATAGATGTTAATGCCAGAAAACCCGGTTACAAGAGACTCTCTTCTGAACAGCACTTGACAAGTGGATGGAAGCCTCACTCCTGAAATAAGCTGCACAAAAATAAAGTCGTAAGTACCAGAATTTCACAAGTTCTCTCTCTGTTGACCTCTCCAATATGTTTCATAACACATGAATAATATAATCTTTTTACAATAATTTAAGATCAAAGCAATCTTTAAAGGTTAAAATGTCAGCTAACTCTAAATCAGGGAAATGCAAAATATGGTACTTTCCCCATACATCCCAACGGACCTAGATATAATCTCTGGTCTGATTTTAATTGGCAACTCAGATGGATTTTGTAGGAATGGAGCAAAACCTGAGCAGAGTTTTGCAGGTACAATTGCCTCATATGTTTGTTTCTTGCTGGACTCGTGACAGAACAAAACATCAGCAGGCTGGGAAATACCAAGAGCTCCTTTTAAAAGGTTCAAAGTACATTTATTACCAAAATATCTACACAGTACACAGACCTGAGATTACTCTTTCCATAGGCAGCCACGAAACACCATGGAAACTGTTAAAAGAAAACATCAAACACCCAACACACCAAAAAAACAATTTGTGTAAAGAGCAAAGGGCGAGCAATTAACACACAAACCATTAAACATCAAACCGTAGAGTCTCCATAAAGTGTCCTGGAGGGACAGCCACTGAGCCAGTTCTGTTTAGCACTGTCAATGACTGTAGGCCACAGTAAGAAATCCAGAAGTGCTGAAGCACCTCTATCAAATTGCACAAATAGCTAAAGAGACACCAGAAATACATGAACATAAACCAAAGAGTCCTCTAAAAGTGAGTCCACAGAGAGCGTTCATCAAACTGCAGAATCTCCAAAAACAGTCCCGCAGACACGAGCCACACCACTGAGGCGTTCGAACCCAAGACTCTGCACCTTCCTCCTGCAGTGAGAGGGAGATCGGTCAAACGCAGGCAGACAGTGCTAAACACCCTCTCACCTTCTGCTCTCATCCTCATCGATTTCAATCTTGCTCAACGTTTTAAGCAGCGTAATGTAACGGAGCCAACCGTGGATTCATGATCCGCTGTTAGGAAATGTTAGCCACACACTCCGCCCTTAACCTCATCAAATTCCCCCGTAGCTAGCAAAAGTTCCAGATCATTCAGTTGGCCCATAAGTACATAATCAAAATGGAAATTACAGAATGCAATTGATCGCAGTTCAAAAGAAGCATATTTAAAAGTAGTTTAATGAGCTGCCTACAGGATGTCGCCACTGGTCACCGATGCCATTTGGAGACAACAAGAGTTTCACCCTTTTAAAAAGTGTGCATAGAAGAACGTCAGGTAATTGCAACATGAGACCTCAGTGTGCTGCTCTTCAAGGTCAAAATCCAACTCATACTTTTCTGCCATATTGCCATATTAAAGTTTGCTGACAACACCACTGGCGTAGGCTGAATCAAAGGTGGTGATGAATCAGCATATAGGAAGAGACTGAAAATTTGGCTGGGTGGTACCATAACAACAACCTCTTACTCGATGTCATCAAGACCAAGCAGATGATTATTGACTTCAGGAGAAGAAAACTAGAGGTCCATGAGCCAGTCCTTATTAGAGGTGAGAGGGTTAGCAACTTTATATTCCTCAGTGCTATCATTTTGGAGAACCCATACTAGGCTCAGCACGCAAGTGCAATTACAAAGAGAGCACAGCAGTGCCTCTACTTCCTTAAGAGGTTGCAAAGATTTGGCATGACATCTGAAACTCTGACAGCTTCTATAAACAAGTAGTGGAGAGTATATTGACTGGCTGTATCACAGCCTGGTATGGAAATACCAATGCCCTTGAATATAAAATCCTACAGAAAGAATCCTATGGTCCAGCCCATCATGGGTAAAGCCCTTCCAACCACTGCACACATCCATATGAAATGCTGCAGGAAAACAGCATCCATCATCATAGATCCTTACCACCCAGAACATGATCTCTTCTCACTACTGCCATCAGGAAGAAAGTACAGGAGCCTCAGGACTCATACTGCTAGGTTCAGGAACAGTTACTACCCATCAACTATCAGGCTCTTGAACCAAAGGGGATATCTTCACTTGCCCCATCACTGAAATGTTCCCAAGTCCAATGGGCTCATTTTCAAGGACTCTTTATCTCATGCTTTCGATGGTTATTGCTTATTTATTCGTTATTATTTTTTTTCTTTTTCTATTTGCACAGTTTGTTATCTTCTGCACACAGGCTGAATGCCCTAGTTGGGTGCTGTTTCACTGATTCTGTTATGATTATTATCCTATAGATTTATTGAGTATGCCCACAAGAAAATGAATCTCAGGATTGTATATGGTGACATATGTACTTTAATAAATTAACTTAGAATTCTTTGAACTTCTAATTGTGGCAATGTAAGTAAATATCATTTGGGTCACACACTGGGGAGCTGATACCGATCAAAGATCCATGTCATACTAACTTTTAAAACCTCTTAGAAATCTACCCTAAATCTTGTTAACAAGTGGCATATTCAGATGCTCTAATATTAATGTTTCCAGTGCAGACAGTGTAGCTTTGACTAGGACATTGCAATGAACCAGTGAATGAGAGGCTTTCTAAACCTAAAAACCAGTGAGTGGCCTTGCCTTTTTGTAAATTCACTTGAGTCCATGCCTAACATCTAAGATAGTGAAACTAACAGAAGTTACCATAGCACTTCATGTGCAAGAGAAAATATGTAAGTAAACTGTAAAGAGGAAGTTAGAAAACAAACTTTAAATGTTAGAATGAAGAAAATTAAAGAGTTACAAATAACTATCACTCACCCAGAGATTGTGAACATTAACAAACCTTCACTACAACAAAAAGTTTTATTTGTCATTCAACAGAGGTTTTGTCATTAGAATAAATGCATTTAGAGACTGCCTTTGAAATATATATACACACACATACATATATACATATGTAACACTTAACAGTATTTTTGATCAGGTCAATGGAAAAGGGTTACTAGCTCTTACCCTCCTACTGATTTCAGACCAGCAGAGCTGTGGTTTTCCGTTTTCTTTCCCCATTCACTTAAATAATATGGTTACATTTTCTGTCTTCTAGAATCTACAGAAAATTGGAAGATGACAGCTAGTGCATCCACTATTTCCATAGGTACCTCTGGCAATACTTTGAAACACAAGAAGTGAGACCTAGAGGATTTATCAGCTTTCAGTCTCATTAAATCTTCATTACTACTTTTACCTCCACTCATTTCTTTCACATCCTCATTCCCTCTAAATCTCTGTTCACTAATATTTATTGAAGGTTTTCTTTTTTCAAGGGTTTAAAATTCATTTCATATTTACCAAAGAACTGATTCCCACATCTCTCAGCAAGCCTGATATTTCTGATAGTCTCCTCCAGCGCACAGAAATGATAACAAACCATAAATTAGGTTGAGGGAAAGTATTAATTAAGTTTTGGCAGAGTAAAAGTATCAACAGGTTTTGTCCCTCTTCTGACATCATGAAGTTGAGGGATATTGTATATTTAATCAGCACTTTATTTAAAGAGCTGGTTGAATGTCTCACTTTGCACCCATTATTGTATTTCTATCCAGGGGAAAATGTGTATCAGTTATATCCAGCATTTTTATCATTACTTAAAAAGGCATTTGGCAAAGAATAAAAGATAAAGTACTTTACTGGCATCAGTAGAGCTTTTCAGGTTTTATCTTTTTTTAATTAACAAGATATTGATCTAAATGTAATTGCAATTAAAGCAACAGCACTTTTAGACTTGCTGCAAGTGCACATAAAATCCATTGTAACCAAGCGACAGCTGAAAGATTAATTTGTAAAATTTGGTTCAATACAGTTAACAACATGCGCTGATAGAATTTCTAAATCTAAAGGCTATGTGCAAATTTTAAAAGAAATTTTTAAAAGTTTGGGGAAAATAATAAAGAATGCACACATTAAAGGATAGAAGTGTTTCCTAAAGGTTACAGTGCAGCTCTGACATTCAGGAAAAAAAAGAGGTGAGGTAAACAGTCAGTTTGGTAATACATTTATATGAAAAAAATTTTAGTAACTACAGAAATTAACATAAATGTGAATAGTGCATAAGTTATAACATTCAAATCAAACATAATTGTCAGTAGTATTCAGAACTCTTGAAAATTTTGCTTGATAAAAATTTGGGCACATTACCCCAACAGCAGGCTCATGTCATTCATGAGCTGCAGATGCAAATTCAATCTGGACTGTATGAAGTGATAGTTATAATTTGTATCTCTCAGATATTGTTCCCCTCACAAACCTATGTTTTCTAGTTTTAGACTTGCCCTGCCCTGGGGAAAAAAAGACTGCCACCATCATTACACCTTTTTTTTATATATAAAGCTGACCCCACAGCATTCTCTGTTCTGGTGAGAATAAACCTAGCCTATCAAATGTGTCCTTATAATTACAGGTCTCCATTCCAGGCAACATCTTGTGAATGATGATGAATTGGCATATTTGAGGGAGGTTGAAAATCTGATTGAGTGGTGTCACAACAACAATCTCTCACCCAATGTTCGCAAAACCAAATAACTGGTTATTGACTACAGAAGGAAGAAACCAGAGGTCTACGAGCTAGTCCTCCTTAGGGAATCAGAGGTGGAGAGGGTCCATAACTTTAACTCTTGCAGAAACACGGCTTCAAGCCAACATCCCATGCACCATCCAAATACAGGCCACTACAGTCAGTGCCTTGGGTTATATTTTTATTATTTTTTGTGATTGTATGTTTTGCTGGTATTGTAATTAAATGTGCTAGTGTACATGTGCCTTGTGCTATGGATGACTATTGGTACTATGTTTTGCACTGGAACGCTGTTCAGTTTGGCTGTGTTTGTGTGTATGATTGAATTAAAAATTAAACTTGAACTTAAACTTGAGAATGAGAATGAGAATCAGATTTAATAGCACCAGGATATGTCATTAAATTTGTTTAAATTCCTTGGTGCCATCATAAAGAAGGGAGAATTGTGCCTCTACTTTCTTAAAGATTTGCGTAGATTCAAGTCACCGCCTGAACCATTGACAAACTTCTCGCTACTACCTTCAGGCGAGAATGCAGGGGCCTTAGGTCCCACACAATCAGATACAGGAACAGTTATTACTCCACAGCTATCAGGTTCCTGAACCAATGTGGATAACTTCACTCACCTCAACTCTGAACTGACCCCACAACCTAAAGACTCACTCTCAAGGAGTCAATAACTCATTCCCAGCATCAAAAACGTTGCCTTCTTTTACACATTGTCAGTCTTTATGTATAGTTTTTCATAAATCCTATTGCAATTTCCTGTAAATGCATGCAAAAAATGAATCTCAGGGTAGCATATGGTAACATGCACTCAATGGCTACTTTATTAGGTACAGGAATTAAATTCATTTTAGTCTTCTGCCGCTGTGGCCCATCTGCTTCAAAGTTCAATTTACTGTGCATACAGAGACCCTACAAGATTAGCAGTTTCTGAAATACTCAAGTCTAGCTTTATAGAACATGTAACACAGAAATCTACACCACATAGCAGGACTTTCAGCATTGCTGTTGTAGCCCCTAGACTGTGGAACAGCATTCCCCTCCCTATCAGATCTGCCCCCTCCATTGACTCTTTTAAGTCCAGGATCAAAACTTACCTTTATTCTCTAGCATTTGAATCCTTCCTGATGTGACTGATCTTTGGCTTGTGCCTAGGCTCGTGTGTTGTTTATTTTGTGCCTATACGCTGTGTGCCTTGTTGTTTATATCTGTGTTTCTGGTATTTGTGATTTTAGCTACCTGTTATGGTTTGTACAGCACTTTGGTCAACATAGGTTGTTTTTAAATGTGCTTTATAAATTTGACTTGACAATGTTGTGCCAACCACGTAACCCACTACAGAAACTACCTAGAATTTCCCTATCGCATAGTCCTCCATTTTTCTAAGCTCCATGTGCCTATCTAAGAACCTTAAGAGACCCTATTGTATCCGCCTCTACCACCTTCACTGACAGTGCACTGCATACACCCACCACTCTCTGTGTGAAAAACTTACTTCTGATATCCCCCTTGTTCCTACTTCCAAGTACCTTAAAACTATGTCCCTTCATTTTAGCCATTTCAGCCCTGGGAAAAGGCCTCTGGCTATCCACACGGTAAATGCCTCTCATCATCTTTCACATCTCTATCAGGTCACCTCTCATCCTCTGTTGCTCCAAGGGAAAAAAGGCCAAGTTCACTCACCAGTTCTCATAAGGCATGTTCTCCAATCCAGGCAACATCCTTGTAAATCTCCTCTGCACTCTCTCTATAGTATCCACATCCTTCCTGTAGTGAGGTGACCAGAACTGAACACAGTACTCCAAGTGGGGTCGAACTAAGGTCTTATATAGCTGTAACATTACCTCACGACTCTTGAACTCAATCCCATGGTTGACGAAGTCCTACACACCACACACCTTCTTAACAACATTGTTAACATATGCAGCAGCTTTGAGTGTCCTATGGACTCGGACCCCAAGATATTGCTGATCCTCCACACTGCCAACAGTCTTACCATTAATACTATATTCTGTCTTCAAATTTGACCTGCCAGAATGAACAACTTCACGCTTACCTGGGTTGAACTCCATCTGCCACTTCCAGCCCAGTTCTGCATCCTATCAATGTCCCACTGTAACCTCTGATAACCCTCCAGACTAACCACAACACTCCCAACTTTTGTATCATCAGACTTACTAACCCACCCTTCTACTTCACAAAGAGGAGGAATCCCAGAACAAATCCCTGCAGAACACCACTGGTCACCAACCTCCTTGCAAAATATGAACCATCTGCAACCACTCTTTGCCTTCTGTGGGCAAGCCAGTTCTGGATCTACAAAACAAGATCTCCTTGCATCCCATGCCTCCTTACTTTCTGAATGATCCTTGCATGGGGAACCTTATCAAATGCATCACTGAAATCCATATACATCTGTGGAAGAAAAATAGTAAGACATTGTAATGAATGTTAAGGGGTTAATGACCTCCTTCTAGTATGTGAATTCAAAGTCTGTAATCACTTATCTGCGACTAATGTACACTGTGTGACTGAAATGTGCTTTGTAGACGGGATAGAAAAAAAAACTATGTCTGTGCTTCCTTGTTCTAAGAATCATCACATGTCTGCGCTTGGGAAAGCCTGATAACTAACACTTAAGAAAATGTATAACCTCTCAAGGACCTATTGTGCAGCTTCGCTATTCTGTAGAATTGCAGTTTAGGCTCCTCCTTACAGCTTTGAGTTCTTCTTGTCACGTACGTCTGGGATATAAATAAGAGTGTACTCTATTGTTAAGCAGAGTTCCAAGATCCCACTTTTAGGTGCTTGGGCTCTCCATGATATCATGTAAATAAAATCCTTTAGTCTGAAACAACTCTCTGAGTCAGCCTGATCTATTCTGTCTGCTGCTCCTGAGATTTATCTGCAACAACACTACATCCACTGCTCTACCTTTATCAGTTACATCCAATCAATTCACAGTCAAAGTCACTTAGATCACATTTCTTCCCTATTCTGAAGTTTGCGAAGAAAACAACTGAACTTCTTTGTCATGTCTGCATGCTTTTATGTATTGAGTTGCTGCCACATGATCAGATAATTACATCAGCAAGCAGTGTTCTTAATGAAGTGGCCACTGGGTGTATCTGTACCTTGATAATCAATTTACTTTGACTGAATCCCTTCCGCAGTCTCCCTACTGTGACCAGATCTCTCCTTCAATGATGACCAGCACTATACTTAAGAACAGAATAACTGAACACTTGAAATTTTAGATGAACGAACAGATCAGGCATTGTCTTTCAACTACAATTTATTACCCTTCTTTAACTGCCTTTGAGATGGTTTGAATAGCAATTATCTGCAAAGGGACAGCACTGGGTTTGAAAGGGTTGTTAGAGTAGCCCTCATCAAGCAGCTTGAGTGAATCTACTTTCAGACATCCCACCCTGCAAAAATTCATTTCAGGGAGATAGCACCATCAATTTGCGGGAGACTCCCAGAACTTCCGGGAGAGGTGGGATGTCTGCAATAGAGTAGCTCCTTAGCAGCTAGTTTAAATAACGTTAGCTATGCTAATGAATGAATGACACCTGTTAAACTCACCTCAACATGTCTTTTACAGTCTTAACCCACCATGGGCAATAGAAAAGTCACTGTTGCAAACAGTGCAGCGAGTAACACCGTCATTATTTTTGACCCCTATTAGGCAGGGGTACACTTTAGTGTAGTCTGGGGTGACGTATGTTTTATATTTTCTTTTTTCAGAACACTCTGCCATGGCGCGTGCTCTCTCGCTCTTGTGGTCACTCTCGCGCGCTCTCACTTGCACGCTCTCTCTCATGATCTCTCTCTCGCGCTCACTCTCTCGTGGTCTCTCTCGTGGGCACTCCCGCGTGCGCTCTCTCTCTCACTCTCATGGTCTCTCTCTCGCTCTCAAAAAAAAATGATTTCTGGGACATTGTACATAATTTGCAGGCATCAGGGAGCCACTATTAATATGCGGGAGACTCCCGGAACTTCTGGGAGAGGTGGGATGTCTGTCACTTTCAACTGACTTGATTTGTAAGACAGAAGTGTGAAAATTGTTTTGACAGTAATTTCACACTATTAAAGTCACTCTACAGCAAATGAAGCAGTGCGTGCCTGCATACAGCACAACGTAAACAATATTCAGTCAAAGGGCTAATAGGTGGAAAATAACATTTTACCCACAAAAGTGTCGTACAATAACACTTCCAACAAAAGATAGCCTATCCTCCCATTTTACAGAATTATCATTTGCTTCACTATTACGGTAATATGTTAGTGGTCACCATTGCCCAGAAACTCAACCATACCAGCCAGTGAAGTACCGCGGGTGCTAAAACAGCTCAGGCAGGATATCCTGCCGTATGCACACACTGATCATATAGACTCCACTTGCCTGATGAGTGCAACTCCAGTAATAAAGTATATAAGATGAAGAGAGGCATTGATCATGTGGATAGCCAGAGGTTTTTTCCCAGGGCTGAAATGGCTAACACAAGGGGGCATAGTTTTAAGGTGCTTGGAAGCAGGTACAGAGGGGATGTCAGAGGCAAGTTTTTCCACACATAGAGCGGTGGGCACGTGGAATGCACTGCCAGCAATAGTGGAGGAGGCGGATACAATAGCGCCCTTTAAAGAGACTCTTAGATACGTACGTGGAGCTTAGAAAAATAGAGGGCTATGTGGTAGGGTAATTCTAGGCAGTTTCATGGTCAGCACAACATTGTGGGCAGAAGGCTGTAGATTACAGAAGTGCTGTAGATTTCTATATTCTATGTTCTATGTAAGTATATGATACTAACCAGGACAAAGTAGCCTACCTGATTGCCAGGAGGAAGTTGTGCGTTATGTCTTACAGATGGGACGTTTGACTTTCAACTACTACAATTACTTTCTACTGTACAAGGTAAACTTCAAGCCAGACACGATCTTTCTCTTTTCACATCTATTGGCCTCAATCTTATCACGGCAGCGCAGACCACACTATCAAATGTTGCCTTGATTTCAAGACCAGTCACTCTTACCTTATCTCTGGAACTGAGCTATTTGTTCATGTTTGAACTTATATTGTAAGGTCTTGATTAAACCTAAACTGAGCAGTGAGTAGAATATTTGTCAATGGTAGGTTAAACATTAGTGAAGATTTTTTCAACAAAAAATGTGGCAAGAGAATACCTACAAAGTGATTGATTTGGATTGGACAAAATCACTCATTATGTAATTGTAGCTAAAGCTGAAGCTCACGGACTTGAAAACAAATTATTGACTTACCGGGGAAATTGAATGGGGTGGTGCTAACTATAACTGGCAGGCTCTGAGTTGGAGCCATAATTATTAACTATATCACTGATTGGAATAAAAAGCTAATTTGCTACTATTACAAATAAACATTGTATGTTGTGTAGACAGAGCACTAATTTATAAACAGACATCTGTAGAATGAGTAAATTAATAAATCTATAGGGATTGGATTTTTCCTGTGGGCCTAAAAATAGAACAAAATACTTTCTTAAAGATGAAAAGTGGAAAAAGATTTGCAAGCCAAAACAGATGCATTAGCACATCTGTTGGTTGCGTTGCTTTAAACTAATTTGCAAGAGGGATGGGACCCGGAGCGATAGAGCAGTGAAAGCCAGATCTAACATACAGAGAGGCTTTGAGGAAAGAAAAGCAGAATAAACGGTGTAAAGACAGTAAGGTAGAAGGGCTGAAATGTGTGTACCTCAATGCAAGAAGCATCAGGATCAAAGGTGATGAACTGAGAGCTTGGATACATACATGGAATTATGATGTAGTGGCCATTATGGAGACTTGGTTGGCACCAGGGCAGGAATGGATTCTCCATATTCCTGGATTTCAGTGCTTTAAGAGGGATAGAGAGGGCGGAAAAAGGGGAGGAGGGGTGGCATTACTGGTCAGGGATACTATTACAGCTACAGAAAGGGCGGGTAATGTAGCAGGATCCTCTTTTGAGACAGAAAGGGTGGGTAATGTAGCAGGATCCTCTTTTGAATCAGTATGGGTGGAAGTCAGGAACAGGAAGGGAGCAGTTACTCTATTGGGGGTATTCTATAGGCCCCCTGGTAGCAGCAGAGATACAGAGGAGCAGATTGGGAGGCAGATTTTGGAAAGGTGCAAAAATAGCAGGGTTGTTATCATGGGTGACTTTAACTTCCCTAATATTGATCGGCACCTGATTAGTTCCAAGAGTTTAGATGGGGCAGAGTTTGTTAAGTGTATCCAAGACGGATTCCTGTCATAGTATGTGGACAGGCCGACCAGGGGGAATGCCATACTAGATCTAATACTAGGTAATGAACAGGGTAATGTCACAGATCTCTCAGAGGTTGAGCATCTGGGGTCAGTGACCACCGCTCCCTGGCCTTTAGCATTATCATGGAAAAGGATAGAATCAGAGAGGACAGGAAAATTTTTAATTGGGGAAGGGCAAATTATGAGGCTAAAAGGCTAGAACTTGCGGGTATGAAATGGGATGATGTTTTTGCAGGGAAATGTACTACGGACATGTGGTCAATGTTTAGAGATCTCTTGCAGGAAGTTAGGGATAAATTTGTCCCAGTGAGGAAGATAAAGAATGGTAGGGTGAAGGAATCATGGGTGACAAGTGAGGTGGAAAATCTAGTCAGGTGGAAGAAGGCAGCATACATGAGGTTTAGGAAGCAAGGATCAGATGGGTCTATTGAGGAATATAGGGAAGCAAGAAAGAAGCTTAAGAAGGGGCTGAGAAGAGCAAGAAGGGGGCAGGAGAAGGCCTTGACGAGTAGGGTAAAGGAAAACTCCAAGGCATTCTTCAATTATGTGAAGAAAAAAAGGATGACAGGAGTGAAGGTAGGACTGATTAAAGATAAAGGTGGGAAGATGTGCCTGGAGGCTGTGGAAGTGAGCGAGGTCCTCAATGAATACTTCTCTTCGGTATTCACCAATGAGAGGGAACTTGATGATGGTGAGGACAATATGAGTGAGGTTGATGTTCTGGAGCATTTTGATATGAAGGGAGAGGAGCTGTTGGAGTTGTTAAAATACATTAGGATGGATAAGTCCCCAGGGCCTGAAGGAATATTCCCCAGGCTGCTCCACGAGGTGAGGGAAGAGATTGCTGAGCCTCTGGCTAAGATCTTTATGTCCTCGTTGTCCACGGGAATGGTACCGGAGGATTGGAGGGAGGCGAATGTTGTCCCCCTGTTCAAAAATGGTAGTAGGGATAGTCCGGGTAATTATAGACCAGTGAGCCTTACGTCTGTGGTGGAAAAGCTGTTGGAAAAGATTCTTAGAGATAGGATCTCTGGGCATTTAGAGAATCATGGTCTGATCAGGGACAGTCAGCATGGCTTTGTGAAGGGCAGATCGTGTCTAACAAGCCTGATAGAGTTCTTTGAGGAGGTGACCAGGCATACAGATGAGTGTAGTGCAGTGGATGTGATCTATATGGATTTTAGTAAGGCATTTGACAAGGTTCCACACGGTAGGCTTATTCAGAAAGTCAGAAGGCATGGGGTCCAGGGTAGTTTGGCCAGGTGGATTCAGAATTAGCTTGCCTGCAGAAGGCAGATGATCATGGTGGAGGGAGTACATTCAGATTGGAGGATTGTGACTAGGGGTGTCCCACAAGGATCTGTTCTGGGACCTCTACTTTTCGTGATTTTTATTAAGGACCTGGATGTGGGGGTAGGTGGGTTGGCAAGTTTGCAGACGACACAAAGGTTGGTGGTGTTGTAGGTAGTGTAGAGGGTTGTCGAAGATTGCAGAGAGACATTGATAGGATGCAGAAGTGGGCTGAGAAGTGGCAGATGGAGTTCAACCCGGAGAAGTGTGAGGTGGTACACTTTGGAAGGACAAACTCCAACACAGAGTACAAAATAAATGGCAGGATACTTGGTAGTGTGGAGGAGCAGAGGGATCTCGGGGTACATGTCCACAGATCCCTGAAAGTTGCCTCACAGGTGGATAGGGTAGTTAAGAAAGCTTATGGGGTGTTAGCTTTCATAAGTCGAGGGATAGAGTTTAAGAGTCGCGATGTAATGATGCAGCTCTATAAAGCTCTGGTTAGGCCACACTTGGAGTACTGTGTCCAGGTCTGGTCGTCTCACTATACGAAGGATGTGGAAGCATTGGAAAGGGTACAGAGGAGATTTACCAGGAGGCTGCCTGGTTTAGAGAGTATGCATTATGATCAGAGATTAAGGGAGCTAGGGCTTTACTCTTTGGAGAGAAGGAGGATGAGAGGAGACATGATAGAGGTGTACAAGATAATAAGAGGAATAGATAGAGTAGATAGCCAGCGCCTCTTCCTCAGGGCACCATTGCTCAATACAAGAGGACATGGCTTTAAGGTAAGGGGTGGGAAGTTCAAGGGGGATATTAGAGGAAGGTTTTTTACTCAGAGAATGGTTGGTGCGTGGAATGCACTGCCTGAGTCAGTGGTGGAAGCAGATACACTCGTGAAGTTTAAGAGACTACTGGACAGGTATATGGAGGAATTCAAGATGGGGGGTTATATGGGAGGCAGGGTTTGAGGGTCAGCACAACATTGTGGGCCAAAGGGCCAGTAATGTGTTGTACTGTTCTGTTCTATGTTCTAAATACAAACAATGCATTTCACTGTATGTTTTGATGTACATGTGAAAAATAAATGAATCTGAACAATAGTTAAAGAGAAAAAATATATTTTTGTAAACCAAAGTGCAAGGAGTGAGAAATTATGCCAGTTATACAGTACTTTGGTTAGATCAGACCTAGAATACTATGAGCAGATCTCAATCCACAACTTGGAAAAGCGTACAATCCTTGAAGTGTGTGCCATTTACGTAAAACACAACAGTGACCGGGCACCAACAGTTAAATTATCAAGAGCCTATTTTACAAGTTTTGGAAAGATTTAATGTTTCAGATATTATGGATAGATTGAAATTATTTCTGTTATTTATCAAATGCAACACTGGGGTTCATAATCTGAAAATTAAGACAGACCATGAAGAGTGAAGTAAGGAGAATTACTATATGCATATTAAAAAAACAACAAAATTTGGAATTCCACAAATAACCACTGACATTTGATCTATTATTAACTTTAATTCTGAGACTTTATAAGGCTTAGTCAGACCGCACAGAGTATTGTGAGCGGTTTTGGGCCTCTTATCTAAGATACACTGGCATTGAAGGGGTCCAGAGGAGGTTCGCAAGAATGATTCCAGGAAGTAAAGGCTAACTTATGAGCATTTGATAGCTCTTGGCCTGTACTCGATAGAGTTTAGAAGAATGAGGAGAAGGAGGGATCACATTGAAACCTATCAAATATTGTTAGGCCTAGCTACAGTGGATGTGAAGAGATTGTTTCCTATACTAGGAGAGTCTAAGATCAGATTGCACAGCCTCAGAATAGAGGGACATGCATTCAGAACACAGATGAGGAGGAATTTTGTTAGCCAGAGGAATAGTGAACCTGTGGAATTCATTGCCACAGCCGGCTAAGACGGCTATGTTATTAGGTATATTTAAAGCAGAAATGGATAATTTCTTGATTAATCAGAGTGGAAATGTTGCAGGGAGAAGGCAGGAGAATGAGGTTGAGAGAAATAATAAACTAGCCATGATGGAATAGCAAAGCAGACTTGATGGGCTGAATAGCCTAATTCTGTTCCCATGTCTTATAGTCTGATGGGTCTTTGTCATTAAGAATTTTAAGAAAAAAGTGGCAACCTCATAGATCTATTTAAGTTCATAAATATTCTGTGTCTGTCCTACACGGTCATACGCAAAGGTTAAAAATACAATTGAATCTATGTAAACAAATGAATTTAATGTGATAGTCCCTTATCTGCACAGTTTGCTTTATTTACCTACCTTCAATTTCTGTTGAAGGCCTGTCCACTCCACTGGTATTCCTCAGATGGGCTGAGGAATTTTTAACTTAGTTAAGTGTGAAGTAATACATTTTGGACTTTCAAACCAGGGTAGAAGCTGTATCGTGAATAGCAGGGCACTGACGAGTATGATGAAACAGAGGCGTGGGAGCACAGACACACAGTTCACTGAAAGCAGCTAGATGTAAAGGTGGTGAAAAAGGCTGGCCTTCGTCAGTCAGGGTATCGAGTTTAGGAATAGGGACATCATGTTGCAGTTATTTAAGTTGTTGGTGAGACCACACTTGGTCACTCCGTTACAGGAAAGACAATGTCAAGCTGGAAGGTGCAGAAAAGATTTAGAGGATTCTGTCTGGACTAGAGGTTCTGAGTTATAGGGAGAGGTTAGTCATGCTGGAACTTGGCAGTATAAGAGAATCAGAGGTGACCTTATGCAAGTTTATAAAATCATGATAGTATGGATAGAGGTGGACAAAGATAGTCTTTTCTTCAGGGTTGCAAAATCCAAAATTAGAGGGCACAGACACAGGAATGGCCACAGATGGCTGTGCAGTCCAAGCTTTTGGGTATATTTGAAACTGAGGTTGACAGGTTCTTGAGTAGTAAGGGTGTCAAAGGTCAGGGGAAGAGACAGGAGAATGGGGTTGGGAGAGAAAATAAATCATGACCGAATGGCAGAGCAGACTCAAAGGACAGAATGGCTAATTTTGTTCCCATGTCTTATGGGAGAGATACAAGAGACCTGCAGTGAGTAATGAAACCTGGAAAAAGCTGCCAGAAGGAGTGATCCAGGAGGGTACAACTGCAACATTTAAGAAGCATTTGGACAGGTACCTGGAGAGGAAGAAGCTGGGGGATTATGGGTCAAAATGTGGCAACTGGGCCTAGCAGCAAGAATAATACAGTATGCTCTGCAGGAACCAGTTGGATCAAAGGGCCGGTTTCCATGCTGTTTTACTCTACGACTCTCATTTGCCTTTTCAATTGTTCATCACTAACATAATTCAAAGTAAATGTATAACCAAGGTACATGTATGTCACCATATACTACCCTGAGATTCATTTTCTTACAAGCATTCAACAGTAGAATCCAAGAAGTGCAATAGAATCAATGAAAGGGCACACAAAAAGACTGACAACCTATGTGCAAAAGAACACAAAAATAATGAAATACACTACAGGGATAAATAAATAAATAAATAAATAAATACAGAGGCCACGAGTCTTGAAAGTGAGCCCATAGGTTAAGGAATCAGTTCAGTGTTGAGGTGAGTGAAGTTATCCACGCCCATTCAGGGGCCTAATGGTTATATATAACCTGAAGATTTTATGTCCTGATATAGGTCTGTTTTTAGACACAAATTAAACAAAAAAATGGCAAGTAGAGGCTTTGGTCAAGACTAAACGGCCTGCTTCTACCATCCCTCAAGTCAGAGAATACAAGAGATCTCTCACCAAGCCCATTTCCAAGTGATTGCCACTGCTAATTCCACCCACCCCCGTGCCCAGCGAAGAGAGGTCGGGCCCCTACCTCGTACTCCTGAAGCCGCGATCCCCAGTCTCCCGTGTGGAGGGCAAGTCCCCCACTGTCCGGAGAAGGCCCATCCGCGCCGCCCTCGGCTCGGCGCTCCTCTTCCCCTTCCGGTTCCCGTTCCCGGGGCAACGGCGGACGCTCCGCTCCGCTGCGGGCGGGACGCGGGCGCGCGGGCGGGCGAGCCCGTTCCACAGCGGTGGACCACGAAGGGCCTTTCTCCCGCCCACGTCAAGCGAGCTGTCTGACCCCTCGCTCGCCCAAAGACCGCAGACTCCGCCGGGCTGCGAACCTTGCTGACACCGGGCGGACCAGTGAGGGGGCGGCTGCAGTTGGAACGGGGGTCGTAAGGTCCTGATTACGTCCCAGGGGCAGGGAGCTAACTAGATGGGACATGGTCCATTCAGGACATCTCCTTAGGGGATCAGAAGTGAAGAGGGTCAGGCACTTTAAATTCCTCAGCAACACACACAAAATACTGAATGAACTCAGCAGGTCAAGCAGCATCTATGGACATGAACAAACAGTCGACATTTCGAGCCAAGACCCTTCTTCAGGGCTGGAAAGGAAGAATAAAAAAGGTGTGGGTGGGGGAGCCTAGCTAGAAGATGATAGGTGAAGCCAGGTGAGTAGGAAAGGTAAAGGACTGGAGAGGAAGGAATCTGACAGGAGAGGAGACCACACCAAAGAAGAAAGGGGAAGAAGAGGGGCACCAGAGGGAGGTGAGAAGAGGTAAGAGGCCAGAGTGGGCAACAGAAGAAAGGGGAAGGGGAGGGATTTTTTTAATACCAGAACAGCAATTGATATTCATGTCATCAGGTTAGATATAAGGTGTTGCTCCTCCACCCTGAGGGTGGCCTCATTATGGCACAAGAGGAGGCCAGGTCAGAACAGGAACGGGAATTAAAATGTTTGGCCAGGAAGTTCCACTTTCAGTGGATGGAGAAGAGGTGCTTGATGAAGCAGTCCCCCAGTTTGTGATAAGTCTCGCCAATGTAGAGGAGGCCAAATGGGGAGCACTGGTACAATACATGTCCCCAGCAGGTTTGGCAGGTGAAGTGTTGCCTCCTCTGAAAAAAAACTGTTTGTGGCCCTGAATGGAAGAGAGGGGTGAGGGGGAGGTGACTGGGGAGGTGTAGCACTTTGGCTGCTTACAGGTATAAGTGTCAGGAGGGAGATTAGTGGGGAGGGATGAAAGGACAAGGAAATCATATAGGGAGCAATCCCTGTGGAAAGTGAAGAATCGTGCAGGGGGGAGGTAAAGATATGTTTGGTGGTAGAATCCCTTTGGAGATGGTGGAAGTTGCAGAGAGTGATGTGTTGGATGTGTTAAATCCCTTGGTGTTGGCACAACAGCGCCTCGACATTCCTAGAAGTTTGTATGGATTTGGCATGTGACCTCAATGTTTGACAAAGTTCTATAGATGCATTGTGGAGAATATCCTGACTGGTTGCATTATTGAAGCATGATTACCCAGAAATAGAAAAGGCTGGAGAAAGTGATGGTTACAGCCCAGTCCATCACAGCCAATGTCCTCCACAATATTGAGCACGATTACATGGAGTGCTGTTACAAGAAGGTAGCATCCAGGCCATACTCTCTTCTCACTACTACCATTGGGCAGAAGGTACAGGAGCCTTAGGTCCCACACCACCAAGTTCAGAAATAGTTATTGCCCTTCATCCATCAGGCTCCTGAACCAGCGTGGAGTACTTCACTCACCACAGCACTGAACCGATTCCACAACCTTTCAATGACTCCACAGCTCATGTTCTCAGTATTATTTATATTTTATTCGCACTATTCATCTTCTTTAGCACATTGGTTGTCAGTCTTTGTTTGTGTATAGTTTTTTTTCGCAAATTCAATTGTATTTCTTTATATTCTGGTAAATGCCCACAAGAAAGCAAATCTCAAGGTGGTATAAGTGACATATACCTGCTAAAATAATAAATTTACTTTGACTTTGATGTTCAGACTGTGACCTCTCTGGTGGATGTTAAAAGCTCCACTCAAAGAAGAAACCAGAACTTCCTCATGGTGTTTAACCAATATTTAGCTGCTGACTCAAATAGACCTTATGTTGTCTGAAAAAAACATCAAAAATATCTGCGAAGACAGGAAATTAAAACAGAGTACAGATATACAGTACTCTGCGGGTCTGGCAGTATCTATGGGGATAAGCAGGGTTTCTCCTTGCTATAGCTAGTATAGTTACATTTTCCCAACATCACAGCATCAACAGCCGAGGAAAAAAAATCAGATGAAATGCCAACTTAATCAGCAGTTGATTTATTGAAAAAATATATAATAGGCTGATCCAATAACAATGGCGATAAAAGCAAAATCCTGTTATGTTCTAATGGAAGGTTCCCAATGAGTTAGCATGGTTGTTAATCAATGAAGTTAGTTTTCACAAAATTCCAGGTGTGAGTAACTTGTCCCCAGATTTAACATATTGCACCAAAGTGGTGGGTTCAACAATTAGCTAAAATAAACAGCATTATCAGGATACAGTAGCAGAAGTAGGCCATCTGCCCACCAACTTTAATCATGGCTGAATGTTTTCCTCAATCCCATTCTCCTGCCATTTCCCCATAAACCTTAAACCCCTTACCAATCAAGAAAATATCAGTCTGTCTTAAATACATTTAATGACTTAGCTTCCAAAGCCCCCTGTGGCAATCTGTTCCACAGATTCACAACCCTCTGGTTGAAGAACTTCCTGCTCATCTCAGTTCTAAAGAGACATCCATTTATTCTGAGGTTGTGCTTTGGACACTCCCAAAGGAAACATATTCTTAGCAAGCAACACACATAAAAGTTGCTGGAGAACGCAGCAGGCCAGGCAGCATCTCTAGGAAGAGGTACAGTCGACGTTTCGGGCCAAGACCCTTCATCGGGACTAACTGAAAGAAGAGCTAGTAAGAGATTTGAAAGTGGGAGTGGGAGGGGGAGATCTGAAATGATAGGAGAAGACAGGAGGGGGAGGGATGGAGCCAAGAGCTGGACGGGTGATTGGCAAAAGGGATATGAGAGGATCATGGGACAGGAGGCCCAGGGAGAAGGAAAAGGGGGAGGGGGGTAAACCCAGAGGATGGGCAGGGGGTATAGTGAGAGGGACAGAGGGATATTCTTAGCAAGGTTACATATTCTGCAAAAGATTCAAGATTGTTTAATGTCATTTTCCAGAAAACAAGTGTAAAGGAGAACAAAATCATTGTTACTCCAGATCTGATCCAGCACAAAAAAACACTATAAATACATTCGTTAGCTTATATACATAGATTGATTGTATGTCCTTAATGTGATGCTAAGCACATAAGTGCTGTACATAAAGTGACTGACAGCAAATGGTAAACTATTGGTGTGGAGAGGTGAGTTAGTGGGTGGAGATGTTGATCAGCCTTCCTGCATGAGGAGAGAGAAGTGGCTTTGCATCTTGACTATTTGGGGTCTGTTGATTAAGAAGTCAAACACCCAGTTGCACAGTGGTTTATTTAGACTGAGGAGTATGAGGTTGTTCAGCAAGGTCTGTGGGATAATAGTATTGAATGCCAAACTGAACCTAGAAGCAGCATTCTGACATAACTAACTTTGTTTTCCAGGTGCATGAAGATGTTATGACATCTTTTGTAGAGCGGTTCTGTCGATAAGCATGTTGGTGAGTGTCTAACGTGGCAGAACTGGAGTTATTGATGTGTGCCATTACAAGCTGTTCAATGCACTTCATGATGATTGGCACTAATGCCACCAGGTGGTTGTTGTTTGGTTTTGAAGGTATAGAGTTCTTGCGTACAGGTGGCTGATGTGAAGCATGTGGGGACAGCAGCCTAGATAAGTGAAGTGTTGAAGATTTCCATGAAGACATTAGTGAGCTGTTATGCACTTCCCTAAGTAATGCTGTGTGTCTGATTCCAAAGAGGAAGCTGGAGTACCATTCAGTGAGGTCATCATTGATTCTGGTTTCCCCAAGTTAATCATCCTGCCATATCGCCATATTTTTCAGCAGTAAAGAGAGTAGGCCTGTTGTAAGTTTGATTAGTATTCAATCCTAATTTAATATCATACTGTGGTCAATCATTACCCTACAACTATCAGGCTCCTGAACCAACATGGATAACATTTTGACTCTGAACTAATTCAGAATCACTTACAGAAACTCTCCAAATCATGTTCTCAGAATTGTTTTTTATTTGCACAATTTGTCTTCTTTTGTACGTTGTTTGTCATTCTTTATGTATATTTTTTCATAAATTCTACAGTATTTCTTTCTCTCCCTGTAAGTGCCTGCAAGAAAATGAATCTCAAGGTGACATATACAGAATACACTTTGATAATAAATTTAATTTGACTAACTTCACACAGCTGTACAAGAAAATGTTCTGACCAGTTCTGTGTAAATTTACACTGTAAGTGGATGATCAACAAATTGCAGATTGGTCAGTTGTGTTGAACACATCTGTGTCATTGGCTCAACACTTTCCCCAGTCTTTGTCATCACAGTGTTGCACCATACCTCCAACAAACTTCCTATGGAAATGGAGCTACTCTTCATAGCTAATGGGACATAGTTCTAATGGTTCATTGTTGAACATTTTCCATTAGTTCAAAGTACAAAGTAAATTTATTATCAAAGTGCATATAATCTGTATGTGACCATAGTCCGGGTCGCCTAGCTACAGGAAAGATTTCAATAGGATTGAGAGTACAGAGAGAATTTGTAAGGATGTTGCCGGGCCTTGAGGACCTAAGTCAGAGGAAAAGGTTGAATAGGTGAGGATTTTATTCACTGAAGTGTAGGAGAATGAAGGGAGATTTGATAGAGGTATACAAAATTATATGGGGTATAGATAGGGTAGATGCAAGCATGCTTTTTCCACTTAGGTTGAGTGAGACTAATACTAGAGGACATGAGTTAAGGGTGAAAGGTGAAATAAAAGTGGAACATGAGGGAAACTTATTTACTCAGAGGATGGTGAGAATGGAATGAGCTGTCAGTGGAAATACTGAATGCGGGTTTGATTTTAACACCAGAGAAGTTTGAATAAGTACATGGATGGGAGGGATATGGAAGCCTATGGTCCAGGTGCAGTTTGATGGGACAAGGAAGAGTAATAGTTTGGCACTGACTGGATTGACTGAAGAGCCGATTTCTGTGCTGTACTGTTCTGTGACTTTATAATGAATGTGATGTTGCTACACAGCACAATGGACAACTAATGTTGTGAAATAATTCTACCCATCCTGATCCAGAGGAGTCTTCAGTAACTGTTGCAATGAGAGCTGATGAGTGGTGGCTGGTTGCATGCTACCAAACCTCGTTAGGTGTTGGCTCAGTCCTTGCTACCAGTTATACGGCAAGCATCTTTGTCGTAGATGGAGGCCCATCGCTGACAGGAGCACCTTATCATTTTCAACTCTATAATTAATAAACCACAAGCACCTACTGTCCCACAGGTCACTTTCCCTCTGTGGCTGATCTCCTCGTAGCTGCTGGTTTAATTTCCAAAATGAAATGGGTGGCACAGTGGCATAATGGTTAGTGCTATCATTTTACGGTGCCGGCTGAAAGATCAGAATTCTATACCCACCGTTGTCTGTAAGGAGTTTGTACGTTCTCCCCGTGACCATGTGGGTTTTCTCTGGGTGCGCTGGGTTCCTCCCACAGTCCAAAGATGTATGGTTTGGGTTAGTAAGTTGTGGACATGTTACATTGGCACTGGAAGGGTAGTGACTCTTAAAAGGTGCTCAACATAATCCTCGCTGATTTAACACAAGCAAATCATTTCACCGTATGTTTCGATGTACGTATGACAAATATAGCTAACCTTTAAACCTTTACAACACAAAATAGTTCAGTCCAAACTAAGTTCAAAAATCAAAATGCACACAGAATCAATTCACTACCTTCACTGCTATCCTTGGATACCTTTGTCTCTTCCAACTGTCATGCTTTGATTACCAGAAACTGCGGTGTCTTAGGTGACAAATATGGGCTTCTAGTTGCAAAGACAGTCTTGAGGAGCTTTGAGTGAGAAAGTCCTCTTCAGATTGCATTTCTCTGTCAGTTCATGTCTTTCTAACAGCCATTAGTTATAGTGCACAGAAATGGACCATTCAGCCCATCTACTTTAATCTTAATTGTCTGCATTAGATCTCCACTCTTGTATGCCTTGCTTATTTAAATGCCTATCAAAATGTTTGAGACGTGGTGATTGCATAAAGCTCCACCAACTTCTTTGACAGTGAGTTCTAAATCCAGCCGAAAACCCTTTTAAAAATCCTTCCTGTCACCACAAGCCTATACTGTCGTGCTTTTAATACTTCTAATATGGGAAGAAGGATCTGACCATCTACTCTATTAATGCAACTTATAATTCTAGGAGAGGACCACAGGTTAGTGTTGTTTGGAGACACTGCCAAACTGGAGCAGCAGTGTCTCAATGTTCCTGGTGATTTGTAGGAGGATCCATTTTGAAACTCTCAATGAGACTCTGCAAATACCTTGAACAATGTGTCCACATAGTCTGAACTGATTAAGACTACAGCAGCCAGATATTAAATGGAGTCTGCTTGTGTTGCAGTGGAAGCTAGGGCATCCACCATCACAGGGGTTATCACTACGTTTAGTAAATTAACAGAGTTGTGAACCATTTCAAAACAGACTGGGACTGAACTCAGTGATTGCAAAAAAACCTTGTTATAAGTGGCACCACACTTTTATTTGCAGAGTTTCTAGCAGGACTGCCTGTGCACCAAACATTTCACTGTGAGCACCCATCCGTTGCCTTCTGTGGGCTGCTGTTTAACCGCTAATCAAAGCCTGTGCAACAGAATTTGCATTGTATGTTTCTCTCCAGTAACCTAGCAGCTGACTGCACACTGCTGTGCCTAATGACACATTATTTGCATATCCCACCTCTGAGCTAACTTGTAATTATATGTGTGGTAGAAATATCTAAATCACCATCAATATCTGAAATAGTAACTGAGAGTATTGAACAGTTTGCTATTTTTCTATTTCTGGTGACATAAAAGGAGAAAGGTCACACAACTGTCCCTGAGAGTGTATGGGAGCTGAAAATCTATCCTGGGCCCAACATATTGATGCAATTGCAAAGAAGGCATGTCAATGGCTATATTTCATTAGGAGTTTGAGGAGATTTGGTATGTCACCATTCTAACTGGTTGCAGCAGCATGTGATATGGAGGTGCCAATGCAGAGGATCGGAAAAGGCTGCTGAGGTTTGTAAGCTCAGCCAGCTCCATCAAAGGCACTAGCCTGCCCACCAGTGAAGAAATCTTCAAAAGATGATGCTTCCAAAAGGCAGTATCCATTATTGGATACTGTCTCTTCCCAATACTAACATCAGGGTGGAGATGCAGGAGCCTTAAGGCCCACAAAGGAACAGACCAGGAACCCATGAACACTGCCCCAAAACAACAAATTTCACGACATATTACCATATGAAAGTGATAATAAACCTGAGTCTGGGGTGAGAAGGAAGTGAACCATTTTAATTACTGTACTACCTTCTTCAGGCTGAATGGTACAGCTTTTAGAGGGCTTGAGAAAAGAGTTTCTGTTGGTTTGTAGATGTACTACTTTTAAATTATAAATTAAACTCTTGTTCACATATCTTTGTAAAAGATAGCATGATTAAAGAATGTATATTGCAGAATTGCATTAATGCTGAATTGAAACATTTTCTTCGTTGAAATTCTACATTTCCTAATCTATTCGTATGCACTCATCTGTGGTTATCATCTGAGTTTGAGGTTGAAACAAAACTGCTGGAAATCAGCATCTCATTTGTGATCTGAAAACAAGCGTTCATAATGAAAAGTGACAGATATTTGCTTCAATAGTTTCAGGAGGCCAAGGGTGTTGCTTATATTTGATAATGGACCTGGCTCACCTGGAAGGGAAGATACACCTCCTGAAGATCACATTTGAATGGATTGTCTGGCTGTGGCTGGACAAGCTGCAGAATGCTTCATGGTAGTCAGTCCTGGCAGGATGTTTTATATTATATGATTACTTGCTAGGAATATAGATAGCCACAGTGGATCTTGGTGTTTACCTACAGGTTCCCAACCTGGGGTCCACAGACCTCTCGGTTAATAGTAGGGGTTCTGGCATAAAACAGGTTGAGAACCCCTGTTCTGGGGAATAAAGTCCAAACCTATTTAACCAATCCCTGTAACTCAGATCTCCAAACTCTGGGAACTTCCTTGTAAATTTTCTCTGCATTTTACCAATTCTTATTTACACCTTTCCTGTAGGTAGGTGACCAAAACGCGCACAGTGTTCCAAATTAGGCCTCACCAACATCTTATACAATTTCAATATAACATCCCAACTCCTGTATACAATACACAGCTATATGAAGGCCAATGTACCAGAAGTTTTCTTTATGACCCTATGTGACATTGTCAAAAGCCTTGCTGAAGTCCAGCTTTCATCAACTTTCCTGGTAACTTCTTCAAAAAATTCTATAAAATTGGCTAGACAACTTACCATGCATAAAGCCATGTTGACAATCCCTAATGAATTCTTTTCTGTCCAAATACTTATATATCCAGTTGTTTAGAATACTTTCCGATAATTTTCCCTCTATTGATGAATGGCCTATTCTTGGCTTATTCTTAGAGCCTTTCTTAAACAATGTAACAACTTTAGCTATCCTCACCCATGAGATGCTTTAAAGATCTCTGCTACTGCCCCTGCAATTTCTGCACTAGCCTCCCACAGCATACAAGGGAACACCTTGTCAGGTCCTACAGATTTATCCACCCTAATTTGCCTCAGACAGTAAACACCTGATCCTCTCTAATCTTCTGTGTCATCTCCCGAGTAAGTACAGATGGAAAAAATCCATTTAAGATCTTGCCCATCTCTTCCGGCTCCATCCATAAATAACCACTCTGATCTTCCAGAGGACCAGTTTTGTCCCCTGCTATCTTTTTGCTGTTAAAATACCTTTAGCTCTTTGGATTCTCCTTCAGCTTGTCTGCTAGACAACCTCCTGTCTTATTTTACTCCTCCTGTTTTCCTTCTTAAGTGTTGTCTTTCATTTCTTATACTCCTCAAATACCTCATTTGTTCTTGCTTGCCTATACTTAATATGTACCGCCCCCTTTTTCTTAACCAGGGCCTCAATATCTCTCAAAAACCAAGATTCTGTAAACCTGTCATCTTTACCTTTTATTCTGACAGGAACATACAAAATATGTACTCTCAAAATTTCACTTTTGAAGGTCTTCCATTTACCAAGTACACCATTGCCAGAAGACAACCTGTCCCAGTCCACTCTTTCCCAGATCCTTTCTGATACCATCAAAATTGGTCTTTCTCCATGTTAGAATCTTGACCTGAGGACCAGACCTATCTTTTAACATAATTGCTTTGAAACTAATGGCATTATGATCACTAGATGCAAAGCATTCCCCTACATAAGCTTCTGTCACCTGCTACGTCTCATTCCCCAACAGGAAATCTAATATCCCACTCTCTCTAGTTGGGACTTCTATGTATTGAATAAGAAAACTTTCCAGAATACATTTGACAAACTCTTTTCCATCCAGTGCTTTTATAGTATGGGTGTCCCAGTCAATATGTGGAAAGTTAAAATCACCTACTATCACAACCTTATGTTTCTTGCAAAAATCTGCAATCTCTCTGCAAATTTGCTCCTCTAAATCCTGCAAACTGTTGGCTAGCCTGTAACACAATCCCATTAATGTGGTCACACCTTTGTTATTCCTCAGTTCTACCACAAAGCCTCACTAGACAAGCTCTCCAGTCTGTCCCCTCCTCCCCCTTTAATACCTTCCACTCTTTCAGATCTAAAGCAACGGAAGCCTGGGACTTTGATCTGCCAGTCCTGCCCCTCCTGCAAAAATGGCCACAGTATCATAATTCCATGTGCTGATCCATGCCCTAAGCTCATCTGCCTTTCCTATAATATTCCCTGCATTGAAGTATATGCAGGTCAAAATACAAGTCCAACCACGCTCAATGTTTTCATTCCTGACCTTGTATATAGGCTCAACAACATCTTTCTCCACAACCGCTCCACTATCTCTTCTGGCACTCTGTTTCCCACCCCTCTATAACTCTTCGTTAGGGTTGGTGAGACAAAGCCGAACTCATGTATATTAAATATGAACTAACTGTTCTTATATTGAATGTACTTGCCTTTCAGCACAATAACAGGCCTGGTTCTGAGCACTTCTGGTTAGACAGAGATTGCACTTCCCCACACATAAATATACGTACATACATTTAAAAGCATAAACTTAAGACAAATTCTATAAGAGCTACAATTAAGTGTACTTCATGAGATTAAAAGTTGACTATACAGTACTAGTGTATTCAAATTGCTCCCCCCGAAGTAATTACATATGACAAATACTTAACAAGTACATAGCACAGAGATATTAATTCTCTTGTGGTCCAGCAGGTGTACAGATAAAAATTAGAGAGAATACATTCACTAGACAGATTTTCCACAGAGCTGGCATAGAAATGTTTATTTACAGAACTGGTTTTATAGAAAGTATTATTTCCTGATAGATGGTATAAGCCTCGAAGCTGAGTAAGATGGTGGAAAAGATGACTTGTACATAGGTGAGCAGAAACGCAGTCATCATGTGAACTTTCCACCATCCATACATTGTCCATTGGTTGGCTCTCCCTCTTTCAGGACGTAAGGTGCAGGCATTCAAGTAAAACAAATGACGATATTCTTGTTCCATTTTTCTCACCCCACTTTTGCTGGTTTCCGGTTGGTCTGTAAAATATTATGTGATCAAAGACCAGTGATGGCTTCATTTCTCACTAGTCAACTCTGTTCAAAGGATCATTTCACACAAGAAGTGACAATCAGCGGAAGGTAAAAGGACGCCATGAGGCATTGGCTGTAGCAGGAACAGATCTTAGAGAGAATCTTGCAATAAATAATATACTGCACACGTCAAATAATTCACTTTCCAAATCCTATTTAATGTTGGTAATCAAGGTGGAAATCATGTTATAAATTCCTTTATCTAGATTTTTTCTTTAATTTCAAAGTAAAATTTGCTTGACAAGAATTCGAAATCACAGTTGATATGTAAAAATATGTTCTGTTAGACACTGAAGCTGATCCCATTTTTTCCAACAGATGAGAATGAATATCACTGTACAGAGCATGCACATGATGTGCAAACGGCTCTTCATGAGAGGAATGCTGAATCTGGCAACTGTGGAGACACAGACAAGGATGACGGTTACGATGGCCAGTAAAACGTTGATACATTTCCCCAGCAGCACCTTGGCATTGGCATTTTCGTTCTGCACCACCTGCTGCTGTTGTTGATGTAACTCCAGGGTGGCGAGGCGAGTCTGGCATGACTCCAGTGCTTCCTACACAAGAACACACAAACACAGCGCTCATCAGTGGGCGTGGCTGAAGTAGCCAGATAAGGTACCATTTCAGATTAATTTTAGATGTAAAATCTGAAACTGCAGGAGGCATGTACACAGAGAGATAATTAATGATTCAGCTTGAATACCTTTCATCAACACCACCCCCCCCCACGCCCCCAGGTTGAGAGGAATGTCTGTGGGGTGTGGGTGAAGAACAAGGGTTGACTTGGTCTGCTCGTTCAGACATGGCTTCTTAACCCTGACATCTTAGACCCTACTTGATGTTGAAATCCCTGCCCCGATTGACTGGAAAGCTTTGCATTTTGCTAGCTCAGTCAGTAGTCTTCTCCAGCCTTTTGCAATCGCACTTCCTTCACTCTTGTCCGACCCCCACATGTTTGTCTTTTTTATCAGCAATTCGCCTTTACAAATGTACAAAAACAGACAAAACTATGCATAAACACAGAAACTGGAAATCCAGAGGAACACACACAAAATGCTGCAGGAACTCAGCAGATCAGGTAGCATCTATGGAGAGGAATGAACAGTCGACATTTCAGGCCGAGATCCTTAGTTAGGACTGGAAAGAAAGGGGAAAGAAACCAGAATAAGAATGTGCAGGAGGAGGACACAAGCTGGCAGGTGATAGGTTTCACCAGGGGATGGGAAGATGGGTGGGTAGCGGATGGTGAATGGAGTAAGAAGCTGGGAAGTGAGAGGTAAAGGGCTGAAATTATTCATTTATTTATCTGTTATACTATTCATTTACTTTAGGCATCACTCTGAGGAACTCCTGCAGAGATGTCCTGTGGCTAAAGATGACTGATCTCCAATTACAGCCATCTTCCTTTGCACTAGACATGACTCTAACTAGTGGAGTGTTCTCTGTTTGATTTCCATTGACTCCAGCTTAGCCAGGACTTCTTAATGTCACTCTCGATCAAATACTGTTGGGATCAAGGGCAGTTACTAGTTAGACCTCACTCACACTCTCCCTATATCTATGTCACAGCACGGCTCTGTATACACTTTAAACTACTTTTTATAATCCTGTTTACATTGCAAAAACATGCTGGTATTTATTTACTTATGCACATTTTATTCCATATCTGTACTTTATTTTATCTTAACCTCTAACTATTTTATGCAGTTCTTTATTTTTCATAATTGTTGATGTTGATTTTATTGTATGTCTTGTTAACACACCACAGCAAATTCCTAATACATATAAATGTATCTGGCAATTAAAGTCGATCCTTGATCCTTGGTCATCTCACTTCACCTCTGGAGTTCATCCCTCTTGAACATATATGTGAAACAAGGCTGTAATGAGGTCAGGAGCTGAGTGACTTTGGCAGACCGAAACTAAGTGACTGTGTGAAGTTACTACTCTATACCACCATCGATCACCCCTTCCACCACTTTGTTGATGCCTGGGAGTAGATAAATGGGGTGTGAATTGGCCAGATGGATTGGTCCTGCTTCTTGTGGACAGAATGTACCGGGACAATCTTTCACATTGTTGGGGATTTGCCAACTTTGTATCTACTGGAACAGCTTGGCCAAGGGTCAGCAAGCTCTGGGCCACATCTTCAGTTCTATTGCTGGAACATTCTCAAAGCCCATAGCCTTTGCTGTATCCAATGCATTTAACAATTTCTTGGTATCATGCAGAATGAAGCAAGTTTGTTGAAAACAGGCATCTGTCACAGTGGGGAGTGTTGGAGGCTGAGGTGGATCATCCATTTGGTACTTCTAGCTGCAGATTCTTGCAAATGCTAAATCTTTCTCTTTTGTACTGACGTGTTGGGCTTCCTCATTGTTCACAGCCCCCCTTCCATTGATTTGTTTCAGTGTCCACCACCGTTCACAATAATCCACGGGCTATGGGATTGTTTAACTCTCTCTAACGCAACACACACACAATGCTGGAGGAATGCCAGGCAGCATCTATGGAAAAGGGTACAGAGGACGCTTCGGGCCCAGTCCCTTCTGCAGGTTTTCTCGTGTTTGTGATCGGATCTCTCTCCTGCATGCTGTTTATGGTGATTAACATTCAAGTAGTCATATCCTGTAACTTCAGGTTGATTCCTCATTCTGAGGTGTACCTGGTGATACCCCTCGTATGCTTTCCCTGCACTCATTGAACCAGCGTTGATCCCCTGGTTTAACGGTGAAAGTGGGAAATACATCAGACTCTTGTTGCATTCAAATCTGCTGCTGAGGGCCCCTGGCACCTCACTGATGCCCACCTGGAGTTAGTAGATCAGTTCGAAATCTGCCCTATTTAGCATGGTGGTAGTGCCTCACAATAATGACCGTGAATTGAGTCCAAAAAGGGATCTAAACAAGGGCACAAGGGTTTTTTTAGATGAAAGGTTAATCACTGAACACATGGATGTCAGTGAACAGGGCTTGGAGACTTGAACGAAGATGAAAATTCAAGTATACTGATAGACAGCATCAGAGATCTGTGCAAATTTATAAGTCTAGGCCCGAGGTCGAAGGTCAATGATACTGGAGGTCATATCAGTTGAGGCCCAATGATCAAACCCACGACTGGCAAGTCTTGCGGTTGAAGCCTGAAGGTCAAACCTATGACTGGGGTCAAGACCTGGAGGTCAAACCCATGATTGGCGAGTACTGGGATCAATACCCAGACATTAGCGAAGTCTAGAGGGAAAAGTCGATGGTTGAATCTGGAGCTCAAGTTTAGAGGTAAAAATCTCCAAAGTCTGGAGATCAAGAGCAAGTCCAGACCAGACAATGGAGGTTGGAGGCCCGATGTCTGTGAATTTCAGATTCCAGTTTGGAGGCCTATGTGTGTGAGTGGGTGGAAGTGTGGGAAAGGGACTTGTTTTGCTGCTGTTATCTGTTTTTTTTGTTCTGATGTTGTTGCTGTTGCTACTTGTGTTGTTCTGTGTTGTGTTGTGTTGTTCTGCTGAGCATGGTATGTTGGTGCCGGAATGTGTGGCAACACCTGTGGGCTGTCCCCAGCACATCCTTGGGTATGTTGATTGTTAACGCCAATGACACATTTCGCTGCATACTCTGACACACATGTGATAAATAAATCTGAATCTGAATCTGACTAAAATGCATTCACCTTTAAGAAGTCCTGTTTACTACACAGTAATAACTAAACTGCATCTGTTTGCTTCACTTTAACTGGTCACAAACTTCACTTCCTCCTTCGACAACCTTCCTCTCTGGTATCCAGATAGGATATGACAGCATGAGAGGAGGAGAGGGGTGGATGAGGGTGAAGGTTATTTGACTAACCTCACAGCTGCAAGGAGTAGCCTGCAATGAGCCCCCACACTCCGGTGTTATTTTAACCTGCTGTCAAAGATGAAAGAATGGCAATGTCATGTAAGTTAGTTCCCTTGCTGCTTCTGATTATAATCAAATAGCTAATCATTTAGAAAAGCTGAGTTTAAACTAGTCAATGTGGTTTAATGTCATTTTGGTCAAATTTCCTAGTATTCTTTGATGATATAATGGGATGGGGGAGGCGGAGGAGGATAATAAAGGGGGACCTGTAGTTGTAATGTATTTAGATTTCCAAAAGGTATTTGACAAAATGTCAAACAGGAGGCTGATGCACACACTAGAAACTACTGGTATCAGAGGAAATATGTTAGAATGAATTGAAGACTGGTTGCCTTGTAGAAAACGGAGTTGGAATGAACGGGACCCTTTCAAGCTGGAAGGAGGTAACTAGGGAAATACTGGGATCGGTTCTTTGGCCTCAATTGTTCACTATTTATATTAAAGACCTATAAAAGATTTCCAGAACTTCTAATGATAAGAAAAGGGGTTGGCAGGCATATTGTAAAATGGTTATTGCAATTTTGCAACCGAATATACAGCAGGTTGTGAATGGGCAAAAGCCTAACAAATTAAGTTTAATCCGGGGAACCACGAAGTCATGCACTTTGGTAGGAGTAAGCAAATCTTCCTATTCTTAAATTGAATTCTATGTTCCAGCTGTTCATATATTCAGCATAACTTTAGCCCCTTTACCTAAAATAAAAGATAGAGTAATGTTGCAGGCAGTACAAAGGAGGCTCACAAGTCTAATTCGCGGGTTGAGAGGGTTGCCCTACCAAGAGAGATGCAATAATTTGGGCCTGTATTCCTTGGAATTTAGAAGAACGAGGGTGACTTTATTCAAACATATCCTTAGAGGGATATTTTCACTGGTGGAAGTCTAGAAAAGGGGACATAAGCATTTAAAACTGGGATACATAGAAATTCCTACTTGCCAAGGACGGCAAATCTCTGGAATTCTCAGCCCCAGCAGCTGGTGGAAGCTGGATCATTAAAAGTATTTAAAGTGAAGGTGAATAAACATTTGATGGATCGAGGAATAAAATGGCACAGGGAGAATTGAAGCCCTTGTGCAGTAGAACAGCTGTGATCGGATTAAATGGCAGGACATGTTGGAGAAGCCTGCTGGTCTACTCCTGCTACCATTTTCTTGAATTCTCGAATTTTTGCCAGAACCTGATGTGGTCATTCTGGTTTAAGACGGCGCTGCCAAAGACATACAACAGCTTATTGGTGATTCAAAAGCAAAGGAATTCCATTAAAAACATTATTAATAACACTTTTTTTGAAGTAAATTGTGGTGAACTATCACTGCAAGCAATGAGGAGGCAAGTGAAGGCAAGGCGAATTCATGAGATGTGCCCTGCTGGCGAGCTGCAAAATCACTGCACTTGGAGTTGGAGCCGTGCTGGTTGGAGTGGAGGATTCGTAGGGGAGATGATAGGACAGAGGAGTTCCGATGCCAGTCCAGCTTACCCGGGTGTGAGGCTGACTTGCTCAATTTGGAGAAGTTGAGAATGACTTCTTCGGCAGCCAAATCCAGCTCTGAAGCAAATCGCTGAGTGGCATGGTCTAGGCCCGGAGCAATTCACTGCAGTGAGGCCTGCGTCCCAATACATAGTACAATACGCTGTTTGGATAATCTAAATGCCAGCCCAGACAGACTGGAAGGCCGGGTGTCGGGCGGGGTTGAATCGCTCCGGGCACAGAGCTGATTTGGAGAGGTCAAGAACGACTTCTCCAGCAGCAAAATCTAAGCGTGGAGCGATTTGCTGCGGTGGGGCCAGGTCCTAGTACGAGGTTCGGACATACTTAAACGCTAGCCCAGATAGTCTGGGGGCTCCTCTCCCCATGATGAGACTGCCCCTGGCCGCTGTGCTTCATGTCTGTGAACTTTCCAGTGATTTGCCCCGCTGATATGATGAACTGAACACCGAGGCTTTGGGCCTACTCCCAGCTGCTCTGGGGATTTGGATCTAAGGACTCTGTTTGGTTTGGAATGCTGTTGTTATTGCTCACTTCTATTTTTGCATGATTAGTTTCATGTCTTTTCTCTCTCTGTGAGCACTAGGGGCTGGTCTTATATTTTTAAAATTGGCTTCTTTTGGGTTCCTCGCTTTACGACTGCCTGTGAGCAAACAAATCTCAAGGTTGTATAATTTATACATTCTTTGATAATAAATGCACTTTGACCTGCTGAGTGTTTCCAGTGTTATCTCCATTTACTTTAGGGTAAGGTATCTGTTGTACTTTTAAGAGAATAGGAGTTACTTTCATAAAATGTCCTCTTGGTAAGAATGTACTATTCAACCCTCTGCTGAACTGTCACAGTCTTAGAATGATGGTTAGTTATCAGTGACAATCACAGGAAATTATATTGGTCAGTCAGTTCCACAGGGAAAACAAGTTTAAATTTGGGGCACAAGATTCATATTCCACAATATTCCATACAGGAAGAGGATGAGGGCAGCTGCATTTCAGCAAAATGCAGATACTGGAAATAGAAACATAGAAACATAGAAAACGTACAGCACAATACAGGCCCTTCAGCCCACAATGCTGTGCCGAACATGTACTTATTTTAGAAATTACCTCGGGTTACCCATAGCCCTCTATTTTTCTAAGCTCCATATACCCATCCAGGAGTCTCTTAAAAGACCCTATCGTATCCACATATTGATGACATACGCTTCTTTTTCTTAAAAAAAGGTAACCTAAAAAGCCTAAATTCTGACATTTTGTGCAAAATGTCACCACAGGTCACCCAATCCAGTAAATCTTAAAAAAAAATGCCCAGCTGTAGTTCCACTAACAATGTACAAGTGCTAACAGAAGAATGTTTCTGGTCAATGATGAATAGTCATTGATCTAAGATGTCAATGTTCCTCCACGGTGGTGCCCAACCAACTAATTACCTCCAGTGTTTTCTGTTTTTTTTGTTCTAATTTCCAGCTTCTGCAAATTGTGGTTTTCTAAAGCAATAAGTTACATTATTAGGATTGTTGACAAAAAAACTTGCTTTAACTGGTAACTTAGGGTGGGGAAAAGCACAGTAGTGTAGCAGTTTACAGTGCCAGCGATCCTGGTTCAACTCCTGCCACTGCCTGTACACTAAATGCACAACCACAGGTGGAGAGGCATTTAAAGCTCAAGGGATCAGAACTGGAGGAAAACCCAAGGGTTGCAAGACCAAAGAAGGTAACGATGAATGGGGAGCGACGACGTGACTGAGGCCTTAAATACAAAGATGAGATTATTAAAACGGCTGAATTACACAGAGGCCAGTGTCAGTCTGTGAGCACTGGGCAAAACAGTTCTGTACTGAGAAGGTGTTCATGAAGCTGCAGACCTGAATATCACGGGCCCGTTCATATGACTGATAGGCGACTTTTTCCTCGATGCTTGCCAGCTCTTGCTTTAGGTCCATTGTCTCATGCTGATGAAGCTCAGAGAGGTCATTCAGCTGATCTTCCAAATTTGCCAACCTGAAACATTAGAAATGATGCTCAGATTTAACAGGTAGTTAGGTAAACAAATTATCTTTCAGTTAAAGACATGTATTTAGACAGTAGTCCCTCAATCTCAAAATATTCTAAAGTAGTTTTAGAAAAAGGCATTTAAGGCATTTTCCATAGGCATTTAAGAAACTAAGGTACATGGATAATAAAGAAATTCAGGGCTATGAGGAAGAGAAGCATTAGATTGATCTAAGAAAAGGCTAAAAGTTCGGGACAACATCGTGGGCCAAAGGGCCTGTACTGTGCTATTGTTATGTATCCATTTATATTTTGACTCTTACGAGTTGCTGTCGAGCTTCCCTGTGTGTTATGCACTGAATGTAATGTGAGAGGACATTCTGTGTAGAAAATTTACAAGTAAAATAAACTGCGGCATGATGTTTCTCACCCCACTGTCTCTCATGTGGATTAATCGCAGCCACCCAGCTCCCCAATACCAAAAGCATAACAACTGGCAACGAGGTGACTATAATAATTGTTTTGTTCCCTTCAGCAAGAAAAGTCCATGTGCAATGCTAGCAGTGTACCGCTGTGTCATGTGGGTGAGTAAAAAGAAAATGACCACAGGAAGTGTGGTGAATGAAGAATCCGAGGGAGAGTGAGAATGGGAGGGTTAAATAAAACAAATGAAAGAGAGAGAGAGAGAGAGAGAGATAAGACTGGTTATATTTTCTGGAATGTATTGTGCTTGAAAATGGTGTCAATGTTTGGAAGTATGGGGTCTTATGATGAAACAACAGAAGAATGGAGTTCATATATTGAAAAATGTTAATATTTTGCATGGGCAAATCAAATTTCAGATGATATTCATGTACCAACTTTTCTGACTGTAATGGGTGCAAGATTGTTTAATTTACTACACAGTTTAGTGGAACCTCCTAGGTCTGGTGATAAGCCTCATGAGGGCATAGTGAAAGTCTTAAAATACCACTATTCGCCTAAACCTTTGGTTATTGCTTAGAGGTGTAGATTTCATAAGAGGAATCAAGAATCTATTTCACAGCTTGCTGCAATGCTGAAGCAATTGTCTGAACACTGATGGCTCGATTGTGGTATGTATAGTGAAAGTGAAAAGACATTGTCAACCAAGAACACTGCAATAAACAAAAATGACTTGGAAAACCAAAAAGAAACATGGCCAAGGTGGAGCATACTGAGGACTTTGCATGTTTTATCTGTTTCAGGACACAAAGGCAGCTGTTGGGTGAGTCCGTGGTTGGATGGAGCTACAATGGGAGGAAACAGGCGGACACGGGTACTGCAGGGTCACTGGTGTCTGACACAGTTTACAAAGGGAAATTGCAACATCTCACCCCAGAAAGAACAAGGCTGACTTCAATGACTTAGACTGGTGAGGTTGTTCCAGTGAGAGGAGTAGTGCATGTTACAGTGGAGATTAATGAACAGAGAAAGAAAGTTCAAATGTACATTGTTAAGGATAGTTATCCAGCGCTCCTGGGACGCTCGTGGTCGAAGCAGCTCAAACCCAATCGGCACGAAGTGCACTTGGCTGGTGGGAGCACTGGTCTACAAGAGGTATTGAAGAAAGATGCAGAGGTAAGTGGAGAACTGAGCAGAATGAAAGGAATCACTGTTAAGGCCCAAGTTCTTCGTGGGGCAGTGGAGGCAGCTGCTGGGCCTCACTGGTGGCAGGTGATAAGTAAGAATGGATTGAAGAAAAATACGTATTAAATGATATAATAAAAATATGTGGCATGAAGGAAACATACAGATATTCCAAGGAAAATCATAGAGTACCCATACAGTATGCAAGATCATAAAACCATTAGGGGCAGAATTAGGCCATTTGGCCCCTCGAGTTTGCTCAACAATACAGCCGTTCAGCCCACAAAGTTGTGCCGAACATGTCCCTACCTTAGAAATTACTAGGCTTCCCCAGCGAATAAAGACACAGAGCTGTCAGTCGCTCCTCATACAATAAGCCTTTCATTCTCAGAATCACTTTAGTGAACCTCCGCTGAAGCCTCTCCAATGTCAGCACATCCTTTCTTAAATATGGGGCCCAAAACTGCTCACAATACTCCAAATGAGGCCTCACCACTGCTTTACAAAGACTCAACATTACATCCTTGCTTTTATATTCTAGTCCTCTCAGAATTAATGTTAACATGGCATTTGCCTTCCTCACCACTGACTCAATGTGTAAATTAACCTACAGGAAATTCTGCATGAAGACTTCCAAGTCCCTTTGCACCTCAGGTTTTTGAGTTTCCCCCCCATTTAGAAAACAGTCTATGCTATTATTCCTTCCACCGCAGTGCATGACCATACACTTCCCAACACTGTATCCCGTCTGCCACTTCTTCGTCCTTTCTCATAATCTGTCTAGGTCCTTCTGCAGTCTTCCTGCTTCCTCAACACTACCTGCGCCTCCACCTACCTTCATATCATCCGCAAACCTGGCCTCAGAGATCAATTCCATCATTCACATCATTCACATCATTGACATACAATGTAAAACAAAGCAGTCCCAACACAGACCCCTGCAGAACACCACTAGTCACAGGCAGCCAATCAGAAAACACTCCCTTTATTCCCACTCTTTGTCTCCTGCCAGTCAGCCAATGCTCTATCCAAGCAAGTATCTCTCCAGTGATACCACGGGCTCTTCTCTTGTTAAGCAGTTTCTTGTGTGGCACCTTGTCAAAAGCCTTCTGAAAATCCAAGTACACAACATCCACCGATTCTCCTTTGTCTATCATGCTAGTTATTTTCCTCAAAGAATTCTAACAGATTTGTCAGGCAGGATTTTCCCTTAAGGAAAACATGCTGACTTTGCCTATTTTATCATTTGCCTCCAAGTACCTCAAAACCACAAACTTTACAATTTACATCCTTTACATCATCTTCACAGCCACTGAGGTCAGGCTAACTGGCCTACAATTTCCTTTCTTCTGCCTCCCCCCCCCCACCCCAAAGGGTAGAGAGACATCTGCAATTTTCCAGTCCTCTGGAACCACGCCAAAATCTATTGATTCTACCCATGTCTGTTCTAATATCATCGGAGCTAGCCCTTTCTTCCAATCAACTTTAGCAGCACTCTCTAGTTCCTTTGTCATTACCTTTACTCAACTATGATACTGATACGTCTGATTTTAGTTTCTCCCTCTCAAACTGAAGAGTGAATTCAATTATATTATGATCACTGCCTCTTAAGGGTTCCCTTACATTAAATTCCCTAATCAAATCTGGTTAATTGTAAAACACCAAATCCTGAATTGCCCTTTTTTCTAATGGGCTCACCACAAGTTGCTCTAATCCCCTTTAAATTGACTGTAAAGCCTGCCTACAGAGAAAACTGATAGGTCTACTTAGCACAAAGAGAGACCAATCAGGGTGCTCTCTCTGTCACTCACTGTCTCTGTCTTTCCCTCCCTCCCTCCCCCTCTCCTTCTCCCCCTCTCCCCCTCCCTCTCTCCCTCCCTCCCTCTCGCTCACTCGCTTTCAAAAAAATCAATTTCCAGGATATTGTATATAATTTGCGGACATCAGGGAGCCACTGTCAATATGCGGGAGACTCCCGGAACTTCCAGGAGAGGTGGGATGTCTGTTCAATTATCCCTTTCTAAACTTCTGTTGTATTCTTTACTTTGGAGACTCCAGTAATCTCTCCTGCACTCTCCTTTCCTTTTACCTTATCCATACTTTTTCCAACATGTTCCCACAAGAGGCCAGGCAGAAATGGAAACTGACCAGTATTCTCTCCACACGTGTATCTGCATGTCACCCTGGATTACATGTTCAAGCTGGGTGGGCCTAGGACAAAGTCCAGAAACTGAGACAGGCCTGACGTTGCTTAACTCGGCCTTGTCTGGTGCCCTGCTCTGGAGTCTGTGCCACTAAACCTGTTCCAGGGAGAGAAAGATTTGGATGGAACTAATTAAACTTTTGATTAAAGCAATCATACTTTACAAACTGATCTTTCCCGTCTAAAGGCCATCGTTAGGTTTTCCAGATATGCTACTAAATTGAATGCAACACTTTTACTTATTTCATCGATATGTTGAACACATCATGAGGAATGCTGGTCTAAAGGACTCAGATGTTGGAATCGAAATTGCCGGATGAAATATTAAGAACCTGAGATATGCAGGTGACACTACTTTAATGGCTGAAAGTGAGGAGGATCTGAGGAAGCTTCTCATCAAAGTGAAAGAAGAAAATGCAAAAGCTGGCTTGTTGCTCAGCATTAAGAAAACCAAATTATGTCCACCAGCCCTGTTAACTCCGTGGTAATAAATGGAAAGGAAGTGGAAGTAGTAACGGATTTTGTCTTCCTCGGTTCAAAGATTTCTACAGATGGTAACTGCAGCCACAATTTTAAATGGCGCTTACTTCGGGGGAGGGTAACAATGGCAAATTTAGATAAAATACTGAAGAGCAGATACATAATTTAATGCAGACAAGTGTGAAGTGTTGCATTTTGGAAGGACAAATTAAGGTAGGACATACACAGTACGGCAGGTAGGGCACTGAGGAATGTGGAGGAACAAAGGGATTCCCTGAAAGTGGTGTCACAGGTAGACAGGGTTGTAAAGAAGGCTTTTGGCATCCTGACATTCATAAATCAAAGTATTGAGTATAGGAGTTGGATGTTATGGTGAGGTTGTATAAGACATTGGTGAGGCCAAATTTGGAGTATTGTGTGCAGTTCTGGTCACCTAACTATAGGAAGGAGATCAGTAAGATTGAAAGAGTGCAGAGAAGATTTACCAGGATGTTGCTGTGTCTTCAGGAGTTGAGTTACAGGGAAAGATTGAATAGGGTAGGACTTTATCCTTGGAGCGTAGAAGAATGAGGGGGGATTTGATAGAGGTTTTCAAAATTATGAGGGGTATAGACAGAGTAAATGCAAGTAGGCTCTTTCCACTTAGATTAGGAGAGATAAATACGAGAGGACATGGCTTTAGGGTGAAAGGGGAAAGGTTTAGGGGGAACTTCTTCACTCAGAGAGTGGTGGGAGTGTGGAACGAGCTGCCATCTGACGTGGTAAATGCGGGCTCACTCTTAAGTTTTAAGAGTAAATTGGATAGATACATGGATGGGAGAGGTCTGGAGGGTTATGGACTGGGTGCAGGTCAATGGGACTAGAGGAATAAAGTTTCGGCACAGACTAAAAGGGCCGAGTGGTCTGTTTTCTGTGCTGTAGTGTTCTATGGTTCTATAACATTGTCTGTGAAGATCCGTATAGTCAAGTCTGTGGTATTTCCAGTTGTGGTGTATGGCTGTGAGAGCTAGACTATTAGTAAGGCTGAATACAAAAGAATCAACACCTTTGAAATTGGATGCTGGAGGGAAGTTTTAAGAGTTCTTTGGACAGCAAGAAGATCCAACAAGTCAATACTTGAAGAAATACAGCCAGAATGCTCACTAGGAGGCTTGATTATGAGATAAAAACTCAAATATTTTGGCCACATCATGAGAAGACAGGATTCCTTGGAGAAGACTCTCACGTTGGGTAAAACAGAAGGTAAAAGGAGAGGAAGACAGAGGCTACCATGGATAGATAATACTACCCAGACAATGTGTATGACCTTGGGGGATCTTAGAGAGATAGTTTCCAACAAGAAGGCTTGGTGTGCAGGAGTCCATGAGGCCACGAAGAGTCAGACTCAACTCAACGACTGAACAACAACAAACTTTACAAACACTCTTCTTGGACATTGGATTGCAATAGTGTTCTGGGCACGACCAGTGCTGAAGTGTAAATTCCCTGCCATCTCTCCAGCAACAGAGACAATATGAAGTAACATGTTGCACCTTTACAGCAGATGTCTTCACAACCACTGAGGTCAGGCTAACTGGACTATAATTTCCTTTCTTCTGCCTCCCTGCCGTCTTAAAGAGCAGAGGGACATTTGCAATATTCCAGTCCTCCAGATCCATTAAGGAATTTAGTAATTCTTAAAAAGTCATTAATGCTTATACAATCTCTTCAGCCACCTCTTTCAGATCACTGGAGTGTAGTCCATCTGATCCAGGTGACTTTTCTACTTTCTGGTGCAGTTTCCAAGCACCTTCTCCCTTGTTATAGCAAATGCACTCATTTTCGCACCCGTACACTCTTGAATTGCCAGCATATTGCTAGTGTCTTCCACAGTAAAGACTGATGCAAAAAACTTATTCATCTGTCAGTTCGTCTGTCATTTCCTTGTCCCCCATTACTACATTTCCAGTGTCATTTTTTAGTGGTCCATTATCTACTCTTTCCTTCCATTTAATCTTTATATATATGAAAAAAATCTTTTTGTATCCTTTTTGATATTGTTGGCTAGCTTACCTTCATATTCATCTCCCCTTCCCCCTAATGTTTTTTTAGTTGCCTTCTGTTGGTTTTTAAAAGTTTCCCAATCCTCTAACTTCCGACTAATTTTTACTTATTATATGCCCTCTCTTTTGCTTTTATGTTGACTTTGACTTCCCTTGTCAGTCATGGTTGCATCATCCTGTCTTTAGAATACTTCTTTGGGATGTATCTATCCTGCACCTTCAAAATTACTCCAAAAAACTTCAGCCTTTGCTGCTCTGCCATCATCCCTACTCGTCTTACCTTCCAATCGACTGTGGCCAGCTTCTCTCACATGCATCTATAATTCCTTTTACTCCACTGTAATACTGATACATCTGATTTTAGCTTCTTTCTCTTAAATTGCAGAGTGAATTCCATCATATTATGATCACTGTCTCCTAAGGGTTCCTTTTCCTTAAGCTCCCTCATCAAATCCAGTTCATTATCCAGCTCAACCACAAGTTGCTCTAATAACCCTTCTTGAAGGCATCCTACAGTCTCTCTCTTGGGATCAAGCACCAAACAGATTTTCCCAATCTACCTGCATATTGAAACCCCCCATGGCTATTGTAGCATCACCTGTTGACATGCCTTTTCTATATCCCTTTGTAATTTTCATCCCACATATTCAGAGGCCTGTATATAATTCCCATCAAGGTCTTTTTACCCTTGTAGTTTCTTAACTCTACTCACAAGGATTTTACATCTTCCAATCCCATGTCACCTCTTTCTAAGGATTTGATCTCATTTTTTACCAACAAAGCTATGTCACCCCATCTGGCTACCTGCCTGTCCTTTTGACACAATGTGTTTCCAACTATAGTATTCTTTCAGCCACGACTCAGTGATACCTATAACGTCATACATGCCAAAACAAAGACCAGTATATCTTTTGGAAAAATATGACAGTGAAGACATCTGGGACCTTGAAAAGTGGTATGCATCTTTGTATCCCAGTTCTGGCAGGAATTTGCCAGAAAGACAATGCTTCAGATTTGGAGAGAGCAGTTCTCAAATGAAGAATTGCAGATTCACAAGAGAAAGGACGGAAGGGGATCTTGATGTTGTACTCAGTCCTCAGCACTGAAGCTTTGATGGTGGCTTTTGTGTGACCATACCTCCAATAGTCGACAATCTGAAAGCCCATTGGAAAATAAAGAGAATGAAGATATTCATGGGTTGGGTTGCCAGCGGAGAATTGGAAGTGGGCAGTTAATAACATCAAGAATGTTTGATTGTGGTGGCTGGTGGCAGAGACTGGTGTGTGTGTGTGTGTGTGTGTGTGTGTGTGTGTGTGTGTGTGTGGAGTTGATGAATGTCTGCAGCAGAGTGTGTTGGCATGTTAGCTTAGCGGTTAGTGTAACGCTATTCCAGCACCAGTGAGCCAGGTTGAATTCCTGCCACTGTCTACGTTCTCACTGTGACCACGTGTGTTTCTTTCCGGTGCTCCTTTTCCCTGAAGACGAATGCATGAGCAGCTTAACTGGTCACCTGGGTGTGATTGGACGGTGCGGACTACTGGATTGGAGGGGCCTGTATCTCTAAATTTAAAAAAATACATGTGGAACAAATTCTCATGAAATGCTTCAAAAGCAGGAGCTTGACTTCATTTTGTGCTCGCCTGGGCACACAAGTACAGCTGAAGCTGAGGAACGCCCTGCCGGCTTTCCAGAGAGAGGCAAAATGACCCAGGAGCCATCATTATCGTGTTTCCTAACACACAAGTACACTTTTAATCACATAGTACTGAAATAATCTAAGTCATGCGGTCCAATTTCTAGACCTAGTTTCAGAAAGCACTTTCACATCCCTCTTCCAAATAGTGTCCTGGGATTCTGACGTGCTGGAGAGAGCATTCATAGTAACAGCTGCACACAACACAGTCTGACAACGTTCACGTCTACATCCAGATTATATGTCAGACCTTAGCCTATTCACAAGCAGGACTGAATTTCAATATGTTTTTATTGTGTGTGGTACAGCTTGTAGTAACTTGGATTTTATCCAAAAGAACATAAGTTGTGGAATAGCACCGCCAAATGGCTACATTGCACATTACATGTGCCAACTTTGTTCTAGAATAACTTGTTAAACTAGAATAAACCACAGATTTTCTTCCTGGCCCAGATAAAAGACCACAGGCAGGTCAGTGAATCACCTTTCGATGCAATGTTTGAATTTAACCTCTTGCTGAATAAGAATCGCTGAAATAGTGTGTGTCATGAAAACTTGTTCCGAAGTAGTAGTACAGTGTAATACATAAAATTGTTGTATGTTACAATAATAAGGTATATTCAGTGCCTATAAAAAGTATTCACCACCCCCCCCCGGAGGTTTTCATGTTTTATTGTTCTACAACAGTGAATCACAGTGGATTTAATTTGTTTTTTTTCACACTAATCAACAGAACACTAATCTAAAACCATTTGGCTGAATCGGTGGTGATTTGGTGTGTGACTCTTTCGTGTCAAAGTGATTTAAAATAATTACAAATATAAAACACAAAATAATTGATTGCACAAGTATTCACGCCGTTCAAGTCAGTATTCAGTAGATACATCTTTGGCAGCGATTACACCCTTGAGTCTGTGTGGATAGGTCTCTATCAGCTTTGCACATCTGGACACTGCAATTTTTCCCCATTCTTCTTTACAAAACTGCTCAAGCTCTGTTAGATTGCATGGGGATCGTAAGCAAACAGGCCTTTTCAAGTCCAGCCACAAATTTTCAATTGGATTAAGCTCTGGACTGGGCCACTCCAGGACATTAACTTTGCTGTTTTTAAGCTATTCCTGTGTGGCTTTGTCTTTATGTTTGGAGTCATTGTCTTGTTGGAAAACAAATCTCTCAAGTCGCAGTTCTCTTGCAGACTGCATCAGGCTTTCCTCCTGGAATTCCCTGTAATTTGCTGCGTTCATTTTACCCTCTACCTACACAAGCCTTCCAGGACTTAATGCAGTGAAGCATTTCCACAGCATGATGCAGCCACCACCATGCTTCATGGTAGGGATGGTGTGTTTTGGTGATGTGTGGTGTTTGGCTTGCGTTAAACACAGCGTTTAGTCTGATGGCCAAAAAGTTCAATTTTGGTTTCAATGGACCATAGAACCTTCTTCCACATGACTTCTGGCAAACTCTAGCTGAGAGTTCATGTGAGGTTATTTCAACAGAGGCTTCCTCTTTGCCACTCTCCCATAAAACTGCAACTGATAAAGCACCCGGGCAATAGTTGTATTCCCAGTTGCCTGCAGGGTTGTCATAGGTGTCTTGGTGGCCTTCCTCACTAGTCCCCTTCTTGCACAGTCACTCAGTTTTTCAGGATGATCTGCCTAGGCAGATTTACATCTGTGTCATATTCTTTCCATTTCTTGATTACTTAACTGTACTCCAAGGGATATTCAGTGACTTGGAAGTTTTCTTGTATCCATCTCCTGACTTGTGCTTTTCAATAACTTTTTTGTAGAGTTGCTTGGAGCGTTCTTTTGTCTGTGTAGTTTTTGCCAGGATACTAACTCACCAGCAGTTGGACCTTCCAGATACAAGTGTACTTTTACTACAATCAGTTGAAACACCTTGACTGCACACAGCACAGTCTGCATTTAACTAATTATGTGACTTCTAAAGCCAAATGGCTGCACCAGTGATGATGTGGTGTGCTATATTAAAGGGGGTGAATACTTAATGCAATCAGTTATTTTGTGTTTTATATTTGTAATTAATTTAGATCACTTTGTAGATCTGTTTTCACTTTGACATGAAAGAGTCTTTTTTCTGTTGATCAGGGTCAAAAAAAGCCATGTGATTCAATATTGTAAAACAATAAAACCTGAAAACTTCTTGGTGGGGGGGGGCGAATACTTTTTATAGTGCAAAAAGAGAGCAAAAATATTGAGGTATTGAGGTAGGGTTCATGGACCATTCATAAATATGATCCATAGTCCAGTAGGCAACTAATAAAAATAAAAATAAAGGCATCCGTTAGTCTTGCGAGACTATGGATCTGCGCCTGGAAAGTCTTCACTCTCCAGGGTGCAGGCCTGGGCAAGGTTGTATGGAAGACCAGCAGTTGCCCATGCTGCAAGTCTCCCCTCTCCACGACACCAATGTTGTCCAAGGGAAGGGCATTAGGACCCATACAGCTTGAGCAATGTGTGATTAAGTGCCTTGCTCAAGGACACAACATGTTCCCTTGGCTGGGGCTCGAACTCACAACCCTCAGGTAGCTAGTCCAATGCCTTAACCACTTGGCCACGTGCCCAACTACTTCCACAAATAATGAGTAACTTTTATTGGTCCATTTTCACCTCATTGGTACGTGTCACTAGTACTGGACCCACAGTGAATTTCAAAGGGGTCCAGTTGACACTCTGCATCAATCTCTGACGTGAAGGGGAGGTGTGGACAGATTGGTTGCTCTTACTCACACACCCCATACTGGAAAGTTTGTCTCTCCTACTGATCTGCTTTGCAGATTCCAGGTGAATTGATGAATGGGTAGATGTGGAGATCTGCTTCTGGAGAAACAAGTTGTGGGACTGTGCAGAGAGCACTGACTCCATAAGCTTCAGGCAGCTGAGGTCAAATCTTCTACCTGCTCAGGTTTTCAGAATCAAAAGCATACACTCAATGGCCAGTTTATTGTGTACCTCCTGTACCTAATGGGGTGGCTACTGAGTATATGTTTGTGGTCTCCTGCTGCTGTAGCCTGTCCACATCAAGGTTCAACACCTTTTGTGTTTGGAGTGGTTTTCTGTGCACCACTGTTGTAACACATGGTTATTTGAGTTACTGTTGCCTTCCTGTCAGCTTGATCCAGTCTAGCCATTTTCCTCTGACTCTCTCATTAACAAGGTGTTTTTACCCACAGAATTGCCACTCACTGGATTTTTTTTTTTGTTTTACTCACTATTCTATGTAAACTCTAGAGACCGTTGTGTGTGAAAAGTCCCAGAAGATCAGCAGTTTCTGAGATACTCAAAATATCCAGTCTGGCATCAACAATCATTCCACAGTCAAAGTCGCTTAGATCACATTTCTTCCCCATTCTGATGTTTGTTCTGAATGACAACTCTCGACCATGCTTTTGTGCATTTTGTTGCTGCCACGTGATTGGCTGATTAATTAATGATTAATAATCAGGTGGCCACTAAATGTATATCTGACTGGCCTTGTATTTCCATCTTCCTGAGGATAACATGAGTATTGGTTCGAGGCTTACTGGTTATAGTGCTGATATCTGCTATGAATGGGCAACCTGTTGCTTCATATTTTCTCTGTTGTCAGGTTGTGCACTGGTTGTGCCCAGGACACTATTGCAATCCAGCCTCCAAGAAGGGTTCTTGTAAAATTGTATTGCTTTAATCAAAAGTTTAATTAGTTCCATCCAAATCTTCCTCTCCCTGCAACCTCTGGAAGCAGGTTTAATGCCACAGACTCCAAAGCAGGGCTCCAGGCAAGGCCGAGTTAAGGAAAGTCAGGCCTGGCTCAGTTTCTGGACTTTGTCCTAGGCCCACCCAGCTTGAACATGTAATCCAGGGTGACATGCAGATACACATGTGGAGAGAATACTGGTCAGTTTCCATTTCTGCCTGACCCCTTGTGGGAACATGTTGGGAAAAGTATGGATAAAGTAAAAGGAAAGGAGAGTGCGGGAGAGATTACTGGAGTCTCCGAAGTAAAGAATACAACAGAAGTTTAGAAAGGAATAAAAATTTAACTTCAGGCAACATAGGACAAAATTGAAAAGGGTACGGAATACAGGACTGAAGGTGTTGTATTTGAATGCACCCAGTATATGGAATAAGGTACATGAGCTCATAGCACAGTTATAAATTGGCAAGTAGACCTGGAAGAATATCACACGTTGGAGCTAAACATACAAGGCTACATAACCTATTGAAAAAACAGGCAGGTAGGCAGAACTTTGTTGGTTAAAAAAATATATATAATCCTTAGAAATAAGTAACTTAGGATCAGAGCATGTATAATCGTTGTGGATAGAGTTAAGAAACTACAAGGGTGAAAAGACCCTGATGGAAGTTATATACAGGCATCCAAATAGTAGCCAGGATGTGGGATATAAATTACAATGGGAAATAGAAAAGGCATATGCAAAGGGCAATGTTACAGTGGTCATAGGGATTTCAATAAGCAGATAGATTGGGAAAACCAGGTTGGTACTGAGTCCCAAGAGAAGGAATTTGTTAAATGCCTACAAGATGTTTTGTTAGAGCAACTTGTGTTGAGCCCATGAGGAAAAAAGGCAATTCTGGATTTGGTGTGGTGGAATGAACCAGATTTGATTAGGAAGTTTATTGTAAAGGAACCTTTGGGAGGCAGTGACCATAGTATAATAGAATTCACTCTTCCGTTTGAGAGGAAGAAGGTAAAATCAGATGTTTCAGTATCACAGTTGAGTAAAGGTAATGACAGAGGCATGAGAGAGATGCTGCCAAAGGTGATTGGAAGAGGAAACTGGCAGGGGTGACATTAGAGCAGAGATGGCTAGAATCAATATATTCCGGCATGGTTCCAGAAGAATGGAAATTTGCCATTGTCACTCCACTCTTCAAGAAGAGAGAGCGGCAGAAGAAAAGAAGCTATAAGGCAGTTAGCCTGACCTCGGTGGTTGGGAAGATGTTGGAGTCGATTGTTAAGGATGAGGTTTCAGAGTACTTGGAAACACGTGACAAAATAGATCAAAGTCAGCACATTTTCCTTAAGGGAAAATCATGCGTGACAAATCTGTTGGAATTCTTTGAAGAAATAACAAGCAGGACAGACAAAGGAGAATCGGTTGATGTTGTGTACTTGGATTTTCAGAAGGCCTTTGACAAGGTGTTACATATGAGGCTGCTAAACAAGATAACAGCCCAAGGTATTAGAAGAAAGATACTTGCACGGATAGAGTATTGGCTGTTTAGAGGGAGGCAAAGAGAGGGAATAAAGGGGTCCTTTTCTAGTTGGCTGCCGGTGACAAATGGTGTTCACAGGGGTCTGTGTTGGGTCTGCTTCATTTTACATTGTATGACAATGACCTGGATGATGGAATTGATGGCTTTGTGGCCAAGTATGTGGAAGACATGAAGACAGGTAGGGGCCAGATAATGTTGAGGAAGCAGACAGGCTACAAATGGACAGACAGATTAGGAGAGTGGGCAAAGAGGTGGCAGATGGAATACAGTGTTGGGAAGTGTATGATCATGCACTCTGGTAGAAGGAATAAGTGTGACTATTTCCTAAACAGGGAGAAAATTCAAAACTCTGAGGTGCAAAGGGATTTAGGAGTCCTCGTTGGGGATTCCCTAAGAGGTTAATTTGCAGGTTGAGTCAGTTGCAATGTTAGCATTCATTTCAAGAGAACTAGAATACAAAAAAAATGATGTAATGCTGAGTATGTATAAGGTACTCCAAGCATCACTTGGAGTACTGTGTGCAGTTTTTGGCCCCTTATTTAAGAAAGGCTGTGCTGACATCAGAGAGGGTTCAGAAGGTTCATGAGAATGATTTCAGGAATGAAAAGTTTGTCGTATGAGCAGTGATTGAAAGCTCTGGGCCTGCACTTGCTGAAATTTAGAAGGATGGCAGGGGGAGGTGTGGGGGGGTGGATCTCATTGAAAGCTATCAAATGTTGAAAGACCTAGATAGAGTGGATATGTAGAGGATGTTTCCTTTGGTTGAGGAGTCTAGGACCAGAGGGCACAATCTCAAGATAGAGGGATGCCCATTTAGAACAGAGATGGGGAGGAATTTCTTTGCCAGAGGGTAGTGAATCTGCAGAATTCATTTCCAAAGATGGCTGTGGTGACCAGGTTACTGGATGCATTTAAGGTGGAGGTTGATAGGTTCTTGATTAGTCAGGGTGTGAAAGGATATGGGGAGAAGGCAGGAGAATGGGATTGAGAGAGAAATGGATCAGCCATGATACAGTGGCGGAGCAGATTCAGTGGACTGAATGGCCTAATTCTGCTCCATCTTTGGTCTTATGGGCTAATTACTGGGAGTCATTTGGAAGACACAGGATCAGTTCAACCCAATGAAGAAGCAGCATACTAAAGGGAACATAAGGCAACAGTAGCTGACAAGGGAAGTCAAAGGCAGCACAAAAGCAAAAGAGAGGACATACCACTTAGCACAAATCAGTGGGCAACTAGAGGATTCAGAAGCTTTTAAAAACCAACAGAAGGCAACTAAAAAAGAAATAATGGAGAAAAGATGAATTATGAAGGTAAGCTAGCCAATAATTTAAAAGAGTGTACCCAAAGATTTTTTCAGATATACTGTATAAAGAGTAAAAGAGAGGTGAGAGTGGATATCAGATAGCTGGGAAATATCACTGGAGAGGTAGTAATAGGGGAGAAGGAAATGACAGATGAAGTTAATATGTCTTTTCTGTCGGTCTTCTCTGTGGAAGGCAACAGCAGTATGCCAGAAATTTGGAAGTGTCAGGAGACAGAAGTGAGTGCAGTTGCTGTTACTAAGGAGAAGGTGCTTGGGAAGCCGAAAGGTCTGAAGATGGATAGTGTAAGTCATCTGGACCAGATGAACTATACCCCAGTATTGTTTGAGGAAGTAACAAGCAGAAGGGTCAAAGGAAGGTCAGTGGATGTTGTTTACCTGGAATTTCAGAAGGCCTTTAACAAGGCACTGCATGTGAGGCTGCTAAACAAGATAAAACGCCTGGTATTACAGGACACATACTATCATGGATAGAAGATTGGCTGACTGGCAGAAGACAAAGAGTGGGAAGAAAGGAGGCCTTTCCTGGCTGGCTGCTTGAAACTAGTTGTGCTCTTCAGGGGTCAATGTTGGGTCCACTACTTTTCATTTTATATGTCAATGACTCAGACAGATTAAGAAAATGGGCAAAGAAATAACAGATGGAATATCGTCCTGGGATGTGTATGGCCATGCACCTTGATGGAAGGAATAAAGGTATAGACTACTTTCAAAAAGGGGAATAAATTCAAAAATTGGAGGTGCAAAGGCACTTAGGAGTCCTTATGCAGGATTCCATAGAAACCATAGAAAAACTACAGCACAGAAACAGGCCTTTTGGCCCTTCTTGGCTGTGCCGAACCATTTTCTGCCTAGTCCTACTGACCTGCACACGGACCATATCCCTCCATACACCTCCCATCCATGTATCTGTCCAATTTATTCTTAAATGTTAAAAAAGAACCTGCATTTACCACCTCACCTAGCAGCTCATTCCACACTCCCACCACACTCTGTGTGACGAAGCCCCCCCAATGTTCCCTTTAAACTTTTCCCCCCTCACTCTTAACCCATGTCCTCTGGTTTTTTTCTCCCCTTGCCTCAGTGGGAAAAGCCTGCTTGCATCCACTCTATCTATACCCATCATAATTTTATATACCTCTATCAAATCTCCCCTCATTCTTCTACGCTCCAGGGAATAAAGTCCTAACCTATTCAACCTTTCTCTGTAACTGAGTTTCTCAAGTCCCGGCAACATCCTTGTAAACCTTCTCTGCACTCTTTCAACCTTATTTATATCCTTCCTGTAATTTGGTGACCAAAACTGAACACAATACTCCAGATTCGGCCTCACCAATGCCTTATACAACCTCATCATAACATTCCAGCTCTTATACTCAATACTTTGATTAATAAAGGCCAATGTACCAAAAGCTCTCTTTACGACCCTATCTACCTGTGACACCACTTTTAGGGAACTTTGTATCTGTATTCCCAGATCCCTCTGTTCCACTGCACTCCTCAGTGCCTTACCATTAACCCTGTATGTTCTACCTTGGTTTGTCCTTCCAACATGCAATACCTGACACTTGTCTGTATTAAACTCCATCTGCCATTTTTCAGCCCATTTTTCCAGCTGGTCCAAGTCCCTCTGCAGGCTCTGAAACCTTCCTCACTGTCTACTACACCTCCAATCTTTGTATCATCAGCAAATTTGCTGATCCAATTTACCACATTATCATCCAGATCATTGATATAGATGACAAATAACAATGGGGAGCACTGATCCCTGTGGCACACGACTAGTCACAGGCCTCCACTCAGAGAAGCAATTCTCTACTACCATTCTTTGGCTTCTTCCATTGAGCCAATGTCTAATCCAATTTACCACCTCTCCATGTATACCTAGCGACTGAATTTTCCTAACTAACCTCCCATGCGGGACCTTGTCAAAGGCCTTACCGAAGTCCATGTAGACAATATCCACTGCCTTCCCTTCATCCACTTTCCTGGTAACCTCCTCGAAAAACTCCAATAGATTGGTCAGACATGACCTACCACGCACAAAGCCATGTTGACTCTCCCTAATAAGCCCCTGTCTATCCAAATGCTTGTAGATCCTGTCTCTTAGTACTCTCTCCAATAACTTACCTACTACTGACGTTAAACTTACCGGCCTATAATTTCCCGGATTACTTTTCGATCCTTCTTTAAACAACGGAACAACATGAGCCACTCTCCAATCCTCTGGCACCTCACCTGTAGACAGCGACATTTTAAATATCTCTGCCAGGGCCCCTGCAATTTCAACACTAGTCTCCTTCAAGGTCCGAGGGAACACCCTGTCAGGTCCCAGGGATTTATCCACTTTAATTTTCCTCAAGACAGCAAGTACCTCCTCCTTTTCAATCTGTACAGTTTCCATGGTCTCAGTACTTGTTTCCCTTAATTCCACAGACTTCATGCCAGTTTCCTTAGTAAATACAGACGCAAAAAACCTATTTAAGGTCTCCCCCATTTCCTTTGGTTCCGCACATAGCCGACCACTCTGATCCTTAAGAGGACGAATTTTATCCCTTACAATCCTTTTGCTCTTAATATACCTGTAAAAGCTCTTTGGATTATCCTTCACTTTGACTGCCAAGGCAACCTCATGTCTTCTTTTAGCCCCCCTGATTTCTTTCTTAAGTATTTTCTTGCACTTCTTATACTCCTCAAGCACCTTATTTACTCCCTAAGGTTAACTTGCAGGTTTAGTCCGTATTAAGGAAGGCAAAGGCAATATTAGCATTCATTTTGAGAGCAGTAGAATATAAAGGCAAGGACATAATGCTGAGGCTTAATAATACATTGGTCAGACCACACTTGGAGTACTGTGAGGTGCTCTGGTCCTCATATCTAAGGAAGGATGTGTTGGCATTGGAGAGGGTCCTGAGATGTTTACAATAATGCTCATGGGAATGAAAGGGATAATGTATGAGGAGCGTTAGATGGAGTTTAGAAGAGTGGTTTGGGAGGAGGGGGTGAGGAGTGGGATCTCATTGAAACTACTGAATATTGAAAGGCTTAGATAGAGTGGATGTGGAGAGGATGTTTCCTAAAGCAGCGGTCCCCAACCACCGGGCCGCGGACCGGTACCAGGCCGCAGAGGATTTGCTACCGGGCCGCGAGGAAACGATATGATTTGGCGATATGAGTCAGCTGCACCTTTCCTCATTCCCTGTCACGGCCGCTGTTGAGCTTGAACACATGCGAGGTCATTATCAGCGCGTCATCCATGTCAGCGCGGGAAGAAGATCAACTCCTCGAGCTTGCAAATGACGGCAGGCTGAAAAGTATGTTTGATATATCTCTGCCGGCATTCTGGATCAAAGTCAAGGCTAAATATCCTGAGATAACCACAAAAGCACTGAAAACGTTGCTTCCATTTCCAACATATCTCTGCAATGAATGCGATGAAAACTAAATAGACTGGACATAAGGAACCTCCTTCGAGTATCGATGTCTCCCATCACCCCTCGATAGGACCGTCTTGTTGCAGGGAAACAAGCCCAGGGCTCCCATTGATTCAGCGATATTGGTGTGTTGCAATGATTTCATATGTTCATACGGGGAAAATATGTGCTGTGTGTTTAATGTCCAAATGTTACTTAAAATGTTATGATGCTATTGACTGATAAGTGACTTATATAACCATATAACAATTACAGCACGGAACTAGGCGATCTCAGCCCTTCTAGTCCGTGCCGCAAGCTACTCTCACCTAGTCCCACCGACCCGCACTCAGCCCATACCCCTCCATTCCTTTCCTGTCCATATACCTATCCAATTTTTCTTTAAGTAATATCAAACCTGCCTCTACCACTTCTACTGGAAGTTATTTCAACACTTCAAGCTCCCCGTCCTCCCCTGATGATTGACTTATCACTATATTCATGCGAGGAAAATATGCGCTGTGTGTTAAATATTAAATTCGTTAGATAAACACTTTTAGAAACGAAATTGAGTGTATTAGCCCCTTATTACCAATATTCCGGTCGTGATGAACACCCCCCCACCCGAACAGACTCACCAAAAACGCTTTGCAGGGAATACTATCGGCAGATACGCGCATCACACATGCGCACTGGTGCCCGGTGCCCGCGCAAGGCTTCATGGTCATTGTAGTCTTTCTTTGACTGCTACTCTTGTCCGTTGGCAACCCTACTCCCCCCCCCCCCCACCCCTGGGTCGGCCGGTCCGCAAGAATATTGTCAATATTAAACCGGTCCGCAGCGTAGAAAAGGTTGGGGACCCCTGTCCTAAAGTGTGAGAGTTTATGACCAGAGGGCACAACCTCAGAACAGAAAGATGTCCCTTTACAACGGAGATGAGGAGGAATTTCTTTAGCCAGAGGGTGGTAAATCCATGGAATTCATTGCCACAGATGGCTGTGGAGGCCAGGTCATTGGAAATATTTAAAGTAGAAGTTGATAGATTATTGATTAGTAAGGAAATCAAGGTTATAATAAGAAGGAAGGAGAATGGGGTTGAGAGGGAAAATAAATCGATCTTGATCAATGGGCTGAATGGCCTAATTCTGCTCCTATATTTTATGGTCTTATATTCCTCAGCAATATTCTAAGAAAGAACAAAAGAACTTCCCCAATCTCTGGAGTGATATTTAATTAGTAAAAAACAATTACGTGCACTTCATAATGTTATCATGCTGTGTGCGTGGTAGCTATTGTGTTTCCTACTTTACAATGCTGATTGCACCCGAGTGCCCCAGCAGCTATAAATCGATACCACACTGAGTTCAACTTCTCCAGCTAAAAAACATCCTCATCAATCCACAGCACGTGCAAGCGGCAGATCAGAGCAACATTACAGTGTGGCAAACTAGCATTTTCCCCGCATATCACAGAGAAATAACCTGAATTATCACCTAGCTCACCAAGTAATTAACTCATTCAAAATAGAAATACAAGAGATTCTGCAGATGCTGGAAATCCGGAGCAAAACACACAAAATACTGGAGGAGCTCAGCAGGTCTGACAGCATCGATGAAGAGGAATAAGAAGTCAACGTTTCAGCCTGACCCTTCATGAGGACTGGAAAGGTAGGTGGGAGGCTCCCCTCTTACCCCTTGTCTTCTCATCTACCCATCACCTCTCTGGTAACCGTCCTCCTTTCCTTTCTCCTGTGGTCCATTCTCTCCCCCCATCTGATTCCTTCTTCTTCTGCCCTTTACCTTTTCCTACTATCACCTCCCAGCTTCTCTCTCCATCCCCTCCCCCACCAACTCATCTTCACCCCTAGCCTGAATTCACCTATCACCTGCCAGCTTGTATTCCTTCCCCTCTCCCACCTCCACCCAACTTTCTTATTTTGGCTTCTTCCCGCTTCGTTTCCAGTCCTGATATAGGGTCTTGGCCCAAAACATCGACTGTTTATTCTTCTCTATAGTTGTGGCCTGACCTGCTGAATTCCTCCAGCATGTTGCGTGTTCATTTAAAATAGGATCGTTTCAATCAGTATGTCGTCAGTGATAAATTCCATCTGATTATGAGCATGTAACGAATGTTGGATATATCACATGGAGTGTGAGCTATATTTGTTCACTGTGGAACCTGATGTATGGTGCAGGTATCATCAGTTTAAGATCCTCTTGTAGGTAGCAGTGATACCGTCAGCCATAAAGTAACATTTGCAATTTATAGCTATTATACATCAGCCACAAACCAAAGTGTACATGCCACAACCATCCTCTACAGAATCACATCACTGAGTGACATCCCTCATCCAGAGCAAATTCTCTTATTGTAGGGATGCTGATAGACCACAGTAGGTCGTAGGATGTGTTCCTGATGTACCTGCACTGCCTATCCAGAGTTGCGTGGGTGAACAGGAAACCCATGCAGACCTTGCTCGATCTTTAGGCTCAGCTGACTTCAGCAGGCACACATTGCCCAGCTGGGGAGTGAGCAGAACGAAGGGGAACTCCCACCAATTCCTCTGCCAGTCACGCTGCGAGGTTCCTGCACGGGCCCATACTCAACCTGTTTGGAACTGTAGTCTGTTGTGTGCAACAGAAGATGTAATTCTGAAAATTTAAGTTAGAAGGCCCTCCTATTGAAGCTATTATTTGATGTTTCTAATACTATTAAGTTGAAACATCTCTTTTCGTAAATTTTGAAAGGCACAAAATATCATAAAATATGTAAACTATTGTTGCTTTCAAGTCTCGTTTTATTTAGAGATACAGCATGATTACAGACCCTTCTGGCCCAACAAGCTCGTACCACCCAATTACACCCATGTGACCAATTAACCTCGAAACCTGTGTATATTTAGAATGTGGGAGGAAACGGTTGCACTCAAAGACACAATCATAGGAAGTACATACGAACTTCGGCACCCTAATTTTAACTTTGCTTATTTATGTCCTTCATAATTCCTCACAGCTAGTGTTTCTATGCCCTTCCCAAGCTTGTGTGTTATCAATTTTCTACCCGTTTCGTTATGTTTTGTGAGTAAACAAATTAAAACTAACTGTGCACAAGCATCCACAACAATTGGCCTGTTAATAGATTTGAAAACCAAATATGATACACGTGTTTTTGCAGGTGCGTGATACTAAATATATCCAATATTTGATGTGCAGTAATATGTCACTCAACCAGATTATCTGGTTATCTCTGTTGTTTGTGGGTCTTGCTATCCATAAGTCGGTTTGTGTGTTTTGGGTATGAAAATGCAGTGTACTCTGGTGAACCTCAAGGTCATGCAAGATGCTAGATAAGTATAATGTCTTTGTAGCTGATTGAGTCAATCAGAACTGTTGTTTAAGTTTAGATAGAAAGCTAGTCATTTCCTTTTCCCTAATTCTGACAACCTCTCTGCTATTCCTCTATCATTTTCACTCTTTAGCTCAATGCCCTCAAGGAAAACTGAGCAACTGTCCTAAAAAGTGGAGGTTTGTGCAGGCAGTAAAAATCACCCATATTTATATCCGTAGCTCTTTCAACACAGAAACACATTTAACTGTTTCAAAGAAAAAAGGTTAACTTTATTTACCACATATTCCTCAAAACATACAGTGAAATGCGTCAGTTGCGTCAAATCGAATCAGTGAGGGTTGTGTTGAGCGGCTCCCACACGTTGTCACACTCCCAACGCCAGCATAGCAGGGCCACAGCTCAGCAACCCTAACCCGTACAGCTTTCAGAATGGGGAGGAAACAAGCAAACCTAGCAGTCGCGAGGAGAACGTACAATTGAAACCCGATTGTTGATCGCTGGTGCTGTATAGCCTCACGCTAACCACTGTGCCACCATACCACCACAGAGAAGCTGCCAAATAAAACTCTGTCCTGAACCAGAGGGGAGGTGCATGGAGCGTGTCCTGATGCTTGGCCAAAGGTGAGTTTTAAAAGGGATTCATAAGAGGAAAGGTGAAGGTCCAGACAGAGTTAGGAGGGGATTTTTGATCTTGCACCTAGACTGCCAAAGACACAGTGACCAATGCTGGAGCAGAGGAAATACAAGTTGTATAGGAGGAGAGATGTTGGTTCAGCAAGCAAAGGGGAAATTGCACACTTATGAGTAAGGACATTAGCAGCAGAGTTTTGTATCAGCTACTATACAGAGTCGGTGGAGAACCTGAGGGAGATCACGAGGACACAGGAATAGTTTTGACTAGAGGCAGTTTGGCTGTATAAGAGCAGGAGTAGACATTCTTGATGATGCAGCAGATAAGGATGGCAGATTCACCATAAGATGAGTCAGTTTCACCCAAGAGAGGGGCTGCAGAGGGAGTTGACAGCAGAATTTGTTGTGCGGCCACAGATGAAACCTCCCATGAATATCTGCAGGAAACTTGCTCAAGTGGTAAGCAGTCAAGTGACAAAATTCATGACAGTCACACCACAGGCTACAAATGAGACACATAAATCATATCCCTAACAAAGACTATCAGTCAGCTGTTACATTACCCCGGTGTAGAACAGGACATCACAGAAACAGGCCCTTCTACCCACCATGTTTGGGCTGAGCATGATGTCAGATTAAACTAATCCCCTCTTCCTGCAAATGAGCTGTATCCCTCCATTCCCTGCATATTTATGTGCCTGTCAAAGAGCCTCAAAAATGCCTCAATTGCATGGCCTTTCACGGCCCTTGGCAGCTTGTTCCAGGCACCGGCCAGTCTCTGTGAAAATAAAAACTTACCATGTATATCCCTTTAAACTTTCTGCCTCTCACCTTAAAAACTATGCCCACTCCTAATCTTATATTTTACTTTATATGATGTAATAGTATCATGTTCAAAGTCAAAGTAAATTTATAATCAAAGTACGCATCTGTCACCAGAGATTCATTCTCTTAAAGGCAGTTACAGATTAAAGAAATATAATAGAATTTATGAAACATTATACATAATACATAAGCAAAGACAACCAATGTGCAAAAGAGAAACAGTGCAAATAAAAAAATTAAAAGTAATAAATAATATAAATAAATAATAAATGAACGAATAATAAATAAATAAATAAATAATACTGAGAAGATGAGTTATCGAGTCTTTGAAAGTGAGTCTGTAGATTGTGGAATAGGTTCGGTGTTGTGGTGAGTGAAGTTATCCGCGTGGTTCAGGAGCCTGATGGTTGTAAGGTAATAACTATTCCTGAACTGGTGGTGTGGGATCAAAGGCTCCTGTCCCTTCTGCCTGAAGGTAGTAGTGAGAACTGAGTTTAGTTTGGATGGTAGGGGACTTGTGGCAGCATTCCTTGTAAATGTACTCAATAGTGGGGAGGACTTTGTCTATTGTGACAAGAATACACATAGATGTTAGCTGTCCTGTGTGATCAGCAGTTGGTCTGCCACCTGTCTTCGGGAGAGAGAGAGATAAGGAAGACAATGGAGCAGCATTTGGAGATGTGTAATGAAGGGACGGGAGAAAGAGCTGTCTAGAGCGGCTCCCCCTTTGAACCCTGAACTGTTTGAAGTGATGGACAGGCGATACTCCAGCAGGGGGATAAAAAGGGACAGGTTCGCTAAGGCAGGACACACACGACACCCGAGGTAACGAGACCCTGGAAGCGGTGCGCCTCTCACGAGTCGGTGGGAAGCTTTTGGACGGCTGATCGCGGGATCAAGCCTTAGACGCACAGGGTGGAAAGGCACGATCGGCGGGAACCTGGTGTGTGTCCACCCTTGCCTGAGTGCCAGGTTCAGCACAGAGAAACGGTCGTATCTGGAAACGGAGGGGTCACGTTCGGTGACCTCAGATGACATCACAAAGGACTCGCACGAAAGCTGACTGCGAAGGTCTGTGTGTGGAAGCCGTTTTGAATATTCATTCGTTTTACTCTCTCTCCTTCCCCCCACTGTCCATCTCCCATGGCAGCGATTACTGCGAACTGAACTGAACTTTGCGTCATTTTGAAACTGGTCATTTGCCCCTAGACAACGATAGAGCTTGATTGATCCTGTTATCTTAATTCTGTGCACATGTGTGTTTATCATTGCTGAACTGTTGCATTCATTATCCTTTTGATTAGAGTACTGTGTTGCTTGTTTCTTTAATAAAACTTTCTTAGTTCTAGTAATCCAGACTCCAACTGAGTGATCCATTTCTGCTGGTTTGGCAACCCAGTTACGGGGTACGTAACACTATTTTCTACCTTGGGAAAAAAATTCTGACTGTTTACCCTCTCAATTTTATAAGCATTTGCTATTTAAAATTTTATAAATGTTGTAAGAATAGACTTAAAGCATTACCTGTAGTGTTCCTCCTGTAGTGTTTCGGTGACGATGCCAAACTCTCTGTTAAACTGAGCCTTTAAATTTTCCATCGCCTCTGACAGCTGTGCTTGCGTTTCCTTCAACTCCCGAAGTTCCTCCAGAACCCCGGACAGCCTGCTCCGCTCCCTCTCCAACGAGCCAGACTTTGGGCTGGCTGCCCCTTTGACCCCGAAGTCGGAGGTACCATTGCTGTCCCCGGAGACACTGCCACTGGAGCCATCGTCGTCACTGGTGTACTTTACCTTGGACACAAGCACGGCACTGCCACTCAGGGCACGATGCCCTGGGTCCCGTTGGAAGTCATCCAGGTTGCTCTTCAGGTGGGCGATGTTATCGGCGCTGCCAAACTTGTTGCGGATCAGGTTGGCAATCTCCCGCGGCTTGCTGAAGACGAACGCGGGCGGTGTCAGGGTCAGCCCTGGAAGGCCGCGCCCGGTCTCCAGTCCCAGTCCGCTGGCAGCGCTGGTGGCGAGCCGTGTGGTGCTGCTGTCCACGTCCCTCACGTTCTGCTGTGAGCCCCTCAGCCCCTCCCTGGAGATCCTGGGCCCGCTCTGCTCCTCCTCCTTCAGCTTGCGGTGGTAGTGGTCAAACTTCTTCTGCAGTTGGGCGATGGTCTGGGCGGACTTCTGGTTCTTCTTCTCGAAGACCTGCTTGATGCGGCGTGCCTGCTGCTTGTCAGCATTGTTCACCAGTTTCAGGTACTCAGCCACGTTGGCATCCCGCATCTCCTGTTCAATCCGCAGCCGCTCCGTCACCTTCAGGATCTTCTGCTTCAGCTTGTCTGTTGTCAGGCTGTCGCTCTGGAAGTCCAGCAGGCCATTAATCATGCTGAGGTTAAGGTTCGTGTCTGAACCCCCTCGCCTCATGTTCCCCGGTAAGCTGAGGCTACTCATTTCCGAGCAGTCGGACTGTAAGACCAAGGGGAGGGATGAGTGAGCAACATAAAAAATCTGTTCTCAAAGCCAGACTCCGCACCCTCCATGCCTAGCACCCACCAGGGCCCAACCCCATCCCCCCATCCCAGCACAAAAGGACATCAACCCCTCCCCTCCCTGCTGGCCAAGCAACACCAGGACCCAACCCCACCTCCATGCCCAGTAGCACCAGGACCCAACCCCACCTCCAGGCCCAGTAGCACCAGGACCCAACCCCACCTCCATGCCCAGTAGCACCAGGACCCAACCCCACCTCCATGCCCAGTAGCACCAGGACCCAACCCCACCTCCATGCCCAGTAGCACCAGGACCCAACCCCACCTCTGTGCCCAGTAGCACCAGGACCCCAACCCATCTCCATGCCCAGTAGCACCAGGACCCAACCCCACCTCCATGCCCAGTAGCACCAGGACCCAACCCCACCTCCATGCCCAGTAGCACCAGGACCCCAACCCACTTCCATGCCCAGTAGCACCAGGACCCAACCCCACCTCCATGCCCAGTAACACCAGGCTGCATCAGGTAGTGTTGGTCTTGAGCTCCATTCCCTTGACCCAAGCCATTATCCAGGCTGACCTCCACCAAGGTGCCAGGGATTCTGGTCTGATTTCCCACAGGCTCTATGGGAGGACCTCGGTTCCATCTTGGGTTTCCTACCCATCCTGCCCGTGTCCTGGGACACTGGTTTACAACACAGCAAAGCCTTCCTGCCCATGTGGTGCCCAGTGTTCGCCCACCACTCAGCATCAGTGAAACAGTTGTCACTGCACTGTCTTCTTGCTGACAAGACTTTCTCTGAAGCTCCTGCTTTCCTCCACTCCCCTCCCACTGTCCTGCTGCCTAACCCTCTCCTCACCTTGAAACATCTCATCTCTCTCACCTCACAGCTCTCGTCTCCCACCCCACCACCCAACAGGGCATCTTCCCTCATTCTCAACCTGACCCTGGGTGTTCTAGTTTCCTCCCAAATCCCAAGATGTGCCTGTTGACAGGTTAGTTGAACACTAGTAGAATCAGGGGGAAAGTTGATGGGAAGGAGTAGTAGGAATAGATGACGACAAATATGAGGTGGAAAAATGGGATGTTCTGTGAGCCAGCATGGACTCAGTGGGCTGAATGGCCTCCTTCCTCTATAAATATGGAATGAATTATTTTTCTGAAGTTCTATGATTCAGACTCTTTCTATATGTACACACAGTGACCACTTTATTAGATATACCTGTACACCTACTCATTAATGCAAAAATCTTATCTGCCAATTATGTTGCAGCAATTCAATGAATAAAGGCATGCCAACATGATCAAGAGGTTCAATTGTTAGTCAGACCAAACATCGGAATGTGGAAGAAATGTAACTTCAGTGACTTTGACCGCGGGATAATTGTTGGTGCCAAACGGGATGGTTTGAGTATCTCAGAAACTGCTGATCTGGAGTTTTCAAGCACAATCATCTCTAGAGAATGGTGCAAGAGACAAAAACCATCCAGTGAGCAGCAGTTCTGTGTGCAAAAATGCCTTGTTAATGAGAGAGGTCAGAGGAGAATGGCCAGGCAGGTTCAAGCTGACAGGAAGGTGACAGTAACTCAGATAACCACACATTACAACAGTGCTGTGCATTACAGCATTTCTTAAAACACAACACCTTGAATCTTGAAGTAGATTGGCTACAGCTGCAGAAGGCCATGAACATGCACTCAATGTCACTCTATTAGGTAGAGGAGGTAGCAGCAAAGTGGCTACTGGGAACGTACCAAGGATCATCGATCAAGGATCAACTTTATTTGCCAGATATGTACATTTACCTGTTTTAGGAATTTGCTATAGTGTGTTGATCAGGGCTGACATGCAACAAAAAATAACAACATTCAACAATTATAGAGAATAAAGATGTATATAAAAAATAAAGTTAAGAGGTTAAAGAGTGGATATAAAATAAAATATATATATTCTTCAGGTAATGGGGTCAGATTATTTTAATTGGATTGAAAATGTCTCTAAATGGCCAATAAATCCCTAAAAATATTATCCCAACACTTTATTCCAACAATTTATACCAAGTACAGCAAGTGTATTGCTGAAGTATGACAGCAAATCAATTCAGTGAACCACAGACAGACCATAGTTACTGCATCAGCATCGGACTTCATAAGCAAGCTGGAGGAAGCTGTGGTTATCCAGACGATGGGTGGTGTCACGCAGCTGAATCAACAAACCAAATGAGTTTAATTCCACATGATACTTCCAAATTTTAGTTACTGAAAAATCCAACAACAAATTCAGAGAACGGAGAAGTTACTAACACAGGTGAATAACACCCACACAGTTAAGAAACAGATAACTTAATCCACGAAGAAGAAAGTTACCATAAGATGATTGTGCTGGAGAGCAAGTGGTAAGCCTGGAGGTTGGAGGATCCCTGTACAGAGCACAATCACCCTCACAGAAAAGGTGGTCTGGAAGGCCAGTTTCTATACCACGTTCACCAGGGAAGGAATAACCAACGTCTGTGGGGCTCCCAACCCATTCAACTGTGTACATACATCTATTGATGTTTCTGGACACATCTTCAGTGATGTTCCTGGAATCATCGGGTGTTTCGGGTCTTTCAACATCATACAACCTCCTCCAGGTGACCCAGCCGGGGCTGATCAGACCCCAGCTTGTGTCCAGATGGCTAGCTACTTATGACTCCATGGTTCCCCTCTTTTGAGCCACAGCCATCTTGAGGCCTTCTCTGCCGCATCGGTGGTACTGCGGATGGCTCTCCTCTTCCTCTCTCCCTCCAGCATTCTCCCTTCCTTCCACTGTTGATTAAATGTTTTGCCACTCACTTACTGAGCTAATGTTCAAAATGTTCAAAAATTGTCTAATGCTTACACAAATAATGCTGTCACTAGTTATGTATGGGTTGAGAGTCACAGTGAAGCCTGAGTTTTCATTTCCTCTCCTCTCTTCCCATGACATCCACAAGCACAGAGACTCTTGGCTGAGTATTCTCCCTTCATCTTCTCCCGTGATTCTCGTGCTCAGCCAATGTCAAGTCAAGTCACTTTTTATTGTCATTTCCACCATAACTGCTGGTACAGTACAGAGTAAAAACGAGACAATGTTTTTCCAGACCATGGTGCTACATGAAACAATACAAAAACTACACTAGACTACAGACCTACCCAGAACTGCATAAAGTGCACAAAACAGTGCAGGCATTACAATAAATAATAAACAAGACAATAGGCACAATAGAGGGCATAGGTTGGTGTCAGTCCAGGCTCTGGGTATTGAGGAGTCTGATAACTTGGGGGAAGAAACTGTTACATAGTCTGGTCGTGAGAGCCCGAATACCTCGGTGCCTTTTGCCAGATGGCAGGAGGGAGAAGAGTTTGTATGAGGGGTGCGTGGGGTCCTTCATAATGCTGTTTGCTTTACAGATGCAGCGTGTGGTGTAAATGTCTGTAATGGTGGGAAGAGAGACCCCGATGATCTTCTCAGCTGACCTCACTATCCGCTGCAGGGTCTTGCGATCCGAGACGGTGCAATTTCCGATCCAAGCCGTGATGCAGCTGCTCAGGATGCTCTCAATACAACCTCTGTAGAATGTGGGTGAGGATGGTGGGTGGGAGATGGACTTTTCTCAGCCTTCGCAGAAAGTAGAGACACTGCTGGGCTTTCTTTGCTATGGAGCTGGTGTTGAGGGACCAGGTGAGATTCTCTGATTGTGTCCAGATTGTGTTCCCGATGCAGTCCCAGGACAGTACTTGGACAGTGTTTCACCACACCTGGCATGTCCATGCAGAACCAAAGGAGGACCAAACATTACCTGCTGCAAATTTGCATGAAACGTCTTTTTCCAAGAGACCAGGTGGCTCTCAAACTGTCTACCCTCTGCACCAAATCCCTGACTGCTAACATTGATGAGGACCCTCTGGGGGCCCTACAGGGACTGAAAATAATTGGTCATCAAAATGTTGGAGGAATTCAACAGATCAGGCAGCATCTATGGAGGGAAATAAACAGTTGATTTATGTCAACGAGAGATTTAAGTTTCTTCCGCATAGCGATACGTCATAGAGAGTTTACAGTGCAGTAGAGAATTAGATGATAGAAAATGAAAGCTATGTGGCAGGGAAAGATTAGACTGATCATAGAGTAGGTTAACAGATTAGCATAACATTGTGGGCCACAGGGCCTATACCGTGTTATAGTGTTCAGTGTTCTATGTTTGCTGGTGTTAGCAGAACTTGCAGCTGTACAGCAAATAATCTACCTGTGTCTGCCCACAGCAGGACCTGGACAGCACTCAGGGATGAGCTGATAAGAAGTAGCATTGTTAGCAGCCAACGACCATCTCCTACCACCTATTCTGGACATTCAATGGCATCACCCTCGCAGACTCGCCCCACCTCTCCATTTATATCCTACCTTTGACCAGAAAACCAATTGGACCAGCTTGTGTGGTTACAAGATCAAGCCGGAGACTTGGGCACTGAGGACAACGCACATCCTGGGATCCCAAAGCCTTCCCACCAACTACAAGGCACAAGTCCAAAGTGTGACGGAATACTTTCCACTTGCCAGGATGAGTGAAATTCGAACAAACCCACCCCCAGCACTTTTGGGCTATTAAAACTAAAACATACCATCTTCAAAGGTTCTTCCCCAAGGCAGTTAATCTATTCTAGTTACACTCCCCCCTGCTTATCTATTACCTGAGTCATTGCACTGTAAACACTTTAAACCACTTTTTATAAAGCTGTTTTCATTGTAAATAGAGGCTGGTATACACCTATTTATGCATGCTTTATTCCCTATTTGTACTTTAACCTCTAACTTTATTTTTAATATACTTCTTTGTACTTCTATAATTATTGAACGTTGTCATTGTTTGTTGCATGTTGTGTCCTGACCAACACCCCACAGCAAATCCCTAATACATACATATGGTGAATAAAGCTGATCCTTGATCCTTGTACAACTCCCAGGAAGCACAACGTCATCCAGAATAAAACAGCCCCAACTGTAGCCCCATCGATTGTTCATTCCCTCCACCAGTGGCTATGGTCCGTACCATCTATAAAATGCACTGCAGTTATATTCTCTGGCTACATTGAGTGTTCACCCCAAACCTGCAACCTCTATCGCCAGGAAGAATCAGGAGAGTAGATACGTGGGAACACCACCACCACCTGCAGCTTCTCCTCCACGCCACACACCAGCCTGACATTTATTTGCACGATTTGTCTTCTGCATGTTGATTATTTATCAGTCTTTGTTGATGCACAGTTTTTCATAAGTTCTACTTTTTTAAAATTTTCCTGCAAGAAAATGAACCTCAAGGTAGTAATACTGTACAACCCTTGACAATAAATTTACTATGACTTTGATTTAGAAATACACTTCCATTCTTCCATCGTCTGTATCCTGGTACTCCCTCTTTGATAGGATTGTGGGAGCATCTTCATCAGAAGAACTAAGCTTACCCCCACCTTCTCCAGGGCAATCAGAGATGGACAGTAAGTACCGGGCTTGCTCTCTGGTTGAAAGAATAAGGAATTAAAAGAGTGGAGTCTCATTCCATAAATTGTTCCTGCTGTTTTCTTTAAAAAATATTTAAAGTTATATCATTTCTTTCCCCCTTTCGTCCTCATTTTGACACTGAATACACTGGTTAATGAGAAGAAATGCTGGACCTGTTGTTTTTGAAGTCTCGTGCTGTGCATTATCAATTTGCAGGATCTGTGACACAGAAAAATAGTTTGAGGTGGAGTGCAGGGAAGGTGCACCAGATGGGCACTCTGCAAGATGTCATATTCCAGTAGATGCCAGTTCGTTAAGATTGTAGCAGCTTTTGCAAAAATTATTATCATGTGGCCACCTCTCTTTACATGCAAGTTATTGTCTCTCCCACAGCTTTGTCTGAGCACAAAATGGCAGTGAATAAATGTTTGAAATCATGAAATAAGTCAGGGGTCAACACTAATTCACAAGAAGGTACCATGAAAGCACCATGCAACTTGACACTCAGATCCAAAGCCTACTTTGTTCACTCAGCAATTCTCCCCTCATTAAAAACCCTCCTTGGATGTGGGGTTTGTGCCGGAGACCAGGAAAACTGCGAGTGTTACAGTTCTATCCAAAATGAGGGAACAAACATAAATCTGGCAAAGTCAATCAGCCATTGGCAATCCTGGAAAACCTTTCAGGAACATGAAATTGGGCCAATGTTAACAGTTACTTCAAAAATTAAGAGCTGATAAATTAAATGCAGCATGGATTGGTTAAAGCAAAATTGTACAAAGTAATGGGGAGGGTGAATGAGGGTTATGTATATAGATTTTCAAAGGTAGATTTACACCTAGATTGGACTTTAGTTGATTGACTACAACTCCTCCCCAAAACCATAATTCCAAGCAAACCCATCTCCAAACTCCTAGACCAGGGATTCAACCCCTCCCTACACAGCTGGATCCTTGACTTCCAGACCAAAAGACCACAGCCATGAGGATAGGCGGCAACACCTCCACCATGATTATCCTCAACACTGGTAAGTCAAGAAGTTGCTTCCTCAGACCCCCATTTGACTTCCTATACACTCATGATTGTGTGACCAGATACTACTCCAACCCAGCTACAAGTTCACAGATGATACCATGGTAGAGGGCGATATCTCAAATAATGATAAGTCAGAGTACAAGAAGGAGATAGAGAGCCTAGTGACATGATGTCATGACAACAACCTTTCCCTCAAGATCAGCAAAACAAAAGAGCTGGTCATTGACATTAGAGAGGGGACAGTGCACAGACTCAAGTTTAAATCAGTGTTGCTAAGGTTGAGAGGGTTGAGAACTTCATTTTTCTATGGATGAACATCATCAATAGGTTATCCTGGTCTAACCACATAAATGCCACAGCCAAGAAAGCTCCTCCCTGCTTCCTTTTCCACAGAAGACTGAAGAAATTCTGCATGTCCACTCTGACTCTCACCATTTTTACTTGATGCCCCATGGAAAGTATCCTATCTGAATGCACTATGGCTCAGTATGGCATCTGCTGTGCCTGGGATTCCAGGAAGCCGCTGAGAGTCATGGCACAGCTTAGCACAACACTGAAACCAGCCTCTCCTCCGTGGACTCGTCTACACTTCTCAGTGTTGGTAAAGCAGCCTAAATAATCAATGACAAGAACTACCCCCGATATTCTCTCTTCTTCCCCTCCCACAGAGCAGAAGATAGAAAAGTCTGAAATGTACCAACAGACCCAAAGACAGCTTCGACCGAGCTGTCATGATCCCCCTAGTATGATAAGATGGATTCTTGACCTCACAATCTACCTCGCTATGGCCTTGCACCTTATTCCCTACCTGCACTGTGTTTTCTCTGTAACTGAGGAAAAGGATGTTTGAAGAACAGAAGACCTCAGACCTGGCATAGCACCCTGATCTTCAGGGCAGTAGTGATTCCTATGTTCATGTCTGCTTCAGTCTCCCTATGACACTGGAAAGGTACCACCAGCACCGTCTCCACAAACCCCTCCAATCCGCAGGCAAGGTAAGCAAAGCAAGGTTAATGTCCTCTCCTGACCAACATCACTGGGTTAGCTTCTCTGGACAGGCCACGTCAATTACCAAGCTCCCAAAATGGACTCACTATAGCAAACTACATCACAGCGAGTGATTACCAAATAGACAGAGGAAATGTTTAAGGACATTTGCAAAGCTTCCTGGAAAAGAAGTGCAACACCCCTACTGAGCTGAGAAATCTCTGGTCCACATCTGGGTAAAACTGAGCAGCGTGCCATGATGGCATGGAGAGGCATGTGTCTCTTTTGATTCAGATTCAGATTTATTTATCATATGTACATCGAAACATACAGTGAAAAGCGTCATTTGCATAAACAACCAACACACCTAAGGATGTGCTGGGGGCAGCCTGCAAGCAATGCCACACATTTTGGCGCCAACAGCGCATGCACACATTGTTCGACTGACACAGAACATAACAAATCAGAGTACAACAAGCAATAAACAACAGAAGAACTTGCCCATTTCCTCTCTCACACACACTAACACACACACAGTCCTCCAGGCTAGGCCTCCAAGCCTCCAATCTTCAGCTTTCAGACTTCAGTCTCCAGGCTTTGGCCATCAAGCTTCGACTTCCAGACTTACGATCAACTTTCACACTTCTATCTTTGGTGTTGACCCCCTGACTAGCCGATGGTGGGACTCCAAAATCCAGGCTCGAACTCTGAGCTCAGTGACCAATTGGCCATCATACCTCCCATTTGTACAGAGATCCGATCCCGCACCCACTGATCACTGATGTGTGATGTGTGCCTTCATCATGCATCCACGTTGCTGGACGTGAGTGTGTAGTGGAGGCTTGACCTCTAACTCCTCCATGTCACTGCCCTAAACCCTAGCTCCCTTCTCTGTTCGCAAACCACCCCTATGAACTTAGAAAACAAGTATCAATAGCTCTTGATGGAGACCACGGCTCGATGCCATGTGGAGGTTCAGTGTGAACAGTGGGACAGGTGTATCACCTCCCAAACCACTCAGTATCAATCACGTTCTGCCTAATCCCACTCTTGCCTCAACAGCCATCTGTGAAGCCAGGGAACCAGGGCGGGAGCAAAGTCATCCCCGAGTGTGAAGGGTCATGTTGATGCTGAATGCCAGTTTGCAGAAGGCACAAAACTCAAATGTTTATCATCACTTTCAACACTGTTTACTACAGTGTGAGTGAATGCTGAAATTGGTAAAGGAACGTTACTAGTCAATATATATGGAACACAGAACTTTACAGCACAGTACAGGCCCTTTGGCCCACAATATTGTGCCAACATCTTAACCTACTTCCTTCCTACATAGTCCCGTATTTTACTATCATCCATGTGCTTATCTAAGAGTTTCTTAAATGTCCTTAATGTACCTGCCTCTACCACCATCAAGTGGCAGGCATTCCACACACTCACCACTCTCCATGTGAAAACTCACCTCCGACAATACCTCTATAATTTCCTGCAATCACCTTATATACTAGAGTAAACAGAATGGAGAGAGACAAAATGAACTAAAATGATCCACCCTTAAAGAAACAAGTGAAGGAAGAGACCTAGGGATTGGCAGCAAGCAGTGGAGGTGGTTCATACGGATGGTTGTACTTAGCCACAGAGACAACAGGTGCAAACACAGGGTTGTGCCGAACCTGAGATCCCATCTGTAACACTGCACTTAATGCTGGCTTGGCATAACAGAACAGGGAAACAGCCCGAGAGGAGACGTCCAGCTTCCCCAGCAGAGGGTTGGGAATGAAGAGTTGCATTGCATGAAGTCGAAGTCGCAGTCGGCAAGATGATAGGAAGGGATAAAATGGGATAAGGAGCTGGAAGTGTCAGTACACAAACGAGAGAAAATCTGCAGATGCTGGAAATCCCAGCAACACACACAAAATGCTGGAGGAACTTAGCAGGCCAGGCAGCATCTATGGAAAAGAGTACAGTCGACGTTTCAGCTGAGTTGTCGACAGTACTCTTTTCCTAGAAGCTGCCTGGCCTGTTGAGTTCCTCCAGCATTTTGTGTGGGTTGCCCAGAGAACACCGTTGTTTATAAACAAGGGGCTGAAAGGTCACCACAGTAGGCAGGAAGGTGGCACTGGGGGAACACTGGGTTAGCTGTGATCTTGTTAAATAGTGGAGAAGGATTCAGGAAGTGTAATCTGCCACAGCGTACGTGGGTAAGTGGTTAGACGGGGTGGCTGCTCCTAACCTGCATATTCACAAGGAATTGACAAAGTACAGAAACAGTGTGATTGTTCACAATTAATTGTCCCTACTGTTTTCAGGCGTGAATGAAGGAGGGAAGCGGCGAGTTACCGAGGAAATGGCAGAAAGATTTTCACGCTGCATTAAAACCACCTTGCCGCGTTCTAAGCACTGAGTTTATCCTACTCAGCTGCAACTTTCAACGCTGAACCCGAAAACCGCGACTTCGCCTCCCCGTCCGCCGAGATCGCGATCCATTTCCGAGCGCGGCACTCTGAGATAGGTGCCTCAGATATTTTGAGCGGATATGAAAGGTTTTGGAACATCTGTTCTGTGTTCCTTCTGACAGAGAAAACACTGGGCTGACTCAGTCAACTTCTGTGAAAAGAGAAAATAGTCGACGTTTCAGGCCGAAATCCCTTCTTCAGAAGTGGGTGTAATCAAGTTAGAGAAGGGGAGAGGGCAGTGGGTGAAATGTTTATTCCTCAATCCACACACTGCAGCCCCTTTCCTTTTCAGCCCAGATGAAGCGACTCGGCCGAATACGCCCCACCGACGCTGCCCGACCTGCTGAACTTCTCCAGCATTTTGTTTGTATTTCCAGCATCTGCGGAATCTCTCGTATCGCTAAGCAGATTGCTTGGCGATGATCAGACTGTCGTGTGTGCGAATTCACAGTATAAACTGCTAAACGAGTGAGCTGAGGCGAAAGATAAGGTGTTGTAACAGCGACTCCGCTCCAAAATTACCGCTCAGTGTGCAGTCCCTGGATTCCCGCTGGCATCAGCAGGACTCCGCAAACATTGTGTTTCGCCTAAGGAAGGCTGGCAGATGAATCAAGAGAGCGAGGAACACTGATACACGAACTACCAGCTTCCGACCCACTGTCCCGCCGCGCAAACAGGGGACAACCGCTCCTCAACGCGTCGCCCTTTCACATCACGTTTTCCAGTTTATACTTACCGTCCTGACCGTCTCGGCACTCGCTCCGCTCCCTCACTCACTCACCGGCGGAAAGCAAGTCGCAGTATTGATTGACACACAAAACAGCAGCGATCCCACATCCACTCACAATTAAGTGAACTACCGCATTGCCAGATTAATTGCCGCTACCGCGCACCCGTTCCATTTTTTTTGGACTCCTTGTTTACTCACTAATGATATGTGCGATGTTTATAAATCCTGACGAAGTTGCACCGCCACTACACAAACAAATACCTGGCTTTGGTTGATAGCTCCCACGTTCGGCTAAACCTAGCAATCTATTTGCAAACCGGAAAGCTTCGGACGTCCCGCAAATTACCTTTCGCGATCGCCACATGTCCAGGTGAATCTCGTCCCTGTTCATGTCTCCGGGAACTGAGCATGAAGTGGAGGAACCTGTTCCGCTGTAACCGTACACTCCGCCAGTAAGGCGGTGCCAAAAGCAGAGCAAATTCCACTGGCTCGGGAGTCGACTCCACCTCTCTGATCCTTTCCTGGGCCACTAGAATCTAACTCCGCTCTTCCAGGTTTTCCTGCAATCCCTCTAGAGAATAGTTTTTCCTTTAACCATTTATATCCTCTCGCATTCTGCAGTTTATTTCTTGAACAAAACGCAGGGCACCACCTTATCTTTCATCTCAGCTCACTCGTTTAGCAGTCAGAGAGGCACGGATTCAGTGCCCGAAACAGCGACTGTTTATACCTCTCCATGGATACTGCCTGACTTCCAGAGTTCCTCCAGCTCTTTGCGTGCGCTACTCTGGATTCCCAGCATCCGCAGGCTCTCCCCGTTCATGTTCAGCACCTCCCTCCTGGGGTTTGAAAACACACACCCAAGCCGGCTCTCCTGGCGGAACGCCAGTTTAGCTAATCGCTCGGACGTTCGTGGGAGGTGATTTACTACCCATAAAATCTTAAAATAAGGACCCACCTCTGGTTATAAATAACCCAGGGTTTGCTTGACAGAAACTGCCGTGTTTTTTTTCCCTGTTTAACATGTAACAACTAATACCATTAGCACAGGTTATTTAGCAGTGCTGGAAACACCTAGCAGGTCGGGCAGCATCTGTGGAAAGAAACAGGAGTTTCAGGTGGGAACTTCATTGCCAGGCCATGAACTCTTGTTTCTCTTCCCAGTGTATCTGTCCTGCTGAGTGTTCCTGGCATTTGTCTTGGTTTGGTTTCTGTTTATTATCATCACACATACCCAGATAGAAGGGAAAGCTTTTATTTCCCTCCAGAGCTGCTACCTGACCTGCTGAGTTCTTAATATATCTGTAGAAGCCCTTGGAATTCTCCTTCACCTTATTGCTAAAGTAACCTCATACCTCCTTTTAGACCTCCTGATTTCTCTTGCATTTCTTACCCCCTCGTATACCTCATTTGCTCCTTCCTGCTTTCCTGGTATGCATTCCTTCTTCTTAACCAAGGCCTCAATATCTCCCAAAAACCTGTTATCCTTTCCTTTTATTCTGACAGGAATGTACAAACTCTGTACTGTCAAAATTTCACTTTTGAAGGCTTTCCACTTAACCAAGTATTCCTTTGCCAGAAAACAACCTACCCCACTTGCCAGATCCTTTCTGATACCATCAAAATAATCCTTTCTCCAATTTAGAATCTCAACATGCTCTAAATATGAGATCTAGTATGACATTCTCTCTAGTTGGAACCCAATGTACTGATTAAAGAAACTTTCCTGAACCCATTTGACAAATTCTATCCCATCCAGCCCTTTTGCAGTATTGGTGCCTCGGTCAATATGTAGAAGAGTCACCTACTATCACAATATTATGTTTTTCGCAACAATCTGCGATCTCTCTGCAAATTGCATCATTTGCATTAACAACCAAATGTGATTTACATGACCAGCTGGGTGTTTCTGTGCATAATAATGGAGGATTTGTTAGCTTGTCAAAACAGAGGGGCGCCCTTTTAGAACGGAGACGAGGATGAATTCCTTTAGCCAGAAAATGGTGAATCTGTGAAATTCTTTGCCAGGGGCATCTGTGGAGGCTGCCTTTATGTATATTTAAGGCAGAGGTTGATAGATTCTTGATTAGTCAGGGCATGAAGGGGTACGGGGGGAAGGCAGGAGCATGGGACCGGGAGGAAAAATGGATCAGCCATGATGAAATGGTGGAACAGACACGATGGGCCAAAAGGCCTAATATCTTATGGTCTTGTCATATCTGTCTGTCAGGGACTTGTACTGGAACCTGGCTGGATAATTCAAATACACACATGTGTACATTCTGTGTTGTGAGCCACCGGCAGCAGATCAGTACAGCAACACACTCAGCTGCATCACCTTGTTATCTTTGAATCTCTCTGGATCCAGCCATTGGTGGTGAGGCTGGCATCTATTATCCATCAATAGTTGGAATTGGAAAAAGAATTGGTTTATTAACGTCATATGTGCAAGCTACAGTGAAAAGCTTGTTTTACACAGTGCACTGACATAGGTCAAGGTAAAACAATAACAGAATACAGAATAAAGTGTAACAGTACAGAATAGGTAAGCACTAAAGTGCAAGATCATAACGAGTTAGACTGTGAGGTCAAAAGTCCATCTTATCATTCAGAAGGTCCGTTCAACAGCCTGATAGCAGCAGGATAGAAGCTGTCATAAAGCCTGGTGGGAGGCGCTTTCAGGCTTTTGTATTTTCTGCCCAGTGAGAGAGGGGAGAAGAGAGAATGTCCAGGCTGGGTGAGGTCTTTGGTTATGCTGGCTGCTTTACTGAGGCAGCGAGAAGTATAGACCGAGTGCATTGAGGGGAGGCTGGTTTCTGTGATGTGCTAGGCTGTGTCCACAGCTCTCTGCAGATCCTTCTGGGCACATGCAGAGTGGTTGCTATGCTGTCATTATGAATGCAGATACAATGCTTTTTGTGGTGTGTCGATAAAAACTGGTAAGGCTTGATGGGGACATGCTAAATTTCTTCAGCCTCCTGAAGAAGTAGACTTTTTGGTGAGCTTTCTTGTCCATGACATCACTGTGGTTGAACCAAGACAGGACTTGAGAAGATGGTGGAAAGCTGCCTTTTTGAGCCACTGATCCAGTGATGAAGCAGGAAACCTTCAAGAGGTTTCATCACTGGGAACCTGGGGTGGTCGTCAGCCGGTGAGAACCACCAGCCGTCTGATGAGGAGGCTGGAATATGGTGCGCAAAATTGACTGCCTCAGAATGAATGAGTAACGTGAGCTGAACGACTGTACTGTGTTGTGGACACAAACAAACTAAACACAGGACGGTACAGCACAAGAACAGGTGCTTCAGCCCATCAGAGTCACGGTGTGCACTGACAAACAACTGGACCCAGGCGCGGAGGTATGACAGAACCCCAAGTAGAGACAGAAACAAGAGTTGCAATTGCAACAGAACATCGGCTCGACTGACAACACCACAAAACGAATCACTCTCAAAGCACCAGGTCTCTTTGGTAGTGTTAACTGAGAGTCCACTTTAAATAATCACTGCACGTGGAAAACCCGTGCCAGTCAAAATAAACTTGACAAGATCAAACAGAAAGCACAAGAGCTTAACGACTCTAGATAAGACAATAAACAGATGCAGTTGCACAGGCCCGCAGGGCTCATGATAATCGGGTCTGTGTCAACCATAAACACACACTCACACTGATCCTACACTGTTCCCATTCTGTTCTCTCCATCCATTCCATAATCACTCGCCTACACACCAGGGGCAACCAACCTATCAACTCAACATCTTTGGGGTGTGGGAGGAAACCAGGATTTTGGGATGAACCCACGCAGTTGCAGGGAGAATGGGCAAACTCCATGCGGACAGAACTGGAGGTCAGGAGTGAACTCAGCTCTCTGGAGCTGTAAGGAAATGGTTCTGCCAACTGCATCACTCTATTGTCCAACAAGGCAGAACTTACTGAACATCCATTCTTGGCCACATTTCTCCAAATAGTCCAGCTATCAGATGGAACTCTTCCCAACAGGATTGATGGAACAGTGACGTACTTCCCGAGCAATCTGGGGAGTAATTTTCAGGAATTGGAACTTTCCTGACTGCCTAGACAATGAAAGTCTCAAGTTTGTGAGCTGCAGCCAAGGGGAGCCTGAGATATATGCTGTCTAGTTTGGATCCACTGTACTCTTTGATTTTACTAGAGTGGATGTAACTTGGGCTCTAATTTGCTAACACCCAAAGCCCATTTATGACCTTCTGACTTCCCAGTGCTCTACATCACCATGCATGGTATCTTGTGTCGTGTTAACAATTGAAAGCCTGACTGACACATAGGGTGACCTTGAAAGTATGTACCACAGCTTCTAACCTGCTTTTATAAGATTATTAAATGCAAGAGCTTCTACAGGAGTTGGAAATCCAGAACAACTCAGGAGGCAGGAACAGCAGATTAGGCAGAATCAATGGAGGGGAATAAACAGTTGACGTTTCAGGCCAAGACTTCATCAGATTATTAAATAGTTCTCCAGTACAATGAAATGGACTCTTGACCTCACAATCTACCTTGTTATGATCTTTCACCTTATTGTTTATCTGAACTGCACTTGCTCTGTAATTACTATACTCTATTCTGCATTCTGTTTTTGGTTTACCTTGTTCTGCCTCAATGCCCTGTGTAATGAATTGATCTGAATGATATTGGTGCATATGACAATAATTAACTAATTTCTATTCCACCCCTGGCTGGATGAGGTCCTGGAGCTTTCACTGTGGGACACGATGCCATCAGTTGGTTCTCTGTAAATGGTTTCACTCACGTTGCCCCACATGCCAACTGGAGTGAGTAGGTTCTTCAGTAGCTGATTAGACAGCAGCTGACTTTCAGCAGCACAACTTTTTTTTTGTTCCCATCTGATATTTTTCCAAAACTATTGAAGGAGTGTTCCAGAACTGACTATAAGAATAACATTTAAAGATGTACCCTGGAGATAAGCATCCTTTCTGGAAACTCCAAGTAACTTGTGCAGTGTAGGGAAACTAAAGAGCTGTCAACACATGACACACGTGATTGGCAGGAAAACATTGTGAAATATCATTACAAACCCATCTAGGATGTCTACACGGTGTCCCTGACAGGTACCTGAGTCAACACACGTTTCTGTTTGGGGCCCAGAGGCAGGATAGAGCAGACAGCAAGGCAATGAGTCAAAAGCAGGAACAACGAGTAGCAGCCTGATTACTCATGCCCTACCCTGCTCTGCATTCTTGGGTCCTGTTTGGAACAGTCCTTCATCAACATAACATGATTGCTGATTTAACACTGGAAGCTGGAATGTGTGACCCTCTCCCCACTCAGGGGGTTTGGTGCATTTACCCAAGAGGTCACTCACTCAACCCGTCTTGGTGGCAAGTAAAGGCCCTTTCACTTTGTAAAACTAAAGTCCATTTCACAAGGACAGAGGGTATAACTTCTTACCTTCTCCAGGGAGAAAAAAAGCAGAAGAGAACTTCTTTCTTAAAAATGAGTTTTATGTCCAAAACATTGTTATTTTGTATTATACAGGTCACCCTGAGTACAAATAATTTCAGAAAATACACAAAAATCACTCAATATGGAATTCATACCTCCACAGGTTTGTAAAAAAAATTGCATTAAAACACAGGAGATTGATAAGAAGATAAGAGGCGAGAGAACATGTTCTGGGTGGTGTGAGTCCTTAATGGTAGGAGGCAGCATACACACCACCCTTTACCCATCCCCTTCTCATTACTACTGTGTGGGAGCAGGTACAGGAGCCGGAATGCAGGCCTTCAATGTTTCAGGGACAGCTTCGTCCCCTCTGCCATCAAAGTTCTGAACAGACCACAGACCCAGGAACGCTGCCTCACTATTCTTGCTCTCTTTTTTCACTACTTGTTTAATTTTTTAAATATACATTTATTATTGTAATTTGTCGTATATTTTATGTACCGTACTGTACTTTTGCCACAAAACAACAAATTTCACGACATGTGTGAGTGATAATAAACCTGATTCTGATAAGAAAGAACAATTACGACAAGTGGAGACAAACAAGAAGCTAGTTCTGCAGTTCATAAGAATGAATCTACGCACGCATATCAGACTTTCAAATTTAACGTTGTTGGGGGTTCATTTGTATGTTGGAGTGTCTGTAAGTCTGGTATTTGTTAACTATAACTGTCAAATATTTATTCCCTGTACCTATACTATGAAATAAAATTTATTCCAAGTTGTCAGGAATGCATTTCACAACCACTCTCCCCAACACAACACAAATGTTTCACCTTAATGTACCCAGCCTCACACTGCTCTGACACAACCACCACCCCCACTTCCTGATCTCTGTCCCGTCCACTTCCCAAAGGATGTCACAATTTGCTCAACCTTCTAATCTCCATTCGATCCTGAACATTTGACCCTGTGATCCCTCGAGGTTCCTGTCCAGTCTTATACCTCTCACCCAACATCACTGAGCCTCACCTGATCACCGGCTCCTTCCTATTCCTCACCTGACTGTAGGCCCGACTCTGCCTCCACTCCCTTGTGCTCAGCTCTGATGCCTGCCCCCACAACCTATCCCCCAGACGCACAGCATAGACTTAGACCCTCCGCCTCACCTCCCCTCCCCTCATGCCCAAAGTCAACCCAACTGGGCAGGAGTAACTTCACACATTTGCAGCTGCCAAAAGATTGTGGAGGAAATCATTCTCTTTCTTACAAGATATTTTATTTATTTAGAGTTACAGAATGGTAACAGGCCCTTCAGATCCAACAAGCCTGCGATGTCCAATTACACTCACGTGACCAATTAACCTGCTAACCCATACGTCTTTGCGGGAGGAACCCCCTGCGGTCACAGGGAGAAGTGGAAACTCCTTACAGACAGCTGTGAAATTGAACACTGGTCGCTGGTAATAGTGTTACGCTACCATGGCGATGTTCATTTCCCACTCTTTCTATCTTAATACTCCCCCAAATTATGTGAACTGTGGTGACCTTCCTATGCCAGTGTACAACAAAACAGTTATTCTGGACCACTAGGTTTTACCCCGGACAGTCCTGTCTTCCCCAGAACTGCCCCATTTAATGGGCCAACTACCTTCCCTGTCTCTGACCCCATCCATCAGCATGGTGTCCCTGCCTGTGGAAATCAGGGCCAGGCTCTGGGTCAATCTTGGCATCATCCTTGGACACTGCTGCTACTTTCTCTACAGAGCTCAGTCCAGCCTCCACAGCAAGGGAGATCAGACTTCATCTACAGTCATCAAGACCAACAGAAACAGGGCCTTCAGCCCATCAAATCCATGCTGACCATCAAGCACCAATAGATACAAACTGTACAGTACTCCTATTCTGTTCTTCCCGTACTCCCATCATCTCCTTCCAGATTCTACCACTCTCCAACACGTCAGAGACAACTGATCTACCCAGCTTTGCAAAGTGCACCCAGAGGACAGCCATGCAGTCACAGAGAGAAGTGCAAACTCCACACGGACAGTGCCGCAGCTGAGGATTGAACCTGGGTTGTAGCAACTTTGCGGCCGTGATACTACTAGCCCACAGCAGAGAATGGAGCCACCAGCGCCGACGTTCTGCACAATACAATTTAATGTTAGTGTTTCTGAGCGTCTGTATTCATGTTCAGGACAACAAAACGGATAGGAAAATCATTGCAGACACCTCCTAATTTGCAAAGTGCCTTTTTGAAAGCCTCTGTTCTGGAAAGCGCTACAGGGCCATTAAAACAAAAACTTCAGACCAACATTAAAGTTTCTTTCCCCGGGTAGTTAATCTGATCAACTATTCTAGTTATCCCACCATACCACCCTGTATCTATTACCTCAATCATTGCACTGCTCTGTAAACACTTTAAACCACTTTTTAAAATGCTGTTTACATTGTAAATACATGCTGGTATTTATGTATTTATGCATACTTTATACCATACCTATCCTTTAACTTCTAACTTTTTTCTTTATATATTCTTTTCAATTGTTGAATGCTGTTGTTTTTATTGCATGTCGCACCCTGACCAACACATTACAGCAAATTCCTGATACATGCAAATGTACACCCAGTACCTCCTATACCTAATAAAGTGGCCACTTAGTGTAAGTTCATGGTCTTCTGTTGCTGTAGCCCATCCATTTCAAGGTTTGACATGTTGTGCCCTCAGAGATGCCCTTCTGCACATCATGCTGTAATACACGTTTGCTCCAGTTACCGTCGCCTTCCTGTCAGCTTGAACCAGTCTGGCCATTCTCCTCTGACCTCTCTCATTAACAAGCTGCTTTTGCTACTCACTGGATCTGTTTTGATTTTGCAAGTTTACCCTTTCTCACGTAGGGGTACAATACCCCAGGCAGCTGTGTACAATCAGGCTGTAGAAAAACTTCCTTGCTTCTATACATGAAACCCTTTGCGATGAAGCCAACGTGCCACCTGCCTTCTTCACTGCTTGCTGCCGCTTGGTTTTCAGTATAAGGGCACCCCGATCCCTACGTACTTCAACATTTCTCCATGCCTCTGTGTTCCGACCTGAGTGAGCATCTTACATTTATCCGGTCATAGTGCATTTCGAATGTACTTCACACTCTCTGAACCACGTGAAGTCTCTTTCTCTTCCCCTCACTACTGACAATCCCACCCAGGGCTATGCTGTTGGAAACCTAGGGATGTTAGACTTGGTGCCTTGCTGCACTTGCTGATGAAGGCTGGTGAGTCTGGGGCCCAGTCACAGATCCCTGCGGTACCCTGTGACTCACACTGCCTGACTCTATCCCTGAGCATTCCTGTCTGCTCTGAGTAACTGGAAATGATTGCATCACTTCCTTATCACTGAAACCTGCTGGCAGGCAGATTCGGTCAGCAACTGAAACCTACATGTTGTTCCATCATGTAAATACAGTAATGAAACTAAAAGCAGTTTGGGATTGTCAGCCTGTTGCATTCCTCAGGGTCAGGCAGAGAACTCCTTCGCATGCAGCAAACAAGCTCTACAATGATAAGATAGATGAAGCTCAGTAGGTTATGGGAGTGGGTAAGGTATGAAGTGAGTGGTATACGAGAAGTGCCGACTGAAACCACTGAGAATCTACCAACTGGCCCTGCAGGGATACGTGCTGGGCGACACATAACTGAACACATTGCCTACGAATGTAAAAATGAAAAGGTATTGTGTTGTTTATTCTTGTAATTTTTTTATTATTGAATAAAGTTTGTTTTGATACATACAATAAAATCAGCAGATATTCAGTAGCATATTAGAAAATTGCTGGTCGTAGGATGGGAAAGATACACCTCAGCTTTCAATCTGTTGGGAAACACTAGAGAAATGTTGCAAAATCTGATCAGCATTTATTCTTGCTGCTTGATATTCAATGTACTAAACAAAGGCAAGGATTTATATGCACAAGCGTCTGGAAACTGAATTGCAGAATATTGTTTTATTCAGTGTTGTACCAGTGAAGATTGATCCTTCCTGGAGTGAAGCATGTTGCTGCCCATTTCCTCCTCGTTTTGCATCAGATGAGAATTCTAGCTGGGACATTCGCTGCTATGAATCACCGAGTGATCGTGGGAAGACATCATTCCCATGCTCTGTTGCTTTCAAAGAGCATTTGAACCACTGTGGATGAATGATTCCGGTTGCTGCTCCCTCCCCGGACCAGGAGCTCCTATCTTCACAGGCCTGACCAGATAGACAGCAGAGATATCTGTCTTCCATCCTGCTCCAGCCTACACCCCGGTCTCCAGATCACTTCAATTGTGGTGTCCCTTTCTCCCACCCACTTCTTGGCTTCTGATCTTTCCTCTCTCCCACCTCCACCATCTGCACATTTGCTACCCCCCGCCCCATGATGCAGCATCCCCAATCCTTCTTCCTCTGTTCCCATGGGAAGAGAACAGAGATCCCCAATGACTGAAGCTAAGATGACACTGAGCTGCATCCTTCGTGAAGGCCAGTGACACAGACATGGGACATCGAAGGCCAGATGTTGGAGATTGGGCCGGCAGAAAGCGTCAGTGAGATGGGGGCAGGTTCCAGAATCAGAGCTCCGTGTGGACAGAAGGAATGAGTTCTGATGATCCCCCAGGTTCACGAATTAGCAAGCCCAGAGGTCGAGGCCTAGTGGTCAGTGATCTGTGTGTCCTGAGATCAATGCTGATGGTCGAGTTAGAGTCCAGAAGTCGAGGTTTGGTGGCCGGAGCCAAGTTTGCAAATCTCTGTGAGTCCACTGGAGAAGTTGAAGCCCAATGTCTACAAATCCACGTCCACTGAAGGCCAGTCCTGGGGTTAAGGGACTGCATATATGCATGAGGGGGAGGGAAGAACAGGGCTTATTTTGTTGTTGCTAATTTGTTTCCTGTTGTGCTGCTGAGCATTGTGGGAAGGCTATGGTGTGCGGAAAAGTGTGGCAACGCTTGCGGGCTGCTGCCAGCACACCCTCAGGTGTGTTGTTTGTTAACGCAAACGGCACATTTCACTGTGCGTTTCAATATACATGTGATAAATAAACCTGAATCTGAACCTGGTGCACTCTTGCAAAAAGTGCCTGAGAAATCCCTCGTCCCTCACTGCCCTCCAATCCAATCACTTCCCTCCTCCACTCCCTACATACGAGTTACATAGAAACATAGAAAATAGGTGCAGGAGTAGGCCATTCGGCCCTTCGAGCCTGCAGCGCCATTTATTATGATCATGGCTGATCATCCAACTCAGAACCCCGCCCCAGCCTTCCCTCCATACCCCCTGACCCCCGTAGCCACAAGGGCCATATCTAACTCCCTCTTAAACATAGCCAATGAACTAGCCTCAACTGTTTCCTGTGGCAGAGAATTCCACAGATTCACCACTCTCTGTGCGAAGAAGTTTTTCCTAATCTCGGTCCTAAAAGGCTTCCCCTCTATCCTCAAACTGTGACCCCTCGTTCTAGACCTCCTCAACATCGGGAACAATCTTCCCGCATCTAGCCTGTCCAATCCCTTTAGGATCTTATACGTTTCAATCAGATCCCCCCTCAATCTTCTAAATTCCAACGAGTACAAGCCCAGTTCATCCAGTCTTTCTTCATATAAAAGTCCTGCCATCCCAGGAATCAATCTAGTGAACCTTCTTTGTACTCCCTCTATGGCAAAGATGTCTTTCCTCAGATTAGGGGACCAAAACTGCACAAAATACTCCAGGTGTGGTCTCACCAAGGCCTTGTAAAACTGCAGTAGTACCTCCCTGCTCCTGTACCCGAATCCTCTCGCTATAAATGCCAGCATACCATTCGCCTTTTTCACCGCCCGCTGTACCTGCATGCCCACTTTCAATGACTGGTGTATAATGACACCCAGGTCTCGTTGCACCTCCCCTTTTCCTAATCGGCCACCATTCAGATAATAATCTGTTTTCCTATTTTTGCCACCAAAGTGGATAACTTCACATTTATCCACATTAAGTTGCATCTGCCATGAGTTTGCCCACTCACCCAACCTATCCAAGTCACCCTGCATCATCTTAGCATCCTCCTCACAGCTAACACTGCCACCCAGCTTCGTGTCATCCGCAAACTTGGAGATGCTGCATTTAATTCCCTCATCCAAGTCATTAATATATATTGTAAACAACTGGGGTCCCAGCACTGAGCCTTGCGGTACCCCACTAGTCACCGCCTGCCATTTTGAAAAGGTCCCGTTTATTCCCACTCTTTGCTTCCTGTCTGCCAACCAACTCTCTATCTACATCAATACCTTACCCCCAATACCGTGTGCTTTAAGTTTGCACACTAATCTCCTGTGTGGGACCTTGTCAAAAGCCTTTTGAAAATCCAAATATACCACATCCACTGGTTCTCCCCTATCCACTCTACTAGTTACATCCTCAGTTAGCACGTCATCATAGATTCCCATCAAGTCCCTCATCAAATGGAGCTCCGACTGTCCTCCCCAGGTCAGCCTTGGGAGTGTAGAGCCCAGTACATCTCCAAATCAAAGTGTCCATCCATGGTGGCTTGTTGGTAGCTCAGTGGTAGCCACGCTTGACAAGGCCGAGGTCTTAGGTTGTCTTGCGCACAGCTTTAGCAGAGCCATTATCAGAAGGCTCACAAGCTGCTTTCTGGAGTGGAAGATCTAAAGACATTGAAAAGCTGTTGGGGGGGGGTTAATATTATTCCACATGAAGAACAAATTAAGGTTTTTCACAACATGGAAGTAAAGTTAAAATGTAAAGTACATCATTCCCAATGATCAGTGTGATCTTAGTCTGAAGATCAACAGAAAATGATTAAAAGAAAATGCTACCAGTGTTATTTGCAGGAAAAGTAACGAGGTTCAGCAGTTGTATCAAACTGGCATAGTGGTCAGCACAGACACTGTGGGCCGAAGGGCCTGCTACCCAGCTGTACCCTGTGCTCTATGCCCTATGTCCCCTATATTTTGCCCTCTGTACCCAGTTGTACCCAGCTGTACCCTGTGCTCTATGCCCTATGTCCCCTATATTTTGCCCTCTGTACCCAGCTGTACCCAGCTGTACCCTGTGCTCTATGCCCTATGTCCCCTATATTTTGCCCTCTGTACCCAGCTGTACCCTGTGCTCTATGCCCCATGTCCCCTGTATTTTGCCCTCTGTACCCAGCCGTACCCAGCTGTACCCTGTGCTCTATGCCCTATGTCCCCTGTATTTTGCCCTCTGTACCCAGCTGTACCCAGCTGTACCCTGTGCTCTATGCCCCATGTCCCCTGTATTTTGCCCTCTGTACCCAGCTGTACCCAGCTGTACCCTGTGCTCTATGCCCTATGTCCCCTGTATTTTGCCCTCCGTACCCAGCTGTACCCAGCTGTACCCTGTGCTCTATGCCCTATGTCCCCTGTATTTTGCCCTCTGTACCCAGCTGTACCCAGCTGTACCCTGTGCTCTATGCCCCATGTCCCCTGTATTTTGCCCTCTGTACCCAGCTGTACCCAGCTGTACCCTGTGCTCTATGCCCTATGTCCCCTGTATTTTGCCCTCTGTACCCAGCTGTACCCAGCTGTACCCTGTGCTCTATACCCTATGTCCCCTGTATTTTTGGAAAAAAAGTAATGTTGCCTATAATTTTGAAATGAAATTAGCTGTTCCAACATAGTGGGTGGCAGAAGGTACAGGAGGCATGCAAGGGATTTGAAGTGTTATTCAGATTTCAAATTTATATTAGATTAATTTAGCACATGTACTTCGAAACTCACAGTAAAATGTGTAATTTGTGTTAATATCCAACTCAGCCAAGGATGTGCTGAAGGCAGGTCACAAGCGTCGCCACGCGTTCAGCAACCAACATAGCATGTCCACAAGGCTCAGCAGAATGACACAGGCAGAACAAACAACACAGTAGCAACAGTGAAACAAGCCCTGTTCCTCCCACCCAACCACACACATACACAGTCTGTAAACCCAGGACAGGACAGGACAGGACAGGCTTTCTTCTCCGGCCTCCAGTAGCTCGTGGATTCACAGACATCGGGCCCCACCTTCTCCAGTGGACTTGCGGAGAATCACAAATCCAGCTCTGGCCGCTGGATCCCAACTTGTGAACTTCTAATTGACCTTCGGGCTTCCATCTTTGGTATTGACCCAGGACTCGCGGGTGATGACGTATGAAGACTCGAATTCCAGGCGTCAAACTCCAGACTCGCTGATAATGGGACCCTGAAAACCAGGCCTTGAACTCCAGACTCACCAGCCCCAATGATTAAGCCTCAAACTTCAGGCTTGCCGATAATGGGAGTCTGAATGTCCTTGCCAGGTTGTCAGCTTGACATCCGATCATGCCCTCATCATTGTCCTTTGAACACGGAGCAGAGGCTTAGATGCTTCTATGTCTTGTAATTCCCCCACATCGGTCCTTGAACTCTAGCCTGACCTCTAACTCCCCTCTCTGTCTCCAAACCATCCCTATGAACCTAAAAATATCCTAAAAACAAACTAATTCTGAGCCAAGCCCTCAATGTAGACCATAGCTGGCACTATTCTGAAAAAAAAGGGTCTGGGAAGTATCTTCTGCAGGTGGTGCATGCTGAACCAAAATGTGCTGCTGGTGGTGGAGAGAACGAGTGCTTTGGTCGTGGATGAGAAAAGAAACCGCCTGACAAGCTGAGTCCTTCGTCACCACTCTCATGGACACTATTAATGTGGCTGGTCCAGTTGAGGTTCTGGTCAATGGTGACCCCATGATATTGCCATTGGGATGCAAATGTCAGTGAATGTCAAGGGTAGGCGGTTCGACTCTCTGGTCATGAATTTGGCTTTTTCCTGGCATTAATCTAACTTGCCGGTTATCAGCCCAAACACCAAACAAGACCAGAAAATGTTGGAAATACTCAGCAGGTCAGGACGTTCTGACAAAGGATTTCCTCCCACAGATGCTGCCTGACCTGCTGAGTGTTTCCAGCTATTTTCTCTTCTTGTTTTAGATTTGCAGCATCTGCGGTTTTTTTTTGGATTTTCTTTCCCAGTCCAAGCCTGAATGTTGTCTAGGTTTGTTGCACGCAAGCATGGGCTGCTTCAATTATTATTAGCTATCATTGAAAGGAATGGACAGGAACTGAACTTGGTGCAGTCATCCCTCTTCTGACCTTGTGACAGAAGGAAGACCAAACAACTGACGATGGTTGGACCAAGGATTCTTGAGGAACTCCTAAAGGGATGTCCTGGGCTGGGCTGACTTTTATATTAAAATTAACTTTATTCATAATTTTTTAAATTACAGAAATAAAATACCTTTTCATTCTTATGTTCATTGACAAAGTATTAAGTAGTGTTCTGTTACATTTCTTAAAACACTGGCAGTGTGATCTCCTGGAGTGGTACACCACCACAATAATCCAAGGGGCTTCCTCAGCCAGCTTGGCCCCTCCTGCCCAGTAGCAGAAGAACCCTACACTTCACTACCAAGCCCTTGCAGTATTTGCATCAACATCAGTGCATTCCTCAGTACATACTGCAGCCTGGAATGCACCAGTTGGCAGCATTCCTCTCTGGACGTCTCGATGTGCTGGTAGGACAACAAGTATCAGGCAGACCAAAGGGCATCTGCCACCAAGTTGATCTCCCAGCATCACTGGACATCTGTCTGTCTGTGTGGGTATGTCCCTGGGAACAGCCTGTAGACTAACATCAAACACAATCATCTTTCTTATAGTGAGGTATTTTTTCCCTTTGATACTCATTGACTACAGCTTTTCCAATTCAATAGAACTGATTCATTAACACTATGCAAAGGGGGATGGGAAGCTGGTCTGAGCAATACCAGTCCCTCCACTGATATCAGTGCTATTAAGTATCCTCTCATTATCACACTGACCTTTGCTCAAAATTGCTTTCAGTAAATACACAGCTTTATCTTCCCACATTAACAGTGGCTGCATTTCAAATTACTGTGCTGTTTAAACATATTCATAAGAGCAGGGATTTTCAAAGCAGCAACTTATGAAGGAGCCATTTGCGATGAAGGGTGTCAGCCTGCAATATAAACTGTCCATCTCCCTCCAAAGATACTGCTTCACTGGCTAAATACCCCCAGCAGGTCAGATTTCCAGCGTCTATAGTCTCTTGTTCTCCATGTTAGAAATAGAAGTCATTTTGAAATTTCATGTTGGTGTAAAGAGTTATAAAAATGGAGAGAGGAATAAAATGGTGACTGATACACTAAAAGAATATTTAAACTATCACAAAGTTGAAAGAAATCTTCCCCTGCATTTATGATATTGCCCTCACAAAAAAATGACAGGTAATCTTTCTCCAGGGTCGCTAACTGTACCATTCAGTGCATTAACAAAGTTGGTGATTTCCATACTTTTGTTACTGATTGGCTACCCTGTGAGAAGTTTTAATAGGATATAAAAACAAATCTGTCTTATGCACAGCACCTGATAAAGATTGGAAGGCCAAATTGGCTGTCTGAAATTCAATTGCTTTAATGACTGCAGCCTCTGTTCTCGGCTGTGAGGTTTAACAGGACTTTCACAAGTGAAACTTTTATTTAGTTCTTTGTTAAATCTCTGGGAGACACATTGCTGTTATACTTCATACTTTATTGTCACCAAACAATTGGTACTAGAACGTACAATCATCACAGCGATATTGGATTCTGCGCTTCCCACTCCCTGGATTACAAATACTAAATATTAAAAATATTAAAAAAAGTTAAAATTAGTAAATATTAAAAATTTAAATTATAAATCATAAATAGAAAATAGAAAAATGGAAAGTAAGGTAGTGCAAAAAAACCGAGAGGCAGGTCCGGATATTTGGAGGGTACGGACCAGATCCAGGTCAGGATCCGTTCAGCAGTCTTATCACAGTTGGAAAGAAGCTGTTCCCAGATCTGGCCGTACGAGTCTTCAAGCTCCTGAACCTTCTCCCGGAGGGAAGAGGGACGAAAAGTGCGTTGGCTGAGTGGGTCGTGTCCTTGATTATCCTGGCAGCACTGCTCCGACAGCGTGCGGTATAAAGTGAGTCCATGGACGGAAGATTGGTTTGTGTGATGTGCTGCGCCGTGTTCACGATCTTCTGCAGCTTCTTTTGGTCTTGGACAGGACAACTTCCATACCAGGTTGTGATGCACCCTAGAAGAATGCTTTCTAGGGTACATCTATAAAAATTAGTGAGGGTTTTAGGGGACAGGTCAAATTTCTTTAGTTTTCTCAGGAAGTAAAGGCGTTGGTGGGCCTTCTTGGCAGTGAACCCTGCTTGGTTGGACCAAGTCAGGTCATTTGTGATATTGACCCCAAGGAACTTAAAGCTTTTGACCTGTTCCACTTGCACACCACCGATGTAAATTGGGTCGTGTGGTCCGCTACTCCTTCTGAAGTCAACAACCAATTCCTTCGTCTTGCTGACGTTGAGGGATAGGTTATTGTCTTCGCACCATGCCACCAGGTTCTTAATTTCCCCTCTGTACTCAAACTCATCATTACCCGACATACGGCCTACAATTGTGGTGTCATCAGCAAACTTATATATTGAGTTTGATGGAAACTTGGCTACACAATCATGGGTGTACAGTGAGTACAGCAGGGGGCTGAGTACACAGCCTTGTGGGGCACTGGTGCTCAGAGTGATTGTAGAGGAGAGCTTGTCCCCTATTTTTACAGCCTGGGTCCTGTCTGTGAGGAAGTTGAAGATCCAGCTGCAGATCTGAGTGCTAAGGCCCAGGTTCCGGCACTTAGGAATCAGTTTATTTGGAATGATGGTATTAAAAGCAGAGCTGTAGTCAATGAAAAGGAGCCTTATGTATGCGTCTTTATTCTCCAGGTGTTCTAAGAAGGAATGTAGGGCCAGAGAGATGGCATCTGCCGTTGACCTGTTGCTCCGGTAGGCAAATTGCAAAGCGTCGAGGTTGACCGGAAGGCTGTGGTTGATGTGTGCCATAACCAATCGCTCGAAGCACTTCATAGCAATTGATGTCAGTGCCACAGGTCGATAGTCATTCAGGCATGCCACCTTGCTCTTCTTCGGCACTGCGATTATCGTTGCCTTCTTAAAACACGAGGGGATCTTAGACTGAAGCAAGGAGCAGTTGAAGATGTCAGCAAACACTCCAGCTAGCTCGCTTGCACAGGCCCAGAGAACCCGTCTCGGGACGCCATCTGGGCCCGTCGCCTTCCTTGGATTTATCTTCAGGAAGGCCTTTCTAACGTCCTCCTCAGTGACGATGAATCTCGATGCTACCAGGTCCGGTTCATCCGGAGGGAGCAGGACGTTCCTCTTCTGTTCGAATCTTGTGTAGAATACGTTAAGTTCATCAGGAAGAGAAGCGCCACAGTTATTGAATTTCCAACCTTTTCTTTGCGCCCAGTGATCTCATTTAGACCCTGCCATAGTCTACTGCCATTCTTTTGGTTAGCCTGGGCTTCCAACTTGGCTCGATATTGCCTCTTGGCGCCCTTAATGGCTTTCCGGAGTTCACGCCTGGATTCCGTGTAGCGACTGGTATCCCCGGACCTAAAAGCCACAGCTCTAGCCTTCAAAAGGGACTTGACCTCATAATTCATCCAAGGTCTCTGGTTAGGGAATACATGGATCATCTTGCGAGACACACAGTCCTCCGTGCATTTCCAAATAAAGTCCGTGACAGCTGAGGCATACTCATTGAGGTTAGCTGCTGAGTCCTTGAATACTAACCAGTCCACCGATTCAAAGCAGTCACAGAGGACCTCATCCGTTTCCTCCGTCCAACGCGACACTACTTTTGACATCGTGACCTCCTGCTTCAGATTCTGTTTGTAAGCCGGGAGAAGGAGGATGGCCTGATGGTCTGATTTTCCGAAGTGAGGTCGTGGGACGGAATGGTAGGCATCCTTGACTGCTGTGTAGCAGTGATCAAGTATATTCGGGCCTCTAGTAGGGCAGGAGACATGTTAAACCCTGATGGGGCCAATAATTGGCGACTCTTTGCGTGCAGATCTGATGCGAATCATCATGTATTCCCATTTAGGACTGCTGTAGCAGAGATCTACAGTTATAGCCATGGGTATTTCAGTAAGCAACATCACTTTAAGATGTTCCTCTTTTTGAGCTACTTATTTAACTTATTTTTTCATATATTTTTATTCCTGTAATTCACTGTTTTTATTATTATCTATTACAATGTACTGCTGTTGCAAAACAACAAATTTCACATCATATGCCAGCGGTATTAAACCTGATTCTGATTCAGCCATGCTTTTTCACCTTATCCACAAAGAATCTGCTGACTGCATCTGTGGTCTGCACGTCACCTCATCCCACCCTGCTTCCTTCTCCTGGGTCTCTAGCTCCATTACATACCCTCTGATGAGATGTCTGCCTCTTTGCTAACCCTTGCAGAGGTCACCTCCATTTCCCGAAGCAAGGGTGTAATGCTGAGGCTTTATAAGGCTTTAGTCAGACCACTCTTGGAGTCTTGGACTCTTGGAGTTTTGTGCTCCTTGTCTAAGAAACAGTGTGCTGGCATTGGAGTGGATCAAGAGCAGATTCACAAGAATGGTCCCAGAATTGAAAAGTTTAACATACGAGGAATGATTGATAGGTTCGTGGCCTAAGGTAGAAGGAGTCAATTTTAGAAAACCTAGCACATTTATTTTCCAACATAGTCCCCTCTTACATTTACACACTTAGTCCAGTGGTCATGGAGCATGCCGATCTTGGACCTCCAGAAAGTGCCCTCATCAGGGGTGATTGATAAGTTCGTGGCCCAAGGTAGAAGAAGGGGAGGGAACGTGAGAGGCCTGCGTCGGGCATTTTCATGCCTTGGAAGTCTGTGTGGGGCGCCACTCCTCACACAGACACCAGAGCAATGTGTGGTTAAGTGCCTTGCTCAAGGACACAAACACACTGCCACAGCTGAGGCTCGAACTAGCGACCTTCAGATCACCAGACGAACACCTTAACCACTTGGCCACGTGCCCAACACAAAAGAAGGAGATGAGTTATTAACTTCAAATTTTCTGCATAATCACTCAAAGAGATGAACAGCATGTGCATGTAACGAGAGCTGTATAACTCATCTCCATCTATCTTAGGCCACAAACTTATCAACCACCTTTGCTGTGGGCACTTTCTGGAGGTCCAAGATCCGTATGCTCCATGACTACTGGACTAAGTGTGTAAATGTAGGCGGGGACTATGTTGAAAAATAAATGTGCTAGGTTTTCTCAAGCTCATTCCTTCTACCTTAGGCCACGAACTTACCAATCACCCCTCGTATAAGGAGCATTTTCTGGCTCGGGGCTTGTACTTGCTGGAATTTAGAAGAGGAGGGGATCTTATTCAAACTTTTCAAATATAAAAAGGCTGCAATAGAGTGAACATGAAGAGGATGCTTCCTGTAGAATCTCTCGTGTTTATAATGTGCTAGAACAGGGCAGTATTTCCATTATCCTTACTTTCCAGCAGACAGCACCATCAATGACCCCACCCTCCTCGGTCATTCACTTCTCTCCCCTCATCCATCGGCAGAAGGTACCTGAAAGCAGACAGCAAGACAGTTTGGGACCAGCTGCATCGCAGGAGTTGCCATTCAGCATTGAACTTAACGTAGTACTGCCTTAGGGACTCCAGCTCTGGATTTTTCCCTCGGGGTTTACTCCCAAAGCCTCCCCCATGAGTGAGTATAGCTGCAAGGCAGCAGGGGTTTGAGATCTCTTTTCCTTCTAGATGAGCTACCAACCACAACTCTCAAGCCCCATCTGCCTGACTGGTATATGTGACGATAATGAACTAACTCCAATTTTGTCCCACCAACCTCATCTACCATAATTTCCATTACCTTCAACAGAACTCAATTCCACCACCAGACATTACTCCCCTTCCCCTTTCAATAGTTGCTCTATCATCTCCATTAACAGATCCCTTTCCTGTAAACTGCAGTTCACCTCCTACCTCCTCACCATTCGGGACAACATACCCAAACAGGTGAATCAGTCATTCATTTCCATGTCTTCCAGTCTAATGTACACATTTCACTGTATCAATGTGACAAATAAAGCAACTTTTTTCCTTTATCTTCATCTTCCATCTGGGTACAATGCAGCCTTGGGATTTACCATGCAATTTCAGTACGCTGCCTCTTCCTCTTGTTTCACAGATTCATCTGTTCCTTTTCCTTCTAGTTTGCTATTTTTTTCTCTTTCATTTCTAAATTTTTTTGAATTAATAGTTATGTTAACAGTTGTCACACAGGTTTCCTCTGTTCTCTCCATTCAATGCACTTACAGTATATAGCCCGGTCAAAATTTCTGTTACTGTGAATAGCTAAGCGAGTAAAAGATGAACTGATTTCCAAAAGGCATGAAGTTAAAGATGACACATTTTGTTAATATTTTAAACAAGAAAACTTCTTTGTTTCCATCTTTTACAGTTTCAAAATAACAAAAAAGGAAAAGGGCCCAAAGCAAAAGTTTGGGCACCCTGCATGGCAGTACTTAGTAACACCCCCTTTGGCAAGTATCACAGCTTGTAAACGCTTTTTGTAGACAGCTAAGAGTCTTTCAATTCTTGTTTGGGGGATTTTCACCCATTCTTCCTTGCAAAAGGCTTCTAGTTCTGTGAGATTCTTGGGCCGTCTTGCATGCACTGCTCTTTTGAGGTCTATCCACAGATTTTCGATGTTGTTTAGGTCGGGGGACTGTGAGGGCCATGGCAAAACCTTCAGCTTGCGCCTCATGAGGTAGTCCATTGTGGATTTTGAGGTGTGTTTAGGATCATTATCCTGTTGTAGAAGCCATTCTCTTTTCATCTTCGGCTCTTTTACAGATGGTGTGATGTTTGCTTCCAGAATTTGCTGGTATTTAATTGAATTCATTCTTCCCTCTACCAGTGAAATGTTCCCCGTGCCACTGGCTGCAACACAAGCCCAAAGCCTGATCGATCCACCCCTATGCCTAACAGTTAGAGAGGGGTTCTTTTCATGAAATTCTGCACCCTTTTTTCTCCAAACATACCTTTGCTCATTGCGGCCATAAAGTTCTATTTTAACTTCATCAGTCCACAGGACTTGTTTCCAAAATGCATCAGGCTTGTTTAGATGTTCCTTTGAACCTTTTGAATAGAACTTTTGAATAGAACCACACAGCCCCTGCCCTACATCAAGAATATCTCAGAAGTGACAGCTGGACTACTCGACCTTCACAGCATCACAGTCACACACAAACCAACAGCAACCTTGAGGAAACTTGTCTTAAGAACCAAGACACCAGTAAAGACAACCGACAAAAGCAATATGGTGTACAGGATCACCTGTGGAGACTGCAACAAAAATACGTTGGCCAGACAGGGCATAAACTCTCGACTCCTTTACGGGAACACAGACTGGTGGTACAGAGACCTGATCCACTGTCGCTGATCTCGATACATGAAGACAAAGAAGGACATGACTTTAACTGGGACACCGTCGAGGTTCCAGCGCAGGCAAACACAAAACAGACACGAGAATTTTTAGAAGCATGGTGCTCTTCTGATTACTCTGTAAACAAGCGTATGTGTAAACCCCTAAGAGCCAATAGGATTCAAAGGTTAACTGAAGGGGTAGCCAATCAGGACTGAGGCAAGTGAATGGGGGCCTATATAAACGCGAACACTGCCAGAGAGAAACACCAACAAATGCGCATTGAGGATGTCACATCGACTGGTGAGGAAACGTCTGCAAGCTAATTGCCAACCTCAACAAACACCACAACATCAAACACCTCAACCTGAACTACCAATATTCATCACCATCTTAAACTTTCCACTGTATCATGGTACATGTGATAATAATAAACAATTTACCAATTATCAACTACTTCCCCTGCTCGGTAGTTTAACAGAGATTACTTAATAAATTTGTTTTCTCACTTTTCCAGTTCTGAAAAAGGTTCTTTGGCCTGAGCCATTAGCTCTGCTTCCCTCCCCACAGATGCTGCCTGTCCTTCTGAGTGTTTGCAGAATTTTCTCTTTCTGAGTCAGATTTCCAGCAACACACACAAAAGTAAATGATCAGTCTTAATGAAGGGTTTTGGTCGGAAGCATCAACTGTTCATTTCACTCCGTAGATGCTGCCTGACCTGCTGAATTCCTCCACCATTTAGTGTGCATTGATCCAGATTTCCAGCATCTGCAGAATCTCTTGTGTGTGAGAGATTGGAGTGGCAGGCAACAGGAGGCTCTGTGTCCCTCCTCTGAACTGGACCTTGACACTTCCAATCCATTTGGCTTCTTCACAGTGGAGGATTCATAATGTGAGAATACTGACAGCAGACAGTACATTCCTCTCTCCATCTTCAATGCAACTTAACATTACCATTTTAATTCTCTCTTTCCCAGTTCCAATGAGCTAACATATTGCACAGATTTTCCTTCCACAAATGCTTCCTGACCTGTTGAGAGTTTCCAGCATTTTCTGTTTTAATCCTGAGACACAGAAGCCTGCTGCGTCATTCAATCATGGCCAAGTTATTATCCCATTCAACCCCATTCTCCTGCCTTCTCCCCATAACATTTCATGCCCTGACTAATCAAGAACTTATCAACCTCCACTTTAAATATACCCAAGATCCGTCCCCCACACCCAACTGTGACAATGAATTCCACAAAATCACCACCCTCTAGCTAAAGAAATCCCTCCTCATTTTTGTCCTAAAGGGATATCCTTGTATTCTGAGACTGTGCCCCTGGGCTTGGACTCTCCTACTGTAGAGAATATCATCTCCATGTCCACTTTGTCAAGGCCTCTCTTCATTCTTCTAAACTCCAGCAAGTACAGGCCAGACCCAGCAAATGATCTTCGCACATTAACCCTTTCATTCCCAGAATCCAGTACCTTATGACAAATGACAGCTCTTAAGGAGCTGGATTTCCATTGTCATCCTCTCCACCTGACCACTGAGCATCTCCAGTATTCTCTGATTTTATTTCAGATTTCTAGCATGTACAGGAGTTTGCATTTGTGGAAGCGTTCTACTGCATTATGCCAAATGCAGCTCCTTGCATTAGAATCCATAATAACTGGGGCTGGCACATTGCTTTGCGAAGTCCTTCTGGTTCTGTCAAATTACACCGAGAGGTCACAGTCCCTCTCACCAGTCTCACTGGCTCCCATGGGAGGTCATATGACCTACAGGTAGGGTACTGATCCAGGGTTAAATGCACAGTCCCCCAGCTACAACTGATCACTCAATTCATCCTATGGGAACATGGGAATAAAAATATGCCTGGGTTAAATGGGACAAGTGTTTATTGATTAGGGTCCCGAAAACTGAACAGCATCCAATTATTTTGCAAAGTAGATTTAGGAACTCATCGGCACTGTTTCTGACATTATAGAACATGCCAAATAACTTCCCACGTGAATCAGGACCAGAATTTGTGCCACACAACTAATCTGACAAACACGAACAAGACAAAGTCTGAGGCAATCTGAGTCTGGGAGCAGTTTTACCTTAGTGTAATTATCTGATCTGTATGAACAGTATGCAAGACAAGCTTTTCACTGTATCTTGGTGCATGTGACAATAATGAACCAATTCCAATTCTTTGAAAGGATGAACCTGGCACTGAGAACAGCATTAGCTGGGAGATGGACTTTGATGCTCTGGGTCTCTCTGTGTGAAGGCTGAGAGTTATTGTGTCTGAAACAAAGATCATTCCCCACCCTTTCTTCTACCACTTTCATTCACCAGCTGAAATTAGATTGCAAGTGGTTCTCTTGCTGGTTTCAGGCATCTGGCATTGTTTGGTAAATGAGCAATGGTTTTCTCAAGCTGCATTCACTTCAGGGCACTGACCTGCCACCAGTGCATCATCCCCAGGGCATCCTGTCCCGATTCACAACTGAGCCGGAGACCCCGTCATCTCCCTCAGCCAGAGGTCCTCAGCAACCAGCCTCCACAGATGCAAGGTCCTGATCCCCACTCTCTGGACAAGTCCTGCAGTCTTCCCTGAGAGGCCAACCAGCTCTCCTGATCCCCTCTCCGTCAGCCTGCCATATCCTTCTGCAATCAACCTGCGATTGTCAGGGTGCGGGCGGTGGGGGCAAGCGGTGTGCAGGGGAAACACACATGGTTAAGGGGAGAAGGTGCAAACTCCACACAGACAGAATCCGAGCTTGCGCTGGAAGCTGAGCTCTCTTGTACTGCAAAGCAGCAGATCTACGAGCTATATCACTTTGATGTAATATTTTCACTTAAATTCACCGGAACAGTTAATCTTCCCTACTAATTTTTGTCTTTTTTCAAACAGGCAGTAGTTCAGCTTTTCTGAACGGCACCACCAGCCACTCCCAGTCAGACTGAGCCCTTCTGCTGCATACCCACGGGGAACCGGTGGCCGTAACGTGGATCCCTGTGCCAAGATTTGACTCTCTGCTTGTCCTCGCTTCCCTTTGGCATGGTGCAGTACTTAGACCAATGCTTACGTCCCTCCCCACCCTCCCACCACCCCCTCTCCAGGGACTAATTGCTTCTGTTCAGGAGAATTTAGTTTTGAGTGTGTCAGGGAACTGAATGGGTTCTGAAAGTGATAACACCTGGATTCTTTTCCTCTTTTAAGGATTGCATTTTCAATATATGACTGTTGTTGAGTTTCCTGTCATGTACTTTAATAGTCAGACCTCGTGCAGAGCTCGATGTCCATCCCCCAACCCTGAGTCCCAGATGGGACGAGGGACCCTGTCCAGTCCAGGGTCTGACAGCCAAAGTCCATCTGTCAGGGAGAATTGGACCTTCCCAGTCAAGGCACAGGTAGGTGGAAGAGGAAACCTGTTTTCTGATACTAGGACAGAGGAATCCCAGTGCCCAGTGATGGGGGGAGGGACCAGCTTCATGAGCCAGCTGTCATCATTGGCTCTGCTGGTCTCGCCTTGTCCAAACCGGAAGCAACAGCAGTTACACTAGTCACTACCTGCCTCAAACATGAAACATTTAATGCTGCTTCTCTCTCCGCAGATGCCGCCTGACCTCCTGAACATGCCATGCGTTCTTTACTGACACCTACCCTGTCTCTGCCTTAACATGTCTTCCTGTTTGGGAAGATTACCAAAATCCTTTAAAGATACTAGTGAAGTCACCATTGAAGCAGATCTATTTAACTAATTATGTGACCTCTAAAACCAATTGGCTGCACTAGTGATGATTTGGTGTGTCATCTTAAAGGGGGTGAATACTTATGCAATCAATTATTTTGTGTTTTATATTTGTAATTAATTTAGATCACTTTGTGGAGATCTGTTTTCACTTTTCACTTTCACTACAGTGCCAAATTAAATCCACTGTGATTCAACGTTGTAAAACAATAAAACATGAAAGCTTCCAAGGGGATGAATACTTTTTATAGGCACTGTAGGTGCTCAATGGCCAGCAGGAACTTGATGGGCTTTTTTCAGTCTCTCTGTAAGACTATCAGCAACTAATACAGCCTGTGTTCCACTTCAGAGGCTTCAGCATTCAACCCAGGCTGACCCTCCAGTGTGGCACTGAGGGGCTGACAGAGAGTTTATCCTGAAAGACATTAGGCCATGGAACCCCGCAAGACACCCCTGCACTCCCAGGTCAGATCTGCGGCCCCCATTAAAACAGGTTAAATAGTTCTGTGTGGGGGATCTTGCTGTGCATCACAACAGCCTCACTCCATCACCCAGCTTCGGCACTCTCTTCCTCTGGGCTCCCAGCTCAGCACCGGCCACCCCGGTGAAGCCTCGACACGGGTTCCCATGCCGGCCCATTTAGAGATGGCTCAAGCTCTGGTCGGCCCTCCACATCCCTCAGGGAATGTCTTGTGGTGTATTGGGTGCCTGGAGGTGAGGTTCTGGTCAGTAGTACCCACCCTCTGCTCAGTTTCTGGGAGACCAGGGCAGGTCCCTTGTTTGGGATATCTAGGCTCTGCTTTGAAGAGGGGTGGTTAGAGGCCAGGGCACGTCATGGTTCTAGGGGATGGGGGAGGGAAGAACAGGGACTTGGCACAAGTTATGGCTCGAGTGGTATATAGATATACCAGATAGATCCTACATTGTCCTGTTGCATGGTGGAGACCGCAGATTACGTCCGGCCCCAGACACAGGTGCAATTCCAGGCTTTAATGCAATGAGGGAGATCCAGCTCGCTTGTTATAAACCCACTGTTATCACCAATCATTCTCAAGACCAAACCCTCCCAATAAAAGGTGACATCACCACCCCAAGCATGTTCCCTCCATAGTCAGGTACTGATTTTATGAAAGGGAAGAGGTGACTGCCCTGCTGTGAAAATGCCCCCCACTTCCAGGCAAGAAAAGTGCTTCAAAGACTGATTTCTGATACTGAGGAATTTCTAAAGATGGAGTTCCATGTTCAGACCTGTTCTGAGAAACTCTGGTGAAAGCGGATGCAAACAACAGCTGTACAGATGAGGTGGTATTGTTCATGGAAGTAGAAGTTAGATATTTCACAAGCTCGGTGTTAAATGAGCAAGGAGGCCCAATCACACATTCCCTTGCACGAGGCAAATACCACTGTATGGTATGCAAATACAGATCTATTTCAGTCTTTGTTTAATGTACTCATGATCTAAACTGAGAAGAAAACGACATCAGTCTGCTTCACAAGGTATTAGTGTGACAGAGGGACAGCAGTGATTCATCCTGGAACCCGTTCTATCGCCCGACCCGACCCGAGCAGAGCAGAGCAGAGCCACCAGCTGGTACTGCTGGCAACCTGGGCAGTTACTGATTCAACTGATGTACTTTGTTTGTCAGCTCCATTGCAATAATCAGCTCACAAGCCACACCCTGATCCCCAGATTCCCTTCATTCCCAATCCCAAATCCTTTCTTTCACTCCCAAATCCAGATATGCCTCTTCACTCCCAATCCCAGACACATCCCTTCACTCCCAATCCCAGGTACGTCCCTTACTCCCAATCCCAGATATGTCCCTTCGTTCCCGATCCTAGATGCATCCCTTTGCTCCCGATCCCTCCCATGGGCCTTGACCTTCAGCTCCCTCCTGTGGCTCTGATTTCCAGTGCCCTTCGCCATGGGCCAGGACCTCTTGGCTCCCATCCCAAGGAGCGAGATACTGAGCACCCCCTTCCCTACACCCTAGGCAGCTCCCCAGTGACACCAACACCCTCCCGCAAGACCCAGAGCTGGGCACCCTCAGCTATCTCTCGGTACCCATCCTGGGACACAGCTCAGACATCCCAACATTGCCCAGAGCCTCCACCACCCACAGCCAATCACCAGGCATTTCTCAGATCATTCCCACAGCCACTCTTTCAGGGCATGAGGATGCCAGTCACACCAGAGGCCATGGTCTCCAGGTCTGCACCCCGACCCAAATCTCTCAGCACACTCCTCTATATACTCCACCCTCTGAGCACAACCACCCCCATCCCAACCAGATTTTGACTTCCTGCTGTCCCCTGGACAGGGTCTGGATGTACCCCCAACCCCAGATCCACACCTCCCTCCATCATCGCCATTCTCAGGAAAGCCACATGAACCAGTCACCAGGCATCTCACAGGGTGCACAAGGTCCACACACCCGCTCTCCCCTCTCCCAGGAATGACCCCCATTCCCCATTACTCAAACCCAGACACTGATCAGGTCACCAACCCCAACTCCCTCCCAAATCAAGTGCCAGCCAACCAAACCCAAAAAAGCATAGAACTCAGCACACCAGGCAGCTTCTGTGGTGAGAGGAGCAGAGTTGCAGGTGGGCTCCCTTTCTCTAGCACGGTTCTACTGGAGGACATCTCACTTCATCTTGAAGGAGTCCACAACATGCTTCTCTGCAGTCAACACTTGAACATGGAAACCACAGAAAGGGTGCAGAGGAGATTTACAAGGATATTGCCTGGATTGGGGAGCATGCCTTGTGAGAATAGGTTGAGTGAACTTGGCCTTTTCTCCTTGGAGTGATGGAGGCTGAGAGGTGACCTGACAGATGTGTATAAGATGATGAGAGGCATTGATCGTGTGGATAGTCAGAGGCTTTTTCCCAGGACTGAAATGGCTAGCAAGAGAGGGCACAGTTTTAAGGTGCTTGGAAGAAAGTACAGAGGAGATGTCAGGGGTAAGTTTTTTTACGCAGAGAGTGGTGAGTGTGTGGAATGGGCTGCCGGCAGCGGTGGTGGAGGCGGATACGGTAGGGTCTTTTATGAGACTCCTGGATAGGTACATAGAGCTTAGAAAAATAGAGGGCTATGGGTAAGCCTAGGTAGTTCTAAGGTAAGGCCATGTTTGGCACAGCTTTGTGGGCTGAAGGGCCTGTATTGTGCTGTAGGTTTTCTCTGTTTCTATGAAAAGATTTAGCTCCTTTTCAACCATATTGTGAACTGCCACAGTCCCACTCCTCCACCTTTCCCTAGTCCCAACCAATTTCCATGTTTCCATCTTCCCTTCCTTGCTCCCACACGCCCTATCCTCCACAGAAGCCTCAGCCTCATCACCTACAGCTCCAACTCATATTATTACATGATGGGATTACCTCCACCATGGTATTACAGCAACGATACCAGCATGGACAGAAGATTGGCTGATTGGCAGAAGGCAGAGTGGGAATAAAGGGGGCCTTTTCTGGTTGGTTGCCAGTGTCTAGTGGTGTTCCATAGAGGCCAGTATTGGGTCTTTAACTCTTCATGTTAGAACACAGAACACAAAGCATAGAACAGAGAACACTACAGCACTGAACAGCCCACGATGTTGTGCTGACATTTTAATCTACTCTGAGATCAATCTGACGTTTCTCCTACATAACGCTCCATTTTTCTATCATTCATGAGCCTGTTTTTTAGAGGCTCCTAGTGTATTTGCCTCTACCATCACCCCTGGCAGGTGTTCCATGCACCAATCACTCTCTATGTGAAAAAAAATGTTTCTCTGACATCCCCCAGTACTTTCTTCCAATCGCCTTAAAATTATACCCCCTCATATTAGCCATTTCCATCCTGGGAAAAATTCTCTGGCTGTCCACTCGATCCATGCCTTTTATCATCTTGTACACCTCGCTTCCAAATAGAAAAGCTCTATCTCACTCAACGTATCTTCATAGGTCTCTAGTCCAGGCAGTATCCCAGTCAATCTCCTTTGCAACTTCTTTAAATCTTCCACATCCTCACTATAACGAGGAGACCAGAACACTACCTCACGGTTCTTGAACTCAATACTCCAAATAATGAAGGCCAACGCACCATATCAAAACACACAAGGAGAAGGAGGGAGACAGCATTACCAGAAGATTGAGAAATTGATGTTCATGCCATCAGGTTGGAGCCTACCCAAACGGAATATAAGGTGTTGCTCTTCCAACCTGAGTGTGGCCTTATTGCAACAGAGGAGGAGGCCATGGATTGACATATCGGAATGGGAATGGGAAGTGGAATTAAAATGGGTGCCACTGGGAGATCCCATTTCTTCTGGTGGACGGAGCATAGATGCTCAGCGAAGCGGTCTCCCAATCTCCACCAGGTCTCACCAATGTACAGGAGGCCACACCAGGAGCACCAAACACAGTAAAAAAAACCTCAACAGACTCACAGGTGAAGCGTCACCTCACCTGGAAGGACTGTTTATGGCCCTGAATGGAGGTGAGGGAGGAGGTGTAGGTGTAGCATTTTTCCGCTTAAGTGCCAGGAGGGAGATCAGTGGGGAGGGACCTGAATGGACAAGTGAATCGCGTAGAGATCAATCCCTGCGGAATGTAGAAAGTGAAGGGGCAGGGAAAGATGTGCCTGGCTGTGGGATCCCGTTGGAGATGGCGGAAGTTACAGATAATTATGTGCTGGACGTGGAGGCTGGTGGGATGGTTGATGAGGACAAGTAGAACTCTATCCCTGATGTGGTAGCAGGAGGACAGGGTGAGGGTAGACACACATGAAATGGAAGAGATGTGGGTGAGGGCAGCATTGATGGTGGAGGAAGGGAAGTCACTTTCTTTGAAGAAGGAGGACATCTCCTTAGTTCTGGAATGAAGAGCCTCATCCTGAGAGCAGATATGGCAGAGACAGAGGAATTGAAAGAAGGGGATGGTGTTTTTACAAGTAACAGGGTGGGAAGAGGTATAGTCCAGGTAGCTGTGAGAATCAGTGAGTTTATAAAAGATATAAGTACATAGGCTGTCTCCAGAGACAGAGACAGCAAGGTCGAGAAAGGGAACGGAGCTGTCAGAAATGGACCAGGAAAATTTGAGGGCAGGTGGGAGTTGGTTCTGGAATGAAAAACCTCATCCTGAGAGCCATACCATATCCCTTCTTAACAACCCTATCAACTTGCGTGGCAACTTAGAGGGATCAATTGACATGAAACACAAGACCATCGACGGTCCCCCACACAACTGTGGATCCTGCCATTAATCCTTATTCTGTCTTCAGACCCAACCTTTCAAAATACCCAAGAAGAGTAGTGTGAGCTGCCTTAATGACTATCATCCAGTTGCACACACGTCTACGGAGATTAAATACTTTGAGAGGTTGGTCATGGCTAGAATCAACTCCTGCCTCCGTGAGGACCTGGACCAATTGCAATTTGCCTGTCACCACAACAGGCCTATGGCAGATGCAATCTCAATGTCCCTTCACACAGCCTTAGATCACCTGGACAATACAAACACCTATGTCAGGATGCTGTTTGTTGACTATAGCTCAGCGTTTAACACCATCATTCTCACAATCCTGATTGATATGCTACAGAACCTGGGCCTCCGTATCTTCCTTTGCAATTGGATCCTCGACTTCCTAACCAGAAGACTATAATCTGTGCGGATTGGTGATAATATCTCCTCCTCACTGACGATCAACACTGGCGCACCTCAGAGATCTGTGCAGTGCTCTACTCTCTCCATACCCATGATAGGTGTAGGTCAAGTGCCATCTATAAATTTGCTGATGATACAACCATTGTTAATAGAATCTCAGATGGAGACGAGAGGGCGTACAGGAGTGAGATATACCAACTAGTGGAGTGGTGTGGCAGCAACAACCTTGCACTCAACATCAGCAAGCCCAAAGAGCTGATTGTGGACTCCAGGAAGGGTAAGATGAAGGAACACAAACCAATCCTCATAGAGGGATCAGAAGTGGAGAGAGTGAGCAGCTTCAAGTCCCTGGGTGTCAAGATTTCTCAGTATCTAACCTGGTCCAAACTTATCAATGCAGCTGGTTTGGTATGGGCCCCCAAATCCTAAGAACTTTCTACAGGGGCACAATTAAGAGCATCCTGACTGGCTGCGTCACTGCCTGGTATGGGAACTGTATCTCCCTTAATCGCAGGACTCTGCAGAGAGTGGTGCGGACAGCCCAGCACATCTGTAGTTGTGAACTTCCCACTATTCACGACATTTACAAGGACAGGTGTGTGAAAAAGGCCTGTAAGATCATTGGAGACCCAAGTCACCCCAACCACAATCTATTCCAGCTGCTACCATCCGGGAAGTGGTACCGCAGCATAAAAGCCAGGACCAACAGGCTCCGGGACAGCTTCTTCCACCAGGCCATCAGACTGATGAACTCACACTGATTTGAGTGTACTCTATATTACATTGAACGTTGTATTTATTATAAAGGAGAGAAGATGGCAGCAGAACGTAGTGTGCGCGGCCGCTCCGAAATGATATCGTATTTGTTAAATAGGGGCTATGCACAATCCTGATTTGATGGAAACAGACGTGAGAAGCACGGAGGAACATCTGGAGAAACTTCTGAAATGCCTGCTTCGTTGCCGCTGCTGCTGTGTGATCGAGAATCTCCGGAGGGGAATGCCCCAAAACTCGGCTTTGCCTATTGCCTGTTGCCAGGGCCAGGGTCGAAGCGCTCGGCAGAGATGGTGTTCAGTGCTCGGTGTCGGAGGGCTGGTCGGAGGCTCGAAGTTTTCAGACGGACTCAAGAGTCGGCTGTGGTCGGGTGCTTCCAGGATGCTGCATCGGCAAGTTTGCGGCGCTGGAGGTTCATGGCAGGGAGAGAGTTTCTCCCTTCTACCGTCTACGCGAGATGATGGGACTATCGTGACTTTGAGACATTTTTTTACTGTGCCCATGGTCTGTTCTTTATCAAATTATGGTATTGCTTTGCATTATTGTAACTATATGTTATAATTATGTGGTTTTTGTCAGTTTTTTAGTCTTGGTTTGTCCTGTGTTTCTGTGATATCACTCTGGAGGAACATTGTATCATTTCTTAATGCATGCATTACTAAATGACAATAAAAGATGACTGCATGTCCTCATAATCTAATCTAATCTAAAAAATTATTATAAATTACTATGATTGCACATTGCACATTTAGATGGAGACGTAACGTAAAGATTTTTACTCCTCATGTATGTGAAGGATGTAAGAAATAAAGTCAATTCAATTCAATTCAATAAGGAAGGTATGACAGCAGCTATACTTTATTAGGTGTTTGAGGACATTTGGTTTGTCACCTAAAACACTCACAAACTTCTACAGGTGTACCATGGAGAGCATTCTGGCGGGCTGCATCACTGTCTGGTATGGGTGGGGGGCTACTTCACAGGACTGAAAGAAGCTGCAGAAAGTCCTGTGTTTCTGTGATATCTTTCTGGAGGAACAGTGTATCATTTTTAATGCATGCATTTCTAAATGACAATAAACGAGGACTGAATGTCCTCATAATCTAATCTAATCTAATCTAATTTTTAATCTATTTATTATACTTACTGCAATTGATATACTTATTTACTTTTTGTTCTATATTGTCATGTATCTCATTGTACAGCTGCTACTAAGTTAACAAATTTTGTGACATGTGCTGGTGATATTAAACCTGGCTCCGGTTCTTCTTATTCACTTCTCACATTACAGTACACGTTTGGACAGTACATGGTTTGGGTGACAGAATTAATGGTTTTGTGGCCAAGTCTGTGGATGATACAAAGATAGCTGGAGGGGTAGGCAGTGTTGAGGAAACGAAGTGGCGGATAGAATACATAGTGTAGGGAAATCTATGGCCACACACCTTGGTAGAGGGAATACACGCAGAGACTATTTTCTACAGTGGGAGCAAAATTCAGAAATCAGAGGTGCAGAGGAACCTGGGGTCCTCATGCAGGATTGCCTAAAGGTTAATTTGCAGGTGGTAAGGAAGGTGAATGCAATGTGGGCATTAATTTTGAAAAGACTAGAATATAAAAGCAGGGCCATAATGTCGAGGCGTTGGTCAGACTGCACTCAGAGTACTGTCAGCACTTTCGGCCCCTTATTTAAGAAAGGATGTTCCGACATTGCAGAAGTTGCAGAGATGGTTAATGACAATGATCCCTTTAAAGTGGAGCTTGATAGGTTTTTGACTAGTCAGGGTGTAAAAAATTACGGGGAGAATGCAGGAGGTTGAGAGGGATAATAAATCACCCATGATGGTGGAGCAGATTCAATGGGCCGAATGTCCTAATTTTGCTCCTATATCTTATGGTCTAATACAGAAAGTGATTGTTTGGGATGGGGACATCCATCCTGTGGAGGAAGGGGTACCAAGGGAAAGGAACTCCAGGGGGATAGGCATGTGGATGATTGGCTGATGGATCATTTGGGGCGTTGCGGGGAGGGGTGGGCCTAGGCAATGAGAGTGGAGAAGGTTCTACAGGAGGTGTGAGTTATATGAAACTGGGAAACTCAATGTTCATATAGTTGAGTTGTAGAACTACAAAGATGGAATAAGATGTGTTCTTCTTCTGGTTTATCTTTGACCCCTTTGTGGCGGTGGAGAAGGTTGGGGACAGCAGGTTGGTGTGGAGTTGAAGAGGAGAGCTGAAGTGGTCTGTAGCTAGGATCTCAGGATGGAATCAGTGCAGGTCCTCTGTGACATGGTGACCTGCCTCTGATTGGTCTCACCATTACCTAGCAGTTTCACTCTATCTCTGTCCTGCACTCCTCTAAGCACAGGGGGCAGCTGAAGGAATGTTTACAGTGGTCTTGATTTGCTTTTCCCATTACTAGTCCTGATGGAGGTCTCAGCCCAAAATATTGACTGTTTATACCTCTCCATAGATGCTGCCTGATATGCTGTGTTCTTCCAGTATTTTCTGTTTGTTACTCTTTAATAATGATGTAAATTATAAATCATAAATAGAAAATAGAAAATGGAAAGTGCAAAAAAACCGAGAGGCAGGTCCGGATATTTGGAGGGTACGGCCCAGATCCGGGTCAGCATCCGTTCAGCAGTCTTATCACAGTTGGAAAGAAGCTGTTCCCAAATCTGGCTGTACGAGTCTTCAAGCTCCTGAACCTTCTCCCGGAGGGAAGAGGGACAAAAAGTGTGTTGGCTGGGTGGGTCGTGTCCTTGATTATCCTGGCAGCACTGCTCCGACAGTGTGCGGTGTAAAGTGAGTCCAAGGACGGAAGATTGGTTTGTGTGATGTGCTGGGCTGTGTTCTCAATCTTCTGCAGCTTCTTTCGATCTTGGACAGGACAACTTCCATACTAGGTTGTGATGCACCCTAGAAGAATGCTTTCTACGGTGCATCTATAAAAATTAGTGAGGGTTTTAGGGGACAGGTCAAATTTCTTTAGCTTTCTCAGGAAGTAAAGGTGCTGGTGGGCCTTCTTGGCAGTGAACTCTGCTTGGTTGGACCAAGTCAGGTCATTTGTGATATTGACCCCGAGGAACTTAAAGCTTTTGACCTCTTCCACTTGCGCACCACTGATGTAAATGGGGTCGTGCGGTCCACTACTCCTTCTGAAGTCAACAACCGATTCCTTTGTCTTGCTGACGTTGAGGGATAGTTTATTGTCTTGGCACCCTTAATGGCTTTCCGGAGTTCACGCCTGGATTCCCTGTAGCGACTGGTATCCCCGGACCTAAAAGCCGCAGCTCTAGCCTTCAAAAGGGACTTGACCTCATAATTCATCCAAGTTTTCTGGTTAGGGAATACCCGGATGGTCTTGCGAGACACACAGTCCTCCGTGCATTTCCAAATAAAGTCCGTGACAGCTGAGGCATACTCATCGAGGTTAGCTGCCGAGTCCTTGAATACTAACCAGTCCACCGATTCAAAGCAGTCACGGAGGACCTCATCTGTTTCCTCCATCCAACGTGACACCACTTTTGACACCGAGACCTCCCGCTTCAGTTTCTGTTTGTAAGCTGGGGGGAGGAGGAGTACAGTCTGATGGTCCGATTTTCTGAATTGAGCTGTTGAGGTTTTTAATATTTGATGACTGAAAGGATTGTTGAAGCACAGAGTACGGTGCAGGATGCAGTAGAACTGTGGACAGGGACAGCTGAGTTGATGCTGTGGGAAGGAACTCAAGAACATTCAAGTGCTGATTCTAGGCCTTAGCCTGGATCTCTAGTTGTGACAGGAACAGCCAAGTTGGAACCATTTCTTGAACTCCTGGACCCCACCTTTGATCATGAGTGGATCAAGACATGTGGAGAATGGAATTCTTTGTTGGAATCCTCAGGGAGCAAGTGCAAGTCAGAGATAACTGAAAAGGAAAGGGTTGGGGCTGTGGGTCTGAGATTTAGTCAATGGCTTGGTGAAAAATTGAAAAACAATGAGGGAAAGAAAGGTGAAAGAGACAGGGAAAATCCCATTGGACAGAGAAGCAGAGTTTATTTAAATTGGGCAATCCTGCGAGAGAAGTGGGAATAAATCCAGAAATAAAATGCTGCAGATGCAAGAGATCTGACATAAAGGCACAAAACCCCTGGACAATCTCAAGAGGTCAGGCAACGCCTGTGGATAAAGAAACAGAGTTAACATCTCAGGTCAGTGACCACGCCTCTGTTACCCAAACTGATATGAACATCACATTCATAGCTGCAGCTTACAATATCTAAAGTTCAGTCAAGCACATGTTTAATGTTGATTCCATCGTGCTATTTAATATAAAAATACAGAAAATACTGGAAATACTCAGCAGGTCAGTCAGCATTCATGGGAAGAGAGAGAGTTAATGTTAATGCCATTTTGTCAGAACTTACAAATGTCTCTGACCTGGTATGTTGACTCTGTTTCTCTTCCCACAGAGGCTGCCTGACCTGCTAAGTGTTCCCACCATTTTTCTATTTTCATTTTACATCCCCAGCACATGGAGTTGTTTTGATTTTTGCTTCCATTTGGATAGTTACTTTGGAAGTCTTATCTCCAAGCTGAAAGCAATTGAAACTCCAGACACCTTTTGGTTTTTCACTATAATCCTCCTGTGAGATATTGGTTGACACGTTATGCTGTGGACATTTTGCCTGGAGGCGCACATCGATTTTAATGGATTAAAGTGCCATGTTGCTAATCACAGCAATTTCTTTTTCTTGCTGCTTTTCTCCCCCGTAGTAATTTGTGAGATTTGATACTTTTCATTTTAAGTGGATTAAAACAGTAGGAACCATTGATGAAAGGCACATCAGTGGCAGCCGTTGTGGCTCTGACATCAACTCCCGAGCTTTCAGACAGAGACAGAACCTGTGCTGGTGCTCAGTGCAGTAGTGAGGAAGGGCCAGGGATGTCAGCCTTTAGCTGATGTATTAAACAAAACCCCTTCCCTCCCTCTACCTTTACCAGCCCCTTGACCTCTCATGTTTGTTCCTCAGTGAGTGCTGTTTAAACAGGTTACCTGGTAATGGGGAAGGAGGAGATGGGGGTGGGGGGGGGAAGCTGGTACAAGTGGATTATCCAGTACATTCTAGGCATAGATGGTTGATGGTCAGCACGGACTAATGGGCCAAATGGCCTGTTTCTGTTCTGTTTCTCTCTGTGACTGCCATGAATCACCTTTGGCTCCTCAGCACTGTGGGATAGCCCAAGGTTCTGATCATCATAACTGGAATGAAACCCACCCTCGCCTCAAGGTCTTCCCAGACCTGTATGTTTTGAACATGTAGATCCTGGCTCCTCTGGCCTGGATCCCACTGGGTGAGATTCTCCCCCAGCCGGGGATGTTCCAGGGCAAGAGATTTGAGTTGATTATCACTGTGACCGGGCAGCCAATCATCATTGAAGCTGGTGGATTCCGAAGTTCCACAAGGAGAGAGACCCATGGTGGGACACAGAGGGTGACCTTTGACCCTTCACACTGACGGGGTTACAGATCCTCGGGGCAGGGTCCCCCCGCATTGTGGTTCCCAGAAACTGAAGTGAAGCGTTGGGAGTGGAAGTGAGTGGTGTGGAAGGGAGGGGTGTGTTTTTCCAGGGGACAGATCGGTGGGAGGGGGGTAGTAGTAAGTAACTCTGCAGTGGTGAGAGTAGAGCAGACAGGGGAAGGTAATGACACTGTGCCAGTAGACCACATTCTCCTTCATTCCCATCCCAATTTCATAAAAGACCCACTGGCTGCCTGGTTAAATGCAGCCAACAAACCCCCTCAGAGACTCGTTGAAGCTGCACAGGGTAGTGAATTCTGCCCAACACGTCAGCGGCATATCCCTACCCACTGTTGGTACTGAAGCACTGGATCAAGAAGGCAACATCCATCATCAAAGGTGCCCAGCATCTGAGCCACACCACCCAGCACAGCTACCATTGGGCAGGAGGTGCAGAAGCTTGAAGTCCCACACTGCCTGGTTCCGAGAACAGCTACTTCTCTTCAATCATTCGGTTCTTTAACGCACCAGCACAATCCTGCTCCCTGCTCACTGCAGTATAGCAACACTATGACCACTTCAGTCATGTTCAACTAAAATGGACTTCCGTTTCATTTTTTGGTGAAAAATAGAAGGGCAATGAGGGGAAGAAAGGTGAAAGAGACAGAGGGAAATGGTGTCGGAGAGAGGAGTGGAGTTTCTGTAAGGTGAGTGAGCAATCCTACAACAGAAGGGGGAGCAAATCCAAAAATAAAATCCTGCAGATCTGAGAAATCTGAAATAAAAGCATGGAGTGCTGGAAGTTGTTCTAATTGTGGTCTTTCTTGTAAGAAAATGAGTATAATTTATGTTTTTCTTGTGGATGCTACTTATCAAACTCTCTCTCTCTCTCTCTCTCTCCCCCACCTCTCTCCTGCACACTCTCTCTCTCTCTCTCTCTCTCTCTCTCTAATCACAGGGTCCCTTCGTCTTTTGAATCTTCTCAAGTGTACACGTCATCACCATTACATCCATCCCTTGGTTCTTGGAAGGTATAGCTCTGTGACTGAGTTCATTCAAACCTTGTGTTATTTCCTCTAGTCTCCAATGGATTACCCTCTGAAGTATGTACAACTCTTTGACGTTCAACTGCTTGTCTCCTGCTGCCAGTAATTTAAGGCGATACTCTTGATTAAATATCCGATTTTCAATCTTCTCACACCACATCAAATATCAATCCAGCCTCCTATTTCCCAGTAGTAAATTTCTTTGGTGGTAATAACACACAAACTCTCTCTGCACCTTCAGTCATATTTTCATTTCCGATTCAACTGATATCTTTTCACTGCCACCAAAAATGAGCTGAACTGAGCTCAGCCATCTGAGTTTCCTATGCATTAGTGACACAGCAGATTCAGATTTATTAATCACACTTACACCCAAACATACAGTGAAATGTGCCATTTCTGTTAACCACCAACATAACCTAACGATGTGCTGGGGGCCACACATTCCAGCACCAACACAGCATGCTCGCAATGCTCAGCAGAACAACACAGAACACAACAGAACAGACACATCAAGTAACAACCCGGTCCTCCTGTCACTCACCTACCCATGCACATATAGAGTACTCCAACCCCAGGAAAGGCTGTCTTCTGCCTCCAGCGGACCTCCTGGACTTGCAGACTCAGGCTTCCGTAGACCTCTGGACTTCCAATTGACCTTCGGCCTTCGATCTTCCATGTCGACCAAGGACTCATCGATGACGGTGAATAATGAGGATCCTGGATGAGGACCACAAACACTAGGTCTCAAACTCCAAACTCGTCGTTTCACGTACCCAGAGGGACTCCGGCCCTCGTGTCTCCTGCCCACAAGAATTCAATGTGCTGCCTTTGATAGTTTAGTAAAGAGTTTGCAAACCAGTGTCTCTCTGCCCAACTTGAGACACCCTGTAACACGTGTACCTTCAAACAGCCTTTGACTATTCTCACTCATCTCTTCAAGGCAACATTTGATGCTCGATGGCATGGTGAACTGAAGGAGGGCTTCATGCCACTTTATTTCATAAAACATTCAACTAGATATGAACAGATCGAAGCCTGAAGGTCAATCAGAGACCAGAAGTTAAGGCCCAATACCAGAATCCTGGCTCTGCAAATCTCTGTGATCTACTGAGTAAGTTGGGGTCCAGTGTTTGTGAATCCAGAATTTCACTGGAGGCCAAAGAAGACAGTGTTTTCTGGGGTGAGAGTACTGTGCGTGTACACGTGAGGTTGGTAGGGAGGAACAGGGCTTGTTTTGTTGTTTGCTGTGGTCTGTAGAGAATGGTGGACATGCTGTGTTGGCACGGGAATGTGTGGCAACTCACTTATCGTATGTTTGAGTGTGTTGGTTGTTAACACAAGTGGCACATTTCACTCTGTGTTTCGAGGTACGTGTAATAAAAAAATCTGAATCTGAGCGCTTAATCACATTTTATTTCATAAAACATTCATAGAAACATACAAACATAGAAACCCTACAGCTCAATACAGGCCCTTTGGCCCACAAAGCTGTGCCGAACATGTCCTTACCTTAGAAATTACCTAGTGTTACCCATAGCCCTCTATTTTTCTGAGCTCCATGCACCTATCCAGGAGTCTCTTAAAAGACCCTATTGTATCTCCCTCCACCACCGTCGCTGGCAGCCCATTCCACGCACTCACCACTCTCTGTGTAAAAAACTTACCCCTGATGTCTCCTCTGTACCTACTTCCAAGCACCTTAAAACTGTGCCCTCTCATGTTAGCCATCTCAGCCCTAGGAAAAAGCCTCTGACTATCCACACAATCAATGCCTCTCATCATCTTATACACCGCTATCGGGTCACCTCTCATCCTCTGTCGCTCCAAGGAGAAAAAGCTGAGTTCACCCAACCTATTCTCATAAGACACACTCCCCAATCCCTGTAAATCTCCTCTGCACCCTTTCTATGGTTTCCACATCCTTCCTGTAGTGAGCTGACCACAACTGAGCATAGTTTTCCAAGTGGGGTCTGACAGGGGTCCTGTATAGCTGCAACATTACCTCTCGGCTCTTGAGCTCAATCCCACGATTGATGAAGGCCAATGCACCGTATGCCTTCTTAACCACAGAGTCAACCTGCGCAGCAGCTTTGAGTGTCCTATGGACTCGGACCCCAAGATCCCTCTGATCCTCCACACTGCCAAGAGTCTTACCATTAATGCTATACTGTATTCTGTCATCATATTTGACCTACCAAATGAACCACCTCACACTTATCTGCCACTTCTCAGCCCAGTTTTACATCCTATCAATGTTCCGCTGTAACCTCTGACAGCCCTCCACACTATCCACAACACCCTCAACCTTTGTGTTATCAGCAAATTTACTAACCCATCTCTCCACTTCCTCATCCAGGTCAGTTATAAAAATCACGAAGAGAAGGGGTCCCAGAACAAATCCCTGAGGCACACCACTGGTCACCAGCCTCCATGCAGAATATGACCTGTCTACAACCACTCTTTGCGTTCTGTGGACAAGCCAGTTCTGGATCCACAAAACAATGGCCCCCTGGATCCTATGCCTCCTTTCTTTCTCAATAAATTCCAACAGATGTGAATGGAATGAAGGAGTAGCTTCTCTGTAAACTGTGACATGATGAAACGGTCACCAATTCTTTAGCTGTACTCTGAAACCCTGCACATCTCACCTCGACACATTTCAAGTTATAATCTTTGCTTACTGAGAGGGTATTATTCCCCTTCTCACAATGGCTACAAGCAGTAAACAAATGGGTTACCAATCTCCCAGTAATTACATCAGAAGGTTTATGGAGAATTTAATTATCGCTACCTCCCATCCTTATACACGTATATCCTTGAGTATAAGAACTCCTTATTGTCCACCTCCCCTTGCATCATTGTATTGATTCCAACGTTGTATCTGTTGGGCTGTTGCGACAGTGGGCAGAGGCGGGGCAGCTTTTAGACCCATCGGTGACTCTACCAAACCTCAAGTGTGGAATAGAGCAGTGTGGCTTGGTGTGACTCTGCAGTTTTGTTGAGTAATGAGTCATGAACTGATGCTGACACAAGAGACGGCAGATGCCGGAACCTGGAGCAACTTGGAGAAACATCAGTCCTGATGCAAAAACTGTCGATGATTGCTTTCCTCCAGCATATGCTAGAGTTTAGAATTTAGAATTTATTTAAATCTTACATCCATCCCACAAAGTGAGGGATTAAAAATCTTTGCATTATGACAGACATGTGAATTTACAAGTCTAATGGCTTGTAGAAAGAAGCTGTCCTGCAGCCTGTTGGTGCTGGCTTTAACACTGCAGGTACCATTTGCCGGATGGAAGCAGCTGAAGCAGTTTATAGTGGGAGTGACTGGTGTCCCTGATGATCTTCCAGGCCTTTCTGCACCTGCTGCTATAAATCTCCTCAATGGAGGGAAGTTCTCATCCATAGATGTGCTGGGCTGTCTGTATCACTCTCTGCAATGCCCAGCGATCAAAGTTGGTACAGTTCCCGTACCAGGCGGTGATACAGCCAGTCGGTATGCTCTCAGTGGTGCCCCTGTAGAAGGTCTTGAGGATTTGGGGGCCTGTGCCAAACTTCTTCAGTCACCTGAGGTGGAAGAGATGCTGTTGTGCTTTTTTTGCCACTAAGCCGGTGTGTACAGTCCAGGTGAGATCCTATCAACTTTAAACTGAGTGTAAAAAGACATTTAGCTTGTCTGGGAGCGAGGTGGAAATGTCGGCTGTACTGCTGTATTTCCTCTATAAGTCCACGATGGTGTGCAGTTCTTGCCATATGCTGCATGTGTCATTGTCACGGAGCTGTGACTGGATTTTGTCCCTGTGTTGCCGTTTTGCCACCTTGATGGCTCTACGTAAATCGTACTGGCATCTCTTGAGCTCCTGTTGGTCTCTGGAGGCGAAGGCTTTATCCCTCCTGCTGACAGCAACACACACTGAACTATTCATCCAAGCCTTCTGGTTTGGGTAGACCTGGACTGATTTTTTGAGAAACAATGTGTTTAATATTCTTCTATATGAAGCTTGTGACCACCTCCATGTACTCAGACATGATCTCAGCTTGAAATATCTCCCTGGTGACACTATCAAAGCAGTCTCGTAACTTTGAGTCTGACTGGTTGGACCAGCAGTGGATAGTTTTCACTATGGCCACTTCAAGCTTCAATCTCTGTCTGTAGATGGGCAGGAGAATGGTCAGACTTTCCAAACGGAGGGTGCAGAAGTGCCTTGTAGGCATTGCGGAAGGGAGAGTAGCAGTGGTCGTGTATGCTTCCTCCCCGTGTGCCCACCTCGATGTGTAGGCAGAACTTCCGGTAAGCTCTGGTCAGAGACGCTTGGTTAAAGTCTCCAGCGATGATGAAAGCAGCTCTGCTCCACCTGCTGAGTTCTTCTTGCAGATTATTTATTACATGAATTAATGCCATTGTTTGTGGATGCTGTGGAATAGTGGAGATTACGTATCACACGCTTCCATCATTGAGAATAAATCCTTGAACTGCCCATCTAGCTTCACTGTGGGAGTCCTCTCATGTCAACGGCTGCAGCAGTTTATAAAGACGGTGAGTCACCACCATCGGAAGGGTACTTATGAATGGGCAACAACTGTTATCCCTCCCAGTTATACTCACTCCCCAACCGAATAAAAAACACTTGCACAAGGCAGCGAAGCAGGAGACTGCAGAATGCAAGGTATGAGTCAGAATCAGATTCCCACTCTTGCAAAGTTTAATTGAATGGGAATTGATAGAGATCTTGACACTGTATAGTGTTTTGTACTTCTGTGGTCAGAAAGGAAACTACATCTTCCATCTCTTCACTCAGCAGTTAAAACCTGTTGGGAGTTTCTTTAATGGATGAACAAAGATTTTGTCGTCCACGTGGTGTCTCCACTCTCCACATTCTGACCTTCAGCAGTGGACTAGAAGCGTCCTTGCAAGTCAATCACTCATGAGCAGTGCGATAACCAGCCGTGCCCTCATAGGTCCAATGCTGACCTCCAGCGCTGCCCATGTGGAACTTCTCCCAGTTACTGTGTGCTTCCTCCGTGTGGCCGGGTTGCTCCCATGGCCCAAAGATGTGCAGGTTGACAGGTTAATTGGCGGCTGTAGATTGCACCACCCCCATCCGCCCAGCTTCGATGCGTAGGTGAATGGTGGAATCTGGGCAAGGTTGAAGAGACGGCAAAGAGAATAAAATGGAGAACAATGTAAGATTCTTGCTGATGGGAGCTTGATGGTTAGCACAGACCTGAGTGACCGAAGAGCCTGGCTTCATGTTTTATAACTCCATGACTCAATAACTATGAGCTAAATCAGAACCTGTGGGGCATTTGTGGATCCTGGGTGGCAGAGTACGTAGTGGTTACTGCAATACTATAAAACGCCAGCGACCTGGGTTCAACTCCGGTCACCGTCTGTAAGGAGTTTGTTCCTTCTCCCCGTGACTGGTGGGTTTCCTCCAGTTTCTTCCCACAGTCTAAAGACATGCAGGTTTATAGGTTAATTGGGAGCAAAAGTCTGTTACCATGCTGTATCACTATATAAAATAAAATAAATAACCACCGTGTTTTAGCACTGAGTTCAAAGTGTGTGGAACATATGGAGCATTTCGAGGTGAGGGATCAAGTGCAGCTTTATATTGCAAGAATAGTCCCTTCCTTAAGAATTAATCTGAAATAACAGATTTACAGAGTCACATGGCACAGAAAAAATCTCTTCGGCCCATCATTGTCATGCTAGCCATCAAATTCCTATCTACTCCAATCACTTAGACCATATTCTCCTCTACATTGGAAGTTGAAGTGTTTATTTATAAGAGAGCCTCTGCCTCCCATCACCCCCTCGGACAGTGTGTTCCACACACCTACCATCCTCCAGGTGAAAAGTTTCTGCTTCAGATCACCTTGAAACTTCCTTCCTCTTACCTTGAATCTTTGCCCTCTAATGTTAGATACCTCTACAATGGGCAAAGCTTTTATATAATCCACACTCTTTGTGCCCTGCGTAATTTGTATACTTTTGCATGAGGTCGCCCTCCAAGGGAAGCAAGCTCAACTTTTTGTCAATGAAACGCACCAATCCAGGCAACATCCTTGTGAATCTCCTCTACACCTTCTCCAGTGAAGTAAGACCATTCAACCAAAAGGCATTGGAGCAGAATTAGGCCATTTGGCCCATTGAGTCTGCTCCACCATTCAATCATGGCTGATGTATTACCCCTCTCAATCTCATTCTCCTGTCTTCTGCTAGTAACCATTGATACCTTTACTAATCAAGAACCTATCAACCTCGACTTTAAATATACCCAATGACTTGGCCTCCACAGACTCACCACCCTCTGGCTAAAGAAGTTCCACCTCCTGAGTTATGGGCACTCTCTGGAAAATGTCCTCACACTGACACTCCATCTCCTTGCCCAGTTACATTCTCTGAGATTTAGTCCTGTACTGCTCCTTCTCCATTCAGACTACATGCGTACTGACTCAAAAAGCTCTCTAGGATGCATTTGAGACATCCCCCACCCCTCTCTACTAGTTACACACGAAGGAAATCCCAGTCAGGACTAGGGAAGCTGAAATATCCTACGGCTACAAGCCTGCCACTCTTACACCTCACACAAAATACTGGAGGATCTCAGTATCCATGGAGGCGAATAAATTGTCCACAGCTCATAATAAACATCATATTTATTCTTCTCCATAGTTGCTGCCTGACCTGCTGAATTCCTCCAGCATTTTGTATGTGTCACTCTTACTCCCCTCTGTGATTTTGCACATTCTTCCTGTGACCACATGGCATTTATGAGGAGCCCTGGTAGGTTAACTAGCTCCCAGAGCCCCCCAGCCAGTACAGGTGGGCAGCAGGAGAATAAAGGAGCGTATGAGGGAGAAAAATAGTTGCAGAACTACAGAGGAATATGTAGTGCAGAAAAAGGATTGATGCACTGGGAGCTGGCATGAGCTCAATGGGCTGAATGGTCTCCCGCTGTGCTGAAATACAAAGAAACTGATATATAGCCAAGTACAGTGGTGTACCATGTCCACCAATGGTCAAAGTTTTCTGATGTTTTCACAAACTGCTTGCATTTTGCCAGTAGCACAACCTCACTGCTTCTACTTTTACCTGAGATTAGCTGTTTCTCTCTGCACAAAGACACATTTCTCTTTTCAGCACAGTGCTCATGCGGCTCCATAAACACTTTTTCTAATGCTCAAGGATGTCCTCGTTCGGCTGCTATTAGTACATGGTTTTGATGGCTGATGTAGTGACCTTACCTTGTAGTGTTCTGTCCATTGTAACTTGAAAGGTGTTCAGTGACGACTTCACACATAATGAAGTTTTGTGTAGGAGTAACAATACATGTGCACATTCACTGTCACAAACGCCTGACTCTCTTTCCCCACATTCGACAGAGCACGTGACCAATCCAGTCTACTGTGTACTTTGGTTCCTGAAGCTCTCTGTATAGATGCTGCAAAGATATCACTAAGTACTGTTTATTGTCAACTACCCAGTCCAAAGTCACCTTGTAGTCAGCCGGTTCACTATGAACATAAAACATTGCAGCACAGAACAGCCAATCAGCCCACAGTGTTGTGCCTGTTATCTTTCATAACTCCAAAACATTAAACTTATTAAAAGGAAAACAAGAGAGCTGAGAGATGCAAGTCTTAGTTGGTGTTTACTTTAAGCACATATTATGTCATAGTGTCATGACGTATGCAATTCACTTACTTTTAACCCTAAAGCGTAATTATTTAAACAAACAAGAATGCTTAATCAAACAATATATTTACAATATTGCTCAAATGTTAAATACACAACACTACTCTCTGCTTATCTATAAGCTCCAACTCAGTATAGAATGCATCTTAACTATATACACAGTATACTATATTAAGGCATCCGTTCGTCTTGCGAGACCATGGATCTGCGCCTGGAAAGTCTTCACTCTCCAGGGCGCAGGCCTGGGCAAGGTTGTATGGGAGACCAGCAGTTGCCCATGCTGCAAGTCTCCCCTCTCCACGACACCAATGTTGTTCAAGGGAAGGGCATTAGGACCCATACAGCTTGGCACCAGTTTCGTCGCAGAGCAATGTGTGATTAAGTGCCTTGCTCAAGGACACAACACGTTCCCTCGGCTGGGGCTCGAATTCATGACCTTCAGGTCGCTAGTCGAATACCTTAACCACTTGGCCACGTGCCCACAGTATACTATATAGTACAACTATATACAGGCACCCACAGCATAATAAACTTTAAATTGTCCCATTCAGGCCTAATTAATCATTGTGGAGGGAGGCTTACTTACTCTTGTGGGAAAATGTCTTTCCTGACAAGGGGTGGGGTGGTCACTCTGCATGGCAGCTGTGACTTGTTGCTGTGAAACAATCTCAGGTTCTGTGGCCTCTTCCATGGTGGTTACAGTAGTTTACCCTGAGACTGAAGGAAACGTTTCTGACAGCAGTGGTCACCTTTTTTTCTCCAACAATCGACTCTGCTCTCTTCAACTGATCAATGTATCTTCTCCACATGACATCATATGCAATCTCCACTGTGAGGGAGAGTGGTCCAGTTCCGTCCTTAATCTTTCCAGCTACCCACTTTTGATCACCCCTGTAGTTCCTCGCCAGGACTGCTTGTCCAGGAGTGAAACATCGAATCTCCTTGTTTGAGAAGCCTTCAATTTGCCTCAGCCATTTGTCTTGCAGACTCCTTCTGAGATTGGCTTTGAGCACAAACGCAAGGGACGACTCAGGAGCGACATACAGGCGAGCTGCTGGTTGTGCTGTGTGCAGCATTACAATACGACAAGAGGGAACTGGAGAGCTTCTGGTTCAGTGTTAGTGTCAGTGTTCTCCTCACACTCAGTGTTAGTGTCAGTGTTCTGCTCACACTCAGTGTCGTGTGTTCTGTTCACACTCAGTGTTAGTGTCAGTGTTCTCCTCACACTCAGTGTTAGTGTCAGTGTTCTGCTCACACTCAGTGTTGTGTGTTCTGTTCACACTCAGTGTTAGTGTCAGTGTTCTGCTCACACTCAGTGTCAGTGTCGTGAGTTCTGCTCACACTCAGTGTTAGTGTAATGTGTTCTGCTCACACTCAGTGTTCGTGTGTTCTGTTCACACTCAGTGTTAGTGTCAGTGTTCTGCTCACACTCAGTGTTAGTGTCGTGTGTTCTGCTCACACTCAGTGTTAGTGTAATGTGTTCTGCTCACACTCAGTGTTCGTGTGTTCTGTTCACACTCAGTGTTAGTGTCAGTGTTCTGCTGACACTCAGTGTTAGTGTCGTGTGTTCTGCTCACACTCAGTGTTAGTGTCAGTGTTCTGCTCACACTCAGTGTCGTGTGTTCTGTTCACACTCAGTGTTAGTGTCAGTGTTCTGCTCACACTCAGTGTTAGTGTCAGTGTTCTGCTCACACTCAGTGTCGTGTGTTCTGTTCACACTCAGTGTTAGTGTCAGTGTTCTGCTGACACTCAGTGTTAGTGTCGTGTGTTCTGCTCACACTCAGTGTTAGTGTAGTGTGTTCTGCTCATACTCAGTGTTCGTGTAGTGTCAGTGTTCTGCTCACACTCAGTGTTTGTGTAGTGTGTGTTCTGCTCACACTCAGTGTTTGTGTAGTGTCCGTGTTCTGCTGACATTGATTAAAGTGTGTTCTTTAGACTTTGTATAAACCTTTCCATTTTTAGCTGGATGGTACAGTGCAGATGGAATATGTCTCATTCCATTCATTTTCTGGAATGATTGAAACTGTTCCACACCAAGCTGTGTTCATTGTCACTGACTGAATGTTCTGAAACTCCAGTCCTTGCAAAGAGGCTTCCCAACACATCAGCAGTGTGTGAGTCTGTAGCGGAGGCTATTGGGAGCACTTCTGGCCACTTTGTGGCTGTATCCACGACTACCAAGAAATTTGTGCTTGGGAAAATCAACATGAATCCTCTGTTAGGGCAATGCAGGCCACTCCCAGGGACAGAGAGGTGTTGCTCTTGGCATCTTCTGGAGAAGGCAACATCCCACATAGTGCACGACAAGCTGGTCGATCTGCTGATCTGTCCCAGGCCACCAGACCAAGCTTCGAGCCAACACCTTCATTTTGACCACACCTAGATGACTGGCATGTGGCTTCTCCAACAAATTAGCTCTCAGCTTAGATGGCACTTTCAAACCCCACATAAGGCAACCTCCGTCAAGGGCAAATTCATCTCGGCGCTAGTAAAAATGGGGGAACTGGAGTTTCAGCTGCACATTCCAATCATCTTGGATGGCCATGTGGACCTGAGACAGTGTGGGATCATTTCTGGTTTCCCTTTGGATCACCTCTGCCGAAACAGGGAGATTTTCAATTTGCATTTGGGAGATTGCATCAAGAGGAGTGTCTCTTTTTGTAAATTTTTCCAGTATTTCCTTTTCTAAGGATAAACAGGACAATCAATCAGCAGAGCCCGTTTGTGCTGCTGCTGTTAGCGGAACCCCCTTCCGTGGATTGAAAATGGACACCAGTGGCTGATGACTGGTAATGAGGGTAAACTCATTAATAAACTCATTAATGAGGGTAAACTCATTAGTAAACTCATTACTCATGTAAACTCACACCAAACCAGGTTCAGGGCCTCTGTCAATCTGTGCATAATTTTTCTCTGCAGCGGTAAGGGAACGTGATGCAAAGGTGTTCACTTCCATCACTCATAACATGTGACATGACTCACCTATACCATAAGGTGAGGTATCACAGGGATGCTTCGCTGGACGATGTGGATCTCAATATGTGAGTACAGTGTTTGACATCACAACCTCCTTTTCCTTTTGGAAAGCCACGTCCATTGCCATTTCTTCCCAATCTGTAGTAATGAGTTTGAAGGGTGGAGCACAGTACCCTGTTATAGTAGTTGGCAAATCCTAAAAAGGACCGCAACTGTGACACGTACTTTGGCACCACTGCTTGAATTTTCTCAGCACACTTGTATAATCCTTGTGCATCAATAGCATGACCTATGCTCGGAGCCCATAATCTTCTAATTTTTTTAATGCTGTCTTGAGGTTTTAGATATGTTCCTTGTCTCCCTTATTAGTAACAATGATGTCATGCAGGTAACACTGAGCACCTGGGCAGCCTTGTAGCACCTGGTCCATAGCTTTCTGCCAGAGTGCAGGGGCAGATGCTACTCCAAAAATAAGCTGATTGTGCCAATAAAGCCCTTTAGAAACATAGAAAACATAGAAAACCTACAGCACAATACAGGCCCTTCGGTCCACAAAGTTGTGCCCAACATGTCCCAACCTTAGAAATTACTAGGCTTAGCCATAGTCCTCTATTTTTCTGAGCTCCATGTACCTATCCAAAAGTCTCTTAAAAGACCCTATCGTATCCGCCTCCACCACCATCGCCGGCAGCCCATTCCACACACTCACCACTCTCTGAGTAAAAAACTTACCCCTGACATCTCCTCTGTACCTATTCCCCAGCACCTTAAACCTGTGTTCTCTTGTGGCAACCATTTCAGCCCTGGGAAAAAGCCTCTGACTATCCACATGATCAATGTCTCTCATCATCTTATCAGGTCACCTCTCATCCTTTGTTGCTCCAAGGAGAAAAGCCGATCTTTTTCATCGGGCGTGCTCCCCAATCCAGACAACATCCTTGTAAACCTCCTCTACACCCTTTCTATGGCTTCCACATCCTTCCTGTAGTGAGGTGACCAGAACTGAGCACAGTACTCCAAGTGGAGTCTGACCAGGGTCCTATATAGCTGCAACATTACCTCTCGGCTCCTAAATTCAATCCCACGATTGATGAAGGCCAATACACCGTATGCCTTCTTAACTACAGAGTTAACCTGCACAGCTGCTTTGAGCGTCCTATGGATTCAGACCCCAAGATCCCTCTGATCCTCCACACTGCCAGGAGTCTTACCAATAATACAATATTCTGCCATCATATTTGACCTACCAAAATGAACCACGTCACACTTATCTGGGTTGAACTCCATCTGCCACTTCTCAGCCCAGCTTTGCATCCTATCAATGTCCCGCTGCAACCTCTGACAGCCCTCCACACTATCCACAACACCCCCAACCTTTGTGTCATCAGCAAATTTACTAACCCATCCCGCCACTTCCTCATCCAGGTCATTTATAAAAATCACGAAGAGTAAGGGTCCCAGAACAGATCCCTGAGGCTCACCACTGGTGACTGACCTCCATGCAGAATATGACTCGTCTACAACCACTCTTTGCCTTCTGTGGGCAAGCCAGTTCTGGATCCACAATGTTCCCTTGGATCCCATGCCTCCTTACTTTCTCAATAAACCTGGTATGGGGTACCTTATCAAATACCTTGCTGAAACCCATATACACTACATCTACTGCTCTTCCTTCATCAATGTGCTTAGTCACATCCTCAAAAAATTCAATCAGGCTTGTAAGGTATGACCTGCCCTTAACAAAGCCATGCTGACTATTCCTAATCATATTATGCCTCTCCAAATGTTCATAAATCCTGCTATTCAGGATCTTCTCCATCAACTCACCAACCACTGAAGTAAGACTCACTGGTCTATAATTTCCTGGGGCATCTCTACTGCCTTTCTTGAATAAGGGAACAACATCCGCAACCCTCCAGTCCTCCGGAACCTCTCCTTTCCCCAATGACGATGCAAAGACCATTGCCAGAGGCTCAGCAATCTCCTCCCTCACCTCCCATACTAGCCCGGGGTACATCTCATCCAGCCCCGGCGACTTATCCAACTTCTGCTATTTCCTTCGGTTCCATACACACCTTTCACTGTCACACTTGATAGGTCCTATTCTCTCACGTCTTATCCTCTTGCTCTTCACATACTTCTAGAATGCCTTGGGGTTTTCCTTAATCCTGTCTGCCAAGGCCTTCTCATGGCCCCTTCTGGCTCTCCTAATCTCCTTCTTAAGGTCCTTCCTGTTAGCCTTATAATCTTCTAGATCTCTAACATTACCCAGCTCTCTGAGCCTTTCGTAAGCTTTTCTTTTCTTCTTGACTAGATTTACTACAGCCTTTGTACACCACAGTTCCTGTACCCTACCATAACTTCCCTGTCTCAGTGGAACGTTTATGCAGAACTCCACATGAATATCCCCTGAACATTTGCCACATTTCTTCTGTACCTTTCCCTGAGAACATCTGTTCCCAATTTAAGCTTCCAAGTTCCTGCCCGATAGCCTCATAATTCCCCTTACTCCAATTAAACGCTTTTCTAACTTGTCTGTTCCTATCTCTCTCCAATGCTATGGTAAAGGAGATAGAATTGTAATCACTATCTCCAAAATGCTCTCCTACTGAGAGACCTGACACCTGACCAGGTTCTTTTCCCAATACCAGATCAAGTACAGCCTCTCCTCTTGTAGGCTTATCTACATATTGTGTGAAGAAACCTTCCTGAACGAACCTAACAATCTCCACCCCATCTGAACCCCTTGCTCCAGGGAGATGCCAATCGATATTTGGAAAATTAAAATTTCCCACCACGACAACTCTGTTATTACTTCACCTTTCCAGGCTCCCTATCTGGTCCTCAATATCCCTGTTACTATTGGGCAGCCTATAAAAAACATCCAGTAGAGTTATTTACCCCTTCCTGTTCCTAACTTCCACCCACAGAGACTCCGTAGACAATCCCTCCATGACGCTCACCTTTTCTGCAGACATGACACTATCTCTGATCAACAGTGCCACACCCCCACCTCTTCTGCCTCCCTCCCTGTCCTTTCTGAAACATTTAAAAACCGGCACTTGAAGTAACCATTCCTGTCCCTGAGCCATCCAAGCCTCTGTAATGGCCACCACATCATAACTCCAAGTACTGATCCATGCTCTAAGCTTATCCACTTTGTTCACAATACCCCTTGCGTTAAAATAGACACATCTCAAACCGTCAGTCTGAGCGCATCCCTTCTTTATCACCTGCCTATCCTCCCTCACACACTGTCCCCAAGCTTTCTTTATTTGTGAGCCAAATTCCTCTTCCCCAGTCTCTTCAGTTTGGTTCCCACCCCCCAACAATTCTAGTTTAAACTCTCCCCAGTAGTCTTAGCAAAACCCCTCTCCAGGATATTGGTCCCCCTGGGATTCAAGTGCAACCTGTCCTTTTTGTACAGGTCTCTCCTGCCCCAAAAGAGGTCCCAATGATCCAGAAATCTGAATCCATGCCCCCTGCTCCAATCCCTCAGCCACGCATTTATCCTCCACCTCATTCTATTCCTATACTCACTGTCACGTGGCACAGGAAGTAACCTTTATGAGTGTTTATGGTGGATAATTCTTTGGACTCTCCTTCCATGTCCATGTAAGACTCAGCTAAGTTCACTTTGCTGGAGTGTTTTCTTCCAGAAAGATTTGTAAAGATATCCTCCATCTTGGGGAGAGGGTATTGACTTACTTTCAATACTGGATTGATGGTGACCTTAAAATCACCACAGATTCTGACAGACCCATCCGTCTTAGCTACTGGGACCACTGGAGTTGCCCATGGGCTCTACTCGACCTTGGAAAGAAATCCTTCAGCTCTCATGTGATCTAGCTCATTGGTTACTTTATGACAGATGGTATAAGGAACTTGGCAGCCTTGCAAAACTTGGGTACAGCATTTTCACTTAATACTGTTTTACCCTTGATATAGCTGAGCTTTTCAATGCCATCCTTGAACACCACTGTGGCATCATCCAGTACCTTCCTTAATTCACTCTCAGTTGCCGGAGATGTGGCATGCAAATGGTGGATGGATCTCCAATTAAGTTGTAGTTGTCCCAGCTAATCACAACCCCACAATGCTGGCCCTCCTGTTTTTACCACATATAAGCCCAATGTGGCTTTTGGTTGTTGTATTTCACTGTTATGAATGTCATTCCCACAGGAGTTATCTTTTCTCCACTATATGTTCCAGTTGGATATCTGCAGGCTTCAGTTTAGTACCTATGAAATTCCATTCAAACTTTTTGTAGGATGTCTGAAGCAGCCAAGCCAACGTCCAATTCCATTTTAATTAATTTGTCATTTACTTCAGGTGTAAGCCATAACGTTTGTCTATTATTAGTTTTCACATTGTAAATCTCTATACTACTCAGTCCTGAGCCACTCTCATCTTTATCAGACTTTTTATCGACAGTATACAGATTAGTGCTCTTTTTGAAACTGCAACTTGGCTTTTTGTCATTTTCTCTTCCCCGTGCAGTCCTTTTATTTGTCTGCTCCACATGCTCTTTGTATGTGTCCTACTTTGTTGCATTTTCTGCATGCTTCACCTTTAAATCTGCATGGGTCTGGTGTATATGAGCCCTCACCAATAAAATATGCTCAGACAGGTCACTTTTTGTTTAGACGTTGCAATGTTCACACTCACTTTCATTCCTGACTGCAATTCAATTGTGTCTGTGTCTGCTGTTTCCATTGATACAGCTATTTCAACTGCTCTTTTAAATGTAAGTTGTACATCAGTTAGGAGCCACTTTTGAATGTTTTTGGTAAGATTCCACAAACTAAACAATCTCTCAGTGCATCATTGAACCAGCAATGTTCAGACAATCTTTTCAATTCAGCCACATGTGCTGAAATGGACTTCCTCTTGATTCCACTTATGAAACCTAAAGCATTCTGCAATCAAAAATGGTTTTGGTTCTAAATATTCCTGCATTACTTTCCCCGATGGGGCATTAAGAACTTAAAATACTGCAGGTGCACTCCATCAGTGAGTTGCTTTCTGGCGGAGAAACTGAAGGAGCTGGACATGGTGTGGATTGTGCTGCTGCCTGCGTCAGGGAAGTGTCAGAGGAGTTGCGCGTTGGTGGTGTGCAGTCTAACAGTGAGTGATCAGCTTAGTTGCTTTTCTTGTGATTGCAACACCCTGTTGGACATTGTTAATGTGGAATGCTGCAAGTCCGATTCACTAATTTGTTGGCAGATAGCGGGGAAGATACGTGGTTTCGGTTGTAGCAAGGACTGGGCCTCAAGCCGCAGTGACACCTGTTTATAGCCACTCAGGAGAGAGGCATCAGAGTCGGTGCGCTCCAGCAGAGGTGGTGTGGTGTGGTGTCCAAGCTGGAGTCAGTGCTGCCCCCTGTGTTCGCTCGGCAGAAGACAAGCTGTATTGTGGTCAAATACAGACTGCTGCAACATTCATGGGACTTAGAGTCTTTGGCTATCTTTTTTGTGTATGACTGAACTTAACAGATATCTATATGTGTTTGTCTTCTTATATGTGCTATATGTACCTTGTGCTGTGTATGACTGTTGGTACTGTGTTTTGCATCTTGGCCTTGGAGTAACGCTTTTTTGTTTGGCTGTATTCATGGGTATTCATGTATGGTCGAATGACAATTACAGGTTTCCCCCGCCATCCAAAGGTAGAGCGTTCCTATGAAACGGTTCGTAAGCCGGAAAGTCGTAAAGCGAAGAAGCAATTACCATTAATTTATATGGGAATAATTTGTGAGCGTTCGCAGACCCAAAAAAAACCTACCAAATCATGCCAAATAACACATAAGACCTAAAATAACAGTAGCATATAGTAAAAGCAGGAATGATATGATAAATACACAGCCTATATAAAGTAGAAATACTTTTCCACAATCACTGCCGCACTGTTCTCTGTAGCGAAAATCTTACGCAAGCGCTCTCGGCAGAAACACTCTCTCCAGTAACCTTTAAGCTATGAAGCTGCCAAATCATACCAAATAACACATAAAAATACACAGCCGATATAAAGTAGAAATAATGTATGTACAGTGTAGTATCACTTACCGGAATCGCTTAGACATTGAGCAGACTGACGATGGTGTGTTAGGCTGAGTCGTCGGAGGTTGAGGTTGTGCAGTGGCCCCACCCTCTGGGCAGCGAACCGACACCAATCCGCGAAGCACACAGGGGTACAGCGGTGGCTGGAACGCACTCAGCGTTCAATTAATTAGGTGCCGTCCGGGCCGACATTTATGTGCCGGGTGGCACCTAATCAATTAGCTTGTTTATTTCGGCTTTTTTATCTTAAAGATGTGCTGTGTGCCTCCTGGCTACCGCTGCATTCTTCGCGGATTGGTATCTGTCCGCAGCCCGGGGGTTGGGGTGGTGGGACACTGGGGTGTCATCTCATCGTCGATCAGGGCAGGCAGCTCATCTTCTCCTATCTCTGCCTGCCTCGATGTCAAAGGTCCAGGTTCATCGTCTGCTGTGGCTGATGTGGAAGGCTTGCTTGACTGCTGAGCCTACTGCAACAGCTTACTGCAGCTTTGAGGCAGAAGCATTGTTACTGCACCAATGTGACACACTGACCGTTTAACCACACTCCTGTCCTGAAGTTGCCTTGCTTTCTGCCACCGCCTCTGATGTGAAAAGTGTGCCTATATTTCATTAAGAGCTTGAGGAGATTGGGTACAGTATGTCACCAAAGACTTCAGCAAATTGTATATGCTGTAGCAAGGAGAGCATTCTGACTGATCAGACAAGGAGGGGACAATGCGCAGGATCAGAAAAAGCTGCAGATTGTTGTAAACTCAACCAGCTCCATCATAGGTACTGGCCTCCATACCATCAAGGATGTCTTCAAAAGGCGATTCCTCAAGAAGGCAACATCCATCATTAGGGACCCCCCCCCCACCAAGTACATGCCTTCTTCTCATTATTACAGTCAGGCAGGAGGTAGAGGAGCCTAAAGACACATGCTCAACATTTTAGGAACAGCTCCTTCATCAGGTTTTTGAATGGAAAATGAACCCATGAACACTACCCAAACAAGAGAAAATCTGCAGATGCTGGAAATCCAAGCAAGACACACAAAATGCTGGAGGAACTCAGCAGGCCAGGCAGCATCTATGGAAATGAGTGCAGTCGACGTTTCAGGCCAAGACCCTGAAGGGCCTGCTGAGTTCCTCCAGCATTTTGTGTGTGTTGCTTGGATTTCCAGCATCGGCAGACTTTTTCTTGTGTAAGACTCCATATGGGCTGTCTTCGGTAGTTGATTTGTCATGGAGTTTTAGGATCAACTTCTTCCTCCCTGCCATCAGATTTCTGAATGTGCCATGAACACTACCTTATGTTTTGCTGTCTTATTGTACTACTGTACTTACATTTTATATACACTCCGTGGCTACTTTATTAGATATACCTGTATACCAGCTTGCCAATATAAACATCTCATCAGCCAATCATGGGGCAGCAACTCAATACATAAAAGCATGCAGCTATCCATGATCAAGAGGTTCAGTTGTTCAGACTAAACATTAGAATGAGGAAGAAACATGATCTAAGTGACTTTGACCTTGGAATGATTGGTGGTGCCCTATGGAGTGGTTTGAGCATCTCAGAAACTGCTGATCTCCAGCGATTTTAATGCACACCAGTCTCTAGCGTTTGCAAAAAATGGCACAAGAATGCCCTGTTATTGAGGGAGGTCACTGGTTCAGGTTAAGAGGAAGGTGGCAGAAATTCAAAAACCACATGTTATTGAACAACCCAAATAATCCTACAAAAGGCTGTGGATGCATCCACCTTGGGTGTGGCCTTTCCCACCATTGAGCACATCTACATGAAAAGCTGTCACAGGAAAGCCGCATCCGTCATCAGGGATCCCCACAACCCAGGCCGTGCTCTCTTCTCACTGCTGCCATCGGGGAGAAGGTACGGGAGCCTCAGGACTCACCCCTCCAGGCTAACCCTCAACTATCAGGCTCTTCAACCAGAGGGAACTTGCCCCATCACTGAAGTGTTCCCACAACCAATAGCCTCGTTTTCAGGGGTTATTCTTCTCATGTTCTCGATATTTATTGCTTATTTATTTATTAATATTCTTTTTTTCTTTTTGTGTTTGCACAGTTCGTTGTCACTTGCTCACTGGTTGAACACCATAGTTGGGTGGTCTGTCATTGATTCAGTTATGGTTATTAATCTATAAATTTATTGTGTATGTCTACAAGAAGATAATCTTAAGGTTATATGTGGTGACATATATGCACTTTGACAGTGAATTTGCTTTGAACTTTGAACATTGATATGACAGTGGTGTGCAAAAGAGTGGCTCTGAACACACAAAATATTGAACCTTAAAGAGGATGCACTACAGCAGCAGAAGACCATGAACATATAATCAATGGCCACTTTACTCAGTACAGGAGCTACCTAATCAAGTGGCCACGGTGTTTAAAATTTCTATTGTAACTTCAGACCATAAAGACATAGGAGCAGAACTATGCCATTCGGCCCATCGAGTCTGCTCCACCATTCCATCATGGCTGAGTTATTATTCCTCTCCACCCTATTCTCCTGCCTTCTCCCCATAATCTTTGATCTCCTTACTAATCAAGAACCTATCACCCTCTGCTTTAAATACACTCAATGACTTGGCCTCCACGGCCATCTGTGACAATGAATTCCACAGATTCACCACCCTCTGGCTGAAGAAATTCCTCCTCATCTCTGTTCTAAAGGGACGTTCTTGTACACTGAGGCTGTGCCATCTGGTCCTAGTCTCCCTCACTACAGGAAACATCCTCTCCACATCCACTCTAACTAGGGCTTTGTATATTCAATAGGTTTCAATGACATCCCCTTCATTTTACTAAACTGCAGTGAGTAACCTCCCCTTCATTTTCCTAAACCACAGTGAGTACAGGCCAGAGCCACCAGATGCGCCTCATACATTAACCCTTCCATTCCTGGGATCATTTCTTGAACTTCCTTTGGATTCTCTCCAATGCCAGCACATCCTTTCTTAGATAAGAGGTGCAAAATTGTTCATAATACTGCAAGTGCAGTCTGATCAATACCTTATAAAGCCTCAGCATTACATCCCCACTTTTACATTCCAATCCTTTCAAAATGAATGCAAACATTGCATTTGCCTTCCTTACCACCGACTCGTTGATAAGTTAACCTTTAGGACTCCTGCATGAGGGCTCACAGGTCCCTTTACACTGCTGTAATACCATTTTTCATATATTGCACTATATTGCTGCGGCAACACAACAAATTTCCTCTGTATGTCAGTGATAGTAAACATGATTCTGATAAGTGTAGAATAAGCTGAGTTCTCCATTGTACGCACTGGCTTCAGCCCAGTGTGGGCATCCTGCCCACAGCTTGTTGAAGCAACAATTTACTCTCTGCTGCAAAATCATGCAGGTCATGTTGTTTCAGTTCCTGCCCTTGGCTTTAGGCTTTTTGCAGAGGATATGGGCCTTGTCCCTGATTACGGTGGATGGCTTTCCACTTCCTGCCCCAGTCTGACCCTCCAGCTTCAGGCACTGTTTTGGAACTTGAGTCTTCATTTTTCCATTATTAGATATTGTGTGTTTAATTAAACCTAAAGAAGTGACAAACTCAGCAGGCCAGGCAGCATCTGCAGAGAGTTGATGATGAAGGATAATTGACCAAAAATCACAAGCCTGTTCTATTTTGATCCACTGAGAGGTCCCAGCATTTCCTGGTTTTATTTCTTAAAATAAAACAGCAACATTATCCTTCCTATGGGGCCTTAAGCTGCCCACAATACTCCGTGGTTCTGAATTTGCTCCGCAGTTAGGAAGTAGTACACACCTTTATCCCTGCGTTTGGAGAGGGCACCAGAGTGAGCAGCTCTGGAGGTAGAGAGAAGCCATTGTCCTCCAGCACGAGCCAACAAGAACTTCTCTTACAATCCACGACGAGCGAGGTCAGCCCTTTCTGTTAATAAGGAGGTCTGGATTGATGGAACATCTATGGGCACATGGGGGGAGACAGGGGTTACCTGCCCTGGAAGTAGTGAACCCCGTGCCCAAGACAGCAATGTCTACTCCCTGGAACCAGGAAATATTTCCCCTGTGCGCTCTGAGCCTGAGTGATCTCCCCAGTGCTGCACAACAGCAGAGATCAGCTGCTGCCACCCGCAACCATCCACTGGCCCAGAGTCTACCTCTGTCACTCACCTCCACGGAAAGATCTATCCAGAGTGAGGCTACGGCTGAAGGTTGAAGATAATAGCCTGTGAATACACCACTCGTCAGACAGGGGTAGGTAGGACCTGAGCCCTCAGATCAGGCTCTTCGCTGTCTGTGCCTCCTGACCCTTGCCAACGATGGAGAGCTGGCAGTGGGGTCACCACTGAGAGCGGATCTCAGCAGCTCAGTGCTGGGCCGAACACTCCCTGCTGTGCTCCATGCCCAAGGCAAGGAGGTAGAGTGCTCGGCCAGGGCACCTAATGCCCCTTTATATCAGGAGAAGCCGACGGAGAGTGGGTGCTTGCCCAGTCCCCCGAGACCGTGATGTAGTTGGCAGAGTTCGGAACTCCAAATCCTCTCAGTCTGACCTGTGACCTGTGAGCTGGCAGGGTCCAGGTTTGACATTGCTGCTTGCCGAGTGTCATCTTGCGATCAGTGCAACTTCACCCAGAATTGGTCTTCAAACGGAGCCACTCGGTGTAAGGTCCACACGGTCACGTGTGCCTCGTGTTCTAAATTCTGGGCTACTGCACTTCAATGCAATTAAGTAAGTGAACAATTGTATGATTGAAGTGATGAGCTCTCTAGATGATTACTCAAAGTATTCTCTGCAAGTACGATCAGGTGCACAGCAGGGTTCCAGAATATTCGAGTTCTGACCTTAAATTAACACGAATGCATTCAATGGATTTTACCCTCGCAGAATGCTGACCTTTAATGGATGCTGAAAGCATTTAATCATGAATTCATGAATTATGGATGACATTGCATGTAGATTAAAACAGATAATGATGTAGAGATTCCCTACCGACACTGTTCATTTCTGAAAGGTCTTTTGAGAGTTAATTATATTGTGGATAATCGGTGCACCCAAAATTCAATACACTAACTGAACTCTGGTTCCACAGTAAAGATCAGGAATTTATTTTCCTGGATTGTAATTGTTTACTTTAGGGACTGGAAAAAGGATTTACTAGATTATTGTTTCTAATCAAGGTGGGTTGTCCATTTGTCTTTCAGTATTGGGCTGTGAGAGTAATCTAAACACTCCATTTTCCAGTAGCGTTCCAAGTTGTGTCAATGCAGACTGGCAGTCTTGCTTCATAAATTTTCCAAGAGAAACATAATTTTTTAAGGACTTTGGAGAAACTTCCTTCCCCACCATCAGTAGCATTGCCTCAGGAAGGGAACATCTATCAGCAAAGATCCCCACCATCCAGGCCTGATTAAAGAGTGCATGGTATCAAACCTGTGATGGACCAGGAGGGAGCTGCTTCATGGGGAGGGGGTTCACTCGGAGAGCTGGCTCCATCTCAGTTCTTACTTCTACCATCTACAGTGTGCTGAGAAACTGTGCAAAGGTCACCTGTAGTTGCTAGGCTGTTACTATGACAGGGTTTAGCATTAGCACACTCATCGTCCCGTCTGGCAATTCCCCACCTTGCTATTACCTCCTTAATTGGGCCTTAATCCCCTCGTCTGATTTCCAATCATTCCCAGTTCCACAAGTTACAGCACACCTGGTTCCCGTTAGAAACATAGGATAAAACTCATGCGGCACTGCCATGCTTTGCCAGTTTGTTGTTCGACTCTGGTGTGAGTAAACCTTGTTTCCTGATTCCTTGGGACTGGCAGTTCTAAGATCTGCATTGTTTCCTGGATACTCTACGTAAGCCTTGTCTCTGTGTAAAGACTCTCCCAGATACCGGTTCCCCATTCATGGCAGTGCTAACGCCTCACGACTCTGCCTCTGTCCCTGTGTCCTGCACTTGGGTTTGTCCTCAGCCTCGTCCTTGCAACAGAATGAACTGGCCAAGAATGAACCCAGCAGACACGGACCCTGAGCAACTGCCCCTCGCCAGCCAGGGCTACCTACTGGGCGCCCATGACCAGCTGCTCAGAGAGGTCACGGGAAACCTTCGTGCGCTGTCCACGAATGTGAGGAAGGTCAGTGAGCAGGCTGACCGGGTATCCACTTCCCTTACTCCATCCCTTCCAAGAACCCTGACTGACCAAACCGTACAGCCTGGGAGGGCTACGTCCCTTCGATCGGCAACACAATCCTCTCGAGAGCCGTACGTACCCGAACCGGAACCCTACTCTGGGGAACTAGGGAAGTTCCGGGCCTTCTTATTACAGTGCTCTTTGGTCTTTGAGCAACAACCACGTACGTACACCTCAGACAGATCAAAGATGGCATACACCATGGGGCTGTTATGAGGGGATGCCTTGGCATGGGCCATCGTGATCTGGGATAACTGACCAGAGGTCTGTTCCTCCTTCCCCTCCTTCGCCTCCAAAATGAGGAAGGTCTTTGAACAGCCCATTCGCGGTAAGGACGTCGCTAAGCGCTTGCTAACTCTCTGTCAGGGTTCACGAAGCGTAGCAAAATACTCCATCGAGTTCCGAACATCAGCGGCCGACTCTGGGTGGAATGACGAGGCACTACGGGAGGTGTTCCGATAGGGCCTCTCAGATAAGATAAAAGATGAACTGGCAGCGATGGATGACACGGACAGCCTGGACTCTCTGATCTCTCCAGCCACCAGGCCAGATAGTCGGCTTCAAGAGCGTCTGAGGGAAAAGACCAGTCGCCCCGCTCTTCGGGTCAGCCCACGTCCCACCTTACCATCTACAGCCAGCCTCCCTTCCCCGGCCGCTCCAAGTGTAGCTCCTGCTCCCACTGTCCCCACTACCCTGGGGGAGGAACTGATGCAGCTGGGACGGAACCGGCTCTCCCCTGCCGAACGACTTCGGAGGCGGAGAGCAGGGGATTGTTACTACTATTGCCAGTTGGGTGATTTCTGGGATACCTGCCCTCTGCGGCCAAAAGGCAGGGCTCACCAGTAGAAAGAGGGACCCTGGTGAGCCGGGCGACCCTCCCTTTGGTCCCCCAGACCCGGATGCAGATCCCGACTACCATGAACTATCAACAACTGTCCCTGTTCTTGGTGGATTCCAGTGTCGAGGGAAATCTGCTGGACGAGGACATAGCTACCCGGGCCGGAAAATCTCAGGGGCCGTTAAGTACCCCTCTGGAGGCCCGGGCTCTGGACGGAAAACTGCTGGCTCAGGTTACCCGCTGTACGCCACCCCTAACCTTGATTCTGTCTGTAAACCATCGAGAGGAGGTACGATTTAATCTCATCCACTCTCGTCAAGCCCCTGGAGCCAGCTGGAGCCCATTTTGCCACGCCACCTGTCTGCGGTCGGCTCCATCCCCTAGGGAGGCTACCGCGACCCTGCCTGTCTTGGAACCCCTCGGCTTGTCCGGAGTCCCAGCAGAATACCATGACCTGGGGCAGGTATTCAGCAAACCACGAGCTCTTTCCCTGCCTCCGCACCGCCTGTATGGTTGCACTATCAACCTTCTCCCCGGGGCCTCGTTACCCACCAGTCGTCTTTATAACTTATCCCAACCGGAGAGAGAGGCCATGGAGAAATACATTAGTGAGTCTCTCGTGGCGGGCATTATTCGACATTCATTCTCCCCGGTGGGCACTGGTTTCTTCTTTGTAGAGAAGGATGGGTCACTTCATCCCTGTATTGATTACCGAGGCCTAAACAATATAACTGTTAAAAATAAGTACCCACTACCCCTCATTAACTCGGCATTTGAACCACTTCACGGAGCCACCATTTTCTCAAAGTTGGACCTTTGTAGTGCCTACTATCTGGTCAGGATGAGGGAGGGAGAGGAGTGGAAGACAGCATTTAATACACCATTAGGCCACTTCGAATACAGTACTTGGTCGTGCCGTTTGGCCTCACCAATGCCCCCGCCGTTTTTCAAGCCCAAATCAATGATGTACTGAGCGACTTTATTAATCACTTCGTGTTCGTCTACCTGGATGATATGGTAATATTTTCTAGCAGCCCCCAGAAACACATTCACCATGCCCGCCCAGTCCTCCAGAGACTGTGGGAGAGCAAGTTATTTGTGAAGCCAGAGAAATGTGAGTTCCACGTCCCTTCGGTCAGCTTCCTGGGCTATATCATCGAGAGCGGGCAGGTGAGGGCAGATCCCGAGAAGATTCGGGCGGTAGAAGAATGGCCCAGACCCACGACCCGCAAACAACGTCAGCGATTTTTGGGGTTTGCAAACATTTATCGCCGATTTATCAGGGATTACAGTCGGGTGGCAGTGCCCCTTACCCGACTTACCTCGCCCACCACACCTTTTTGTTGGGACTCCAAGGCTGATTTGGCACTCACTGACCTGAAGAGGCAGTTCACAATCTCTCCCATCCTGGTCCAACCGCACCCCTCCCGTCAATTCATTGTTGAGGTTGACGCCTCTGACTCCAGGTAGGAGCAGTCCTGTCCCATCAATCAAGTCCGGATGAAAAGTTTCATTCCTGTGCCTTCTTTTCTCGCCAGCTGTCCCCCGCCAAGCGGAATTACAACGTAGGGAATCGGGAACTACTGGTGGTCAAGCTAACACTGGAGGAGTGGAGGCACTGGCTGGAGGGGACAGAACACCCGTTTGTTGTTTGGACTGATCATAAGAACCTGGGATATGTTCAGACCACCAAATGTTCGAACTCCCACCAGGCCTGTTGGGCATTATTTTTTAAACAGTTCAGGTTTTCCCTCACATACCGTCCAGGGTCCAAGAATGGGAATCCGGACGCACTCTCCCGCCAATACAACTCCAAGGAGGACACTTCCAGCCCAGGGACTATCCTCCCACCAACCTGTGTGGTGGCAGCCCTCACTTGGGAGATTGAATCCATAGTAAAGGAAGCCCAAGGGGATGACCCTGACCCCGGCAATGGACCCACCGATCGTCTTTTTGTGCCTGGTTCCGTCAGGTCTCAGGTTCTCCAGTGGGGACACACATCTCAGTTCGCCTGCCACCCCGGGAGTGATCGGACACTGGCTGTCCTGAAAAGACACTTTTAGTGGCCTTCCATGGCGGCAGATACCCATCCCTGTGTCTTCGCATGTTCCGTTTGTGCCCGTGGAAAAGCCTCCCATTGGCCACCTGCAGGATTACTTCATCCCCTACCTGTCCGTGTCCTTGGTCACACATTGCCCTAGATTTTGTCACTGGTCTACCCCCTTCACACGGAAACACCACCATACTCACTGTGGTAGACCGGTTCTCCAAGGCGGTGCACTTTGTAGCCCTCCCTAAACTCCCTCCTGCTCAGGAAACTGCAGACCTTCTCGTCCGCCACGTTTTCCGCCTCCACGGAATCCCCGCGGACATCGTCTCCGATCGAGGTCTCCGATTCATCTCGCAGGTATGGAAGGCCTTCTGTCAAGCCTTGGGTGCCTTGGTCAGCCTGTCATCTGGCTTCCACCCACAGACGAATGGGCAAACGGAACGGGTCAACCAGGACGTGGAGGCAACGCCATGTTGTATTACAACCAACAGCCCGTCTACCTGGAGTGACCACCTCACGTGGGTTGCGTATGCCCACAACTCTCTGGTTAGTACTGCCATTGGAAGGTCTCCCTTCGAGTGCTCCCTTGGGTATCAACCCCCGCTGTTCCCTGCACAAGAAGAGGAGATTGTGGTGCCGTCTGTTCAGGCCTATATCGATCGGTGCCGCAAGGTTTGGGAGGACGCACGCACGGCCCTGTTCAGATCAGCTGATCACAATAGGAGGATTGCAGATCGACACCGGACTCCTGCGCCTGAGTATCGACCTGGGCAGATAGTGTGGCTTTCATCCAAAGACATCCCTCTCAAAGACGAGTCTAAGAAACTTGCCCCTCGCTTCCTGAGACCTTTCAAGGTCGAAAGTATCATCAACCCCACAGCAGTCTGACTTAAACTACCAAGATCTATGCACATCCAACCTACTTTTTATGTTTCCCAATTAAAACCACTTCCTGTCAGTCCCTTGTGTCCTCCGATCGCAACCCCTCCACCCGCCCGGATCATCGACAACCATCCGGCATACACCGTCCGATGCCGTCGGGGCAGCAGCCTGACTGCGAAGGGTACGGGAAGCGGTCTTGGGTTCCCTGCTCCTTCATCCTGGACCCCTCCCTCATCCAAGACTTCCATCGGGACCATCCGGACAAGCCTGGAGGTTCGCCTGGAGACTCCCGTTGGGGGAGGTACTGGAATGGTCCCATCTGGCAATTCCCCATCTTGCTATTACCTCCTTAATTGGGCCTTAATTCCCTCATCTGATTTCCAATCATTCCCAGTTCCACTAATTACAGCACACCTGGTTCCCGTTAGAAACATAGGATAAAACTCGGACGACACTACCATGCTTTGCCAGTTTGTTGGTCGACTCTGGTGTGAGTAAACCTTGTTTCCTGATTCCTTGGGACTATCAGTTCTAAGCTCTGCATCGTTTCCTGGATACTCTACGTAAACCTTGTCTCGGTGTAAAGACCCTCCTGGATACCGGTTCCCCATTCGCAGCGGTGCTAACGCCTCACGACTCTGCCTCCGCGCCTGTGTCCTGCACTTGGGTTTGTCCTCAGCCTCGTCCTTGCAACAAGCACGTTACACTACGACATTTCAAACAGCATTGCCCAGAAGATGTTTGAGACAAGCCACCTTGCGTTTGTGTCAGAGCAGGAGTCAGTGGCCAATGGACTCAGTGATACAAGGTCTTCCTTGTTCAGCCACTGGCTTATCTCCTTATCTTCATGCTTGTCCTCCCTCCCCAGGGGAACTGTGTGCACTTCGTGGGATGAATGTCAGGTTAATGAGCTGGGCCTGGAGGGCAGCAGCCGGGTCTAAATTTCGGAGTGGGGTATCCACCCGACAGGTGGGTACGCTGACTCTCAGCACCTCTGTGTGTTCAGCGGAGACAGTTCCCAGTGTCTACTTGCCCCGTGACTGTATTACGCCATTTCTTCAATCTGTTTGGCCATCAGGGGCCAGCACAATGCAATGGAGGTGGGCCCATGCTTGGACTGTAGAACTCATGTCTGGAACATGAGGGGATGTCACCCAGGGAGCCTGCTCCAACAAACACAGGCCAACGGGGCCCGTTGTGAGTGGATGTTGTACTGAACCACTGTCACACAGTGTCCCAATACCCTCTGACCCCCCCCACCCCCCACAGACATGTTCATTGACTGTCCCTGTGGAATATTACATACTGGTGGGACATAAGGGAGGGGAGAGGAATGTAGGGGGGAGGATTATTCTTTTTGCAGTAGCTGGGTCCTAGTGTGAGATATGATATGCTGTGCAGACAATTTAAAAACTGGCCCAGATCAGAAGAGAGCCAATTTTGCTCGCTCTCCACAATCTTCACTCCTCTCTCCAGGGCACAGAGCCTTCGCTGTTCCATCGTCGGGTCAATTTAAATGTCAGCCCAGATAGACTGAAAAGGCGGTGTCGATTGAGACGAAAGCCGATTTCGCTCGATCTCTGCGATGGTCATCTCCATGGCGCTGAGGCTATGAAGACTACCCCAGCTGCTGTGCTCCATGCTGCCTAATATGATGAACTGATAAGCAAGGCTTCGGGCCTACTCCAGGGTTCGAATCTGAGGTCTCAGTTTTGATTCGGAATGTTGTTCACTTCAATTGTTTGCATGAATTTTTTTTCTTTCTCTTGCATTGAGTGTTGGTCTTTTTTTAATTTTATTCTTCCTTTTCTTTAATTGGGTTCTTTCAGGTTTCTTGCTTTTGTGGCTACCTGTGAGCAAGCAAATCTCAAGGTTGTATAATTTATACATTCTTTGTTAATAAATGTACTTGAATTTTGAATCTTGATATCCAATCTCTGCCCCTAATGTTGTAGCTCTGTACAAGACATTTGTTGTTATTTACCCTTTGATGTTCACATAATGCCCTGGTAAAGATTTTACTGCTAATGTTGCAGGGTGCAATAAAGGAACAGCAGTTATAATGGGTGACTTCAATCTACATGTAGATTGGGTGAACCAAATTGGTAAAGGTGCTGAGGAAGAGGATTTCTTGGAATGTATGCGGGATGGTTTTTTGAACCAACATGTCGGGGAACCAACTAGAGAGCAGGCTATTCTAGACTGGGTTTTGAGCAATGAAGAAGGGTTAATTAGCGATCTTGTCGTGAGAGGCCCCTTGGGTAAGAGTGACCATAATATGGTGGAATTCTTCATTAAGATGGAGAGTGACATAGTTAATTCAGAAACAAAGGTTCTGAACTTAAAGAGGGGTAACTTTGAAGGTATGAGACGTGAATTAGCTAAGATAGACTGGCAAATGACACTTAAAGGATTGACGGTGGATATGCAATGGCAAGCATTTAAAGGTTGCATGGATGAACTACAACAATTGTTCATCCCAGTTTGGCAAAAGAATAAATCAAGGAAGGTAGTGCACCCGTGGCTGACAAGAGAAATTAGGGATAGTATCAATTCCAAAGAAGAAGCATACAAATTAGCCAGAGAAAGTGGCTCACCTGAGGACTGGGAGAAATTCAGAGTTCAGCAGAGGAGAACAAAGGGCTTAATTAGGAAGGGGAGAAAAGATTATGAGAGAAAACTGGCAGGGAATATAAAAACGGACTGTAAAAGCTTTTATAGATATGTAAAAAGGAAAAGACTGGTAAAGACAAATGTAGGTCCCCTGCAGACAGAAACAGGTGAATTGATTATGGGGAGCAAGGACATGGCAGACCAATTGAATAATTACTTTGGTTCTGTCTTCACTAAGGAGGACATAAATAATCTTCCAGAAATAGTAGGGGACAGAGGGTCCAGTGAGATGGAGGAACTGAGTGAAATACATGTTAGTAGGGAAGTGGTGTTAGGTAAATTGAAGGGATTGAAGGCAGATAAATCCCCAGGGCCAGATGGTCTGCATCCTAGAGTGCTTAAGGAAGTAGCCCAAGAAATAATGGATGCATTAGTGATAATTTTTCAAAACTCATCAGGACTAGTTCCTGAGGATTGGAGGGTGGCTAATGTAACTCCACTTTTTAAAAAAGGAGGGAGAGAGAAACCGAGGAATTATAGACCGGTTAGCCTAACGTCGGTGGTGCGGAAACTGCTGGAGTCAGTTATCAAGGATGTGATAACAGCACATTTGGAAAGCGGTGAAATGATCGGACAAAGTCGGCATGGATTTGTGAAAGGAAAATCATGTCTGACGAATCTCATAGAATTTTTTGAGGATGTAACTAGTAGAGTGGATAGGGGAGAACCAGTGGATGTGGTATATTTGGATTTTCAAAAGACTTTTGACAAGGTCCCACACAGGAGATTAGTGTGCAAACTTAAAGCACACGGTATTGGGGGTAAGGTATTGGTGTGGGTGGAGAATTGGTTAGCAGACAGGAAGCAAAGAGTGGGAATAAACGGGACCTTTTCAGAATGGCAGGCGGTGACTAGTGGGGTACCGCAAGGCTCAGTGCTGGGACCCCAGTTGTTTACAATATATATTAATGACTTGGATGAGGGAATTAAATGCAGCATCTCCAAGTTTGCGGATGACACGAAGCTGGGTGGCAGTGTTAGCTGTGAGGAGGATGCTAAGAGGATGCAGGGTGACTTGGATAGGTTGGGTGAGTGGGCAAATTCATGGCAGATGCAATTTAATGTGGATAAATGTGAAGTTATCCACTTTGGTGGCAAAAATAGAAAAACAGATTATTATCTGAATGGTGGCTGATTAGGAAAAGGGGAGGTGCAACGAGACCTGGGTGTCATTATACACCAGTCATTGAAAGTGGGCATGCAGGTACAGCAGGCGGTGAAAAAGGCGAATGGTATGCTGGCATTTATAGCGAGAGGATTCGGGTACAGGAGCAGGGAGGTACTACTGCAGTTGTACAAGGCCTTGGTGAGACCACACCTGGAGTATTGTGTGCAGTTTTGGTCCCCTAATCTGAGGAAAGAAATCCTTGCCTTAGAGGGAGTACAAAGAAGGTTCACCAGATTGATTCCTGGGATGGCAGGACTTTCATATGAAGAAAGACTGGATGAACTGGGCTTGTACTCATTGGAATTTAGAAGATTGAGGGGGGATCTGATTGAAACGTATAAGATCCTAAAGGGATTGGACAGGCTAGATGCAGGAAGATTGTTCCCGATGTTGGGGAAGTCCAGAACAAGGGGCCACAGTGTGAGGATAGAGGGGAAGCCTTTTAGGACCGAGATTAGGAAAAACTTCTTCACACAGAGAGTGGTGAATCTGTGGAATTCTCTGCCACAGGAAACAGTTGAGGCCAGTTCATTGGCTATATTTAAGAGGGAATTAGATATGGCCCTTGTGGCTACGGGGATCGGGGGTATGGAGGGAAGGCTGGGGCGGGGTTCTGAGTTGGATGATCAGCCATGATCATAATAAATGGCGGTGCAGGCTCGAAGGGCCGAATGCCCTACTCCTGCACCTATTTTCTATGTTTCTATGTATTTCATGTAATGGTTTTCTGTAGAAGCAGTGTGTTCTGCTGGTAGTGCTTGGGTTACCATTAAAGATAAGGGATGCTTGGGAATGTTGTGTCATCCAATCAGGATGGTGGAACTGGGAGAAGGTTCTAAAGAACATTAGGGGAGAGGTTTTGTGATAGACACTGAGGTGAGTTGAGGTCTTTTTCAGTGGGTGATGGAGGGAGAAGAAACTTGAGGGAATTGCCCATAGGATTTGATCCGGCGGGAATAAGCAATTCGATGGAGCCCAAGAGGGGGAATTCTACTGGGAATCTGTACAGGATTTGGTGCCGTGAGTACATCAGACACCGTGGCTTTTGGAAGATTTGAGTTCCAATCTGTTCACATTTGACTGTTTAATAACGATGGGCCCTTTTGTGTTTTTCTCCCTTTTCTTTAATAACTGTTGGTTAATCTAACATTCATAAGCATACTTCCTTTCTAATTGTGTACAGTGTACGGGCTGCTATTTCTTGATGTTGGGCGATTGCATGGGAGCAGTAAGTTACACAGTATTCACACAAACCAGGGCTCGGATGGATGAGACATCCCAACCTCCCGGGTTTGGTAGAACCCAAGTCATGTCAACCCTAGACATATGGAGACTGAGAAAGGCGGTTTTCTCAGCACCGAGTCCGGTGGCTGTTAGCGAGGGCTAACGAGCTGCATCTCCAGAGTAAAAAGGGGTTTCATTCAGTTATATAATCAGTTTAGTTACTACCCCTGTAATCATGTTCCCTCCTTGTGGTACGGCAACTGGGACTGCACATTAACACAAGAGATTCTGTAAATCCAGAGCAACACATGCAAATGCTGGAGGAACTCAGCAGGTCAGGCAGCATCTATGGAGAGGAATAAACAGCTGACGTTTCAGGCCAAGTCTCTCCATCAGGGCTGAAGGGGTTGGGGGGGGTGGTGGGGGAGAAACCAGAATAAGAAGGTGGGAGAGGGCAAGAGGGCAAGGGTAACAAGCAGGCAGGTAACAGGTGAAACCAAGTGAGGGGGAAGGTAGGTCGGAGGAAGAGGATAAGTAATAAACTGGGAAAGGTAAAGGCCTGAAGAAGGAATCTGAGAGGAGAAGAACGTGGACCTTGGAAGAAAAGGTCAGAGCAGAGGCACTAGAGAGAGCTGATGAGCAGGTGAGGAGAAGTAAGGACCACTTACCCCACATGTGGTCTAACCAAAGTTCAATAAATGCCCCAATACATCCTGTCTTTTCTCCCTTCCACAATATAAATTTAAGAAATTAGGACACATTTTAGCACAAGTATTTCACTCGGGTGCAGAATCTAGGGAATTATCTCTGATGAAGAGCTGTGGAGGCTTCATCTGAATCACTCAAAAATCTGAGCATCTTGCTTTAAATGATTATGCAAACTGGAGGTATAGACAGGTTTGGATTTTAGAGGAATTGAGAGCCTGAGAATGGGAAAGGAAATGAGGTAGAAGATTATCAATACAAGAGATTATATAGATGCTGAAAATCTTGAGCAAAACATACAGATGCTGATGAAAGGTCTCGGCATGAAACATTGACTGTTCATTTCTCTCCACAGATGCTGCCTGACCTGTTGATTTCCTCCAGCATTGTGTGTGTGTCAAGGTTGAAGTTCAGCCCCAATTTTAAGCAAACGATGGGGAAGCTGCTCCCAGGGCACACCCATCGACTGAATGTGATGTGTTTAAGATGGAGGCAGGTATGAGCAAAGCATTTATTACCCAGAGAGAGGTGATGAAGGGGAACCCATTGCCTGCAGTGGTGATGGGAACAAAATCAATCTGGGCTTTCAGAAGTGGAAGTATCTCACAGGAGTGCAAAGAAAGGGAACTGACTCGATTGCTCTTCAAAGAGTAGCACAGACCAATGGGCTGAATGGACTCCTCATGCCAAGGTTCTGAAAGATGTTTCTGAATGAGATGAACGACTTCAACCATCTTATAAGTGCCATGGGCAACTATTTTTAACAATTTTTATTCTTAATCTAAAACATCAGAGAGGATACAGAGAAGATTTGCCGGGATGTTGCCTGGATTAAAAAGCGTGTCTTATAAGGAAAGGTTGAGTGAGCTAGAGGTTTTCTGTCTGGAGCGAAGGAGGATGAGAGGTGACTTGATAGAGGGATACAAGATGATAAGAGGCGTAGATCGAGTGGATAGCCAGGATGGAAATGTCTAATACAAGGGGGCGTAATTTTAAGGTGATTGGAGTAAAGTACAAAAGCAAGACCAGGAGAAGCTCTGTCAAGCGTGGCACTAGGATAAATACATCAGGGGCATTCAGGAAACTTTTTGAATATGGTAGTTACATAAATGATAGAAAAAGGGGGGCTATACAGGAAGAAAAGGTCAGATTATTCTTCGAGTAGGTTAAAAGGTCAGCAGCACACTGTGGGCCAAAACATTGCACTTTGTTCTATGTTCAGATTTAATCAACTGACCTAGAACCTGCCAGAGCCGCCGCAGTGAGAGTCGAACATGCCTTTGCATCGTTGCTCCAGGGCAGACCCGGGAGCATAATCTCTTGACCACCCCAGGCCTGCCTCTCCTGACCTCAGGACCACAATATGAGCTCTCACAGGGAGCACGCATCATGCAAGGCTTTATTAAGTAATCTATCTCTGTTGCAACAGACAAAATGTTCTTTCACATCTAAGAGATATTGAAGCTACCCCGCTTGGATCTGACCTGACCTCAAAACAACAGATAAAACATTTATGGAAAATAAAGTTATTGATCCTAATACTCAGAAAAAGCTGCATGTTTCTACATTCAATTTCTGAAGAAACGGTGGATGAGAAACTGCTCTGATCACCTGTACTGAAGCGTTGAAAGCATTATAAATAGTTTAAACTATTATCTCTGGTTGTGAACCTGAGTTCTGATGCGATTAAAGGGATGGGATGGACATTGCCCTGGTGTGGATCAGCATCTATTGTCATTTTTATTTCCATTGGCTTTACAGGGAGAGAGAGAGAGAAGGGCTGGAGAGAGAGCAGTTCACCGTGGCCACAAAGTACATTGGAATGAAGCAATTATTACTGGCTACACTGGCAATATACTGTGTGAAATGTTGCTGAAAAATTGCATGTCATGCACTTAATATTGTCCCTTTCCGTCCCATTGAACACGCTCAGCTCTCTCCCCAGTGAACCGCCCTGCTCACACAACAGATCGGGTCTGCTTTAAAAGTTTTACCTGTGACATAGTTTACTTTATTAAAACAGTTGTAGACAAGTGTGTCCCCACAAAATCATTCCGAGTCTTCCCCAACCTGAAACCCTGGATGGACCAGGGGATTCCATGATCTGGGAGATGAAAATGGTAATCCACGTGTTGATCCAAAAGAGCTGGGGGAGGTCTTAAATTGTTTTTTTGCATCTGTATTTATTCAGGAGATTGACACAGAGTCTATAGAAGTATGGCCAAACAGCATCAACTTCATGGACCCTGTACAAATTACAGAGGAGGAGGTGTTTGCTGTCTTGAGGCAAATCAGGGTGGATAAATCCCCAGGGCCTGACAAGGTGATTTTCCCCCATCCCCCACCCCCAGACTCTGCGGGAGGCAAGTACAGAAATTGCCGGGACCCTAGGAGAGATATTTAAATCTTCCTTAGTGACAGGAGAGGTGCCACAGGACTGGAGGATTGCCAATGTTGCCCCACTGCTTAAGAAAGGCTCTAAAAATAAACCAGGAGATTATAGGTCAGTGAGCCTGACATCAGTGATGGGAAAATTATTGGAAGGTATTCTAAGGGACAGGACTTGGATTGACATGGACTGATTAAGGATAGTCAGCATAGCTTCATGTATGGTAGGTCATGTCGAACCAACCTTATAGAGTTGTTTGAGGAAGTTACCAAGAAAGTTGATGAAGGCAAGGCAGTGGATGTTGTCTACATTGACTTTAGTAAGGCATTTGGCAAGGTCCCACATGGGAGTTTGGTCAAGAACGTTCAGTCACTTGGCTTTCAAGATGAAGTACTATACTGGATTAGACATTGGCTTTGTGGAAGAAACCAGAGAGTGGTAGTAGATGGTTGCCTCTCTGACTGCAGGCCTGAGATTAGTGGAGTACCACAGGGATAAGTTCAGGGTCCATTGTTCATAATCTGTATCAACGATCTGGATGATAATATGGTTAACTGGATCAGCAAGTTTGCAGATCTCAGCAAGACTCGGGATGTAGTGGACAGTGAGGAAGACTACCATGGCTTGCAGTGGGATCTGGACCAGCTGGAAAAATGACAGATGGAATTTAATGCAGACAAGTGCAAGATACTGCACTTCAGTAGGACCAAACAGGGTAGGTGTTACACAGTGAACAGTAGAACAGTCAGGAGTGCAGTGGAACAAAGTGATCTGGGAACACAGGTCCATAGTCCATTGAAAGTGCATCACAGGTAGACAAGGTTGTAAAGAAAGCTTTTGGTACAATGGCTTTCATCAGTCAAAGTAAAGGAGATGGGATGTTATGATGAAGCTGTATAAGATATTGGTGCAGTCTCATTGGAATATAGCATGCAGTTTTGGTCACCTACCGACAGGAAAGATGTAAGTAAGGTTGAAAGAGTACAGACAAAATTTACAAGAATGTTGCTGGGACTGGAGGACCTGAGTTATGAGGAAAGATTGAACAGGTTAGAACTTTATTCCTTGGAACGTAGAAGATTGAAGGGAGATTTGATAGATATATACAAAATTAAGAGGGGTAGGCTTAATTAAAGTAGGCTTTTTCCATTGAGGTTGAGTGGGACTCCAACTAGAGGTCACGGGTTAAGAGCGAAAGGTGAAATGTTTAAGGGAACCTGAGGGGAAACTTCTTCACTCAGAGGGTTATGAGAGTGTGGCATGAGCTGCCAGCACAAGTGGCGCATGCAAGCTCGATTTCAATGTTTAGGAGAAGTTTGGATAGCTAGGAGGATGGTAGTGGTATGAAAGGCTATAGTCCCAGTGCAGGTTGATGGGAGTAGGCAGTTTAAATGGCTCAGAAAGGACTAGATGGGCCGAAGGGATTGTATCTGTGTTGTACTTCTCTATGGGCCAGATCTGATGCATTCAAGTTTGGTGACCAAAAACGTTACAAGAAGTACAGTGTAACGACATCGTAATGTACCAGCAGCAAGAGATGACAAATTGAGTCGGGGTTTAATATTAAAACCACTATATTTATTTGCATCTGCGCAAAAATATAGAAAATTAAATAAACTACTTTCTTAAACAGAAGTTAACAGTGTTATGTGACTATAGCTCCCTTACAGTCAAACTTAGAACCCATTCTTAACAAATCTTACTCAAGCACAGTCATAAAGTGGCAGTTCAGAGAGTCCCAGTAATTTGCAAGATAGGTGAGAGGAGAGACTTGTGAATTCACAATGCAGCGACAAGGTGATCATGATGAATTCCAAAGATTCCATGGCTAGCGAATGAAGAAACGGTTACTGAAGATCCCAGCCAAGGAATACTGTTCCGAAGTCCACGAAGAGCGATTTCACAAAGTGACTGTCACGAAATCCACACCCATGGATCATATGAAGGACAGACATGTCTCCACAATGCACAGTGTGCCGCTGATTAACCCAATCCTTTGGGTATGGGTAAGCATTAGACTTTACCCTTCTCAATCGTGGGCTGTTCCAGGATAGCTCAAAGCCTGCGATCTTCACTCTCTCTTTTTCCTTCAACTCCTTCTCAGTACTGTCCACATTTCTTTTATACCATCAGCATACGTCGTAAGGTAATGGTCACAGAAACGAAACTGTGGACTCCCAGTAAAACAAAACTGTGGACGCGTAACAACAGGTACAAGCTCCAGAAAGCCAACTTATGGGCGGTGGTGATTCCGGACTAAACTTGAATCAATGAAGGATGCTCAACAGTTGTGGCAGGGCTTGAATACTATCACCTCTTAAAAAGTTAAATCAAGTGACATGGGTGACAACCAGGCTTCACTTCCAAATGAGCTCAATGCCTGCTATGCTCACTTTGACCATCAAAACATGGAGAAGCCATCACAAGCTCCCATATCCCCAATGATCATATGATTTCAGGCTCCAATGCGATGTGCCAGCAGCCTTCAGGAGGGTGAACCCATGAAAAGCATCCGGCCAAGTACTAGACCATGATCAACTCACTGGAGCATTCACTGAGATCTTTAACCTCTCATTTCAGCAGACTGAGGTACCCACTTGCTTCTGTGATGGGGTCCTGAGTTACCCCTATAAACTGTGCTCGTTTACCCCTATTAACTGTGCTTTTGAAGAGAGAGAGAGTTATTTAACATTGATATCTTGTTTTGGAGAGAGAGAGAGAGAGAGAGAGAGACAAAGACTAACTGTTGGAATGTCACTTTAAGGCACGAGGAAGAACTGGCTAACTTTTGGATTTCTGCTGAGTTGGAGAGAGAGATTGAGCAGCTTGTAAGTTGCTATGGTGACTGAAGGCGGTGTTATTTGATGGACACTCGATGTTATGATTTTCGGCAGCGTATTGATACTTCTCAAGGAAGTTTGCCTGCTTGCATTTCTTACAGAGAGAGGGAGGAAGGAGGAGTTATTTGAGTGGCAGTTGATGCTCAGCATGGGAAGATAAGATAGGAGGTCAGATGATAAACCTCAGACACATGTTTTGGACACTGAATGAGCATTGTTGTGCCCACAGAAAAAGTGGGTTTTCTCTCTCCTCATCCTATTACTGCTATCTTTGGATTACCTAAAATTTCCAGTAATCTTTCCCCTTCAGCCCGTAGAATGATTGCATTTCTTACTTTAATGGCGAAAAGATGTATCTTACAACATTGGAAAGAGCCTAATGCTCCAACTACCTTTTTTTGGTTTTCCCAGACGATATTATACTTAAATTTGGAGAAAATTAGAAGTAATCTTTATGATTCCTCATTTAAATTTTGAACAGACCTGGAGATCTTTTATTCAATATTTTCATTTAATGTAATTTTTTTTTCTCTTTTGTTTCATATTTATATTCCCTTCTTGCTTTTTTTAACTGTTTTTAATGGAGGTCAGGTTTGAGGACGTGATTTTAAGTTTTTTAACTCTACCTGTTTCCAAGTTAGCCCATTGCTTTGCTTTGTTTTTAGTTTAGTTGCACGGTGGGTTTTTTGGGGTTTTTTTTTTCCTTTTCTCTATTGATATATATATATATAATTAGTATACTATTATTTTACCTTATTATTTTATGTTTAAATTGCACTGTTTGTATCAATTTTTTTCTGTTTTAATATCTCCTGTAATTTCTAACAGTGTATTAGTGCTTATATGGTTTACCTTTTGCATACTTATTTAATAAAAAGATTTAAAAAGAAAAGGTGGGTTTTGGAGGATCGATCAGGCGGATCGATCAGTCGCTCTTGCAGTGAAAAGGAAAGGGGTTGACTGGTGGGGAGTTGTCCATGTGTCCGCCCTCGCCTGGGTGATGGCTCCACCACAGAAAACCGGTCCTCTTTGTTAAAGTCAGTCGGTGATTTTTAAAGAATTTTGAAGGACAACAAGAAGATCGCCGGCGTCAGCTCACCTGAAGACTCAAATCTCTCCCTCTCTCTCTCCATCACTAAACTCAATACCACGAATTGAACTGAACTGAAGTTTACTCATCATTGTAAGACTGTATCTTTCTACCCCTAGACTTAAAGAAGCTTGGTTTTTCACAAATATTTCCACACTTACTGATTTTACTTACTTATGTATATAATCATTGCCAACCTGTTTGACTTATCTACATTTATATTACTGTATGGCATAGTTACTAATAAATGTTATTAGTTAATAGCAATACTGGACTCCAAAGTGTTTTCCATCTCTGCTGGTTCTTTATTCCCGTCACAGAGTACATGAACTTCAAGCAGGCTTCGATTATACTGGTGTCTAAAAAGAATATAATAACCTGCCTCAATGACTATAATCCAGACGCACTAATATCCACAGTGATGAAATGTTTTGAGAGACTGGTGAAACTTCTCAACTCCTGCCCGAGAAGTGAATTGCATCCACTCCAGTTTGCCTATTGAAGCAACAGGTCCACAGCAGATGCCATCCCATTGGCTCTTCACTCATCCCTGGAAAATCTGGACAGCAAAGATGCATACATCAGGCTGTTCTTTTTGACTAAAGCTTAGCATTTAATACTATCATCCCCTCAAAACTAATCAATAAGTTTCAAGACATTGGCCTCAGCACCTCCTTGTGCAACTGGATTCTCAATTTCCTAACTTGCAGACCCCAGTCATTTGGGATTGGCAACACCATCTCCTCCACAATCTCCACCAACACAGTTTCATGTATGTAAGTATTGATGGGAACTATCACCACACAATCCTTACGGGATAGTCCAATCATTGTACTGAGGGCCGTCTCCATCAACAGAGTGGCACCACTGTTATGTTCATTGGAACAGATCTAGCAAGTCATATCTGGGCTTGGGCAAGGGTTCTGAGGAGCAGCAGGAAGATAGACTCCTGCAGGTCTCATCATCTGCCACAGCTGTTACTTTAAGGCCGGGCACCAGCATCAGATAAAAGGTAGAGGAGAAAGATGTGTCAGGTCAGCACCAGAATCTAGAAGTGAGGCACCAGCATGGAAGAAACTGCAAGTGGGATGAACTGAACAGAAACAACATGAACTGATCCCACAACCAATAGATCACATCAATGTTCAGTAGTCTTACCACATCCAGTCATGAATAGTGGCAACATTCAAACAGCTACCAGGAGGAGCAGCTGTCCCATGTGGGTATGCGGGTACGAAGGCAGTACAAGTCCAGGGTACAGTCTGTGGAGGCACCAACCTCCAGCCCTAGGCCCGGCCCTAAAATCCAGTGCCCACTTTGTCTCAAAAAAATCCACTCATCAACAATGATCTGTAGACCTTTATATTTTACTCATGGTTAATTAACCTCTACTGATTAGGCAAAACAGATGGTTGAATGTCTAAAACCACCCACTTAAGCAGTTTGTTAATGCTGTAAACCGCTGAACTTCTGAAGATAGGTTGAGTGAGATAGTAGCAAAGGAGGATAAGAGATAACTTGACAGAGGTGTACAAGATGATGAAAGGCATAGACTGAGTGGACAGCCAGAGGCCTTTTCCTAGGGTGGAGGTAGCTAATATGAGGGGGCGTCCTTTTAAATATGACCGGAAGAAAGTGTAGAAGTAAGTTCTTTACACAAAGAGTGGAAGGTGCATGGAACATGCTTCCAGGGGTGATGGTAGAGGCAGATACATCAGGGGCATTTAACAAATTCTTAGATATTCAAATGGGTGATAGAAAAATGAAGGGCTATGTAGGAGGGAAGAGTTAAATTGATCTTAGAGTGGGTTAAAAGATTATCACAGCATTGTGGGTGGAAGGGCCTGGAGGGTGCTGTAATGTTCTATGTTCTACAGTAGGAGTTGTGTTGTTCGCAGTCACAGTGACTTTACTGGGCATCATAGTGATAAAGGCTGTCCCCACTCACTGAGGAACAGTTCAGTTATGAAGCCTCTCCACCAAAATCAACAAACTCATCCATTGCTGGACGTGGAGGTTTAACTAAAAGATAATTCTGAAGTTTGGAAGTAGTAGATAATTAGAAGAGATTGAGGACAGGGCTGTTTAGAAATGGATGTACATCAGTCTAGAAACCCAGTGATTGGGCCTATTCTTAGTTAAGCTACAGACCTGTATCCTTGCTTTCTCCCAACACAGCTGACCTCCCTCTCTTGGCCCAACAATACCAAACCTTCACCTGTGTACTGCTGACTCGAGCAATCGATACCACAGTTTCAATCCTCGTGTTCAAATCCACACCCTCCCTATGCTGCTAATCTCCTCCAGCCCTACACGCTTCAGATTTCCCTCAGCCTCTGGGTAACCCCACTCCCTGCAACCCACCTTTGGAAGTTGTACACCTGGACTCCTCGACCTTAAATCCAGCACCCATACCTCCAGCTCTCACCTCCGTTTCTTATTCAAAGCACCTCTTTGACCAGGACTTTTGGCACCGGGTTATATCTCTTTCTTTGTTTCAGTGTTAACGTTGGACTGATTCCACTCATCTGAAGGGTTTTGTTTTTGTAAAAACAGACAAATAGCATCAAAACTAGGCCAGCTAGTCCTTTTGACAGCTCTGACATTCACCAAGATTGTTTACAGAAACTGCCTTCCTGGACTATACTTTGATTTCAGTAAAATCCAGAAAGTCAAGCAATTGTTGTCTGAAAGATACCCAGTGATCTAGGTTTAGGATTTGAAAGATTTATCTCTTTTCAGAGTGAGGTGAGGAAAGTTCTTCACACTTCTGTCCTGAATGGCCGACATCTTATTAGACGGTGTTACAGTTAGACTATCAACACGTAGGAACTGTGTAAAATGTGATGATTGCTAACATTGTGAACACAAGGCACAATAACACACACAGTACTCAAATTGACTCTGATACCACTGATGCATGTAGCGTGTTATGTTCTAAAACTATTTCAATGTTTTCACAAAAGAGACTGCATCACCCACCAGTATCTTCCTCAAGCAACCAAAATTTCTGCTTTTTTGTAAGAAATTCTTTTTGGCCATTCCATTTAACCTTTTATAAAATAACTATCACAGTTGTCTTTGTAGCCGGAGGGTTTTACAGAGGTTGATGCATATCCTGTTGTTTTAGCAAGTTTTAGTGCAGAACAGTTTGCAGATATGGGCCAGTCTGTGACAGAAATGACCCACGCAACTGAAATGGAACAGTAACATCACTGATTTAATATTAGTCACTCATTAAAATGGTTATAAACTTTCTCTTTTTAGGAAAATCAACCAGCTGTGTAATTAAGAAATTAACACCAAGAACAGCAACTTCTATTTAAGTAAGACCATAAGATCATGAGACATATAAGCAGAATTAGGCCATTTGGCCCATCGAATTTGGTCCATCATTCTCTCTTGCATTCTTTCCATAACTTTTGCGTACTTACTAATCAAGAATCTATCTATCTCCACCTCATATGTACCCACTGACAATGCTGTCTGTGGCAAGGAATTCCACAATTTGCCACCCTCTGGCGAAAGAATTGTCTCCTTATCTCTGTTCTAAAGGGACATCTTTCTATTCTGAGACTGTGCTCTCTGTTCCTAAACTCTCCCTCTATTGGAAGCATCCTCTTCACATCCACTCTGTCCAGGCCTTTCAGTATTTGCTAGGTTTCAATGAGATTCCCCTTCATTCTTCTAAGGAGGGGCCCAGAGCCATCTGACACTCCTCATATGTTAGTCCTCTCATTCAAATGACTAATCTTGTAACCCTCCTTTGCCAGCACATCTTTTCTTAGCTATGCGGCCGAAAACGGCTCACAATACATAAAATGCGGTCTGACCAATACTTTATAAAGCCGCAGTATTACATCCTTTTTTTATACTCTAGTCCTCTTGAAATGAATGCTAACATTCCATTTGCCTTCCTTATTACCAAAATCACTTCCAAGTTAACCTTTGGGGAATCCTGCACTCGGACCCCCAAGTCCCTTTGCACCTCCTATTTCTGAATTTTCTCCCTGTTTAGAAAATTGTCTATGCTTTTATTCCTTCTACCAAAGTGAATGGCCATATACTTTGCTACACTGTATCCCATCTGCCACTTCTTTGCCCATTCTCCCAATCTGTCCAATGCTCCTGCTTCCTCAACACTAGTCTGCCCCTCTCCCTATCTTTGTATCATCTGCAAACTTATCCAACTGCAAAGCCATCAATTTCATTGCCATATAACAGGAAAAGAAGTCCCAATGTCAGCCGCTGCAGAACACCACTAGTCACCAGCAACTGACCAGGGAAGACCTCCTGATTCCCACTCTTTGCCTTCTGCCAGTCAGCCAATCTTCTGTCCTCGCTGGTCTCTTTCCTGAAGTACTCTGGACCCTGACTTTGTTTCGCAACTTCATGCGCGGCAGCTTGTGAAAGGCCCTCTGAGAATCCAAGTGAAAAACATCCTTTGGCACTCTTTTGTCTACACTGCTCCTTGTTTCTTCAAAGAGTTCCAAGATTTGTCAGGGAAGGTTTTTGCCTAAGCAATCATATTCTGGAGACTTCAGTAACCTCCCTTTTACTTAATCCATACTTTTCCAGTCCGTTGAACCAATACCCGCCTCTACACTTTGGCTTAAAGCCCTATCCAAAGTCATCATTATGCAACTCGTTAGGACCCTGGTCCCATCATGGTTCAAGTGGAGCATGTCCCATTGGAGCAGCTCCCTCCATCCCCAATACTAGTGTCCAACGTCCCACACATTCAAACCCACTTCTCCCATAACCATCTTTGAGCCAAATGGTTCCATTTATTATCAGAGAATGCATAAACAACCTGAAATACTTGCCTTCGCAGACATACACGATAAACAGAAGATCCCCAAAAGAATGAACAACAGAAAAAAATTAAAACTCCAAATGTCCCCCTCCCCCTCCCATGTACAATCAGTAGAAAACCTCCCCCCCCCCCAACCCATTTCAGCAGAGAGCATTGGCACCCACCACCCGCCAAGCAACAACAAATTTAGCTTGGTGAACATATTAACCCTGTGTCAGTTTGCACAGATATCAATCCGGAGGGTGTTATCTTTCTCGTTCAGTGTTTTCATTTAGTCACTAGCTGCTCAAATTCCCTCAGCAGAACCTCATCATGAAAATACCTCATTTAATGTGGCATTAATGTCCCAGGCACTTTACTGGACTATTATGAAGCAATAAAAAAATTGACATGAGCCACATTTGAAGATAATGGAGCAGATGACCAAAGCTTTAAGGAAAGTCAGTGCGGGAAGTGAGGCCATGAGGTGGCAGGGTGATAGGAAGGAACTGCAGACTACTTAGGCAGAGCTATACGTGATATTGCAATTGATATTATCTTTCCCACTTGTCTTTAGCCAGAGATCATGAAAGATTTAAGAGACACATACAGCCCTTCCTCCATTCATTAATACCAGGTCTATGATCCACAACAACATTTTCCAAGCCTATCTTCATGTCCTTTGATTCCTGGAGTGGCCAAGAACATAGAAAATTACAGCATAATGTTCCCGCCCACAATTTGATGGCAACATTTTAACCTATTCTAAAACCATTTTAACCCTTCCTTTGTGCAGTCTTCTACTTTTCTATCATCTATGTACCTATGTAAGAGTTTCTTAAATGCCCTTATCCACCACTCTGAGTAAACAAAAATTACCTCTGACATTATTCCTATACTTTCCTCCAATCACCTTAAAATTTTGCCCCCTTGTATGAGCTATTTCTGTTCTGAGAAAAAGACTCTGGCTGTCCTCTTCTCATCTTGTACACCAGCTGCTATCAGTCGGGTACATGTTCACTCTGCGGACTCAGTCTTCCTCACATATCAAGGAGTTAAAGATAAGTCTTTATACAGAACTTTTCAGCTGCTTCGCAGATGAGGAAGAACTCTTGAAGTGTAGTCATTGCTGTAAATTAAGATATACAGCAGGTAATATGTACAGCATAATAGCATTGTTCCTGGCCATAAAGGCTGGCGTTTGGTTCAGTGATTAAACACTGTCCAGTTTGCATTTACTAGTACTGTGATGAGTAGCATTGGCGAGGATAATGGCTGTCCAGGACATATTGCCGGGAGTTTGTTATGTCAACAGAACACATCTTCAAAGGCTGTACTTAAAGTCATAGTCATAGAGCACTAAAGCACAGAAAGAGGCCCTTCAGCCAACTACTATTAAGTGTTGAAATTGAACCTGCATTTCTGCTGACAACTCAGTCCACACTCTCACTCCCCTCTGTGTGAAAAAGATCCCCCTCGTGTTTCCAATTAAATATCCCAGCTCTCACTCTTAATCCATGACCTCTAGTTCTAGTCTCACTCAACCTCAGTGGAAAAAGCCAGCTTGCATTTACCCTTATCTATACCCCTCATAATTTTGTAATACCTCTATCTCATCTCCCCTCATTCTCCTAAGCTCTAGTGAAAAAGTCCTAATCTATTCAACTCAGCTTCTCATTCCCCAGCAATATCCTTGTAAATTTTCTCTGCACTCTTTCAATTGCATTGATATCTTTCCTGTAGGTAGGTGACCCAAACTACACATAACACTACAAATTATGCCTCACCAACATCTTGTACAGCTTCAACATCAATAGGTGGGAAGTTAAAATCACCCACTATCACAACCCGATGTTTCTTGCAGCAGTGCGCGGTCTCTATAAATTTGCTCCTCTAAATCCCACTGGGTGTTCTATAATAAAATCTCATTAACGTGGTGATTCCTTTCTTATTCCTCAGTTCCACCCATATAGCCTGAGTAGATGAGCCCTCCAGTCTGTCCTGCCTGATCCTCATTCACAGGTTGCAGTGAACTATAGATTTCTGAGACTGTGGGCCTGCCGGACGTCAGGGATTCACTGATTAAGAGGCTGAGGAACAGTATGAGGAAAGAAAACCAAAATTACGCCAAATCTGAAATAAAAATGAAATCTCCTGGAAATAAATAACAGACCCGGCGGCATCTGTGGTGAGAGAAACAGATGAGGTTTCAGATCAGAATTAAAATCGGCCATGATGGAATAGTAGAGCAGACTTGATGGGCCAAATTCTGCTCCTATGTCTTATTGTCTCTGTTAACTCTGTTTCTTTTCCCATAGACGTTGCCTGACCTGTTGAGTATTTACAGCACTCTCTGTTTTTATTAATTATAGGAAAACAGACAAACCTATCCAAAGGCAGGTTTCTCACCACCCAGCAGGCTGCTCCCAACACAAGAGAGTAAATGTTAATCAGAGAACATTAGCACTCAAGTGAGGGAACCAACAAGGTGTCCACGTACTAAAGGACAATGGGAGGTGTAGCTGGGATATGCAGGGTGAGTCGGGGAGGGTGCTGGAATTGGGGGGGTGTGTGCATTGTATGAGAAGCTGGCTGTCAAGAGAAGCTTCCTATTCAAAGTTAACAAATATCTGGACCCACTGCACACTACAGTACAATCAGGCTTGGAGACCGGCCTGTGATCCGCTCCCACTGAGGGGAAGTGCTGAGTGCTGAATCAGGAGTGATACGCAGTGCAGCCACTGCTTTAGAGCACCGAGACGTGTGTTCAACCCTGACATCCTGTGCTGCCTGCGTGGAGTTTGCATGTCCTCCCTGTAACCACATGGGCTCCCTCCATGTGCACAAGTTTCCTCTCACATTTCAAAGATGCGTGGACTGGCCACTGTAATTTGCCCCTAATGTGTAGGTGAGTGGTAGAGTGTGGGGGGAGGGTGAAAATCATGGCCATCTGGGCAGAATATATTGGTATTAACATGGGATTTGTGAAAATGTGTTGTTGATGACTGGCGTGGGCTTGATGTCCTGAAGAGCCTATTTCCTTATTGTGTGTGTCTCTTTCTCTCTTCCTCTCTCTCTCTCTCCCTCCCTCCCTCTCCCCCTCACTCTCCCCATCTCCCTCTCTCCCCCTTGCTCTCCCCATCTCTCTCCCTCCCTCCCTCTCCCCATCTCCCTCTCTCCCCCTCGCTCTCCCCATCTCTCTCCCTCCCTCACTCTCCAATTTCACACTGTATACACCCCCACCTTCACTCCCAGAAGCAGATATAATAGCAATGTTTAAGACCAATTATGACAAGCACATAAACAATGTAGACCACGTACAGGCAGATGTGATTAGTTAAATTGAGATCATGCACGCTGGTGGGAGAAAGGACCCATTCCTGTATGGTATGCTGTCCCATGTTCTAACACTAAATTGCATATCCAAGCCCATGAAATCTTCTGGACTTTTGTAGAACATTGAGCTCATGTGAATCCAGCAAACAGATCTTATCTCTTTGCCAACTCAGGGTTACTGTACATGTCATTTCAACTGCGTAGGGTGAGAGGGTCTTTTAGGGTTTGAGTATTTCAGGTTGAACCTCTGCCCAACAATCTCCTCATATCCAAGACCCTTTAATCCTGTGCAATTGAACGGAATGCTTTGAATTGAGACCCTTCATCTGCACTGTCCAAGAATAATGAAGCATCAATCCAGTTATATGCTGTAGGGCTCTGGTGAGATCCCACCTGGAATATCGTGAACATGTTGCCGATGGGGTTCAACCTGGAAGAGCAAGAAGTGATTCATTTTGGAAGGTAAAATTTGAAAGCAGAACACAGGGTTAATGGTAGGATTCTTAGCAGTGTGGAGGAACAGAGGGATCTTGGTGTTCATGGCCATAGATCCCTCAAAGTTGCTGCACAAGTTGATAGAGTTGTTTTAGAAGGCGTGTGGTGTGTTGATCTTCACTGGTCGAGGGGTCTGAGTTCAAGGGCCATGAGGTAGAGTTGCAACTTTGTAAAACCCTGGTTAGACCACACCTGGATTATTCTGTTCAGTTCTGGCTCATTATAGGAAAGATGTGGAAGCTTTAGAGAGGATGCAGAGGAGATTTACCAGCATGTTGCCTGGATTAGAGAGCAAGTCTTATAAGAATAGGTTGAGTGAGCTAGGTCTTTTCTCTCTGGAGCAAAAGAGGATGACAAGTGACTTATAGGAGGTGTACAAGATGATAGGAGTCACAGACTGGGTGGATAGCCAGAGACACTTTCCCAGGGTGGAAATGGCTAAAATGAGAGGGAATAATTTTAAGGTGAGTGGAGTAAATTGTAAGGGAGGATGTCAGAGTGTCATGGTCCGGTCCGTGAAGTCCGCATTCCGGTTCACGGTCCGGTCCATCAACCCTTGCTCCAGGTTTTCCTGTCTACCCTGTTTCTGTTCCTGTTGAGCACTAATTGAGACAGCTGATCCTCTTGGGTCTGGCTGCATAAATACCTACAGAGACCAGGACGTGGCTGCTGGATGTTCTTGTCCTTACTCCTTGTATCCCTTCCCCTGCCTTCTGTTTCCTCGCCTGAAGCCCTGCCTTGTCTTGCAGGTAACTCTCACCTCGCCTGAAGTTCTTGTCTCACCTTGCATTGCCTGAAGCCTTGCCTTGTCTTGCTGGTAACTCTCACCTCATCTCGCCTGAAGTCTTGTCTTGGAGTCACCCTGTACCTAGCTCCCTTCCTGTCCCTTGCCTCCGTCGGGTAAGTCAGGCCAGATTGCAGTTACCCTGCGGTTGGTTCTGTCCCCTCCTGTCCCTTGCCTCCGTTGGGTAAGCCAGGCCGGATTGCCGTTACCCTGCGATGGGTTCTGTCCCTTCCTGTCCCTTGCCTCAGTCGGGTGGAGATCCGCGCCCTGCCCAGGAGGAGCTTCAAGACCCCAAGCCTCGCGTCTCTGGTCTCCAGCCTCGCCTCGCATCTCTGGTCTCCAGCCTCGCCTCGCATCTCTGGTCTCTAGCCTCGTCTCAAGTCTGAAGACTCCAGCCTCATCCTGCCTGCCAGCCAAGACATGTCCTTGTTTAGTTCTGGGGTCTGAGCCAGAGGCAAGACCCAGGTTCTGGGTCCTTGTCCAGTCTCTGGCTCGGCGTCCAAGCCCTGGCTCCTAGCTCTCTTGTCCAGTCCTGTTCCGTGTTCCCGGTTTTTGTGTCCATGTCCTAGCCCTCACCCTGTATCCTAGTCCTGTCCCTAGTACTTCAGCGTCTGTGTTTTGCACTTGGGTCCGTTCCCAGCCACCACCTTATGAGACAGAGATAAGTTTTTTTTATATAGGGAAAGTGGTGAGTGCGTGGAACACATTGCCAGGAGTGGTGGGAGAAACAGATACATTGGGGACTTTTAAGAAACTCCTAGATAGGCACATGGATGATAGAAAAATGGAGGGCTGTGTAGTTGGGCAGGGTGCTTGGTGTAGGTTAAAGGGTCAGCACAACATCATGGGCTGAAGGGCCTGTACTGTGTGTTCTGTTCTATTTTTTATGTTCTATACTCTATGTCTGGTGTCTGAACATGCTTGTGACAGAGGGAGAGCAGTGAAGTTTCACTAGATTGTTTCCTGGCATGTACAGTTTGTGCTACATGGAACGATTAAGCCTACACCCTAAGAGTTTAGAGGAATGAGCTCGATGGGGAAGATGAAGGGATGCTGTGATGGTGTCTTGGGGGAGCTGGGGTCGGGGATGGTGGGGGCTGTGCTGGAAACGATGGCTGAGGTACTGCAAACAGAAAGAGACTGAAGAGAATGGAGAGAGTAGGGTTGTAGGTGGGAACTACCACCATCGCCAGTCAACAATAACTTGGTGCTGGTGTTATTGTCACATGTACTGAGAAATGGTAAAAAGCTTTTGTATGAGTGACATCATCAGCTCAACTTTGGATTCTAGTCTAGTGTCTAGTTTAGAACCCTGCCTTCATTTCAGTCTCGACTCGTGTCTCGATTCTAGTCTCGGATACTCTAGCAGTTGGGTCCAAACCATTCTCGTCTCGTCACAGCCGACCATGTGTGCAATTCACGCTATTTGCCGCCTGCACTCTTAGCTGAGACCACAGTGAATCTCAGAACAGAAGCAGTACATTTTGCAATCCAAGCTGCAAGCATCGATTGAAATCAGACATGGTAGAGAACCTCGTGCCCCAGTTTCTAAGTTCCAGAGTTTTCACCCACTGAGTCACTACCTGTGTGAAGTGCTTGGTTTGTAGTTTACAGGTGAAGAGCAGAGATCTTGAAATTCAACTGTATAGCATGTAAATGAAGACTGCAGCTAGTGAAAGAGCTACCATTACTCAAAGTTCAAAGGAAAAATATTATCGAAGTACGTCACCACATACTACCCTAAGATTTATTTTCTTGCAGGCACTCACGGTAGAACAAAGAAAAACAATAAAACCAGTGAAAAACTAGGCACAAACAACGAATGTGCAAAAGAAGGCAAACTGCGGAAGTACAAAAAAACAACAGGTAGTGTTTGTAATAATACCTAGCACCTACGTGGCCCAGGCTGCTGACTGATTGCATCAAATTGCTGTCACAGGAGCAGCACAGCAGTTGTAGAAGGTGGCTCCCCACATCCTGTCAGGGTCACTGGGCTTAGGCAATAAACGCTGGTCTTACTGCTGACGTCCACGTCCCACAAGGAGAACATACATCAAGTGACTCAGTGGAGCAGTGACCCGTGATGTAACGGGCTCACCCCCGTGACCCGTGATGTAACGGGCTCACCCCCGTGACCCGTGATGTAACGGGCTCACCCCAGTGACCCGTGACATAACGGGCTCACCCCCGTGACCCGTGACATAACGGGCTCACCCCCGTGACCCGTGACGTTATGGGCTCACCCCCGGTGACCCGCGACATTACCGGCTCACCCCAGTGACCCGTGATGTAACGGGCTCACCCCCGTGACCCGTGACATAACGGGCTCACCCCGGTGACCCGTGACATAACGGGCTCACCCCCGTGACCCGTGATGTTACGGGCTCACCCCGGTGACCCGTGACATAACGGGCTCACCCCGGTGACCCGTGACATAACGGGCTCACCCCCGTGACCCGTGATGTTACGGGCTCACCCCGGTGACCCGTGACATAACGGGCTCACCCCAGTGACCCGTGACGTTATGGGCTCACCCCCGGTGACCCGCGACATTACCGGCTCACCCCGGTAACCCGTGACGTTACGGGCTCACCCCGGTGACCCGTGATGTAACGGGCTCACCCCCGTGACCCGTGACATAACGGGCTCACCCCAGTGACCCGTGATGTTACGGGCTCACCCCGGTGACCCGTGACATAACGGGCTCACCCCAGTGACCCGTGATGTAACGGGCTCACCCCCGTGACCCGTGATGTTACGGGCTCACCCCGGTGACCCGTGACGTTACAGGCTCACCCCGGTGACCCGTGATGTAACGGGCTCACCCCCGTGACCCGTGACATAACGGGCTCACCCCAGTGACCCGTGATGTTACGGGCTCACCCCCGGTGACCCGCAACGTTACCAGCTCACCCCGTGACCCATGACATAACGGGCTCACCCCCATGACCCGTGACGTTACAGGCTCACCCCACAGGCGTTAATCACCGGATGAGAATCAGCCAATTTGGATTGAATCAGGCACGGCCAATCTCCTGAAGTAAGATTCAGCATTATTAGTTTCTGGTCTAGAATAGCACAGCTCTAGAAAACCTATCACACAATCAGAATTATGTTACAAGATAGAAAAATGGAGGGTTATGTAGGAGGGAAGGATTAGACTGACTTAGCGTGGGTGAAAAGGTCGGCAAAACATTGTGGATCTAAAAGCTTTGTACTGTGTTGTTCTATGTTCTATGTTACATGGAGAAGTAGTGTTTCCTGAGCTCTCAGTGAGTTTTTGCTAAATGTAGCTGCTGAATTTGAATCAACCGGAGACACTCAACACTGTAATTGCTGTTTGACCTCAGGTGCTCCATTCAGCAGCAGCCAAACAAACCGCTTGGTGTTGATTCCAAGGTAAACTGAAGCGGTAGCACATAAATTTAGAAAGTATTTTCACTAAATTGCTTTGAAACAATTAACTGTGGGAGTCAAATTCGCTTTCATACATTCTCGGACCTGCGCATCACAGCTAAAACCCGTATACGTATATTGTCCAACCCCAAACAGCTTAGAGATGGTGATACCGAGCCACGGTTGCATGCACAGAGTTATAGGGAGGCAGCCACAGGATTTGGATCCAGTGGCGATGGAAGAACAGAGATGCACTTTCAAGCCCAGCTGCTATGTGACTTGGACCTTGTAGCAGGTAGTGCCTATTGCCCTTGTTGTTGGTAGCTGAGGGGACAGGTCTGAGAGGAGGCTGTCATGTGTCTGTTGTGGATCTCGTCGATGGAGCAGACTGCAGCCAGGTGCAGGTGCAGTGGAGGGAGTGAATGGGCACCATTCAAATATGCTATTTTGTCCAACATGATCAAAGAGCCCACCCACCCCGGACATTCTCTCTTCCTCCCCCTCCCGTCAGGAAAAAATTATAAAGCCTGAAGGCTCAAGGCTCAGGAACAGCTTCTATCTCCGTGTTATAGGATTATTGAACAGTTTCCTAGCACAATAAGATGGATGTTTGACCTCACAATCTAATGTCATGACCTTGCACCTTACTGTGCAGCTGCACTGCATTTTCTCTGCAACTGTAACACTATTCTGCAATCTGTTTTTTCCTTTTCACTTGCACTACCATCACCTTCTCATGCGGAGGGGCCAAGGCAAAGGACTAGAAAAAGCTGCAGATAGTTGTAAACTCAGCCAGCCCCATCATGGGCAATGGCTTCCCCATCCTCAAGGACATCTTCAAAAGGCAATGCCTCAAAAAGATGTCCTTCATTATTAACAACCCCTACCACTCAGGGCAAGTTCTCTTCTCTTTGCTTCCATCAGGGGGACGTACAGGTGCCCGCAGGTACTCAGTGTTTCAGGGACAGCTTCCTCTGTTTAGCCACCAGCCTTCTGAATGGCCAATGACTCCATGAACACTACCTCACCAGCTTCAGTCTCTGTTTGCACTACTTCTCTAATTTGTACCATTTACAATGGACTCCAGTTAACTGAGCCATCAGGTCATCGGGGAAGCTGCTTATTTGGGACAACTCTTAAAGAACAAAACTAATTGAGAAAGTAGTGACACTAAGCCACTTAATTGAGACAGGGGACACATGTCAAACACTTTCTAACTCGAATCAGTCATGTGCACTTGTGTGGCCATTAGACACTATGGGGTGAACAGTTTTTAAAAAGAGTCGGTTGTGTGTGCTTGTGTTACTGAGTTGGAGGATCAGCCATGATCATAATAAATGGCGGTGCAGGCTCGAAGGGCCGAATGGCCTACTCCTGCACCTATTTTCTATGTTTCTATGTTATCTATTTGCACTGAGGGATACCGATTCAAAAGCAGCGATTTTTGATCTTTTGTTTTTTATTGCGACTTTTTGAGAAAGGCAGTCCCTTATCTGCACTAGGTGTCTGCACTGATTTTGTTTGTTTGCAGCCAATCAAAAGAAGGTGATGGATGAATTCCTCTGTTGATAACTTGCATAAGGATCTAATACATAGTTTATAGTACTGTAGTAGCGTTGGTAGTGTTCTCATTTGTTCTGTATTTCATTTAAATACATAAATTATTACTCAGTTAAATGGTAGTTTGTCCTTTTTATACCTCTTAACTACAGTATTTCCATGAAAATTCGACTATTTGGGGTAGTCACTAAACTGGGCCAAAATGTAATAGTCCCAATGTGTCCCAATTAATCAGAATCCACTGTATATATCTCTTAATGTAATTTATCGTATATTTTATGTATTGCTGCAGCAAAACAACAAATTTCATGAGATGAGTCAGTTATAATAAACCTGATTCTGAATACTGGACACTTCAGCACTCTGAGGTCATCAAATGATCTCTATAGACAGCTTGCAAAACAAAGCTTTTCACTGTACTTCAATACATGCAACTATAATAAACCAATTTACTCTGTGATTAATGACTCACCACGAGCTCCTCCGCCCCAAAATTATTTGTTCGTTATGTGTCATGTCAGACAATAAGTGATAACAACGTTAAGTGATAAATGATGGTCTTGCTGGTGAAGTCCGGATCCCAACAAATAAAGATGATATGCCTGTTGGCATTTCTGAGATGACTTGGTTAACCACAGAGGTTTAACCTTTTGCTTTCTCACTGCTGCGGGGAATACATATAGTGGAATGTTGAAACAGTGTGATTACTTTTTCCAAGGGAATCCCCTGCTTCAACTTCAGCAAAATTTTGGACCAAACCTTCAAGACACCATAAGACTGTCTCTGCTAAAACTCTGTCAAATTTATGACAAAGCCTGGAGTAATTTCAACCCTGTCATATCTTTCTTCTAAATGTAACTAACAAAAATATTTGCACAATCCCACAACCATTAACTCAGCCCATGATAACCACTTACACTAGTTAGAACTCAAGAAATTTGAGTCAGAAATTGGCCAGAAATCAGGACTTCCCTAAATTTATGCAATTCTTTTAATGCAACAAAACACCACAGCAGTGAAATCAGGCAAGAGAGTTCGAGCCTGGAGTCTGGCTAGTCTGGGGGTTGATCAGAAGTTGGGAAGTTGAAGCCCAATGTCATAAGCCTGAAGACTGGGGGGCAGCAGGCCTGTTCTGGAGATGGAGAACTGTCCGTGTGTGAGGGTGGGAGGGGGGTAGGAAAGGGGCTTGTTTTGCTGTTGTTTTATTTTGTTGCTCATTGTCTTCTGTTTTATTGTGTCCTGCGTTGTTCTTTCAAGCATGGAGGGCGTGCTACGTTGGCACTGGAACGTGTGGTGACACCTGTGGGCTGCCCCCAGCATGTCCTATGGTTGTTAACACAAACGGTGCATTTCGCTGTATGTTTCGATGTACATGTGATAAATAAATCTGAATCTCAATCTGAATCGGAATCAGTCGAGCCAACGCAGGGGAAATTAGAAAAGGCAGCTAAAAGCTGAGGCAAAGGCCATGTCTTGATAGAGGAGAGACGATGAGGTACAAAGGTTTAGGGAGAAACTCCAGGGCTGAATTGAATGCGTTTGTTCACATTAGTCAGCACCATTGCACCAGCACCAACAAGCAGAGTCACGGCGTCAGAGAGCTCCATAACGTTCACTAATATCAGAGTATTTCATTGTGTTGGTACAGTTGTGTGATAGTGCTTACCATGGCTTGTATTCTGTGCACTGCCACAAAAATCACAGTGATGCACCAGGGTCCCCATAAATGCAGAGTACGCTCATAAACACTCTGGATAACACTCTCATCAATAACTGTAATGGAGAACACCATTACCAATCATCTGTGGCAGAGAATACCTTGTGCTGTATCGCTCTCATGCCAGACAAGCTGGGCTGAGGATCAAGGATCAGGGACCAGTACTATTCACCATTTACATTTACATGTATCAACAATTTGCAGTGGCGTGTTAGTCAGGACATGACATGCAACAACATCCAACAATAATAACGAATAAAAAATTATATAAAAAAGCACAGATGTGGAATAAAATGTGCATAAATACACAAATACCAGCAGGCGTTTGCAATGTAAACAGCATTATAAAAAGTGGTTTAAAGCGTTTATAGGGCAGATCAGTGACGGGGGTGATAGATACCAGATGGGGAAATGGCCTAACTGTAATGATTGATCGGATTACTGCCTTAGGGAAAGAACTATTAAAATGGCATTAAAATTTAGTTTTAATAATTTGATATGGAATTCAAAATTATACCAGCACCGGTTTCTTTGGTGTTTTACTGGCGATAGTGTGCTAACTGGTGGTTACTGTCAGCAGCGTTATTTACTGTATTATCAGTATTATTGGTACTGGTAGGCTCTACAGCTGCGGCTGACACTAGACCACAGCAATTAGCAACACATAGATCAGACGCCTGACACTTCAGTTCCTTTGGCTAACATCCTTCAGTGTCGTACAATTGAAAGTCGTATTTTTCAGAATGAAGTGCAATAAACAACATTTCTGGGATTTCTCAGATTCGGGAGCATTTTGACCCCTGACCTGTGATTGTAGTGATGGAGCACTGCTGGGCGACCCAGTTCCCCACACCACAGCACTGGGCCGGGAGGATTGCTGGAGAAGTACAACCTATGGTTTAGCCACCAGCAATGAAATGATCCACGTCCACGTCAACCACCCCAATCCAATCCTGGGATTCCCTCTAATCTCACCACTTATCACCAAGCTCACGAATTCCCCTCCCAGATCTGCTGATAACCTTCCCATACTCTCATCCCAGTTCTCTACTAACCTCTGACTCCTGGGCCAACCAATTCCCAAGATTCCCCCCCCCCCCCAGCTCCCAATCACTGTTCCCTCTAAGCTGCGCGGGTGTGTGGCCACACAGTAGCTGAAATGCTCCCATGCACATAGCCTTTGTTGCCACGCAGCTGGAGTTTTCTTTTATAAAATGTTAATATCATTTTGAATTTATGCTAATTTAATTTTAAAATCTATGTTAATATAATTGTGAGATACCTTGTAATTGATTGTGCTAATGAATAGAATCCATAAATTTTCTAAATAATAAATGTACCACAACCTTTACTTTGAAATGTTTTTAGAGTTTCAACATAATTACATTGTCAATGTTTCAAGTTATGACACTGTTACAAATTGTAACAATAAACAGTTGTTGGCTCATTGTTAATAAACTGCCGGCCCTCTGAACATCAACGCCGTATACAATAAAGAACATGCAAAGAGCTGCACAGTTTTCAGGTCAAGTAAAACTTTCCTGCTCAGAGCAATAGTTGGCCCATGCAGCTGTAAAAAGAAGAGAGGGAACGTTGCTCCCAATCCTGTCTCCGTCCCTCTGATACCCCTCCAGCCCCAAACTACAGCCTTGCCAAACCTCAGGAAAGGAGGGGTAGGGAGCATACATTTCACCCACAGGATCTGGCCTGCTGCACCCAAGGCTTGGTACAGCTGAAACCATGTTGTTGTTGGAATGTGTGATGACACTTGTGGGCCATGCCCAGCACACCTTTGGGCGTGTTAATTGTTAATAAAAACGACACAATTTACTGCATGTTTCAATGTACACATGATAAATAAACATGAATCTTAAATGTTGAAGCTTAAGTGTTGGTCCTATGGCCAAATGTGATGGGTCAGTCATCAATGCTCCACATCTATGCTATTCCAGGGCAGCCCAATGGGCACGTGGCCTTTCTGTAGGGTAACGTGAGACTGCTTACTGCCACTGCGGTGTGCCAAGGTTGCTGCAGTGTTTACTGGCGTCATGTAGAGAATCGCAGAGTAATGCTGGATTTCACAGCGGCTGAAATTGATGATCAGCTTTCCCTGTTCCTCAGTTATTTCTCTCTGAAACCCTCATCCACTTAAGACAAAAGGACCATGAAACATAGGAGAAGAATTAGGCTAGTCTGCCCATTCTCCCCCTTTCGATCATAGATGATTTCTTTTCCCTCTCAACCACATTCTCCTGTCCTCTCCCTGTAACCTTTGATGTCCTTACTAATCAAGAACCTATCATCTGGTAGGCGTTACAGGAGTCTCCGCTCCCGCACCAGCAGGCACAGGAAGAGCTTCTTCCCTGAGGCTGTGACCCTGCTGAACCTCACATCACAGCGCTAAGCAGTATTGCATCTGTATTGCACTGTCTCAGTACTTTTATATTTGTGTGCTGTAGCACTTTTTTTTATTCGCAGTTATTTTGTAAATGACACTATTCTTTGCATTTCCTGTCAGATGCTAAATGCATTTCATTGGCCTTGTGTCTGTACTCGGCACAATGACAATAATCTAATCTAATCTAAATTCCACGTTAAATACACCCAGTGTTATGGCCTCCACAGCAATCTGTAGTGATGAATTCCACGGGTTCTCCACCCTCTGTCTGAAGAAACTCCACCTCATTTCTGTTTTAAAGGGACGTCCTTCTATTCTGAGCTGTGCACTCTGGCGCTGGATGCTCCCATTCAGAAGATGTGGGCCTCCCAGGCTGAGCCAGCATTTAATTGCCCATCTCTAGTTGCCCCTGAGGAAGTGGCAGTGAGCTGATTCTTGAACGACTGCGGTCCTTGAGGTGTGGGTATAAGGGCATTTAAGAAACTCCTAGATAGGCACATGGATGACAGAAAAACGGAGAGCTGTGTAGGAGGGAAGGGTTAGATTGTAGGTTACACGGCTGGCACAACATCATGGGCTGAAGGAACTGTACTGTGCTGTAAATGTTCTACGTTCTATGTTCTAGATACTCATGGTGATTGTTCCTCCAGCTCCTGGACTCGGAGCAATGCAAAACAAGTTTATGCAAGTACGGGGATAACATTTTTCCACGTACCCTGGCTCATGCAGCCTGTCATGTGTTCTTGTTTCAACAAGCCCAATGGCTTAATCTGTTTACCAATTTACATAGATACAAAAATGCACACTTGCTTTTCCCAAAGTAAGTTTTAAAAGATAATGGATATGGTAGAGAATTATTTTTGCTGGGATTGAAGTTGTAGTTCCAGCCATCAACTCGTTTAACCAGCTCCGTCAATGGAAGGTACATAAAGTAGGCAAGGAGACATGAGCACAAACAGAAGGTTCAGCCAGTGATGTGTGACTCCAAGGAGTGCCGACAGAAATCTGAGGTAATAGATGCCAGCAAAGAAGTACAGCCCATGACACTGGAATGCACTGAGCTGGCAGAGGCTGCAGGAACTATGCAGATTGCTCTAAGTCCAGTAGGTCCTGTGAGAGATGCCTGCACAACTGAGAGGTCAGAAACCACCTGAGTGGTTGAAAGGCCGGCAAGTCCTTTCTCCAGCTGTGAAGATGATCCATTGGGATTGACAATATTTGGTCAGTGCCCATAAATTATTTCATCTGCTGCCCTTCCTTCTCCAAGAATCTCTCCCTAATTATTCCCTTAGCAGATAATCTGCAATGGTTGCAATAGTGACAAAGCTTTACAGTTCAGTATTGTCATTCTAGATATAATGAACAGGCTACACAGCTTAAAGTTTGAAAATAGGAAGTTTAAAACTTCTATCAGTTTAACAAGATGTCAGTTACACTTCCTTTTTGAAACATTTATAAGACTGAAATATTCAACTAACGTAGAGAGGCAAATGTCACATAAGTACGAGTAACATTTCAAAATGTTGTTCTGTGACCTACCTGGGTTATAATGATATCTGGGACTCTTTCCATTTTGCTCCGCTGCCTGTGTCAATGAAGTTTAAAAGACATGAGGAAGTCTGCACTGAACAGGTTTAACCAGCAACCCCTTCCTGCCTCCAGCACCCGTTCCTTGAGCTAGACCAATCACGGATGGCTCTCCAGCCAGTTAAAACAGTTTGTAATACCTGCTCATTACAATACAGACAGAGTTCATTCAGCCCATTGCATTCTCTTCTGTACCATTCTCTCCTCTCTTGTTTCCCTGCAATTCACCATCTCTGGCATGTCCATCTGCTCCCCTTCAATTCTTTTAGCTTTTATGTGCACTAGGGATAACTTCCAGCAGCCAATTAACATGACAGCTACGCTTCTTTGAGATTGATTGATTGATCTAACTATTTATTTATTTGTTTGTTTGTTTGTTTATTTAGCGTACAAACGGGCCCTTGTGGCCCAATGAGCCAGCACTATCCAATTACAACCATGTGGCCATTTGACCAACTAACCCACACACATCTCTGGACTGTGGGAGGAAACCAGGGCACCTGGAGAAAACCCACATAGTAACGGGGAGAGCATAGAAACTGCTTACGGACAGCCGCGAGAAACGAACCCAGACCGCTGGCACTGTAATAGCATTATGCTAACCGATACTCTACCCTGCTGCCCGAAATGTAGGAGGAAACCAGAGCACCTGGAGGCACCGCAGGCAGTCACAGGGAAAACTGGCCAACTCCACACTGACCGCGCCAGGGGTAAGGATTTTACCCAGGCTGCCGGAGTGTGAGACAGCAGTACTCCCTGCTGTGCTGCACCATGCACTGTATTTCCAGCAAGGTTCACTCACCTTCTGTGGCGTCCATTTCATGATGGAAATATGTTCAAAGCCCTCTTATCAAAGGGCAATGCCTCAGATTGGTGGCATTTATCATTAAGAACCTCCAGCAGCCATTACTACCATCAGGGAGGAGGTACGGGGGCCTGAAGGCACACACTCAGTGTTTCGGAAACAGCTCCTTCCCCTCTGCCATCACATTTCTGAACAGTCCGTGAACCCACAAACAGTACCTCACCTTAGTAAATAATAGATTCAGATCAGAATTTGTTATTTTGCAACAGTACAGTGCAAAACATAAAATACTCTATGTGTTGAGATAAGAAATATTTAGTCCTGAAAAGACTGGCTTTTGAAGTTGCATCAAAAGAAAACAAAAGTGGTTATTGAAGATGAGAAATGTATATCAAGATTTTCAGCAATGCTGATACCCCAGTAATGAAATACAACAATACAGGTCATGGGTAATGGAGGTTACAGATAATAAGGGTGTTGTTGGTATTGATAGTGGTATGGTTGGTACTGACACTGCCTCACAGTTCCAGTGACCTGGATTCAACCTGACATTGGGGGCTGCCTTTGGCATGTAGGAGGGTGGTAGAATCCTGGGCTCGGGATAGTTGATGGAAGTGTGGGAGGATGAAATGGGTTATTGTAGATCTGAATGATTGACAGTTGGCGAAGGGCCTTTTTCCATGCTGTATCTCTGCTCCTTCCTTTAATTGAACTCTGCTCTAACTGTTTGTTTCCCAAAACGTACTTGCTTCTTTTTGATCCAGTCTGTGGTGAAGCCAACTGTAAGCCAATTTCTTCCTTATTCTAATGTTTGGCCTGAACAACAACAGAACCTCTTGACCATGTCTACGTGTTTCATGCACCGAGTTGCTGATTAGATGTTTGCATTCCTGAGCAGTTGTACAGGTGTACATAATAAAGTGGCCACTGGGTGCACAAAATTATGAGAGGTACACACAAACGGGCTTTTTCCACTGAGATTGGGTGAGACTGCAGCTAGAGCTCATGGGTTAATGGGGAAAGATGAAATATTTAAGAGGAACCTGAGGAGAGACTTCTTTACTTATTAAAACAAGTATTTCAAACATTTCAGACATTGTTCATGAGATTGGACAACATCTGTTGTGGCTACAGGGTCTAGGCTCATGTATCCAATTCTCACGGGTCCCTGCCCATGTTGGGGTTAGAGGAAACGAGGTGGCAGAAACTCCAGCCAGGCAATCACTTAAAATTAAGGATATAAATGTCACAGTGCCTTTACATAAACGGGAGGTGAAAGTTGTAATTAAAAACTCTATTCAATTACTGTGGCAACAAAGTTGGGATAAGGAAAAGAAAGGACAACATTTATATAAAATTCAGAGAATGATGGGAACTCAACTGGGAGACAGGTAAAAAAGCAGGGAATAAGTTATACTTCCACGTTTAAATATTGGAAATACTAAGTTGAATAATTCCTTGTTCAGAATTAATATGCATGATACAAGCATTTGTAGGAAGTGTACTTTTCAAGAAATGGTGCAGCATATATTGCTTGAATGCAAAGTAAACATCTAATTGCTAAATTGAGATCTTTGGGACAGACACAGTTTAACATCAAAAGTTTGTTAGGGTATCATTGCCAGCATAATGTGTATTTGACTTTCTGAAAAGCACCACACTTTTTGATTTTATCTGAGTTTTTGTTTTGTGGGGTGGGTGATTTAATGGGGTATAGTTCCTGTCTCTTTGCTCCACACCATAACTCAGTAGGTGGCAGTTATATTGGTCTGCCGAGTGCCATTAAACTTTACAAGAACAAGAAGAACTTCTTTACTCATAGGTTGGTGAGACTGTAGAACAAGTTATCAGCAGAAGTGGTGAATTTCAACCTTTCAGAGAAGTTTGGATAAGTACATGGATGGTAGTGTATGGGGGGCTACGGTCCAGGTGCAGGTCAATGGGACGAGGCAGAAAGCTAGTACAGCAGGGATGAGATGGGCTGAAGAGGACCGCTTCTCAGTTCCATGCCGTAGGTACCACCAACTTCTACCAGCACCATTCACCACGAAGGCCCAGCCACTCACCAGGCTTCAGGTATGTACAGGACATCACCGAGCAGCTCTCGGGAGGCAGGGCCACCTGCTACCCACACCTGTTGTCGGGGTGGATATGTCTATTCAAAGGACTGCTGACACAAATCCTCCAAAGTCACAAAGGCAAAGGGAGTCAAGACAGCATAGATAATAACTGCTCTTGACAAAAAGCACCAAGGAAGGTTGGAGATGAGATGTTCCAGTTAGGAGGATCAGCAGACCCAGAACCATTTTGTTCAGGACAACTAGAAACTGGAAAACATGCAGATTGTATTGGTAATGTCCACATCCTGAGAACCAAATCAATAAAAAACACATGGGTATGTAAGCATGAAGCGCGTGTTTTGGGCAGGGTATTTGGGGTTACTTTGGATGTACACTGTCCATTTGGGGAATTACTGAATATAGATGTGCCTTTGGGGTTTTATTGAGTGTAGCGTGTGTGTTTGGGGTTATGTTGAGTGTAGGGTATGTTTGGGGTTGTGTTGAGTGTAAGGTGTGTGTTTGAGGTTGTGTTGAGTGTACGTGTGTGATTGGACTTGTGTTGAGTGTAGGGTGTGTTTGGGGTTGTGTTGAGTGTAGGTGTGTGTTTAAGGTTGTATTGAGTGTAGGGTGTGTGTTTGAGGTTGTATTGACTGTAGAGTGTGTGTTTGGGGTTGTATTGAGTGTAGGGTGTGTTTGGGGTTGTGTTGAGTGTAGGTGTGTGATTGAGGTTGTATTGAGTGTAGGTGTGTGTTTGGGGTTGTGTTGAGTGTAGGGTGTGTGTTTGAGTTGTGTTGAGTGTAGGGTGTGTGTTTGGAGTTGTGTTGAGTGTAGGGTGTGTTTGGAGTTGTGTTGAGTGTAGGGTGTGTTTGAGGTTGTGTTGAGTGTAGGGTGCGTTTGAGGTTGTGTTGAGTGTAGGGTGTGTTTGAGGTTGTGTTGAGTGTAGGTGTGTGTTTGGGGTTGTGATGAGTGTAGGTGTGGTTGAGGTTGTGTTGAGTGTAGGGTGTGTCTGAGATTGTGTTGAGTGTAGGGTGTGTTTGAGGTTGTGTTGAGTTTAAGGTGTGTGTTTGAGGTTGTGTTGAGTGTAGGGTGTGTTTGAGGTTGTGTTGAGTGTAAACTGTGTGTTTGGGGTTGTGTTGAGTGTAGGGTGTGTTTGGGGTTGTGTTGAGTGTAGGGTGTGTGTTTGGAGTTGTGTTGAGTGTAGGTGTGTGTTTGAGGTTGTGTTGAGTGTAGAGTGTGTGCTTGGCGTTGTGTTGAATGTAGCATGTGTTTGGGGTTGTGTTGAGTGTAGGGTGTGTGTTTGGAGTTGTGTTGAGTGTAGGGTGTGTGTTTGGAGTTGTGTTGAGTGTAGGGTGTGTGTTTGAGGTTGTGTTGAGTGTAGGGTGTGTGTTTGAGGTTGTGTTGAGTGTAGTGTGTGTGTTTTTAGTTGTGTTGAGTGTAGGGTGTGTGTTTGAGGTTGTGTTGAGTGTAGGGTGTGTATTTGGGGTTGTGTTGAGTGTAGGGTGTGTGTTTGGAGTTGTATTGATTGTAGGTGTGTGTTTGGGGTTGTGTTGAGTGTAGGGTGTGTGTTTGGAGTTGTGTTGAGTATAGGGTGTGTGTTTGAGGTTGTGTTGAGTGTAGGGTGTGTGTTTGAGGTTGTGTTGAGTGTAGTGTGTGTGTTTTTAGTTGTGTTGAGTGTAGGGTGTGTGTTTGAGGTTGTGTTGAGTGTAGGGTGTGTATTTGGGGTTGTGTTGAGTGTAGGGCGTGTGTTTGGAGTTGTATTGATTGTAGGTGTGTGTTTGGGGTTGTGTTGAGTGTAGGGTGTGTGTTTGAGGTTGTATTGAGTGTAGGTGTGTGTTTTTAGTTGTGTTGAGTGTAGGATATGTGTTTAAGGTTGTGTTGAGTGTTGGGTGTGTATTTGGGGTTGTGTTGAGTGTAGGATGTGTGTTTGGAGTTGTGTTGAGTGTAGGATGTGTGTTTGGGGTTGTGTTGAGTGTAGGGTGTGTTTGGGGTTGTGTTGAGTGTAAGGTGTGTGTTTGGGGTTGTGTTGAGTGTAAGGTGTGTGTTTGGGGTTGTGTTGAGTGTAAGGTGTGTGTTTGGGGTTGTATTGGCTGTAGAGTGTGTGTGGCTTACTCTGAATTTGGCTCCATGTTCAGCGTTGAGTGTGGCAATACTGTTATTAAGCCATTTCCTTGATTAGTTAAAAACCCCATCATGAAGATTGCAAGAGCTGGGTGTCACATCTGACTTTGATGTATTAAAACATGGTGATATTTGATGTACTTTTGGTTCTCTCGCCATCTTGAATGAACTGGAACGCCACAGTTGCTGGGGATTGACAGTGCTCTTTAATCTTGTTGTTGACTGTAGTTAAAACCAAAGAACTGAGGGACAGAAAACGAATTCAGGAAGCTGGCATTATCTCAGTTACAGCCTATAGAGAGTTAACTAAAATTGGCATTGAATCTGATAAATTTGTGAACATAGGACAGGAAAAACCCATTTCCTTCAAACTAATTTACTTCAAACACTGACATATGTACCTGACCATTATATTTAAAGTGAATGGAGATGTAATTAATTTTATCTGCTGTTTTAGAAGGTAATCAAGAGAAGGGATTAACAAAATATTGAGTAAACATCACAACTGTCTGGAAAAATTAATTGCCCATTGAGCAAAAATGTTTGCATTACTAAATGTAAAGTTGTGCACTGGGAGTTACTAAATGTCAACTTCTGTAATTTAGGAGGAGAGTTTCCTGAAGTTACAGAAGGGAATTAATAATTGACATATGTGTGTTATCCTCCTCAAGAAAATCCACACTAGAGTTTGCTTCTTCCCCTTTTAAAACAGGGAGCCGCAGTTCTTGGGTTCACATGCGTGGGATTACCTGGTGTTTTTCTTTGATGTAAAATGTGTAAGAATCTTCCAGTATCAACAAGGGAGATGGGAAAATATGGTTTCCATCTATTACTTATTTTGAAAGAGAGTTTCGCATAAGTTTTTGATAGAAACATGGTTAATTTAAGGTTGAGACAAAAGTGATCTGGGGCCTCCTAGAGGAAATCTCAAGTTTTGGAGACTGACCTCCCTTCTTTGGAAGGATGATTAGTGGTGAGGTTGACCTCAGTGCATTTGCAAGTCTCCACCTCTGCAGGTTCCAATTGTTGAAAAGGTAGGACAACTTGGTATCCATTTCAGATCTGTGATTATTACCAGTAAAGTATCAAGTTATTGACCTTCTTTAGATTCACATGTTAATATAGGTGGAGTTCAGCAGCAGTAAGGATTTAACATTTCATTTCAAGTCATCAGGTCACAAAATAAATTTCATTTTGGACTAGTCTTCAGACTAGACATCAGATCACAATATGATCTTAATTCGCTTCACAGAGGTTCACTTCAAGCTATTCACAGTTAATTATTTTTGAGACAGTTGTTCATAGAAACATAGAAACATAGAAACATAGAAAATAGGTGCAGGAGTAGGCTATTCAGCCCTTCGAGCCTGCACCGCCATTTATTATGATCATGGCTGATCATCCAACTCAGAACCCAGCCTTCCCTCCATACCCCCTGACCCCTGTAGCCACAAGGGCCATATCTAACTTCCTTTTAAACATAGCTAATGAACTGGCCTCAACAGTTTGCTGTGGCAGAGAATTCCACAGATTCACCACTCTCTGTGTGAAGAAGTTTTTCCTAATCTCGGTCCTAAAAGGCTTCCCCTCTATCCTCAAACTGTGACCCCTCGTTCTGGACCTCCCCAACATCGGGAACAATCTTCCCGCATCTAGCCTGTCCAATCCCTTTAGGATCTTATACGTTTCAATCAGATCCCCCCTCAATCTTCTAAATTCCAACGAGTACAAGCCCAGTTCATCCAGTCTTTCTTCATATGAAAGACCTGCCATCCCAGGAATCAATCTGGTGAACCTTCTTTGTACTCCCTCTATGGCAAAGATGTCTTTCCTCAGATTAGGGGACCAAAACTGCACACAATACTCCAGGTGTGGTCTCACCAAGGCCTTGTACAACTGCAGTAGTACCTCCCTGCTCCTGTACTCGAATCCTCTCGCTATAAATGCCAGCATACCGTTCGCCTTTTTCACCGCCTGCTGTACCTGCATGCCCACTTTCAATGACTGGTGTATAATGACACCCAGGTCTCGTTGCACCTCCCCTTTTCCTAATCGGCCACCATTCAGATAATAATCTGTTTTCCTATTTTTGCCACCAAAGTGGATAACTTCACATTTATCCACATTAAATTGCATCTGCCACGAGTTTGCCCACTCACCCAACCTATCCAAGTCACCCTGCATCCTCTTAGCATCCTCCTCACTGCTAACACTGCCACCCAGCTTCGTGTCATCCGCAAACTTGGAGATGCTGCATTTAATTCCCTCATCCAAGTCATTAATATATATTGTAAACAACTGGGGTCCCAGCACTGAGCCTTGCGGTACCCCACTAGTCACCGCCTGCCATTCTGAAAAGGTCCCGTTTATTCCCACTCTTTGCTTCCTGTCTGCTAACCAATTCTCCACCCACACCAATACCTTACCCCCAATACCGTGTGCTTTAAGTTTGCACACTAATCTCCTGTGTGGGACCTTGTCAAAAGCCTTTTGAAAATCCAAATATACCACATCCACTGGTTCTCCCCTATCCACTCTACTAGTTACATCCTCAAAAAATTCTATGAGATTCGTCAGACATGATTTTCCTTTCACAAATCCATGCTGACTTTGTCCGATCATTTCACCGCTTTCCAAATGTGCTGTTATCACATCCTTGATAACTGACTCCAGCAGTTTCCCCACCACCGACGTTAGTCTAACCGGCCTATAATTCCCCGGTTTCTCTCTCCCTCCTTTTTTAAAAAGTGGGGTTACATTAGCCACCCTCCAATCCTCAGGAACTAGTCCAGAATCTAACGAGTTTTGAAAAATTATCACTAATGCATCCATTATTTCTTGGGCTACTTCCTTAAGCACTCTGGGATGCAGACCATCTGGCCCTGGGGATTTATCTGCCTTCAATCCCTTCAATTTACCTAACACCACTTCCCTACTAACATGTATTTCACTCAGTTCCTCCATCTCACTGGACCCTCTGTCCCTTACTATTTCTGGAAGATTATTTATGTCCTCCTTAGTGAAGACAGAACCAAAGTAATTATTCAATTGGTCTGCCATGTCCTTGCTCCCCATAATCAATTCACCTGTTTCTGTTTGCAGGGGACCTACATTTGTCTTTATCAGTCTTTTCCTTTTTACATATCTATAAAAGCTTTTACAGTCCGTTTTTATGTTCTCTGCCAGTTTTCTCTCATAATCTTTTTTCCCCTTCCTAATTAAGCCCTTTGTCCTCCTCTGCTGAACTCTGAATTTCTCCCAGTCCTCAGGTGAGCCACTTTCTCTGGCTAATTTGTATGCTACTTCTTTGGAATTGATACTATCCCTAATTTCTCTTGTCAGCCACGGGTGCACTACCTTCCTTGATTTATTCTTTTGCCAAACTGGGATGAACAATTGTTGTAGTTCATCCATGCAACCTTTAAATGCCTGCCATTGCATATCCACCGTCAATCCTTTAAGTGTCATTTGCCAGTCTATCTTAGCTAATTCACGACTCATACCTTCAAAGTTACCCCTCTTTAAGTTCAGAACCTTTGTTTCTGAATTAACTACGTCACTCTCCATGTTAATGAAGAATTCCACCATATTATGGTCACTCTTACCCAAGGGGCCTCTCACGACAAGATCGCTAATTAACCCTTCCTCATTGCTCAAAACCCAGTCCAGAATAGCCTGCTCTCTAGTCGGTTCCTCGACATGTTGGTTCAAAAAACCATCCCGCATACATTCCAAGAAATCCTCTTCCTCAGCACCTTTACCAATTTGGTTCACCCAGTCTACATGTAGATTGAAGTCACCCATTATAACTGCTGTTCCTTTATTGCACACATTTCTAATTTCCTGTTTAATACCATCTCCGACCTCACTACTACTGTTAGGTGGCCTGTACACAACTCCCACCAGCGTCTTCTGCCCCTTAGTGTTACGCAGCTCTACCCATTTCGATTCCACATCTTCCCGGCTTATGTCCTTCCTTTCTATTGCGTTAATCTCTTTTTTAACCAGCAACGCCACCCCACCTCCCCTTCCTTCATGTCTATCCCTCCTGAATATTGAATATTCATGGGAAGTGCAAGGAAATGATTAAGGGTGAGTCAAACCACAACACAATTTTTGATGATTATTTTCTAAGGGTGATTGATTCATTTGAGGAATAAATCTGAAGATTTGCAGTCAAAGATGTGTGAATGTATTTCTAAGTAGCAATTCATCTGGGACAAAACACAAACTGTTGGAGGAACTCAGCAGATTAGGCAGACAATAACAAACAGACAATGATAAATACAATGATAATAGCCCATCCATTAGATAACTGCATAATGTCCATTTGAAGATGCACAAATACCCTGTCTCAGCATGTTTTGCCAAATGGCATCAATCAAAGTCCAGTGGATTCCAGTGGATCATTGCAGTGTATGAGTGGTTCATTGATGTCTGTTCCCTTGAGTTTTGCGCCTTTATCCAGACTGAACAATAGAACTAATGCACTTGACCCTAGGACCATAGCATACAGGAGCAGAATTAGTCCATTCAGCCCATTGAATCTGCTCTGTTATTTCATCATGCCTGATCCATTTCCCTCTCAGTCTCAATGTCCTGCCTTCTCCCCATATCCCTTCATGCCCTGACTAATTAAGAATCTATCAACCTCTGCCTTAAATATACCCAATGGCTTGGTTGATACAGCCACCTGTGGCAATGAATTCCACAGATTCACCACTTTCTGGCTAAAGAAATTCATCCTCATCTCCATTCTAAATGGACATCCCTCTATTCCCAGGCTGTATCCTCTGGTCTCAGACTCCCCCACCATGGGAAACATCTTCTCTACATCCACTCTATCGAGACCTTTCAGCATTCGATAGGTTTCAATCCAATCCTCCGTCATTCTTCTGAATTCCAGTGAGTAGAGGCCCAGAGCCATCAAAAGCTCCTCATATGACAAGGATTTCAATTCCAGATTCATTTTCATGAACTTCCTTTGAATCCTTTCTAATGTCTGTAAATTCTTTCTTAGATAAGGAGCCCAAAACTGCCCACAATACTCCAAATGAGGCCTCACCAGTGCTTTATAAAGTCTCAACATTACATCCTTGCTTTTATATTCTAGTCCTCTTGAAATGAATGCGAACGTTGCATTTGCCTTCCTCACCACTGACTCAACCTGCAAAGTAACCTTTAGGAAATCCTGCACGAGGACTCCCAAGTCCCTTTGCACCTCAGATTTTTGAATTTTCTTTCCATTTAGAAAATTGTCTACTCTTTTATTTCTTCTACCAAAGTGCATGACCATATACTTCCCAACACTATTCCATCTGCCATGCTTTTGCCCCTTCTCTAATCTATTTAAGTCCTTCTGTAGCCTCTCTGCTTCCTCAACGCTATCTGCCCCTTCACCTGCCTTCATATTGTCCACAGATTTGGCCACAAGCCATCAATTTTGTCATCCAAATCACTGATATACAATTTAAAAAGAGGCTGTCCCAAGACCGACCCCTGCGGAACCCCACTAGTCAGCGGCAGCCAGTCAGAAAAGGTTTCCTTTACTCCCACTCTTTGCCTCCTGTCACTCAGCCAAAGCTCTATCTATGCTAGTAGCATCTTTCCTGTAATACCATGAGCTCTTAATTTATTAAGCAACCTCATATGTGGCACCCTGTCAAAAACCTTCTAAAAATCCAAGTACACAACATCCACCGATTCTCTTTTGTCTATCCTGCATGCTGTTTCTTCAAAGCATTCCAGCGGATTTGTCGGGCAAAATTTTCCCTTAAGAAAATCATACCGATTTCAGCCTATTTTATCATGTGCCTCAAAGTACCCTGAAACCACATCCTTAACAATTGACTCCAACATCTTACCAGCCACTGAGGTTCGACTAACTGGCCTACAATTTCCTGTCTTCTGCCTGTCTCCCTTCTGGAAGAGTGAAATGACATTTTCAATTTTCTATCAGACCCTGGGGTACGGACCATCTGGTCCGCGTGACTTAGCTACCTTCAGACCGTTCAGCTTCCCAAACACCTTCTCTCTAGTAATGACAACTCTACTCACTTCTGCCCCATGACACTCACGAACTTCCGGCATACTGCACGTGTCTTCCACCGAGAAGACTGATGCAAGCTGTATTGCTACTAAAGACATTAGTATCTCTCAATGGGATATTAACAATGACATCCAGAACTCACACTTGTCAGTCTGATAATTGGTGAGCATAGAAGTCCAGGAATCAGTTCTATCATGGGTTGAAGAAGGATTTGCCACACATATTTCAAAACATTCTCAAAGTGAGACCAACTTGCAAAGTTGAAAGATCAGTAGTCTTGGAAAAAGTCTTTCCCTTGGTGTAGCTTTGAACACTGGGAGATATTTTACAGATACAAGTAATGTGGTGGAGCAGTTCAGCTGAAAATGAAAGGACAAAGATTAGCTTTATTTGTAACATGAATGTCAGCACACACAGTAAAATGAATCGTTTATGTCAAATGGAATCAATGATGATTGTTCTAATTGTTGCCACACTTCTGACAGCAACGTAGAATGCCAACAGCTGTCTAACACTAACCCATGCGTCTCTGGAAAGGGGGAAGTGACTGGAGCACCTGGAAGAAACCCAAGCAGTTACGAGAAGAACATCTCACAGACAGTGATGGGAATCGAACCCTGATCTCACAGATGGCACAGTAAATGTTGCACTAGTGCTACGTTATCGTGCCACCCTATCTTTTTCTCGAGCAGCCTATAGTGTACAGCCTATAGTAGCCCATAGGCATCATGTGTCGTCTCAATTTACTCATCACCTGTGGTTTCTGAAAGGAGTCAATGAGCGTAACACTGTTCCCACCCCCTCACAGGGAGACCGGTTTAATAAACTGATTAGTGAAACTGAAAGGTTAGCATCAATCTTCAAGCCTTCATGTTGCCAGTATTCCCAAGTTCAGATGGCTCTGCCTTCAGAGGCTAGCAGTGACAGTGGACTGGACACAAAGTCACACCATTTGTCCTATGTCAATTACACAGGGCTGTGGAACACTCAATCAAGTCCAAGCCATGCGGCCATTTTTAGGACATATGAACTCCTAAGTTATAGGGAGGCTGGCCAAACTAGGTCTTTAATCCTTGGAACACAGGAGAAAAAGGGGTGACCTTATGGAAGGGTTCAAAATTATGAGCTGGATGGCAACCGTCTATTCTCCAGGGTAGGGGAGTCCAAAGCTAGGGGCCGTAGATTTAGGGTAAGAGGGGGAAGATTTAAAAGGGACCTGACAGTCAACTTTTTCCCACAGAGCATGGTAAGTATGAAGGATAAGCTGCCAGAGGAGTGGGTGTAAGACCATGAGATCATAAGATATAGGAGCAGAACTAGACCATTTGCCTCGTCAAATCTGCTCCGCCATTTCATCATGGCTGATCTACTTATTCTCTCAGCCCCAATCTCATGCCTTCTCCCCATATCCCTTCATGCCTGACCAATCAAGAATCTATCAACCTCTGCATTAAATACACCAAATGACTTGACCTCCACAGATGCCTGTGGAAACAAGTTCCACAGATTCACCACTCTGGCTAAGGCAATTCCTCACCTCTGTTCTAAATGGAAGTCCGTCTATTCTGAGGCTGTGTTCTCTAGTCTTAGACTCCTCCACCATAAGAAACATCCTAAAGCCATTAATTTTGTTATTCAAATCACTTACATATAATGTAAAAAGAAGCTGTCCCAATACAGACATACTGTACTGTGGAACACCACTAGTTACTGGCAGCCAACTGGAAAAGGTTCCCTTTATTCCCACACTTGGCCTCCTGTCAATCAGCCAATGTTCTATTCATGTTAGTATCTTTCTTGGAATAACATGGGCTCCTAACCTGTTAAGCAGTCTCATGCATGGCAACTTGCCAAAGGCCTTCCGAAAATCCAAGTACACCAAACACCACCGATTTTCTTTTGTCTATTCTGCTTGGCATTTCCTCAAAGAATTCCAAGAGATTTGTCAGGCAAGATACCCGTCCCTTTTGTACAGGGTGCAGCTTCCCCAGAAGAGATGCCAATAAGCCAGAAATCTGAGCCCCTGCACTCTGTACCGATTACTCAGCCACGCATTCACCTGCCAAATCCCCCTCACTAGTAAGAATAGGACGATTTGGAGATGGTTGAGGCAGGTATATTAGTGACATTTTAAAAGCACTTTATTTCAAGGGATACAGGCCAAATGCAGGAAATTGGGACTAGCAGAGTGGGCACCATGGTTGGCATGGCCAATCAGGCCAAAGGATTTTATTGCTCTCTGACTCTCATGAAGTACTGCTCAAGAATGCGGCATCTACCACCTTTCATCAAGGATTCACACTATCAGGGTTATCCCCTCTCCTTGTTGTTGCAGTCAGGAGATGCAGAAACTTGGAACCTCACCACCAACTAAGCCCCATAATGGTCAGGTTCTTGAATGAACCTGCACAACCCTATCTCAGCAATGGAACACTATGGACCACATTTTGCATGGACTTGTCTGTGCTTTTTTCAATTTTGCATACAATTTGTTTTGCAGTGTATTCTTTTTTTCTTCACTATCTTGTACGATTTATCTTCTGTGTACAGTGGCATGCAAAAGTTTGGGCACCTCTGGTCAAAATTTCTGTTACTGTGAATAGCTAAGCGAGTAAAAGATGACCTGATTTCTAAAAGGCATGAAGTTAAAGATGACACATTTCTTTAATATTTTAAGCAAGATTACTTTTTTATTTCCATCTTTTACAGTTTCAAAATAACAAAAAAGGAAAAGGGCCCAAAGCAAAAGTTTGGGCACCCTGCATGGCAATACTTAGTAACACCCCCTTTGGCAAGTATCACAACCTGTAAATGCTTTCTCTAGCCAGCTGAGTCTTTCAATTCTTGCTTGGGAGATTTTCACCCATTCTTCCTTGCAAAAGGCTTCTAGTTCTGTGAGATTCTTGGGCCATCCTGCATGCACTGCTCTCTTGAGGTCTATCCACAGATTTTCCTCTTTCAATAGTTTTATTAATATTATATAAATTTTATAAATACAAATACAAAATTCATAAGGATACAAATAAGTAATATGAATTGCATTACATTTAAATCACAGTAATATGATCACAGTTTCCCATAATCCAGATCAATCATGTAGGAAAAAAAATTGAATTATGAAATGAAATAATATTGATTGTATTTTATTTTTAAAAATCTACCCCCACGACCAAAATGAGCTGGTTGGTAAAAAAAAGAAAAAAAAATACCTTACCATATAATATTATAATAATAATGGCTCAAATCCATACTTTAATAACAGTTCAAAGATTATGAAAATAACTCAGAAAGGGTCCCCATAACATTAAAAAATCATGTTTAGAATCAGAAATCAAACATCAAATCTTCTCTAGATCAAGGCACAACATAATATCAGATAGCCATTGAACATGAGTGGGCCTCCTTCCACTTGATCAAGATCACCCTCCTGGCCATAAGAGACATAAAGACCAATACCCGCAAATTAAATGGCTAAGTTTTGTAGCACTATCCTCAACAATACCAAACATGGCAGTCAAAGGATTGGGCTTGAAGCTGACATTGAAGAGTACAGAGAAAGTTTGAAATGCATCTTTCCAAAATGTTTCAAGGCTCGGATATGTCCAAAACATATGAATTAGTGTGGCCACTCCATTTGTACATCTATCACAGTAAGGGGAAATATCTGTGTAGAAACGAGAAAGCTTGTCTTTAACATGTCAACTCTATGTACCACTTTGAATTGTAATAAAGAATGACGAGCACATAATGATGAAAAATTAATCAATTTTAAAATAATCTTCCAGCTCTCTTCAGATATGAAAATCTGTAAACCCTTTTCACAGTCTCCTTTAATTTTGTCTAAAGAGGCCTTTTTCAGTCCCAACAGCAGACCATAAATGTAAGATATTGAACCGTTGTCAAAGGGTTTCAAATTAAAAATTGTATCTATTATATTCTTATCTGGACTTGTAGGAAATGTATGCAATTGAGATCTTTAAAAATCTCTAATCTGTAAATATTGAAAAAAATGGGTATTGGGAAGGATAAATTTCATTGAAAGTTGTACAAAAGAAGAGAGATTCCCTCCATCAAACAAATCCTGAAATTGTTTAATACCCAATCTATCCCATTCTTTGAAAGATAAGTCAATTAAAGATGGTTTAAAAAAACAATTGGAAAAGATGGGACTCGAGAGGGAGAATCTCAGTAAACCAAAATGTTTTCTAAACTGTAACCAGATCCTCAAAGTATGTTTGACCACCACATTGTCAGTTAGTTTATTTAAAGATAAAGGAAGTGAGGATCCAAGTAAAGAAATAATGGAAAATTTCGTAATAGCGTTGACTTCTAAAGAAACCCATATAGGGCAATTCTCATGGTAACACACATAAAAGTTGCTGGTGAACGCAGCAGGCCAGGCAGCATCTCTAGGAAGAGGTGCAGTCGACGTTTCAGGCCGAGACCCTTCGTCAGGACTAACTGAAGGAAGAGTGAGTAAGGGATTTGAAAGTTGGAGGGGGAGGGGTAGATCCAAAATGATAGGAGAAGACAGGAGGGGGAGGGATGGAGCCAAGAGCTGGACAGGTGATAGGCAAAAGGGATACGAGAGGATCATGGGCCAGGAGGTCCGGGAAGAAAGACAAGTGGGGGGGGACCCAGAGGATGGGCAACGGGTATATTCAGAGGGACAGAGGGAGAAAAAGGAGAGTGAGAGAAAGAATGTGTGTATAAAAATAAGTAACAGATGGGGTACGAGGGGGAGGTGGGGCATTAGCGGAAGTTAGAGAAGTCGATGTTCATGCCATCAGGTTGGAGGCTACCCAGACGGAATATAAGGTGTTGTTCCTCCAACCTGAGTGTGGCTTCATCTTTACAGTAGAGGAGGCCGTGGATAGACATGTCAGAATGGGAATGGGATGTGGAATTAAAATGTGTGGCCACTGGGAGATCCTGCTTTCTCTGGCAGACACAGCGTAAATGTTCAGCAAAGCGGTCTCCCAGTCTGTGTCGGGTCTCGCCAATATATAAAAGGCCACATCGGGAGCACCGGACGCAGTATATCATCCCAGTCGACTCACAGGTGAAGTGTTGCCTCACCTGGAAGGACTGTTTGGGGCCCTGAATGGTGGTAAGCGAGGAAGTGTAAGGGCATGTGTAGCACTTGTTCCGCTTACACGGATAAGTGCCAGGAGGGAGATCAGTGGGGAGGGATGGGGGGGACGAATGGACAAGGGAGTTGCGTAGGGAGCAATCCCTGCGGAATGCAGAGCGGGGGGGAGGGAAAGATGTGCTTAGTGGTGGGATCCCGTTGGAGGTGGCGGAAGTTACGGAGAATAATATGTTGGACCCGGAGGCTGGTGGGATGGTAGGTGAGGACCAGGGGAACCCTATTCCTAGTGGGGTGGCGGGAGGATGGAGTGAGAGCAGATGTACGTGAAATGGGGGAGATGCGTTTAAGAGCAGAGATGATAGTGGAGGAAGGGAAGCCCCTTTCTTTAAAAAAGGAAGACATCTCCCTCATCCTAGAATGAAAAGCCTCATCCTGAGAGCAGATGCGGCGGAGACGGAGGAATTGCGAGAAGGGGATGGCGTTTTTGCAAGAGACAGGGTGAGAAGAGGAATAGTCCAGATAGCTGTGAGAGTCAGTAGGCTTATAGTAGACATCAGTGGATAAGCTGTCTCCAGAGACAGAGACAGAAAGATCTAGAAAGGGGAGGGAAGTGTCGGAAATGGACCAGGTAAACTTGAGGGCAGGGTGAAAGTTGGAGGCAAAGTTAATAAAGTCAACGAGCTCAGCATGCGTGCAGGAAGCAGCGCCAATGCAGTCGTCGATGTAGCGAAGGAAAAGTGGGAGACAGATACCAGAATAGGCACGGAACATAGATTGTTCCACAAACCCAACAAAAAGGCAGGCATAGCTGGGACCCATACGGGTGCCCATAGCTACACCTTTAGTTTGGAGGAAGTGGGAGGAGCCAAAGGAGAAATTATTAAGAGTAAGGACTAATTCTGCTAGACGGAGCAGAGTGGTGGTAGAGGGGAACTGATTAGCTCTGGAATCCAAAAAGAAGCGTAGAGCTTTGAGACCTTCCTGATGGGGGATGGAAGTATATAGGGACCCGACATCCATGGTGAAAATAAAGCGGTGGGGGCCAGGGAACTTAAAATCATCGAAAAGTTTAAGAGCGTGAGAAGTGTCACGAACATAGGTCGGAAGGGATTGAACAAGGGGGGATAAAACAGTGTCGAGGTATGCAGAAACGAGTTCGGTGGGGCAGGAGCAAGCTGAGACAATAGGTCGGCCAGGACAGGCAGGTTTGTGGATCTTGGGTAGGAGGTAGAAACGGGAAGTGCGGGGTGTGGGAACTATAAGGTTGGTAGCAGTGGATGGGAGATCCCCTGAGCGGATAAAGTCGGTGATGGTGTGGGAGACAATGGCCTGGTGCTCCTTAGTGGGGTCACAATTGAGGGGTAAATAAGAGGAGGTATCCGCGAGTTGTCGCTGTGCCTCGGCAAGGTAGAGGTCAGTACGCCAGACTACAACAGCATCCCCCTTATCGGCGGGTTTAATAATAAGGTTAGGATTAGTGCGGAGGGAGTGGAGAGCAGAGCGTTCGGAAGGAGTGAGGTTGGAATGGGGACAAGGTGTTGTGAAGTCGAGACGATTGATGTCCCGTCGGCAGTTCGCAATAAAGAGATCCAGAGCAGGCAGAAGACCAGAGCGGGGTGTCCATGAAGAAGAGGAGGGTTGAAGACGGGAGAAGGGGTCATCGGTGGGGGTGGAAGAGTCCTTGCCGAAGAAGTAGGCTCGGAGACGGAGACGGCGGAAGAAAAGTTCCGCATCATGGCGAACACGGAACTCGCTGAGGTGTGGGCGAAGGGGGACAAAGGTGAGGCCCTTACTGAGGACAGAGCGTTCTGCCTCCGACAGCTGAAGGTTGGAGGGGATGGTAAAGACCCGGCACGGATGAGAGCTGGGATCAGAGGGGGGAGGGGGGAGGCTGGGGGTGTCAATGGAGAGGGGAGGGTTGGGGTGAGAGGAAGATGGAGCCTCTGAGGGCCCAGGAGCTGACGGTGGGATCTGAGGAAGACGGGGCTGCGGAGTAGTGGTGGGGAAAGGGGAGACGGGAGTCACAACAGCAGCACATAAAGATCCGGCCTGGAGTTCAAGGCTGGAGTCGCAGTTGGTGGTTGCTCAATCACTTCGAATGTGTCCATGGTCGTTGCTGGAGTCCGGGTTTTGAATATGCCCTGAGGTGTTGGAGCCGCCGAGATCAATGGCAGGAGCCGCAATCTGAAGTTTATGCCTGCTAGTTTCATGGCCAGCAGGCTCTGGAGTCCGTAGATGTAGGATCTTGGTTAATGTTAATTCTCATGGTTAATGTAATATATCCAGAACGTATTATTTCGTATATTAACTGCCCAATAATATAACCTAAAATTGGGTAAGGCAAAGCCTCCATTCTGTTTGGTTTTTTGAAGGTGAACTTTATTTATATGAGGTTTTTTATTCTTCCATATATATGGAGAAAAAGTTGAATCCAAAGAGTCAGAAAAAAAGATCTAGGAATAAAAACAGGCACAGCTAGAAAGAGATAGATAAATTTAGGTAAGATATTCATTTTAATAGAATTAATTCGGCCAATCAGTGATAAAGAGAGAGGCGACCAACTAGAAAATGTTTTTAACATAATTCAATAAAATTAAATAATTTTCCTTAAATAGATCTTTATAATTCTTAGTAATTGCTACACCTAAATACGTAAACTGTTTTCTTAAAATCTTAAAAGGAAGGTTAATATCAGTTGGTATTAAATTGTTTAAAGGAAACAGTTCACTTTTATGTATATTTAATTTATATCCTGAGAACTGACAAAAAATTAGTCTGTAAACGGAACACAGATGGTAAAGAGGTTAAGTCATCAGCATAGAGCGATTCTTTATGGATAGTACCTCTCCTTAAAATACCAGTACATGTAATCCCTTTAGACTCTCGAAAAGCAATTGCTAAGGGTTCTAATACCAAATCAAAAAGCAGAGGGCTCAAAGTACAACCTTGTCTAGTTCCATGTTGGAGTTTAAAGGGTTTAGAATTCTGAAGATTAGTAACCCGAGCGGAGGGAGATAAATAATTTAATCCAATGAATAAAACTAGGTCCAAAATTAAATTTTTCTAAGGATGTAAATAGATAATTCTATTCAACTCTGTCAAAAGCTTTCTCCACATCCAAAGATAGCACACATTCTGATATTTCCTTAGATGGAGAATACATAACATTTAACAAATGCCTTATATTAAAATGGGAATATCGATTTTTAATAAATCCTGTCTGATCATCCGAGACTATAGAAAATATAATATTTTCAAGTCTGTGAGCCAACACTTTAGATAAAATTTTAGTATCAAAATTGAGTAAAGAGATAGGTCTATTCGGAGAACATTCAGTAGGATTCTTATTCTTTTTGAGAATAAGCGAAATGGAGGCTTCGTAAAAAGACTGCGGTAATCTTCCTACCTTAAAGGAATCTGTAAGGGTGGAACATAAATGTGGTATAAGCAAGGAGGAAAAAGCCTTATAAAACTCTCCAGAGAATCCATTGGGTGCTGGGGATTTCCCAGAATGCGATTCTCGAATAGCCTGTGCAATTTCCTCCTGGGAAATGGGTTGATCCAATTGCCTACGATCATCTATTGAAAGATTAGGAATATTTAATTGATCTAAAAAATTATTAATTGCAATATTATCCTTAACAGAGTCAGAACTATACAACTATACAACTATAAAATTCCCTAAAAGTGTCATTAACTTCAAAGTGGTCAGTTGTCATGTCCCCATTACTTTTACTTTTACGTATTTCTTTAATTTGCTGCTTGGCTATAAATGGCTTCAATTGATTAGCCAGTAGCTTACCAGTTTTATCTCCATGAATATAAAATTGACTTCCATCTTTTATAAGCTGGCTTTCAGTAGGATACATTAAAAGAAGATCATATTTAGTTTTGGTTTCAATGCGTCTCTTATATGTTTCAGGATCGGGCATCGAACATACTTATGGTCCAGTTGTTTTAACTGATTAGTTAATTTGTTTCTCTCTTTGTTAGCTTTTTTAATGATGTTTGCAGTATAAGAGATAATTTGACCCCGGATATATGCTTTAAAAGTGTCCCATATAATAAGACTAGACGTCTCTTCCAAAGTATTTTCTTCAAAAAAAAGAGTAATTTGATTTTCCATAAGTTTTTAAAAGTTCTCATTGGATAACAGAGTTAAATTAAATTGTCAAAATCTACTCATAGGGTTAGGACCAGGGAGATTTAAAGATAGAAGTACAGGAGAGTGGTCAGAGATAGCAATCTCTTTATATTCGATCGATCGAACCAATGGAATCATTTGACTGTCATTAAAAAAATAATCAATCCTGGTATAAGAGTAATGGACATAAGAGAAAAAAGAATACTCCCTGCCTGTCGGATGGAGAAAACGCCAAGCATCAACAATACCATATTTAGTTAGAAAGGATTGAATAAACAAAGCTGATTTATTAAGTGTGGCTGGTTTGACAGATGAGCAATCTGATACTGCATCTAACCAGCAGTTAAAATCTCCTCTCATCACAAGAGAGTAAGTATACAAATCTGGCAAAAACGAAAATAGTCGTTCAAAAAATCCTGGATCGTCTACGCTGGGGACATATGCATTAGCAAAAACAATCAATTTACTGTCTAAGCTCCCTGATACAATAACAAATCGACCATTAGGATCAGAAGCAACTTTATGCTGAACAAAGGAAACTGTATTATCTACCAAAATTGAAACTCCATGTGATTTTGCGTTAAATGAAGAGTGGAATTTCATATCCTTCCACCAAGTAAACAAACGTAAGCTTTCACAGCTGCGTATGTATGTTTCTTGTAAGAAAATAATGGGTGCTTTTAATTTTTTAATATAAGCAAACACTTTGTTCTGTTTAATGGGGTGATTCAACCCTTTCACATTCAGACTAAATAAGTTAATATTTCGAGCCACTTTAAATACAAATCGTCATGTAATTAAAAGATCTGTCCATAAGTTATTAAAACTAGAAAGCAAATCATAAGGTAAGGTAGTCAAACAGACAATCATATAACCAACCCCACACAGCTCATAGAGAGAAATAGATCCCCCCTCCCCCACCCAAAGCAAGAAAGCTGACCAATAGACAATTAGCGAACTAACAACTAAGTTCCCACCCCAAAAAATCCTGTTGACAGAAATTCCAATCCTACAAAGTCAAATAAGTCCCTACCAAGATACAACATAAAAAGAAAAATAACTCAGTGTTCAAATATACAAAAGAATCAATTTAAATAGATTCAAAGAAAGCTATATTAAAATAAAGCCTCAAAAAGGGATATAATAAAAAAGTATCCAAAAAAAACAAAAAGCAATATACGAACAGCCAAAATGTAGGCTTATTGAAACTTTATTTCAACTTCATGTTAACAGAGGAGAAAATTGAGCAGATAAGAAATATAACAGTTTTTGGCTTCATCCTTCAGAAACTTCTTTGCGTCTTCAACCCACTTTATTTTTCGTTGCAATCCGTTCTTCAAAACAATACTCAGGCGGGCGGGAAACCGAAGGGATGGTTCTCACCTTTATTATAAAATTCCGACATAACTTCTTTATATTTCATATGATCAGCCATAACTTCAGGTGAATAATCTTCCACAAATCTGATCTTGTAACCATAGAAACTGATCATCCCTTGTCGACGGGTATGGCAAATTAAAAGGTGCTTAATACAAAATTCATGAAAACTTAGAGTGATCGACCTGGGTCTAGCAGCCGACGACAATGGTTTTGAAGTCAGTGAGCGAAAAGCTCGACCTAGCTTCAGCTCGGAAGTGAGTAGAGCAGGGAATAGATGTTTCAGAAAGTTTACAAAGAACTTCGTAGGATCAGTGCCTTCAATAGATTCTTCAAGACCCAAAATTCGCAAGTTATTTCTCCTGTTTCTATTTTCTAGACTGATAATCCATTTCATCATTTTTTCGTTGGATAAGGATAACTCGTTGCACAGTTCAGATGTATCTTCAAGATCCTCTTCAAGTGTCACCAGTTTTGCAGTATTTTCCTGAATTCGGTTCTCATGCTCAGTTAAAGTTTGTTGGATTGTATCCAATTTGCCATTAAGCCGTTGAAACTCCTCAGAGAATTCGGGTTTTTGCTGTTTAAGGAAGTCACTGATTGAATCCAAAGTGACTGGGGATTCATCTTCTGTTTCCCTTTCTTTTGCAGAAGCTTTTGTTCTTTTCCCAGCCATAGTAGAGCAGTATTAAAGTATTATAATAAGGTTTCAAAAAAAACTGGCAGGAGACAATTAAGTAAATAGGGTAGGAGCAATCTGAAATGATGTTACTCCATCAGCTGCCAACAGGGCTCTCCCCTCCACCAATTCTCGATGATGTTTAGGTCGGGGGACTGTGAGGGCCATGGCAAAACCTTCAGCTTGCACCTCATGAGGTAGTCCATTGTGAATTTTGAGGTGTGTTTAGGATCATTATCCTGTTGTAGAAGCCACCCTCTTTTCATCTTCGGCTCTTTTACAGATGGTGTGATGTTTGCTTCCAGAATTTGCTGGTATTTAATTGAATTCATTCTTCTCTCTACCAGTAAATGTTCCCCGTGCCACTGGCTGCAACACAAGCCTAAAGCATGATTGATCCACCCCCATGCTTAACAGTTGGAGAGGTGGTCTTTTCATGAAATTCTGCACCTTTTTTTCTCCAAACACACCTTTGCTCATTGCGGCCAAAAAGTTCTATTTTGACTTCATTAGTCCACAGGACTTGTTTCCAAAATGCATCAGGCTTGTTTAGATGTTCCTTTGCAAACTTCTGATGCTGAATTTTGTGGTGAGGACGCAGGAAAGGTTTTCTTCTGATGACTCTTCCATGAAGGTCATATTTGTGCAGGTGTTGCCACACAGTAGAACAGTGCACCACCAATCCAGAGTCTACTAAATCTTCCTGAAGGTCTTTTGCTGTCTAACAGAGGTTTTGATTTGCCTTTCTAGCCATCCTACGAGCAGTTCTCTCAGAAAGTTTTATTGGTCTTCCAGACCTCAACTTGACCTCCACCATTCCAGTTAACTGCCATTTCTTAATTACATTACGAACTGAGGAAACGGCTAGCTGAAAATGCTTTGCTATCTTCTTATAGCCTTCTCCTGCTTTGTGGGCTTCATTTATTTTAATTTTCAGAGTGCTAGGTAGCTGCTTAGAGGAGCTCATGGCTGCTGATTGTTGGGACAAGGTTTGAGGAGTCAGGGTATTTATAAAGCTTTGAAATTTCCATCACCTGGCCTTTCCTAACGATGACTGTGAACAAGCCATAGCCCTAACAAGCTAATTAAGGTCTGAGACCTTGGTAAAAGTTACCTGAGATTTCAAATCTCTTGGGATGCCCAAACATTTGCATGTTGCTTTCCCTTTTTTCACTCTAAAATTGTACAAAACAAAAATAATACACTAATCTTGCTTAAAATGTTGAAAAGAGTGTTTCATCTTTAGCTTTATGACTTTTGGAGATCAGTGCATCTTCTACTCACTTAACTATTCACAGTAACAGAAATTTTGACTGGGGGTGCCCAAACTTTTGTATGCCACTGTATTGTCTATATCTATGTGCCTGTGGTGTTGCTACTGTCACGTACCCCGTGATGGGAATAAAGAACCAGCAGAGATGGAAAACACTATGGAGTCCAGTATTGCTATAAACTAATAATATTTATTAGTACCTACGCAATACAGTAATATAAATGTAGATAAATCAAACAGGTTAGCAATGATTATATATATATATGTAAGTATATCAGTAAGTGTGGAAATATATGTATGAAAAACCAAGCTTCTTTAAGTCTAGGGGTAAAAAGATACAGTCTTACGATGATGAATGAAGTTCAGTTCAGTTCAGTTCATGGTATTGAGTTGAGTAATGATGGAGAGAGAGAGAGAGAGAGAAGGAGAGATTTGAGTCTTCAGGTGAGCTGACGCCGTCGATCTTCTCGTTGTCCTTTGAAATCCTTTAAAAGTCACCAACTGTGACTTTAACAAAGGGGACCGGTTTTCTGTGGTGGAGCTATCCCCCAGGCGAGGGTGGACACATGGACAACTCCCCACCAGTCAACCCCTTTCCTCTTTCCACTGCAAGAGTGACAGATCGATCTTCCTGATCGATCCTCCAAAACCCACTTTTTCTGCGGGCACAACAAAGCGCACTCAGTGTCCAAAGCATGTGTCTGAGGTCTATCATCTGACCTCCTACTTTATCTTCTCGTGCTGAGCATCAACTGTCACTCAAATAACTCCTCCTTCCTCTCTCTATGTAAGAAATGCAAGCAGGCAAAAGTCCTTGAGAAGTATCAACAACCTGCCAAAAATCACAACATCAATTGTCCATTAAATAACGCCCTCGGTCACCATAGCAACTTACAAGCTGCTCGGTGCTGTTTCCAACTCAGCAGAAATCCAAAAGTTACTTCCAGTGCCTTAAAGTGACAGTCCAACAGTTAGTCTTCGTCTCTCTCTCGCTCTCTCTCTCTTACAAACAAGTTGTTGGTGTTAAATAACCCTCTCTCTCTCTTTTCAAAAGTGCAGTTAATAGGGGTAAATGAGCACAGTTCATAGGGGTAATTCAGGACCCCGTCACACTACAAACCAGTATGTCATTGTCCCTGTACCTCACCGTACTTGTGCACATGACAATTAACTTGACTTAACGAGGCAGGTAGACTTAAGCGAATACGTTAGACAAGCTAAGCTTAGAAGAGTGAGAGAGCACTTCAGTAAACATATAAGATCCTGAGGGGTCTTGATGGGGTGCATGTGGAGAGGATTTTCGCTCTTGTGTGATAACCTAGAACTGGGGCTCACTATTTTAAAACAATGGGACAGGAATACAACAAAAATGTTTCTCTTAGAGGATGCTGAGCATCATAATTTTCTTCCTCAAAGGGAAGTGAAGCATAACCTTTGAGCATTTTTAAGGAAGAGGCGAAAAGACATTGGATAGCAAAGGCATGATATATTACTGGGAATGGGAGGGAAACAGAGTGAAAGTTACAATGAGGTTAGCCATGATGTCTTTGAATGGTACAGGAGATCTGAGGAGCTGAGTAGTCCTAATTTGCATGCTTATATATTTGCATTTGCTGGATCAAAATTCAAGAAATCAGATGTTGGTGATGCAATCAGTAATATTCCAGTACTTGTCAAGGCCTCCAGCCTTCTACGCGTGACGGGTGTATTGAAGCAAATACAAAGGCTATTTTTAATGGTGCTGAAATTTAAGGAATATACCCTCAGTGGCCACTTCAATGGATACATCAGCTCATTAATGCAAATATCTAATCAGCAAATCGCATGGCTGTACCTCAATGCATAAAAGCATGCAGGCATGGTCAAGAGGCTCAGTTGTTGTTCAAAACAAACATCAGCATGAGGAAGAAAAGTGACTTTCACCGTGGAATGATTATTGGTACCAGAATGATTGGTGGTTCGAGTATCTCAGGAACTGCTGATCTCCTGGAGTTTTCATGCACTACAGTCTCTAGAGTTTACTGAGAATAGCGCGAAAAACAAGAAAAAAATCCAGTGAGCAGCAGTTCTGTGGGTGAAAACACCTTGTTAATGAGAGAAATCAGAGTCGGATGGCCAGACTGGTTTAAGCTGACAGAAATGTGACAGCAACTCAAATAACCACACGTTACAACAATGGTGTGCAGAAGAGCATTTCTAAATGCACAATTCGTCAACCTTTAAAGTGGGTGCATTTTCAGCAGCAGAAACTTATAAACATACACTCAGTGGCCACTTTACTCGGTACAGGAGCCACCTAATAAATTGGCCACGGAGTGTAAATGCAATGCGGAAAAAAGTGGATGTTTTACAAAGAAAAAAGAAACTTTCCATAATTTCAAAACATGCAAGTCATTTGAAACAAAATTATCTTCACGACTGTAAAATGTATTAGAAAAGTGTGTTGGAATGACAAATAGAGCAGACAGACCACTGAGAAACTGTCACATTGGCATGCGAACTGAAGTGAATATTGCTAATCTGAAAGAGTGAGATGACATAAAAATGGTCTTTACCGTATGCTTATGCCACAATAAAAGACAAGTTCACAGGCAGTAAATTTGAAATGTTGAAGATGCAGCTGAGCACTTACCCACATGGATCACGAGAACCTGAACAAAATGCAGTAACTATAACTGAGCAAATCATAAAAGAGATGATGGTGGTGGAGTCATTTAGATGAAGCACCCTACAGATGCTAGAAATCCGGAACAAATGTGACATTGCCACTCCCACTGACTCCCTTACTCCATTTTTCCCCTCTTCTTCTCCTCCTCCTCCCCCCTCCCTTTATTCCTTGCTCTACCTTCCTGTCCTGTCAGATTCCAACATCTTCAACGCTTTGTCACTCCACCTTTCACATCAGAAGTTCTGAACTATTCACATTCTGGGTGGAGCTAGGTGCTCCTCACTTGGATCATCCATTGCCTGCTAGCTCTTGCCCCACCTCTTCTCTTCATCTCATCTCCCCTCTACCTTTCTGTCCAGATGAATGGCCTTGACCTAACAAGTCAATGGCCCATAGCTCTCTTGTGCCATTGTGTTCCTCGAGCAGTTTATGTGTTACTCCAGATTCCTGCATCTTTAGTGTCTTGTATCTCCAACTTCCTCGGGAAATTGGCCTAGGCACAGATAATGCTGGTGACCTGACAGGAGCCGAACAGAGATTTAAAATAGTTAAGCTGTACAGGGTCGACATGTGATAGAGTTGCTTTAGTTGTATGAGATGAAGTTGGAAAAAAATAACACAAGCAACAAAACGACGATCTTTGTTGAATGTAGATTTCAAGATTTTTTCTAAAATATTAGCGACCAGATTGGAAAAAGTATTGCCTCAAATTATTTCTGTTGATCAGATGGGATTTATCAAAAATCATTATTCTTTTTTTAATATTAGGAGATTAATGAATATTGTTTATACTCCATCTAGAACTCCAGAATGTGTCATTTCATTAGATGCTGAGAAAGTGTTTGACAGGGTTGAATGGATATATTTATTTAGTGTGCTTGAAAAATTTAATTTTAGTCTGACATTTATATCTTGGATTAAATTAATATACCTTACGCCTTCGGCGTCGGTATTCACCAATAATCAAAGATCTCCCTTTATTCAGTTGTTTCGCGGCACCAGGCAAGGTTGTCCTCTTAGTCCATTGCTATTTGATATTGTCTTAGAACCTCTAGCCATTGCTATTCGTGAATCAACTAATATATTTGGTATCACCCATGGGAATGAAACACCTAAGTTATCACTATACGCTGATGATTTATTACTATATGTTTCTAACCCTGAAAAATCTATTCCGGCACTACTATCCTTGCTTGGTAAGTTCAGTAATTTTTCAGGCTATAAATTGAACCTTAATAAGAGGGAATTCTTCCCTTTAAATATGCAGATTCCAATTTATAGATGTTCACCATTCAGACTGGTTGATGGTTATTTTAGTCATCTGGTGGTTAAAATTACTAAGAAACATAAGGATTTATTTAAGCATAATTTTTTACCTTTACTTGATCAAATTAATCAATTTTTTATTAAATGGTCCCCATTGTTTCTATCAATGCTTGGTCGAATTAACACTACCTACCAAATTCTCCTACCAAAATTTTTATACTTGTTTCAAGCATTACCAATTTTTATTTCTAAATCTTTTTTGATACTTTAGATTCTAAAATCTCTTTCTATATATGGCAGAACAAAAATCCTAGATTAATTTAAAAATATTTACAGAAGTCTAAAAAGGATGGTAGTTTGCCTTACCAAATTTTAGATTTTGCTATTGGGCAATTAATATCCGATATTTAATATTTTGGACACAAGATTTGGATATAACTTTAAGCCCACAATGGGTAAACCTACCAGGGTTTTCTTTGACTTCCATTTTCAGGACTTCTTTACCATTTGTTATTCCTAAATTAAATAAACAAATGGTTAATCCAATAATTAAACATACAATACGAATATGGTTTCAATTTCGTAAATTTTTTGGCTTGACCCAATTTATTTTATCAAGCCCTATAACGTCTAATTTTTTCTTTCAACCTTCTATTATAGATCAAGCTTTCTCGGTATGGAAAATGAAGGCTATATTAAGCTTTCATGATTTATTTTTGGATAACTGTTTCATGTCTTTTGAACAGTTATCTAATAAATATAATTTGCCTAGATCTCACTTTTTCAGATATTTACAGATTAGAAACTTTTTAAATATTAATTTACCCACATTTCCAACTTCACATCCAATTGATATTACGGAAAAAATTCTAAGCTTAAATCCTTTTCAGAAGGGTTTAATAGCATTCATTTATGATTTGATTATGAAAATAAATTCAGGTACATCTGATAAAATTAAGTTTGAATGGGAAAGAGAACTCCAACTTCATTTACCTACAGAAAAATGGGAAAAAAATTTCAATTAGTTAATGTGCTAAACATACATTGATACCATTTAAGGTGGTGCATTGGGCACATATGTCTAAAGACAAATTAGCTAGTTTCTATTCACATATAAGCCCAGTTTGTGATAGATGCCATTCTGAAGTTGCTTCCTTGACTCATATGTTTTGGTCTTGCCCTTTCTTGCATAAATATTGGAAAGATACCTTTGATATTATTTCTACTGTTTTGCATATTAATTTACAGCCACACCCTGTTTCTGCAATTTTTGGGTTACCAGTGATGGAAGGTAGTTACTTATCCCCTTCAGCCTGTTCATTTTCCATACCGAGAAAGCTTGATCTATAATAGAAGGTTGAAACAAAAAATTAGACGTTATAGGGCTTGATAAAATAAATTGGGTCAAGCCAAAAAATTGCTATTTTAACATTAATGTCTAGAAAATTTATCTTATTGAACTGGAAAGAGGTCAATACGCCTATTACATTTCAATGGCTTTCTCAAACTATATCTTGTTTAAATTTAGAGAAAATTAGAAGCGGCACCTCCGATCCTCTGATTAAATTTGAAGAAACTTGGAGACCATTTATTCAACATTTCCATTGATGTAGTTTGACATTTTCGAATCCTTTTTTTTTAACTTAAAATACATGGTTAGAGGAGTGGAGTTAACGACATTAATTATACATAGAACATAGAATAGTACAGCACAGTACAGGTCCTTCGGCCCACAATGTTGTGCTGACCCTCAAACCCTGCCTCCCATATAAGCCCCCACCTTAAATTCCTCCATATACCTGTCTAGTAGTCTCTTAAACTTCACTAGTGTACCTGCCTCCACCACTGACTCAGGCAGTGCATTCCACGCACCAACCACTCTCTGAGTAAAAAAACCTTCCTCTAATATCCCCCTTGAACTTCCCACCCCTTACCTTAAAGCCATGTCCTCTTGTATTGAGCAGTGGTGCCCTGGGGAAGAGGCGCTGGCTATCCACTCTATCTATTCCTCTTGTTATCTTGTACACCTCTATCATGTCTCCTCTCATCCTCCTTCTCTCCAAAGAGTAAAGCCCGAGCTCCCTTAATCTCTGATCATAATGCATACTCTCTAAACCAGGCAGCATCCTGGTAAATCTCCTCTGTACCCTTTCCAATGCTTCCACATCCTTCCTATAGTGAGGTGACCAGAAATGGACACAGTACTCCAAGTAAGGCCTAACCAGAGTTTTATAGAGCTGCATCATTACATCGCGACTCTTAAACTCTATCCCTCGACTTATGAAAGATAACACCCCATAAGCTTTCTTAACTACCCTACCCACCTGTGAGGCAACTTTCAGAGATCTGTGGACATGTACCCCCAGATCCCTCTGCTCCTCCACACTACCAAGTACCCTGCCATTTACTTTGTACTCTGCCTTGGAGTTTGTCCTTCCAAAGTGTACCACCTCAGACTTCTCCGGGTTGAACTCCATCTGCCACTTCTCAGCCCACTTCTGCATCCTATCAATGTCTCTCTGCAATCTTCGACAATCTTCTACATTATCTACAACACCACCAACCTTTGTGTCGTCTGCAAACTTGCCAACCCTCCCTTCTACCCCTACATCCAGGTTGTTAATAAAAATCACGAAAAGTAGAGGTCCCAGAACAGATCCTTGTGGGACACCATGAGTCACAATCCTCCAATCTGAATGTACTCCCTCCACCACCACCCTCTGCCTTCTGCAGGCAAGCCAATTCTGAATCCACCTGGCCAAACTTCCCTGGATCCCATGCCTTCTGACTTTCTGAATAAGCCTACCGTGTGGAGCCTTGTCAAATGCCTTACTAAAATCCATATAGATCACATCCACTTCACTACCCTCATCTATATGCCTGGTCACCTCCTCAAAGAACTCCATCAGACTTGTTAGACACGATCTGCCCTTCACAAAGCCATGCTGACTGTCCCTGATCAGACCATGATTCTCTAAATGCCCAGAGATCCTATCCCTAAGAATCTTTTCCAACAGCTTTCCCACCACAGATGTAAGGCTCACTGGTCTATAATTACCCGGACTATCCCTACTACCTTTTTTGAACAAGGGGACAACATTCGCTTCCCTCCAATCCTCCGGTACCATTCCCGTAGACAACGAGGACATAAAGATCCTAGCCAGAGGCTCAGGAATCTCTTCTCTCGCCTCGTGGGGCAGCCTGGGGAATATTCCGTCAGGCCCTGGGGACTTATCTGTCGTAATGTATTTTAACAACTCCAACACCTCCTCTCCCTTAATGTCAACATGCTCCAGAACATCAACCTCACTCATATTGTCCTCACCATCATCAAGTTCCCTCTCATTGGTGAATACCGAAGAGAAATATTCATTGAGGTCCTCACTCACTTCCACAGCCTCCAGGCTCATCTTCCCACCTTTATCTCTAATTGGTCCTCCTCCACTCCTGTCATCCTTTTTTTCTTCACATAATTGAAGAATGCCTTGGAGTTTTCCTTTACCCTACTCGCCAAGGCCTTCTCATGGCCCCTTCTTGCTCTTCTCAGACCCTTCTTAAGCTCCTTTCTTGCTTCCCTATATTCTTCAATAGACCTATCTGATCCTTGCTTCCTAAACCTCATGTATGCTGCCTTCTTCCACCTGACTAGATTTTCCACCTCACCTGTCACCCATGGTTCCTTCACCCTACCATTCTTTATCCTCCTCACCGGGACAAATTTATCCCTAACATCTTGCAAGAGATCGCTAAACATCAGCCACATGTCCATAATACATTTCCCTGCAAAAACATCATCCCAATTCACACCTGAAAGTTCTAGCCTTATAGCCTCATAATTTGCCCTTCCCCAATTAAAAATTTTCCTGTCCTCTCTGATTTTATCCTTTTCTATGATAATGCCAAAGGCCAGGGAGCGGTGGTCACTCACCCACTGGGAGAACTGTGACCTGACCCCGTTCATTACCTAGTACTAGATCTAGTATGGCATTCCCCCTAGTCGGCCTGTCAACATACTGTGACAGGAATCCATTCCGAACACACTTAACAAACCTATCCTTAATAGGATTGGATTAATGATCCTATCCAATGTAATAGGTTAGCCTGTCTTTTTTTTCTATAGTTTTGTTTTTAGTTTTATTTAGTTTAGGTTTATATCGCTAAGTTAATTAATATGTGTTTTTTTTCTTCACTGGACTTCAGTCTCTATTCTCTGACCACTCACTGGGCTCTGGTCTCTCTGTTCTCTGACCAATCACTGGGCTCTGGTCTCTGTTCTCTGACCACTCACTAGGCTCTGGTCTCTGTTCTCTGTCCACTCACTGGGCTCTGGTCTCTGTTCTCTGACCACTCACTGGGCTCTGGTCTCTATTCTCTGACCACTCACTGGGCTCTGGTCACTCTGTTCTCTGACCAATCACTGGGCTCTGGTCGCTCTGTTCTCTGTCCACTCACTGGGCTCTGGTCTCTGTTCTCTGTCCACTCACTGGGCTCTGGTCTCTATTCTCTGACCACTCACTGGGCTCTGGTCTCTCTGTTCTCTGACCAAGCACTGGGCTCTGGTCGCTCTGTTCTCTGACCAATCACTGGGCTCTGGTCTCTGTTCTCTGACCACTCACTGGGCTCTGGTCTCTGTTCTCTGTCCACTCACTGGGCTCTGGTCTCTGTTCTCTGACCACTCACTGGGCTCTGGTCTCTATTCTCTGACCACTCACTGGGCTCTGGTCTCTGAGTTCTCTGACCACTCACTGGGCTCTGGTCTCTGTTCTCTGACCACTCACTGGGCTCTGGTCTCTATTCTCTGACCACTCACCGGGCTCTGGGCTCTGAGTTCTCTGAGTTGTCTGACCACTCACTGGGCTCTGGTCTCTATTCTCTGACCACTCACTGGGCTCTGGGCTCTGATCTCTCTGAGTTCTCTGACCACGCACTGGGCTCTGGTCTCTATTCTCTGACCACTCACTGGGCTCTGGGCTCTCTGTTCTCTGACCACTCACTGGGCTCTGTTCTCTGACCACTCACTGGGCTCTGGTCTCTGTTCTCTGTTCTCTGACCACTCACTGGGCTCTGGTCTCTGTTCTCTGACCACTCACTGGGCTCTGGTCTCTATTCTCTGACCACTCACTGGGCTCTGGTCTCTCTGTTCTCTGACCACTCACTGGGCTCTGGTCTCTGTTCTCTGACCACTCACTGGGCTCTGGTCTCTGTTCTCTGACCACTCACTGGGCTCTGGGTTCTCTGAGTTGTCTGACCACTCACTGGGCTCTGGGCTCTGATCTCTCTGAGTTCTCTGACCACTCACTGGGTTCTGGTCTCTATTCTCTGACCACTCACTGGGCTCTGGTCTCTCTGTTCTCTGACCACTCACTGGGCTCTGGTCTCTCTGTTCTCTGACCACTCACTGGGCTCTGTTCTCTGACCACTCACTGGGCTTCTGTCCCTGATCTCCTCTCTACTGGACCAATTGAGGCGAAGCGATGGAGGCAAAGTGTCTGTGCATCCTGCAGAGATTCACTGCCTTTGTATTCCGCCATGTTCCAGAATCACAGGTGCTACGAGAGGCGTTGATCCCCTTCAGCGGCCCCCAACCACCGGGCCACGGAGCGGTACCGGACCGCGAGGAAACCTTTCCTCATTCCCTGTCACGCATTCTGTTGAGCCATTATGCACGCGAGGTCATTACGTATGCGAGGTCATGACCCACACATCATCCATGTCAGCGTGGGAAGAAGATCAACTCCCCGAGCTTGCAAGTGACGGTGGGCTGAAAAGACTGTATGACATAACATCTCTGCCGGCAGTCTGGATCAAAGTCAAGGCTGAATATCCTGAGATAGCCACGGAAGCACTGAAGACGTTGCTTCTGTTTCCACCATATCTCTGCAATGAATGCAACGAAAACTAAATTGCGGAATAGACTGGACATAAGGAACCCCCTTCGAGTATCGCTGTCTCCCATCAACCCTCGATGGCACCGTCTTGTTGCAGGAAAACAATCCCAGGGCTCCCACTGATTCACCAATATTGGTGTGTTGCAATGATTTTATATGAAATATGTGCTGTGTGTTTAATATCCAAACATTACTTAAAATGTTATGATGCTATTGACTTATAAGTGACTTATATAACTATATAACAATTCCAGTACGGAAACAGGCCATCTCTGCCCTTCTAGTCAGTGCCGAACGCTACTCCCACCTAGTCCCACTGACCTGCACTCAGCCCATAACTCTCCATTCCTTTCCTGTCCATTTACCTATCCAATTTTTCTTTAAATGATAATATTGAACCTGCCTCTACCACTTCTACTGGAAGTTCGCTCGACACTTACTTCAAGCTCCCCTGTCCTCCCCTGATAATTGACTTATCACTATATTCATGCGAGGAAAATATGCGCTGTGTGTATAATATTAAATTCGTTAGATAAACCCTTTTAGAAACGAAATTGAGTGTATTAGCCACTTATCACCTATATTCTGGTTGTGATTAACACCGCACCCCCCCGCCCCGGAACAGAGTCACCAAAATCGATTTGTAGGAAAAAATCGGCACGTACACGCATGCACACTTGGTGCCCGTGCAAGGCTTCATGGTCATTGTAGTCTTTCTCGGGGTAAACACAACGTATTTGACTGCTACTCTTGTCCGTTGGCAACCCTACCCTCCCCCCACCCCACTGTGGTTGGCCGGTCCGCAACAATATTGTCAATATTAAACCGGTCCGCAGTGCAAAAAAGGTTGGGGACCCCTGCCTTAGGTACATGAGTCACTGAGACTGGAGCTGAAAGCCTTTCATTTGGAGTCTTGTCACTGGCCAATCTGAACTTTGAGGTCTGGAGTTTGAGTCCTCCTTCATTGCCATCAGTGAGTCCTAGTTCGATAGCAAAGGTCAATCAGAAGCCCACAGGTCAAAGCCCAATGACTGGAGCCCCAACTCTGCCGGAGGCTGCAGGCCAAAGAAAGCCTGTTCCGGGGATAGAAGGCTGGATGTACGCGGGTGTGTTCGGACCGCAGCTTGTTTTGCTGTTGTTGTTTTGCCACTTGCTATGTTCTGTTCTGTTGTGTTCTCTGCCAAGAGTGGGGAGCATGCGATGTTTGTGCTGGAATGTGGGGGAGTACTTGCTGGCTGCCTGAGCATGTTTTGGGTATGTTAGTTGTCAATGCAAACAGCTCACTTCACTGTATGTTTCGATGTACATGTCATAATTAAATCTGAACCTGAATCTAACTTGTGACTGCAGATGGAGCTGGCGGACCAGCCAGTGCAGTATCTGCACCAGGAGCAGGTGGTCAACCAGAGCTGCCTGGAGGAGCTGGAGGCTGGATCGGTTGGTGCCCACAGGACCGTGAAGCTGCCGAATACCTGCCAGGCTGCAGGTCTCGGTCTCTAGCAGCCTTTATTTAAGAAGGCAATTTTGCCTTACCACTCCATCCACTTGTGTTGCCAGTTTCAGGGAGATAGACTTGCACCCCAAAAGCCTCTGTACGTCATTGCTCCCCAGGTTCCTGCCATTTACTGAATACTTTCCTCTTACATTTGACCTCCCAAAATGCAACACCTCAACATATTTTCGGATTAAATGCCATCTGCCATTCCTCCACTCAAATTTCCAACCAATCTCTATCCTGCTGCATCCTTTGACAACCTCCCTCTCCATTCACAACTTCACCAACTTTCATGTCATCTGAAACTTAACCAGTTTTTTCATTCCTGTAGCACGGATCTTCACAGAAAATCATTAGCCACAGACTTCTAGTTAGAAACACACCATTACCAGTTATGTTCTCTAACTAAAATAACAAAGTCTGGTTTGTCAGCATAGCATGGCTCCCATGTAACTTAATCTTCTGGACCATTCATCGTTGTTACCTCCTCAAAACACTCAGATCAAATTTGTGAGATAGGATCACCTCTGAAAAAAGCCATGAGGACCGTTCCTGATAAGTCCATGTTTTTACAAACGCAAATAAATCCTGTCCCTAATAATCTCAAAGTTTAAAGTAAATTCTATTATCAGAGTGTATATATGTTATCACATACAGCCTGGAGATTCTTTTTCCTTTGGGCATATTCAGCAAATCTATAGAACAGTATGTAGAGCACGATCAATGAAAGATCAAGCAGAGCAAACTGTGCCAATGCAAATATAAAGAAATACCAATAAATAACAAGAGCATGATAAAGAGTCGTTAAAGTGACTTGGTTGTGGGAACATCTCAATGGATGGGTGTAGTTATCCTCTTTTGTTTAAGAGCCTGAAGGGTGAGGGGTAGCCTCTGGTCGTGCAGGACCTGAAGCACACGTACCTTCCACCTGTTGGCAGCAGCAAGAAAAAAAACATGGCCTGGGTGGGGAGGGTCTTTGATGATGGATACTGCTTTCATGACAGTGTTTCATGTAGATGCGCTCAATGGTTGGGAGGGCTTTACCTGTTATGTACTGGGCAAATACACCACCTTCTGTCGGATTTTCCATTCAAAGGCATTGGTGTTTCCATACCAGGCCGTAATGCAGCCAGTCAGTACCCTCTCCACTACACGTCTATGGAAGTCCGTCAAAGTTTATGATGTCATGCTGAATCTCTACAGATTCCTGAGGAAGTAGAGGTGCTGTTGTGTTTTCTTTGCAATTATATTTATATGATGGGTCCAGGAGAGATCCTCTGAGATAGTGAGACCCAGGAATTTAAAGTTACTGACCCTCCCCATCTCTGATCCTCCGATGATTACTGGCTCATGGACCTCTGGTTTCCCTCTCCTGAAGTCTGCAATCAGTTCCCTGGTCGTATTGACATTGAGTGAGAGGTTGTTGTTATGACACCACTCAGACAAGTTTTCAATCTCCCTCCTGTGTGCTGATTCATCACCCCTTTGATACAGCCCACAACAGTGGGGTCATCAGCAAACATGTACATGGTGTTGGAGCTGTATTTAGTCACACAGTCGTAGTTGTAATGCGAGTGGAACAGGGGGGCTAAGTACTCATCCCTGTGGTGCTCCTGTGCTGATGGAGATTGTGGAGGAAATGTTCTTGCCAATCCGAGCTGACTGGGTCTACAAGTGAGGAAATTCAGGATCCAATTGCACAAGGAGGTATTGAGTCCCAGGTCTTGGAGTTTAGTTTTGAGGGGACGATGGTGTTAAATGCTGAACTGTAATCGATAAAGAGCATGCTGATGTATGCATCTTTGATGTCCAGATGTTCCAAGGTTATGCAAAGGGCCAATGAGATGGCATCTGCTGTGGACCTGTAGGTTAACTGGAACATATCCATTTCTGTCTGATTTCCTTACCACTGGCGTAAAGCTCATTGTTTTATCATTTTCTGGCTTCTTCCTAGTGCCCTTCTTAAAGAAAGGAATAACATCGACTATTCTCCAGTCTCCTGCAGCTTCACTCATGGCTAAAGAGACTACCAAGACTCTTTCAGATACAAAGATCTCATCACCCACTCCCTCCACCACTGCTCCCCCACCCTCATTCCTTCACCTTCTTTCCAAGTCCTTGCTCCCATGCATCAGACTGCTTCTCCACTGTTCCTATCACTCGGTCATACAGCACGAAAACAGGTCATTTGGCCCACCCCCTGCATGTCGACCAGTGGGCAACATCTGCATTAATCTCATCTCTGGCACGTTGTCTGTAGCCTTCAATGCCTAGGCAGTTTAGTGCTTGTCCAGACACTCAAATGCTGTGAGCAACTCTGCTTCTACCAGAGAGAGCAACTCTCTTTTTTCCATTAATAATCTTTTTATTGGTTTGGAGAGAACATATATACAGACAAGGGGAGAATTATCTCAAATATATATATCAACAACAATATAAACAAAAGATGAAATAGATATTATCATAATAAACAAATATGTAATATATAATAAAAAAGGACAACTAATTCTCATAACTAAAATGTTCCATCCCAAGCAATGACTGGTGAATTTCCTCTGTATCTTCTACAGTGCACCTCAGCTTTCCCACAGTCCGGTGACCAGAGCCACATGCAGTACTCTGGAGCAACACAAACACAATGCCGAGCTGACGTTTGGGCAATACTCCGGTTGTTTTAAAAAGCTGCAGCATAATTTTCTCTGCTCTTGTATTCAATGTCCTAACTAATGAAAGCCAATACTCCACATGTCTCTTAACCACGTTATCTACCTGTACTGCTACCTTTAGCATCTTTTGCCTTGCACATCAAGGTCTCTCTGTTTCTGAATCCTCTCTAGGACCCTACCATTCATACCCTAGCTTCACCAGTACTTCCCAAATGCATTAGTTGACACTTACCTGGATTAATCTCCACCTACTTGGGGTACTGTGTTCAGTTCTGGTCACCTCACTACAGGAAGGATGTGGATACTATAGAGAGTGCAGAGGAGATTTACAAGGATGTTGCCTGGATGGAGAACATGCCTTATGAGAATAGGTTGAGTGAACTTGGTCTTTTCTCCTTGGAGTGACAGAAGATGAGAGGTGACCTGATAGAGGTGTATAAGATGAAGAGACGCATTGATCATGTGGTTAGCCAGAGGCTTTTTCCCAGGGTTGAAATGGCTAACACAAGGGGGCATAGTTTTAAGGTGATTGGAAGTAGGTACAAGGGGGATGTCAGAGGTAAGTTTTCACACAGAAAGTGGTGGGTGCGTGGAATACACTACTGGCAGCGGTGGTAGAGGTGGATAAAATAGGGTCTTTTAAGAGACTCTTAGATGGGTATATAGAGCTTAGGAAAATAGAGGGCTATGCGGTAGGGAAAGTCTAGGCAGCTTCTTGAGTAGGTTAGATGGTTGGCACAACATTGTGGGCCGAAGGGCCTGTAATGTGCTGTAGATTTCTATGTTCTACTATTTCATTTTATCTAGAGATGTTGGATAACGAGCCTTGAGATATCTTACCATGATAAAGATACATTATAAATATAATTATTGTTGTGCGGTAAAATCTATCTGAAAGGTGTTCCAACTACAAATACTTGTCTTGTTAATATTTACGCCTTGATCACGTTCTTCAGTGACATTGCAGGAGATAGTAACAGAAAGATTACAAGAAATAATTCATCACTGTATTGAGAGAATGTTATTCATCCCAAGAATAATAGGAGTTAGTCAATAAATAGGCCACACTTAGGGGGATGGTCTTAGGGTTAATTGGCAATGCTATTAACCAACCTTAGTGTAAACATGTTTCACAGACAGACAGATGAGAACATTCTCTGACCCACAGGACTTCACATGACAGCAAACTGACACCTATGAAAGATGTTTGAACAAAACTGTTGGTTTAGGTGTAGATCAGCAAGTATGTTGTAACCAGTCTTATTGCAATGGGCACTGGTCTGATAGTGGTTGAGAAGTCATTACCCTTCAGCTGGACTGGAGAATAAAAGCTGATTTAAAAGGTGGGGTGGGTGGGAAGAGAGAACCACCAGGTGATAGGTGAAATCTGGATGGGGAGGGATGAAGTAAAGAGCTGGGAAGTTGACCAGTGAAAGAGACAGAAGGCCATGGAAGATAGAAAAAGGGGAAGAGGAGCACCAGAGGGAGGCGATGGGCAGGCGAGGAGATAAGGTGAGGGAGGGAAAAGGGGATGGGGAATGGTGAGGGGGGGTGGGGGGCATTACCAGAAGTTTGAGAAATTGATGTTCATGCCATCAGACTGGAGGCTACCCAAACGGAATACAAGGTGTTGTTCCTCCAACCCAAGTGTGACTTCATCATGACATTGGATCAGGTCATGGATGGACATACCGGAATGGGAATGGGAAGTGGAATAGGAATGGGTGGCTACCGGGAGATCCCACTTGTTCTGGCGGACGGAGCAAAGCGGTCTCCCAATCTACATCGGGTCTCACTGTTATACAGGTGGCCACACCAGGGGCACCAAACACAGTAAATGACCCCAACAGACTCACAGGTGAAGTGTCACCTCACCTGGAAGGACTGTTTGGGGCCCTGAATGGTACTGAGGGAGGAGGTATAGGGGCAGGTGTAGCAATTGTTCTGCTGGCAAGGATAAGTGCCAGGAGGGAGGGATGAATGGACAAGGAATTGTGTAGGGAGTGATCCCTATGGAAAGCAGAAAGTGGGGGGGAGGGAGGGAAAGATGTGTTTGGTGGTGGGATCCCATTGGAGGTGACGGAAATTTCGGAGAATTATATGCTGGCTGGTGCGATGGTAGGTGATAACAGGCAGTGTGAGAGAATATGTTTCTTTCGGCAAAACAGGTAGAGTGTCAGTTATTAACTAATTTAAAAGTCTAGAAAACCCCCAGAAAACTTTGAAAAACTTTTATTTTGGTCCAACTATAAAACTCCCACAGTGTCAATCAGAAAATGGAAAATACCACATGCAGGTTTTTGAAAGCTCTGTCTGACAACTGACTGTTAATGTAAACATGATGACTCGGTAAGTTATGGTAAATATAGATCATTAATGACTCTCAAAATATAAATTTTACCCAAACTGAACCAGAAATAGAATTTAAAGCGCTTGGAATAAGCTCTGTGTAGTGGTTAGTGTGACGCTAATACAGCTTGTGACATTCTGGAGCTCAAAGTTCAATTCCAGTGTCCTCTGTAAGGAGTTTGTACCTTCTCCCCATGAACTGTGTGGGTTTCCTCCCACAGTCCAAAGGTATACCGGTTGGTCGGTCATTGGTCCTGTAATTAAGCTGGGGTTAAATAGATGGGTTGCTAGCGGTGTGGCTCGTTGGGTCACAAGGGCTGTTCCGCGCTGTAAACAAATAACCAAAATTTAACATTGATCCTGCCCGTAGATGTTAAACAGTTCCAGCTACTGGAGGGGCGGAGAGATGCATGTGAGTACTCGTTGTGAGGACGATAAACAGTGCTGAAAGTACTGAGCGGGCCGGGCGGCATCTGTGGAAAGAGAAAGATGGAGTTAATGTTAGGGATTCATCAGAATTGTTCATTTCTTAAATATAGGAAAGGTCAGCTGAAACTGTTAAATTCAAAACTAAATCCTGAGATCTGCAATGTTCCTAAGACAGAAGGCATGTTCCTATTTCTTAAGCTTATTTTGGGCTTTTTTGGAACAGAAAGGTGAACTGGAAAGTTAAAGTGGCAAAGAGCTGGAAGCCCGGGGTCACAGGTGGACTGAACAGAGGTGTTATGGAAAGATGTCACTCACCTTGCAGGCAGAGCTGGAAGACACTGGTAAATGGATGGCTGCTAAAAGAGCAAAACAAAGAGAGGGAAAGAGGAAAACGTAAAAGAAAAAGCAGCTGGAGCAAGGTAGGGGAGGGGAATGCAAAGCTTAGAGATAGCTGAAGGAGGGGGATAAGCCTATTGTTTCTGCCTGCTCTTGCCCACTGAATTTATCTTCTCATACCCTGAGACAGGAAACCACTTCTTTGTAAGCATCAAATATCGGTGTCCCTGCATCAGTGAAACTAAGTGTAATTTGTGTGGAGACACAAGAGACTGCAGACGCTGGAATCTGAAGCAACGGACAAACTGCTGGGGAAACTCAGCAGCTGTGCGAGGAAAGGGATTGTCGATGTTTCCGGTGGAAATCCCGCACCAGGACGGAGAGTGGACAGGCGAGAGAGCCAGTATAAAGACAAGAAGGGGAAGGGTGAGAAAGGAGTCCGAGATGATTGATGGACTGAGGAGGGAAGGTGAAAGGCAGGTTGTGCCAAATAGAGGAGGAGGAAGGCAATGGAGATGGGAGACAGTGTCAGGCACATGATCAATGGAGGCAAACAGAGAAGGGAAAGAGGAAAGAGCACAGAGCAAGGTGGGATGAGGGGAGTGTGAAGATTGGAGATGGCTGCTGATGAGGGATAAACCCATTAATTCTGCCTGTTCTGGCCCTGCCAGATCTACCTCTTAATAACTCGACTCCATCCTGTCCAGTCCATTCCCACCCACATCCGCATGCCTCCACCATTTAGACAGCTTCCGGTTCCCGGCCCACCCACCATACATTCCCTGGCCCCCCCACACCACCACACATTCCCTGACACCCCCACCTCACATTCCCTGGTCCCCCCACCATCATACATTCCCTGACCCCCCCACCATCACACATTCCCTGACACCCCCCCACACATTCCCTGACACCCCCACCTCACATTCCCTGACACCCCCACCACCTCACGTTCCCTGGCCCCACCATCGCACATTCCCTGGCCCCCCCATGTCACATTCCCTGGCCCCACCATCACACATTCCCTGGCCCCCCATGACCACACATTCCCTGACACCAAATATGGTCAAATCAGAGTTTTATAGAGCTGCAACATTACCTGTGACTTGAATGCAGTCCTCTGACCAATGAAGGCTAGCACAGCATAGGCCTTCTTAACCACCTATCAACTTGTGCCTCTGTGGACATAACCTCATGTTGCCACTGTTACTCCGCACTGCTAAGAATCCTGCCATTAACCTTGTATTCTGCCTTCAAATTCAACCTTCCAAAGTGAATCACTTCACACTTTTCCAGATTGAACTCCGTTTGGCACTTCTCAGCCCAGCTCCGCATCCTGTCAACGTCTCATTGTAAACCACAGCAACCTTCTACATTATCCACAACCCCACCAACCTTCCTGACAACGTTGACTGACTCAGTCAGTTGCCTGGCTATCAAAGTTAATGAAACAGGCTTCTAAGCACAGTAGCACAAAATCAAAGCCTTTAATGAGGCTCCACATCCACAAAATCTGGTGGAATTACCTTCCTTCCTAGGTGTAGTCATGCATTATAATCAGTTCATAATCAGCTTCAGAGTTAAGACCCTTATACTGATTAGTCTAGGAAGAGCAGTACTGGGTATGGTGAAGAGTTGAGCAAAAGGCATTCAAACAAATAAAAAAACACCCTCTGTTCATCGTCTGGGTCAATGTATAATAATCCAGAAAACCTAAAGCTATGAAATGTGCGACATCTCACGATATGGGGTCGGGTTTAGAACAGAGATACCTATTGCTTTTGCTTCAAGGACATTGTCTTGGGCAGAGATGAATTCGCAGTTCAACTGAGAAGCCCTATCTATTATGTTTGGCATCAAGTGCTTCCGATTATACATAATTTTTACATCCCTTCTTTTTTTTTCTTTTTTTTTGAGGGAAAATGGCAGACTCGAAGGGCCAAATGACAGGAGGGAGGGGGAGGATGGAGAAAGGAGGAGGAGAGGCGGGGAGGGGTTGGGGAAAGGGAGGAGGTGGGGGTGGGGAAGTGGGACGGAGAGGGAGAAAAGCGGGGAAGGGAACGGGAAGGAGAAAGGTGATCCCGGTTCTCTGGAGGTACCCTCTACTCCTGCGCCCGCCCAAACCGGCTCTCCCTCCCTCACCAGCCCTCCTCCACTCTTCTCTCTTCCCAGCTCTTCACATCCCTTCTTAATCCACACTGAAGTGTAAGGGTAGAGGGGAGGGGGAACACAAAGTAGTCAACAAAAGTCATCACCAAGAATGCATTGATGGGCTTTGATCTTATCCACTCACTCTTACACAATAAAGTACACCCCGAAAACAAAACTGTTGTTGCAGATGCCTTAAGCAGAGTACTGATTTGTCAAAGGCACCGCACCCAGCACACCTCCGTTCACAGTTTACCTGTTACAAAGCCTGTATGAAATACCAATCAAAAGTCAGCTGGGATTTTCCTGGTGGTGGTTGATGGAGTAACAGTAATCTGCCGTTGCCCCAACTCTAATTATCTTACTATTTCCAACCTGTCTTGAAACTTCTTTTTGAAGTGTGATATTCTTTCATGATGACTGGGAGGAGTGCCAGAGGTACTAAAAAGGATGATCTCCCTGCTTCTTTGGATTCTGTTATGGACTTGCTGCAAAGTCATACACGAGAAGCCTCTGAGAAGTTTCAACAATTCAGCTCTGAATTTAAACAAATAGATGGTAAATTGGATTCTATTCAACAAACTCTTAATGAACACAATAAACGTATAAAAAATAATGAAGCAATTTTGTCGTCTCTGGAAACGGAAGTGGATGGATTGCAAAAGCTTTGTGAAAAGCAATCGAAGTCCAGCAAAAAGTTAAGACAGAAGATGATCAACCTAGAAAATAGAAGCAGAAGAAACAACCTACAGGTTCTGGGTCTCAAAGAATTAATCGAAGGTAATCATCGACTATGGAATTTTTTGCAAACCTTTTGCAAGAAATATTTCCGTAAATGTTGATGTCTTTGCCTATGACTGATCAAGTTCACAGATCTCCCGTGTTTACATCTCCTAAGGGAAATAGACCAAGATCAGTAATGATCTGTTTTCATGAATTTAAAACAAAGGAACTGTTAATTCGTGAATCTCGTTGAAGAGGCATGATTGACTATAATGGTCATAAGATTAGAATTGTCAAAGATTACTCACCTGAGGTTATGCAGGAACATGCTAAATTCAAGGAAGTTATGTCCGAGTTTTTTAACAAGGGTTTCAAGCCTTCCCTTCACTACTCAGCCCAACTCAGAATCACACTTAAAGATGGATCTTTCGAATAGTTTCGTTCGACTGTTGAAACACAAAGGTTTTTAAAATCCAAAGAACATACATCAAAGTTGCTGGTGAACGCAGCAGGCCAAGCAGCATCTATAGGAAGAGGCGCAGTCGACGTTTCAGGCCGAGACCCTTCGTCAGGACTAACTGAAGGAAGAGTGAGTAAGGGATTTGAAAGCTGGAGGGGGAGGGGGAGATCCAAAATGATAGGAGAAGACAGGAGGGGGAGGGATAGAGCCGAGAGCTGGACAGGTGATAGGCAAAAGGGGATACGAGAGGATCATGGGACAGGAGGTCCGGGAAGAAAGACGGGGGGGGGTGACCCAGAGGATGGGCAAGAGGTATATTCAGAGGGACAGAGGGAGAAAAAGGAGAGTGAGAGAAAGAATGTGTGCATAAAAATGAGTAACAGCGGGGGTACGAGGGGGAGGTGGGGCCTAGCGGAAGTTAGAGAAGTCAATGTTCATGCCATCAGGTTGGAGGCTACCCAGACGGAATATAAGGTGTTGTTCCTCCAACCTGAGTGTGGCTTCATCTTTACAGTAGAGGAGGCCGTGGATAGACATGTCAGAATGGGAATGGGATGTGGAATTAAAATGTGTGGCCACTGGGAGATCCTGCTTTCTCTGGCGGACAGAGCGTAGATGTTCAGCAAAGCGGTCTCCCAGTCTGCGTCGGGTCTCACCAATATATAAAAGGCCACATCGGGAGCACCGGACGCAGTATATCACCCCAGTCGACTCACAGGTGAAGTGATGCCTCACCTGGAAGGACTGTTTGGGGCCCTGAATGGTGGTAAGGGAGGAAGTGTAAGGGCATGTGTAGCACTTGTTCCGCTTACACGGATAAGTGCCAGGAGGGAGATCAGTGGGGAGGGATGGGGGGGACGAATGGACAAGGGAGTTGTGTAGGGAGCGATCCCTGCGGAATGCAGAGAGAGGGGGGGAGGGAAAGATGTGCTTAGTGGTGGGATCCCGTTGGAGGTGGCGGAAGTTATATTAAGATTCTCGAAGATTATTCGTTTGAGGTTATGCTGGAACATGCTAAGTTTAAACAAGCTTTGTTGGATTTTTTTTAACAAGGGTTTCAAGCCATCCCCTGGCTACCTAGTTTGTCTGAGAATCTCATTAAAGGTGGATCCTTCGAATGGTTTCGTTTGAATGCTGAAGCACAAAGATTTTTTAAATTTGAAGCCTAACTGTTTAGTCTGTTTTTTCATGAAGATACAAGATTATTGTTTAATGTCTTTCTGTATAAATAATTGCATCTTTTACTTTCGGTAAACCTTTGTAACTAATTTCCTTTTGTATTTTTAATACTGTATTTTTGATATCTGAGAATTGAATTTTGTTTGGATATTGTTTAGTCTAGGTCAGAATATAAATAACCTTGAAACTAATTGGAGTGATCACCAGGTTTTTTGGGGGGTTGTCCGTAATTGTAGATGCCGGCCTTCTTTCTTTGGGAGGTGGGCGGGGATATGGTTTCTTTTCTCAGAAGCTGTTTTCGAATTTTTAGCCAACTTGTTGCTTGGTTACCATGCCTCAGGGTTTATGGGTTGGTTTTAACTTACATTTTAACCCTTCCTTTAAATAATAGTAAAAATTGACCAAACTATTAATTTACTCAGTTTTAACGTGAAAGGGTTAAATCACCCTGTTAAATGTAATAAGATTTTTGCTTATATTAGGAAATTTAAGGTCCCTATTATTTTCTTACAAGAAACTCACATACGCAAATGTGATAATTTACGTTTTTTTAGCCGTTGCAATGGACTTTGTTTTCATTCTTCTTTTCAGGCCAGATCTAGAGGAGTTTCGATTCTTATAGGATAGTACACTTTCCTTTGTCCAACATAGTGTCTGATACCAATGGACATTTTGTTATAGTTTCAGGAAAACTAGATAATAAATTAATAGTATTTGCCAATGTGTATACCCCAAATGTAGATGATCCAGGATTCTTTGAGTATTTTTCTTTTCATTTTTACCTGATCTGAGTCTTTATTCTCTGGTGATGGGAGGAGATTTTAACTGTTGGCTAGACCCAATTTTAGACTGATCATCTTCTAAACCAGCGTCTCTTAATAAAGCAGCTTTGTTTATTCAATCTTTTTTATTGAAGTGTGGTATTGTTGATGTTTGGCGTTTTTGATATCCTTTAGGTAGGGAGTACTCGTTTTTTTCCCATATCCATCATACATATTCCAGGATTGATTATTTTTTTTATTGCTAGTCAAATGATTTCATCAGTTTGTTCCTGTGAATAAAAAGAGATTGCTGTCTCCGATCACGCTCCTGTATTTTTATCTTTAAATCTCCCTGGTCTTCCTCAACCAAACAGATTTTGGGGTTTTAATACAACTTTGTTATCTGATAAGGAATTTTTTAAATTTCTAGAGAGGCATATTATTTTGTTTTTTCAAGAGAATAAAAAGGAGGAGACGTCTAGTCTTATTGTATGGGATACTTTCAAGGCCTATATTAGAGGACGAATTATTTCTTATACTGTGAGTGTTAAGAATAAAGCTAATAAAGAAAGAACTGAATTGAAACAATTAGATCAAAAATATGCTATAGCTCCAGATCCTGTTTTATATAAAAGATGTGTTGACGTTAAAACTAAATATGATCTTCTGTTAATATATCCAATTGAAACTCAACTTCTTAAAGATAAAACTCAATTTTACATTCATGGAAATAAATCAGGCAAAGTATTGGCCAACCAATTTAAAACTTCTGTAGTTAAACAACAAATTAAAGAAATTTGTAAAACTAATGGTGATAGGACAACTGATCACTCTGAAATAAATGATATCTTTAGAGAATTCTATTCTAAACTTTATAGTTCTGATTCTCCTAAAGATAGTACTGTAATGAATAATTTTCTAGATCAATTAAATATCCCTGCACTTTCTGCAGATAATTGCAAATAGATGGATCGACCCATTTCTTATGAGGAAATTGCCGAGGCTATATGTTCATTACACTCGGGGAAGGCTCTGGGTCCAGATGGATTTTCTGGAGAATTTTATAAGGCTTTTTCTTCATTAATTATACCGCAGTTACACTTAGTCTTTTAGGATTCTTTCAAATTGGGTAGTTTGCCTCAATCGTTCTATGAAGCTTCTATTTCGTTTATCCTAAAAAAGAACAAGGTCCCAACTGAATGCTTTTCATATAGACCAATTTCATTGCTCAATGTTGATACTAAAATCCTTTCTAAAGTTTTGGCTTGTAGGATTGAAAATATTTTACCTTCTATTATTTCTGATGATCTGACTGGATTTAATTAAAGCTAGCATTCCCATTTTAATATCCGTCGTGTATTAAATGTTACTTACTCTCCTTCTCAGGAGATATCAGAATGTGTGATATCCTCAGATGCTGAGAAGTCCTTCAATCGGGTTGGATGGAATTATTTATTTAAAACCTTAGAAAAATTTAATTTTGGACCAGATTTTATTCAATGGATTAAATTACTTTATCTATCTCCTTCTGCTTGGTTTCTTACTAATTTTCAAAATTCCAAACCACCAAACTAGACGAGGTTGTCCGTTGAGTCCTTTGCTCTTTGATTTAGCTTTAGAACCCCCAGCCATTGCTTTTCAAGAATCTAATGATATCTGTGGTATTTTGAGAGGTATTACTCACAAAATCTCGCTTTATGCTGATAATATATTGCTTTTTATCTCTAATGTTGAGACCTTGTTACCTTATATGCTTTCTTTACTCTCTCGTTTTAGCCAGTTTTCAGGATATACATTGAACCTACATAAGAGTGAATTATTTCCTTTAAATAATTTGGTATCAATTAATACTAATCTCCCTTTTAAAATTGTAAGGAATCGATTTACTTATTTGGCTGTAGCTGTCACTAAGAATTACAAACACCTGTTTAAAGAAAACTTCCTTACTTTATTGAACCATGTAAAAAGGATATCATTAAATTGGACACCTCTTTCAATATTGTTGATTGGACGAATTAATTCTATTAAAATGAATACTCTACCTAAACTTATATATCTTTTTCAGGCTTTACCCGTTTTTATTCCTAAATCCTTTTTTGACTCTCTTGATTCTATTTTGTCCTCTTACATATGGAAAAATAAACGTCCTCGATTAAATAAAGTTCGTCTTCAAAAATCTAAAAAGTCTGGAGGTTTAGCCTTACCTAATTTTAGGTTTTATTACTGGGCAGTTAACATACGATATCTTACGTTTTGGCTATATTATATTAATCATGTAAACTGTCTGGCACGGGTTTCTTTAGACGCTAACTCTATTAATATATTTTCTATTATTTCTCTTCTTGGATCCTTACTTCCTTTATTTATAAGTAAACTAACTGATAATTTAATAGTTAAACATAATCTGAGGATCTGGATACAATTTAGAAAACACTTTGGTTTCCCTTTCAAGTCCCACTTATTCTAACTTTTTTCAAACCCTCCATGACTAATTTAGTTTTTAAAAAATGGGACAGGTTGGATATTAAATGTTTTTGGGATCTGTTTGTTGGAGGAAATCTTTTTTTCATTTGAGCAATTGTCAGCTAAATATAGCTTACCCAAAACTTACTTTTTTAGATATTTACAAATCAGAAACTTTCTAAGATCTCAATTATGCACATTTCCTATAAGCTCAGATAAGAACTTATTAGACGTAATTTTCAATTTGACACCTTTACATAAAGGTCCAATATCTAATATTTATGGCACTTTACTAGAGACGAGGAATGTTCCTTTAGACAAAATTAAGAATCTCTGGGAACAAGATTTACAGACATCAATATCTGAGGAAACTTGGAATGAAATTTTAAAACTGGTTAATACTTCACCGTTATGTGCTCGCCATTCCCTCATATAATTTAAGGTGGTACATAGAGCTCATATGACTAAGGATAAGCTATCTCGTTTTTATTCCGATACTGTGATAGATGTAATAATGGAGAAGCTTCATTAATTCATATGTTTTGGACTTGTCCGAGTCTTGAAAAATATTGGAAGGAAGTTTTTCAAACTTTTTCTTTACCTTTCAAAGTCAATTTTAAGCCTAATCCTCTGACGGCCCTATTGGGTATTGTTGCAGGACAAGATATCAAGCTGAAGGCATCTGATTTACATATTTTGGCCTTTAGCTCTCTTATAGCTAAGAGGGCGCTTTTGTTTAAATGGAAAGATGTTTTTCCTCCTACTCATGCTCAATGGTTATGCGACGTTATGTCATGCTTAGATTTAGAGAAGATTCGTTGTTCAATTTCTGAATCTCGTCAAGACTTTCAACCATTGCTGGGACCTTTTCTGGATTATTTTCAAAACCTTCAATTCGTTGTTTAAATTTAGATGTTGGCTATTATTATTTTTTATTATATGAGAAGATATTTTACCTTTTTTCTCCTTAATAAACAGCTTCAGTCTTGGTAGGGGTTAGATTCTTTTTTTTGTAATAAATTAGAATATTTCAATATAACTATTGATTAACCTACATGAATACAGGGTAATGAGATTGTTATTATGAATAGATATAATGTAACTGGTAGTTTTTAAAAATCTCTTTTGACCTTTTATATATTCTTTCTTGTACTCTGTACTCTTCTATGTAGAAAGTAATGGAAAGAAGAAAAATCATCTCATTAGTCAGTGGACTGCTCATGATCCACTTCTAGCACAGGTAAAGAACAACGCAGGTCCGTTGGCTCACCAGTTCTTCAGCCGAATTCCAGCCATTTACAAATCGCCAACATGACCTGAGCTTACAGAACGGATGTATATTACGGAGCAATACTCCTCAAGGCCACAGACACATACTCTATGATCAGCACAATGCTCACCCTGGTGAGAATGAAGGCACTTGCGAGAAGCTATATGTGGAGGCCTAATATTGAGACCAATATTGAGAACATAGTGCACATCTGCCCTATTTTTCAGGAGACACAAAGAAACATCACTAAGGGCCCTCCTTAAACCACGGGCCTGATCCAATTCCCCACAAAAGCACATTCATGATTATTTGGAACTGTTCTGAGAACATATTTTTCTGGTTAGCGTGGATTCGGCAGATAAAAGAATTACTTACTCATATGCCATGTTCCTCAACAAAAGACAGGAGATTCTGCAGATGCTGGAAATCTTGAACAAGACAATCACACACAAAATGCTGGAGAAACTCAGCAGGTCAGTAGCGTCTGTAGAGGAAAATTAAACAGTCATCATTTCAGGCCAAGACATGAAAGGAAGGGAGTAAATAGGTGAGTCCAGGTGAGGGGGGTGTGTGGGGGAAGGGGGAATGAAGTGAGAAGCTGGGACGTGATAGGAGGAAGAGGTAAAGGGCTGAAGAAGGAATCTAATAGGAGTATGGAATAAAGGGAAGTAGGAGGGGAACCAGGGGCAGGTTATGGACAGGGGAGGGGAAGATAAGGAGTGAGAGGGCCACCAGAATGGGGATGGAGAAAGAGAAAATGGGGGAGGGGGATAAAGTTACTGGAAATTAGAGAAATTGATGTCTGGAAAGGAAGGGGGCAGAAACCAGAATAAGAAGTGGGGGAGGAGGGAATCCACCATCGTCGATGCCAACCTCATTAGTATCTCTTCCATTTCTCACACACCTGCCCTTACCCCCTTTCTCTGCTCCGCTATCGTAATAGGGATAGGTTCCTGTTGGTTTACCTGCCCCCACGTCCCCCCATGATCCTCCATATCCAGCACATCACTCTCTGTAACTTCCACCATCTCCAAAGAGATCCTACCACAGGCACATATTTTCCTCCCATCTTCCACTTTCAGTGGGGATCACTCTCTGTGTAACTCCCTTGTCCACTTATCGCTACCCACTGATCTCCCTGTCCCTGCAAGTGGGATACACCAGGCAGGAGGTGGAGGAGCAACACCTCTTTCTCTTGTCCTTCCACCCCACGCACCTTTTCTCTTTTTCTATTCCCCATTCTGATTCCACTCTCACCTCTTCTCTTCTCCTCCTCTACCCTCATGACCTACCATTGCCTCCCTCTGGTTCCCCACCACCTTCCCTTTAGTCCATAGTCCACTGTCCTCTCTATTAGATTCCTTCTTCTTCATCCCTTTACCTCTTATTCAGAGCGATCACATAACTTAGGGAGTTGTGACCACTGACACAAGAGATTCTGCAAATGCTGGAAATCTTGAGTGACACACATGAAATATGAGAGGAATACAATACAATCGTGACAGGTGCTGCACCTGCCTCTACACCTCCTCCCTCACCTCCATCCAGGTCCCCAAATAGTCCTTCCAGGTGAGCAGTACTTCACCTGCAAGTCTGTTGGAATCCTTTATTGCATACGGTGCACCCATTGCAGCCTCTTCTACTTTGGCGAGATAAAATGCAGTTTGGGAGACTGCTTCATCGAGCACCTTTGTTCTGTCTGCTGCAACAGTGGCCACCCAGTTCAATTCCAAAGACACCGACGTATCTGTCTGTGGTCTCCTTTACTACTACAATGAGACCAAACACAGACTGAAGGAGCAATACATCTTCCTCCAACCTGACTGAATAAACATTCATTTCTCTAATTTCTGATAACCACCCTCCACTGTCTGCCCTTCCCTTGCCCACAATTTTTTGGTTTCCCTTATTCTGGTGGCCCTTTCACCTTTTCTCTTCCCCTCTGACTTGCCAGTCACCTGCCTTCCCTTTCTCCCATGGTCCGTTGTCTTCTCCCACAGATTCCTCTTCTTCTGCCCTTGACCTCTTCCACCGCACCCCTCACCTCCCACCTCCCAGCATTTCAGATCCTCACAGCCACCCTCCCCCCATCAATCTACTTTCCCCTTCACCTAGTTTTGCCTATTATCTGCCAACTTGTACTCCCCCCACCTTCCTATTCAGGCTTCCGCCCCCTTCCTTTCCAGTCCCGATGAGGGGTTTCAGCCTGAAATGTCAACTATTTATTTGTGTCCATAGATGCTGCCTGACCTACTGAGTTCCTGCATCATTTTATGTGGGTTGCTCAATAAACTACTTTCTCTAATTGCCTTCTGATTCCCATTGGAAGGGACCAATCAACTAATTTCCAGATCCCTACACAAACTGTCCTGGATCAGGACCATTCTTGGCATAAGAATGTTTGTTCTTCCTCAGCTTCCATGCCTTGGACTGTTTGAATCAGCATCCCCCCCCCCCCCCCACCCCAGTACTTGAAACATCTGCCCTTCTTCAAGGTCTACCTAAATCCATCATGAAACCAGCACCAGCTTCCAGGCCATGTTCTCTTCTCGCTACTATCATTGGTTAGGAGGTATAGAAGTCTTGGGTCCCACACCCAAAATGATTTTTCATCATTCTTCAAAGGTTTTTGTGAGGTTGTAAAAGGTGATGAACAGCAGATGGTGCTACTCCCTATGTTATCCTTGAACTTGCCACAGAGAAGACCTTTTACTCTTGGGAAATATTGGCAATGTCCAAAGCATCGAAGAAGCACTCCCAGTCTCTCCGCAAAATCCTCAAAATGTATTGGCAGGATTGGCAACCTCTCCAGGCCGGCATCCTCAGTATCGAGGTTGTGATCCTACTAAACCCGTTTCTGTCATCAACTTCATGGCAGGTTCTCAGATTTGGCTGCGCCCAGTTGGTGAGCGGGAGTATGTATGTTTTCAAATGCAAACACGAGGAAATCTGCAGATGCTGGAAATTCAAGCAGTACACACAAAATGCTGGTGGAACGCAGCAGGCCAGGCAACATCTCTAGGAAGAGGTACAGTCGACGTTTCGGGCAGAGACCCTTCGTCAGGACTAACTGAAAGAAGAGATAGTAAGAGATTTGAAAGTGGGAGATCCGAAATGATAGGAGAAGACAGGAGGGGGAGGGATGGAGCCAAGAGCTGGACAGGTGATTGGCAAAGGGGATATGAGGCTGGAGAAGGGAGAGGATCATGGGACGGAAGGCCTAGGGGGAAAGAAAGGGGGAGGGGAGCAACAGAGAAAGATATAGTGAGATGAGACAGACAGAGGGAGAAAAAAGAGAGAGAAAGAAAGGAGGGAAATAATAAATAAATAAATAAATAAAGGATGGGGTACGAGGGGGAGGTGGGGCATTAACGGAAGTTAGAGAAGTCAATGTTCATGGCAACAGGTTGGAGGCTACCCAGACGGAATATAAGGTGTTGTTCCTCCAACCCGAGTGTGGCTTCATCTCTCTGTTTTTTTCTCCCTCCGTCTCCCTAAGCAGGTGCCTGGAAGGAGCAGGTAACCCAGGTACTCGTAACGGACATTGCTACAAGAGAAGCAAGATAATTACAGAGAGCTTGCATACATGCCCACCGGAGCCTGTGCACGTTTCTGGGAAGTTCTCATTCTCTAAGTTATCCTCCCGCTGAAGTACGTAGATATAAAAACTGATGTGAGAGATAACAATTCTGTAATGTAAACAACTCTCGGCATGAAAGTACTTGTTCACTTGATTGCAAATGACAGCAAATAGAAACGGTCTATTCCTACAGAAAGAGGTCCGAAACTAGTGGTATAAATAAAAGAAGTTGAACTGGAGAAAAATATGTTCGGTAGTAGGATAATTGCGACAGGAGCTGACTGCCAGAGACTGTGTGGTCTCGTTTAAACAGGTGCAGGGAAGAAAGGTGAGCCGGGTTCCGGACCGAGTGCGGAGTGGAGAGCATTTCTCCCACCCGCACCGACAGGCTGCGCTTCTGTGTGTAAAACTGAAGTAGCAGCAGGAAATTCAAACGGAAAAGGAAGCGAGTACCACTGTCTCTGTAAGTTGTGGCACCGAGCGAGTTGGGAGCGCAGTCCATTGGAAGGAGTACTTGGGCTGTGCGCTACTCGCCTGCCTCTGCCTGGCTGTGCGTTAAATCCGGCGTCCATGTATCGTCCAAAGGGGTTTCGCCTCTGTCTCCTGCTCCTGAACAGCCTCCATGCCTTATCTGCGGAGCCGAGCTACCGGTTTGAGACTGACACCAATAACATCGCAGTGAGCGCCAGCGACGGCGGCAGGGTGTATGTGGCCACCGACAACTCTCTGTACCAGTTCAACTGGAGCCTGGCGCTGGAGATGAGGGTGAGCACCGGGCCGCGGTTGGACGGGCCGTGTTTGCGGAGCAGGGGTTTCTGCGTCCCCTGGAAGAACACCACCAACGTGAACAGGATCCTGGTGGTGGACGAGAAGAACAAACATCTGCTCACCTGTGGCACGGTAAGGGGGGGCGCCTGCGAGTTGCGTCAACTAGGCAACATCAGCGATTTCCAGGAGGGCAGTTTGGGCCAAGAGGCCGTGTAAGACCCCCGAGTCTCTACCGTTGCTTTCCCAGTCAAATTCTGCGGAAATCTTACACGCTGACAGCCATCGCATCCATTGGCCACGCCAGCAGGCTTGTCCCCAAAAAACTGAATGCGCAACAACAGTTACTACGTGATAAAGAAAACGCTGGTCTTTCTGAGATTACTGGAGGGAAATTTGAAATTCGTGACCTTTCTTCATTTTGACGTCGATTTTCCAAAACCGGAAGTCGATCTTCTGTCTTCATTGGAGCACAATTTCTTTTGGAGCAACGTTTCCTATATATCACTCAATGGCAACACTGCTGGCTCCGAGATTTTCTTCACAGTTCTTCTGTTGAAGCCCAGTGCTCTGGTCAATGTACCCTGCCCACTGACTGGGGATGGAAATCTCCAAGTTCCATCATCCACTACCATCCAGACCACTCTGCCCAGTCCTTCCTAGCTGTAGTCTTCTCTCGGCAGAAACAATCCCAGCACAATGCTCTCTGCATTTACAACTTGGAGAAATTTAACTATTTAATGCAATTATTTAATTCCAGAGTTAACATGTTGAATTAGGAGCACATAGATCAATCAAGTGGCGTACTTCAGTGGCATACACCAATATTTGTCAAATAAAGTTAGTGAAATGAGAGATTGTTGTGTCCTATGTGTAACTGAGACATGGCTTACTCCCAGTACACTAGATACAGTGATCAGACCCAAAGGCTTCTCGATTCACAGGATGGACCGAACTGCTGATTTGAAAAAGGCAAAAATGGAGGTGTGTGTTTTATAATAAACTCTCAGTGGTGCTCCGAAGTGGGGGTTTTGTCGAACTTGCATTAGTCAAGTTCAAGTTTAACTGTCATTTGACCATACATGAATATGCATGAATAAAGCCAAATGAAATAGTGTTACTCTGGGGTCAAGTTGCAAAACACAGTACCAAGAGTCACACACAGCAAAAGGCACATGTAGCAAATATATGATAGTAAAGCAAATATGTAAGTAAAATATAGTCACAAAAATAAATATAGTCCATGAAGATTGCAGCAGTCTGCAGTTGAACACTATACAGCTTGTCTTCTGCCAAGCGAACACTAGGGGCCAGCACTGACTCCACTTTGGAAGCTGTGCCACACCAACTCTGACACCTCTCTCTTAGGCAGCTGTAAACAGGCAGCACCCCGGCTTGAGGCCTAGTCCTTACTACAACTGAGGCCACACAGCTATCCTGCCACGCCCATGCCACCCACCAATAAATCAATGAATCAAACTTTGCAGCATTCCACATTAACAATGTCCAACAGGGTGTTGCGATCACAAGAAAAGCCACTGACATGACCACTCGCTGATCATCTGCACACCACTCTTATGCACCAACTCCTCAATGCTTCTCAGATGCAGCCAGCAGTGCAATCCATCCAAATCCAGCTCCTTCATTTTCTCTGCCAGCGAGCAACTCGCCGATGGAGTAGACCCACAGTCCTTTAAGTTCTTAATATCCAGCAGCATCTTGCAATCATAACAAATACATTCAAAAAGGACAAAATTATCTTTGGTTGACCCTGTAGAAGCTGCTGCATCCCATTTTACCAGAAATCCAACCTTGAACACCTAATGATCAAATGCCATCCATTCTATTTACTTAGGGAGTTCTCATCCATGATGCTCACCAGAGTTTATATACCACTATCGCCCGACAGTAATCAACCACTTGAGATTCTGCATGAAGTTGTCTCCAAACAAGGAACAGTCCTTCTCAACACATTTCAGATCATCATCAGGAACTTCAACCAGGCTTGTTTGAAGAAATCCCTGCCCAATTACCATCAGCATGTAACCTGTAGCACCAGAGGTCCCATCACACCAGACCACTGTTATACTAAGATAAAGAATGCTTATCTTTCCATGCCAGGACCACATATCCATAAATCGGATGACTTGGCTGTCCTTCTCCAACCTGCATACCAGCAGAGCAAAGTTCCACAGATTAAGACAGCAAACAGGTGGTCATGGGAGACAGCGCTTCAGGACGGCGAACTGAGCCATGTTCAAGCACTCATCTGTGAATCTGAATGAATATACCATGGTTGTTACGGACTTTGTAGAAGAGTTATAGACAAGTGTGTCTCCACAAAATAATTCAATGTCTTCCCCAACCAGAAGCTCTGGATGAAACATGAGATCCGCAATCTGCTGAGAGCCAGATCAGAACAATTCAAGTCTGGTAGAAAAAAAGAGGTTACAAGAGGCCTGGTTACAATCTCTGGAAAGCCATCTCATGAGTGAAGTGGCAATTCCGGACTAAACTTACAGTAAATCAATGAAGGGCGCTCAATAGTTGTGACAGGGTTCACCCCTTACAATGTAAAAAGAGGCAGAGGCGACAATAGGGTTTCTCTTACAGAGCTCAATGCCTTCTATGCTCCCTTCGACCATCGAAACATGAAGGAACATCACAAGCTCCCACAGCTCCTGACGATCCTGTGATTTCAGTCTGAGGCTGACGTGTGAGCAGCTTTCAGGTGAGCAAACCCATAAAGCATCTGGCCCACACAGGGTACTAAAGACTTCTGCTGATCAGCTGGCTAAAGTGTTCACTGAGATCTTTAACCTCTCGCTTCAGCAGCACCTGCTTCAAGTAGACACCACTGCCTAAGGAGAATGTGGTAACCCACCTCAAAGACTATCATCCAGAAGCACTTACATCCACAGTGCAGAAGCGTTTTGAGAGGTTGGTGATGAAACATATCAGCTCCTGTCTGAGAAGTGACTTAATCTGCTCCAGTTTGCCTACTGACACAACAGGTCCACAGCAGATGTCATCTCATTGACTCTCCACTCAATCCAGGAACATCTGGACAGCAAAAATGCATACATCAAGATGCTCTTCAATTACTACAGCTCAGGATTCAATACTATCATCCCTCAAAACTAATCAATAAGCTTCAGGACTTGGGCCTCAATACCTCCTTGTGCAATTGGATCCTTGATTTCTTCACTTGCAGACCCTAGTTAGTTTGGATTGGCAACAACATCTCCTCCACCATCTCCATCACCACAAATGCACCACAAGGCTGTGTGCTTAGCCCCCTGCTGACTTGCTTTACACTGTGGCAGTGCGCTAAAGCACAGTTACAATGCCACACTCAAGATTTGCTGATGGCATACATCACTGTCATAGGCTGAATCAAAGGTGGTGACAAATCAGCATCTCAGAGGGAGGTTTCAAATCTAGCTGAGTGGCGCCACAGCAACAACCTCTCACTCAATGTCAGCAAGACCAAGGAGCTGATTATTGACTTCAGGAGAAGGAAACCTGAGGTCCATAAACCAGTCCTCATCGAAGGATCAGAGGTGGAGAAGGTCAGCAACATTAAACTCCTCGGGTGTTATCGTTTCTGAGGACCTATCCTGGGACCTGTAAGTACAATTACAAAGAAAGCACGACAGCACCTCTGCTTCCTTAGGAGATTGTGAGACACCAGAATGAAAAATCCTACAAAATGTGGTGGATGTGGCCCAATCCATCACAGGTAAAGGCTTCCCCACTAATGAACACATCTACACGGAATATTGTCACAGGGAAGCAGCATTAATCATCAGGGACCCCCACCACCCAGGTCATGCTCTCTTCTCAGTGCTGCCATCACGAAGAAGGTACAGAAGCCTTGGGACTCACACCATCAGGTTTAAGAACAGTTCTTACCTCTCAGCCATCAGGCTCTTGAACCAAAGGGAGTAACTTCATTCAACTTCACTCGCCCCCATCACTGAAATGTTCCCACAACCAATGGACTCACTTTCAATGACTTTTCATCTCATGTTCCTGATATTTATTGCCTATTTATTTATTATTACTATTTCTTTCTTTTTATATTTGCACAATTTGTTGTCTTTGTACACTGGTTGAATGTCCAAATTGGTGTGGTCTTTCATTGATTTTATTATGGTTATTATGTTATTATGAATTTATTGAGTATGCCCACAAGAAATGAATGACAGGGTTGTATATGGTGACATATATGTACTTTGAATATAAATTTACTTTGAACTTTGAATCCCAAGAGCACTCTATCATTCGGGCAGTGAGAACAGATGTACCGTTTAAACATGAATAAAATTTAAATGGTTAGTCATAGAGCAATGGTTCTCAACCTTTTTCAGTTCATGGCCCATTTGCCTTGGGGGTCCCACCCGCATAGTCTCTGTTAGTTGCTATTTCTTTTGTCAACTGTACTAAATATTCTAGTATACAGTCAATATGTACAGGTTAAAGGTACTATTATTACATATAAATATGTTACAGGCATATATAAAAAATAAAACTATTTCAAAGCTCTCAATAGGATACTTTATTTATAATAAACAGCATATAATATTATTCCAACCAGCAATGAAACCGCACTTAATATTGTTACTTTGGGTATTTACAGTGAGATCGTTGTGACTGATGCAAACTAGTGAGTTTTTGAATATCTGGTTAAAGATAATTGAAGATCACCTCTTTTCACAACATCAAGACGGTTATAAGCTTTTGATAGCAGATAATGAGCTTGACTAAAACCACATTCATAGATAGGAGGTGTGAAAACCAATTATAAACAGCTTTGTTTTGCCCAGGGCTATGGAAATTTATTTTGAATATCACTCCTGTGGCCCCGAGTTTTTTGTTTTTTTTTAAACTTATGACCCCTATAAAATCTGGCATGGCCTGGGGTTGGGGGGGGGGGGTTGCTTTCAGCGCACATTGATAATCACTGTCATAATGCACTACAGCACAGAAACAGGCCCTTCGGCCGATCTTGGGCACCATGGTAGTGTAATGCTATTACAGTTTGGATGTCGGAGTTCGAACTTCAATTCCAATGTCATTTGTAGGGAGTCCGTCCATTCTCCCGTTGGGATGTGTGTTTTCCCCAGATGCTTTGATTTCTTTACACAGTCCAAAGACTTACTGGGTAGATTAATTAGTCATTGTAAATTGTCCCATTAGGTTTAAATCGTTGCGAGTGGTGCAGCTCGAAGGGCCCACTCTGCGCCATATCTCTAAATACGTTAAATAAATCTAGTCCATGCCAAACTGTTATTCTGCCTAGTCCCATCAACCCACACCTGGATCAAAGATCTCCATATCCCTCCTATCCATCTATCTGTACTTAGCCAAATTTCTCTTAAAAGTTGAATTCAAACCCGCGTCCACCACTTCCGCCGGCAGCTCATTCCACACTCTCTGAGTGAAGAAGTTTCCCCTCAGATTTCCCTTAAATATTTCAACTTTTTGAGGATGTGGCTAACCACATTGATGAAGGAAGAGCAGTAGATGTAGTGTATGTGGATTTCAGCAAGGCACTAGATAAGGTACTCCATGCAAGGCTTACTGAGAAAGTAAGGAGGCATGGGATCGAAGGAGACATTGCTTTGTGGGTCCAGAACTGGCTTACCCACAGAAGAAAACGAGTGGTTGTAGACGGGTCATATTCTGCATGGAGGGCGTGACAAGTGGTGTGCCTCAGGGCTCTGTTCTGGGACCCTTACTCTTCGTGATTTTTATAAGTGACCTGGATGAAGAAGTGGAGGGATGGGTTAGTAAGTTTACTGATGACACAAAGGTTGGAGGTGTCGCGAATAGTGTAGAGGGCTGTCAGAGGTTACAGCGAAACATTGATAGGATGCCAAACTGGGCTGAGAAGTGGCAGATGAAGTTCAACCCAAATAAGTGTGAAGTGATTCATTTTGGAAGGTCAAATATGATGGCAGAATATAGTATTAATGGTAAGACTCTTGGCAGTGTGGAGGATCAGAGGGATCTTGGGGTCCGAGTCCATAGGACGCTCAAAGCAGCTGCGCAGGTTGATGCTGTGCTTAAGAAGGCATACAGTGTATTGGCCTTCATCAATCGTGGAATTGAATTTAGGAGCCGAGAGGTAATGTTGCAGCTATATAGGACCCTGGTCAGACCCCACTTGGAGTACTGTGTTCAGTTCTGGTCGCCCCACTACAGGAAGGATGTGGAAGCCATAGAAAGGGTGCAAAAGAGATTTACAAGGATGTTACCTGGATTGGGGAGCATGCCTTATGAGAATAGGTTGAGTGAACTCGGCCTTTTCTCCTTAGAGCGATGGAGGATGAGAGGTGACCTGATAGAGGTGTATAAGATGATGAGAGGCATTGATCGTGTGGATAGTCAGAGGCTTTTTCCCAGGGCTGAAATGGTTGCCACAAGAGAACACAGGTTTAAGGTGCTGGGGAGTAGGTACAGAGGAGATATCAGGGGTAAGTTTTTTACTCAGAGAGTGGTGAGTGCATGGAATGGGCTGCCGGCAAAGGTGGTGGAGGTGGATATGATAGGGTCTTTTAAGAGACTTTTGGATGGGTACATGGAGCTTAGAAAAATAGAGGGCTATGGGGAAGTCTAGTAATTTCTAAGGTAGGGACATTTTCGGCACAACTTTGTGGGCCGAAGGGCCTGTATTGTGCTGCAGGTTTTCTATGTTTCACTCTTAACCTATAGCCTCTAGTTCCATTCTCACCCACCCACAGTGGAAAAGATTTGCATGTCTGAACCCAATCTCTACCCTTCATAATTCTATATAGTTTATCAAATTTTCTCCCATTCTCCCTACGCTCCAAGGAATAAAGTTTTCATCAATCTTTCCCTATAACTCAGGTCCTTAAGTCCTCGCAATATTCTTTTAAACTTATTTACATCTTTCCTGTAGGTGGGTCACCAGAACTGCACACAATCCTCCAAATTAGGCCTCACCAATGTCTTATACAACTTCAACGCAAGTTAGAACTAGACCAGAAAGGACAATGCCATTGTCTATTGGTTAACTTAATTAATGGACTAAGGACTTTCTAGGCAGCTGATCAGGATAAAATTAGCTCACTAACTCACATCCAGATCCCTGTATTAAAGAAACAGTGGATGGACCCAAAGCACTTGTACTGCAGGTAGGTAAGTTAAATTAAATATACTGTAAATGTTAAAGCAAGCAAGTTCAGTAGTCAGGACAGGCAGACTTAAAAAGGGTATGATTTCCTTAACTGCGTTTACTTTAATGCAAGGAGCCTGATAGGTAAGGCAGAGTATCTCAGGGCACAGCACAAGGAAATGGCACGTTATAATCATAACAGAAGTCTGGTTGAAGGAGCTGCAGGTCTGGCAACTCAACGGTCTGGCAACTCAGCAGTCTGGCATACATTTCGTGGGGTGTGGAGAAGGACAGAGAGAGTAAGTCAGGGTATGGTGCTTGAATGAGGGGCGGTGGGGGTGGGAGCTTACCAGAAGCATTAAAACTAACAATAACACATTTAAGTTTAGGAAAATACGCATTCTTTACAACATGGGCATCAACCTGGAAGGGGTGAGTGTTCAGTCCCTCTGTGAGGATCTGGAACTGTGGGTTGATTGTGGATGGTCCTCCAGGAAATAAGTGCTCTACCTTGAGGAGGAACAGACATCAAGATGTGCTGGTATCCAACTTCCGGTGTGCCTTGGACCTCTACGTAGCTCCTGGCGACGTCCAAAAGTGGTCTGGTTTTCCTGTGAAATTGCTGGTGCTTGTTGAGTTCCATTCAGTCTGTGTCCAGTGGAGTTATTAATTCAGGCATAGCACCTCTCATTATCCTAGATCTGCTTCAAATTATTTATTTAGGATATAGCAAGAGGCCATTCTGACCAAGTAAGTCTATGCCAGCAATCACAAATTGTTGAAGGGACTCAGAAGCTCAGAAACCATCTGTGGAGGGAAATGGGCAGTCAAAGGTGATTTTTACTTTCATTTCTAAAGGACAAGAACATAAAAGCAAGGATGTAATGTTGAGACTTTATAAAGCACTGGTGAGGCCTCACTTGGAGTATTGTGAGCAGGTTTGGGCCCCTTGTCTTAGAAAGGATGTGCTCAGACTGGAGAGCGTTCAAATGAAGTTCACAAAAATGATTTCAGGATTGAGTGGCTTGTCATCTGAAGAGCATCTGATGGCTCTGGGCCTGTATTCACTAGAATTCAGAACAATGAGGGGTGAAACCTCACTGAAATCTATTGAATGGTGATCAGCTTTGATAGAGTGGATTTTCCTATGATGGGGGAGTCTCAGGCCAGAGGACACAACCTCAGGATAGCGGGGCATCTTTTTAGAATGGAGATGAGGAGGAATTTCTTCAGCCAAAGAGTAGTAAATCTGTGGAATTCTTTACCACAGGTAGCTGTGGAGGCCAAGTTTTTATCTATATTTAAGGCAGAAGTTTATAGATTCTTGACTGGTCAGGGCATGAGGCAATATGGGAGAAGGCAGGAGATTAGTGTTGATAAGAAATTCGGAACAGCCATGATGAAATTGCAAAGCAGACTCAATGGCCTAATTCTGCTCCTATATCTTGTGGTCTTACTTTTCTGAATAAAGAGTTTGTAACTTGCTGTTGTACTATTCTCTCAGTAAATAGCCACTTGTGTGGGAAGTGATTACACATGGACTATGCAAGTGCCAAAACTCAGTCACAAATGAAAAAAATATATTTGTCTACAATGCAGATATAATTAACAACATGTTACAATTTTTCAACAGAATGTAAAAAAACTGTTTCTGTATATTGAAAAGTTTTACTTTAAAGCTAAAATTATTATAAAATGCCACTCAATACAGTTTGTAAAACGTTACCTTTTTATGTAGGTTCTCCTTTTAGGAGTGAATGCCAAGAAATAAATTGGATAAGCTTTACAAAACAAGCTATCGAGTTGTCCCTTGAGCTTTAGTAATATACTATACTTGGAAGAAAGGACAGATAATTTTAAATTATGTCAATTTTAGAACTTCCCTTGTGGATTGTTTTGTCCTGATTTGTGATAGGCTGCAATAGATTTTGTTCTGCTCACTGTATTGCTCAAAGGATACTTAGACAGTGGAAAAGAAACCAAGAAGATTTTTAAGAGAAGTTTTATTCATTGGAGAAGATTGGTCAGGCTGGGCTGTTTATTTGGGAAAAGAAGCTGGGGGCAATTAAGCCCACTTTTGGTGAAGAGCAAATTGGTGATTGTTAGCTCATAGGGTATTCAAGGAAAAATTCAAATATGGCACTATATATATGGCAATAATTCATATTCAGCTTCCAATCACAGTCCAAAGGCATACCGGTTTGAAGTTAATTGGCCATTGTAAATTGTCCTGTGATTAGGCTAGGGTTAATCAGTGGATTGCTGGGTGACAGGGCTCAAAGGATCAGAAGGGCTATTCTGTGCTGTACCTCTAAATAAATTTTTTAAATGTATACACGAGCTAAATTAGACTTTCAACTGACACAGTGAAAAGCTTTTAACACCTTCTTCTTGCCTGTAGACCCAATCATCTTAGAAGCATCTATTAAACTGAGCCAAAAACTGTGCACAATACTCACTGGTGCCTTATAAAGCTTCAACATCACATCCCTGCTCCTGTATTATAGACCTCTTGAAATGAATGCTAACATTGCATTTGCCTTCCTCACCACCAAGTTAACCTTTAAGGTGTTCTGCACAAGGACTCCCAAGTTGCTGTGCATCTCAGATTTTTGGACTTTTGCCCCATTTTAAAAACACTACTACCAACATGCATGACCATGCATTTTCCAACATTGTATTTCATTTGCCACTTCCTTGCATGTTCTCCTAATCTATCTTCTGCATCCTACCTGTTTCCTCAACACTACCTGCCCCTCCACCAATCTTCGTCTCATCTGCAAACTTGGCAACAAAGCCATCTATTTCATCATCTAAATCATTTATACACAGCAGAAAAAGAAGTGGTCCCAACACCGGCCTCTGTGGAACACCACTAGTCACTGGCAGCCAACCAGACAAGGATCCTTTTATTCCCACTCGCTGCCTTCTTCCAATCAGACAATGCTCTAACCATGTTAGTAACTTTCCGGTAATACCACAGGCTCTTAACTTGGTAAGCAGCCTCGTGTGTATCACCTTGTCAAAGGGCTTCTGAAAGTCCAAATATACAACATCCACTATATCCCCTTTATCTATCCTACTTGTAATCTCCTCAAAGAATTCCAGGCAGGATTTTGCCTTAAGGAAACCACACTGACTTTGTCCTATCTTGTCCTGTATCACCAAGTACTCAATCACCTTATCCTAAGCAATTGACTTTAACATCCTCCCAACCACTGAGGTCAGGCTAACTGGTCTATAATTTCCTTTCTGCTGCCTTCCTCCTTTCTTAAAGAGTGGAGTGACATTTGCAATTTTCCAGTTTTCTGGCACCATGCCAGAGTCCAAAGATTATTGAAAGATCATTTCTAATGCCACCACAATCTCTAACGCTACCTCTTTTAGAACTCTGGGATGCAGTTCATCTGGTCCAGGTGACTTTTGTACTTTTAGGTCTTTCAGCTTTTTGAGCACCTTCTCCCTTGTAATGGTAACTGCACTCACTTCTCTTCCTTCACACACTACATCTGGCACACTGCTAGTGTCTTCCACAGTGAAGACTGATGCAAACTACTCATTTAGTTCATCTGCCATCTCCTTGTCCCCTGTTATTATTTCTCCTGCCTCATTTTCTAGCAGTCCTATATCGACTCTCATCTCTTTTTTATTTTTTTTACATACTTGAGAAAGCTTTTACTACCCACTTTGATAGTATTTGCTAGCATGCTTTCATATTTCATCTTTTCCCTTCTAATGATTCTTTTAGTTGCTCTTTGTAGATTTTTTAAAAACTTCCCAATCTGCTATCTTCCCACTAATTTTTGCTTTGTTGTATGCCCTCCCTTTTGTTTTTACATTAGCTTTGACTTCCCTTGTCAGCCACGGTTGTACCATTTTGCCATTTGAGTGTTTCTTCAATTTTGGAAAACACATTTTTCCCAGAAACACACGCCATTGCTGCTCTGCTGACATCCCTGCCAGTAGCACCTTCCAATTTACTTTGGCCAACTCCTCTCTCATACCACTGTAATTTACCTTACTCCACTAAAATATTGCTATGTCAGACTTTACTTTCTCCCTCAACTCAAATTTCAAGTTGAACTCAATCATATTGTGATCACTGGTTCCTAAGAGTTCTTTTACTTTAAGCTCCCTGATCACCTCTGGTTCATTACATAACACCCAGTTCAGTATAGCTGATCCCCTAGTAGACTCAACAACAAACTGCTCTAAAAAGCCATTTCTTAGGCATTCAACAAACTCACTCTCTTGAGATCCATTACCAACCTGATTTTCCCAATCAACCTGCATGTATCAACCTATCATAATATTGCCCTTTTCTATTTCTTGTAATCTGTGGGCCACCTCTCAGCCACTGTTGTGAGACACATATATAAGGGTCCTTTTACCCTTGCAGTTTCTTAACCCAATCCACAAGGATTCATCATCTTCGAATCCTATATCACAGCTTTCTACTGATTTGATGCCAGTACAGCCATGCCTTCCCCTCTGCCTACCTTCCCATCCCTCCAATACAATGTGTAACCTTGGACATTCAGTTCCCAAATACATCCTTCAGCCACAATTCAGTGACGGCCACAACATCATACCTGGCAATCTGTAATAGTGCAACAAGATCACCCACCTTAGTTCTTATACTCTGCACATTGAGATACAACACCTTGCGTACCATATTTGCTACCCTTTTTGATTCTGCATTCCTAATGTACTGCTACTCACCCTGTTGGCTGCGACTATGTCCCATCACCTGCTTGCCCTTCCTGACAGTCTGACTGCACGCTATCTTTACTTTTTTACCTGAGTCCCATCACTCCGGTTCCCACCCACCTGACAAATTAGTTTAAACCCTTCCCAAAAGCTCTAACAAACCTGCCCACAAGAATATCGGTCCCCCTCAGGTTCATGTGTAACCTGTCACTTTTGAACATACCTCCCCCAGAAAAGATCCCAATGATCCAACAACCTGAAGTCCTACCCCCTGCACCAGCTTCTCAGCCACACATTTATCTGCCAAACCCTCACTGGCACGTGGCACAGGCAGCAATCCAGAAATTACTAAGAAAGAATTACTAAGAAAGAAATTAGGAGAGCCAGAAGGGGCCATGAGAAGGCCTTGGCGGACAGGATTAAGGAAAACCCCAAGGCATTCTACAAGTATGTGAAGAGCAAGAGGATAAGACATGAGAGAATAGGACCAATCACGTGTGACAGTGGAAAAGTGTGTATGGAACAAGAGGAAATAGCAGAGGTACTTAATGAATACTTTGCTTCAGTATTCACTACGAAAAAGGATCTTGGTGATTGTAGGGATGACTTATAGTGGACTGAAAAGCTTGAGCATGTAGATATTCAGAAAGAGGATGTGCTGGAGCTTTTGGAAAGCATCAAGTTGGATAAGTCACCAGGACCGGACGAGACGTACCCCAGGTTACTGTGGGAGGAGGGGGAGGAGATCACTGAGTCCCTGGCGATGATATTTGCATAATCAATGGGGATGGGAGAGGTTCCAGAGGATTGGAGAATTGCAGATGTTGTTCCATTATTCAAGAAAGAGAGTAGAGATAGCCTAGGAAATTATAGACCAGTGCGTCTTACTTCAGTGGTTGGTAAGTTGATGGAGAAGATCCTGAGAGGCAGGATTTATGAACATTTGGAGAGGCATCATATGATTAGGAATAGTCAGCATGGCTTTGTCAAAGGCATTGTGAGCCTTATGAGTCTGATTGTATTTTTTGAGAATGTGACTAAACACATTGATGAAGGAAGAGCAGTAGATGTAGTGTATATGGATTTCAGCAAGGCATTTCATAAGGTACCCCACGCAAGGCTTATTGAGAAAGTAAGGAGGCACGGGATCCAAGGGAACATTGCTTTGTGGATCCGGAACTGGCTTGCCCACAGAAGGCAAAGTGTGGCTGTAGATGAGTCATATTCTGCATGGAGGTCGGTCACCAGTGGTGTGGGACCCTTACTCTTTGTGATTTTTATAAATGACCTGGATGAAGAAGTGGAGGAATGGGTTAGTAAATTTGCTGATGACACAAAGGTTGAGGGTGTTGTGGATAGTGAGGAGGGCTGTCAGCGGGACATTGATAGTATGCAAAACTGGGCTGAGAAGTGGCAAATGGAGTTCAACCCAGATAAGTGTGAAGTGGTTCATCTTGCTAGATCAAATATGATGGCAAAATATAGTATTAATGGTAAGAGTCTTGGCAGTGTAGAGGATCAGAGGGATCTTGGGGTCCGAGTCCATAGGATACTCAAAGCTGCTGTGCAGGTTGACTCTGTGGTTAAGAAAGTATACAGTGCATTGTCCTTCATCAATCGTGGGATTGAGTTTCAGACCCTGGTCAGGCCCCACTTGGGAGCACTGTGCTCAGTTCTGGTCGCCTCACTGAAGGAAGGATATGGAAACCATGGAAAGGGTGCAGAGATTTACAAGGATATTGCCTGGATTGGGAAGCATGCCTTATGAGAATAGGTTGAGTGAATTCGGCCTTTTTTCTTGGAGCGACAGAGGATGAGAGGTGACCTGATAGAGGTGTATAAGATGATGAGAGGCATTGATCGTGTGGATAGTCAGAGGCTTTTTCCCAGGGCTGAAATGGTAATACAAGAGGGCACAGTTTTAAGGTGCTTGGAAGTAGGTACAGAGGAGATATCAGGGGTAAGTTTTTATACGCAGAGTCGTGAGTGCATAAAATGGGCTGCCAGCGACAGTGGTGGTGGATATGATAGGGTCTTTTAAGAGACTCCTGGACATTTACGTGGAGCTCAGAAAAATAGAGGGCTATGTTTAACCCTAGGTAATTTCTAAGGTAAGAACATGTTTGGCACAGCTTTGTGGGCCGAAGGGCCTTTATTGTGCTGTAGGTTTTCTATGTTTCTGTTACCTGGGAGACCCTGCTTCTCAGCAGGATGTTAAATGTTGTGGCAATCTTTCTTCTTAAGTGGGTATAAAGGTTCCCAGGTCACTACCTTGATGAAGGCTAAAGGAGTACTCCTGGTATTTATCTCCTAGTTAATGCTTACTGAAGCAGATTATCTGCTCACTTAACTTGGCATTGTTTGTGGAAGCTTGCTGTGTGCAAGTTTGGGTGTCTCCCCCATTACAACAATGACTGGTGTCTCTGAGGCTGTGAAAGGTACTGTGTAAATGCAACTCAAAGGTGAGGTGTGCATTTGAGAAGGGCAAATATAGCAAGGGAATGTAGAACTGTAGGGTAATGAGAAGTGTAGAGGGGCTGAGAGATCTTCAGAGATAGCAGGATAAGTGATGAGTGTATGGAGGATTGGGCTGGTATTGGGAGAGTTGGCGACATTGGAGGATGCAGCATCATCAGGGTAAGGGTAAGGGTAGAACCAGGTGGTAGTTAGCAGTAAACACAAGGGATTCTGCAGATGCTGGACATCCAATGGAAGACACACATAATGCTGCAGGAAACCAGTAAGTCAAGCAGCATCTACGGAGAGGAATAAACATACAATGTTTTGGGCCCAGAACCTTCACTAAGACATCATTGTCCTAATGAAGATTCTCGGCCAAAGCATGGACTGTTTATTCCTCTCTATAGATGCTGACTGGCCTGTGATAGTTAGCAGTGATGGAGGAAGGAAAGAGGAGAACGAGTTGGATGCGCAATCCAGCCAGAGTCCAGAAAACATACCAGAGTGTGGGTTACTAACAATGCAACTTGCCACATTTTCAACAGTTAATGTGGCTGAGTGGGAAATAAATACTGTTCTTGATAACAGGGGTGATTGTTGTTACTTCCTTCCAAAGTGATGGCCTGGAGCTTAGCAGTCCACCTTTTAAGAGCCACAAAGGAGCATTGAGGATTTGCAGGGAATGAAAATAATTTCCGTACACTTGATCAATGCACCAAGCCTAATCAGGTCCTGATAAAGGCTTTCTGCCCATGACGTCAAATGTTTATTCCTTTCCATTGATGCTGCCTGACCTGCTGAGCTCCAATAGATGTTGAAAAGGTCATTGTGAATGTCATGGTACCCCAGGTTTCTGGGACAATTCATTCTATAATCACAGAAACTCAAAATCTCTAAGCCTATACCCCAGGAACAACAAGGACTGGATCCAGCCATTGCAGTTTGCCCACGGAGAGGCAGTGAACTAACAAGACAATGGACAGGTCCTGTGTTGGTCAACAGCCTTTCAAAGCACCTCTTGTCTCCAGTGAGTGCACCTCAGCTCCACTGCTCAATTTTATCTTATTCAAGGAGTGTGTCGGAGGAACAGTATACTAGGTACAGTAAGTGAACAATTGCAGCAGCTGCCAAGTAGTAGACACATGCAAAGATGAAGTTCCATTCAAACCTTTGGATGAATATTACCCTGGAAGGCAAGTACAGCTGGGCCACAGTTTAATATTCACATCTGTTCAAGTATGTAGCAAATTTTTTTTTATTATAGTGAATTGTGTTGCAGGTGGGACAGAAATAGCAAACGTTGGGCTTTACTTTGACTGTATTTCAAAGTCAAAGTAAAATTTATTATTCAGAGTACTTACAACCCTGAGATTCTTTTTCTATGGGCATACTTAGCAAATCTATAGAACAGTAACAGGGAACTGTAAACAAACTGTGTAAATGCAGATATAAATAAATAGTAATAAGTAACAAGCATAAAATAACAGATAATCCTTAAATGAGTGTAATTATCCCCTTTTGTTCAGGAGCCTGTGGTTGAGGAGTAGTAACTGTTCCTGAACCTGTGGGTGAGAGTCCTGAGACACCTGTATCCTCTAGCTGATGGCGGCAGCAAGAAAAGAGCATGGCCTGGGTGGTGGGCATCTTTGATGATGGATGCTGCTTTCCTACAGCAACGTTTCAGGTAGATGTGCTCAATGGTTGGGAGGGTTTTACCCATGATGGACTGGCCGAATCCACTACCTTTTGCAGAATTCTCCACACAAGGGCACTGGTGTTCCCATACCAGGCCTTAATGCCGCCAATCAGCACACTTTCCACCACAAACCTATAGAAGTTTGCCAAGGTTTTCGAGGACATGCTGAATCAATGCAGACTCCTGAGGAAGTAGAGGTGCTGTTGTGCTTTCTTCACAATTAAATTTATATGGTGGATCTAGAGCAGGTCTTCTGAGATAGTGACACTCAGGAATTTAAAGTTACTGACCCTCTCCACCTCTGATCCTCCAGTGATTACTGGTTCATGGACCTCTGGTTTCCCTCTCCTGAAGTCTACAGTCAGTTCCTTGGTCTTACTGATATTGAGTGAGACGTTACTGTTATGACACCACCTGTATTTCAATCTCCGTCCTGTATGCTGATTCATCACCACCCTTGATACAGCCCACAACAGTGGGGTCATCAGCAAACTTGTACATGGTGTTGGAGCTGTGCTCGGCCACACATTCATAGGTGTAAAGCAAGTAGAGCAGGGGGCTAAGTACTCATCCCTGCAGTGCTCCTGTGTTGATGGAGATTGTGGAGATGTTCTTGCCAATCTGAACTGACTGGGGTCTACAAGTGAGGAAATCCAGGATCCAATTGCTCAAGTGCGTTGAGGCCCAGGTCCTGGAGAATACTAACTAGTTTTGAGGGGATGGTGGTATTAGATGCTGAACTGTAATTGATAAAGAGCATCCAGATGTATACATCTTTGCTGTCCAGATGTTCCTGAGTTGCATGAAGAGCCATTGAGATAGCATCTGATGTAGACCTGTTGCTTCAGTAGGCGAATTGGAGCAGATCCAAGTCACCATTCAGACAGGAGCTGATGTGCTTCAACACCAGCCTCTCAAAACACTTCATCACTGTGGATGCAAGTGCCACTGGGCGATAGTCCTTTAGACAGGTTACCACGCTCCTCTTGGGCACAACTGAAACCTGCTTGAAGCAGAAGGGTACCACACCATGAACACCCCAGCCAGTTGGTCAGCACAGGTCGTCAGTACTCGGCCAAGTACTCCATCCAGACCGGATGCTTTCCCTGAATTCACTCTCTTGAAGGCAGCCCACAAGTTGTCTTCAGATACTGAGATCAAAGGATTATCGGGAGACGTGGAGGTGCGCAATGGTTCCTCCCTGTTCTGGTGGCCAAAGGGAGTATAGAAGACATTGAGCTCATCTGGAAGCCAAGCTCTGCTGTCCCCTATGTTGCAAGATTTAACTTTGTGGGAGGTTATGGCATTCAAACCCTGCCACAGCTGTTGAGCATCCCTCATTGATTCCAGTCTAGTCCGGAATCTCCACTTCCCCTGTGAGATAGCTTTCCGGAGATCATACCTGCACCTCTTGTAGCATTCTTGATCTCCAGACTCTGATCAGATTCAGAACTTCATTGTTCATCCAGGACTTTCGTTTGGGATTATCCTTTTTAAAAAAAAATGAACATCTAGGATCCCCTTTCTTAGAGCTGGTTTCCCAGTTTAATCTTGCCTCTTCCAGCAGCATCATACTTCACATCAACTACAGTCCTGCATTAAATAAACTAACCAGCTGCAAATGGGCCTTTTCAGCACCATTACCATCTCGCAACAGAAACTGGAGGGTAAATAGAGAGAGAGAAAATGGGGCAAAGGAGGATACAAACTCAAGGTCAGCTTCTAACCTGCTTTCAGCAGACACTTGAACGGGTCTCTTGAACGATTAGATGGGACCCTTGACCTCACAATCTACGTTATGAGATTGCACTTCATTGTTTGTCTGCACTGCACTTTTTTTGTAGCTTTTGCACTCTATTCTGCTTTGTTATTGTTTTACCTTATTCTACCTCAATGCACTGTGTAATGATTTGATCTGTATGCAAACCGGGGAACAAGATGCCACGGATACATAAGGGAGGTAAATTGTACTGGAGTGAGGATTAGGGAGAGCAGAGCAAAAGAGGAGTGCACTTGGATTGTGCAGGTGAATAGAATGAATAAATGAGAGAGTGAGAGACATGGAAAAGGGGTGCTAGGAATATCTGAAGACTTTGCTTAAAGAGACATGGAAGAAATAATGATGGAATGAGATAGGAATGGAGGTATTACTGGCGTCTATTCTCCTAAAACTTCTAATAGAAAAGCAACAGGTTGACTATTACTTCTGCTGTACCACCTTATTCACCCAGCTCCCCAGAGCAACCCTTCCCGGTTTATTTCGCCTTCCAGGGTGAAATGGCTTGAGTCTCTGCTGTGGCTCAATGGGTAGAACACCCATCCTTACGCCTGAATCAGAGTGTGCATTCAGATCCCATATCAAAAATCAAGATCATGATCTAGGCTGGGAGCCCAGTGCCAACAGAGGCAGTGCAACACCATCAATCATGCTGACAAATTCCTGCTGGTACTCTCAGCTGGACAAGAACGACCCTACTGGAACATACAAGTTCTCCTCAGTGCGCTAGCCAACATTCTTCCTTTAAACAAGAACAAGCAGCTCCTGCACAAAGAGACTGCTGTGTTTCTCTACACTGGATATATATATAAAGCTCTTTGAGATAAACCATGGTGAAAAGCTCAGGTTGTTAGGAATAATTCAGGTTTTATAGATTGCTTACAAATTTAAATCTACTGAAGACACTTCTGCTGGTCGTAGACGGATCTGACACAAAATGTATTGATAACATAACTTTATTTGTTTAATGTCCACATAGAATGAGGAAGGAGTAGAAGGAATCATTTTGAATGCAAGTTGGGCCACACGTGGCTCACTTGCTGCTTTGTGGTGGGACCCACTCGTGAATCTTCTTGTGAGTAGTTGAATAAGGTACATACTGTCCTGGCGTGCCGCTCATGTTAAACTGATGCGTTTTGAAGATAAATTTCCTTTCAACTGGAGGGTGTGTAGTGGGTGGGTGCTCAGTAAAGCAGTGAATCCAACGATGCCTAAAGTAGCCAGGAACACAGAAAAAAAAAATCAATAATCAAATGCATTCAAAATTCAACAACAGCTCAGCTGTTTTCAGTGCCATCTCCTGTGACCACCATCTAAAGCAATCAACGGCCGTGTTCTATAAATAAGATGCAAAAGACTGAGATGAAAGGTACTGGCCATCAGCAAAGGAAACCTGGAGTACACACCACCCTTTTATGTGCCACCCTTTCCGAAACAGCCGGGAAATCAATCCGGCCTAATCATAAGATTGAAGCCCTTTCAACGTTCCTCCCTTTCCGCACATTGGAGCAGATGTTCTTACTGGATACACAGACATTAATTTCACACATGTTCCTGAAAACATCCACAAAGCAGCATCAACACATAAACTGACTCATTCACAAGTCTGCTCTTCTCGTGTGGAGGAAGTAACTCAGCACATTTTGCATCTGTCACCTCTAGAGGACACATTCAATAACTGAGGAAATGGTCATGATATTGCATAGAAATTTGACCAGAATGGGATGCAACCCAAGTAGAAACTCTGGAGCCTCTGGCTACAACTAGGCCAATGAAATGCAGCAGAGCACGTGAGGAATGCCAGCATTCATACCTGCCCAAAGAAGGGTGACCAACCAATCTGCTCTCAGCTGAGCATGAGATGGCGGAAACTTCCAGACAATAATCCAGAACAAAATCAAATCGTTGGCATAATTTTAAAAACACCTGGGATGGAGTATCTACATACACAAATCATTTTAAGTCGTGTGAAGACCATTAAATGCATCTGGATTGCTGAGCACAAAGTTGTGTTAAATTTTCTAAAAATAGTTGAGCCTCAGTTAGAGTGTTGTACTCATTTATGAAAGCCACAATTTAGGGAGGAAACTAAGATTACAGCAGGTAACAAAATGATCATAGTGGCACCACGTGCAGACACTCTCCACAGAACAGGACTGATGAAGGGTCTCAGCCTGAACTATCAACTCTTTTCTATAGATGCTGCCTGGCCTGCTGAGTTCCTCCAGCATTTAGTGGTATCATGAGTTTTGTTTTGTTTTAAAAACAAAGAATTATGATGATCTGGACTGCAATCCGTACAAGGGTGGAGGAAACAGATTCAATTGTAACATTAGGTCAGGTGGGGGAAGAGATTTCTTCACCCGTGGGTGTTGACCCTCTGGAATTCCTACCCAGCAGGGCAGTGGAAGCTCAGTAGCTGGCAGAGATTTTGAGATTCACAGACTTTGGATCAGAGGTGCTTAGGAACCCATTCTTTATAGATTGACCACAATGAGAGTGAACCAGAGCTGCATCACACATCCACAAATCCAAAGAAAACGAAAGCAACTGCCTATTACCACTCTGGAGGAATCATGCTTCCATCTACTTCCCAGTAAGTGTTCTTCCCATTCATCTCTTCAGTGTATTCAACCCATCGATGTCGACCTAAGAATTGAAATTATAAACCAATCAGCAAGATACCACATTCACACCAATTAGAACTCAGTACAACTCCTTCAGCCCACAATGTTGTGCTGGCCTTTAACCTACACCATGCTCAATCTTTCACAGCCCATAACCATCCAAGTTTCTTACATCCATGTTCCCATCTAATAGTTTCTTAAATGTCCTGACTGTTCCACGCACTTGCCGCTGTGTATAAAAAAACACCCAGCTCTGACATCTCCCTTACACATTCGTCCACTCACCATAAAAGCATGTCCTCTGGAATTAGCCATTGCCGCCCTGGGAAAAGTTAATGAGATGAATAACTGGACAGGCTGATTAACTTGATTCCCCTTCACAGCGTAAAGTAGCTGCTACAGACCTGTGATGCAGATCATATCACAACGGAGGCCTCAGAGGTCTTCTGTTAGTCAGGGTCGACCAAGGATATTGTGTCTGAACTACCTACATGACGGGTAAGCTGGGGAAGTACAATATGGAGAGCAAGCCTATGAAGCAGGCTCCCCCTCTCTACGCAGCTAGGAACTGCAGAGACTGGTACAGAGGAGTTTCCAGTCAGCATTAAGCTCAACATTGGGCTGCCTTCGGGACGCCAGCTCTGGATTTTTCCCTCGGAGTTTACTCCTAAAGCCTTCCCCACAAGTGGGTATTGCTGCAAGGCAGTGGGGGTTTGAGATCAGAGTTTTCCTTCTCCTAGATGGGCTGCCAACCATGGCTGAAGAGTCCCATCTGCCTGAAACGGCTGGTACTAAGACACCAAGAAGCCGCCTTTTTCCTCTTCCGTCAGAAGAAACTGTTCTGCCACACTCAGTAACTAAGCCACACGTGAAGGCCAGGAGCTGGACTTAATTGTCGGAGACTAGTTGAGATGCACGGCATTGGGAGCATCTAATAGGTAGTGGGAGCCTATCCCCACTACCTCCTCCGGATATGACAACCAAGAGGCCTCAACTCTTCAGAATTCACAATATGTAGACTATGCAGGCAGCAAGTCATAAAACTAAGACACTGATGAGAAGTTGCAAAAGCACCAAAAGATATTGTGGAAAAACAATAACTTTATTTATATAGCACCTTTCATACTATAAGATGCAGGCTCAAGGTGCTTTACACAGATTGTATTATATTGTCATAGCAATACAATTCAAAGTTGAAAATCATAAGACAAACATTATATAGAATAAAATAAAATGTAATTGAATACACCAAATTATAAATGCAATCAACATCAACAGGCATTAAGTAATCCTGTAAGTTCACCAAATTTAAAAAGTAGGTTTTTAGAAGTGTTTTGAGATGTTCCACAGTACTAGCCTAATGAAAAGTGGGAGTGGAATTATAAATTGTAGCAAATAAAACGGACATTATCTGATTGCCCTCCCATTATAAACACCATCAATTTCCCCTTAAAATCAAGATAGCAGGATAGATGCATAGAAACATAGAAAACTTCTCGCACAATACAGGCCCTTTGGCCCACAAAGCTGTGCCAAACATGTCCCTACCTTAGAAATTACTAGGGTTACCCATAGCCCTCTATTTTTCTGAGCTCCATGTACCTATCCAGGAGTCTCTTAAAAGACCCTATCATATCCGCCTCCACCACCGTTGCCGGGAGCCCATTCCATGCTCTCTGCGAAAAAATCTTACCCCTGACATCTCCTCTGTACCTACTTCCAAGTACCTTAAAACTATGCCCTCTCGTACTAGCCATTTCAGCCCTGGGAAAAGCCTCTGATTATCCACATGATTGATGCCTCTCAGCATCTTATACACCTCTGTCAGGTCACTTCTCACCTTCTGTTGCTCCAAGGAGAAAAGGCCAAGTTCACTCAACCTATTCTCATAAGGCATGCTCCCCAATCCAGGCAACATCCTTGTAAATCTGCTCTGCACCCTTTCTGTGGTTTCCACATCCTTCCTGTAGTGAGGCGACCAGAACTGAGCACAGTACTCCAAGTGGGGTCTGACAGCTTTGTACAACAGCCTATGACCAACCAGCCTCTGTCTCACTTCCATACAATGACCATCTTCCCTCAACACTCTGGGCAGATTTGAATCTGGGCAACAAATAATCTGCTCAAGGGGTTCAGCGGATCGAGCAGCGGCTGCAGGGGACGTGAAATGTTGACGTTTCAGGTCGGAGAACCGGATGGGGAAGGGGTGAGATGGGATCCAGAGATGATAGACGGACCAAGGAGGGGCAGGGGATGATGAGCAGATTAAGCCAGCTAAGGGAGGGGAGGAGTGCAGTTAGTAGATAGAGGTAGGTGGATGATAAACACAGGCAGACAAAAGACAACACAATAGAAAGCAAACAACAGGAATTCTGCAGATGCTGGAAATTCAAGCAATACACATAAAAGTTGCTGGTGAACGCAGCAGGCCAGGCAGCATCTCTAGGAAGAGGTGCAGTCGACGTTTCAGGCCGAGACCCTTCGTCAGGACTAACTGAAGGAAGAGTTAGTAAGAGATTTGAAAGTGGGAGGGTGGGGGAGATCCAAAATGATAGGAGAGGACAGGAGTGGGAGGGATGGAGCCAAGAGCTGGACAGGTGATTGGCAAAAGGGATACGAGAGGATCATGGGACAGGAGGTCCGGGGAGAAAGACCGGGGGGGGGAACCCAGAGGATGGGCAAGGGGTATATTCAGAGGTACAGAGGGAGAAAAAGGAGAGTGAGAGAAAGAATGTGTGTATAAAAATAAGCAACAGATGGGGTACGATGGGGAGGTGGGGCATTAGCAGAAGTTAGAGAAGTCGATGTTCATGCCATCAGGTTGGAGGCTACCCAGACGGAATATGACGTGTTGTTCCTCCAACCTGAGTGTGGCTTCATCTTTACAGTAGAGGAGGCCGTGGATAGACATGTCAGAATGGGAATGGGATGCGGAATTAAAATGTGTGGCCACTGGGAGATCCTGCTTTCTCTGGCGGACACAGCGTAGGTGTTCAGCAAAGCGGTCTCCCAGTCTGCGTCGGGTCTCACAAATATATAGAAGGCCACATCGGGAGCACCGGACGCAGTACATCACCCCAGCTGACTCACAGGTGAAGTGTTGCCTCACCTGGAAGGACTGTTTGGGGCCCTGAATGGTGGTAAGGGAGGAAGTGTAAGGGCGTGCGTAGCACTTGTTCCGCTTACAAGGATAAGTGCCAGGAGGGAGATCAGTGGGGAGGGATGGGGGGGCCGAATGGACAAGGGAATCGCGTAGGGAGCGATCCTTGCAGAAAGTGGGGGGGGGGAGGGAAAGATGTGCTTAGTCATGGGATCCTGTTGGAGGTGGCGGAAGTTACGGAGTTACAGAAGTTACTTCACTACTGCGAAGCCTCTTCCGGTGATGAATTCCTGTTGTTTACAATAGAAGGCATTTGGAGCAAAATTGCAGGGGTTTAGGTTGGTCTGGTCCTGGGAAGGTAGAGATGGAGACAGACAGGAGGGTGATAAGCAGGAACACAAAGGCCACCAGTGGTGGAAATTGCTAAGTAAGTTGAGAATTGGAACCATAGGTTTATGGTGATTTTAACTTAGATGTCATGCCAAATCTTTGCAAATTTCTTAAGGAAGCTGAGGTGCTGCTGCGCTTCCCTTGTAACTGCACTTACATGCTGGGGCCAGGACAGGCCCTCTGAAAAGGTAATACCGAGGAATTTAAAGTCGCTGACCCTCTCCACTTTTGATCCCCTAATGAGGACTGGCAAAAGGACCTCCGGATTCCTCTTCCTGAAGAATCAGCTCCTTGGTCTTGCTGACACTGAGTGAGAGGTTATTGTTGTGGCACCACTCAGCCAGGTTTTCAATCTCCCTCCTGTGTGCCGATCCGTCGCCACCATTGATTAGGTCAATGACAGTGGTGTTGTAGGCAACCTTAAATATGGCATTGGAGATATCCCTAGCCACACAGCCGTAAGTGTAAAGTGAGCAAAGCATGGGGTTAAGCACACAGCCTCGTGGTAGTCCTGTGCTGATGAAGATTGTTGCCAATCCGAACTGACTGCGGCCTGCAAGGGAGGAAATTGAGGATCCAGTTGCACAATGATGTACTGAGACCAAGGTTTTGAAGCTTATTGGTTGGTTTTGAGGGATGATAGCATTGAGTGCCAAGCTGCAGTTGATAAAGAGCATCCTGCTGTTTGGATCTTTGCTATCCAGATGTCCCAGGGTTGTTCGAAGGGCCAATGAAATGGCATCTGCTGTGGACCTGTTGTGCCAGTAGGGAAACTGGAGTGAATCCAAGTCACTTCTCTGCAGGAGCTGATGTGTTTCATCACCACTGTTTCAGAACACTTCATCACTGTGGATGTAAGTGCTACTGGACGATAGTCATAGCGGCAGATGACCACATTCTCCTCAGGCACTGGTCTGATTGAGACCTGCTGAAGCAGGTGGTACCTCAGACTGCCCAAGTGAGAGGTTAAAGATATTGCTGAGCACACCAGCCAGTGATCAGCACAAGTGTTTAGTATTCAGCCAGATAACCCATTTAGGCCGGATGCTTTCCATGGGAAGCTAGAATTAGAGATCCAAGCAACACACACAAAATGCTGGAGGAACTCAGCAGGCCAGACGGCATCTATGGAAAAGAGTACAGTTGATGTTTCAGGCTGAGACCCTTCACCAGGACTGTTCCAGCATCTGCAAATTTTCTCTTGTTTATGATAGAAGTAGAGGTCATAGATTAAGGGTGAAAAGTGAAAAATTTAAGAGGAACATTCACTCATTGTGTGGAACGAGCAGTCACCAGAAATTTTGGATGTGGGACTGATTTCACTCTTTAAGAGACGTTTAGATAAGAACGTGGATGGGAGGGATATGGAGGACTATGGTCCGGGTGTAGGTCGATGGAAACAGGGACAGGTTTGGATAGGTACGTGGATGGGAGGGTATGGAGGACTATGGTCTGGGTGTGGGTTGATGGGACCGGGGAGAGGTTTGGATGGGTACGTGGACAGGAGGGTATGGAGGACTATGGTCTGGGTGTGGGTCGATGAGACCAGGGAGAGGTTTGGATAGGTACGTGGACAGGAGGGATATGGAGGACTGGTCCGGGTGTGGGTTGATGGGAACAGGGAGAGGTTTGGATAGGTACGTGGACAGGAGGGTATGGAGGACTATGGTCTGGGTGTGGGTTGATGGGACCAGGGAGAGGTTTGGATGGGTACGTGGATGGGAGGGTATGGAGGACTATGGTCCGGATGTGGGTCGATGAGACCAAGGAGAGGTTTGGATAGGTACGTGGATGGGAGGGATATGGAGGACTATGGTCCGGGTGTGGGTCGATGAGACCAGGGAGAGGTTTGGATGGGTACGTGGATGGGAGGATATGGAGGACTACGGTCCGGGTGTGGGTTGATGGGAACGGTGAGAGGTTTGGATAGGTACGTGGACAGGAGGGTATGGAGGACTATGGTCTGGGTGTGGGTTGATGGGACCAGGGAGAGGTTTGGATGGGTATGTGGACGGGAGGGTATGGAGGACTATGGTCCGGATGTGGGTCGATGAGACCAAGGAGAGGTTTGGATGGATAGGTGGATGGGAGGGTATGGAGGACTATGGTCCGGGTGTGGATCGATGAGAACAGGGAGAGGTTTGGATAGGTACGTGGATGAGAGGATATGGAGGACTATGGTCTGGGTGTGGGTCGATGGGAACAGGGAGAGGTTTGGATGGGTACGTGGATGGGAGGATATGGAGGACTATGGTCCAGGTGTGGGTCGATGAGACCAGGGAGAGGTTTGGATAGGTACGTGGATGAGAGGATATGGAGGACTATGGTCCGGATGTGGGTCGATGGGAACAGGGAGAGGTTTGGATAGGTACGTGGATGGGAGGATATGGAGGACTATGGTCCGGGTGTGGGTTGATGGGACCGGGGAGAGGTTTGGATAGGTATGTGGACAGGAGGGTATGGAGGACTATGGTCTGGATGTGGGTCGATGAGACCAGGGAAAGTTTTGGATAGGTACGTGGACAGGAGGGTATGGAGGACTATGGTCTGGGTGTGGGTTGATGGGACCAGGGAGAGGTTTGGATGGGTACGTGGACGGGAGGGTATGGAGGACTATGGTCCGGATGTGGGTCGATGGGAACAGGGAAAGGTTTGGACAGGTACGTGGATGGGAGGATATGGAGGACTATGGTCCGGGTGTGGGTTGATGGGAACGGTGAGAGGTTTGGATAGGTACGTGGACAGGAGGGTATGGAGGACTATGGTCTGGGTGTGGGTTGATGGGACCAGGGAGAGGTTTGGATGGGTATGTGGACGGGAGGGTATGGAGGACTATGGTCCGTATGTGGGTCGATGAGACCAAGGAGAGGTTTGGATGGATACGTGGATGGGAGGGTATGGAGGACTATGGTCCGGGTGTGGATCGATTAGAACAGGGAGAGGTTTGGATAGGTACGTGGATGGGAGGATATGGAGGACTATGGTCCGGGTGTGAGTTGATGGGACCAGGGAGAGGTTTGGATAGGTACGTGGATGGGAGGATATGGAGGACTATGGTCCAGATGTGGGTCGATGGGAACAGGGAGAGGTTTGGATAGGTACGTGGATGGGAGGATATGGAGGACTTTGGTCTGGGTGTGGGTTGATGGGACCGGGGAGAGGTTTGGATAGGTACGTGGACAGGAGGGTATGGAGGACTATGGTCTGGGTGTGAGTCGATGAGACCAGGGAAAGTTTTGGATAGGTACGTGGACAGGAGGGTATGGAGGACTATGGTCTGGGTGTGGGTTGATGGGACCAGGGAGAGGTTTGGATGGGTACGTGGACGGGAGGGTATGGAGGACTATGGTCCGGATGTGGGTCGATGAGACCAAGAAGAGGTTTGGATGGATACGTGGATGGGAGAGTATGGAGGACTATGGTCCGGGTGTGGATCGATGAGAACAGGGAGAGGTTTGGATAGGTACGTGGATGGGAGGATATGGAGGACTATGGTCCGGGTGTGGGTTGATGGGACCGGGGAGAGGTTTGGACAGGTACGTGGACAGGAGGGTATGGAGGACTATGGTCTGGGTGTGGGTTGATGGGACCAGGGAGAGGTTTGGATGGGTACGTGGACGGGAGGGTATGGAGGACTATGGTCCGGATGTGGGTCGATGAGACCAAGGAGAGGTTTGGATGGATACGTGGATGGGAGGGTATGGAGGACTATGGTCCGGGTGTGGATCGATGAGAACAGGGAGAGGTTTGGATAGGTACGTGGATGGGAGGGTATGGAGGACTATGGTCCGGGTGTGGGTCAATGGGACCAGGGAGAGGTTTGAATAGATACGTGGATGGGAGGGATATGGTGGACTATGGTCCAGGTGTGGGTTGATGAGACCAGGGAGAGGTTTGGATGGGTACATGGATGGGAGGGTATGGAGGACTATGGTCCGGGTGTGGATCGATGAGAACAGGGAGAGGTTTGGATAGGTATGTGGATGGGAGGATATGGAGGACTATGGTCCAGGTGTGGGTTGATGGGACCATGGAGAGGTTTGGATAGGTACGTGGATGGGAGGATATGGAGGACTATGGTCCGGATGTGGGTCGATGGGAACAGGGAGAGGTTTGGATAGGTACGTGGATGGGAGGGATATGGTGGACTATGGTCCAGGTGTGGGTTGATGAGACCAGGGAGAGGTTTGGATGGGTACATGGATGGGAGGGTATGGAGGACTATGGTCCGGGTGTGGATCGATGAGAACAGGGAGAGGTTTGGATAGGTATGTGGATGGGAGGATATGGAGGACTATGGTCCAGGTGTGGGTTGATGGGACCATGGAGAGGTTTGGATAGGTACGTGGATGGGAGGATATGGAGGACTATGGTCCGGATGTGGGTCGATGGGAACAGGGAGAGGTTTGGATAGGTACGTGGATGGGAGGATATGGAGGACTATGGTCCGGGTGTGGGTTGATGGGACTGGGGAGAGGTTTGGATAGGTACGTGGACAGGAGGGTATGGAGGACTATGGTCTGGGTGTGGGTCGATGAGACCAAGGAGAGGTTTGGATGGGTACATGGATGGGAGGGTATGGAGGACTATGGTCTGGATCTGGGTCGATGGGACCAAGGAGAGGTTTGGATGGGTACGTGGACAGGAGGATATGGAGGACTATGGTCCGGGTGTGGATCGATAGGACCAGGGAGAGATTTGGATAGGTACGTGGACGGGAGGGTATGGAGGACTATGGTCCAGGTGTGGGTTGATAGGACCAGGGAGAGGTTTGGATAGGTACGTGGATGGGAGGGGTACAGAGGGCTATGGTCCGAGGGACTAGGCAGAATAATAATTCAGCACAGACTGGATGAGCTAAAGGGCTCAGTGACTATGATTCTATGACATTCAGGGAGGGGTTAGGGCAGAAGGAAACAGGACCATGGGGGCGGGGAAAGCCTGTGGACAGTCGGTGGATGGAAACAGGAGGGATAGAGGGGTGAAAATGGGCGATGGGGCTGGAGGGGTGTGTAGGAATGGGGGAGAAAAATGCAAGGCCCAGAGGAGGATTGGAAAGAGATGGGTGGTAAAACACACCCGAGATAAGGATTACCTAAAACTGGAAAATTCAAAGTTGGTGCCATCATCCCTGTTGCAGTGAAAGTGTCAGAGGTCAGGGACAACGCTTGACTTCACACCTCCTCCTCCTCATCCCCGTCCACAGACTTACACAGTTCTTCCAGATGTGACAAAAGTTCATGAGTATGATCTGCAAATTCGTCCAGTGCATTCAGTGCTTCCAGTATGGCCTCCTTTACATCACTGAGCACATAGACCAGGCAACTGATGTGCAGAGCATTGCTGGTCTGTCCACAATGGACATCCCAAGCTCCCAGCTCACTTGCTGCCAACAGAGAGAAGTTGCGAATCAGTCAGTGTCAGTACTGTGTTTTGCATCTTGTCTCCAGAGGAACACTATCATTCAGCTGTATAGAATTAAACTTGAACTTGAGTTTATAGAGTCTTTGAAAGTGTGTCTGCAGGTTCTGCAATCAGTTCAGAGTTGAGAAGAGTGAAGTTATTCACATTGGTTCAGGAACCTGATGGTTGTAGGGTAATAACAGTTCCTAAACCTGGTGCTGTGGGACCTAAGGCCCCTGAACCTCCTGCCAAAAGGCAGTAGTGAGAAGAGAGCATGGCCTGGATGGTGGAGGTCCTTGATGCTGGACGCTGCTTTCTTGTAGCAGTGCTCCTTGTAGATGTAATCAGTGGTGGGGAGGGTATTTTCTGTGATGGATTGGGCTGTATCCACCACTCTCTGTAGACCTTTCCGTTCCTAGGCATTGGTGTTCGTCTTTCCAAAAACGGAAAGCAATTTTCACACACCAATGTCCCACAGACAGCAGCTACATAGTGTGAACTGATTTTCCACAAAAATACACAGTGCCATCTTTTACTGCTGAGGACAGGTGGATCATCCTGAAGCAACAGAATTCTCAGTGCAGCAGCCCCTCAGCAAACCAGGTTACCCACAGCCCATACTTAAGTGGAAAATCCTGGAGCAGAACCAGAACCCAAAACATACTTGCACCAAAGAGACCAGAACCTGTTTAAATATCACTGGCATACGTCATGAAATTTATTGTAAAATATGATTTCCCATTGGACCTGTACATAAAGAGTCACTTTACGTGCAGGTCCAATGCTACGGTAGGAAACTTTGTCGCATGGTGTGAGCAGAATTATCTGCAGCTTAATGTGAAAAAGACTAAGGAGCTGGTGGTAGACCTAAGGAGAGCTAAGGTACCAGCGACCCCTGTTTCCATCCAGGGGGTCAGTGTGGACATGGTGGAGGATTACAAATACCTGGGGATACGTATTGGCAATAAACTGGACTGGTCAAAGAACACTGAGGCTGTCTACAAGAAGGGTCAGAGCCGTCTCTATTTCCTGAGGAGACTGAGGTCCTTTAACATCTGCCGGACGATGCTGAGGATGTTCTACGAGTCTGTGGTGCCCACTGCTATCATGTTTGCTGTTGTGTGCTGGGGCAGCAGGCTGAGGGTAGCAGACACCAACAGAATCAACAAACTCATTCGTAAGGCCAGTGATGTTGTAGGGATGGAACTGGACACTCTCACGGTGGTGTCTCAAAAGAGGATGCTGTCTAAGTTGCATGCCATCGTGGACAATGGCTCCCATCCACTATATAATGGACTGGTTGGGCACAGGAGTACTTTCAGCCAGAGACTCATTCCACTGAGATGCAACAAAGGAAGTTCATTGATCAAAGGAAGTCATTCCTGCCTGTGGCCATCAAACTTTACAACTCCTCCCTTGGAGGGTCAGACACCCTGAGCCAATAGGCTGGTCCTGGACTTATTTCTTGGCATAATTTACATATTACTATTTAACTATTTATGGTTTTATTACTATTTATTATTTATGGTGCAACTGTAACGAAAACCAATTTCCCCCAGGATCAATAAAGTATGACTATGACTAATCATTGTAAATAACACAAGTTAGATATCACATCCTTAGCATTTAAATTCCTCGGGGTCAATATCACAAATGACCTGACTTGGTCCAACCAAGCAGAGTCCACTGCCGAGAAGGTCCACCAGCACCTTTACTTCCTGAGAAAACTAAAGAAATTTGGCCTGTCCCCTAAAACCCTCACTAATTTTTATAGATGCACCGTAGAAAGCATTCTTCTAGGGTGCATCACAACCTGGTATGGAAGTTCTCCTGTCCAAGACTGGAAGAAGCTGCAGAAGATCGTGAACACAGCACATCACACAAACCAATCTTCCGTCACTTTACACCGCACGCTGTCGGAGCAGTGCTGCCAGGATAATCAAGGGCACAACCCACCCAGCCAACACACTGTTCGTCCCTCTTCCCTCCGGGAGAAGGCTCAGGAGCTTGAAGACTCGTACGGCCAGATTTAGGAACAGCTTCTTTCCGACTGTGATAAGACTGCTGAACGGATCCTGACCCGGATCTGGGCCGTAGCCTCCAAATATCCGGACCTGCCTCTCGGCTTTTTTGCACTACCTTACTTTACCTTTTATTTTCTATTTATGATTTATAATTTAAAATTAAACTATTTACTATTGATTTGTACTCCAGGGAGTGTGAAGCGCAGAATCAAATATCGCTGTTATGATTATACGTTCTGGTATCAATTGTTTGGCAACAATAAAGTATAAAGTATAAGTAGCAACCAAAAGCAAACTTACCAAAGAAATATCGTTTGTCTTCATAATATTTGTTTCCATACTTGTCTTCCCCAACAAGGTTCCCAGTTTTTAGTTCACTTGTTCTATAAAACCAAATACCAATTGATGGTAATTGTCCTCCATCCCCTCTCCCTCATTCTTCTTATCCCCTCTCCCCACTATTAACCTTCCCTCTTTTCCTCCCCTCCCTCTCTACCTTTATCCTCCCCTCTGATTTATCCTCAACTCATCTCCTTCCCCTCCCTCCCTCCCCTCATCTCCTCCCTCTCACTCCCCTCATCTCCTCCCTCCCCCTCCCCTCATCTCCTCCCTCTCACTCCGGATTTACCCTCCCCTCATCTCCTCCCACACTCCCGATTTACCCTCCCCTCATCTCCTCCCTCTCATTCCCGATTTACCCTCCCCTCATCTCCTCCCTCTCACTCCTGATTTATCCTCCCCTCATCTCCTCCCCCTCCCTCATCTTCTCCCTCCCCTCATCTCCTCCCTCACTCCCCTCTGATTTACCCTCCCCTCATCTCCTCCTTCTCACTCCCCTCTGATTTACCCTCCCCTCATCTCCTCCCTCTCACTCCCCTCTGATTTACCCTCCCCTCATCTCCTCCCTCTCACTCCCCTCTGATTTACCCTCCCCTCATCTCCTCCCTCTCACTCCCAATTTACCCTCCCCTCATCTCCTCCCTCACTCCCGATTTACCCTCCCCTCATCTCCTCCCTCTCATTCCCCTCTGATTTACCCTCCCCTCATCTCCTCCCTCTCACTCCCCTCTGATTTACCTTCCCCTCATCTCCTCCTTCTCACTCCCCTCTGATTTACCCTCCCCTCATCTCCTCCCTCTCACTCCCCTCTGATTTACCCTCCCCTCATCTCCTCCCTCTCACTCCCCTCTGATTTACCCTCCCCTCATCTCCTCCCTCTCACTCCCAATTTACCCTCCCCTCATCTCCTCCCTCACTCCCGATTTACCCTCCCCTCATCTCCTCCCTCTCATTCCCCTCTGATTTACCCTCCCCTCATCTCCTCCCTCTCACTCCCCTCTGATTTACCTTCCCCTCATCTCCTCCTTCTCACTCCCCTCTGATTTACCCTCCCCTCATCTCCTCCCTCTCACTCCCCTCTGATTTACCCTCCCCTCATCTCCTCCCTCTCACTCCCCTCTGATTTACCCTCCCCTCATCTCCTCCCTCTCACTCCCGATTTACCCTCCCCTCATCTCCTCCCTCACTCCCCTCTGATTTACCCTCCCCTCATCTCCTCCCTCTCACTCCCGATTTTCCCTCCCCTCATCTCCTCCCTCTCACTCCCGATTTACCCTCCCCTCATCTCCTCCCACACTCCCAATTTACCCTCCCATCTCCTCCCTCTCATTCCCGATTTACCCTCCCCTCATCTCCTCCCTCTCACTCCTGATTTATCCTCCCCTCATCTCCTCCCCTCCCTCATCTTCTCCCTCCCCTCATCTCCTCCCTCACTCCCCTCTGATTTACCCTCCACTCATCTCCTCCTTCTCACTCCCCTCTGATTTACCCTCCCCTCATCTCCTCCCTCTCACTCCCCTCTGATTTACCCTCCCCTCATCTCCTCCCTCTCACTCCCCTCTGATTTACCCTCCCCTCATCTCCTCCCTCACTCCCCTCTGATTTACCCTCCCCTCATCTCCTTCTCACTCCCCTCTGATTTACCCTCCCCTCATCTCCTCCCTCTCACTCCCCTCTGATTTACCCTCCCCTCATCTCCTCCCTCACTCCCGATTTATCCTCCCCTCATCTCCTCCTTCTCACTCTCCTCTGATTTACCCTCCCCTCATCTCCTCCCTCTCACTCTCCTCTGATTTACCCTCCCCTCATCTCCTCCCTCTCACTCCCGATTTACCCTCCCCTCATCTCCTCCCTCACTCCCCTCTGATTTACCCTCCCCTCGTCTCCTCCCTCTCACTCCCGATTTTCCCTCCCCTCATCTCCTCCCTCTCACTCCCGATTTACCCTCCCCTCATCTCCTCCCACACTCCCGATTTACCCTCCCCTCATCTCCTCCCTCTCACTCCCCTCTGATTTACCTTCCCCTCATCTCCTCCCTCTCACTCTCCTCTGATTTACCCTCCCCTCATCTCCTCCTCACTCCCCTCTGATTTACCCTTCCCTCATCTCCTCCCTCTCACTCCCCTCTGATTTACCCTCCCCTCATCTCCTCCCTCTCACTCCCCTCTGATTTACCCTCCCCTCATCTCCTCCCTCTCACTCCCGATTTACCCTCCCCTCATCTCCTCCCTCTCACTCCCGATTTACCCTCCCCTCATCTCCTCCCACGCTCCCGATTTACCCTCCCCTCATCTCCTCCCTCATTCCCGATTTACCCTCCCCTCATCTCCTCCCTCTCACTCCTGATTTATCCTCCCCTCATCTCCTCCCTCACTCCCGATTTACCCTCCCCTCATCTCCTCCCTCTCACTCCCGATTTATCCTCCCCTCATCTCCTCCTTCTCACTCTCCTCTGATTTACCCTCCCCTCATCTCCTCCCTCTCACTCTCCTCTGATTTACCCTCCCCTCATCTCCTCCCTCTCACTCCCCTCTGATTTACCCTCCCCTCATCTCCTCCCTCTCACTCCCGATTTACCCTCCGCTCATCTCCTCCCTCACTCCCCTCTGATTTACCCTCCCCTCATCTCCTCCTTCTCAATCCCCTCTGATTTACCCTCCCCTCATCTCCTCCCTCACTCCCGATTTACCCTCCCCTCATCTCCTCCCTCTCACTCCCGATTTATCCTCCCCTCATCTCCTCCCTCTCACTCTCCTCTGATTTACCCTCCCCTCATCTCCTCCCTCTCACTCCCGATTTACCCTCCCCTCATCTCCTCCCTCTCACTCCCGATTTACCCTCCCCTCCCCTCATCTCCTCCCTCTCCTTCCCCTCTGCTTTCACTCTGCCCTCTTACCTTTACGCTCCGTCCCTCCCCCCTTCCTTTCCCCAGGGTGACCTCTCCGTTCTCTGACGGTCACCTCCCCTCGCCGACCTGAACATAAAAACTTTGTTCCCATTTACTCCGAAATGACCCCATTAACTTCTCCAACCTTAGAAGATGAAACAAAGCACCACGAATACCGCCGTAACTCCAAAACTGAGTCCATCCCCTTCTGAACACAGCAAGAACATCCGCCATCTCGGCCGGCTAACCGCCTCATCACTTCAGCCCACAGCGCCGACCCGCGGCCGACTGACCCTCTCAGCCCACAGCGCCGACCCGCGGCCGGCGGAACGACCCACCCCACAGCGCCGACCCGCGGCCGGCGGAACGACCCGCCCCACAGCGCCGACCCGCGGCCGACTGACCCTCTCAGCCCACAGCGCCGACCCGCAGCCGACTGACCCTCTCAGCCCACAGCGCCGACCCGCGGCCGACTGACCCTCTCAGCCCACAGCGCCGACCCGCGGCCGGCGGAACGACCCACCCCACAGCGCCGACCCGCGGCCGGCGGAACGACCCGCCCCACAGCGCCGACCCGCGGCCGACTGACCCTCTCAGCCCACAGCGCCGACCCGCAGCCGACTGACCCTCTCAGCCCACAGCGCCGACCCGCGGCCGACTGACCCTCTCAGCCCACAGCGCCGACCCGCGGCCGGCGGAACGACCCACCCCACAGCGCCGACCCGCGGCCGGCGGAACGACCCGCCGCACAGCGCCGACCCGCGGCCGGCGGAACGACCCGCCCCACAGCGCCGACCCGCGGCCGGCTGACGACCCGCCCCGCAGCCGCCGACCGTGCCAGCTGCCCAGCTCGCTCCACGGTACCGACTCGCCTCCTGATGAAGGGTCTCAGCCCAACACGTCGACTTTCTGTGGATGCTGCCTGACGCAGCATTTTGTGGGTGTGTTGCGGCTGACTTTACCCCGTTCATAACTCTCCCGCAGGTGAAAATACTCCAGCATCTCTTTGGTTCTTATCTATTTGAATCAGGTCTTTTAAGCATCCAAGGAATACAGCTCCAAGCTTCTCGCTGCCGCAGTAAAGCAACCTGCATAATCAGAGATTCCACCCACTCTGGAATTCTCTCTTCTCCCCTCTCCCATTAGGTACAAAAGCCCGAAACCATGTGCCGCCAGGTTTAAGGATAGCATCTATCCCGCTGTTATCACATTCTTGAGTGGACATCCCGTACAGAAAAATAGATTCCTGACCTTACAATCTAATTCGCTATGATCTTGCACTTTGTTCTTTACCCACACTACTTTCTAAATAGTTGTTACACTTTATTATCATGTTACCTTGTGTAATGATTAGAATGAGAACCAGGGTTATTATTACTGACAAGTGTCAGATACAGATTCAGATTCATTTATTTTTCTCTTGTAGATCTCTTGTACAAAATCATTATCGTGGGTTCAGTGGGCAGGGACTGAAGACACTACCAGTTAGTAGGTTAACTGTCTACAGGATAAGACAGACAAGAACATTCAGTGAACCTGCAAGCTACACTCATTTATAAATACTTATCTAAACTCAGCACCCAAAGTAGCAGGATAAGACAGACACTAAGCAATACACCCAGTGACAAGTACTTATCTAAAGTGTGCGCCCGGGCCCTCTTTACTGCAGCACACCTCTGGTGTCTACTGTTTCTATGGCACCCTCAACTGCCTGGTCCATAACGACCGAAAGAGTGAAAAGGTTACTGTGTGCTATATTTAAGCTCTACAGCGCTGTGACATCAGCAGTTAAACAGCAGGTAGTGGGAGGGTCTGCAATACTCCTGACACAGGCCAGTCCCTGCCTCCCATGGAGAAGCTGTGTTGATGCCATTGCCCTGGCACATCACCGCATAGAAGATTATACTGATGACAATAGACTGGTAGAACATGCGGAGGAGAGGCTGCATACTCCAAAGGACCTCAGCTGAAATTTGCCAGAGTATTTGGTGAGGTACCAAATCAGCTTAAACTCCTAATGAAATGCACTGGTGTGCATTCTTCATGATATGTTGTGCCTACAGATCCTCTGTAGACAGAATGCGAGACGAGCTTTTCACCGCACCTTGGTAAAGGTGACACTAATAACCAACTCCAATTCCAATACCAAAACTGTCTAGTTTCTCCTTCTTGGACGACCCCCTCATCTCAGGAATTAACATGGTGAGGCTCCTTTAACCAAAACCCTGTACAATTGTTACAAAACCTCCCTATTCTTAAATTCCAACCCCTTCACAATAAAGGCATCCTACCTTGTTAATGACTTGCTGAACTCCCTGCTAATTTACTGCAAATCATGCCTTGGAACACCTTGATCCCATTGAATTTCATTCACACAATCTCTCTCCATTCAGATAATAATATGCCTTTTGATCCCTCTTAGCAAAGTACATGACCTCACACTCCCCCATATCTTATAATTCAATCTATATATATTCCTTTCCAGAATCACAATGTCCTTGTCACAACGCACCTACTTGTCATCTGTAAACTTGGAAACTTTATATTTCATTCCCTCCTCCAGATGATTAAATAATAAACAACTGTGGGCCAAGAACTGATCCCTGGGCTACTTCACTAGTTATTCCCTGCAGCCTGAAAAGGACCTACTTATTCCATAAAGTCTGTTTTCGATATGATCATCAGTCTTCAATCCATACTTCCTCCAATACAGTACCTCAAGATCATCAGTCGTTTATAGATAGATACTTCACTGATCACAAAGGGAATTAAAATATCACAGTAGCATTACGAGTGCACAGATGTACAAGTGTACAAAACTTAGAAGAGAAGTAGAAAGAATAAAAAATAAGTTACCTCAAACAGTCTAACAGGAGGGGGTCATCACTTCCCCGTCTACAGGTTGACTCATTATAGAGCCAAAAGGCCGAGGGTAAGAATGACCTCGTATAGCACTCTTTGGAGCAGCACAGTTGTCTTAGTCTATTACTGAAAGTGCTCCTCTGTTAGCCAAGGTGGCATGCAGATGGTGAGAAACATTGTCCAGAATTGCCAGGATTTTCCGTAGGGTCTTTGTTCTACCACAGCCTCCAGTGTGTCCAGTTTGACTCCTATAACAGAGCCAGCCTTTCTAAACAGTTTATTGAGCCCGTTGGCATCACCCATGCTGATGCCATTGCCCCAGTACACCACCTCATAGAAGATTGTACTGGCAACAACAGACTGGTAGAACATGTGAAGGAGAGGCCAGCATACTCCAAAGGGCCTCGGTCTCCTCAGGAAGTAGAGATGACTCTGGTCCTTCTTGTACACAGCCTCTGTTTTGTGCTTCACTCAAGTCTGTCATCCAGGTGCACCCCCAGGTACTTGTAGGTCCTCACCATCAATAGTAACAGGAAGCAATGGAGGCTTAGTCTTCCTAAAGTTCATCACCATCTCCTTTGTCTTACCAATGTTGAGCTTGCTGCATTTGACAAAGTCCTCCACCGGGGCCCTGTATACATCCTCCTGTCCTCCTTTTATATACCCAACTGGAATGATAACGTCAACTGCAATGTCTTTTGTGCTGAGAATGTCTCCAAGTTCACGGAAGGGTTCACGAGCTTCATCCGGAAGTGCATCGAGGATGTTGTCCCCCAAAAATTGGTCAGAGTCTACCCAAACCAGAAACCCTGGATCAACAGTTTCGCGCGAGCAGCACTTAACGCGAGACAGAGCTAATGTTGCCGGTAACCAACAGGAACTCAAGAAATGCAGCTACGATCTGCGCAAGGTCATCAAGGCAGCAAAATGACAAATCAGGGACAAGATCCTGACACAACGCTCTACCAACAACACATGCAGCTTATAACAAGGTCTGTATAAAATCACAGACTTCAAAGCTAAATGCAGTGGTGCTGCCTCTCAGACGAACTAAATCTTTTCTACTCTGGGTTCGATGTTGCCAACACTGAGCCGCTGAAGTGACCCGCACCCTGGTCATCTCTGAGGCTGAGGTACGCAGGTGTTTCCAACGAGCGGACAGTCGCAAGGCTCAGGACCGGACGGCATCCCAGGGCGGGGACTCAGAGTGTGCGTGGCACAACTGGCAGATGTGTTAACAGACATTTTAAATCTCTCCCTCTCCCAGTGTAGAGTGCCCTCCTGCTTCAAAACATCCACCATTGTCCCTGTACCAAAAAAGACCAAGGTAACATTTCTGAACGACTGGTGTCCTGTCGCACTCACCTCAATAATAAGCAAAAGCTTTGAGAGGCTGGTCAAGGACCACATCTGCAGCTTGCTATCACCCAAACTGGACCCCCTACAATTCACCTACCGACACAACCGACAGATGACACAATAGCCACAGCTCTACACACCATCCTTACACACGTGGAGAAGAAGGATGCTTATGTGAGAGTGCAGTTCTTGGACTACAGTTCAGCATTCAACACCATAATTCCCTCCAGGCTCGACAAGAAGCTCAGAGACTTCAATCTTCACCCTGCCTTGTGCAGCTGGATCCTGGACTTCCTGTCAGATTGCCAGCAGGTTGTAAGAGTGGGCTCCCTCACCTCCAACCCTCTGACTCTCAACACAGGAGCCCCTCAGGGCTGTGTACTGAGTCCCCTCCTTTACTCCCTGCATACCCATGACTGTGTCACCACCCACAGCTCTAATCTGCTAATTAAACTTGCAGATGATACTACATCGATTGGCCTTATCTCAAATAATGGCAAGGCAGCCTACTGAGAAGTCATCACCCTGACACAGTGGTGTCAAGAAAACAACCTCTCCTTCAATGTCACAAAAACAAAGGAGCTGGTTGTGGATTACAGGAGGAATGGAGACAGGCTAGCCCCTATTGACATCAATGGATCTGGGGTTGAGGGGGTAAACAGCTTCAGGTTCCTCAGCATTCACATCACCGAGGATCTCACGTGGTCTGTACACACGGGCTGTGTGGTGAAAAAGGCACAACAGCGCCTCTTTCACCTCAGACGGTTGAAGAAGTTCGGCATGAGTCCCCAGATCCTCAGGACTTTCTATGGGGACACAATTGAGAGCATCCTGACTGGCTGCATCACTGCCTGGTACAGGAATTGTACTTCCCACTATTCAGATCATTTAAACCGACAGGTGTGTAAAAAGGGCCCGAAGGGTAACTGGGGACCCAAGTCACCCCAATCATAAACTGTTCCAGCTGTACCATCTGAGAAATGATACCACAGCATAAAAGACAGGACCAACAGGCTCCGGGACAGCTTCTTCCACCAGGCCATCAGACTGATTAACTCACACTGACACAATTGTATTTCTATGCTATAATAACTGTCCTGTTGTATATCTTACTGTACATACTATTTATTACAAATTACTATAAATTGTACATTGCACATTCAGATGGAGACATAACAAAGATTTTTACTCCTCATATATGTGAAGGATGTAAGAAATAAAGTGAAATTAATTCAACTATTGCTGAGTCATCAGAGAATTTCTGCAGATGACATGACAGTGTTTTATCTAAAGTCTGAGGTGCACAGGGTTAACAGGAAGGGAGCCAATACAATCCCCTGTGGGGCCCCAGTGCTGTTTATAGCCCTGTCAGACACACAGCTCTGAAGCTGCACAAACTGTGGTCTGCCAGGCAGGTTGTCCATTATCCAGGATACAATGGAAGTGCCACCCTGCACTGGACAGAGCTTCTCCCCCAGTAATGAGGCCTGTATGGTATTGAAGGCACTTGATAAATCAAAAAACATGATCCTCTCAGTGCTGCCCTGCTTATCCAAATGGGAGTAGACTCTGTTCAGCAGGTAGATGACAACATCGTCAACTCCAATGTACTCCTGGTAGGGAAACTGCAGGGAATCGAGGGCTGATCTGACCAGGGGTCGGAGGTGAGCCAGGACCAGCCTCTCTAGGGTCTTCATGACATGTGAGGTCAGGGCTACTGGATGGTAGTCACTCAAGACTTTTCGTTGGTCCTTCTTGGGTACTGGGTCCACACATGATGGTTTCCTCATAGCTGGGCCCATTTCCAGGCTGAAAATCAGATTGAAAATGGCCGTTCAGCACGCTCCTTCAGGACCTCAGGGTCTGCACCGTCTGGTGGAAAGTGGGGGTTGCGGGAAGCGAAGATGGGGATGATAGCAGTTGGTATGTGGAGGTGTGGATGGTATGTGCAGGGCAAGGTGGAGATATAGACAGTGGTAGTCTGTTGTTCATCCACCTGTTGAATTGGTGGGGTGGGGGAATTGGTGCTGAGGGAGCATTGGGTGCCTCTGCACCTGGACTGGTGTGCTGAGGGGGGGGGGGTAATTGTCAGACCTGTTTAACTCATTTACCCATTCAGAACTGCATCCTGAGGCTCTACACTACAGCTAGGCTGATTGAAGCCAGTGATGTCCTTCATGCCTCTCCACACCTCCCGTGTGCTACTCTGCCCCAGCTCCCTCCCATATTCCTCTTTACATCGCAACTTTTCAAATGCCTTTTAGAAATCCACAGGTTCCCCTCCGTCAACCCTGTCAGTTATATCCTCAAACAATTCCAGTAAATCAGTCAAGCAATAAAACCACGTTTGATTATAGTCAACTTTCCTAAATGATTAGTTATTTCATCGATTATTGATTCTAACATTTTGCCAACTAGCCAGAAGTCTTCTGCTTTCCTCTTTGAACAAGAGGTTGTTTTTCACCTTCTGGTACCATCCCAAACTATAGTAATTTCTGAAAACTTCCACCCAGTGGGTGCACTATCTCTGCGGCCATTTCCTTCAACGCCGGTGATGTGTTTCCTTTAATGCAGTAATCCGGGGTGCAGACAATTGGGTCCTGGCAATTCCTCCACCTTTAGCCTTCTGAGTTTCTCTAATACTTTATCCATGTGATCCAGATTCTAAAAGGATGTCTTTTTTTTAACTGAGATTGTACCCTCAAATCGTGGACTCTCCTACTAATAATCCTCTCTGTGTCCACTCTATCCACTCCTTTCAATATTCATCAGGTTTTCATGAGATCCTCCCTCATCCTTCTGAATTCCATCGAGTACGGACACCGACACACTCCTCAGACGTTAATCCTTTCATTTCCTGGATCATTTTTGTGAGCCTACTGTCTTCAGGGCCAGCACATCTTAGATGCGGGGCCTCACAATATTCCAAATGCAGTCTGATCAATGCCTTATAAACCATCAGCAGTACATCCTTGCTTTTCCCTTCTAACTCTTTCAAAATGAATGCTAACTTTGCATTTGCCTTCCTTACTACCGATGCAACCTGCAAGTTAATCTTGAGGGAATCCTGAATTAGGGCTCTCAAGTCTGTTTGCACCTCTGATTTCTGAATTCTCTCACCATTTAGAAAATAATCTACACCTTTATTCTTCCTACCAAAGTGCATGACCCCACACTACCCCATTCTGTCTTTCTCCCAACCTGAGCAAATTCTCCTGCAGACTCCTCTGTCCTCAGCGCGACCTGTCCCTCCACCTATCTTTCTATCCCTTGCTACAAAGCCATCAGTTCCCTCATCCTGATTAGAGCTGCTCAGCTTACCAACGTGTATCAAGAAAGAATGAAAATGCATGGACTTCCAGGCATTGAATTTGGACAGAGCAAAGTCACTTGCTCACCACCACCCTCCCAATGACCTTGCAAAGTTCTCTGATGGGACTGATATCTACATGTGGAGAGCTGTCCAAGACATTGGGCAGGCAACAGTCTGGCATTGTTACATCTTGTGGCTCATTCTCCTTCACATTGCCCTATGTGCCCTGGACCATCAGTAACACTCACCCTTCAGAAGTGGCTTGTACTGTGGTGAACAGATGTGAGGGAATTGTCACTGTAGTACTCAATGTTAATGTCAGAGCTTATGAAGTCTCATGGCATCAGGTCAAACATGAGCAAGGAAACATCTAGATTACCTGATAGATAGATTGATATTTATCACAGAAAGATGGGGTCGTAGAAAGAGCTTTAGGCATATTGGCCTACTTCAATCAAAGTATGAGTACAGCAGATGGCATGTTATGTTGAAGTTGTATAAGACATTAGTGAGGACTAATTTGGAGTATTGTGTGTAGTTCTGAGCATCTACCCACAGGAAAGATATCAATAAGATTGAAAGAATACTGAGAAACTTTACAAGGATGTTATCAGGACTTGAGGACCTGAGTTATAGGGAAAGGCTGAATAAGTTCAAACTTTATTCACTGGAGGATAGGAGAATAAGGGGAGATTTGATAATTATACAAACATTATAAGGGATATAGATAGGATGAATGCAAGCAGTCTTTTCTCACTGAGGCCAGGTGAGACTAAAACTGAAGATCACAGGTTGAGGGTGAAAGGTGAAATGTTTAAGGGGAACATGGAGGGGAACGTCTTCACTCAGAAGGTGGATAGAGTGTGGAATGAGCTGTCACTGGAAGTGGTGAACGTGGGCTTGGTTTCAACATTTAAAAGCTGTTTGTTGATAAGTACATGGATAGGAGGGCTACGGTGCAAGAGTGGGTCGATGAGCCAAAGGATCTGTTTCTGTGCTGCTGTTCTCTGTGATGCTATCACCTCTCAGTGTCCTCCCTCAGCTGACCTATCAGTGCCCCTCCATGCTGAACAGCTCTGAGGAAGCACTAAAGGTAGTAAGGGTGTGAATTGACTCTGGGTTGGGTCTTCAGTAATCTTCACTGAGCAAGCTGACAGAGTCCTGAACGACGGCATTGTGGACCAACACGAGGGATAAACCTACATGACCTCATCGTCACCAATCTACTTGTAGGTTGATGCATCTGCCTAGTAAATAAGACCATAGATATTGCAGACTTAATATCTTTTAGTTGGTATTTGACGTTTTACTTTTTGTTGGTCGGGTGGTAGCAAAGCTGGACTGACTAACAAGAAGTCAACCATTATACACCAACTTCCCTGGAGCACGGGAGAATAAGGGGATGAAGGGTCTCGACCCAAATGGTGATTCTTCATTCCTCTCCATTGATGCTGCCAGACTTGCTGAGTTCCTCTGGGATTTTGTGTGTGTTACACTGGACTTCCAGCATCCGTGGAATTTCGTGTGTTCATTATGTTTTAGAGGTGTGCAAAATTATGAGGGGTATACAGTAGGTGAAAGCATGCAGGCTTTTTCCCTGAGGTTGAGTGAGACTAGAACTAAAGGTCATAGGTTTTGGGTGAAAATGAAATATTTACGGAGAGTCTGAGTGGGGAATTTCTTCACTCAGAGAGTGGTACGAGTGTGAAATGCTGAGCAGTAGCAGTGGTGGATTCAGGTTTGATTGCAACATTTAAGGAGAGTTTGGATATGTAGATAGATGGGAGGGGTTGAGTGATAAGGTCCAGGTACAGGTAGGTGGGACAGGCCAGACTAGTTGGCTTGAAGACCCTGTTTCTATACTGAAGTACTTTATGACTGGATAGATTGTTGTGTGATGGAATCAGTGGTACTCACTTCAAGGGCAGAGTCACATTGGAGAGAACTTCAGTGATCTTTCAGCAGATGTTGACTACATCTAACCCTTCTAAATTTATGTCCAAGTTTGGTGCTCCTCTGGTGTGAAGCCTTAGGAGCTTAGGCCCTTCATTCATCCTAAATGGTAGCAAAGTCCCTACCCCCACGTTGTGTCTACATCACACAGAAATGTTTCCCTTAGACCTCTACCGGATCATTTTCAGCTTTGCTCTGGCCTTCAGTTGTCAATCACTAAGGATTCCTGTACAATCCGGAAATTGGTGATCATAATGCAACAGCTTCCCCCTACTACAGTGTATGAGGTGGCTAAGGAAATGGATGAAATGAAGAAATTTCATTTGTACAAATTAATTCTCTGGCTGTAGACATCACTGCACTCTCATTGCCTAAGGCATGGTGCAGTTTCAAAACTGCCATAGTTGAGCAGGAGTTTCACACGAAGCTGCGGAGGAAGGAATCCCTGGATTTGGATTGATCAGGATGACAGACCCAGCCCATTAGGGATCAGCAGTCACAGGCCTGTAAGTAGGCTCACCGGGCTTAGGCGGAAGCGGGCGAGGCGAGGAAGGTTTGACATTCATTTTCTGTTGTTATTTGAGGAGAGGGGCAGTATGAGTGAGAGGGCAGTTTGCTGTTCTTGGTGTCGGATGTGGGAGGCCCTGGAGTCTCCAAGCCTCCCGGACGTCTACATCTGCGCCAAGTGCATCGAGATGCAGCTCCTAAGGGACCGCGTTACGGAACTGGAGCTGCAGCTCGATGACCTTCGTCTGGTCAGGGAGAGCGAGGAGGTGATAGAGAGGAGTGGAAGGCAGATGGTCACGCCGGGGCCACGGGAGGCAGACAAGTGGGTCACGGTTAGGAGGGGGAAGGGGAAAAGTCAGGTGATGGGGAGTACCCCGGTGGCTGTGCCCCTTAACAACAGGTACTCCTGTTTGAGTACTGTTGGGGGGGACAGCTTACCCAGGGGAAGCGACAGTGGCCGTGCCTCCGCCACAGAGTCTGGCCCTGTAGCTCAGAAGGGTAGGGCAAGGAAGAGGAGGGCAGTTGTGATAGGGGACTCGATAGTAAGGGGGTCAGATAGGCGATTCTGTGGACGCAGTCCAGAGACCCGGATGGTAGTTTGCCTCCCTGGTGCCAGGGTCCGGGATATTTCTGATCGTGTCCAAGATATCCTGAAGTGGGAGGGTGAGGAGCCAGAGGTCGTGGTACATATAGGTACCAATGACATAGGTAGGAAAAGGGATGAGGTCCTGAAAAGAGAATATAGGGAGCTAGGAAGGGAGTTGAGAAAAAGGACCGCAAAGGTAGTAATCTCAGGATTACTGCCTGTGCCACGCGACAGTGAGAGTAGGAATGCGATGAGGTGGAGGATAAATGCGTGGCTGAGGGATTGGAGCAGGGGGCAGGGATTCAAGTTTTTGGATCATTGGGACCTCTTTTGGCGCAGGCGTGACCTGTACAAAAAGGACAGGTTACACTTGAATCCTAGGGGGACCAATATCCTGGTGGGGAAATTAGCGGGGGCTACTGAGGTGACTTTAAACTAGAATGGTTGGGGGGTGGGAATCAAATTAAAGAGGCTAGGCGTGAGGAGGTTAGTTCACAACAGAGGGATGGGAACCAGTGCAGAGAGACAGAGGGGTGTAAAGTGAGGGTAGAAGCAAAAAGTACAAAGGAGAAAAGTAAAAGTGGCAGGCCGACAAATCCAGGGCAAGCATTAAAAAGGGCCACTTTTCAACATAATTGTATAAGGGCTAAGAGAGTTGTAAAAGAGCGCCTGAAGGCTTTATGTGTCAATGCAAGGAGCATTCGTAATAAGGTGGATGAATTGAAAGTGCAGATTGTTATTAATGATTATGATATAGTTGGGATCACAGAGACATGGCTCCAGGGTGACCAGGGATGGGAGCTCAACGTTCAGGGATATTCAATATTCAGGAGGGATAGACATGAAGGAAGGGGAGGTGGGGTGGCGTTGCTGGTTAAAGAAGAGATTAACGCAATAGAAAGGAAGGACATAAGCCGGGAAGATGTGGAATCGATATGGGTAGAGCTGCGTAACACCAAGGGGCAGAAGACGCTGGTGGGAGTTGTGTACAGGCCACCTAACAGTAGTAGTGAGGTCGGAGATGGTATTAAACAGGAAATTAGAAATGTGTGCAATAAAGGAACAGCAGTTATAATGGGTGACTTCAATCTACATGTAGACTGGGTGAACCAAATTGGTAAAGGTGCTGAGGAAGAGGATTTCTTGGAATGTATGCGGGATGGTTTTTGAACCAACATGTTGAGGAACCAACTAGAGAGCAGGCTATTCTGGACTGGGTTTTGAGCAATGAGGAAGGGTTAATTAGCGATCTTGTCGTGAGAGGCCCCTTGGGTAAGAGTGACCATAATATGGTGGAATTCTTTATTAAGATGGAGAGTGACATAGTTAATTCAGAAACAAAGGTTCTGAACTTAAAGAGGGGTAACTTTGAAGGTATGAGACGTGAATTAGCTAAGATAGACTGGCAAATGACAGTTAAAGGATTGACGGTGGATATGCAATGGCAAGCATTTAAAGGTTGCATGGATGAACTACAACAATTGTTCATCCCAGTTTGGCAAAAGAATAAATCAAGGAAGGTAGTGCACCCGTGGCTGACAAGAGAAATTAGGGATAGTATCAATTCCAAAGAAGAAGCATACAAATTAGCCAGAGAAAGTGGCTCACCTGAGGACTGGGAGAAATTCAGAGTTCAGCAGAGGAGGATAAAGGGCTTAATTAGGAAAGGGAAAAAAGATTATGAGAGAAAACTGGCAGGGAACATAAAAACGGACTGTAAAAGCTTTTATAGATATGTAAAAAGGAAAAGACTGGTAAAGACAAATGTAGGTCCCCTGCAGACAGAAACAGGTGAATTGATTATGGGGAGCAAGGACATGGCAGACCAATTGAATAGTTACTTTGGTTCTGTCTTCACTAAGGAGGACATAAATAATCTTCCAGAAATAGTAAGGGACAGAGGGTCCAGTGGGATGGAGGAACTGAGCGAAATACATGTTAGTAGGGAAGTGGTGTTAGGTAAATTGAAGGGATTGAAGGCAGATAAATCCCCAGGGCCAGATGGTCTGCATCCTAGAGTGCTTAAAGAAGTAGCCCAAGAAATAGTGGATGCATTAGTGATAATTTTTCAAAACTCGTTAGATTCTGGACTAGTTCCTGAGGATTGGAGGGTGGCTAATGTAACCCCACTTTTTAAAAAAGGAGGGAGAGAGAAACTGGGGAATTATAGACCGGTTAGCCTAACGTCGGTGGTGGGGAAACTGCTGGAGTCAGTTATCAAGGATGTGATAACAGCACATTTGGAAAGCGGTGAAATGATCGGACAAAGTCAGCATGGATTTGTGAAAGGAAAATCATGTCTGACGAATCTCATAGAATTTTTTGAGGATGTAACTAGTAGAGTGGATAGGGGAGAACCAGTGGATGTGGTATATTTGGATTTTCAAAAGGCTTTTGACAAGGTCCCACACAGGAGATTAGTGTGCAAACTTAAAGCACACGGTATTGGGGGTAAGGTATTGGTGTGGGTGGAGAATTGGTTAGCAGACAGGAAGCAAAGAGTGGGAATAAACGGGACCTTTTCAGAATGGCAGGCGGTGACTAGTGGGGTACCGCAAGGCTCAGTGCTGGGACCCCAGTTGTTTACAATATATATTAATGACTTGGATGAGGGAATTAAATGCAGCATCTCCAAGTCTGCGGATGACACAAAGCTGGGTGGCAGTGTTAGCAGTGAGGAGGATGCTAAGAGGATGCAGGGTGACTTGGATAGGTTGGGTGAGTGGGCAAATTCATGGCAGATGCAATTTAATGTGGATAAATGTGAAGTTATCCACTTTGGTGGCAAAAATAGGAAAACAGATTATTATCTGAATGGTGACCGATTAGGAAAAGGGGAGGTGCAACGAGACCTGGGTGTCATTATACACCAGTCATTGAAAGTGGGCACTGCAGGTACAGCAGGCGGTGAAAAAGGCGAATGGTATGCTGGCATTTATAGCGAGAGGATTCCAGTACAGGAGCAGGGAGGTACTACTGCAGTTGTACAAGGCCTTGGTGAGACCACACCTGGAGTATTGTGTGCAATTTTGGTCCCCTAATCTGAGGAAAGACATCTTTGCCATAGAGGGAGTACAAAGAAGGTTCACCAGATTGATTCCTGGGATGGCAGGACTTTCATATGAAGAAAGACTGGATGAATTGGGCTTGTACTCGTTGGAATTTAGAAGATTGAGGGGGGATCTGATTGAAACGTATAAGATCCTAAAGGGGTTGGACAGGCTAAATGCAGGAAGATTGTTCCCGATGTTGGGGAAGTCCAGAACGAGGGGCCACAGTGTGAGGATAGAGGGGAAGCCTTTTAGGACCGAGATTAGGAAAAACTTCTTCACACAGAGAGTGGTGAATCTGCGGAATTCTCTGCCACAGGAAACAGTTGAGGCCAGTTCATTGGCTATATTTAAGAGGGAGTTAGATATGGCCCTTATGGCTACGGGGGTCAGGGGGTATGGAGGGAAGGCAGGTACAGGGTTCTGAGTTGGATGATCAGCCATGATCATAATAAATGGCGGTGCAGGCTCGAAGGGCCGAATGGCCTACTCCTGCACCTATTTTCTATGTTTCTATGTTTCTATAACGCTAGGAAAACTTTGGCAGCTCTGACGAAGCAGTAATTGTGAATCTTGGATGTTGCTGATCACATGTACTGCTTTGTACTGGATGGAAGAGGATTTTACTCTAACGATGCTGTTGAGTAGAATATTGATATTTCCTGTTACTTAAACGGCAGGTACCCCACATTTAAATGGCAGGTAACGCCAGTGCCACATTTAAATGGCAAGTAATGCCAGTGCCACATTTAAATGGCAGGTAACGCCAGTGCCACATTTAAATGGCAGGTAACGCCAGTGCCACATTTAAACTGCAGGTAACGCCAGTGCCACATTTTGAGCCTGAGATCTACTAGCAGAGAAACAGGGCAATCAGCCCACGTCCCTGCGGACCATTTATACTGAACTTACTAACACGTTTTATTCTCCCCCTCAGTAACAGGCCACTGTGAATTGCTTCTGACTTACCAACCCACATGGGATGGTGGGAGGAAACCAGAGCATCCCGAGGAACCCCACATAATTACAGTGAGAACGTGAAAACTCCACACATATCGAGGCTGGGTCATTGGCACTTTGAGACAGCAACTTTACTGGCTGCACTACTGAATCAAGTTCTTCAAGCTTGCAAAGGACATCTCTCTAACAGTACAGTATAGGACGATACAGACACATCAGGAGCTGAAGGCAGCAGGAACTTAGGGTCAGGCTTCTGTAAATTGATCGCAGTCTGAGAGGAGGGTACATTGTGAACACCAAGGACTGTACACTGTAATAGAAGTGCCCGTGAATCTCTGCTTCGCTTGGAAACTGTTTAGGTTCCGGGAATGTGGCTGGGGAAAGAGATTAAAAGGACAGGTGCTGCGTCCCATTGATATCACTCTACAGTTGAGAACTGTTTCATTATTTGGAGAATTACAAAGATGAACACAATGGACACAGAAGAACAGTAGCACCTCCACTTTACCACTTCAGCCCTGAGGCTTTGCCGCTTAGTTGGAAGTTCCAGTGAGAATTGTTACGAGAATACACATAAAATTAAGATGTTTGCTGGCCTGGGCTAGCATCAGTGGCATCAGCAGTTGGTCTGCCACCTGCCCTCAGGGGAAGGAGAGATAAGGAACAATGGAGCAGCGTCTGGAGATGTGTAATGAAGGGATGTGGGAGGAAGAGCTGTCTGGAGCGGCTCCCCCCTTTGAGCCCTGAACTGTTTGAAGTGATGGACAGGCGATACCCCAGCAGGGGGATAAAAAGGGACAGGTTCGCTAAGACAGACACACACGCCACCCGAGGTAACGAGACCCTGGAAGCGGTGCGCTTCTCACGAGTGGGTGAGAAGTCCCAGACAACGACCAGGGTGGAAAGGTACGATCAGCGGGAACCCGGTGTGTGTCCGCCCTTGCCTGGGTGCAGGGTTCACTGCAGAGGATCGACCGCATCTGGAGGAGGGGTCACAGTCGGTGACCTCAGGTGACATCACCAAGGACCCGCCCAAAAGCTGTTTGTGAGCCATCTCGCTGGTCTGTGAGTGAAGCCGTTCTGAATGATGAGTTGTTCCTATTCTATCTCTCTCTTCCCCCACATTGTCCACCGCCATGGCAACGATTACTGCGAACTGAACTACTAAACTGGACTGAACTTTGAGTCATTTTGAAATTGGTCATTTACCCCTAGACAACGATAGAGCTTGATTGATGCTGTTATCTTAATTCTGTGCACATGTGTGTTTATCATCACTGAACTGTTGCATTTATTATCCTTTCGATTACTGTGTTGCTTGTTTCCTTAATAAAACTTTCTTAGTTCTAGTACTCCAGACTCCAACTGAGTGATCCATTTCTGCTGGTTTGGCAACCCAGTTACGGGGTACGTAACAGAATAAACTACTCAGGCTTACAGCTGCCCTACCTGCCAGACCTGTTTCACCAGCAACAGATCTCCCACACAGCATCTCCAAGCTGATTAGAGGGGCATGCATTTCTGACCAGAAGCAATAAGCCTTACCGACCAAAAGTCTTCAACAGCCAGTGTACATTGTCACACTGTCAAAATTTAATTTAAATATTTGTTTATAAATGTTTAATGTGAACAATCATAAACATATTTTTTACAATTATAATGCAGGGAACCAATTCATGTTTATGTTCATTGATCAAAAACTGAACTACTCTAATGGGCCAGTCACTCTTCGTCGCTGAAATAAATGTTATAATTGAACCTACTGCCAGCTCTAGTCCGCTGAAGGCTCAGTGGGCAGTTTTACCAGCAATCAAAACATCAGCAGAGAGGACTTCTCAAAAAATTGGACTTTTGCACTTATCCATGCTAATACAAGAGTTCAGAACTTTGTAGTAGTAAATTCTAACAGCTTCAAGTGAGACAACAGGAATTTCTCACAAAAATCTAGTTGGTCTCATCTATCAAATGGTGCTGAAATGAAACCCGAGGCATGTGAACCATGGCTTGTGTTCCATAAATGTTTTCCTTAAATCTGCTTCTTGAAATTTTTTGCTACACCCTAATTCTACTTAACTACATTAATGATGCAGCTGTTAAGGAGATTCATTAGCAGGGCAGGTGACCCTATTGAACACATTCAATTCCCGGGATAAATATGAAAGACACTGCAAATGCTGGAAATCCAGAGCAACAAACATAAAATGCTGGAGGAACTCAGCAGTTAGGCAACATCAATGGACAAGAACAAGCAGTCAACGTTTCAGATCAAGACACCATCAGGAATGGAAAGGTCTAAAACATTGAGTTTATTCCTCTCCATTGATGCTGCCTAACGGCTGATTTCCTCCAGCATTTTGCATGTGTTGCTCTCAATTCGAATGATGTTACTGCAGCTGAGGAATTGTGGATAAGGAATTTTAATTTCAGAATAAAGAATTGGCCATCTCTGACTGAGAACTTCCTCCAAAGGTTGAGTGTATTTGGAATTCTGTATCCCAGAGATTTATAGCTGCTCAGTCAACAAGTATAATTAAGTTAGACTGTTATTTGTGGATACTGAAGTAATGCAGGGATGGGGTAGCAAAACTTTAAGCGGACCACTGTTTAATGGAATGATAAAGGGGATGTTAGTACAAACAATGCTGTGAGCTTTACCAGGGTAGAAGAAATGCTCCTTTACATTGCTAAGCCCAGTGAAATTACAAAAACTACCATCCCTTTTCTAGATGTTTGACATGCTCAGGGCACACAGTACTGTAGTTCAAACTTAGTTTCCCGTATCTGCGGTATTTTGCTTTTTGTACAATAGCTACTGGTTTCCTTAAGAAAATCACTAACAAAATACAGAAACGCCAGCTTTAGTTCACTATGTTTTTATCATACACAAATACACACAATTCATGTTTGCTTTGCTGCCGTTTAATACTCAGAATCTTATTGCCATCATCCTAACATGTAGCTATATACAAACAAGTAAAACATCACAGATTTTTTCCCCTAATAAAATCAGTTACAATTTGTTTAAAAAAATACAGCCAAAATAGAATTTACACTTGTAGTCTGATTTCAAGAGATTTACAGGAGCATTTATACAAAAAGCACACTGGAGGAAATATCTGAGGGCGTTTACTGACAGTATAGACACAGAGCTATCACTAGTGTATACTATACAGATATGGAATGCAAAGCACTTCAAACCAGAGAACACACTATCTATTAGCTACAACTTATTTTATGTATAATATATAGTAAGCGACTCTAATGTACATATGGATTCAGCCAGCCACAACTCCATGTCCTGGAACATGGGAAAATGAAACCAATTCTTGATTGTCGTGGCAACAACTAATGATTGGATCCTACATTTCCTGATATGGAAATGTATCAGGAAATACAAGTAATGAATGGGTTGGCCTTTCAGAGTCAGGATTATCACTGATATATGATATGAAATTTGTTCTTTTGCGGCAGCTGTCAGTTAGTATAGACAAATCAAATGGTGCTATTTTACATCACCAATGTTTGCTCCAGGGGGTTGTTAATCCTTTATCAACATGAACATATTTTCATTAGTTATAGAATCTAGCATTTACATTAACTTAAATGTTCTGCTTTGTGGTCTGTGAATGTGCCCTGCAAGGAATAGAAAAATTTTTAGAAACATACAAGAGCCTTGATTGTGAATGCACAGGGTGGGAAGAAGGAAATGGGCTTAAAGAATCAGACACAGAAATGATTTTTAAATTATATATTTTGTTTTTATACAAAATAGTCAACTTAAGTTATCCTGCAAAAGCTGGTGAGAAAGCTAGCAAGTCAGATGTTTCACTTGATACCGTTTTGTTTCCACCCCACCTGGCTTCAGCAAACCAAAAAAGAATATACTCTTACCCTACCTTCAAATAAAAATAAACACAGATTCGGACTTAATGGAAATCTGCAGCAGATTATGACTGCTGAATGAAAAAGGCTTCCTTCAAAGGAAGGCAAGTAATTAGTGAAAGAAACCTAACAAAATAACAGGCGATGTAATCTCTAGTTTCTCAATGCTAGCATTTCTTTCAGCTCCAAGTGTTTGACAGGACATTTTATAAAATTCTAAAGTTGAATATTGTAAACCACAATTCGTACAGAAAACATGTATTTGCAAATGACATTCCATAAAACGTTCTGATGCAGGCAATATTTCCACTGTAGTGCAGCAGAAAACATTGGCGCAACACAAAAACTGGCTAAACCTGTAACTGTACAGACTAAATACCTAGCAACGATTTTCATTTTATTGAACATAAAGTTGAAGTCAATTACTATGCTTCAGGAGATTTTAGCACAAATAAAGTTGTGTCTAGCCCATGGCTTCTGGGCCCATCACCCAAGTCATTCTTTTCCAGCAATTTTAAATGTGAAAATTTATTTATTCAAATTTTTGCCACTGATATCCCTTGAAGTAGGAACATCAGTTTCTCTCTCTCTGTGCCTGCTAAATTTTCAATTCTACCGTGCTTTGATGGACTTTAAGCAGGGTAATGGCTGAAAATCAAAATTCAGGTGTGGGCTGAAGGACTGGTGGCAGGGAAAGAAATTGGGACAATTCAGAATAACATTTTCCATTGGTGTTTTCTTGACAGCTATCAAAGTGCTACAATAAGATAGTTTTACAGCTGCTTTTTATAAAACATCCAATTTGAGTTATTTATTTTTCTTTTAATAATTCTGCGCGTGACTTTGAAATAGATGTGAGACTGCTTCCTTAGGATATATACCAATTGGGCCACGTTGTCAGTCCATTGAAAATCAGGTGTGCTTCAATGTAACTTTACAATGGACAGGACCACTAAATCTAACATAAGCTTTGCATGGTAACACAGCAAATTAATTTGTCTTGTCTCATATTCCTTACGTTCTTATTTATCAAAAAAGGATACAGATGTGATACCAATAAAATTAAGCTACCAGATACAATGACACATTCATTCGATAAAGACAATTTGCCAGCTATTCACATAGTTGCCCAATACTTGCCCAATAAGGTGTCTGGATCTACATCTAAACGTTATGCTATATACTGGAACAGTCTCAGACATGCAACATTGGTGCTTTATCAATATGTTATCGAGACATTAAACAAGCCCATTGTTCTCAAATGACTGTTTAGTCAAATACAGTCCTATAAAAATTAAAAAAAAAATTGGGGTAAACAAATATATGATCATGGCGTTTTCAACCCAAGCTGTACACGCATTCTGCAAACTGCAGAAACTAACAATTTTAAAAAAGGAAGGGCTCATTCATGGTCACTTTTTTTTTATTACAACTGCTATCAAGCACAATTCATCAATGAAAAATATTCACAGTCTAGTCTCCATGAATTGTTTCTTTCATTCTTTGTTAAAGACTACCCCGTGATTTTTTTTACATGAACAACCTGCAATTGTCCTTCATTGTGGAAGTGAAGGCGAAGAAGCTTTCAACAGGTTGCTACAATTGTTCATAGGTGTTAAATCACACTGCAGACCCTGTGATTTGGCTGTTGTACTCTGCAGTTTCCATTCGCAATATGTAAGGTATTATACTGTCAATTTGCACATTTCCTATTAGTCCAGCAAAGAAGAGTTCTTCTGTGATGGCGGAACTCATGAGTCGGAGAGCAGGCAATCTAAGCAGCAACCGTGATAGCCTGAAACGAATTATAAATTTATGTTAGAACCTTATCCCTGCTGTTTAAAGCAATTCATGCTTGCATCACATAAACTAATAAAATTTGCTTTGGTAAAATTACAGAAGTTATTAATTTTAATTTTCACTTTGAAATGAAATGGTTCAAATGTTACAAGACTCTGGCACATATACAGAAATCTTCACAAGGATTACTTTCTTGATAGATAATTGATGGTTGTAAACAAATGCGGCTGACAACTGGGACATAGCCTAGAGCAGTCTGTAATTCCCAAAACCGGCTCATTAGACACCCCAAAACCCAAATGGGGGGGGGTGCAAGTGAGTCATCCTCGATCCCATAAGACAGCTTGGAGAAAGTGGTCTTACACAGTGGGAAATACATTAGCAACTCATCCTCACTTGTGCTGAACACGCAGTAAAGCCTATCAGCAAATCTCAATGCTCATGTTATGTCACAGGACTGACCACATCTGAAAGTGGAGAAGAGATTAATAACTCATGTTGCACTAGACAGCCAGTACAACACACTCAACGGCAGAGCCTTGCTTAGAACTGTGTCAGAATTCGAGACTACAAGCTGTGCTCACTCCCTTCAGCACAACAACATGGAATCATTAGGACATAAAATAAAGATTACATCTTAAACACAAGATTCTGCAGATACTGGAAATCCAGAGTAATACACACAAAATGCTGGAGCAACTCAGCAGATCAAGTAGCATCTACGGAAAGGAATGGAGTCAAAGTTTCAGACCAAGACCGTTCGTGAATCCTGATGAAGGGTCACTGCCCGAAATGTTGACTCTTTATTCCTCTCCATAGATAATGCTTAACCTGCTGAGTTCCTCTAGTACTTTGTGTTATTTAGAACTTACAACTGATCAATGTGTATGTAATTCATGTTACAGTCTGACTGGCTTTCATTCCTTACAAATACAACCAGAGAGAAAACAGAAAATAATACAAGTACATCACTGTCCAACAGAACGTCTGAAGGAAAAATGTTCACCAAACTTCTTGATAGGAAAACTACCCCAGATCTAATTTGTTCTGCCTTTCTCAATACTTAGGGAATTCATTTTCTTTTCTCTTACCTCACAAAACCACATTGTGGGATATACCATGGTGAGCTGCAGCATCCAATATTATGAAACTATATTACCACATTGATTGTTAGAACATAGAAACCTACAGCACAATACAGGCCCTTTGGCCACAATGTTGTGCCGACCATGTAACCTGCTCCAGAAACTGCCTTGAATTTCCCTTTCACACTGCTCTCTATTTTACTAAGCTCCATGTACCTACCTAAGAGTCTCTTAAAAGACCACTGCCACCAGCATAGAACATAGAAATCTACAGTTTAAAAACTGATACAGTATTTGAGAGCATTCTATTTTCAGTTATAACACACATACAGACACGAGGCACCACAACGTACCAACCTTTTTAACCTACTCTGAGGCTCAGTCTAACCCCTCCAATTTTCTATGTCCATTTGCCTAAGAGTTTCTTAACTTCCCCTAACGTATCAGCCTCTACACTGCATTCCGCACCACCATGCTGTGCAAAAGGCTTACTTCTGACGATCTCCCACTTTCCTCCAATCATTTTAAACATATGGCCCTGTGTATTAACCATTTCTGTCCTGTGAAAAAGTCTCTGGATATTCACTTAATCCATGTCTCTTATTATCTTCTTCATCTCTATCAAGTCGCCTCTCATCCTCCTTTGCTCCAGACAAAAGCCCTCGTTCACTCAATCTATCCTCATAAGACTACCAAATTCATTTGGTGCTTTTGTAGTTACATGTTTTGAACAAAGAGGAACAAGTTGGTTGTACATCAGAAATATAAAAGAAAACTGTTAAAGCAATGTCGTGATGAAGTCATAAATAAAGGCATCCGTTAGTCTTGCGAGACCATGGATCTGTGCCTGGAAAATCTTCACTCTCCAGGGCACAGGCCTGGGCAAGGTTGTATGGAAGACCATGCTGCAAGTCTCCCCTCTCCACGACACCAATGTTGTCCAAGGGAAGGGCATTAGGACCCATACAGCTTGGCACCAGTGTCATCGCAGAGCAATGTGTGATTAAGTGCCTTGCTCAAGGATACAACACGCTGCCTTGGCTAGGGCTCAAACTCACGACCTTCAGATCACTAGACCAACGCCTTAGCCACTTGGCCACATGCCCACAATATAGTCACTTATTTTGCAGAGACTCATGTGACGAGAATACACATAAATTAAGATGTTTGCTGGCCTGGGATAGCACCAGTGACATCAGCAGTTGGTCTGCCACCTGTCCTCAGGGGAGGGAGAGATAAGGCACACAATGAGGCAGCATTTGGAGGTGTTAATGAAGGAGCCATCAGTCTGGGTATTGTCAAGATCGGCTCCCCCTTTGAACCCTGAACTGTTTGAAGTGATGGACAGGCAATCTGGAGATGTGTAATGAAGGGATGGGAGAGAGAGCTGTCTAGAGCGGCTCCCCCTTTGAACCCTGAACTGTTTGAAGTGATGGACAGGCGATACCCCAGCAGGGGATAAAGAGGGACAGGTTCGCTAAGGCAGGACACACGACACCCGAGGTAACGAGACCCTGGAAGCTGTGTGCCTCTCACAAGTCGGTGGGAAGTACCGGGCCATAAACGCACAGGGTGGAAAGGTACGATCAGTGGGAACCCGGTGTGTGTCCACCCTCGCTTGGGTGCCGGGTTCACTGCAGAGGATCGACCGCATCTGGAGGAGGGGGTCACAGTCGGTGACCTCAGGTGACATCACAAAGGACTCACCCGAAAGCTGCTTGTGAGCAATATCGCCGGTCTGTGAGTGGAAGCCGTTTCTGAATGATCAGTCGTTCCCGTTCTCTCCTCCCTCCCCCCCCACGTTGTCCATCGCCGTGGCAACGATTACTGCGAACTGAACTAAATTGAACTGGACTTTGTATCACTTTGAAATTGGTCATTTATCCCTGTGTTTATCATTGCTGAACTGTTGCATTTATTATCCTTTCGATTACTGTGTTGCTTGTTTCTTTAATAAAACTTCCTTAGTTCTAGTAATCCAGACTCCAACTGAGTGCCATTTCTGCTGGTTTGGCAACCCAGTTACGGGGTACGTAACATAATTGGGGTTCTCGTCCGCGATTTTGAACGCTAAATTTGGGACGGAGTAAATTGATTGGGTTAAAATTCCCGAAAGAAAGAAAAGACAAACAGCAGAAATGGAGGCTGAGGAATTTAAAAGGCGCCGACCTTGGAGGCATTAGAGGATGCCAGGAAATCGGAATTGGTAGCTGTGGCCAAACGGTTGAATCTTGCTAAGGGGAAGTCGACAATGAGGAGAGAGGAGATACACAGAGCTATCGTAGAGCACTATGTATCAAAAGGTGTGTTTCCTCAAGGTGAGCTGGGGGTAGTGTCTATTGAAAAACCTGCTGGAGACGCGGTACAGGTGCAGCTTGAAAAACTGAGACTCGAGCACGAGTTCCGGGTACGGCAGTTGGAGCGAGAAGAGAAAGAGAGGGATAGACAGTTACAGTGAGAAGAGCAGGAGAGAGAGTTAGAAAGGCAAGAGAGAGAGAGACAGTTGGAGAGAGAAGAGAAAGAGAGAGAGAGACTGCTACAGCGAGAAGAGCAGGAGAGAGAGAGAGAGAGAGGCAGTTGCAGCGAGAAGAGAAGGAGAGAGAGTTAGAAAGGAAAGAGAGAGAGAGGCAGTTGGAGCGCGAAGAGAGGCAGTTGGAGAAACAGAGGGAAAGGGAATTCGAGCTGGAGAAGTTAAGGTTAAGGGCAGAGCAGGGGCTCGTGCCGACCCAAGGTGGAGGGTTCCGGGCGACCCAGGTTAGGCTGGTTCCCCCATTTGACGATACCGACGTGGATCGGTACTTCCTCCATTTCGAAAAAGTGGCTATAAGTCAGGACTGGCCGAGGGATAAGTGGGCTGTTTTACTTCAGAGTGTACTGAAAGGGAAAGCCCAAGAAGCTTACTCTGCTTTGTCCGCGGAAGATGCCCAGAGGTATGAGGTGGTGAAAGAGGCCATCCTCAGGATTTATGAGTTGGTCCCGGAGGCATACCAGCAGAGGTTCTGGAATGCGAGGAAGCACGTATTTGGAGTTTGCCCGTGAGATGTAGACATATTGTGAGCGTTGGTGTGCCTCAAAGGGGGTAGAGGGGGATTATGACAGACTGCTACAGCTGATTCTGATTGAGCAGTTTAAAGGTTGTGTCCCTGAGGGTATGAGACCCTACCTAGATGAGAAGGAGGCAGCCACGTTAGCCGCCACTGCTAAGTTAGCGGATGAGTATGCGTTGACGCATAAAATGAAGTTTGCCCCGAGTAAAGGCTACCAGAAGGGCAGTCAGGACGGCGGGGAGAGTCCGCCGGAAAAGTCAGAAAGTAAGCCGAGGACTAGTGAGAAGGATAAGGTAGACCGGAAGCAGTCTGGCAGGAAGTCTTCTGGGGTCGTCTGTTATAATTGTGGGAAAGTCGGACACTTTGCGTCCAGGTGCTTTGCCCCAAAGAAGGAGACAGGAAAAGGGAAGACAGCGATTTTGACTGGCTGTATCGAGCTGTTAAGCGAACCGCTAGGGAAGGACAGGTCTGCCAAAGTTCAGGAAGGGCGCGAGAGGTTTATCTTGGCCGGATTGGTGTCAGTGAAGGAGGGGTTAAAACCAGTTCCAGTGCGGATCTGGAGAGACACGGGAGCGTGTCAGTCTCTAATACTGAAGAGTGTATTAGAGTTTAGCTCAGAGACCCAGACTGGGGAGGTAAAGGTCAAAGGCGTTGGGGAAGGGACAGAGTCAGTCCCTTTGCACCAGATACACTTACAAAGCAACCTGGTCTCTGGACTAGTCACGATCGGGGTGAGGTCCGAATTACCGATGAAAGGCGTGGAAGTCTTGCTCGGTAATGACATCGCCGGGGGAATCGTGTTCCCAGTCGTGAGATTGACAGGTCAGCCTGCCAGCATTGAGGCCCCACCCATGGACTCACAGGTTCATCATGGGGCTGCGGTAGTGAATTTAGCTGCGGTGGTAAATTTAGCTGAAACGTTTCTGCCAACCTTGCACGAGAAGGGGGTAGAAAATGAAAAGAAGGAGTGTAGTGAGACAAGAGGTAGTGAGGGAGCTGGGACAGACTTAGCATTAGCCGGGGGGACTTTATACAGGCACAGGAGCGGGACGAGGAGCTGATGGATTCGGCAGAGACAGCTCTCTCTGACACAGACTTGACAAGGGAACTAGTAGGCTATTGTGCGGAGGAGGAAGTGCTAAGGAAGAAAGGGAGACCAAGTACCGTGCCCGCAGATGAGGAAGGGGGGGTGGTGCAAAAGAGTTATGGGGATGAGGTTTTTAACATGGCCCACGAGGTACCCCCCTGTGGACATTTTGCGAAGCTGGAGGAAACAGTTGGTGGAATCATGAGAGGTTTACCGGCTGCCCAGGGGGAAAAATGTTATTGATCATGATCGACACGAACTGAGACGGTCACCGGCTTTTGATATGCTAACAAACCTAGTCGGTGTTAGCGTGGAAATCAATTAAGCTAGGGGCCCCCTGATAAGAGAAAAAAACCATTTTGAAAAGATTAGTATGGGATCGATCAGATGGGAGAAGGCTATTGTTTTGGCCAGGTCTACTGATAAGGTCTCTCCCTTAATCCCTGAACAAAGCCGCTCTTTAGGAGAAGTAATTAAGCGACTTGCACACGTGTGTTTGATTGTCCTGAGGCGATGCAAAGAACTGGGACGTTGGGTGGTATCTGTTACAATTGGCCAGCCTAGTAAACAACATCCATATAGAATGAGTAATTCAGTGACTAAAGGGCTGACGAACACAGAGGTGTGTATTGGCAATTTAATACGGCTGTCTGAAGCCAGCTTGATAGTGAACCTTGAAAAAAATGAGTTCGGCCACACGAAGGTCACTTACCTGGGAATTGTGGTGACACAGGGGCAGCTGGCAGCGATACAAGCTACAGTGCAGGCTATCGCTGACCTCCCAACCCCGACAGACAAGAGGGCCCTCAGAAGGCTCTTGGAGATGGTGGGGTACTGTAGGAAGTTTTGCAATAACTCTGCGGTCACTACCTCTCCCCCTCCTACTAAGCCCTTGCGAGAGAAAACTAAGTCGGAATGGGACGACCCTTGTTATTGTGGTTCGGAACAAAACCAAATGAGAGGTTACATTGATCGCAATTCATCAGTGTTTTTGGCCACTATGAAGTTTGCTAAGTTGGAGCCTGGTCTAAGGGATTATTAATAACACATATAAAAAGAACAGGAAAATGTGATGGCTGACTGCCTGTCAAGTTGACAACTTCAAATTTGCTGTATTAGCCAAATAGCTGATAAAGATGTATATTTGTGTGTATCAAATAATGTACTCATGTTTGTAATTTTTACCCCGGTAAAAATCCTTAAAGGGGGGGAAGTGTGACGAGAATACACATAAATTAAGATGTTTGCTGGCCTGGGATAGCATCAGTGGCATCAGCAGTTGGTCTGCCACCTGTCCTCAGGGGAGGGAGAGATAAGGCACACAATGAAGCAGCATTTGGAGGTGTTAATGAAGGAGCCATCAGTCTGGGTATTGTCAAGATCGGCTCCCCCTTTGAACCCTGAACTGTTTGAAGTGATGGACAGGCAATCTGGAGATGTGTAATGAAGGGATGGGAGAGAGAGCTGTCTAGAGCGGCTCCCCCTTTGAACCCTGAACTGTTTGAAGTGATGGACAGGCGATACCCCAGCAGGGGATAAAAAGGGACAGGTTCACTAAGGCAGGACACACGACACCCGAGGTAACGAGACCCTGGAAGCGGTGCGCCTCTCACAAGTCGGTGGGAAGTATCGGGCCATAAACGCACAGGGTGGAAAGGTACGATCAGCGGGAACCCAGTGTGTGTCCACCCTCGCTTGGGTGCCGGGTTCACTGCAGAGGATCGACCGCATCTGGAGGAGGGGTCACAGTCGTCAGGTGACATCACAAAGGACTCGCCTGAAAGCTGCTTGTGAGCAATATCGCAGGTCTGTGAGTGGAAGCCGTTTTGGAATGATCATTCGATCTCTCTCTCCTTCCCCCCCACATTGTCCATCGCCATGGCAACGATTACTGCGAACTGAACTAAATTGAACTGGACTTTGTGTCACTTTGAAATTGGTCATTTACCCCTAGACAACGATAGAGCTTGATTGATCCTGTTATCTTAATTCTATGCACATGTGTGTTTATCATTGCTGAACTGTTGCATTTATTATCCTTTCGATTACTGTGTTGCTTGTTTCTTTAATAAAACTTTCTTAGTTCTAGTAATTCAGACTCCAACTGAGTGATCCATTTCTGCTGGTTTGGCAACCCAGTTACGGGGTACGTAACACTCAGTTACTCTAGAGATGCTGGTGTCTCTCACAGCCAGTAGCAAGTACATAAATATGACCAGTTTTTGAGAAACAGCAGCTACTTTCTGGGACCTCACACCAATGGCACAAAGATAGATGGCATTAAAACTATGTACTCATTGGTAGTACCGAATCACAAAATTATGTTAACAGATTGAGCAAATGGGAATGAGTGGGGAATGGATTTCAAAGCAAACGTGCTTTCATTAGCTTTAATGGCAAGAAAGGATAGTAAAGGCAGACCTCTAACTAAATGATAAAAACATTCGTAACCTTAGGAACATTCGTAATCTATGAATCATCACCATTATCTGCCATGTTTTATGACCTGCTCTGGTAGCCATGGGGTTTATATGGCTAGACCAGTTCAGTTCCCGTCAATGGTAACCCCCAGGTTGTTGATAGTAGGGGATTCGGAGATGGTGATGCTGCTGAATGTCAAGGGACGATGGCTAGAGCCTCTCTTGTTGGAGATGGTCATTGCCTGGCACTTTCATGGCTCGAATGCTACTTGCCACTTGTCAGCCCAAGCCTGGATATTGTCCAGATCCTGCTGCATTTGGTATGAACTGCTTCACTATCTGAGGAGTCACAAATGGTGCAGAGCATCGTGCAGTCATCTGCGAAAATCCCCACTTCTGACCTTATGACAGAAGGAAGGTCATTGATGAATCAGCTGAAGATGGTTAGTCCTAGGACACTTCCTGAGGAACTCCCGCAGTGATGTCCTGAGGATGAGATGATTGACCTCCAACCACCACAACCATCTTCCTCTGTGTCAGGTATGATTCCAACCAGCAGAGGGTTTTCCTCCTAATTCCCGTTGACTCTATTTTAGTTAGGGCACCTGATGCCATATTTGGTCAAGTGCTGCCTTGATGTTGTGGGTTATCACTCTCACCTCATCTCTGGTATTTAGCTCTTTGGTCCATGCTTGGACCAAGGAGGTGATGAAGTCAGGAGCTGAGTGGCCTCGATGGAACCCAAACTGGGCATCCGTAAGCAGGTTATTGCCGAGTAGTTGATGACCCCTCCATTACTTTGCTGATGATTGAGAGTAGGCTGATAGAGCAGTAATTGGCTGGATTGGACTTGTCCTGTTCTTGTGTACAGGACATACCTGGGCAATTTTCCACATTTCTGGGTAGATGCTGGTATTGTAGCTGTACTGGAACAGCTTGGCTAGTGGTGCAGAAAGTTCTGGAGCACAAGTCTTCAGGACTATTGCTGGAATTTTGTCTGGGCACATAGCCTTCGCAGTATACAGTGCTTTCTGCTGTTTCTTGATATCACATGGAAGTGAATCAGATTGGCTGCATACTGACATCTGGGATGCTGGGGATTTCTGGGAGAGGTCAAGCTGGATCATCTACTCAGCATTTCTGACTGAAGTTTGTTGCAAATGTCTCAGTCTTATCTTTTGCACAGTGTGCTAGGCACCTCTCTCATTGAGGATGGGGATATTTGTGGAGTCTTGGAGTCTCCTCCAGAGAGTTATTTGATTGTTCACCACCATTCACAGCTGGATGTGGCAGGACTACAGAGCTTAGACCTGATTGTTGGTTGTGGGACCACTTTGCTCTATCTATTAATTGCTGCTTGCGGTGTTTGACATGCAAGTAGTCCTGTATTTGGCTTCATCAGGGTAACACCTCATATTGAGGTATGCCTGGCATTGTTCTCGGCATGCCCTCCTGCACTCTTCATTGAACCAGGGTTGATCCCCTGGCCTGGTGGTAATATTAGAGTGGGGGATATGCCAGGCCATGAGGTTACAATTTGAAGTTGAGCACAACTCTGCTCCTGCTGATGGCCCACAGTGCCTCATAGACACCCAGTCTTGGGCTGCTAGATCTGTTTGAAGTCTACCCCACTTAGCACGGTGGTAGTGCCACAGAACGCACTCGTGTCCAGTGCTCCTCGTGTGGCCTCCTGTATATTAGTGAGACGTGACATAGATTGGGAGACCACTTCGCCGAGCACCTACACTCCGTCTGCCAGAAAAAGCCAGATCTCCTGGTGGCCACCCATTTTAATTCCATTTCCCATTCTGATGAGTCTATCTATGGCCTCCTCTACTGTTGTGACAAGGCCACACTCAGGTTAGAGAAGCACTTATGTTTCGTCTAGGTAGCCTCCAACCAGATGGCATCAACATCGATTTCTCAAACTTCCAGCAATGCCCTCTCCCTAACTCTCTCTATTCCCCATCCCCTTTCCCCTCTCTCACCTTTTCTCCTTACCTGCCCATCCCCTCCCTCTGGTGCTCCTTCCCCCTTTTCTTTCTTCCATGGCCTTCTGTCCCCACCTATTAGATTCCCCCTTCTCCAGCCCTGTATCTCTTTCACTCTCTTTCAGAGTGTATGGGCTGTCAGGGAGGGGTAGCACCTCTTGTGGGGGAACATGTCGCGTCCTTTTCAGGGCAGTTTGTCCACCTTTGGTCCCCACCTGGCACTCAGCTCTCACCTGTGGCTCCCCGTAGCTGTTTGCATGCGACAGCGGCTACACCCCGGGCAACGGCTTCGACAAGCAGGCTAAACCAGGTGAAGGTAGCCGACGGGTCTCAAACCCTCGGTGAGATAGGGAGTTGTCTATCCCAGCATGTGAAGATAGACTCCGGCGGATTGAGCGGACGAGATCAATGGAAGGTCCAACGGTCAAGAAGGCGGTCTCTGCAAGTGTTGTGGAACGTGTAGAGCACGACAAGACACAGAAGATGTCCCAGTCATCCACTGCGCCTAGTCCCACCTCCAGCCGTCTTGACTCTTGTCTTGCCACTGGATCCAGATGGGAATTGGGAAGAGAGAGTGAGGTTGATGCTGCACAACTCTCTCTCACTTAAATCCAAATCAAGTGCTAGTCCCGGCACCATCAGCTGGCTGGTGGTGCAGTGACATCAGCGCCGGACTCCGGAGTGAAGGTTCCTGAGTCCGAATCAAGTCGGGCCTCTCCCGGGCACGCTTTCCATCCGTGCTGGGTTGAGTGTCGAGCTAGCGACTCGATCTCGTTAAAAAGTACTAATGGTGTCGAGGTCTTCATCGATGATGATGGACAAACCTTATCTCTTTCACCAACCAACTCTCCAGCTCTTTATTTCACACCCCCTCCCAGTTTCGCTTATCACCTTGCATTTCTTCCTCCCCTCCCACACCCTCTAACACTGACTCATCTTTATTCTCCAGACCTGTTGAAGGGTGTCGGCCCAAAATGCTGACTGTACTTTTTTTCCATAGAATCTGCCTGGCCTGCTGAGTTCCTCCAGCATTTTGTGCAGATTTCCAGCATCTGCTGATTTCTCTCGTTTGTGACTAGTTTAGGCAGATAGTGTTTGTCTACTATTCTGACCTAGATGAAGATCAGACCACATTTTAAGTAATTAATGCTGAAAACCAGGTAATTACAAAGGGTTCACAAACTTTTTCTTGCAATTTTACCTCCAACCCCACCACCCAACTCTATCAACAGGTACAGAAAATTATCAACATGACGAACAGAACCTTGGCCCTTTTTTCTGGAAGATCTAACTCAGGTTTATCAAATTATTAAAACATAAATAGAACTGATTCAATTATATTGGACCAAGGAATGCAAGGACAGCTTGAACTACCCAGTTCTTTGCTATTCAAAAGGAAATGGAAATTAGAACCTCACTTTCAACAACTTTGATTTCAAAGTCACAGTTAATTTATATAGTGATACATAATGTCACTGCATACTAACCTGAGGGTCATTTTCTTGCCAGCATTTTCAAGAAAAATGAAGAAATACAATAGAATTTATGGAAAACTAAACAAAGACTGATCAACAACCAGTGTGCAAAAGACAAACTGTGCAGATAAAAATAATACTGAAAACGTGAGTTGTAGAGTCTTTGAAAGTGAGTCTGTTGTTTGTGGAATCAGTTCAGAGCTGAGCTGAGTGAAGTTACTCTCACGCCAGTTCAGGAGCCTGATGGTTGTAGGGTAATAACTGTTCCTGAAACTTGGTTTCATAAGACTATAATATATAGGAGCAGAATTAGGCCATTTGGCCCATTGAGTCTGCTCCACCATTTCATCAAGGCTGATCCAATTTTCCTCTCAACCCCAATCTCCTGCCCTCTCCCCATATTCTCTGCATTAACTATACATAAAGACTTAACAACAATAAGTACTCCATTTTGAGTAATGTTGTGGGGGGGGCGATGACCTACCCAGGGAAAGCAACAGCGGCCGTGCCTCTGGCACCGATTCAGGCCCTGTGGCTCAGAAGGGTAGGGAACTGAGGAGAATGGCAGCAGTAATAGGGGACTCTAGTTAGAGGGACGGATAGGCGGTTCTGTGGACGCAAAAAAGAAACAGACAGTAGTTTGCCTCCCAGGTGCCAGGGTCTGTGATGTTTCTGAACGTGCCCACAACATCCTGAAAAGGGAAGGTAAGCAGCCAAAAGTCGTAGTACATATTGGTACCAACGACATAGGTAGAAATAGGGAGAAGGTCCTGAAAAAGGAATACATGGAGTGAGGAAGAAAGTAGGGCCTCAAGGGTAGCAATCTCAGGATTGCTGCCTGTGCCACGCGACAGTAATGATAGGAGTAGAATGAGGTGGCAAATAAATGTGTGGTTGAAGAATTGGAGCAGGGGGCAGGGATTCAGATTTCTGAATAATTGGGATCTCTTCTGGGAGAGATCTATGACCTGTACGAAAGGGACAGGTTGTACTTAAATCCAAGGGGGGACCAATATTCTTGCGGGCAGGTTTACTAGAGCTGTTGAGAGTGGTTTAAACTAATATTGCAGGGGAGTAGTGCTGAGGATGAGCTCGCAGGTTTACAAGTAGAAAATGGATGTAATATGAATGTAAGGAAGGACAAGCCGATGACTGGGTACATACGCAGATGGTGCAAAGAGTTACATCATACCACAAAGGCAAAATTCAAAAGGGCAAAGAATGCAGGACTGTATGCGTAGCATTCGGAATAAGGTGGATGAACTCATAGCGCAATTAGAGATTGGTCAATATGATGTTGTGGGCATCACTGGGTCATGGCAGAAAGAAGGCTATAGTTGCAAGCTTAACATCAAAGGATATACTTTGTATTGAAAGGACAGGCAGTGGTGTGGCTCTGTTCGTAAGAGATGTAACTACATCTTTAGAAAGAAGTGAGATAGGGTCAGAGAATGTTCAATCTTTGTGAGTGGAGTTAAGGAACTGCAAGGGTAAGAAACACCATTATCTGAATCATATATAGGCCTCCAAATCTGTTAAGAGTTCTTCAAGGAAACAAGAAGTAGGGTGGAAAAAGGAGAGACAGTGAATGTCATTATTGGGATTTTCAGAAGGCACCACACACGAGGGTGCTTAACAAGATGAAATCCTATGGTGTTACAGGAAAAAAAACTGGCATGGATAGAGGAATGGCTGACAACCAGGAGGCAGCGAGTGGAAGTAAAGGGGGCCTTTTCTGGTTGGCTGCCAGTGACTAGTGGTGTTACCTTAGGGGCCAGTATTAGGACTGCGACTTTTCACATTGTTTGTCAATGATTTGTATAATGGAATTGATGGCTTTGTGGCAAAGTTTGCAGATGATACGAAGATAGGTGGAGGGGTAGGTACAGCTAAGGAAGCAGTGCGATTGCAGCAGGATTTAGACAAATTGGAAGAAAGGACCAAAAACTGGTAGATGGAACATAGTGTTGGGAAATGTATGATAATGTATTTTGGTAAAAGTATCAACAGTGCGGGTTATTTTCTAAATGGGGTGAAGGTTCAAACATCAGAGGTGCAGAGGGACTTAGGAGTCCTCATTCAAGACACCCATAAGGTTAACTTACAGGTCAAGTCTGTGGTAAAGGCGGCAAAAACAATGTTGGAATTTATTTATTTCAAGGGGAAAAGGATACAAAAGCAAAGAGATAATGCTGAGGCTTTATTAGACACTTGTCGGGCCTCACTTGGAGTATTCTCAGCAGTTTTAGGCCCCATATCTCAGAAAGGATATATCGTCATTGGAGAGAGTCCAGAGGAGGTTCATAAGGATGATTCCAGGAATGAAGGGGTTAACATATGAGGAGCGATTGGCAGCTTTGGGCCTGTACTCACTGGAATTTAGAAGAATGTGGGGGAGATCTCGTTGAAACCCACTGAATGTTGGAAGGACTAGATAGGGTGGATGTGGAGAGTATGTTTCCTATGGTGGGAGTATCCAGAACTAGAGGGCACACCCTCAAAATTGAGGGGGTGACCTTTTAGAACAGAGGCAAGGAGGAATTTCTTTTAGCCAGACAGCAGTCAATCTGTGGAATGCTCTATCCCAGACTGTGGTGGACACTGTATTCCATCTGCCACTTCTTTGCCCATTCTCTTAATCTGTCCAAGTCCTTCTGTAGCCTCTCTACTTCCTCAAAACTACCTGCCCCTCAACCCATCTTCATATCGTCTGCAAACTTTGCCACAATGGCATCCAGTCAATCATCCAAATCATTGACATATAATGGAAAAAGAATCTGTCCCAACACAGACCCCTGTGGAACACCACTAGTTACCGGCAGCCAACCAGAAAGGCTCCCTTTATTCCCACAGTTTGGCGCCTGCCAATCGGCCAATGCTTTATCCATACTAGAATACCATGGCCTGTAACACCATGGGTTCAAGGCTTGTTAAGCAGCCTCACATGTCACACCTTGTCAAAGGCCTTCTGAAAATCCAAGTACACAACATCAACTACTTCTCCTTTGTCTATCCTGCCTGTTATTTCTTCAAACAATTCCAACAGATTTATCAGGCAAGATTTTCCCTTGAGGAAACCATGCTGACTACGGCCTATTTTATCATGTGCCTCCAAGAAACCTGAGACCTCATCCTTAGTAACAGACTCCAACACCTTCCCAACCATCAAGGCTAGTCCAACTGCCCTATAGTTTCCTTTCCTCTGCCTCTCTCCCTTCTTGAAGAGAGGAGTGAGAGTTGCAATTTTCAATTTTCTGGGACCATTCCAGAATCAAGTGATTCTTGAAAGATCAATATCAATGCCTCCACAATCTCTTCAGCCACCTCTTTCAGAACCCTGGGTTGTACACCAACTGGTCCAGTGACTTATCTACCTTCAGACCTTTCAGTTTCCCAAGAACGTTCTCTCCGGAAATAGTAACTTCACACACTTCATGACCTCTGCCACCATACTGTCAGTGTCTTCCACAGTGAAGACTGATGCAGTTCATCTGCCATTTTCTTGTCCCCCATTACTACCTCTCCAACATCATTTTCCAGCGGTCCGATATCCACTCTCACCTCTCTTTTACACTTTATGTATCTGAAGAAACTTTTGGTATCCTCTTTATCATCACTGGGTAGCTTACTTATGTATTCAATCTTTACCTTTTTAATTACTTTTTTTTAAAAAAAAGTTTCCTCCTGTTGGCTTTTAAAAGCTTCCCAATCCTGTAACTTCCCACTAATTTTTGTTCCTTTATATGCCCTCTCTTTGGCTTTTATGCTGGGTTTGACCTCTCATGTTAGCCACGATTGTGCCATATTGCCTTTAGAATACTTCTTCCTCTTTGGGATGTATGTATCCTGTGCCTTCTGAATTGCTTCCAGAAATTCCGCCTTTGCTGCTTGACACCATCCCTGCCAGTATTCTTTTCCAATCAATTCTGGCCAACTCCTCTCTTACGTCTCTGTAATTCCCTTTACTTCACAGTAATACTGATATATCTGACTTCAGCTTCTCCTCCTCATATTATGATCACTTTCCATTTAGTGTTCTTTTACCTAAGCTCTCTAATCAATTCTGGTTCATTGCACGACACCCAATCCAGAATAGCCAATCCTCTAGTGGGCTCAACCTCGAGCTGCTCTAAAAAGCCATTTCATAGGATTCTTGAAATTCTCCTTCTTGGAATCTCGCACCAACCTGATTTTCCCAATCCATCTGCATATTTAAACCCCCCATGACTATATAACATTGCTCTTTTGGCATGTATTTTCTATCTCCCATTGTAATTTGTAGACCACATCATTACTACTGTTTAGGGATCTGTATAGAACTCCCATCAGGGTCTTGCAATTCCTTAGCTCTATCCACAATGATTCAACACCTTCCAACCCTATGTCATCTCTTTCTAAAGATTTGATCTCATATTTTTTTTACCAATAGAGCAACGCCACCCCTCCCCCCGACTGTCCTTTTGATACAATGTGTATCCTTGCACATTAAACTCCCAGCTATAATCTTCCTTCAGTCATGATTTAGTGATGCCTACAACATCATACATGCCAATCTACAACTGTGCTACAAATTCATCTACCTTATTCCATACACTATGTGCATTCATTTACAACACCTTCAGTCCTGTAATCACCTTGATTTTGTCCTCCTTTCACATTGCAACTCATCCCATTGACTGCAATTTTGCCCTATCAACAGCCTCCCCTTACATTGCCTCCGTTTATAAACCAACTATCTCATCTTTCTGATGGTACATCTTACATTGAAATACAGGCAGCTCAGGACACTAGTTGCACCATGCTCAACCTTTTGATTCCTGCCCTTGTCTGAGATCTTACCAACATCTACCTTCACAACCTCTCCACTAACTGTTCTGGCACTCTGGTTCCCATCCCCCTGCAACTCTAGTTTAAAACCCACAGTGCAGCATTAACAAACCTTCCTGCTAGGATACTAGTCCCCCTCCAGTTCAGGTGCAAACAGTCCCTTCTGTATAGGTCCCACCTTCCCTGGAAGAGAACCCAATGATCCAAAAAACTTATTCCCTCCCTCCTACACCAACTCCTTGTGGTGGTGGTAGTCACATATTAAACTGTATAATCCTAGTTCTGGCCTCACTACCATGCGGCACGGATAGCAATGAGATCACAACCCTGGAGGTCCTGCCCTTTAAACTAACTCCCTGAACATACTGTGCAGAACCCTGTTACTCACCCTACCCGGGTCATTGGTACCTACCCAGACCATGACCTCTGGGTTTTTACCCTCCCACTAAGAATGTTGAGGACTCAATCTGAGATGTCCAGGGCCTTGGCCCCTGGCACCTGGCGGGCTACACATCATCCGGGAATCTCTCCCACAGAACCCCCTATCCATTCCCTTAACTAATGAATCCACTATCACTACAGCATGCCTCTCCTCCCCCCCCACCCCCCTTCTGAGCCACACTCAGTGCCCAAAATCTGACAACTGTGACTTTCCTCTGTTAGGTCAACCCCCCCAACAGTATCCAAAGTAGTAAATCTGTTGCTGAGGGGGATGGCCACAGGGGTACACTGCACTGGCTCCTTAACCCCTTTCCCTATCCTGCCAGTCACCCAGTTTACTGTGTCCTGCACCTTGGGTGTCGCTACCTCTCTATCACCACTTCAGCCTCCTGAATGATTTGGAGTTCATCTAGTTCCAGCTCCAACTCCTTAATGCAGATTGTTAGAAGCTGCAGCTGGATGCACTTCTCATAGTTCTATTCGTCAGGGACACCGGACATCTCCCTGCCTTCCCACATCCTGCAAGAGGAGTATTCCATTATCGTATATTTCTCTCAATTTATATCTCTGGTATCTCAGACTTGTGCTAATCTGCTTTGAAATTTGGTTTGGGTAACAACAACTGGGCTTCAAACTGTCTGAGTATCCACATACATTATTTTCTACTATGCTATGGAAGGTTAGGTTGCACATTACAAACAGCAGCAAATGAATCAATTATTACACATGCTATCAAACAAATCAAGAGGGAATAACTGCTCTATGATACAGTAATAAACGCTGGTGTGATAATTTGTAAAATGGGTCAACTGTTTTTGTGGAAGCAAAAAAGTCAAAATTGCTTCTTCCTTTTGCTGTCAGTTTTGACTGAACTTGAAAAACAAATACCTGAACATAGCACTTGATTTATCTTGTTAATACATGCAAGTACTTCAGAAAAGTACTGAATAAAATAAATAGGGAAGAATCCAAAACAAAGCATTAAGAGTTAGTAGGTCACAGCATGAAACATGGTTTCCTGAAACTCAAAAGAGATAGGTCAGCTGGGTGGGTGCCACAATCTGGCAAAACCTGCTTGAGAAAACACTGTCAAAGCAGCAGACAAAAATGAAATCATACTGTCTTCACCCATAATTGTCATGCCACATTAGTACAATTCCAACTGCCAACTTAGACAGCGTTGGCAAATACATGACACTCAACTCAGTGTCAACAATATAACAAAGATGGTACACGTGAAACATGATGATGTGTTGCAGTCAACTTACAAACCTTCCACATATACTTCTGAACTACTCTACAATCTGCAGCCTGTAATTTCTTTTTAGGTAATGCACTTGAGAACTGCCTTAAAGAACCATGAGATCCATAATCTGCTGAGGGCTGGATCAGTGGCATTCAAGTCTGGTGACAAAGTAGGTCATGATATGATCTCTGGAAACCATCTCAAGTCCAAAGTGGCAATTCCGGACTAAACTTGAATCACTGAAGGATGCTTGACAGTTGTGGCAGGGCTTGAGTGCTATCATCCCCTACAAAGTGAAATAAAGCGACATAATTGACAACAAGGCTTTGTTTCCAGGTGAGCTCAATGCCTTTTATGCTCCTTTTCACCATCAAAATATGGAGGCACCTTCACAAACTCTCAGAGCTCCTGATGACCCTGTGATTTCAGTGTCTGAGGCCAACTTGAGAGCACCCTTCAGTAGAGTGACTGAAGTGCTGGAGTGCTCTCCGACATCTTTAATCTCTTGCTTCAGCAGTCTGAGGTACCCACCTGCTTCAAGCAGGCTTCAAACAATACTGGTGCCTACAAAGAGCATGGTAACCTGACGCAATGACTATCATCCAGTAGCACTTGTATCCGTTGTGATGAAGTGCTTTGAGAGGTTGGTGATGAAACATATTAACTCCTGCCTGAGAGGCAATCTGGATCCTCTCCAATTTGCCTACCAGCACAACAGGTCCACAGCAGATGCCATCTCAATGGCTCTTCACCTAACCCTGGAACATCTGGATAGCGAAGATGCATCCATCAGGATATTCTTCAATTATTACAGCTCAACATTCAATACTATCATCCCTCAAAACTAATCAATAAGCTTTAAGATCTTGGCCTCAATACCTCCTTGTGCAACTGGCTCTTCGATTTCCTCACTTGCATACCTCAGTTAGTTCTGATTGGCAACAATATCTCCTCCACAATCACCATCAGTGCAGGTGTACCACAAGGTCGTGTGCTTAGACCCCTGCTCTACTCATTATACTTATGACTGTGAGGCTAAGCACAGCTGCAATGCCAATACTGAAATGTCGTTGGCCAAATCAAAGGTGATGACGAATCAGCATATAGAAGGGAGATTGAAAATCTGGCTGAGTAGTGCCACAGCAACAACCTCTTACACAATGTCAGCAAGACCAAGGAGCTGATTATGACTCCAGGAGGAGGAAACCGGAGGTCCACGAGCCAGTCCTCATCGGGGGATCAGAGGTGAGAGAGTCAGCAACTGTAAATTCCTCGGTGTTATCGTTTCAGAGGACCTGTCCTGGGTGCCATTATGAAGAAAGCACTGCAGTGCCTCTACTTTCTTACAAGTTTGCAAAGATTCAGCATGTCATGTAAAACCTTGGCAAGCTTTTAGAAGTGTATGGTGGAAAATACATTGACTGGTTGCATCATGGCCTGGTATGGAAATACCAGTGCTCTTGAATGGAAAAGCCCACAAAAAGTAGTGGATACAGCCCAGATCATCAAGGGTAAAGCCCTCTAAACCACTGAACACATCAACACGGAGCCCTGTCGCAGGAAAGCAGCATCCATTATCAAGCTCCCTACCATGACCGTGCTCTCTTCTCAATGCGGCCATCAGGAAGGTGGTACGGGAGCCTCAGGACTCACACCACTAGGCTGAGCAACAGTTAGCCACTAGGCTCTTGATACTGAGGAGATAACTTCACTCGTCACTGAACTGTTCCCACAACCTATGGACTTACTTTCAATCTCTTCATCTCATGTTCTCGATATTTATTATTTATTTATTATTATTTTTTTCTTTTTGTAATTGCTGTCTGTTATCTTTTGCATACTGGTTGTTTGTCCATCCTGTTGTGTGGGGGCTTTTATTGATTCTATTGTTTTTTGTATTTAATATGAATGCCACGAGAATATGAAACTTAGGGTTGTATACAGTGCCTTGAAAATGTGTTCAGCCCCCAACAGTTCGGTCACATAAATGAGTATTACAATCAAGAATTCTGATCAATTTAACTGAGGGTTTTTAATTTGCGAATAACATGCTCCTTTCACAGTAGAACCCAAAATTGGAAAATTATAAAGCATGTAAAACTAAAAACTCAAAACTAAAATGTCAACAGTTCAAAAGTATTCATCCCCCTTTGCTCAGTACTTAGTTGAACCACTTCTTGCAGCAGCACAGCCAATAGTTTTTTTGGATGTCTCTACTAGCTTTGCACAACATGATGGAGGAAGATTTGCCCATTCTTCCTTGCAAAATTCCTCAAGCCCGACGAAGGGTCTCAGCCCCAAACGTCGACTGTGCTTCTTCCTATGGATGCTGTCTGGCCTGCTGCGTTCCACCAGCATTTTCTGTGTGTTGCTTGAATTTCCAGCATCTGCAGATTTCCTCATGTTTGTGTCCTCAGGCTGTGCCAGATTAGTTGGGGAGCCGTGGTGGACAGCAATCTTAAGGTTTTTACCAGAGATGTTCATCAAGTAAAGGTCAGGACCCTGACTGGGCCACTCAAGGACATCAATTTTCTTCATTTGAAGTCACTCCATGGTGGTTCTAACAGTGTACTTTGGGTCATTGTCCTGCCTTCCCAGTTTAAGGTTTCTCTCAGTGGCTAGCAGGCTTTTATCATGGATCTCTCTATACTTAGAAGCATTCGTCTTCCCATTAATCCTGCCCAGATTTCCAGTCCCTGCTGCTGAAAAGCACCCCCAATGCATGATGCTACCTCCACTCTGCTTTACAGTAGGGATGATGTTACCTGGCTGATATGTAGTGTTAGATTTACGCCACACATACCGCTAGGTGTTGAGACCAAAAGAAGTTTTCCACTTTATTTTCATCTGACCACATCTTTACGGTATCTACTAAGTGATGCTTTGCAAAGTCTTTATGGGCAAGGATATGTTTTTTTTTTAAATCCAGGACTTCTTCCTGGCCACTTACCCTTTTTGTGCAAGACCTGAGAAATTGTGGAGTCATGAACGTCATCTCCAGTTGCAACCACCGACTTCTGCAGTTCAAGCAGAGTGACTGTGTACGTCACAGTAGCTTCTTTTACAAGCACAATTCTTCTCCAGTGACTACATTTAGAGGGGCGGTCTGACCTAGGCAGTGCGGCTATGGTTCATACGTTTTTCCCACTTCTTCATGATAGACTGCACTAAGTTCTGAGGTATGTTTGGTGTCTTTGAGATGGCTTTGCACCCTTCCCCAGATTTGTGCTTCTCTATTATCATTTCCACAACTTACTAGAATGCTCTTTTGTCTTCATTTGGTTTGGTCTGTTGAAAATCTACTATACTGTTGGACCTTACAGAGAGGAGGGTTATTTATTCTTATGAATTAATGGGAAACAGATGATCCTCCAATTTTCTACATCAACGAATTGGGTGAGTTGGTAAGGTAATATATAATACTGTACCTGGTTAAATTAGCATAATAATTACAAAGGGGATGAATACTTTTCCAGCCTCACAATTTTGGTTTTTAATTTTTGATAAGTTGTTGACAGGTTTTGGAATTTTTCTTTTAAGTTGACATGATGCACAATGTTTTGTAGATTAGCTCAAAAAATCCTACAATATATTTTAAATTTAGAAAATGAGACAATAAAATGTAAAATAGTTTGAGGCTAAATACTTTTTCAAGGCACTGTATAGTGTCATACATGTACACTGATAATAAATTTACTTGGAACTGTGAACTTTATGTGACGGGATCCTGAATTACTCCTATGAACTGTGCTCGTTTACCCCTAGCAACTGTGCTTTTGAAAAGAGAGAGAGAGTTATTTAACACTGACATGTTTTGAAAGAGAGGGAGAGAGGCGAAGATTAACTGTTGGACTGTCACTTTAAGGCACTGGAAGTAACTTCTGGAATTCTGCTGAGTTGGAGTTGGAGATGGTACGTTACTTGTAAGCTTGTAAGTTGCTATGGTAACCGAGGGCAGTTACTTAATGGACACTCAAAGTTATGATTTCCGGCAGGTTGTTGATACTTCTCAAGGACTTTTGCCTGCTTGCATTTCTTACACTGAGAGAGGAAGGAGGAGTTATTTGAATGACAGTTGGTGCTCAGCACGGGAAGATAAAATAGGAGGTCAGATGATAGACCTCAGACACATGTTTGGACACTGAATGAGCACTGTTGTGCCCGCAGAAAAAGTGGGTTTTGGAGGATCGATCAGGCGGATTGATCCATTGCTCCTGCAGTGAAAAGAGGAAAGGGGTTGACTGGTGGGGAGTTGTCTATGTGTCCACCCTCGCCTGGGTGATAGCTCCACCACAGAAAACCAGTCTCCACTGTTAAGTCACAGTCGGTGACTTTTAAAGGATTTCGAAAGACAACGAGAAGATGGACGGCGTCAGCTCACCTGAAGACTAAAATCTCTCTCTCTCTATCACTACTCAACTCAATACCACGAACTGAACTGAACTTTACTCATCATCGTAAGACTGTATCTTTTTACCCCTAGACTTAAAGCTTGGTTTTTCATACATATGTTTTCACACTTTCTGATATACATAATATATATGTATATATATATATATATATATACACACACACACACATACACACACACACACATATACATACACACATACATATATACATACACACACATACATATATAAAAATATCATTGCTAACCTGTTTGACATCTTCTACATTTATATTACTGTATTGCATAGTTACTAATAAATATTATAAGTTTATAGCAATACTGGACTCCAAAGTGTTTTCCATCTCTGCTGGTTCTTTATTCCCATCACGGGGTACGTGACATTTGAAGTTGAGCAGAATGGCCAACAAGTGTGAATTTTGTGTTCACTTACTGACAACTTCCCTGGTCTTGTGTCCCAATAACCCAGGATATCTCTCACCACTTTCACACATCATTTGATACAGTGAAATAGTGAGAGCAGAGATCCATGTCCAGACACGATGTCAGAGAACAAGCCTGACTAACAGGCAGGGAGTGGGGCATGGGGCAAAAGAGATGGGTGGTAGAGAGCTGTAGATGCCTGATAAACAAGCAGGGAGTGGGGCAAGAGAGATGGGTGGTAGAGAGCTGTGCCAGAAGATTGGCACAGAGGCAGGGGCAAATCAGTGAGCAGGAAGAGATCAAGACTCAGGATCTGAGTGTTTAGAGAAAATGACTCTGGAACTAGGGAATGAGGCATTTCCCCAACAACTGGGAGTCCCAGTAACACTGGGTTGTCATCACAGGAGCAACATCTAGTAAGAGAACAGCTAGCAAGATCGATCTGCAAATCTTCCTGCCAACAACGAAAGATCATTTCAGAATCAGAATCCGTTTAATATCACTGTCATATGTCATGAAATTTGTTGTTTTGCAGTAGCAGTACGTTGCAATGAATAATATTAAAAACTATAAATTACAATAAGAAATTTACAATAGATTCTGGTTAATTAGGCCATTAGTTAATTGGAACAGCTGCTTATTTGAGACAATTCTTAAAGAACAAAATCTAAATGTGAAAATAGCTGGGACTCCCTTCGTTTATTTGGGACACTCTACTACTTAATTACTCCAGGAGTGCTCTTCCCACTTTCTTCAGACTAAGGGTGTAGTTATGGGATCTTGCATGGGACCCAGCTACGCCTGCCTCTTCGTTGGTTATGTGGAACAGTCTGAGCTCCAAACCTATTCTGGTACTGCTCCCCAACTTTTCCTTCGGTATATTGACGACTACATTGGTGCTGCTTCCTGTACCCATGCTGAGCTCGTCAATTTTATCGACTTTACTTCAAACTTCCACCCAGCCCTCAAATTCACTTGGTCTATCTCGGACACTTCTCTCCTCTTTCCAATGTCTCAGTCTCCATCTCTGGAGACAGACTGTCCACTGACATCTTCTACAAGCCCACTGACTCTCATAACTACCTCGACTATACCTCTTCCCACCCCGCCACATGCAAAAATGTTATTCCCTATTCCCAGTTCCTCCGTCTCCACCACATCTGCTCCCAGGATGAGGCTTTCTGTTCCAGGACATCTCAAATGTCCTCTTTCTTTAAGGGTCGTAGTTTCCCTTCTACCATCATCAACGATGCCCTCACCCACATCTCCTCCATTTCCGGCACTTCAGCCCTCACCCCATTCTCCCGCAACCACAACAGGGACAAAGTTCCCCTTGTCCTTACCTACCACCCCACCAGCCTCTGGATCCAGCACATTATCCTCCGCAACTCCTGCCACCTTCAACAGGACCCCACCACTAAGCACATCTTTCCCTCTCCACCCCCTCCGCTTTCCGCAGGGATCAGTCCCTCCGCGACTCCCTTATCCGCACATCCATCCCCACGGATCTCCCACCTGGCACTTATCCCTGTAAGCGTAAGTGCTACATCTGTCCCTACACCTCCTCTCTTGCCACCATTCAGGGCCCCAAAAAGTCCTTCCAGGTGAGGCAACACTTCACTTGAGAGTCTGTTGAGGTCACCTATTGCATCTGGTGCTCCCGGTGCGGCCTCCTCTACATCAGTGAAACCTGACGCAGACTGGGGGACTGCTTCGTCGAGCACCTCCATTCCATCTGCCACAACAGACAGGATCTCCCGGTAGCCACCCACTTCAACTCTGCTTCCCATTCCCATTCAGATATATCCATACATGGCCTCCTCTACTGCCATGATAAGGCTAAGCTCAAGTTGGAGCAGCAACACCTCATATACCGTCTAGGTAGTCTCCAGCCCCTTGGTATGAACATAGAATTCTCCAACTTCCGGTAATTCCCTCCCCCTCCCTTCCTCTATCCCTATTTTACTCTGCCCCTTCCCCCAGCTGCCTATCACCTCCCTCATGGTTCCGCCTCCTTCTTCTACTACCCATGGTTTTACTGCCTATGACGCCCCTGCTTCCCCTCCCCCACCCCTTTGTCTTTCAAATTACTGGTCTTTCAACTGAACCTACAAGCATTCTTCAAATCCTTCCCCCTCCTTCTTTGTTCAGTCCTGACGAAGGGTTCCAGCCCGAAACGTCGACTCATCGTTTCCACTGATGCTGCCCAACCTGCTGAGTTCCTCCAGCGTGCTGAGAGTGTTACTCCAGGAGACTATTGTCGAACAGCTTCTAACTAGCGTCAGTTGCGTGAACATCATTTGGCCATTAGACCAAATGATGTGCACATTAGAACAAACAGTTTTTAAATAGTGACATTTGTGTGTATTTTTGCTCAAATTGCAGTGATTTTTGTCACTGATAGTTAGCGAGTAACAAGAGAAAGGCAATTCAGAACTGATTTGCTCACTGCAGTTTCAAGCTTTCGGGCTTGGAGATGCCAGAAACAGCTGGGAATGAAAATGAAACAACTGCACTACTTCAACAAGTTTGGAACTATGTATGAAGACATTTGAAGATATGGACAATCATCTTAAATGTTATAATGAAAATGAAGATTTGGAGAAGGCAATTGTCAAAAGCAGGGGGGTGGGGACAGGGGGAAGAGGGGCTGCGGAGTGGTGGGGGGAAGGGGGGCGGCGGACGGGGGAACGAGGGCTGGGGGCGGACGGGGGAACGAGGGCTGGGGGCGGACGGGGGAACGAGGGCTGGGGGCGGACGGGGGAACGAGGGCTGGGGGCGGACGGGGGAACGAGGGCTGGGGGCGGACGGGGGAACGAGGGCTGGGGGCGGACAGGGGTAACGAGGGCTGGGGGCGGACAGGGGGAACAAGAGTTGGGGGCGGACAGCGGGGGGGCGGGGGAGGAGAACAAACCTCAGGAAAAAGTTGACATACAGAACATTTGCAGTGCCACTTAATTTGAAAGAAAGATGTTAATCTATTGCTAATTTGTTACAACAAAGAATTATGATTGCATTGAACCTTATAAAGGTGAACAACTACAAGTGGTAATACACTTAATGGTGCCTTGAGCAGAGGCTCTTCCAAAATTGGGTACAATTGGTGAGATTAGCTGCTGGCAGGTGCAGGGCCAGTTCATCAAATTTTTAGCCCTACTATAACACTTGTCAGTCTGAAATTGAAACACACTCTCTCAGCTATGTCCCTTTTAGTGTGAATGATTGGAAGAACTAATTGGAGCTGCAAATAATACACATGTATGTTACCATCTTGTTAAGCCACACACTTTGCAACAGAGTCTTGAGATAGCTGTTGCACCATTTATTGCATTGGTAAACAGGCTGAGTTCAAGTAGCAGCCAGAATTGTTTAACAATTGCAAAGATCAGTATGGAGATTAGGTGCAAACTGTGCTGAGAAACTGGTTCACACCATACCAGTTTTCTGCCCAAATAATTATAGCAACTGTATACCAATTTCCACTCTATAGTACCTGGATAATTTTGGTGAATATGACCACACTGACTAGCACATCATTGCCACCACAGAAATATGTCTGACACCCTGTGCCCTGTAACATATCCAAATCTCACTGCGATGGAACTGTAAATAACATTCCTTCATACCTGTAAGAATCATCTGGGTAGGCTTTTGCTTCATAATCCTGTAATTCCATATATGCTTTCTCTTGAAATTTGTCAATCTGTGCAGCATTAATTAGGCCTGGATGGTCTATGAAAGTAAAATAAAGTATTGTTAAAATGCTACACATGGTTTATAACCTAAAGGAAATACAAATGACCTCTGTTTTGAGGCCGTGATGACAAAGAAGCTTTCACTATTCACAATCATTACACCATGGCGTTGAAAAGCTTGACTATAATTGATTAAAAATGAAGTCACTATCAACGATTCATCTGACACAGGATTTCCTGTGAAGTTCGCAGAAATGGCAATTATTTGTAGACTCAAGACTGCAGGTGCCGGGAGCTGAAGCAATGCACAAGTGATGGTGGAACTCAGTGGATCAGGCAGCATCAGTGGAGGGAACTTGGCTGCTAAGTGGAGGCTAAACGTAAATTAGAGGAAGAGTACTCCATATTCCACAAGGGCTGTCTCCACCTGGTGACATGAAAACCAAATTCTCAAACTTTCAATAACTGCTCCCCTTCAGTCCCACCTCCCCCCATTTTTATTTTCTTTCCTCTTGATCCACTTGGTCCCTATCACCCAGACACTCTTCTCACCGAATCCTTTCCCCACCTCCATCCAATCCATGCACCACCTTCAGATTCCATTACCTCCCAACCTGTTGCTATTGCCACTCTTGCCTCCTCCATCTACTTACCACCCCTCCTCACCTGGATCTAGCCCTTCATCCATCCCTTCTCTCCACCTTTTAAATACTGGCTCCCTTCCCTACTTCAGTCCAGATGAAGGGTCTTGACCCAAAACAATGACTGTTCATTGTCCTCCATAGATGCTGATCGACCATGCTTTGTGTTGGCAATATTTTGTAGTTAAGGAATTCTTTTAGTAAAAAGCAATTTACAATGAGGTCCGCAATCTACTGAAGGCCAGATCAACAACTTTCAAGTCTGGTGACCAAGTAAAACCCTCTCACATGTAAAGTTGCAATTCTGGACCAAACTTGAGTCAATGGGGGATACTCGACAGCTACAATAGGGCTTCAATGCTATTACCTCTTATAAAATGAAACCAAACAACATACAGCAAGTAACATCAAGGCCTCACTCTCAGATGAGCTGAACACTTTCCATGCTTACTTTCACTGCCAAAACACGGAGGAAACTTCACCAACTCCCACAGCCCTGGTGCCCAGAAGGAACATATTACTATTGTCTAGTAGTCTTCTGAGGTTGGTGATGAAATACATCAACTCCTGCCTGAGAAGCAACTTGGATCTGCTCCAATTTAAGGGAGATGCACTGATCTCCCTGGTACTTATCCTTGCAAGTGGAACAACTGCCACACCTGCTCCAACACCTCCTCCCTCACTACCACTCAGGGCCCCAAATAGTCCTTCCAGGTGAGGCGACACTTCACCCCAGTCTGTTGGGGTCATATACTGTGTCCGGTGCTCCTGGTGCGGTCTCCTGTATAGTGGTGAGACCCGACATAGATTGGCAGACCACTTCACCAAGCACCTACACTCCATCCAACAAGAAATGCACCTTCCAGTGGCCACCCATGTCAATTCTACTTCCCATTCCAATATGTCAGTCCATGGCCTCCTTTACTGCCACAATGAGGCCACACTCACACTGGAGAAGCCACACCCTATATTCCATCTGGGTAGCCTCCTACCTGATGGTAGAAACATTGATTTCTCGAATTTCTGGTAATTGCCTCCCCTCTCCTCCTCCTTCACCATTCCCCCTTCCTGTTTCCCTTCCTTACGCCTGCTTACCTGCCCATCACCTCCCTCTGGTGCTCCTCCCCCTTCTTCCATTGTCTTCTACCCTTCTATTAGATTCCCCCTTCTCCAGCCCTTTATCTCTTCCACCAATCAACTTTCCAGCTCTTTACTTAACCCCTCCCAGTTTCACCTATCACCTACCACCTTGTACTTCACCTTTTAACTCAGACCTCAGCTTCCCCCCCCCCCCCCCCCAGTCCTGATGAACTGGACAAAGATGGTAATGAATCAGCATTCAGAAGGGAGGTTGAAAATCTGGCTGAGTGATGCCACAACAGCAACCTCTCAGTGAATGCCAGCAAGACCAAGGAGCTGACTATTGACTTCAAGAGGAGGAAGCTGGAAATCCACGAGCTAATCCTCATCGGGGAATCAGAGCTGGAGAGTGTCAGCAACTTTAAATTCCTTGCTGTTATCACTTCAGAGGCCCAGTATGCAAGTGCAATTACAAAGAAAGCACAGCAGTGCCTCTATTTCTTTGGCAGTTTTTTTGAAAATTCAGCTTAATGTCTAAAACTTTGACAAACTTCTACAGATGTGTAATGGAGAGTTTATTGACTGACTGCATCATGGCCCGCTATGGAAACACCAATGCCCTTAAACAGAAAATCCTACAAAAAGTAGTGGATACAGCCCAGTCCCTCATGGATAAAGCCCTTTCCACTAGTAAGCACATCTACACAGAGCAGGAAAGCAGCATTCATCATCAAGAAACCTCACCACCTGGGCCATGCTCTCTTCTCATTGATGCCATTAAGGAGGTACAGGAACCTCAAGGCCACACCACCAGGTTCAGGAACAGTTATAACTCCTCAACCATCAGACTCCTGAACCAGTGGGGATAATTTCACTCACCCATCACTGAACTGCTGCCACAACTCACTTTCAAGGACTCTTCATCTCATGATTTTGATATCTATTGCTTATTTATTATAATATATATTTATCTTTCATATTTGCACAGCTTGTTGCCCTTTGCACATTGGTTGTCTGTCCATCCTGTTGGGCGCAGTCTCATTTATTCTGTTGTTTTTCTTAGATTTACTGTGTACATCCACAGGAAAATGAATCTCAGGGTTGTATATGGTGATACAAGTGTCCTTCGATAATTAATTTATTTGTACTTTGTAATCTACAAATGGATTTTCGGAAGTCACACATTATTTGGTCAGTTTATAAATTCAAGCTTTCTTCACCTGGACTAAAGAGGACAATTGCCTTCAGGTAGGCATACTCATATCCATCCAGAGATAGTTTAACCATGCTATTACAGAACTCCTGCAGCTTCCAGATGTGCTCCATCACCACTTTCACTCGGTCTGCTGACAATTTATCTGTTCATTAAAAACAAAAACAAAAACAAAACACCATTATTCATCTTCAACAAAAACTGATTAAATAAAATAAAGCTCTCATTACAAACTGGAAACAACTATTCCTAACAGCTGCACTAATTTCCCCATCTCCACCCTCCCACACCAATTATTCCATTCACAGATACTCTGTTAATAACCTGTCAAATATTCCCGCAGTTTCTCCATGTGGCCTCTTGCATCCTCTCAACTTGAAGATGGGAGGCCTCAGTTGTTAAAAGATGCAAAGTCCAAAGATTTATGATAGAGTACTGGATACTAATCTTACCCCACTGCACCACTGCCAAACCCTTTCCAGTAATTGAAATAATAAATTGACATGAATACTTATTCCTTCATGCAAGTGGAAATTAATTTGCTGCACAGTTTTTGAATAGTTTACAAAGGGTTAGGATGCTCAAGAATCGGTAGCTATGCAAACATTTCTATAGCAGTAGATACATTGAGCCCTTAACGTTTGTGGGGGAGACGTGCTGCTGTGGAAAACTGGCCAATCTCCTGCCTGGAAGGGTAAAGTCAATCAAGAGCAAATCACATTGTTTAGACAGGCCAAAGCACACTGATTGTGCACTGACTGGCCGTTGTTGCAAATGGAGTTTTCCCCCCATACACTCCCCACTTTAAATAGCTTATTTAATAGACTCCTTCCCATAAATCTGGTTTAAAAAGAAATCAAAAGTGCTTCCTATTTTAAGAGCCTATGTTTGTAAGATAAACATACTTTTCTGTGGAGCAACAAAACCATTGCTAAGTGGCAAATTAAATAGAATGAAGTCCTTTGTTTTAGCAAAAATTTAAGTAAAGCATTTAGGGAGAGCTGTACATTCACAGCAACTCAAAACATTTTGAATCCGGGGTGGGGTGTGCAGGTGTGTACATAGAAGAGAACGAGCTGTAACGTTCATTCGTATGGGTGAGGAAATCATGACAGTTTGTCCTAAGCTGAGACTTAAGCCTAAAAATCTACACTAATAATTCCATCCACCAAGGAAGTGGTACGCTCTCAAGACGTTAACTTCTACACAAGGTATTAGCCTGAGGTCCCCAATGTACTTTTAGGAAAATTATATAGTACCATGGGAGTTTTTTGCAAATATCAGGAAGGTTCTCTCTGCTGTCCTTCATCAACATCACAGACACGGGGTGCTTGCTACGCTCATATTGGCTGCTACGTTTTCTGGATCAGAAGTAACTAACTGAGTATTTCATTGACTGCAAAACACTTCTGGACTTGAGCACTTCGCAGGACCTCCAGTTACACTGTAATGTAGTGTAAATCAAACCATAGGAACACCCTCGAGTTCCGTTACTGCTTGGTGCAGCTTACAGAATGGATATATCATATGGCTGCTCGGCATTCTCTCTCAAGATCATGAAATGTGCCACGAATACACTAGTCCTCTGAACCTGTTCAGGCATTTATTTAAATCATGGCTAATCTGTGATTTCATTACACCATCCCACCTTCATCCTCTTAATGCTGCCTGAACAAAATATCCAGATTTCAGCTGACCAGAACAGGGAGGATTTTTTTTTGGCAGATCAGGTGGGAAGTGGAGCTGCAGATCCCTACCGGGTGATGTGTATTTTCTGGGATCATCCTTGAATGGCCTCTAACTTGATAATTCCCCCTTGTTATAAACTAACCTGCCAGGAAAAAATAGCTTCTAATTATCAAATCTTCAAATCATTTTTCAACAAGTTTTCAACATTTCGTAGATAGCATGCACATGCTCTGTAACCTCATGGTACAGCACTTCAAAGTACACATGCACGATTAATCAAAGCAGCATTTTAGACGCGACCTTACTCTATGAAGTAGTATTGCACACACAACACACACATGCTCTATTATTCTATGATTCAGCATTTCAGAACACACATGAATCAACCGTTTGAAGATTAGCTCCCTGCCAACCTTGCTGGAGACTTGTTTGCAGATGGTTAACAATTGCAGTGAGTATGGTTGATAAATTCATCACTTGGGAACACTGGGCAAGACCAAGTGTAAAGAGCTCATTCCAACAAGCGCGTACCAAAGCTGTATTATTGTCTGGCCTGTAGAACAAAATAATCAACAGCAAATTCTTAACCCTTAATAAAATCACGATTACAAAAATAACATTACTGCACATCATACTTTTAAATTATCCGTTAACATTGCAAATATGAGGGAAATGCTGTTTGATCAATATGAAGTTTTTGAAAGAGGTACAATGGAGGTACCCATGAAGGCACTGTGATTAATGGAGCATACATGGACATCAGTAAGGCCTCTATAAATCCCTACACAGGAAACTGGTCCAAAAGGTTAGAGCACACAGAACTGAAGACTATTGGCAAATTGTATTCAAAGTTCACTTGTTAATAGGAGGCAGGTATTGTGGAGGGTTGCTTTTAGAAATGAGAAACATCTGAGCAGTGATATACCACAGAGATTGGTGCGAGGACCTGCATCATTGTTATAATCATTATGAGTTGGATGATACAATAAATGGTGCTGTTTATAATGAGTAGAGGTCCTTTAGATTACAGGATGATATTGATCAATTGGTAAGATTGGCAGCTGGAAATTGCTTGTGAGATGAAGAAATTTGGGAGGACAAGCAAAATGAATGGTAGGGTATGAGACAGTCTTGAGAACAGAGGAACCTTGTTCAAAGTTCTAAAATCCATGAAGATGGGTGAAGTAGTAGACAAGGTGCTGAAGAAAGCACATGGGATTATGTGTCATCATAAACCAGGATATAAAAGCAGAGAGATTATGGTATAACTTTAGAAAACAATGTCCGGGCCACAGCTGGAGAACTTTGGTCACCACACTATAGGAAGGATGTGATTGCAGTGGACAGTACAGAGGGGATCCATCAGGATGTTACCTGGCCTGGGATGGAACATTTCAGTTATGAGGAGGGACTAAACAGACTGCGTTTGGATTCCATGGAGTGAGGAGGTTGATGGAGGGAGGGAACCTGAGAGAACTGTACAAAAAGTTTAGACAGGTTGCAATGAGGAAATTTTTCCACCTAAAAGGAGGTTGGAACTTGGATTGCATTTACTCAATAGGTGGTGGAAGCTAAGGCAATTACTATGTTTAACTATCTGGATAAGCACTTAAATTGCTAAAGCACAGAAGACCACTTTGCATTTGGGTGACACATAGGCAGATATTTGCAAGGACATGTTGCGCCAAATGACTGTATAACACTTCTTTGAGAAGCTGCATGGTATTACAGCTGGGGACATTCTGAAGTTCGGAGTTCAAATCTAGCAGCGTCTGTAAGGAGTCTGCATATCCTTCCCATTGAATTTCTCCGGGTGTCCGGGTTCCTCCCACAGTTTACATCGTGGGTAGGTTAATTGGCCATTGTAAATCGTCCCATGATTAGGTTAGGGTTAAATTGGGGTCGGCAGGGGTTGCTGGGGTGCTGTGGTTCGAAGGGTCTGAAGGGCCTTTTCCGCGCTGTACCGCTAGATAAATAGATTGTTACACTGCTGAACATTAATCTGGATCTTGAAGTTTACAAGCAAATGTCAGTGAATATCTCTGAAAAAATAGTGATCGGTGGCCTGACTAAGATAAGCCAGACCCGCAGACAAACGATAAAAACTGTGCATTGCAGCCCATGGCATGGGAACACTGCACATAACATACAAGCTCCAAATGACAAACTGAAGTACAAGACCGTTGAATCACTAACCCAAGAGCCTGGAAGGCTGGAATAGACCTTGCCCAATGCATGGATAGGAACAATAATCTCGATGCAGACTCACAGATGTAGTGCACATTCAGGTATTCTGGCATCGGTGATGGCATTGTTAGCTGAGGATAGCATACAAGAATTTACTTTAACATCAAGTTATACTACTATGGCAAAGGTTCCTTTTGTGGTAAAGTAATTTAAGTTTGCAGTTAAAATAAAAACATATATTCTTGACAGCAATCTAGTTGATTTCTCATTACTTCTAAATTTAGATTAGTTGAATAGGTATTTGAATCTGTTACACCATTTGTGCATGACTTCTTGATAGGATGGCATTTACTTTACACCTTTCTTCCCCATAGCGTCACAAGGTATGCAACAAGTTCACAAGTGACAAACCCATTAGTCTCCTGATTGCTGTTATAACTAACTACTACACATTTAGAAGCAAAGGTTTCAACATACAGCAATGGGATATCATGACCATTACTTTCCAAAACTGCTGGCTATATTGGGAAACACAACCTAATGGGGAATTTTAAGGCAGGGGTCCCCAACCTTTTTTGCACCACGAACCAGTTTAATATTGACAATATTCTTGTGGACCGGCTGACCGGGGGGGGGGGGGGGGGGCGTTTCCTGTAGGGTTAAACTCACCTCAACATGTCTTTTACAGTTCAGGTTGCCAACTTTCTCACTCCCAAATAAGGGACAAAAGTAGCAGTCAAATCCCAGGACACTTTACCCCAGGAAAGACTACAATGACCATGAAGCCTTGCGCGGGCACCTGTGCACGCACGTGTGACGTGCGCATCTACTGTGCACATGTGTGTATGTGCTGATTTTCTTGGTTTTGCCTTCATCTTCCTGACTACACTGGACATACATTATTTCTACTTTATATAGGTTGTATACTTATCATACCATTCCTGCTTTTACTATATGTTAGTGTTATTTATTTTCGGTTTTATGTGTTATTTGGTATGATTTGTTAGGTTATTTTTTGGGTCTGGGAATGCTCAAATATTTTTCCCATATAAATTAATGGTAATTGTTTCTTCGCTTCACACCATTTCGGCACGAAAGGTTTCATAGGAATGCTCTACCTTAGTTGGGGAAATATGGGACAAACCAATTTAGCCCAATATATGGGATGTCCCGGCAAATACAGAACAGTTGGCAACCCTATATTCAAGTTCAACAGTGCGTGACAGGGAATGAGGAAAGGTGCAGCTGACTCATATCGTTTCCTCACGGCCCGGTAGCACGTGCTTTGCGGCCTGGTACCGGTCCGCGGCCGGGTGGTTGGTGACCACTGTTTTAAGGGACCTAATTCAAAGATACAAGATGGAAAAACTGAGCGACCAGATTAATATATTAGAGTCACAGAGTATTACAGCACAGAAACAAGCCCCTCAACCCAGGTCTGTGCCTTACTATTATTACTATGCCTGGTCCTATCAATATACATCTGGGCTATAGCTCTTCAAACCCCTCCCACCCATGTACCTAGCCAATTTCTCTCAAATATTGAAATTGAACCAGCTTCTACCACTTCCGCTGGAGGTTTATTCCACACTCTCACTCTCTGAGTAAAGATTCCCACCTCATATTCTTCTTAAACACATCATCTTTCACCTTTAACCCATGACCTCGAGTTCTAGTCTAACTCATCCTCAGTGGAAAAAGGTTGTTTGCATTTACCCTATCAATGCCTTCATATTTTGTATACCTCTGTCAAATCTCTCCCATTCTCCTACGTGTCATAACCTATTTAACCTTTTCCTATAACTCAGGTCCTCAAATCCTGGCAACACTTTTGAAAATTTTCTCTGCACTCTTTTTCAATTTTATTAATATCTTTCCTGTTGGTAGATGACCAGAACTGGAGTGTCACCGCCCTCAGAGTTCATGGTTCGTGTTGCTGTCCTGGGAGACGTTATCAACATTCTGAGATTTTATCGATTGGATTGCCGTTCAAATTGACCTCTTTTAGTTCTATCTTTTTTTCTTGTTCTTTCTCATTCTTTCTTGTTGTGAATTGGTGGGCTAGGGGTTTGGGTGGTCTGTTAGTTTTTGTGCAAGGGAGGGTTGGGGGGGTGATTAGGGGTTTGCAAGTTTTTGTTTCTTTTTCTTTTCCTACAGGGGGATTGACGTCTTTCTTTCAACTACTTCTATGGTTTTCTGCATTTTATGGCGATCTGAAGACAAATCTCAGAGTTGTATTCTGCATACATACTTTGATAATAGGATGAGCCATTGAACCTTTGATAAAAATGAATCTTTGAAATTAGGCCTTGACAATTTCAACATCCTAACTCCTATACTCAATAGTTTGATTTATGAAGGCCAAAGTGCCAGGAGCTCTCTTTATGACCATATCTACCTGTGACACTGCTTATAAGGGATTATGGATCTGTATTCCCAGATCCCTGTTCTACCTCACTACTCAGTGCACTACCGCTCGTCGTGCAAGCCCTATCCTAGTTTGTTCTCCCTTTGTGTAACACTTCACACTTGCCTGCATTAAATTCCATCTGCCATTTTTCAGTTCACTTTTCCAGTGATCCTGATCCCACTACAAGCTTTGATAGCCTTCCTCGCTATTCACTACGCTCCCAATCTTGGCATCATCCACAATTAATCACATGTACATCAAAACTTAGTGAAATATATCATTTGCATTAACAACCATCCAACATAATCTGAGGATGTGTTGGGAGCAACCTGCAAGTGTTGCCTCACATTGCTGTGCCACGAGAAATTCTGCAGCAGCTGGAAATCCAAAGCAACACACACAAAATGCTGGAGGAACTCAGCAGGCCAGGTAGCATTTGCAGAATTTCTCGTGTTGGTGATACCACTACTACTGCGAAATCTTCGAGGGATGTCTTCTCTTCCTTTCTAGTCCTGATGAAGGGTTTCGGCCCAAAACATGAACTGTTTACTCTTTTCCATAGATGTCTGACCTGCTGAGCTTCTCCAGCATTGTGTGTGTGTTCTTTAAATCAGTGATGCCTCTCTCAGTTAGCTGGCATGCATAGGAACTGTACCCAGCTGTTTCTGGTGTGAAAGGTACAAGGTCAGGGATGGTACCTGACTGAACTATAGGGGAGATCCTCCCAGCATCCCAACCAATTTTTCACCCAATAATGCTGATTTATTATCTAGTTAATTCATTAGGACATTGAGGGTTGCAAATTAACACTAAGTACAAATATAGCACAGAAGTATTTAATTGCCTATAATGTGTTGTGGCATCCAGAGATTCTAACATAAAAAATTACATAAAGATAGAAAAATTCCTTGAAGGCTATCATACATTGGCAAGCTTGCATCATTCTCATCATTTAACTAAAGATTTACTCCAAATACTCCACAGTCTGGATGCGGTCATACCTGGGTATGGGCTGAGTGGGCTTACCCCTTGGTCTACAATCTCTAATAAGGAGAAACTCGTGGAGCAACTGAGATACAAGTGGACAGAAAAGCTGCAAAGTCTGTTGTAAAGCAGGTAACTGGGCTGGGACAACACGGCTTGAGAACACAGGACAGGTTTTGCTTATAACTTTAGTAGGTTAAAAATGCAGCTTGGTATCAGATGTAAAGATCTAAATGGGGATAATCAGATCAACTATTCATTTTTGACAACTATTTCCAAAATTGGAGCAGGGAGGGAAGGATGATGGGAGGAGACAGGGCAATCAAATAAACTGATTAAAATGTGCTAAGCCCTGATTCTTTTGCCCCTCTGATTCTCCATTTCTCTCACTCCACAATCCCTATCTCCTCCTCTCCCCTATCCTCCTACTGCTGTTGCTCACCCGCTCCACCACCCCAGCCCCCTGCAACTTGCCATATTCCATTCATTCTCATTCTTACCTTTCCCTTTTCCATTAAAAATACTGGTTTCTATCATTGTTGGTTAAAACACAACATATTTAAAAAATTTCCTGACTACCTCAATTACATAATCTTGCTAACCATGTTTATAATGAACAAAATTCTTTACAGATTTCAACACATAAATTCTGTACTGACCATTATCTTTAGCCTCAATCAAAATTCTTACACAATGCTTACAACACTTAGGCTCAAAAATGTCTGACAGATATTCACCTCCCTCTGCTGACAAAACATCTATAATATCACGTCCTTTGGCTTTCAAGAATGATCCCTACTACAAAACTTACTTTTAACAACAGAATTACTCTGAAATTTATAGCACAGAAATAAGGCCATTCATATGGCCTTAATATCTCTATACCACTGTTTACACTACATGCAAGCCTCCTCCCATCTTAGCCACTTATCCGTATAGTTCTATACCATTCAGGTTATTTGGCATTCCAAATGTAGCTTCCTGTACCTCAAACTCTGCAAGCATTGGAGAGTTGCACATTAGTTTATTTAAATGAGTGTCAACAGCAGAACACTAAACTACATACAAAGAACTACGGGATTTTGGAATTCTGAAATATCATTTAGAAGGAAATAGAGGATTTCAGTGTGCCTGGCATATAATGCCTGTTGAAAATCCACAAATTAACAATGAAAGGTGCCCTGCCAAAGGTTTTGTAAGAAACAATACATACAATGCAATGATGAAGAATCTAAAGGTCCCATAATTTGAACAAACAATGGACATTATCATACCTTGAAAGAAACATGCACATCACTGAGAAGGGGACCCTCAATCTCAACAATAGGAAGGGACTGCTCTCCACTGATCAGCTGGATGTTGGTGCCCGAAGTATCCATGCACTCTGCTGAGTTCTGAACAGCTGATCCTTCTGCAGGATTTAGTGCTTTCGCAAGTGTATCAAATGCTCTGAAATACCAAGTCAGAAAATGCAGACATATTTTATCCATCTAACACTGGCAGGTTTACTTCTGCATAACAATTGTCAAAAGGTCAATAATGCAGTGATGTAGATGCAGTACAAATAAAGAAATCAACTGACTGAAGTGAGTTACACTCCAATGCTACAAGATATATCTCAGCAGCATAATTTTGAATGATCACAGACTGTTCTTACTTTTACTACTTTAGTTTCACTTTGCAAAGTGCAGTGATTTTGATAATCAGTAATTTATAAAGCTAACAGACTTTTGTCGTGTACTATGATGGACAAAAGTATAGAGGTTATGCTTCAGCTATATAAGGCATTGGAGTACCATGCATCACATTGATCATCTTATTTAAGGAAGGATGTAAATACATCAGGAGCAGTTAAGGTAAAGTTTATTAGAATCGCTGGGTTGTCTCATGAGAAAAGGCTGGACAAGCCATGCTCGTATCTGCTAGAACTTTGAAAAGAGAGAGAGGAAACACACAAGATCCAAAGGGGTTTTGACATGTTGGATATTGGCAGGACATTTCCTTCAGTGGAAGAATCTACAATTAGGGTCACTCATTTAAGACAGTGCTGATGAAAATATTCCTCTGAGATTGTGAATTTCTGAATATGTCTTTGTCAGTGGAAATGGGCGAAGCGGCTCTGAATATTTTGAAGCAGACGTATTTAGATTCTTAAGAAAAGGGACAAAACATTTGTGTGGACAGGTGAGAATACGGTGTTGAGATTTGAATCAGATCAGTCAACTTACTGTTTGGTGCTGCAGGCTCAAGGGCTGAATAGTTTACCCTTGCTTCTAATGCATATATTTTTAAAATAATTACCTGGTAATATCACTGGCAGACTGGTCATCTTGTTGCATTTCTGATAAAGAACCATCACCATTACTTAAGGCATCAATGCCTGACAAATCAGCACTACTTTGGGATAGATCCTTTGACTTGCTCAGGTTTGCAAGTGATGTGACTACATTTGCAAGAGTGCTTAAATCACCTTGACAGGTTTCAGCCTGAAATAAATAAAGTACCAGTAATCAATAACTGTTTATCCAAATGTAGAATTTACAGCAGTTTATGGAATTCTGCAGAGTAAATTGGACCATATTATACCTTGTTCTCAGAAGTGAGGAGCATAGCACTCTCCGTTTTCATCAGTGGCTGTTGTATATTTACCAGCATTCCTGGCTCTAGAAGGCCTCCAGATCTTGTTGAAACAAAAAAAATTGAAAGCATTTGCACTTGCACAAGCTCCCTCTCTATCTCCCCCAAAGTCGATTTATTAATACTTTTTAACTGTAAGATGCCATTGCATCATATTACCATTTTTCTTACTGTTTTTACATGTTCTTACTGATGGCACCACTATCCCTCTCAGTTGCAGTATCTCTTTCCCATCACCTGAGTGGTTGGGTATTCTGAATAAATTGGCTAGTTTATATGAGCAATCTTTTATTTTGTGTTTACTGGCAATAGAGTTATATTTTGCTTCAGTTTGAAACCAATTTGGTGTATACAAACCGGGAAGGAAATTAACAGAAGAAAATGAGTTATTTTAGATGGCATAAATTCTGAAAAGCTCCACACAGTTTACTTCATAACAAATGGCTTCCCTGAAGAGGCTGAACAATCTTCAATATTACAATCTTTTTAAGTCAATCACCAATCTTATTAATCATAGCAACAAAGCAATCTTGAGATGATGCCAGGGAACAAAGCGACCAAAGGTGACGTCCTTCAGACAGTTCACAAAACTACTTCTTTATCTTCTTGATTATATTTTGATGATGTACCTTCTGGCTGATTGAGTGATTCAGCACTTTGCTATCATCAGGGGAATTCAGCGAGGTTTAGAGTGGAGTGTGCAGCCTGGAGGTGAGGCACAAGCCCTTTAATCTCGCTAATTAAAGCATTGAGCAAGATGTAAATCAACGAGCATTTAAGAGGAAGATGAGTGGATGTTCAATGCCATCTGCCTGCATTTGATCGGTTTCCCTAGCTCGGTGCTCGCGGAGGAAGGTGCCTGCGTTTAACTGGTCTCTCTCTCTCTCCCTATGATGCCAAAGGATGGTGCCAGAGTCTTGGGTCTTGGGCGAGGTTTAATCGACTTAGTTTGTGGATCGGACACTGCAGTTCAAGTTATGTGTGTCTCTGGTTTCTGGTTACTCCTTTTTAAAAAATTGCTATTTTGTGCGATTTTAATCACTGTGGACTGGCTGTGCGACTAATGAACAACACAGCTTTAAACTGAAATGAACTGAACTGAACTGTTTCAATGTCTCTATGGTTTAATGTTTAATATTCTGTTTTTTCCACTTTTTTTTTAAGCACGATTTGTTCTTTTTTGTTCGTAGGGGGTTTGATATTTCCTTTGAACGGCTTCCATGGTGTTTCTTTGTTTTGGGGGTGTCTGTGGGAAGACGAATCTCAAGGTTCATACTGCACACATATTTTGAAACTAGAAGTACTTTGAAATTTTTAGAGAGAAAGTACAATATCAGTTTGATTATCTTGGTGCTCAAACCAGATTAGCGTTACAACTCCACTTTTCCCCTATATTAAATAGCCTGTTATGGTCCAATAGGTTTTTTGCCATAGCCACTAAAGTTCACCAGTGATTCTACTTCCTTAGGAGGCCGAAGAAATTTGGCATTATAGTGCGCATGCGCCGGTCGTGCATGCCTGGTATAGCCGTTCCGATCTATTCTTACTTTCTTCTTCTTACTTTTTAATTTACGTTATTTTTTGTATTTTTTTTTTCTCACGGTAACACGTCGAAGCTGCACCCTCTCTACAATGCTGGTAGAGAGAGTTTTATTTGGGTTTTCTTTAGCGCTGGAAATGGTTACATCCCAACATGCGGGACAGAAGCAAGGTTGCATTGTGTATTCCACGGAACAGCAAATACCGGCCGGTTTAGCGAGCAGAGCGGCGGACACCCCTGCTGAAATCCGGAGGAAAACACACAGAGGATGCAGAGGGGGATCACAAAGCCGAGGAAAGAGGATCGGGTCGAGACAACGGAGACTTTTGAAGAAGAGGAGTTTGGTGGGTAATACCGTTCCGGCTGACCAGAAGTGCACTGAGAGCAGTAACGCTTCCAGAGCACTGAAAGCGTAAAGGAGTTGGGTGTTTACTGATCTGGTTAACAATGGATGGTGCAATCCGGGGCATATTACGATCGAGGAACATGTTTGCAGACTGGATATTGAACTTTTTACTGTTGGACTTCAGCCACATTCCACCGTGATACAACACTTGGCGGCACAGGAGGTCATTCCTGCCTGTGGCCATCGAACTTGCAGCTCCTCCTGTGGAGGGTCAGACACCCTGAGCCAATAGACTGGTCCTGGACTCATTTTCCATCTGACATAGTTTGCATTTTGTTGTTTGATTGTTGGGGGTTTTTGTATTGCTATATTTACGCTCTATTCTTGGTTGATGCGGCTGTAACGAAACCAAATTTCCCTCGGAATTAATAAAGTATATCTATCTATCTATCATTCCTGTTTGACCCCCACCAGTTTTTAAATCGATGCACCACAGAAAGCATTACATCCAGATGCATCACAGCTTGGCATGGCAACTGCTCTGCATGTGACTACAATAAATTGCAGAGTTGTGAACACAGCTCAGCACATCACAGAAAGCAGCCTTCCCTCCATGGACTCTGGTCACACTTCTCACTGCCTCACTGAACCAGCCAGCATAATCAACGACCCCACCCACACTGGAGATTCTCTCTTCTCCCATCAGGCAGAAGATAGGAAAGAGCGAAAAGATGCACCACCAAGTTCAAAGACAGCTTCTGTCTTGTTGCAAGACTACTGGTTGGTTGTCTAGTACAATAAAATGGATTCTTGATTTCACAATGCAACTTGGTATATATACCTAATTTTCACTTGTACTGCTCTTTCTCTGTAACTGGAAACACTTCAATCTGCATGGTTACTGTTTACTCTTCTAGTATCTTAATGCACTATTGCTATGAAATGATGTATATGGATGGGCATGCAAAACAAGTTTTCCACTGAACCTCAGTACATATGACAATAATAAACCAATTTACCAATTTAATTACCCTCGAACTGACAACGGTACCTTGCACTTTCCTTGTCTGTTACAAAGGTTGGTGTTGCAGCCAAGGGACTACGCAAGTCCTTCCTGATGTAAATCTTTTCAGTTGAAGCTGCACAGTTTGCGGACTTTTCTCGAGAAACTTCAATTGGTTTCCGCTCACACTGAACAGCTATTGAGAAAGCAAATGCTATTAACATTTTATAACTAAATTACTGAACTGGCTAAAAGATATCTTCTGGAGGTACAGGCCTTCACTTACAATCTTGCTTCATTCCCAGTGCTAGGCATCTCTGCAATCGACAGTACTGGCAGCGGTTTCTGTGGTGTTTGTTAATCACACAGTCCTTTGACCCTCGGCAGACATACACCAAGTTCTTCCTTATACTTCTCTTGAAGAAGCCTTTACAGCCTTCACAGCTCACTGCCCCATAATGACGCCCTAAATGGTTAGGTGGTTAAAAAAAAAACTACGAGATACAAATGGAAATGATTCTTCAAAATAAACTTACCATCACCAGTGAAAAATACTGAAATATTTCATAATACTCCAGCATTTAACAAGCACAGAGAATAAGAAACAAGAGCAGCTTTAAGACAATTGCTCCTTCAACCTACTTCGCTGTTTAATATGCAGGGCAATTTTTTCTCTCTCCCCTTTACACCTCAACTCCTTTATAGTTGAAATATTTATCAGCTTCCACTACAAATAAGTTTGTGTTTCCACCAGAAAGTTAACAAGTTAAAGCACTCCAAAAAATCATGACCCTCAGAAGAAATATTGCCTCATCTTAAAAGAACAATCCATTATTACAGATTTTCAAAAGAACAATCCATTATTACAGTTTTTCAGGAGATTAACATTTTAAACGATCATAAGAACACAAGCAATAGGAGCAGGAGTAGGTCATCTGGCCCGTCAAGTCTGCTCTGCCATTCAATAAGATCATGGCTAATCTGGCCATGAACTCACCTCCACCTACCTGCCTTTTCTCCATAACCCTTAATTCCCCTACTATGTATGCAAAAATCTATCCAACCTTGATATATGTTCTGAGGTAGCCTCCACTGCTTCATTGGGCAGAGAATTCCACAGATTCACCACCTTCTAGGAAAAATAGTTCCTCCTCATCTCCATCCTAAATCTACTCCCACGAATCTTGAGGCTATGTTCCTAGCTCTAGTCTCACCCATCAGTAGAAACAACTTTCCTGCCTCTATCTTATCTATTTGTATCATAAGATCTTCTCTCATTCTTCTGAATTCCAGCGAGTACAGTCCCAGGCAACTCAGTCTCTCCTCATAGTCTAACCCCCTCATCTTTGAAATCAACCTGGTGAACATCCTCTGCACTGCCTCCAAAGCCAGTATAACCTTCCTCAAGTAAGGAAACTGAAACTGCGCACAGTACTCTAGGTGGGGCCTCACCGATACCCTGTACAGTTGCAGCATAACCTCCCTGCTCTTAAATTCAATCCCTCCAGCAATGAAGGCCAACATCCCATTTGCCTTCTTGATAGCCTGCTGCACCTGCAAACCGATCTTTTGTGATTCATGCACAAGCACTCCCAAATCCCTTTGCAAATCCCCTCACTTAACCTATCTATATCTTTTCGCAGACCCTCCATATCTTCTGCACAATTTGCTTTTTCCACTCAATTTCGTATCATCAGCAAACTTAGATCCATTACATCCCCTCTTCCAGATTGTTAATGTATATCATGAACATCTGCGGGCCCAGCGCAGACACTTGTGGCACACCGCTCACCACTGATTGCCAACCAGAGTAACATCCATGTACCCCAACTCTCTGCTTACTATTAGTTAACCAATCCTCTATCCATGCTAATACATCAGCCCCAACTTTATGCATCCTTCAATTTAGTTGGACCTGTTAGTGCAATATATTAAATAGATTTTGCCTTGTAGTTAATTCTCAATTGCCTCAGCTCAGAGGGAATTAGGAATAGAAAATACATCCCAACAGCACTATTAATGTCCCTATCCAATGAATATTATAAACACAATTTTCCAAAACTAATGTTACAGTGTGCACGGCACTAATTTTCAATGAAACTAAAAATACTACAAAATACAACTACATCATATTTTATGAATTAAAAATGCAGAGGTACAGCAGTCAGAATGATCTTGAGCTCTCCCAGAGTCGTATTTTCTGAAGTGCAAATCACTGCTGCTGTGTCCATACATCAACTGATGCTTCTGGACACATCTTCAGTGATGTTCCTGGAATCATCGGGTGTTTCGGGTCTTTCAACATCATACAACCTCCTCCAGGTGACCCAGCTGGGGCTGGTCAGACCCCAGCTTGTGTCCAGATGGCTAGCTACTTATGACTCCATGGCTCCCCTCTTCTGAGCCAAAGCCATCTTGAGGCCCTCTCTGCCGCATCGGTGGTACTGCGGATGGCTCTCCTCTTCCTCTCTGCCTCGATGTTCAAATTGCTGAAGGCTCTAACTAAGTAACGGGCTACGAATCCCCTACAACCAACCTCCACTGGGAGACACCTCGCTCTCCATCCAGCCTGCTGACAGTTGCTGACCAGTCCTGCATACTTAGAGAGCTTCCTTTCAAAGGCCTCTTCCAAGCTATCTTCCCATGGACTGGTAGCTATCTTCCCATGGAAGATAGCTTGGAAGAGGCCTTTGAAAGGATATGATGTGTGTAAACAAAACAGATAATTTGTGTATAAACTTGAGTCTACAAAAAGCAAAGAGATAGTGGCCAAGTAATACTTAAGAACAACTCCGCTTAGTTTCAATACTGGAGTGGGATGGGATATCACATGACAGAAACCAAATCAGATCAAAATCAAGCTATCAATGGACAGAAAATTTGATTGTTGACTTTCATGCTGGGTGGAAATGAACAGGAATCAGTTTTATAAGTCTCCAGATTTAGAATATTAAATCACCATCTACGTACTTTATTGAATAGGATGCAAAGCCATTAAACTTGTATTATTAAACTCAAACTATTTTTTAAATAAATTGTCAGATTGAGGAAGCACTTTCTCACCTGATGCTCTGTCGCCACAAACTACACAAAACTCCAGTGGCGGTTTGACCGCACTTTGCTCAGCTGAAGTTGCATCGGTTACAATCTACAGGGATAAAAATATAAAAAATTTGAAAAAAACGTTCACAGAGCCAAAGGCAAAGGCTAGAACTTTTGCAGTTTCCACCATATTTTCTGCTGCCACTCGAGATCTAGCGGCATTACCTCCTGGAAGGCTTTGACTAAGTTATGGTAACAAAACAGCACAAGTTCCAGATAGAAATCTCCATTGGCTAGACTGGTGTAAATATCTTAATTTTTTTAAAAAAAGTATTTTTCTATAACCATCTTCAGCTAGTAAACTCCAGACTGTTGCGCTCAAATACCAGGTCGTTCAACGTAGCAGTGTTGGGAAAGTTACTGGAGAGAATTCTGAAAAGTAGAACCTACCTGCCTTTGAAAAGGCAAAAGCTGATTAGGGATACGTACAAAATGCTGGAGGAACTCAGCAGGTCAGGCAGCATCTATGAAGGGAATTAAATAGTCGACTCTTCGGACAAGGATCTTCACTAGTCCTGATGAAACATCTTGATCTGAAAGGTTGACTGTTTATTTCCCTTCATGGATGATAGCTGACCTGCTGAGTTCCTCCAGCATTTTGTGTGTATTGCTCAAGATTTCCATTATCTCCAGAATCTCATGTCGCTGATTAAGGATAGTTAGCTTGGCTTGGTGCATGGGAAATCATGTCTCAGAAGTCCGATTGAGTTTCTTTTTGAAGAGGTGACCAGCAAGATTGACGAGAGCAACGTGGCATAAGTTGTTGATATTGACCTTAGCAAGGCCTTTCACAAGGTGTGCAAGGTATGCTGGTCAGGAAGTTTAAAATCACATGGGATCAGGGTGAGCTTGCCAAATGGATACAAAATTGGCTTGAAGGGTGATTATGAAGGGTTGTTTGTCAAAAAGGAGGCCTGTGAACAATGACGAGTCTACTGTTGCTTGTAAACTACTTTAATGATTTGGATGATAAGATAGGTGACGTGACTAGTAAATTTAAGGATAATAACAACATTTGTTGTTTAGTGAACAGTGAAGATGGCTATCTAAGATTACAAAAGGAACTAGACCACTGGGAAAAGGGGCCAAGGAATGATGGAATTTAGCTTGCCCAAGTGTGAAATGTGGTATTTTGGGAAGATAAAACTACAGCAGGTTTCACACAGAAGGGCCCTGAGGAGTGTTATTAAACAGATCTGGAGGTACATCTAGATAGTTCCCAGATAACAGCAACACAGGTGGACAGGATAGTAAAGGCAGTATCTGACACACTTGCTTTCATTGATCACGGCATTGAGTATAAGAGTTGGGATGTCATGTTGTCAGTGTACAATTCGTTGGTGAAACCACACTTGGATTATTGCAACCCGTTCTGGTTGTTCAACTACTAGAAGGGTGTCATTAAGCTGGAAAGAGTACAGAAAAGATTCACTATGATGCAATTGGGACTAGAGGGGTTGAGTTATAAAGAAGAAACAGTATGGGCCTGGGCTCTTTTCACTGGAGTGTTAAGAGGCTGATAGATGACTTTAGAGGTTTATAAAATTATGAAGGGCATAATGTGAATTGCTGCAGTCTTTTCCCCAGGGTAAGGGAGTCTAAAACCAGAGGATACAGATTTAAGGCAAGAGGGGAAAGGATTTAAAGGGAATCCAAAGGGCAACTTTTGCTCAAACAAAGGGATGTGGATATGTAGAATGAGCTACCAGGAGGAAGTGGTAGATGCAAATATAATTACAACATTTAAAAGACATTTGAACAGGTAAATGGATATGAAAGATTTACAGGGATATAGGCCAAATGAAGGCAAATGATCAGATTGATAACTTGGGTGGCATGTAGAACTCTACGAAATTTGGACACAGGGAAGTTTAGATGCAAAATATTATCCACAGATCAACTTTACACCAGCAAATTTGAATTAAATCTGTACTTAAGTTTCCATATTCCCCAACTTTCAAATAAGCTTTTAAACAATTAAAAACTTAGTCCTGACCTCAGCACTGAATGCAGAGTATCTGTTAATTCTATTTTATATCACTTTTCAGTTTTTGCTATTAAGACTGTTATTTCTTGTCAAATCACTGTGACAGCGAGAAAGCAAGTCAGTTAATTGGATTGTTTTGTCAGTGCAGAGAAGTTACTGCAAGGATTAAGTGCAAAGACACACACAGTCTTGACATAACAGCCAGCTTCCTGCTTTAGAAATGCAATTAGTAAACTGGCTTGCTTTTTCAAATATAAAATCTCTTTTTGTCCCCCCCAAATATAAACACTTTCTTATTTCCAAACTCTCAGCATTTTTGTCCAATACAGTGAATAACGTGCCTAGCACTGGACATTAATTCTACACTATATTTAACTCTTGCATCCTCCAACCAATTTTTTCTAGAATTGGCAAAAACTCAAGTGCATTGAGTGGACAATGTAAATCAGGGAGGAGAGTTTAGGTAGTTTGGGTTTTAAAAACCCAAGGATTGCAGGAGGAAGAATCAACAGAATATCCTATAGAATTATGCAGTTTCAAGATAAAAAGGAAATTTGAAGTTGAAGAACATAATGAGCTTTCAACAAAGTAATTTTAAGTCATCTCAGAGGGAAGGAACTGTAATAATAGGGTTAATAAAGAAGCACTACTCAAGCATCAATTTGACCAACAGAAATCAATTTTGTGGCTTTCAATAATACAGCTCTAATTTGGGAAAAAGCGCAAAAATATTTAAAAACTGGTCTCAATAGAAATGAATCTGAAGAGGTGAGAATGTTGTTCAGAAACTGGTTCATTTTTATCCAGTCTCTGACTCCAATCCCATACCAGAAGCTCCCGAATGTAAGCAAACTAGGGACAGCAATGCAAAGCACTAACTCACTGTCTCTTTCTCCAGACAACTTGAATGGAGAATAAAACAGCAACTTTGCCAGTTAACACCCATATCTCCAAAACTAAAACAAACCCAAGGAAAGTTGCAAAGGCCTGATTGCAAAAAGAAAAAGAAAAATCAATGCTTTAAATCACAGGCATACAGTATATAAAGTTTTCCAGGTTGAAAAGACTACCACTAACAGTATGCATACAATTTACATCCACTCTACCTGTATATGTTGTGCTGATCCATCAGGAGATGTAAAAATGAGCTGGTTAAGACCAGCAGAGTCAGGTGTGGCCAGGATGACCTTTCCTTGTCCTGAATCAGGTCGGGCTAATATCACTTTGTTTGATGCAGTGCCATCTGAATTTGTTAATATGAATTGCTTGCTTGCACCATGATCCATCGATGTGACAATCTGAATCTTCTGGCCCGTCTGCTGATCAGTGACAATCTACAATTAAAAACATATCATTTCGCAGCTGGACTTTTCATCTCATGTTCTCAATATTTAGTGCTTATTATTATAATTTATTTTCTTTCTTTTTTGTATTTGCATTTTGTTGTCTTGTGTTGTGTGGTCTTTCATTGATTCTACTATGGTTATTGGATTCATTGAGTGCCCACATGAAATTGAATCTCAGGGTTGCATGCATATGATGACATATGTAATTTCATAATAAATTCACTTTGAATTTTGATATCCATCACAAGATAGAGAGGAAAAGTACCTGTAACAATAAATTGAATACTTTCTCAAACATCCCTCTGGACCATTACACACACAACTGTTTTGCAGACCTCATCTGCAGAGATTCTCCCTCCGTGACCTCCAATTTCAAAGGCCTAAAAGTTGAACTCCCACCTTCCTCCTATGGATCCCAGCTTTCTTTGCTTCCCTGTTGGATACGCTCACTCTATCCCCAGTCCTTCTGGGTCTAATCCCACTCCTTTTACCAGTTCACTGATCATTATACAAGTTTTTCTGCTCTCACCCAGAAATCTATGCTAACATATTCCATCTCCTTTGCATGGTTTACCTTGACTTTTTCCTTCCACCACACTTCCAACTCTTCTGTAGGGAATAGGCTAGTGATCAATATCTCCGAGATAACCACTGCCCCCACACCTTCCTTCCATCCCATAGACATTCCACTCTCCCAGCTTTTGATCTTACAATGTCACTTTCTACACCAATGTTTCAGATGTCTTCCTTAGTCCTCAGCTCAGGACTCTCCTCTGTTTTAGTTAACATGCCCCTTGACAAAACCCTACTTGTCCTCATATTCCACCTCACCAACTTTCAGATTCACCTGCCATTTGAGCTCCTGCAAATGCACTCCCTCCCGCAGCAACATTCCGAGAGTGACTACTTGCCCCCCCACCATACTTACTGGTTGACATCACCACCACTGCATCCATCCTCCTCCACCACAGTACTTATACATGCAGTATCACCCTTTCCGTACTCTCCTTTCCTAACACCCACAGCCCAAGCAGTGTCAAGGCAATACAATTATTTAGTATGCTTCTTTCAACTTCAAATAGCAGACAAGTTTGATTGTGATGCAATCTTCCCTAACAACATATGAAAAAAAAATATGGTAGATAGACCACGATTCCTTTAGCTCACTTTACCATTCAAAAGGATCAGGGCTGGTCTGATCATTGGCCCTCAACTCTCCATCCTTGTCCAATTGCTACAACATACAATTCCCCATGAAATCTCAGCCATGAATATACTCAATGACATAATGGCCTCAACCTCCTAGGGTAAAAAAAAGTTTCAAAGATTTAATCCTTAGAAGAAATTCTTTTTCATTTCCATCTTAAATCTTTTATCACAAGATCATGACTCTGGTTTGAGATTTCTCTCTCATGGTCCCTCAACCCCCACCAATCTGATCTACATCACTCTTCCAAACTTCAGACAGCTAACATCAATTCTGCTCAATTGCTCCTAATAAGACAAAGGCTTTATTCAGTAATCAGTCCTGGGAATTATTCTGCACTGTTTTTATTCTAGTATATTCTACCTAATCAAGACTGCACATAGTAATCCTTCTAAATGTTTCATATCCATGTACCTGTTCAACTGTTTTTCAAAAGTTATTATACCTGCCTCTGGCAGCTCAGTCCACATATATAACACCCGTTGTGTAAAAGGTTGCTCCTAAAATTTCTAATAATTATTTCCTGTCTCACCTTAAACCTGTGCACTCTCATATTTGCTTCCCCAGTTCTGGTAAAAAAATACTGAGTGCATTCACATTGTCTATGCCTCTCATGATTTTACACACCTCTCAGTCTCCAATACTCTAATGAAGAGTCCTATAACTCCACCCTATAACTCAGCCCCTCGAGTCCCGGCAACATCTTTGTAAATTCTTTCCTGTACTCTTTCTAGTTCAATACCACCTTTCCTACAACAGAGTGAACACAACACTCCAAATGCAATCTCATCATACCTGCAGTCCTCCTTAAATAAAGACACAGCATCCTCTACCTTCCAGTCTACCAGCACCTCACCAATGACTTAGAACAATGCAAATACCTTAGCCAGGGCTCCCACAGTGTTTTTGGATATAGCTGGTCAAGTCCTGGAAATTTGTCTACCTTCATACATTCTAAGTCACCCAGCACTTCCTCTGCTGTAAAGTGGACTTTCCTCACGACCACATCATTTACATTTCTTTGTTCAGAAGTCTTCATGTTCTTTACTTTACAATTGAGGAGAAATACTAACCGAGAGTCCTGCCCATCTCCTTGAACTCCATACAAACAGGTTCATTTTGGTTTTTGAGGGGTCCTATTCTCCCTCTAGTTACTTTTTCCTTTAATTTTTTTTAAAAATCTCTTTCGATTCTCCTTAATCTTCCCTGCCAAAGCTATCTCATGCCCCCTTTCTGGCATCCTGATTTCCTTGAGTACACTCCCAAATATCCTCTACTCCTTCAGGAATTCACTTCATTCCAAATGCCTTCACACGTCCCATGGCTCCATTTTCTTGGCCAGAGGCGCAATATCCCTCATCATCCAGGGTTCCCTACTCCTACCAACCTCACACTTCCCTCTAACAGGAAGATGTAGACCTTGAACTCCTACGATCTCACCTTTAAAAGCCCCCCCCCCACTAGTTGGAGATCCCTTCACCCACAAACCCAATCCAATCAACCTCTGTAGGCTCCTGTCTCATGCCGGCAAAATTCATCTTGCCCTAGTTTAGAACTTGAATCTGTGGACCAAGTCTGTCTCTTTCCATAACTAATTTAAAACTAATAGAACTATGGTCAATGGACCCAAAGTGCACTCCAGCTTTCACATCAGTTTCTCGCCGCACCCTATTATCCCAGAGTAGGCTGAGCTTTATTCTCTCCCTGATACGAATCTCCATATACTGGTTGAGGAAACCTGCCTGAACACACTTAAACTCCATCTATTCAAAGTCCATAGCACAATGGCATTCCCAGTTTATGGCAAGAAAGTTAATTATGCGAGATTACTAGGTGCATCAATATGATCACCATTTCTCCTCCATAGTCCAAACATTGAACATATTTCAGCTCAATTGTTCCTAATAAGACAGATTATTATTTAGGGGTAGTAACAGAAGGTGTAAATGCAGTCTTTGGTATCCTCCCAGCAATGTTCTGTATGGTCGCAATTAAGCACCTTCTCTATCTCTCTTGCAAGAGAGAGCACTGCCTATTTCCCTTCCCTTATTTGCAGTACCGATACGCTAATTTGTAGCTTATAGCTTATAGCAGGACACTCAGATTACAGTTTGGCCCACCAAAGTTTGGAGTTCATTTCCAACGCAGTTCTCCCTGTGACCGCGTGGGTTTCCTTTGGGTGCTCTGGCGCCCCCCCCCAATCCAAAGACATAGGTTAGTAGGTTAATTGGTCATGTAAATTGTCGAGTGATTAAGTTAGGTTTAATAGGTGGGTTGCTGGGTGGCATGGCTCATTGGGCCATAAGGGCTTGATCCACGCGGTTTCTCTAAATAAATATCTCTGAACATTATAATTATTTAGTTTCACTAATTAAATACAGGTGCACATTCCTTTATCCGAAATTCTGAAATCCAAAAAGCTCCGAAAACTGAAGTTTGTTCCCCAACAGTTGACGTCACTCAGGTGTGATGTGGCAGCACTAGCAGAGGCCGCCAGACATCAGTTGTGGCTCAGCACACGTGGTTACACATGCATTTGCTGTTCGCTGATATTTTGTGTTCCCTGTTGACTTTGTGTTTAATTTCACTGTGAAAATGTCAAAAAGAGCTGCAGACACCCCTATGGGTAACAATGAGAAAAAGAGAAGGAAGCATCTATCATTATCAATAACACAGAAAGTGGAGTTATTGCAGAAGCTTGATCGTGGTGTGTCTGTGTGGCGTCTTACGGAAGAAAATAGTGTCGGAACTACCTCTGTATATGATTTAAATAAATAGAAAGACACTGATACTGAAGTTTTATAGTGACAGTGATGTTCTACATTTATTCCAATAAGTCATTTACCATGTATTAGATTCGATTCGCTTGAAGCTGTATATTTTTATGTTTTATTGAATGTTCTTGTTGGAAATAAAATTTCTTCTTGTTATTATTCCCTAAACAATACAGCATAACAATTATTTACATAGCATTTACATTGTATTAGGTATTATAAGTAATCTAGAGATGATTTAAAGTATACGGGACGATGTGCATAGGTTTGGTGCGCCGCTGGGTCCTAAACTCCACCTCATTGCGACAGGTTAAATAAGGGACTTGAGCATACGTGTTTTTTGGTATCGGGGGGGGCAGGGGGCGCGGTGGTGGTGGTCTGAAATCCGAAAAATTCTGAATTCCGAAATGCAACTGGCCCCAAGGATTTCGGATAAGGGATTGTGGACCTGTATCATGTTTTTCTGTTCTTCCTACCAATGTGAATAAACTCAAATTTCTCTGCACTGCTCTTCATCAGCATGTGACTAGTCAATGATCCTCTGCAGGTTATTAGTGTCCCGCACAATTTACTCTCACATCTGTTTTTGTATTATTAGCAAATTTGGATTAAATATACTCAATCCCTTCTCAGGGTCATTAATACAAAATACAAATTGCTGATGCTACCGTTGTGACTCCTGTGATACTCCACTATTTACAACTTACAATCTGAAATTGCATTCTTCCCTTATACATTATCATGCCTATATTTTGATTGTGACTACACCTCCCTCTTCCCATCCTATCCTGCCCAATTGTACATCTACTTTGTGCTTCATTCCTCTGTCAAGTTAGTTTAAACCCTACACACTGGCACTAATTAATCTCCCTGCATGGGTCCACTCCAATTCAGGTGCAATCTGTCCAGTCTGTACAGGTCCCACCTTCTCTAGAAAATGCCCAGCAACTTTGTGTTTAGTTCCAGACTTTCAGCTCAGTCTGTGTTTATTTGTAACAGTAACTGTCATTTTCAGGCGCACTGCCAGTAAAAGGTATCAATAACCAAAGAGATAGTTCATGTGCTTACAAACACCATTTGCAGGGAGGCAATTCACCACACGAACCAGTGATAACCCATGAGGAGGGAAGCTGGCCATTACAACCAACTCAGAAATTATTTCTGTTTAAAGGCCAACACTTATCTCCATTATCGATGGAGCAGCTTTGCAGTATTTAATGCTTGAGTACATGCAACTTTCAAGTTATTTCACCACATTTTAGTAAGAGAAATTCTACCTGAATGCGCTGTGCTACTGTGACACCAGAGTCTGTGGGAACAATCTGAATCCTCTGTGGGGTACTGGTCATTATTGGTCGTCCTATTACAGTAGATAATGTCCCTTGAGAGTGAGAGACCTGTGAGGAAGTTTCCAGGAAATATACAGTAAAAAAATAAAAAAAGCACTTCTAACTTTATATATATTTCTTTAAAAATAGCATCCTTGTGCAGTGGAATTAAAGAAGATTAAAAGGATGCCATTCTTCTGCCACATTCTTTTTCTCGCTTTCCCCACTGGAAGTTCATTACCCCAACTCCTTACTTAACTGCGATAAGAAAGCCTGATCCACTATTGTTAACTTGAGCATCGAAACTGCAATGCAGTGGAGCCAGGGTGCACTAAATTACAGCCCCTGTGAAAAAGCTCATATCAGTAAAGACTAAATATTATTACTTTCAAATGATTTTTATTCTCTTTTTAGAAGAAAGGGAAGAGGCAGAACACCAAGTATATTAAAAAATGCTGGATTCAGCAGATCAGGCAGCATCTGTGGAGGGAGAAGCAGAATTAACATTTCAGCTCAATGTCTTTGTAAGAACTGGGGGAAAAAAAAATTGAAGAGACATTTGTCAAGTTTCAGAGGAAATGGGACAGAGACAGAGACAGAGAAACAGAAGGGAAGATGTGTGACAGGGAATAAGGAATATGAGCGAATAAGGTTATGCTCTGTTGTATAGCAGTTTAGTGTGTCCACACCTGGAAAACTGTGGCATTCTGGCCACTAAACACTAGGAAGGACATAATCAATTTGGAGAGGCTGCGGGAAAAGAAATCACTAAAACATTGCCAAGTCTGGAGGGCTTTAGTTATGAGGAGACACTGGATAGCTGGTTTTCTCTGGAGCGAAGGAAGGCAAGGGGTAACTTATAGAGGTTTATAAAATCATGAGATGAATAGTTAAAAGATTCCTTCCCCCACCAGGGTAGGGGAGTCTAAAACTGGAGGACATCGGTTTAAAGTGAGAGAGGAAAGATTTAAAAGGGACTGGAGGGCATGTTTTACCACACAAAAGATGGTAGATTTATGGAATAAGCTGCCAGAGATGGTTGTAGAGACAGGTGCGGTAACAATGCTTAAAAAACATTTGGACAGGTACAGGGATAGAGATATGGGCCAAATTCAGGCAAATAGGGCTAACTCAGGAAGACATCTTGGTCAGCATGGACAAGCTGAGTGAAAGGGTCATTTCCATGCTGACAACTGTGACATTAGTGACACCATATCTGGATTGCAGTGAATAGTATTGGCCTTCTTTATTTGAGGAACAATGTAAACACATTGAAAGCAGTTCAGAGAAGATTTACAAGAGTGAAATACAGACATTTGGACAAGCCTAGCTTGTACTTGTTGGAGTTTAGAAAAGTGCTGGGGAATTCTACCATATTTAATATATGCAATTTCCGCTGTGCAAAATCTAGAGGTCATTGTTTAAGAAAAAAGGTACTGTTCCACTTAAAACAGACGAGACAAAATATTTCTTCTTAGAGGGTCCAGAATCTTTAGAACTCTCTTCTACAAGGGGAATGGAAGCCGTGTCTTTGAGAATAGATAAATTCTTGATAAACAAGTATGTTTGAAAGTTACCTTTGGTACTTAGGAATGTGGAGTTAAGATTACACTCAGATCAGCCATGAGGAATCAAGTGGGCTTCTTCTGGTCCTCAACTGTGTGTGTGGGTTCATATATAGAAAGACAAGTAATGGTGGTGATGTCAACTGAGAGCCTGGAGATGTTAAAATAAGATGATAAACAAAGTGAAAAAGCAGAAGAGAGGGAAGAAGAAAACTGAATGTTGAACATTTGAGATGACTACAAGAATGATTATCTTAAGTTGCTGAAGTCAATATTGCAGCTTCAGGCTCGTACTGTGCCAAGTTGTAAGATGAAGTACTGTTCCTCAAATGTAGAACAATGCAACAGTCAGTTTAGAGAAGATGACAGATAAATGCATCAAGGCAATGGGAAGCTCAGGGTCACACTAGCAGGAACATTCTGCGAGTCCTTCACCCAATCTGTGCTTGACTTCTCCAAAGTGGAGGAAACTGAATTGTGAGGACTGTATGCACTGTACCAAACTGGAAGCAGTTTAAGAAAGTAGCTGTTTCATCTTGTTGAGGCACAAGGTCCCCGTTTTATACCCTCCCCTCATCTAGCATTTAATTTTGTACCATTTCTTCCTATTTTCACCTCTACAAACTCTATCACCCGCTTTATGCTGGCACCACCATTATATCATTCGATCTCTGGTATTACAGACCTTTCCTTTGCCTTGCTACCCCTCCCCACTTTATTATATCTTTTTTAATTTCTGAACTTCTTGCAGTTCTGATGAATGATTGGCTGGAAATGTTGCTTCTCTTTTCATAGATGTTCCTTGACTTGCCAAGTATTCTGAATAAATTGTGCCTTTCTTTCAGTTTTCTAGAACCTGCAGCATTCACTTTTGTATCATGAATATTCAATAAGATGGCCATTCAAAGGGAAGCTAACTAAATATGTAAGACAGTAAGGAACAGAGGAGACTGCAAAAGTTCAGATGAAGCATAACCACCCTTCCAACTGCTAGCACACACCAGATGGGCAGAACAGCCATCCATCGCTGTGAATTCCATGCAATACTATTGTTTAATCAGAGAGCATTTAAAATCAGCCAGGTACTCTTGCCTCACAAAATACCGAGATATACAAGTTATATCTATTCTTTCAAATGCCCGATGTTTGTTTTCTATTAGGGTCATCTGCACCAACAAATTGAAATGCATTACACCTTTTTAACACCCCTGCACAGCGCTAGAAGTCCAGATTTGCCAGAATTTATGTAGCAAGCAATTCACAATACATCATCTTGAATTGTGCCAGTCTAGGTACAACATACACACAAGATTGAATTGCATACAAAGATGTTAATTCTTGTGCAAAAGCAAATTAACAAGTCTGTCTAACTGTGTGAACCACATACAGGGAACCTTGTCCTGTCACCAAGAAAAACATCCCTACCAAGCAATTTAAAAAGATTTGCAATTATTTGCATACTTGTTGAATACCAAGATCAGCCAAGTTCAAGTTTTTGACCAAAACCATGAGGCACACCGGTAGTCTACTGAGCTTCCATCATGCCTGAGAGGTACAAGAGGGAGAAGCCTGGAGATGAGTACACTTTACAAGAAAAATCACAAAGACTATATCCAAGAGGGCTTAAGCTCCAAGAGTTGACAGCGAGCACAGGTCATTAGTCTAACTGATAAAGCAGCAACGTGGCCAGAAATAAGCTGGTCACTGGGATCGGTCAAGCTGTAAGCAGAGATCCAGACACACAGACTTTGGTCTATAGCAGTCCTTTCTAGGGAACTGTAGCAGATCGCCACAGGTTGTAGTTTTCAGTTCTGTAACATTCGACTGTTCCTAATGAAAGGAGAATTTGAACCATTCTGCCTTGAGAAGAGGGCATACAGCCTCACCGAGGCAACAGTATATCCTATAGCTCAGGAAGCGACAACCTGCACAAATGGCCCATTGAAGATTCCATGCAGGAACAACCACCTGATCACAATCTACAAAAGGCTTCATTGCAAACAAAAACTAATTTCTATTAGATGATCAGATTGGGAATGGGAGTCATTTGGGAACCCAACAATATAGTTTTATTTTAAAGTACTTTGCTTCAGCTATGCCCTAAATCCATGGTTCCTGACACCAACATGGGTTGTAGCAGCTACAGCTCATCACTCATGTAAAGAAACGTGAAACCTGGAACGTGGCGGAGAAAGCAAGTAACATTCCAATTACAGGCTAAAACCACAGGGAGAGCATCTTGCTGTGTTGTCAGCTGTACATCCCAAATAGGTTTGCCTTAATGAGGCTGCAATCTTTGACTACAGCACCACAGCAGGAAGAGTAGGAGGATGGGATTAAAAAAAACAGTAGTAATAGCAATTAAAACAGTACATGGTGAAAAGTCCTTTCTGCATGTGTTGGGAGAACCCTTCATTTCAGTTATTGAGCTAATTCAACATTTTCAAAGCTCAAAGAATGAGTCAAGATGTGTCCACACAGCATGAACTGAACAGCATTCTGAATTGGGCTTGTGTATCAAGATTAACAGTGATCGCCAAAGGAAAATATCCTCTATTTTCAATAGCATTACCATTACTATAACCTCACTATTTACATCCTGGAGAAGGCCATTGACAGGAAACTTACCAGGATCTTAAATACCGTAGCTTGCAGAGCAGATCAGAGGCTGTGTATTCTGTAGCGAGGAACTCAACTCCTGATTTCAGAAAGTCTTTTCCTCATCTGCAAGGCACAAGTCAGGGATGTAAAAGAACATTCTTCACTTGCTGGAAGACATTCGACTTCATTCAGGATAAAACAGTCCAGTTGATTGGCACCCGTTCAATCACCCTGAACATTCATTGCTGTCCACAACACACTGTGGCAACTGCGAAACATTGGTGAAGAGGATGGCAGCAACTTGGTAAGGTTTCTTCAACAGCTTCTGGAAAATTGACCAGTTAGTCCATTGTTGCTGGCAGAGCTTAAGTGCCATCTCCAAGTTCAGAAAGGGAAATGCTTTGCCAAGTCTGCTTCAGTGTATCTGAGTGATGAGTCCACTATAATGGTAAGCTTTTGAGGGTATGGTCCAGCTTGTTAAAGTGGGGTAGAGGTTGCAATTCACAGAAATTATTATTCAATGATTGATAGCAGCAATGTGAGAGGTGATATTTCATGGTGTACTCACTGACCTAACCATATGGGGGAAGCTTCTTCACAACATCCAGATGGTTTGGTGTAAAATTCTTGGAGTGGACCATGGTTAAAAATGTCTTCTAATGGCATTTCACAATGGACCTTGATGGCTCCCTGCCCATCCTCCTTTCTACCTCTTCCACTTATCTATTCACACGTGGATCTAAAAATTGTATGCCTGCTCGATATTCTGACCTCCTATTGCTTCTACAAACCTTGTCAAAGTCAGATGGACTAGAGGCTAGAGCCAAAAATCAGAGCCCCTTTAAGAGATGCAATCTTGAATTCAGCCTGTGTCAATTACTTGCCGCAGCTGCTAGTGGCACCTGAAACTGATTCATGTACGTGGAATGCTGTGAGGTACAGTGCTGCTGGTAGTGGCCAAAATCTGCCAATGTCATAAAGCATGTACATGCATTTCTGGGTCGACCCTCAACCAGTCAAAACGATCCTGGCCACTTGTACATATCCAGCATGATCCAATTTCTAACTCGATCCACACATTTCCAGCTTTCTTACCTAAACTACTAATCTACAAATCCGCAAAGGGAAAACAATTCCTGTGGTTTTTATATTTATTAATGCAGGGGTGCTGCTTTCTAGTTTGGTACTGCCCTTCCAAGATAATCATCCTATTTATATTTACTGTACTTTCAGCAATTTAAACAGTCTCTCTAATAAATTTGTTCATTTAAACAGTTCCTTCTAAAAATATACCGTTCCTTTCCAGCATATCAATACCCCTTTCAACCTACAGTGCACATACACATGTGCCCTACTTAAAATATCACTCAGAAATTAGTGATTTGTTTCAGTGTGAGAAATCAATGTATCATCAGGGAGGGTACAAATGTTTTACCCATCTTATTTAGAATTGCTTCAAAGAGTGAACAATTCGACTGATCCCACCAATGTCACTTCTCACTTTTCTAATGAGCATGTCTTAATAATGTATACATTTCACATACCATTCCCATGCTTATCCCTTCCCCTCATTAAAATTTCCTTTCTCTCGTTTATGCTTTTGGATATCCAGTTCTCTTTTTTGTCATTTCCTCTTTCAAATCTAACAAAGCCAACAACTACCTCTATATTATCAAAAGACCAAATAACATGGTGTTATCATAAAACACAAAATTAGATATGGTACTGTTGGGAGCAAGAATCCGACATATTGCAACATCCTAAATGCAAAGGCAGTATAAGTACACATTTACTCAGCCTGATAAGTCTGAAGAAATCTTAAGCACTCTGAGTAAATGTACTGTTTTACTGGAAAATTTCACATACAAAATTACATTACCACCAAAATGGGCAGAAAGGTCACTCCTTGTTGTGAAAATAAGGAATTTCTCCAATTGTATGTTTTATTTGGCCCAGATACTCTATGGTAACCAAACATACTGATATATATATTTTTTTGCTTCAAGGAATTCAAGTCTTACAGGATTGCTGCAGGAACATAATGCTGGGGTACAAGAACAGCCATGATCTTACTGAATGGGGTAGCAGGCACAAAGGGCTGAATGGTCTACTCCTGCTTCTATTTTAAATGTCATGCTTTCATGGAATGATGCAATTTCTCACAAGAAATAACTTAGTTAAAACTGTGTTTTTACTTAAGTTAAAAGATCCCAAGGCAGAGTGCCTTTTCAGATAGATGATTAAAATTTGGGTCAAATAGGCTATAGTTAAAGAGTGAGAGGGACGGACTGAGGTTTAAGAAATTAAATCCAGGTGGATAGGAATGCACAGGAGGGCTGGGAAAGCACAGATATCAATGAGGGTTGCAGGACTGAAAGGTTGACTCAAGTAGCAGGAACACATTCTCATCATCTGGCTGAGAAGAGACTTGCTATGAAAACTAGTATTTCAGATGAAGAGCTTGTTCCCTTTCGCAGAGGGTGCCACTCTTGTACTATATGGGCAAGCTCAAATACATCAGAAAATACATACAACACCCATTATCATCAGAATTAACATTTCCAGTTAAAGGTGCTTCATCAGATCTAGAAAAGTAAGGGAAAAAAATACAAGTTAGTTTTAAGCTGAAGCCACATAGCAAATGTGATATAAGAAAATCACATCAGAGAGAACAGCAGGAAGTCAGGGCTGGTGAGCTTAGAAGAGCTGGCAGTGAATTCAGTATGAAATGTAAATCAAAATGCAGATGCTGGATATCTGAAATACAAACAGAACCTTCTGGAAACCCTCAGCAGGCCAGGCACATGCCTTTCATTAGAAATGAAAGATTGAATGCTATCAGAGGCCAAAACAATAGCCTTAGTGAGGAGTGTAAAGTTCTGAATGAATCTGCTGCATACGTCTTACTAAAATTAAGGAGTAAGAATAGGAAGGACTGAGTTGCCACCATTATTGTTGAGTATTTTGATAAACCCAGATAAAATAAACCCAATAGATATAATAGGTCCATAAGAACAATGAGGGAGTAAGTGACTCAGGCTCTTGCCTTCATGCACTGTGTACAGGCTTGATGCTGGAGGACTAGAAGGCTGCTGATACTGCACTATTGTTCGAAAAGGTAGAGATCGAGTAACTATCGGCCAGGAAGTCTGACATCAGTAGCGGGCAGATATTGAGGGAAAGAACAGTATAAACCAAGTTTAGGGAGCGTGGTTAATCAAGGAGAGTCTGTGTCAAAAATTGGTTGAAAGACTCAACAGGTCAGGCAGCATCTGGAGAAAGAGAAACAGAGAAGGAAAGAAAACAAGTTAGCTAAGGTACCATTACGATCTGAACTAAAAACAGAAAATGCTGGAAATACTCAGCAGGTCAGGCAGCACCTACAAAATGAGAAACAGGATTAATGTTTCAGGTTAAACACTTTTCTTAGGATTAGAAGGATCAGAATACAAATTAGTATTAGGCTGCAGAGAGAGTGGAGATGTGACACTTAGGACAGAAGGAATATGACACTGTGTGAGGCCAGGTTGCTCTGGGAAGAAGCTGTAAGCCTAGTCAATGGGTTAATGTGGCAGTGGGTGAGAACACAGACAAAAGAATGCAAGATTTGTGAAATGCTGGGCTGCATGTCAGACTTTGGTAATGGAGAAAGAAAAACTGAGCAACAACCACAAAGGAAATGACAAGCCAGTTCTGATAAAGACAGAGAAAGCAAGTTACCTGAAGTTGTAGAATTCAGTATAGAGGCCAGAAAGCTACATTGTGCCCAGGCCGAAGAGGTGCTTGCTGCTCCGCAAGCACAAGAAACCACAGACAGATCAGAGTGGGGGTGGGATGGGCAATCCCTTCCGCAGGTTTTTTAATATATTTTTAAATTTACTTTAGTAAATATTATTTATCTTTCTAAGACAACATTAAAAATGCAAATACTTCTGGATTGAACATATATATATCTCAAGATCATTACAGGATATTCCCACTGACTGATTTATTACATTTTCCATTGAGATATGATTCTATGACTACAAAATACACACCAACTTCCCCATGTGGTTTCTGTATCCAGATGTTTGAGGAACTTGCTTTCAATTTTCTTTATTGACTGACTTGGCTACACATTCATACTTCATTTATTACTTTTACATTTGACTAATATTTTGTCCAAAATTTATAACACTTTAGCTTAGTATTGAACTAATATACTATGCCACATACAATGAAACACCAAGGTTACAGAAATTAGATAATCTTATTTGTGTTTACAAAAAGTAGTTTGAACAATGAACAAATTGCTGTAATTTTAAAGAGCAGCTAAGTCAAAAAGAATCTCCACTCCTACATAAAAAAAAATGAAAGATGCCCTTTGTTGCAACAATCCAGAAAGGGCAGAGAATAAATGAAACTTGTTTCTGACTGTGCAATATAATTGTTTTTATCTCATTAGTTAGCTTTCTTTTCAGGTTCAACCTTATTTCTATACACAAAAGATTTCTCTATCCTTCATTCTCTATTCCAACTTCAAGGCTCTACCCCCCTCCACCATTGAAAACCAAAACCTTAACCTCAGCAGCTACCTCAATTCTAAAAAGCAGCCTGCTATCAACAGAGATATAACCTCAAGCAAGGCATTTTCCCCTATTGGCAAGAAAACTTTGACAATTCCACTGCTTGCTAGGCAAGTCCTTCTGCTGCACTTAGTGAACAAAACTATCCCAATTATTACATATGCATACATTTCAAGAACATGCAACAGCTTCCCAGTTATCTGTAGGGCATTGTGCGGATACACAATTTCCTGAACAACTTTGCTGCTCTTAAGTTTAAATTCATAGCAACAGAATAATCCCAACATCTTTTCTAATGAAAAAAGACATACATTAAATGCTGAGCTTCACATATTGCCCACAAGTCTGTCAAACCCTATCACTTGTTGTTACAGACAAGTCCAAATAGCAACCAAACTCAGCTCTAAAAGGGCACCTTGAAGCATGCTGACGTTCCAGTTTTTCCAAGGATTCCATGGATGGCAAGAAAATTGCTCGAAAGACGAGATAAGAAGGAAAACACAGTGGTAACTATTTTACGGTGAACACCTAGACGTGAAAAAGACTTGCAGAAGAATGCTGTACGTTAATCAAATTGGAGAAATACCACCCAAGCCTGATCTGGAACACGGCTTTGAGTACTAGAAATAGCCAATTTATTGCTCAGACAATGCTAAGACTTTTAAGGAACTGGATTGAAAAATTGTTGGTAAAAACAGAACAAAGGTTCAGAGACAAAGTACATGGCAAGTTAAAAATAATTGGAAGAAATTAATTTTTGTCTCTGACATACAGGATTTCTTATTACTGCAAAAAGACTGTATTATAGTTATTTACAAGGAGGTGCATTTGAGTCGTATTCTAGTAGCTTTTAAATTTAGGTTTGCATTTCCTGTAGTATTTGCACAAAGGTTAGATTAGCATATATTTCTCTTTTTAGGTCATTCAGCAAATAAACTGTTCTTGGTGTGGAGTTCAATCAAAAGAAAAGTATACTGCTAGTCCACAAGGTTAATTGGGCATTAATATGCTTATGCAAAGCAAGGAAAATTGTAGATGAACTTTTTTTAATAGAATGAACACAATCTTTTCTAAGTATTTCTGAATGAGAGTCTTGGAACATGGTAAATTTGCCTTTAAAACCAAAAGGGACCATACAGAAATGCTTCAAAACTTTTCCTAGCAGTTGCAGAAAGGTGCAAAGCATATATAACAACACATGACCAAATTCACACAATCATATTCAGCAACCAATAAATCATACCTGATGTTCAGCTAGTTGCTGAACTAAGTCATCAGTGACTGTGATGAGCTTTACTTGAGTCTGTTCAGCCAAGGAGACTGGTGGGCTTCCAGCCATAGACACTTGATTATTACGAACCTGTAGCAGTCATAAAGCAACATTCAGCCAAGGGTAAAAACCATGAGGACAGCAGTTCAACCACTATCTTACTTCAGAAATTTGGCCTCTTTTGTTATAGGAACCATGCCAATCTCAATATACACTAAGCTTAGCCCCCGAGCTAAGCTAAAATATTCTGTCAAACAAGTAGATCAGGTCTGATCTGTACCTCAACTCCATTTAGATAGATAGATTAGCTACCTATCTATCTACCTAAATGGACTTGAGGTACAGATCAACTCAAATCTAATTTTCAATTATCATGTTTTTGAAGACTATCCTTTGATGTTTTTAGCTAATGAAAATCTATCGCATAGATTCAAAAACTTATATTCTTCTAGCATCCAGCCTTTTTCACTGCTGAGATTCACACTGCCACTACGATACATTTCTAATTTCAAGGAACCTCCCCCTGCTTCACTGTTGGCTGCGACACTTGTCCATGTAGTACTTTCCTGCTCTTCTATGGACAAGCTGCATCTTACTTGAGCCAAAAATTTCAAAAGTTTGACTCATCAGTCCACAGCACTTGTTGCCGTTGTTCAGAACTCTAGTCCTCGTGTTTTTGTGCATAGGAAAATCTCTTGGCTTTGTTTCCACTTCGGAGGAATGGCTTTTTAACAGCAAGTCTTCCATGAAACCACCTCTGATGAGATTTCTCCGGACTATAGAAGGGTGTACTTGGGTTCCTATTGCTTCCATGAGTTCCGAGCTGACTGCAGTGCTGGACGTCTTCTGATTTAGAAGGGACATCAGCTTGATGTATTTCTTGTCCACTGCATTCAGTTTCTGTAGCCGACCGTTGTGTTTCTTGCCCGTTTCTTCAGAAGAGCTTGGACAGCACATCTTGACACTCCTGTCTACCGTGAAATTTCTGCTTGGGAGAGCCCTTGCTGATGCAGGATGAGCACCTTGTGTCTTGTTGCTATGCTCAATCTTGCCATGGTGTAAGGATTGATGATTTGAATGTTAAAACTATCACATCTGTTACACCTTCACCTTTTAGTTAGGTTGTCTTTTGCCCAGATTGATTCCATCTACACCGGTTTCTGTTTCAGTTGATCAGTTTAGTTCATTCAAACCATTATGTCATTAATCATTAGCACCTGCTAGTTATCTTTATTTAATCATGCACTGGGCTATATACCTAGAGTAATCAAGTTTTTATTTGAAAAATGGTGTATTACTCAGTATCTTACTTAAACAAAATACAAACATTTCTCAGTAACATTAAATTTTTTCGAAAATGAATGTTCAGAAATCTGAAATTTGCTCTTTTCTACTGACACACTAATGCAGAACACAAAAAACATCCAAAATAAAATTTATATATCTAGGCATTTTCACAGTACTGTATATCGCTCACTCTTTGATTCTTCCACCAGTAAACTACAGTAGGCTTGCATTAAGGTAGCCAATTAAATTAATAATCAGTGGAATGGGCTTGGGAGGAAAGGCAGGTGTACAGATTCTAAAAGGCAGGCACCATAGCAGCATAATGGTTAGCACAACTCTATTACAGCTTGTGGCGCTCCAAAGTTCGGAGTTTAATTTTGGTGCAGTTCTGTAAGGAATCTCTGTATATCCTCCCAATGGAATGTGTGGATTTTCTCTGGATATTCTGGTTCCCTCTCTCAGTCCAAAGATGTATCGGGTAAGCTAATTGGTTATTGTAAATTGTCCTGTCATTATCGGGTTAATCGGGTTTGTTGCAGGTCGCTGGGGTGACATGGTTCGAAGGGCCTACTCTATGCTGTATTAAATATTCATATTAAAATAAACAACCAAATTGAATAAAATCAATTGGACATGTTTAATAGAAAATTATTGCTCATAATGTCAATAGCTGTCCATCAATAAGTTTTGAGATTGTACTGATGACAGGAAGTCATAAACAACCACACATCTGTCCCATCACTAGTCCCCTTATGACTGAGATTCTTACTATCAAATTAATCCCAATGTTCATATTTTTAGTGTGTGCTAGGACCAATTAATTTTGAAATAATGCACATTAATCGTTCTTACTATACCTATAAAAACAGCACAAGTGCATCGTACTTGCAGATAACATTAAATATTCTTGCAGAGTACCCAGGGGGTAAAAAAAAATTAATTAACTGTTGAAAACATAACAATATGTGGAGCATTCTTTCATGCATTGGTCTACACAAGAGTAATTGCAAACTTAAAAACCTATTTAACACTTCCAAAGTGGCAAAAACTTACCTCTTACTATCCTCAATGTTTGCACTTTTATACAAGTATAAATGTTACTTTTCTTTCCAATTACTTGTTTTTCAGCATGCCTAGGGGCAAAAAAAAGTCACCTTTAATTGCGAGGGAAGAAAAGATTTATTACATCTAATTATAGAACGAATCAATTGGCTTTAAAATACAGGTAGCGACTTTCTGCTGATTCTAATTTCTGCACTTATTTTTATTTTAAATGTAATTTCTTCCTAAATGTGTTACGAAATTAGATCTCTGTTCAACATTGCAGTGTTATGCAGAAGTGTAACCGAAGCCCAAAGTAAAAAACAAAATCTGTTAATACCAATCAATATCCTAGCACTGGTTCAAAGAGAAAGTCATAAGAGTGTTGAGCATGAGCAGCTGGGGTAGCCAAATGAAATAATTGAAATTCCTTTGTGTATATTTGGTTTTGAAGTAATAATGTATTTCCTTTTATTTTTCATTTATTTTATTTAGAGCTACAGCATGATAACATGGTCTTCCAGCCTACACTGCCCAGTTACACCCAGGTAATCAATTAACCTATCAATTAACCCCATTATTTGGAATGTGGGAAAGAACTAGAGCACCCAGAGGAAATCTATATGGTCACTGAAAGAACACAGAAACTCCTTACAGAGAGCAGTGGAATTGGATTGGGAGCCCGGTGATGTAATAATGTTATACTGACAGCTACACTACCTTGCCACCTTATTTCATAGAATTACTTTAAGACAAGACACTATTTCAACCCACCAGTCATAAAATCTTGGTCATTTAAGTTATTTAAGACAGAAATTAATAATTCTTTCCTCCTCGTGTAGAGATGCAAATCTACCTATGCTTAAATTAACTGGGCTATAAAAACATAAAAAACCTACAGCACCATATAGGCCCTTTGGCCCACATGTCCTTACCTTAGAAATTACCGAAGGTTACCCACAGCCCTCTTTTTTTTGAGCTCCATGTACCTGTCCAGGAGTCTCTTAAAAGACCCTATCGTATCCACCTCCACCACTGTCGCCAGCAGCCCAAACCACACACTCACCACTCTGGAGCCAGTTCTGGATCCACAATGTCCCCTTGGATCCCATGCCTCCTTACTTTCTTAATAAGCCTTGCATGGGATACCTTGTCAAATGCCTTGCTAAAATCCATATACACTACATCTATGGCTCTACCTTCATCAATGTGTTTAGTCACATCCTCAAAAAATTCAATCAGGCTTGTAAGGCACAACCTGCCTTTGACAAAGCCATACTGACTATTCCTAGTCATATTATGCCTCTCCAAATGTTCATAAATCCTGCCTCTCAGGATCTTCTCCATCAACTTACTAACCACTGAAGTAAGACTCACTGGTCTATAATTTCCTGGGCTATCTCTACTCCCTTTCTTGAATAAGGGAATTGAATAAGGGAACAACATCCGCAACTTTCCAATCCTCCCGAACCTCTCCCCTCCCCACTGATGATGCAAAGATCATCGCCAGAGGCTCAGCAATCTCCTCCCTCACCTCCCACAGTAGCCAGAGGTACATCTCATCTGGTCCCGGTGACTTATCCAACTTGATGCTTTCTAAAAACTCCAGCACATCCTCTTCTTTAATATCTACATGCTCAAGCTCTTCAGTCTGCTGTAAGTCATCCCTACAATCGCCAAGATCCTTTTCTGTAGTAAATTCTGAAGCAAAGTATTCATTAAGTACCTCTGCTATCTCCTCCGGTTCCATACACACTTTTCCACTGTCACACTTGCTTGGTCCTATTCTCTCATGTCTTATCCTCTTGCTCTTCACATACTTGTAGAATGCCTTGGGGTTTTCCTTAATCTTGTCCGCCAAGGCCTTTTCATGGCCCTTTCTGGCTCTCCTAATTTCATTCTTAAACTCCTTCCTGTTAGCCAGCCTTATAATCTTCTAGATCTCTATCATTACCTAGTTTTTTTTATAAGCTCTTCTTTTCTTCTTGACTAGATTTACAAAAGACTTTGTACACCACAGTTCCTATTCCCTACCATCCTTTCCGTCTCATTGGAATGTACCTATGCAGAACTCCACGCAAATAACCGCCGAACATTTGCCACATTTCTTCCGTATGTTTCCCTGAGAACATCTGTTTCCAATTTATGCTTCCAAGTGTCTGCCTGATAGCCTCATATTTCCCCTTATTCCAATTAAACACTTTCCTAACTTGTCTGTTCCTATCCCTCTCCAATGCTATGGTAAAGGAGATAGAATTATGATCACTATCTCCAAAATGCTCTCCCACTGAGAGATCTGACACCTGACCAAGTTCATTTCCCAATACCAGATCAAGCAGAGCCTCTCCTCTTGTCGGCTCATCGACACATTATGTCAAGAAACCTTCTTAGACACACCTAACAAAATCCATCCCATCTAAACCCCTTGCTCTAGGGACACGCCAATCAATATTTGGGAAATTAAAATCTCCCATCACGACAACCCTGTTATTATTACACCTTTCCAGAATCTGTCTCTCTATCTGCTCCTCGATGTCCCTGTTACTATTGGGTGCTCTATAAAAAACACCCAGTGAGTTATTGACCTCTTCCTGTTCCTAACCTCCACCCACAGAGACTCCGTAGACAATCCCTCCATGTCTTCCTCCTTTTCTGCAGTCATGACACTATCTGTGATCAACAGTGCTACGCCCCCACCTCTTTTCACTCCCTCCCTTTCTGAAACGTCTAAAGCCTGGCACTCGAAGTAACTATTCCTTCCCTTGAGCCATCCAAGTCTCTGTATTGGCCACAACATCATAGCTCTAAGTACTGCTCCACGCTCTAAGCTCATACACTTTGTTCATGATGCTTCTTGCATTAAAATAGACACATCTCAAACCATCAGTCTGAGTGTGTCCCTTCTCCATCACCTGCCTATCCTTCCTCTCGCACTGTCTCCAAGCTTTCTCTATTTGTGAGCCAACCGCCCCTTCAGTTTGGTTCCCACCCCTCAGCAACCCTAGTTTAAATTCTCCCCAATGGCCTTAGCAAACCTCCCTGCCAGGATTTTGCTTCCCCCTGGGATTCAAGTGCAGGTCACTCCTGCCCCTCCTGGCTGGAGGAGAAGATGGTGGGCGCAATGCAACTCGCAGCAGCCACTCTGGTGATGATATCTGTTATCTGTCAAGTAGGGTGTCGTGCACAATCCTGATTAGATGGAGACAGACGTGAAAGCACGGAGGAACATCTGGTGAAACTTCTGAAATGCCTGTCACTGCCACTGCTACTACGTGATCCAGAATCTCTGGAGGAGAAGGCCCCGAGTCCTTGGCTTTGCTTGTTGCTCAGCGGCCGGGGTGGGGTCGGAGCGCTCAGCAGAGGATGGCGCTTGGTGCTCAGTGTCGGAGGGCTGGTCGGAGGCTTGAAGTTTTCGGACAGACTCAGAGTTCGCTGCAGTCGGGTGCTTCCAATGCATCGGCAAGCTTGCGGTGCTTGGAGGTTCACGGCAAGGAGAGTTTCTCCCTTCTACTGTCTGCGTGAGATGATGGGACTATCGGGACTTGAGACTTTTTTTTTACCGTGCCCATGGTCTGCTCTTTATCAAATTACGGTATTGCTTTGCACTATTGTAACTATGTTTATAATTATGTGGTTTTGTCAGTTTTAGTCTTGGTTTGTCCTGTGTTTCTGTGATATCATTCTGGAGGAACATTGTATCATTTTTTAATGCATGTATTTCTAAATGACAATAAACGAGGACTGAGTGTCCTCATAATCTAAAAAGAGGTCCCAATGATCCACAAATCTGAATCCCTGCCCCTGCTCCAATCCCTCAGCCACCCATTTATCCTCCACCTGACTCTACTCCTATACTCACTGTCACGTGGCACAGGCAGTAATCCTGAGATTACTACCTTTGAGGCCTGCTACTCAACTTCCTTCCTAACTCCCTGTTGTCTGCTTTCAGGACCTCCTCCCTTTTCCTGCCTATGTCGTTGGTACCAATATGTACCATGGCCTCTGGCTATTCTTCTTCCCACTTCAGGATAGCGTGGACACGATCAGAAACAACCCGGACCCTGGCACCTGGGAGGCAAACTACCATCTGTGCTTCTTTCCTGCATCCACAGAATCTCCTGTCTGACCCCCTAACTATGGAGTCCCCCCATCACTGCTGCCATCCTCTTCCTTTCCCTACCCTTCTGAGCCACAGGGCCAGATTCTGTGCCAGCGGCACAGCCACTGTTGCTTCCCCCAGGTAGGCCGTCTTCCCCAACAGTACTCAAGCAGGAGTACTTACTGTCAAGGGGTACAGCCACAGGGGTGCTCTCTAGTATCTGACTCTTACCCTTCCCTCTCCTGACTGTTGTGACACGGTGTGACTACCTGCCTATAGCTCCTACCTATCATCTCCTCACTCTTCCTGACCAGAAAAAGGTCACTGAGCTGCATCTCCAGTTCACTAACCCGGTCCGTAAGGAGCTGCAGCTCGACGCATCTGGCGCTGATGTGGCCGTCTGGGAATCTCCCGGACTTCCCACATCTGACACCGAGCACAGAACACCAGCCTTACACACATTCCTCTTGTCTGTATTCTACACAGGTAACCTACCTCACCTGGACCCGTTAGCGCCTAAGCCCCGTTGAGCCAAAGCCTTTCTACTCTGCATAATCTAGAAATTGTGTAATGAAATCCTCTGCAAGTGCACTGTGTGCAGCACAATTCTTAGCTTTTTATAATGGTTCAGGAGTCAAATTAATCTGTCGACAGTGTTTGCTCCCACTTCTTTCTTCAGCTTTGTTCAATAAGTAAAGCCAATAGGAGGTATCACATATACAAGGACAATGTCAAAGCATTTATGACTGGCAAAGCAAATGTATTTTTGCACATGGTGAGAACGAGGAGAGTTCAAATCATTTGGTGCTCAAGAAGACCTGCCACTTAGCACATGGTGGCTGCAATGAACCAGCCAATGGCTGCACCGCATTTGTTCAACATCTACATAGCAGCCCAGTGTAGCAGCCGTTTGCACCCATGCTCACAACTGTTCATAGCTGCGATGGCAATTCATCTTGACTGGCATTGGCGTTGGGGATGTTTGTCGCAGATTGAATATTAAAATGCTAGCAGCTGTATACATTTCAGTGCCATTCCCTTTACTCCAATGGAATCAATCCGCAATTTTACTCAGATGTATCCTCAGAATGGCTCTGCAAACACAGAATCATGGAAACATACAGCACAGAAATGGGCACTGTTGGCTCACCTCATCCATGCCAACCGTTACGCCCATCTACCCTAATCCTATTTGCTTGCACCAGGCCCACATACCCCTCTGCTTTTCCTATTGAAGTTCCAGCCCAAATGCCCTTTTTAGCAATGTAATTCTATCTGTCTCTACTACCGCCTCTGGCAGTTTGTCCAACATCTTCTGCATGGAAAAAATAAACCTCTGATTCCTTTCAATTCTTGCCTCTCATCTTAACTTGGTGCCCTCTACTTCTAGACTCCCCTGACCTGGGTGACAAGATTCAGGCTATTCATCCTAACTATACCTCTCATAATCAACTTCAGTAAGGTCACCCCTCAGCTTCCTACGTTCCAGTGAGAACAAACCAAGCCTATCCAATTCCTTCTTATAACTACAATCTTTCATTTAAGGCAACATCCTGGTGAATCTCTTCTGTATTCTCTCCACTGTTAGCATATGCTTTCTCTAGTGTGGCAACCAGACCTGTACACAATACTTCAGTGCAGTCTAACTAATGTTTTGTACAACTGCAATACAACATCCATCTTTTATACTCAATGCCTTGGCCTAACAAGTGAAGCATACCAAATGACTTCTTCAATAACAACACAAACAAAATGCTTTTGTGCAGTCTTTGACTTTCCTTGTCAGCCATGGTTGCCTCATACCCCCCCGCCCCACCTTTAGAATACTTCATCTTACTGCACCTTCCGAATTTCCCCCAGGAACATCAGCCATTGCTGTTCTGTCATCTCTGCTAGTGTACTTTTCCGATCAACTTTGGCCAGCTCCCCTCTCATACCTCTGTAATTTGCTTCTCTACCGTGGTACCGATATACAATGCTAGCTTCTCCTTAACAAACCGCAGAGTGAACTCCATCATATTATGATCACTGGTTCCCTAATCAAATCTGCATCATTACATAACGCCCAATTCAGAATCAATTGTGGGCTTAACCACAAGCTGCTCTAAAAAGCTATCTCACAGGCATTCTGCAAATCCCCTCTCTTGGAATCCAGCACCAACCTGATTTTCCCAATCTACCCGCATATTTAAAATCAGCCACGATTATCGCAACATTGCCCATTTTACATGCCATTTCTATCTCAACATTCTCAACAAACGAGACATGATTTCTCATGAATGAAGCTGATTATCCATCATCATTCTCTGCCTTTCCAAGTGCAGATTTTATTAAATAATTAAAATTTAAAAACTATAACGTCTCAACATTCTTTGACAGGCAAACACAAAATACCTAGATCTCTCCATGTGGAAAAGGGGATATTACCGGTGCTTGCTATCCCCAATAGCAAAAAATCCTGATCACATTTATAATGTATCCTTTTACTTTTAGCTATCAAATCAATCCAGTTTGAAATTTAGACATGTCAAGATGAAGCCACCCTCAGGATGCAGGAGCAACACCTTATATTCCGTCTGGGTAGCCTCTGACCTGATGGCATAAATACTGCTACTGCTTTTCCTTTGGTAAACAAAACTCCCCCCCCCTCAATTTCTATTCACCACTCTGACCTTTTACTTCTTCTCACCTGCCTAATAGGTCATCCCCTTCCCTTTCTTCTACAGTCCACTCTCCTTTCCCATCAGATTCCTTCTTCGCCAGCCCTTGACCTTTCCCACCCACCAGGCTTCACTTATCACCTTCCAATTACCCTCCTTCCCCTCCCCCACATCTTCTTATTCTGGTATCTTCTCCCCTTCTTCTCAGTCGTGAAGAAGGGTCTCGGTCTGAAACACTGACTATCTATTCACTTCCACAGACGCTGCCTGACCTGCTGAGTTCCTCCAGCATTTTGTAGCTTGTTTCCACTATTGACTTTATAAATAAATTCTAAGTGATTACGCATAAGACATATTCTATGAAATTGAACCAAATACCTTAATCATCCAACTTGCATGCTCACATTCCTACACAACTGCTATATAATCATAATCTTGTTACTATCTCCTCTATTAGTTTTAATGATAATTAATAAATCTATGATAAGCCTCACTCCAGCCCCTCCAAAATCAAATAGCTGTCTTCTCTCGTTCAACTCAAGGCCGAATTATTTAAAAAAATTAATAAAGTGGCCACTTTATTAGGTACACCTGGCTGCAACTAAATACATAAAAGCATGCAGACATGGTCAAGAGGTTCAGTTGTTCAGACCAAACATCAGAGTGAGAAAGAAACACGATCTAAGTGACTTTGACTGTGGAATGATTGTTGGTGCCAGACGAGGTGGTTTGGGCACCTTAGAAACTGATCTCCTAGGCTTTTCATGCAGGACAGTCTCTAAAGTTTACAGAGAATGATGTGAAAAGCTAAATAAAAAAAGACATCAGTAAGATGCAGCTGTGTGGGCAAAAATGCTGTGTTACTGAGGGGTCAGAGGAGAATGGCCAGACTGGTTCAAACTGACCTGAAGTAGAGAGTAACTCAAATAATCACACATTGCAACAGAAGAGCACAACACATCTGACCTTGAAGAGGATGGGCTACAGCTTCAGAACATCATACTGTGTCCCACTCCTTACCTAATAATGTGGTCACTGAGTGTACTTACTTACATCCTACACACTGAAAGATCAAATTCTGATAGCTTGTACGAGTTGAGAATAACTGCCAAAAATGTACTAAGCATGAAACTGTTAACAGCTCCAGGGACTTCAAATATGCTCAGTTATGTACTTTGCTTCCACTTAAACCATCTTAGTTCCTTCATTCAAATGAGATATTAAACCACATCCCAATATGCCCAGTGCACACACTTCCCACAATATTATTTAAAACAAAAGCAGACCTATTTAAGATAAATGAAACTATTTTAATCCTGATGATTAAAACACAGATGGAAACCATTCAGTCCACCGTGCCTAACTATTCAATAAAATCCACACTTGGAAAGGCACAGATTAATTATGGATAATCAGCTTTATTCATGGGAAATCCTGTCTCGTTAATTTGACTGAATGTTTTAAAGGGATAACTAAGTATATACTGCACCACGGGAAGGCCGCAATTATGTAGAGGAAAATTACCAGGCGCTCTCTGGATTGGCACACATCAATGAGTTCATTTTTCTTGGGGCAGAGGTGGCTGAGAGATGACCTGATAAAATTAGGAGTGCAATAGAAAGAGAAGATAGTAAGAATATTTTTTCCATAATTGAGATGTCTAAGGCAAGATGGCATGGGTTTAAAAGTAAGAGCTAGGAGGCTTAGAGGGGATCTGAGTGGGAACTTGTTCTGCAGAGTTTGGAAGCTAAATACACTGACTGTGGTGGTGTGGGGTGTACACATTTAAGCACCATCTGGATGAGCACTTCAATTTCCAATTTATGGAAGGCTACAGAGAGTGCTGGTACATGGTATTACTACAGATAGGTATAACACTGGGCTGGCATGGCAGCGTGGCAGTTAGTGAAACACTTTACTGCAGCCATCTGTAAGATCGGGGGTTCAATTCTCACTGCTGTCTGTAAGGAGTTTATATACTCTTCCCATGAATGGGGGTTTCCTCTGGGTGCTCCAGTTTTCTCCCAGATTCCAAGGACATATGGTTAGGGTTAGTAAATTGTGGGCATGCTATGTTGGTGCTGGAAGCATGTCAAAACTTGTGGGCTGCCCTCAACACATCCTCACTGATTTGATTTGATGCAAACGACACATTTCACTGTGTTTTGATGTTTCAATGTATTTGTGACAGATGAATCTAATCTTTAAACAGTTGGAATGAGCATAGGGTGTTAATGAGTCTGTTTCTGTGTTTAATGACCTATGGTTCTAAAGATGCTTGCTGCACACCAATAGCCTTTCAACTTTCTTATTATTCATCCCACTGTTCTGATAGTTAACAATCAGATTAGCACACCTATAGACACTGCAACTCAAATCAGAACCTGGAGCATTGAAAGATTTACCTTCTAAATGCCGATTCATCCTGTTATGTTAAATTTACAACCCTCATAATAGTGGAAACAATTCCTCCCTAGGTACTCTGTCCAATTCAATCAGAATGTAGGATACTTCAATTATTTAGAATAATTGTCACATACATTTTTCATGCACTCATGAGGTACTGAGCACAACTCAAAAGAGATTAAGCTGATTTAAATGCAAAAGGACTAAATAAACTCATCAAAAATGCTGGATCCGTCCTTGGCTACAATCCAGACTCCTTTGAGTTAGTGGTGGAGAGCAGGTCACTAAACAAACTGTTATTCATTATGGACAATCTGGCACATCTTCTCCATGGCCTACTCAATAAGCAGTGGAAGACCTTTTCAAACAGATTCACTGTCACCAGGATCATTACAGAAAATCTTTCCTATCAGATATAATAAGCATATACAATGGTTCATTTCTGCGATAGAACACACATCATAGTACAATAGTCTGTTTTATTATTTTGTACATTATTGCACATGATTACATTATTATTGTGTATACTATTATTCTCTATTGGTTAAGTCTGCACACTGTTTTTAAATGTTGCTTCTGTAACAAAATAATTCTCCACTCATGATCAATAAGGTACTTACTATTATTTTTTTATTATTAAGTTTTTCACCATGTCTTTCACCTAACTGATTTTTAAGAAAAAGTGAATTTTCATATTTCCATGTTTTGCCCTCTCAAGGATGCAGAAGAAAAATGTCATAAGAACAACTACTGAAGAAGAATGTTAATTGATAAGAGATTAAATATGGTAATTTAGATAAGAGCAGTGCCACCATTGCCAGGAATGGAAGCACGGACTTGCTCAACAGGTCTTCTATTTAATTAGCGACCTGAGAACACAGACCTAGGAATGATTAAACCATTGGGGAAAATCTAGCACATTTCAAATGTTACAACACATTAATAAAAGTGAATGAAATAGTATATGGAACAGCACATTTCAGTGAAAGTCACAATTAAGCAGCCCGCATACAAAACCTTAGATGCTTTACACAATGCTATCCACAATTCTGTCAGAGTCAGCAGTTACCCAGTAATTGCCACATTGTGAAAAACAAGCAACAGATCCAGAAATCTGATACAAATAGGAAATGTTGGAAACAGTCAGCGGGTCCAGAGTTTATATGGAAAGAGAAACAGTTACCATTTAAGGTTGGAGAACCAGGGGTGTAGGATCATTTTCCTGAATCTTCAACTGTTTCTCTTTTTACAGATGCTGTTGAATTTTGTAGCATTTTGTTTCAAATTGCCATTCCCCCCCCCCCCGATTTTATTATACAAGGGCAGTTCGGACTATATGATCAGTGGCTATGGTGGCAATAAAACAGGGTGAAGATTAGGTAATTCATTTGCTATTAAAACTGTTTTCAGTGACTTAGATTCTTTCCATCTTCTGGAGAAGCTACACTTTGTCTTTACTGAGAGAAGTTGCTGTAGTTTACTGTACACTTAAACAGAAAGCTGATGGAATTTCTTGGCTGCACAGTGGATCGTTGACTTCAAAATTCTAAGTAAATTTATTCTCACAGTACACACCTGTCACCATATGCTACCTTGAAAGTCATTTTCTTGCAGCATTCACAGGAAAACAAGGAAACATAATAGAATAAATGAAAAAGCTACAAAGACTGACAACCAGTATGCAAAAGATCAACTGCAAATTAAAAAAAAAATAAATAATACTGAGAATGAGTTGAAAGCAAGCCCAAAAAAGTTGTGGAATCATTTCAGAGTTGAGGTGAGTGAAGTTACCCACACTGGTTCAGGAGTTTCTGGTTTCTGTGACTGAGCCTGGTGGCTTGGGACCCAGGGATCCTGTATCTTCTGCCCAATAGCAGCAGCCAGAAGAAAGCACGGCCTAGATGGTGGGAGTCTTTGATGACAGATGCTACTTTGTGACAGTGCTCCTTGTAGATGTGCTCAAAGTGGGGAAGGCTTTGCCTGTGATGGACTGGGCTTTATTCACCACTTTCTGTAGGGTTTTCTGTTCTAGCTGTTGGTGTTTCAATACCAGTTCATGATGGAACCAGTCAGCATACTCTGCACATCAAGAGAAGTTTTAGTCAACATGCCAAATCTGCACAAGTTTCTATGAAAGTACAGGCGCTGTTGTGCTTTCCTTGTGATGGCACTTGCGTTCTGGTCCCAGGACTGACCTCTGATATAATGTCAAAGAATTTGAATTTACTAACCTCTCTACCGCTAATCCCCTAATAAGGACTGAGATATGGACCCCTGGTTTCACTTGTCAGTAGTCAATAATCAGCTCTTTGATTTTGCTGATGTTGAGTGAGAGGTGGTTACGGTAGTGCCATTCAACCAGATTTTCAATCTCCCTCCTCTACGCTGATTCATCACTGCATTTCATTCTTCATATGTTTATAAGTACAGAAGTGAGTAGAGCAGGGGGCTAAGTTGGTGATTGTAGAGGAGATGTTGTTGCTGAGCCATATTGACTGGGGTCTGCAAGTGAAGCAAGACTTTATCCTGTCAATCTCCAACATGCTGTCTGACCCAGCACTGGAAAAATCTTTCAGAATAAAAGGTAAATTCATATTGAAGGCTGTTGTTTTATAAAATAAGTAAGTTCAAGTCCATTAATCAGTATTGATATAAAAGGCAGGAATGAGCTTTCCAGAATCTCAGTTAGAAAATGGCACCCACCAGCAGGCTCAAGGAGCTCACCTAACATTCGGTTGGGCTGGGAGGGATCAGTGCTCTGCAGCAGTAATTGCAACAGGGCAGTCTGCCAGTGTGGGGTAAAGACAAAGTACACTAAATATTCTCTGCCACTCTTCTTGACTGCATAACTAGATTCTGTAGGATTAGTTCTACTGTGATCAAAATGAATTAGAGATGAAACTCACAATGGGGACCTGGTCCATCCAGACCCTTATGGACAACTCCGAGTGAAAACCCAGAGGAACACATTAATCAAGAACTCTGGAGATTCAGAAGTAATGGTATGTTCATGGCAGCAACAGGGCATAAGAGAATAGTTCATGGAGAAATGAGATGATACCTCCAGTTGAAAGCATAAAAGGAAAACAAGAATATTCCAAGTTTCAGGTAGTTTTGACATTGAGAATGAGCATGCACTGACTTAAGATACAGGTATTTCATTCTAGAATCAATGATCACCTCATGACTATCAACTTATTCTCATAAAGCACTAACATCTCAACCCCATCAGGCTACATGCCCTAATGAAATCAAGAGGAATCTTATCTGACTTGGCAAACCAATTCTGACATTCCACAGGAACTCTTCTTGGCACATTCACTGCCAGAGTTAGACATATTCTAAGTTATGGAACAGAACCACTGGCAACATAGGTTTGGGGATGGGGACATACTCCCCCAGAACAAGTGTGTACAATAATGCAGATCATGTGCTCAGCACAAATTTGATCCAGTTAATTCTTGCTAGGTCAAAGTGGTGTACGATGACAGTGTTATCAAATAACATTTGTGCACTAACAACTAACAACTAACTAACTTCGTGCCACAGCCCACGAACAGAGGTGAGACTGCCCCATCATCAAAGAGGCATTGATAACTCAGTGCTTCAAGATTTTGTACAAAATACACAGTGGTCAAAAGGGGAAACAAAGGAGGATGGTGTTAGAAGTCAATCGTTGCAGCCCCAGTCAGCACTGCAGAAGTCTCTCGGAGAGTGCCTGAGGTACAGCTATCTTTAGCTCTTTAAACAATGATGTTCCATCCAGCCCAGGAACAGCATTAGTTAATATAACATTAGTTACATAACATTCAGCCCTCTGCTAGCTTTCAGTAATAATTTCCCCACGTAGCCTATTACTCCAACATTTTGATCAACTCCTAGATTCTACCCCCATCTACATCAAGAACCATCTAAAGTGACTAATTAACTGGTTATATGGCAGGTCTTTGGGATGTGGAAAGAAACTGCTGCAGCCAGAGAAACCCATGCAGTCACAGGACTGAATATGCAAACTTCACAGAGATAGCACCAGAGGTTGGGGTCAAGCCCGCATCACTGGAACTGAGAGGCAGCAGCTCTTCTTGCGTGCCAATTGCACTGCTCCTTGGAATTCCTCCAACCCTTGAAGAGCAAGGAAGTCTATTAAATAAATGCTGCTTGAATTTGTGAAATCACTCGAGTGGCCAGGTGGAGAATACTTTTCCATAATGCTTAAAAAATATTAGCTGATCTCAAGTGCTTTGACCATAGCAGGCAAAAAGGATGGAGGTGCATTCAGGTGGGGAACTGACCTCATTATACTTCACAGGAAAATCAGTGCACAATCTTTTTTTCAAATCCTTTTCAGTTATTGACTTTTAGATAGCCATTGATGGAAAAGCCAGCATTTTTATTGATTCACTGCCTTCTTGAACAACTACATTTTTTTTGACTAAGGCTCTCACACAATGCTGCTAGGTAGGTAGCCCCTGGGTTAACTCCAGAGATGTGATAAATGTTCTTTAAGTGAGGATGGTATGCCATTTGAAGGAGATCCTGCAGATGGCAGTGCTCCCCTGCACCTGCTACCCTTGTCCTCTAATGGTGGAGGTCATAGGCCCCAGTGGTGCTGTTGAGAGTATTCTAGCTGTGTAACGGCAGTGTACTTACTTCAGTGGCAGCTGTACTTATTTAGGCACGTGAAGAGTATTCCATCACGCCTCTGATTCATGCCTTGCACATGATAGAATGATTTTGAAGTGTCAGAAGAGTCATTTGCTGTAGGGGTTACCTAGCGTCTGGCACACTCACATATGGTCCAATCACAAACAAGAGAAAATCTGCAGATGCTGGAAATCCAAAGAACACACACACAGTGACAGGAACTCACCAGGCCATGCAGCATCTATGGAAACAGTAGTCTCTTTTCCATAGATGCTGTCTGGCCTGCAGAGTTCCTCCAGCATTTTGTGTGTGTTGCTTGTATTTATGGTCCAATGAAGTTTCTGGTCAATTGTGATGTTGATGGTGGGGAAACCAAGCAATGGTAATGCCACTGAGGATGAGCAGCAGTGATCAGACATCTGATTTACCATCTCTGACACTAAATGTTCCTTATATATTAGCTCATGTCCAAGTTCTGCCCAGGTCTTGCTCCACGTTGGCACAGCCTTCATCACTTGCTGAGAAGGTGCAAACAGATTCGAATACGGTTCAGTAAATACTCTCATTTGGCTTAATAATGGAGGAAAAGTTAATGATGAAATATGTAAAGATATATTGAGCCTAGGAAAGTGTAAGAATCCTGCAGTGATATCCTGTTACTCAGCACTAAGCCAAGGTCCCATCAACTGCAGTCTGCTCCAGCAATACAGATTTATAGTGGGGAGCACCAGGAGGAAATAGAGGAAGTCTGTGGCAATGATTTTCATTGTGGTAGACAGCAGGGAGACCCCCAACCAACTTGAAGACATACTAATAGGACATCATAGAAAGCAATCATAAAAAATTCTAGAGGACTTCTTGATCAGTATATCAAACAAGTTTGGTTCACAATCTGGGTCTCCATCTTAAATGACTCAGATATTGGGAAAAATGTAATCTGATAAAAATACTTCATGAAAGATGTAAAATTGAACATTACAGAAGATAAGCAATTGAGAATTCCATCATCCAAATAAAAAAAAAACACTTGGGATTTGTATTGGAATTGGAATGGATTACAAGCTTCCAGATCATGATCTTCTATGCACTGCTAGATTCCATGTATTGGGCAAATACAATAAGTAAACTGTTTTGTAACTGTTCTATTAACATTAGCCACAATTTTACATTTAAATTTTACATTGTGTATACAGATATAGGACTTAAAAACATAGAAAACCTACAGCACAATACAGGCCTTTCAGCCCACAATGCTGTGCTAAACATGTACTTCCTTTATAAATTGCCTAGGGTTACCCATAGGAATGACAAAAAAACCTAAAAGGTTAGGTATTAAAGGCCCTATTTTTAATCCACATACAACCACACTTTGAATTTGCCCCAATTCCCAGGCTCTTGGGATGCAGATCTTCCAGTGCATTGCTAGTCATGGGCACGAAAGAATATTTGTTTTCAAGCTATGGATGAAGAAAAGAATAGGTTCGATAAGTTGTAAGTAGGTGGAAGAGATGTGAGAAAAATAAAGTATGAAGTCTACAGTAGCTTAATTAGTGAATTCATTATTAATTCCTGCATACATAGATTAAAGCTGATTACCTCCTGTATCTACAATATAAATTCTATAGTGAATGATATTTATATCTACGCACTTGACAAAACATCTGACAGAAACAATCACTGTTAATTGAGATATTTAGTTGGAAGTTCCATCAGATTTTACCCTATAGGCCTTAATTAGATCTAGCAGTTACCAATACTCCCTAATGGTCATAGTGCCAGACAACAAATGTCAAGATCAGTGATAAATCCTTCATTAGAACAGTGAATCTGTGGAATTCATTGCAACATTTGTGGAATTCATTGCTGCGGACATCAACTCATTGGATATATTTAAAATGGCGGTTGATAGGTTCTTGATTACTAAGGGCATCAAGGGAGAAGGTGGGAAAATGGGGTTGAGGGGGAAAATAAATCAGGCATGAATAAATGGGACAAATGGCCTAATTCTACTCCTACATTTTATGGTCTTAAAATATCCAGGTTGATAAGAATGCACAAAACATAATACGGTACAAAACACAATGCATTTTTAATGTTAACACCAAGATGGATACCCTTGGGTATATACTTCATTCAAAAGCATTAGATATTACATTTTCTGATCTATTGATATATTTTAACTCGTTGAAAATTATTGGTGCTCATATTTGTATGCTCAGTATTTCCTGGATGCTTTAGTAAATGTGCTAATAAAATACACTCACCACATAATATTGCTATATATATAGTTTATCTATGCCAATGCATTTGGCTGGGAATTCATCTAAAAGGTCAAAATGTTTGAAATAGATCTGATTCAACCTCCTCCAATCAATTCAAATATCCAGTGTAATGGATAAAATGACTGATCACTAAATATTGTTTCAATGCCCTTTCTTCATATATATCAGGCAAAGATTTTGAATAGCTGATCCAAGGTCAACTTAGCCTCTGATAAATTGCCCTGAAGCCAGCAGACAGTTGTAAATGAAGTAAACTATCAAAAGTCGCATGAAGGGGAACATGAAGTGTGCTTTTTTTCTGATATTAACAGTACCAATCCTTTATCTAATTGATATTAAATAAATTTTCTTGCTGGTTTATAGTCTGCAGAATTATAACCATATAACAATTACAGCACGGAAACAGGCCATCTCGGCCCTTCTAGTCCGTGCCGAACTCTTACTCTCACCTAGTCCCACTGACCTGCACTCGGTCCATAACCCTCCATGCCTTTCCTGTCCATATAGCTGTTCAACTTAACTTTAAACGACAACATCGAGCCTGCCTCAACCACTTCTGCTTGAAGCTCGTTCCACACAGCTAATACTCTCTAAGTAAAGAAATTCCCCTTCATGTTACCCCTAAACTTTTGCCTTTTAACTCTCAACTCATGTCTTGTTTGAATCTCCCCCACTCTCAATGGAAAAAGCCTATCCATGTCAACTCTATCTATCCCCCTCATAATTTTAAATACCTCTATCAAGTCCCCCCTCAACCTCCTACACTCCAAAGAATAAAGACCTAACTTGTTCAACCTTTCTCTGTAACTTAGGTGCTGAAACTAATTACTTGATAGAGTCCAATTTCTGGTTGTTGAGATCATGCTATATTCAAATCAACTGATCATTGTAGTAGACTTTACCAGGTATATTAATAAAGTTTGAGTAAATTTTCTTTTCCACAGTGGATCATTCTGACCTTCAGAACAATAGCACAAAAAACTGTGCTTAGTTGCTATCAGTAAACTCACAAGTAACAGCTGGGCACTGTACTCCACTGGAATTGATTTCAATCAAATCATGAGACAGTTATGACATATTATATACTTAGCACTACTAAACTGAGGGCAAATTTCTAGGTGTATATCCACAAATAAAAATCCAAAGTTGGGATTCCAGTTTTAAAATATACACTATCAAATTACTATTGCATCATTGTCATCTATCAAAACATGGTACAGACACAAAATTTGTATTCTGTTCAGGGAGACATTTTGTTATAATATATAAACCTAACATGGTTCGAAGCAGTCAGGCCATCAACAATCCAAATTAAAGACAAATGCTTTAGGCAAGAATTCTTAAAATATCTTTCAGGACCAGAAAACTTCTACCAGCAAACAATGGTGGAACAGTTTGATAATTTGCCAGTGTTGATCACTTAAAGCTTCCTTTAAACTAATTAACCTTTGATTGACACCAAATTGCCAATTGTTTGTACCTAGTTCACCTGCACATTCAATGCCATTCAAGTGGCAATTACACAAATACTTTTAGGTAACCCTATTTTAGCTGACAGACTTCATTTAATTGGCATAATAGTTCTGATTTACTTGTTAGATGTGCAAATTCAAACATGAAACAATCAAATAGTTTAGCATTTTGTTGGATTTCTTCAAGCAAATGCTAGGTTGATACTAAGTGTTCTCATCAGAGCCACTCATCTTTATCTCTTACAAGTGGGGGTGTGGCAGGGGCTGGCTGATGAGATCATGTGCTCCTTATAATGGAATGAAATGCAGTCAATCACCAAATTGAGAAGGCTGGTTTTGATTATTCCCATGTGTATACCTCACCCATTTGAGCTTCAACAATCTGCTGTGCCAGTTCCTCCATACTGTTTGCCATTCTGATTATTCATGAGTATGTCCTGGAAGAAATACACAGATTTATCCAATGGATAATTGAGATTCAAAGACAATTACAGAATCCTCATCAGGTGGACAGCTATATGGCAACTTGTACCTACAGATCCTGGATACACCATATTCATGTTTTTTAAATAAAGGTAATATCACATCTTCCTCATAACATAATAAAATCTTGTTGACTTTATGATAAGCACCATCCTCAACCTCCAAGCATGCCTGATTTGTGTCCCTATATTCATCCATCTGAATGTGCATTTGCAACAGCATTTAATGTCTATCCAGAACTGAGTGGCTTCACGGACCATTTAAGACTGTGAAGTTTGTTGCAGTGCCGCATATAGAAGTGTTAATGAATTTGCACACAAGAAATGATAAGATGATGACTGCAATATGCTTTTTTTGGTGGTAATTGACTAGGTGAAAATTAGCCTGTTTCTTCAGTAACATTGTTTAACAAAGCTCCAATGGCATAGTGTTTATTGCAAGCTTTGAAATTTAGGAACAAATTTTCATAGGAAAAACAATTGACAATTTTTAAGTACAGTAGCTTGAATCCTATTCACAAAATTAGAAAGTTAAGTAATTTTTATAATTCCATTCACTATGAATAACATCTAGCCTCTGGCAGGGTTGACTATTGTAATGTCAGTGGACATTAATAATTCACACTGAATGCAAAATATTGGAGCAGGGCAATAAATGAAGGAAGCTGCAATTACTGCAATGTTCTATATATGAAAAATGTATTTTGAAAGCAGATTAAAGGATAAATCCAAAGGGACCAACAACATTATTACACCATGAACAGTTTTGTCAATATTTATTTGAGCGCTCTGCCCAACACAAACATCCATTTCAAATTATCTCTTTATACCTTAACATTTTCAACTGTACACATGTATACCACCAAACAAAACAACTTTTCTCCAGACCAAGGTACACAACAGTACATATAACACGCATGTAACACAAAGCAATATCAGAAATAAATCAATAACAAAAGTGCATGTACAAGTTAAACAGTAAACAGAACGCTACCAGAGCTTCATGTGTGATGAGACCGTATGATGAAATTCAGATGTGTGACAAGCAATTCGGTAGTCTTATGGCCTGGGGGAAAGAAACCATTTCCTATCCTAACAGCAACACACACAAAATACTGGAAGAATTCAGCAGACCAGACAGCACCTCTGGATGTTTCCGGTGAGACCCTTCTTCAGGACTCTGCCCTTCCTTTCCAGTCTTGAAGAAGGGTCTCAGCTCAAGACTTTGACTGTTTACTATTTTCCTCAGATGCTGCCTGGCCTGCTGAGTTCTTCCATCATTTTATTTGTGTTGCTTTGGATTTCCAGCATTGACAGATTTTCTCGTGAAAAACAGTTCTTGCCCTAATACCATGGTACCTCCTGCCTGATAGTAGGGAGTCAAAGAGATTGTTGCATGGATGGGATCACTCCCATCACCAGCTTGCACTTCATGAACATTTGCCACTTGCCTTATTATTAATGATCAAGTTGAAGTAGCATGTAAAATTTCTCATCATTATGCATATTGTGCCATGTAATCCATATCAGCTCAGAAACTCATGTTTCTAACTCTTCATAACTAAGTTCTTGGATACAGTAAATTAGATATCACATACTACCGCTGCATCAACTTTTCATTCATTTATTGTTAGCATGTATTCTCACCCACAAACAAATCTTGCTCTTCTAAGTTGTGAAAGTCAAACATTTAGAAAGTAACAATCATTGGTTTTGATGCAGACTGCTCAATCCATTGCTCAGCTATAATGTTCCATGTTTTAACTTTGCAAAGTTAGCATCTCAGACTGGGATAACCATATGTTTCACATTCTGCATTGAACAGTCTGGTCACCTGGTTTTATGACAACGGAGGAGCATGACCATGAGGTTCCAGATTGTTCTCTGCTGTGACAGTCCTTAGAGTCCCATCGATGGTCTGTTTTATTTCGCCATATATGCTCTTAATTTACATCACATAGGATAATGTTTGTGTTAAACTACTAAATGAAATGTATCCTCAGTATGGGATGGGACCTGATCACTGCAATGATCATGACTTATCAGTCATCTATGAAAATGAATTCATATGACTCATTCCCTCCCATTGATCCTCTCACCATCTGTTACTGGTTTCACAGCTCTGGCCTTTGACTACCATTTCAGTATTGGACATCAAAAACCCGCAACCATTATTATAAGCCGTATACTTGAATTGAAAGAGGGTTGAAGATACTACTCAACGATGTTAATATTGAAGAGTACAAAAAACATCTTACCACATTAACAGATTGCAATTTTCACCTTCCCCACCCCCATCCTAACATTCTACAGACTTTATTAGGGTGAATCCCCGTGGAATGGAATGAACCTGGGAATAGTCCAGGACTGGCTGAGAAATACAACTCTACAGTATGATTATGATAACCTGCTCCTTGATAAGTCACTGAGACTCCCTCCATATGCCAATCCTGAGATATTGCAAAGGATGGAGGTGCAGAATATACTTTAATCACTTTCCCACATCATATTCTTGTAGTAAACTGGTCATTCAGTTTCATTCCCATTATTTTGCTTCAAATCATTTCACATAACTTGGAGGTCTGCTTGACCACTTCAGGAATAGTTAAGGTTCAGCTATGTTTGTGTAGGACTGAAGTACACTAAACATGCCAGGTTTTCTTTCCAAAAGAACAATGATGTAATCGAATTTATGATGATCTTACAACTGCATTGTTTTATTTGCAGGCACCAATTTATTACTGCTAGATTTCAAATCCTCGGTCTCTCTTGATGATAATTACTTTGGTTCTGTCTTCACTAAGGAGGACATAAATAATCTTCCAGAAATAGTAAGGGACAGAGGGTCCAGTGAGATGGAGGAACTGAGCGAAATACATGTTAGTAGGGAAGTGGTGTTAGGTAAATTGAAGGGATTGAAGGCAGATAAATCCCCAGGGCCAGATGGTCTGCATCCCAGAGTGCTTAAGGAAGTGGCCCAAGAAATAGTGGATGCATTAGTGATAATTTTTCAAAACTCGTTAGATTCTGGACTAGTTCCTGAGGATTGGAGGGTGGCTAATGTAACCCCACTTTTTAAAAAAGGAGGGAGAGAGAAACCGGGGAATTATAGGCCGGTTAGCCTAACGTCGGTGGTGGGGAAACTGCTGGAGTCAGTTATCAAGGATGTGATAACAGCACATTTGGAAAGCGGTGAAATGATCGGACAAAGTCAGCATGGATTTGTGAAAGGAAAATCATGTCTGACGAATCTCATAGAATTTTTTGAGGATGTAACCAGTAGAGTGGATAGGGGAGAACCAGTGGATGTGGTATATTTGGATTTTCAAAAGGCTTTTGACAAGGTCCCACACAGGAGATTAGTGTGCAAACTTAAAGCACATGGTATTGGGGGTAAGGTATTGGTGTGGGTGGAGAATTGGTTAGCAGACAGGAAGCAAAGAGTGGGAATAAACGGGACCTTTTCAGAATGGCAGGCGGTGACTAGTGGGGTACCGCAAGGCTCAGTGCTGGGACCCCAGTTGTTTACAATATATATTAATGACTTGGATGAGGGAATTAAATGCAGCATCTCCAAGTTTGCGGATGACACGAAGCTGGGTGGCAGTGTTAGCAGTGAGGAGGATGCTAAGAGGATGCAGGGTGACTTGGATAGGTTGGGTGAGTGGGCAAACTCATGGCAGATGCAATTTAATGTGGATAAATGTGAAGTTATCCACTTTGGTGGCAAAAATAGGAAAACAGATTATTATCTGAATGGTGGCCGATTAGGAAAAGGGGAGGTGCAACGAGACCTGGGTGTCATTATACAACAGTCATTGAAAGTGGGCATGCAGGTACAGCAGGCGGTGAAAAAGGCGAACGGTATGCTGGCATTTATAGCAAGAGGATTCGAGTACAGGAGCAGGGAGGTACTACTGCAGTTGTACAAGGCCTTGGTGAGACCACACCTGGAGTATTGTGTGCAGTTTTGGTCCCCTAATCTGAGGAAAGACATCCTTGCCATAGAGGGAGTACAAAGAAGGTTCACCAGATTGATTCCTGGGATGGCAGGTCTTTCATATGAAGAAAGACTGGATGAACTGGGCTTGTACTCGTTGGAATTTAGAAGATTGAGGGGGGATCTGATTGAAACGTATAAGATCCTAAAGGGATTGGACAGGCTAGATGCGGGAAGATTGTTCCCGATGTTGGGGAGGTCTAGAACGAGGGGTCACAGTTTGAGGATAGAGGGGAAGCCTTTTAGGACCGAGGTTAGGAAAAACTTCTTCACACAGAGAGTGGTGAATCTGTGGAATTCTCTGCCACAGCAAACTGTTGAGGCCAGTTCATTAGCTATGTTTAAAAGGAAGTTAGATATGGCCCTTGTGGCTACAGGGGTCACGGGGTATGGAGGAAAGGCTGGGTTCTGAGTTGGATGATCAGCCATGATCATAATAAATGGCGGTGCAGGCTCGAAGGGCTGAATGGCCTACTCCTGCACCTATTTTCTATGTTTCTATGTTTCTATGTGATTATAACTCAAATTGTCTAAGTTGTCAAATTGTCACAGAGGGTAATGAATTTGGAATTCTCTACCCTGGAAGGTTGTGGGGGCACTGGAGTCATTGAAAGAGAATACAATTTTTCTTTTAAAATCAGGGAACTGAAAGCAATGACAAACAGGCACAGAAGGAGACAAAGCTCGGAACAGATCAGCATTGCCCACAGTGGCTAGGTTGGCTTGAAGGGACAGAGGAGCTACTCCTGCTCCTATTTTCTAATGATAGTGGGAAGACTTAGAAGCAGAATGTTGAAGTAAATATGATGGAAAACATGTAGACTAAACAGATCATCTTCGAGTTGAACAAAATGCCAGAGGTATCAATCAATTAGTTCAAACTAACATGGTGATGGAGAAGGAAGCACAATGGAGTCAGTGGTGCTGACAGCTCATTTAAAAGTCCTAGAAAATAGTAAGGAAAAAATACTAAATAGAAAACATGCATTTAGGCCAAACAAAACATTCACCACCAGAAAATAATACTGATATTTACCAAACTTATTCCTAATTTCTTTCATCCACCAACCCAATCTAGAAAGTTGATGGGTTGTACCTCAGCCACATATTTATGAAAGGTACTGTAAATCTGTCATCTTAGCTTGGAGGTCTTCACTATCATCTTCCAAGATATTTTGCTGTACTTACGTTTCTCTAGTGCAGGCAACACAGCCTCAACACCCTAGGGAGCAAGATACCGCACACAGTAGCTGAACCAACTATCAACATCATTTGTCTTTTGATGGACTCATCCTCACATTCTACTTCATTTGAGATACCTTATTGTCTACCTGCACTGCATTTTCTTTGCAACTGTAACACTATTCTGCATTGTTATTGTTCTACCATGTACTACCTCAATTCACTGTGTAATGATTTGATTTGTATGAACAGTATGCAAAACAAACTTCTCACTATTTTGGTATGTGACAATTAAAAATCAATTCAATTCCCCTTTAATAAAATGTCCTATAATAAAATTAAGAACTATTTTCTCTTTCACTGTATCTTAATTAGGATGATTGCTGCTTTTAATGTACGAACCTGTGCCCTCAAATTCCACAGAAATAAGCCCTCTTCCATACTAAATATTAGCATTATTTTCTTGTTTAAAAAAAAAAGAAAATGCATCACATCTTACTAAGTTCCAGAAGACTGAAGGAAAAAAAACACCAAGATGCAACTTTGTGGTGAAGGCCAAGCTTCGTTTGTGAATTCAGGGCAAAGCAAAAATCACTTTGGATAACTGGGAAACAAACCGTGAAGACAAGGGAGGCAACTTTCAACAAACGATGTAAAACAGTGATGTTTGTAAATTCCAATTTTGTATCTTAAGGTAACCCGAATTAATAATATTCTAAATGTTATCTGATTGGAATCTCATTACAAGAGCATTTCTTTCACTAGCATGGTGTAGTCGTACAGCCACAGATGCCACTCAACCTACTAAGTTCCACCAATAGGTTGTTTTACATCAATTCTAGAAGTAATTTTTGCACAAACTCTAGCCTGTTATAAGGAGGTAGTGGAACTGAACAGCTACCTCAGCCAAGTAAGGGTTGCTCAAGTTTGATGGAGACAAAAGATTAAAAGGAAATAAATGGAACAGACGTGTCCCGTTTATCCGACCCTAAATGATGGACCCCAGGGCAATGAAAGTCCTGGGCAGAAGTACGTCAACACAAACCTTCTGGATGATTAGAAAAAGTGCATTAAATGCATCGTGGACACTGAGGATGGTGACAACTCTGGAACAACCACAGCAGGAAAGCAGGCCCAGAGTTTGGAAATTAAGAGAAGATTACAACTCCCATTGGAGTGAACCTCGTCAATTCACCTCACAAAGGTATTACTCAAGTCCAAACCATAGATCTTGTGATTTAGTGTAATGTGCAAAAAAAAACAAGAATCAAATGTAGAGTTGCTGAGTATTAATTGTATGTGACTTAAGTATTAGTAAAGACCAGGTTGTATTAAACCTTAGTTTGAGAGTCTCTTTGTTTCATATGTCATTTGATACCCCACAGAAGTAATATGCATATATTCTTGCATATCAGCTTCATTTTATGGCATTGACATGAGAGCCAAAGCCCAATTTTCAAGGTCTTGTTAAATTGTTACCACTTTGCTTAAACCATTGTCTATCTCGTATTGCAGCAACTTACTTTCAAGTTTCAAATGGGACACATTAAACAACAAAGATTCTATCTAAAAATTTCAACAGTATAATTCAAGTTTATTGAAGAATCCCAATTCTAGTATGATTCAGAATTCTCCACTACATACCTTTTGCTGTTCTTCTTTCTCCAGCTTGGCACTTAATATTAACAGCCACTTTTTAATCTGCATGTTAAAATATGCAAGAAAATTGTATTTCAATTCTTCAAAAATAAATTTAACATAGCATCAGCTGAAAAATAATTTTACACAATACAAAGACCAAGAGTGCATTTACACAGCACTTTTTCTCTCTCTAAATCTTTTTATTGAATAAGTATACAAAAAGGTAAGCTATATAGGCACTAATACACTGTTAGAATATAATAAAATTACAGGAGATATTAATACAGAAAAAAATGATACAATGTAATTTAAACATAACATACTAAGGTAACATAATAGTATACTAATATATATATATCAATAGAGAAAAGGAAAAAAAAACACCCCAAAAAAACCCCCACCGTGCAACTAAACTAAAAGCAAAGCAAAGCAATGGGCTAACTTGGAACCAAGTAGAGTTAAAGAACTTAAAATCACATCCTCAAACCCGACCTCCATTAAAAACAGTAAAAAAAACAAGAAGGGTATATAAATATGGAGCAAAAAAGAGAAGAAAAAAAATTACATTAAATGAAAATATTGAATAAAAGATCTCCAGGTCTGTTCAAATTTGCTGTATGTAATTGGGCCATTACATACAGTAGGTAACATATTTCTAGACTTGTGTTTACTGTAAAGTCAACAAGCAGTTATTCTGCACACAGAAGAACACAAATGAAGAGATAAAGTGACTATATCACCTACTTGTAGGCCACACCATTTGCCAATTTTGGCAAGTGTTAGCCAGAATAAAATATATTTCAATATTTTGCCTGCAAAGCATTTTTAGAATGAGAGTACTACAGCACAGAAACAAGCCATTCAGTCCAACTTGTCCATGCTGACTTGATCTTCTGCCTAGTCCCATCTACCTGCATCTAGACCAAACCCTGCCCATCCATGTACCCATCCAAACTTAGTAAATGTTACAATTCACCACTGCTGGCAGCTCATTCCACACTTGCACCATTCGCTGAATGAAGTTTCCTCTCAGATTCCCTTCCATGATCATCCAGTGTACATCACTGTACCAAAGAATTAGATTCAGATTTATCACATGTACATTGAAGTACTATATACTGTCAAATGCGTCATTTGTGTTAACATCCAACACACTTAGGGATGTGCTGGGGGCAGCCTACAAGTGTCACCACACATTCGGGAGCAAACATAGCATGCCCAAAATGTTCATCAGAACAACAGAACACAACAAGCAACAAAAAATATTTAATTTACAATATTAGTGCCATCGATTTGTACTTTGGCCAATGCCCTTTTCCTCAATGTGCACATTGTGTTAATTGTGATTTTAAAAGATTTTCATATTTCCTATCTGGCAATTCTTATTTATTTGTCACTGTTCTTTGATATCTTTCTTAATCAGCAGTATTGGACTAGATTTTTAAGGACAGGGAACAGTACACAAAGGCTTTCCGTCCACAATGTTATGCTGACCTTTAACCTACTCCAAGATCAATTGAACCCTCCCTTCCTACATAGTCCATTTTTATCTCACCATTGTGCCCAAGAGTTTCTTAAATGTCCCTAATATATCTGCCTTTACCATCACCCTGATCTTGCCACCATTCAGGGCCCCAAACAGTACTTCCAAGTGAGGCAACACTTCACTTGTGAGTCTGTTGGGGTCAACTATTGCATCCGGTGCGGCCTCCTCTACATCGGTGAAACCCGACGCAGATTGGGGGACTGCTTCATCGAGTACCTCCTCTCCGTCCGCCAAAACAGACAGGATCTCCCAGTAGCCACCCACTTCAACTCTGCTTCCCACTCCCATTCAGATATATCCATACATGGCCTCCTCTACTGCCATGATGAGGCCAAACTCAGGTTTGAGGAGCAACACCTCATATACCGTCTAGGTAGTCTCCAGCCCCTTGGTATGAACATAGAATTCTCCAACTTCCAGTAATTCCCTCACCCTCCCTTCCCCTATCCCTATTTCACTCTGCCCCCTCCTCCAGCTGCCTATCACCTCCCTCATGGTTCTGCCTCTTTCTACTACCTATTGTGTTTTCCTCTATTCCTTCTTCACCTTTCCTGCCTATCACCTCCCTGCCTCCCTTCCCCACCCCTTTATCTTTCCCCTTACTGGTTTTTCACCTGGAACCTACCAGCTTTCTCCTTCCCACCCTCCCCCCACCTTCTTTATAGGGCCTCTGCCCCTTCTCTCTACAGTCCTGACGAAGAGTTCCGGCCCGAAACGTCGACTGATCTTTTCCACGGATGCTGCCCGACCTGCTGAGTTCCTCCAGCATGTCGTGAGTGTTGCTTTGACCCCAGCATCTGCAGATTATTTTGTGATTACGACCCTGATATTAGTGTTTGACATCCCCACCTACCCCTGACATCCATCTCTACTTACCTCCAAATACCTTAAAACAGAGTGTTCCCACCCTGAGGTCCATGGACCCCTTGCTTAATGGTATTGGTCCATTGCATTAGAAAGGTTGGGAATGCCCGCCTTAAAGTTATATCCCCTGGCATTAAGCAATTACCACTTCGGGGAAAAGGCACTGGCTATCCACTCGAACTATGCCTCTACTCATCTTGTACACCTCTATCAATTCATCGCTCACCTCCTTCTCACCAAAAAGAAAATCCCTAGAACCACCAAGAGAATAAAGGAATGTTTTTCTCAATGCCAGGCAGGACCAGAGGTAGTTGTGGCATTTATACATAAATCATTGTGAAATAGCAGAACAGTTTGGGAAAATAGTTTTTATAAAAACACCGGACCACCCTCATTTGGCGTATTTAATTTGGTTACCACATTATAAGTGGGTATGAAGACATGAGAGGGTCCAAAAAGATTCATGAGAATGGTTCCTGGGATACAGGAAATAGTTATAAGGACTGATGAGAGGCTGAGACTGCCTTTCCTTGGCCAATGGAAGTACATAAAGCAATGAGGGATATAGGCCCTATTACTGTAGTAGTGTGCCAATGTGGATATGACAAACCAAATACATTAATTCTATGCTAAAACTATTCTATGATTCTCTAGGAGATCAGGATGTTCCAAAACACTTTATCTTGAAGTGCAGACACTGTTTGATATAGGGAAATACAGCAGCCTATTGAGAATTACTGAAAGACTAGTATGTCCAAAACAGTAGCAGTTAGTAGAGCTTAACACTGCAGGCTGAACAAGAGAAATAATGTGACATGACATGCCTTCCCAACCCATAACTTAGTTGGGAGTGATGCAGTTAACAGGTCATTATGACCCACAAGTGCCAACACCTATCATGCAATCAATGAGAAAATTAAATAGTCAAATGGGACTGTAACTCTACTCTAATAGAAGGGTTCAAACCATGGATCAAGTAGCTTGCAAAGCCAATTTCAGGAGACATCCCACCTCTCCCGGAAGTTCCGGGAGTCTCCCGCATATTAATAGTGGCTCCCTGATGCCCGCAAATTATATACAATATCACGGAAATCAATTATTTTGAGAGTGAGCGAGAGAAAACGAGAGAGTGCAGGACCAACCACGAGAGAGCGCGCGCGCATGCGAGAGAGCGAGAGCGCACGAGTGAGAGCGAGAAAGCAAGCAAGCGAGAGTGCTTGAGAGCGTGCGTGTGAGCGACCACGAGAGAGCAAGAGAGAGAGCAAGCGAGAGCGCGAGTGACCACGAGAGAGAGAGCGCGAGCGAGAGCGCGCCATGGCAGAGTGTTCCAAAAAAAAATATATAAAACGTATATCACCCTAGACTACACTAAAGGGTACCCCTGCCTAACAGGGGTCAAAATAATGACAGTGTTGCTCGCTGCACTGTTTGCAACAGTGACTTTTCTATTGCCCATGGTGGGTTAAGACTGTAAAAGACATGTTGAGGTGAGTTTAACAGGTGTCATTTGTTCATTAGCATAGCTAACGTTATTTAAACTAGCTGGCCAGCTGCTAAGGAGCTACTCTATTACAGACGTCCCACCTCTCCCGGAAGTCTCCCGCAAATTGATGGTGCTACCTCCCTGAAATGAGTTTTTGCAGGGTGGGATGTCTGGGTAATCATGCATATAAAACTAACAAATGCAATTAAGTGAAGAAAAGGCTTTAATATTAACTTGTAGCATTTATAAGATTTGTATATGCTAAAGTCTTCACTTGGTGTCTGTATTAATAGAAAGCAGATGCCTTTGTCAGAAAAATATTTGACCAAAAACAACTGATGCCCTTTGCGCAGAGTATCCAAAGAAATTTTGATACAATATTTCACACTCTGCAAACACAGCAGAATAGTAAATAATCTAAGGAGCATGATCATAAATCAAAGTTCCAGCAGTTTCATATAAAATTTAATCTACTGATCTATTTTATATTTACAATTAGCAGCAATTTTAAACTTGCAAAATATTATCAACAACAACCATTTCTGACTTGCAATATGCTCCACTAATTACAGATAGTATAAGCCTCAGGGCCAAAATCTGTCTGTCCAGAAATATTTTGTCCTCCTCTTTCTTTTAATCTACAATCAAAGCTATACAGTGATCACACTCCTATCTTTTGCTTATGTCTGCATCTCCTATATGGACTACGAAAGAGATGGCAAAGGGGTGGGCAGGAAAAAATAAAATTTAAGACTAGCACTGGTAGAATTCACAGCACTGTGAACTTAAAAAAAAAATCAGCCCTACCCACTGACATTTTATTAAAATCAAATGCTTAGCAATTGTTTCAAAATATGAACCTTACTATTCCTAAATTGACTGGCAGATTAGGACTCACTCCTTACTTCTCTGAACAAATTTAGCAATACTTGCTGTAAAAGCAGTCAACATGATCATTCATTGTTCCAAACAAACAATGTTGTAAATGTCAAGGACTCATAAGGGAACACTACACAAATTTCAGGTTGCTTTCTATCAATTAAACCATTAAAAAGGATTTGGCTTAGAGTATTTTTTTTAAATTCCATTTATCTAACCTTGGAACAGTCAGATTAACTTCGCTCTGCTTAATAAGTACACTACCCTAAGTCAAGCATCTACACAGAACTACTAACTATTCAACCAGAGAAAAATTGATTGCAAATTACAATCTAATATCCATTTTTGCAATATACTTGTCCTTTCTTGAGAATGCTTTCCTGGAATACTTTCTTCAATATGCAGTTTTTGGAGCCTGCCATTTAACATTGATTAAAACACTCAGAACATTTGTGTACAAAAATCCTTTTAATTGATTATAAACACTCAACTGTGGCTATACACCTCATCTGCTGTTCACTGTGCCAGTTTCTATCTGGCAAAGCAGGGCACTAGTTTTAAGAGGGCCATGCTTCAAGCATTTTGTAAGAACAATATGTTTTTTGGAGTTGCCTTTTTTCTCCTTCCTTGACAATGACCAAATTATTCTTTGGACATATGGAAAATGAAGTTTCTCTACCAACCTGTCACTTGATGAAGAACACTAATCGTCTATAGTCAGTCTACAATGAAACCCTGGAGAACTTGAAACACTTTCCATATCTTGGGAACCACCTTTCAATGAAGGTGAACATCACCAATGAAATTTATGGTTCCCATAGCAATGCAAGCACAGTTTTTGGCTTTATAGCAGAAGAGCTATTAAAGAATAAGAAATCAAATTCAGCATAAAACTTAAAATGGATTGGGAGGACTCATTACTGCTCTCAAAATTTTTGATATATTGACTACCAATGCAACACACACAAAATTCTGGAGGAATGCAGCAGGCTCTGGTCTCAGCCCAAAAACTCAACTGTTTGCCCTTTTCCATAGATGCTGACTGGCCTAAGTTCTTCCAGCACTTTGTGTGTGTTGCTTTGGATTTCCAGCATCTGCAGATTTTTGCATGTTTATTAACTACCTACACCCTTTACTTCAAAGCACAGAAAGGCTATTAACACAGTGCATGTCAAAGTCCATATGCAGGATAAGTGAACAAATATGAGCACATCTTATGGACCAACATCCTCAGCATTAAGGGCTGAAATTACACTCTGCCAACTAAAATGTCATTGACATGTCTGAACCAAACTTCATCAGTTTATAATCTATTCTGAATTCCATCATGACTAGAGACTACTGGGCAAACAAAAGATTTGTGGGAATTCCTGACACATGACAGCTCTAAATAGAGAAGAAACATTCCAGATGGACTGCAGAACCTCGAGTCCATGATCAGGAGCACACATAAATCTGCCATAAAGTGCACCATGTCCCATGCTACCCTTTTGTTTGCCATTACTAACACCTCTTGGCCTGTCTGTCATTTCTGTGAATCCCAATTTGGCTCATTCAACTACCTCAGAAGCCACAGAATTTGAGTGGAAACAAGTTGAACTGAATTGCAAAGGGCAATCTGAGAAGTCTCCTCACTCTAGACCAGAGGTTCCTGACCTCTTTCGTGTCATGGACCAAAACCATTAAAGCAAGAGGTCCATGGACACTAGGTTGGGAAACACGGATGTAGACCAACATGGGATCCCAAACTGAAAGATAAACTGAAATGTATACCCCCCCATCTCCCCCCACAACGAGTAAAATATTCCAATTCTCAATAACTCAGATTCCTTCACCTTTTAGTAATGCTTTCCGAAGCTGCAAAAGACTCCAACTTGCATATATTTAAAGAATGCAGCAAGCACTAAGCCTTGTGTTCTTGACCCTCCAATTCTGCCAACGCAGCCACCTCAGTGACTTGTTCAATATGCTGAACTTCACCATGCCACTTTTCGGAAATAGTTCTTGTAAGTTAATACCTTCCTATTTTTCTACTTTAACATTATTTTTCCAGTGATGATGCTCCTGTCTTAATGTTGTTGCTTTTTTACATTTGACCAAAAATATCTTTCAAAAGGTGCTTTTGACTTCCTGTCCTGAGCTATCATTTCACCCTTTCCCCTGGAAAATCCATATATTCTTGTAACTAAAGCTCTGAAAGATATCTTTTTGAAAGAGTTACTTCATTTATATGAACGCTGACACTAAATGCCAGCAGGATGATCAGTTAAGGCTAAGTAAATGACTTCTGAAAACATAAGTGATGTCACTTCTATCTGCACACAGGAAAAATTCATCACTGGCATCTTCAACCTTCTCCTCCCAATGACTGAAAACTTGCACCCCAAATCACAGTGTCGTCTGGAGGGCATAATAGGCACGAGAAATGTAAGGGGTAGCATTGACCATTATTCATGACCAGTTGACAAACGCCCTCAACTGGTGGGGAAATGGAGGTTCCTCTGAAAATTTAGCTGCCTCAAAAGTCGATTTCCATCATGCATTTGCTTTATGATTACTTGGAAACCACGATCTTAACTAAACTATCTACAGCAGATCCAATTACCAGTATAGGATTGTGTCAAACAAGGTTATGTCCTTGCCCTGCCATTCTGTAAGATATTTTTTTGCACCAATGCTGCATCTTGCTCAAATAAACTTACACACCAGAGTGGAGCTGTTCTATTAGGAGAAATGGGAAATTGTTACCCAACCTTTTCAGGTGTTCACACAATTAGAGGTTGGTGATCCTTTGACTGGGGCTAACAACTCCAGATTAATTCATGAAGTGGTACCCATCATTTGACATGTAACATATAATAGGCTCTTCAGCCCATGATATGTCAAACTATTAATTAAATACCCAACTAAATTAATCCCTTCTGTCTATGCAATGTCCGTATACCTCCATTCACTGTAAATTAATATGCTAAAAGCCTTTTAAACACCTCTATCAGGCTGTGCATTGCAGGCACCCACTATTCTATGTAAAATATTTGGTCCACACACCACCTTTGAATTTCCCCCATCTCACCTTAAATGCTTGCTTTCTAGGTTCAGACATTTAGACCTGGGAAAATTCTACCTAAGCTTCTCATTATTTTATAAATTTCTATCAGCTCTCTCCTCAGCCTCTGCCACTGCAGAGGAAACAAACCAAGTTTGTCTAACTTCTTCTGCTATCTGGATTACATGCACAGTAATCCAGACAGCATCCTGATAAACCACTTCTATACTCCCTCCATAGCCTCCATATCTTTTATATAATAGGGTGACCAGAAATGAATGCTACTCCAGATGCAGCCTATGCACGACTTTCTTGTTAGCCTGACACATTTATTCTCTGATCTCCAAATAGTTTTTTTCCCACTCTTCTTCTGGACCAACCCTTTTGTTGTGTCCCATTATATATGGCTTTTGCTTTGTACCAACATTCCTTTTGTAATTATTCCTGGCTTCCAACATATCAAAGAACTGCCCTCTCTATTTTCTGTACCTTTAAACTCCTGCCTCTTTTTCCAGTTTTGATCAAAGATTCCAGAGACATTAATTCTGCCTGTAGATTAGCCCTACGGGGTATTTCTAGCATTTTCTCTTTTCAGTTTCAATTTCAATGACTGTGAGACTTGCTTTTAGTAAATAATGAAAGGATTTGACTCCATCCAAAGGAACAAGCAACTCAAACAGTTTGGGTTATGAAAGATAAAGGGACAAGCTGGTTACATTTTGTAAACACATAGCTGCTTGCAGGGAAACATTGGGCAAGTTCCAGGAAATAACTTGCATAATTACACAAAAACAGTAGCTGGGTTACAAGGATCCCTTCACACAGGTGTTATGGTCCTCTGTTATGTTAGAGGAGAACCTTTCATTCAATGACCTCCTAAACTGCTTAAGCATTTTGTTTCTCATATGAAACTGCATAAAAGTGATGGTAAGAGAGGCATGATGGTGTGCAGAAGTTATACTAAGTTATCTCCCTCTCTCTCTTTTAGTGTAGTTTCTTTGAATGAGCATTTCGTCACTTATTTGAAACTACCCCTTTTCGTTCCGTATCAACTCATTTGTAATTTTTTTAATGAAACATCTTGGAATATTTTATTATGTTAATACCAATTTGCATTTGGATATAACCTTTAAATGGAATAAAATATCTCAAAGCACATCATGATTGTCAGACAAAACTTAAGATAGCTTCATAAGGTGTAAGGTTAATGGGCCAAGGGTACAGTCAGCGATACAGCTTTTAAGGTACATCCTAAACTAAGAAAGGAGGTGTCTTCTTTGTTGATCAAGAAGATTGCAATATCCAAGGTTAAAGGAATTTACACATTAAAAAGGAGAAGCCATAGAGATATATTAAAATTGAGACACTTGTAAACCATTAGCCAACATAGGTCAATGAGCTATGGTAAGCACAACTTAGTGTGAAATAGTTTAAAACCAGTGAAGTTCTAGAAGACTCTAAGATTACACTGAGTAGAAAATATCTAGAGCATTGGCACAATCATGTCTCAAGTTTCTAGAGAATGGAAGTGCATTTCAGCTGCAGAATCAGGGGCAGACTTGTAAGCGATGATAGAAATCGAGGTCAGATGACTTGAAGGAGCAGGTTTGTGGTTACTTTAGGTCAACTATGATACCAAAGTTGCACACAGACCAGTTCAGCCTCAGTTTTCAGCAGCTAGGGAATGTAGTTCGTGATAAGACTTCTTGAACCCAACATATATATGGAGGTAAAATATCAGCTCTTATCATACTGGATATAGGGTCGTGGTATGATAAATCTTACGGTGGAGTGATCAGGAGGTGATGGAGAGGAAGAATTTATCATGGTTATCCAGTACGGTTCTGAGTGGGCAATTGTATATAACAAATAGGAGGATTTGAGAGGCAACAGTAATAGAAATCATTGCAGGTTATTTGCAGCACAATAAAATGAAAATTCTAATCGATGGCCAACATGTTTACTTCTCCATTAGCAACACAGTGCAGAATTTGCCCCTCGAATCATGCCACCCCAGCAACTCCACAACCCTGATTAACCTAATTATGGGACAACTTACAATGACCAATTAACCTACCTTTTACATCTTTGGACTGTGGAAGGAAACTGAAGCTCTTTGGGTAATGCCATGCATTTTACGGGGAGGACATACAGAGACTCCTTACTGAACAGATTAGCCAGCTTCTTCTAACATAACTTCTAGTTTGTCTGGATTCCAGACAATGTAACAAAACACAGAATCACTCCTTTGATGATCCTAGCAGGGTACAGGATCAAGAATTATGTGGGTTCTCAAAGGAATCAAATGACTTGCACTGGGTTTATTTATACAAATCCCAGAATAAATTCTGATTCATCCAGACCTTCACGAGGAGTAGAGGAAGAGAATGCAAAAAGTGCCTTTGGAAAAGGATATAGTACAAGTTGGGTGCTTGCATACACAGAGGTTAACTTTGATAATGAATTTTATTTTGAACTTCGGTAATATCACCCAGAGTCAGAGGACACACATCACACATACAACCCTGAGATTCTTTTTCTCTGGGCATACTTAGCAAATCTATCGAACAGTAACTTTAAATTGTAAACATCAAGAACTGTTAACTGTAAACAAACTGGCAACTGCAGATATAAATAAATAAATAGCAATAAATAACAACATAATAGAGTCCTTAAATGAGTGTAGTTATCCCCTTTTGTTCAAGAGCCTGATGGTTGAGGGGTAGTAACTGTTCTTGAACCTGGTGGTGCGAGTCCTGAGGTATCTGTACCTTCCACCTGTTGGCAGCAGCGAGAAAACAGCATGGCCTGGGTGGTGAGGATCTTTGATGATGGAGCTGAAACATTTTGGTAGTAAAGATTAGGAAGTAAGAAAGGACATTAAAAGAGGCATTTATTAATTATGAAGGGACCAGTAGACAATGTTGTGCCTGTATAGTGAAAAGTGTGAGGGCAACAGGCAAGTCCTCACCCAGGGCTCAAGGGCAAAATACAAACGGGCCCTGGAGAAGGATGGAATAATGCACAGTGTTAGAGGCAAGCAGATAAACATCTCTAACCTACAGATGTCAATGAAAACACCATCAACAAGAGGCTTCAAAGTCTACTGTGTCAGGTATACAAGACGGCAGTTTGAGAGACAAAATTCTTCACTGATATAGTTTGCTATAATTTATTAATTCGGAAATGCTGAAGTCCAAGGTAGAAGAGGCTGTAAAGGGATGATCTTTATGATTGGAAAGGTTTAAAGTGGAGATGGGAGGGGTGGTCTATGCATTTGGCAGTAGGGTAAATAGGAAATTTTGCCACTGTCATTGGTAGTTTAGGGATAGAAAGTGGGTTACACTGTTTGTAAGGCAGTGGTCCCCAACCTCTGGGCCACGAAGCATGCAGGGGTGCAGAGATCTGGGCCGACATTTACATGCCAGGCGGCACCTAATTAGCTTGTTTATTTCGGCTTTTTTCTTAAGGATGTGCTGGGTGCATCCCAGCTACCGCTGCACCCCTGCATGCTTCGCGAACCAGAGGTTGGGGACCACTGTTGTAAGGGATGGGTGTTGGTGCTCAGTGGGGGAGGAGTCATCAATGAAAGCTTGGATATTAATTGTTTCCAGCTATAAAATCAAGGATAGAGGGCTTCAGTTGAATAAGCAAATATTTTACACATTGATGAAGAACAGGCAGAGACCAATAATTCAGTAGTTGCTTCAGGGAGCAAGATTGATCTTTGTTAGTTCTTTGGAAGAAAGGGAAGGGCAAAAGTGTGATATCAAGACCTATTGCAAGTGTGGTTATTGGATGACCAACACAAATAACAAAACTTAACACTTTTGCAAGGCGCATAAAGAGCTCACTTTCTTACATGCAACACACATCAAAGTTGCTGGTGAACGCAGCAGGCCAGGCAGCATCTCTAGGAAGAGGTACAGTCGACGTTTCAGGCCGAGACCCTTCGTCAGGACTAACTGAAGAAAAAGCTAGTAACAGATTTAAAAGCTTTCAAATCTCTTCCTAGCTCTTTCTTTAGTTAGTCCTGACGAAGGGTCTCGGCCTGAAACGTCGACTGCACCTCTTCCTAGAGATGCTGCTTGGCCTGCTGCATTCACCAGCAACTTTGATGTGTGTTGCTTGAATTACCAGCATCTGCAGAATTCCTCGTGTTCACTTTCTTAGATGAATGTTTTATTCATAGTTCAAATGCCCTTGAACTTTATGTTATCATTTGAAAGCTGTACGTCAGAGGGCACATTAAGCTATTTTAGTATTCTAGATCTTGATTCATTTGACATGACCTTCAGCTCTATGCCAAACCTCAATCTAACCTGAAAATTCAAAATAAATTACATATCCTTGTGCTGTGCTTAACTGAACTCAGTCCAAAGCAATCATTTTTTTGGGCATTTATGTTAGCAGGAATTTTTCATTAAAAAACGATCCAATAGGTTTATTGATTTTGTAATCATTTCCTTATTGACCAGCTTCTCATTTAACATGCATATCATATAGTACTTGAGACTTCAAACACATATCCAATGCCAGTCCATTATGCCTATCAACGTTTACAACAGAAAAAAGCAAGGCATTTTAACACTGGGGTCAAGGTCAGGTTCTGGGTTAACAGATGGAACAGGGATAGCTGTTTTAAGAGATTCTTAAAATATTTCTGTCATCCCATGTTACTTTTTGGATCAAAATGCATTTTTAATAATACAAAGCTTAGCAAAGACCCAAAACACCACTATAAATACTAAATTTTTTCACTAAACGTAACCCTGACTTTTCCATTAACTCTGCAATTTTAAAACCTGAATAATATCTGCCGTTGCCAATTCTGTCTTAGAAAGACAAAAAATATAGTCTTAACTCCTGAAGCTGAAAATACAAAAGCAAAGAAAATGCCATAATCCTTAGCTTAATGCGGGAAACTTACCAGATTTCACTTAAGAACCCAAATTAAAGCAATACCAGCCCTTATTGAATAGCACTAGTTTACAAACTAATGGAAAGCTCATACATGCAACAGCCAAATCATTAAGACACTAGTTTCTGTTCAGAATAGTAAATAGTCAATCACAGTATCTCAAAATGCATATTTCTCTTGATGACACTCATTTAGAATATTCTATAGAATTTCACTGCTAAAATTGCTTTTGATGAAGGACACAAAGGGTTTATCTTTAGGACTTTATTCCCTGAAGTGCAGGAGAATGAAGTATACAAAATTATGAGGGTATAGATAGGATTTCCACTGAGGTTAGGGGAGACTAGAATGAGAGGTCTTGGGTTAAGCATGATAGGTGAAATGTTCAAGGGGAACTTCTTCACTCAGAATATGATGAGAGTGTGGAACAAGCTGCCAGGAGTGGTGGATACAGGTTTGATTTCAACAGTTAAGAGAAGTTTGGTCGAGCGAGTTATGAAGGGCTCTGCTCCAGGTGCAGGTCAATGTGACTAGGCAGAATAGCTCAGCTTGGACTGAAGGGCCTGTTTCTGTGCTTTATGACTAAATAAGATCAGCATTCTCTGCAGAAAAACAGCATTTCAATGCTTTTTGGAAACAGAAACAAAAAGATGGTAAATGCTTTAAATTTGTGTGAATCTGATGTTCATGAGAGGAACAAGTGAGTTTCGGTTGAGAAATAGAGCATTCTGAAGCCACGCAAAGCAGTTTTACAGCAACTCACAAATCTTGTTGCTCTGCCCCTGCACTATCAGCTTTCTGAATGGCCCACAATCACATGAACCTTACCTTGCTATTTCTCTTTTGCAAGATTTATTTATTGCAATTTATAGTAATTATGTCTTGCACTATAGTGCTGCTACAACACAACACATGATTGAGTTCACTTTGAAGTTTGAGAAGGAGAAACTAAATTCCAATGTGTCAGTATTTCAGTGGAATAAAGGAAATTACAATGGCATGAGGGGGGAACTGGCCAAGGTTGACTGGAAAGGGACACTAGCAGGAAGGACAGCAGAGCAGCAATGGCTGGAGTTTCTGTGAAAAATGAGGGAAGTGCAGGACAGATATATTCTAAATAAGAAAAAATTTTCAAATGGAAGAAGGACACTACCATGGCTGACAAGTGAAGTCAGAGCCAAAGTAAAAGCAAAAGAGAGGGCATACAATGAAGCCAAAGCTAGTGGGAAGATAGAGGATTGGGAAGTTTTTAAAAACTTGCAGAAGGAAACTAAGGTCATTAGGAAGGAAAAGATGGATTATGAAAGGAAGCTGGCGACTAATATCAAAGAAGATACTAAAAGCTTTTTTAAGTATATAAAGGGGAAAAGAGAATTGAGGGTAGATATAGGACAGATAGAAAATAACGCTGGAGATATTGTAATGAGAGATGCAGAGATGGCAGAGGAACTGAATGCCTATTTTGCATCAGTCTTCACTGTAGAAGATATCCGCAGTACACCGGACATTCAAGAGTGTCAGAGAAGTGAAGTATATGCAGTGAAAATTATGACTGAAGGTGCTCAGGAAGCTTACTGCTCTGCGGGTGGATAAATCTCCTGGACCTGATGGAATGCACCCTTGGGTTCTGAAGAAAGTAGCTGGAGAGATTGCGGAGGCATCAATGATGATCTTTCAAGAATCGATAGATTCTGGCGTTGTACTGGATAAGTGGAAAATTGCAAATGTTATTCTGCTATTTAAGAAGGGTGGGAGGCAGCAGAAAAAAGAAACTATAGACCTGTTAGCCTGACATCAGTGATTGGAAAGTTGTTGGAATTGATAGTTAGGGATGAGATTACAGAGCACCTGGAGGCACATGACAAGATAGGCCACACCCGGCATGGTTTCCTAAAAGGACAACCCTGCCTGACTAACCTACAGAAATTTTTTGAGGAAATTACAAGCAGGGTAGACAAAGGAGATGCAGTCGATGTGGTGTACTTGGATTTTCAGAAGGCCTTTGGCAAGGTGCCAGACATTAGGCTGTTTAGCAAGATAAGAGCCCATGGAATTACAGCGAAGTTATGAACATGGGTGGAATATATGTTGATCGGCAGAAAACAGAGAGTGGGAATAAAGGGATCCTACTCTGGCTGGCTGCCGGTTACCAGTGGAGTTCCACAGGGGTTGGTGTTGGGACCGCTGCTTTTTATGATGTATGTTAATGATTTGGACTATGGGATTGAAGGATTTGTGGCTAAATTTTCCCATGATACAAAGATAGGTGGAGAAGCAGGTAGTGTTGAGGAAACAGAGAGCCTGCAGAGAGATGTAGATAGTTTAGGGGAATAGGCAAAGAAGTGGCAAATGAAATACAATGTTGCATATGTATGGTCACGCACTTTGGTGGAAGAAATAAACGGGCAGATTATTATTTAGATGGGGAGAGAATTCAAAACGTAGAGACTTGGGAGTCCTTGTGCAGGATACCCTAAAGGTTAACCTCCAGGTTAAGTTGGTGGTGAAGAAGGCAAATGCAATGTTGGCAAACTACAGGAATTCTGCAGATGCTGGGATTCAAGCAACACACATCAAAGTTGCTTCTTTGGGTCTTGGCCTGAAACGTCGACTGCACCTCTTCCTAGAGATGCTGCCTGGCCTGCTGCGTTCACCAGCAACTTTGATGTGTGTTGCAATGTTGGCATTCAGTTCTAGAGGTATAGAATATAAGAGCAGGGATGTGATGCTGAGGCTCCATAAGGCACTTGCGAGACCACACTTGGAGTATTGTGTGTAGTTTTGGGCTCCTTATTTTAGAAAGGATATACTGACATTGGAGAGGGTTCAGAGAAGATTCACGAGAATAATTCCAGGGTTACCATATGAGGAACGCCTGGCAGCTCTTGGGCTGTATTCCCTGGAGATCAGGCGAACGGGGGGGGGGGGGGGTCTCATAGAAACATTCCGAATGTTAAAAGGCTTGAACAGATTAGATATGGCAAAGTTAGCTCCCATGGTAAGGGAGTCCAGGACAAGAGAGCACGACTTCAGGATTGAAGGATGTCCATTTTGAACAGAGATGCAGAGAAATTACTTTAGTCAGAGGGTGGTAAGTCTGTAGAACTTGTTGCCACGAGCGGCTGTGGAGGCCAAGTCATTGGGTGCATTTAAGGCAGAGATAGATAAGTTCTTGATTAGCCAGGGCATCAAAGGGTATGGGGAGAAGGCAGGGGAGTTGGGATGACTGGAAGAATTGGATCAGCCATGATTGAACGGTAGAGCAGACTTGATGGGCCGAATAGCCTACACCTGCTCCTATATGTCATGGTCTTGTATATCAGTGATACGGCTAATTCTGATCTCAATGCACCAATGGGATATTTTTGCCCATTTTTCACACTGTCACTTTTAACAGTACATTTAGTACTGTTAATCTAAACTTGCTTCCCACCATTTTATAATTAATCAGCCAAAAGATTCTCATCTCACCAATTTGTTCGTTTAATTATTATTAAACCATTCACAAATACAGCCAAGCAAAACAGCAGTACTCCAGGGCTAAGGTGCATAACACAGTATCAACGTCATTCGCAGCACAAGGCAAACATAACACGTATAAGATATCAGTAAAATAGTCACACACAAAAAATATATAGTTCAAATCCAAGCTCATGAATGTTGCAGCAGTCTGCAGTCGAACACAATACATCTTATCTTCTGCTGTGCGAACACTGGAGGGCACTGACTCCTGGCATGGACGCTGGTCCACACCACCTCCGGTGAAGCGCTCCAATTCTGACGCCTCTCTCTTGGGTGGCTGCAAACAGGCGACACTGCAGTTTGAGGCCTTGTCCTCTCCAGATTGAGGCCACACAGCTCCCCTGCTGTTCGCTAATAAACAGTGAATCAGACTAGCTGCATTCCACATTAACAATGTCCAGCAGGGTCTTACCATCACAAGGACAGGGACTAGGATAACTGCTCACTGTTAGACTGGTCTGTGCACTGACGTCTCTCTGACGCAGGCAGCAGCATGATCTGCACCAAGTCTAACTCCTTCAGTTTCATCACCAACGATCAATTCGCAGATGGGGTAGACCTACAGTACTTAAGTCCAAATGTCCAGCAGGGTTTTGCAATCATAACAAATACGTTTAACAAAGACAATAACACCTTTGGTTGGCCCTGTAGAAACTGCTGGGTCTGAGCACTCCCCCATCTTAATGGAAGTAGAGCAGACTAAAGTCCAATCTTCTGTCATTCCAGAGTATACATTATGTAATGATTTGAAGATTATAAAATCAATGGCACTGTGAAGCAATATTCTGGGATTTTACATACTTAAGTGAATAGAAGAATCTTGGCCACTATAAACAAGCATCCAATATAAATTATAACCCAGTATTGTTCTCCAAGATTAAAGGATGAAAACTAGTATTTGGCAAGCATTCCATAGCAGTAATAAAGGTATGCCGAAATCAGTAACCGGTGAATGATTTTCCTTAAACTGTTAAATAGTCAAGATTACCAACATCCTGAAATACTTTCCTGTAGTTTTATTATTTTAAATTCGAGAACAATGCAAATTAAACAGTTCTTAATATTAGTCTAGTATTGATGTGTAGCTTGTATCGCCCCAGTGGTGTCCATTAGTCACACAGTATAAAGTGTTATTCTTTTTAACAGGCAAATTGAAGGTCAAAGCTTTCAATAAAATGAACACAATAACCGCAGAAAAAGTCATTACATCATCCAAGGGCCATATCTGGCTCACTGTTAAACCTTCAACCAATGCATAGTGGTGAGCTTATGGGATAGACCAAATTTAATGGCATGCAATCCTGATGCAAAGACTATTTTTTTGGAGATCAGAGGGGTGGCAGCCAAGTATCGAAAGAAACATCGCACAAAATGTTAGGAGTGCAATAGGGTTGAGAAAGTGGGGCAGTGTCTGAGGGGCCAGGAAAAAAAGGCCCGATGGAAATAAGAATTGGAGTTGATTTCTTATTGTCGTGTGTACTGAGATACAATCAAAAAACTGTTTTGCAAGTCAGCCATATAGACCATTTCAAAATATAGGTACATTGAGGTAATACACAAGAGAAAGAAGCAATAACAGAATACAGAATATAACGTTGCAGCTTCCGAGAAAGGATGATAATAAGGTGCAAGAACCATGATGAGGTAGATTCTGAGGTCAAGAGTTCATCTTTAATATACAAGGGGTCCGTTTTAGAATCCTATGTTTATAGAACAAAGTTCAGGGCCTTAAAATTCTCAACACTCTAGATGATTCTTGGAAAGGCCACGTTGCATAGCAAAAGTACATGACTATCATGTACTAAAAACACTGAGTTGAGCATGTTGTGTTAATTGCATATTAACTGTGGTTAATTGACAACCCTGATAAATATTTATACAGCTCTCTTAGCTTGGCAAAGTTTGATGGTGTATCACTTGAGTATTATTAATTGAGATTTAACCAAATCACATATGGGGATACAAGCACATGCAGGTGGAAAGAACCGCTTCTCAGGATGTCTTAAATAAGGCAGAGGCAGGAAGTTAAAGTGAATGGAGACCCATGAGGTCAGAATGCTGTGGTTTTAAGAGCAGGTCAGAGGCTTGGTATTCAGCCCCTGAAACAAGAAGCTTTTCCAATATTTACAGGACAGCTCAGGAGGGTGTTTGAATACCTGAGCATTCATTCCATCAGTACACCACCTGAAAACTGCAGTAATTTACACGAGCTACACAGGCAGCGGTTGTGAATTTGCAACAGCCTGCTTTGGGAACATCATCAAACTTGTAGCCACTTATTCACCAAACTGTCCATCACCACCTGGACTACACGTCAACTCCGAAACTTCTTTCCTGTAGCTATCCAGCTTCTCAACAAAACTCATTCATGTGTGATACCTTAACTGTCCCTGCACAACATCCGATAAATTGTCTTTCCTGTTCTCCCTGTTCTATGATAAGTGGGTCTATCCATATATTCACTTTATTTAAGTTTGATTACTGACATTTGTGCATGTGCATGGCTCATGGCTATTCGCACTATTGTGCTAAAATTGTTGGTTGCTATTGTGTTGTTTTGTTATGGTATTATTCTGTTTTACGCTTGGCATGGAACCACTATCAATTCTAGTATATTTCACATACTGGCAAAAAAGTGATTCTAATTCTTGAGGTCTGTCACACACCATTCTAATAAGGAAATGCATTAACATCCCTTCAACATAATTACTGGTTGAACTCCTGACCCAATCATTTCCCAAAATTTGTCTGGTCAACATCATTCCTAATGCCCTCAATGCCAACTAGGGGTAGGTAATACATCAAAGGTTTAAAGCACATTTATTATCAAAGAATACATACAACCTTGAAATTAGTTTCCATACAGGCAGCCACAAAGCAAGAAACCGGAATGAACACAATTAAAAAAGAAAATAAAGGCAAACATCTGATTGGCAGAAAAAAGGGGAGAAAAAACACAAATGCTGTTATAGAAGCGAGCAAGAACATTCCGAACCAAAACGAGTCCTTAGATCTGAAAACCAGAGCAGCCTAAAGTAGGCCCAAAGCCTCGGTATCAGTCCATATTAGCGGGCGCAGAGCACAGCAGCTGTGGGCAGTCTTCATAGCCTTAGTGACGTGGAGAGAGGAGTGAACATTGCAGGACAGTGAGTGAAATCAGCTCACACCTCTGATCCTATCTATCTCAGCCAGCATTTAAATTGTCCAAACAGTTCATCATACCTCACACTAGGATCCAAGCACTGCTTCAGTGAAAGGATCCCAGCCTAGACCACGTTGCCTAGCAACTCACTCCAGGCCCAGGTTTCGCTGCCTAGTCCAAAGCCACTTTCAATATCTCCAAATCTGTTCAGCGTCAAGAGCGATCCAACTTCGCACCTGGGCCAGTTGTATGGGCATCGAAACTCCTCTGCCTTGACTTCTGACCAATTGGCACACTCCATTTGTGTTGATTCTGCAATGTACCAGCAAGGCTTATCCCTCATATTCCTTTCACCTTCACTCGCCTCTTCATCGTCAACTTACCACAATTTACTTCAAAAAAGGTGTTATTCGTAATGTTGAATTTCTAGCCTTTTGAGTGACCAGCAGGCTATTGCATACATCTGGCAGCATCATCTTAAAGCAGGATGCCAGTCTTCCCAGTGACACCCAATCTTAAAAAAGTAAGTAGCAGCCTCACAGGTAGCTTTGGAGGTTAAGAGATATGGGGCCATGGAATATCGTTAAAACAAAAATATTTTGAAAAAGAGATGCCCTGTGGACCATTAGATAACCAAAACAATGCAAGTCAGAATAAGTTTAGGATTAGGTTGAGGATTTTTTTCTCTTTAGACACTCTTGTAATGCTATTCTCAACAGTCACCTTTACTCTTTGCCCCTTTTTACTCAATTCTCTTAATATTATTAAAAAAAAACACGAGCAACTACGTTCCCCATTCACCACCTCTGTCTTCTCAAATTTGCAATTTAGAGGCATTATCTTTTCTCAACATCCTCTTCTGGTGTAGCTAACTGAAATTAAAGCACAAAGCATTAAGCAAAGAGGCAAGAAAAAGAGACTCACTTTTAACCTGGAATAAGCTACAACATTATAGCATTTTAACACAAAACCAATATTTGCCAGTTATTAAAAAGGTAAGCTAGTTTTAAAAATATTTCAATAATGGTTATGGTTTTAATACAAATCATTATATCTTTTCCTCCTCCACACGGAATACCGAACAAGCAAACTTCAGTGGATTTGAACAGCAAATTGAAAATTCAGATGACAGCAAATAATCCATAAAAACACAGAAAATCAGAATCTATTCAGCCCTTGAAGCAAAATACACCATTCAATAGAATTGTAGTTGATGTTCCATTTCAATGCCATGATCCCATTCTTTCCCGATACAATGGATGCCACTGTATCTAAAAAAAAATCTACTGCTTAAACATATTCAGCAATGTGGTTAATTTTGTATGTTTCAATAGGTTCTACACTCAATCTTCTAAATGACTATGACTGCAGATCTACTTGACCCAATCAGTTCTTGTACGTCAGTGCTGCCATCTCAGGAGCCGTCTGGCCAATCTTATATCCATATGCCTGGAGTGTGAAATACTCCTGAGCCACTTTGGATCTTAAGTTAAGGCACTGTTGAGTAAGTCAAAGGCTGCAATAACAGTAACTATTCAAATTCAAAAAAAAAACAGGAAAATTAACCTTCTAATCAAGTATTTAACTGTTCTTAACTGATAATTTATAGTTGCTGGGACATGTAAAATTGCCTCTAATAATTTGAAATGAGCAACATAAATATGAACCAAATTCAACAAAAATAAAATTCAAAGTGAGCATTTGAGTTACCCAAGCAGGAAATACCCAAAGAGTATTTCAGAATGAAGTAGCACAGGAGGATACTCAGCTGATCACTCCAGCTCTCAGTGATCTCCTTTCCCAGCAACTATTTGCTTTGGGTGTCTCTTTATGGTATTTGCTTGTATTACCCATTCAGCTAGTGCATTCTGCATTAAAACTTATTTTGCAAAGAATCTTTTCCTCATATTGGCTTTGATACTATTCCCCATCAGTAATTTCAGATCTCTGGTTACCATCACTTCTTTCATCGTAAACAGTTTTGCTTTGTTTCTCCTAAAATTCCTGTATTTTTACTTGAAAATTATTAATACCCTCTCAACACAACTGCTCTTACCACATTACCAAGTTTCTTTGTCCCTGATACTCTCAGGCCTAACACTTCTCCAAAAATGGAGATGCCCAAAACCAAATACATTTATCAGCTCAATGTTTTATAATGGTTTGGCAAAACATTGATGCTTTAAACACACTTTTCCTTTGGTAATGGTAAAAATTGCATATGATGTAGCCTCCTCTGCATGGGTGAGACCAATTACTGACTGGCTGACTGATTTGCTGAGCACCTGCGCTCTGGAGCTCCCATTGTCAACCTTTGTATTTCCCCTCCCATTCTCACACCTAGACGACTGTTCTTTCCTCCTCCACTGCCAGGAGAGCTAAACACAAACTAGAACAGCAACTCATATTCCACCTGGGCAGTTTTCCATGCAACATGAACACAATTCTGAAATCAGGTAACCAGCTCTCCCTCTGCATTTCATTCTCCTTCTGATTATTCCTACATACAAACCTAACCCCTCTCCCTCAGACCTCCACCATCTTGTTTCTTCTCTCTCCCTCCACCTATCTTGTCCACCCATCACCCACACAATCCTCCCACTGATTCCCCTTCCCCCAGTGTCCCACCTGCCCATTCCACTTACCTCTTTGGTTGCATGCTTCACCTTCCTTTCCTACCAGAATTCAAGATCTGCAGCCTTTTGTTGCCTCCATACATCACCTCTTGGCCTCTGTCCTTTCCTCCTGCACCTGACTCTATCTACCAATCCACCTATCACTTGCCAGCTCTTGGTCTCATCTTATTATACAGTTTATCTCCCCTCCATTCTTTCACTCCAGATCAAAACCCTTGACCCAAAATGTCTACTGTCCAATTCCCTCTACAGATGCTGCCCGACGATGAGCACTCCCAGTAGTTTTTTTTGCTGAAAATTGCATATGTTTGTTTGAAAAAGCCTGCTAAACTTATTCAAGTAGTTTCAAGGATTTGGATACATCCCCAGGTCTCACTATTCCTTGGTCCTTCAACATTGAACCATTTGTTTTGTTTTGCATTGTCTCTCCATACTTGCTCTACTGGCAAGGATTAAGTCACACTTCATTCATATTACATTTTCAATTTGTCGTGTGTTTGCTTATTTCCCTACAACAAAATAGCTAACACTCATTGCTTTATGCCATCTACAATCAAAAACATGCCTTTACAAATGATGACCTAGACTGGGACATTAAAATAGAGTAGTGATTTTAACACTGGCCCTGCAGAAACACCACTTTATAATTCCATCCTGTATGAAAAATATTCACCATTACTTTATGCATTCTAGCTAATTTTATATCCACAATATCACAATCCCAACAGGTTTTAATTTCACAAACAAGCATTATAAGAAACCAATATTACATATCTCTATTCCAAATTGCTTCCCCATAGACCTCACAATTAGAAGTCGATGTCCAGCAAACTGAAATGGACAATATAAAGAGACATCTGATAGGCCCATCCATTACCTTAAGAGGAAACACCAGAGCAATCCTTGAGCCCCAACACCAGTACCTATCCAGGAACTTCCAATCTAAGCTACCAATGAATTAGAATCACCGACTTAAATAATATTAAATTTATTGCTTTGCAGGAGCAATACAGTATAAAGACATAAAATTGCTATAAATGACAAAAATAAATAAATAGTACAAAAAGGGGTAGCGTTCATGGACCGTTCAGAAACCTGATGACAAAGGGGAAAAGCTGTTTCTGAATTGTTGAGTCTTAGTCTCCAGGCTCCTGTACTTCCTGATGGTAGTGACGAGAATAGGGTATATCTAGGGTGAAGGATGCCACCTTCTTAAGATATTGCCTCTTGAAAATGCCCTTGATGCTGGGGTGGTTATGTTTGTGCCCGTGAAGGAGCTGGCCGAGTCTACAATCCTCTGCAGCCTCTTGCATCGGAGGCTTCATACCAACCTGTGATTCAACCAGTCAGAACGCTCTCTACCGAATGTCCTCAAACTCCTAATAAGGTACAGCTCCTGGTGTCTTCTTTGTGATTGGAACAAAACGTTGGGCCGAAGACAGATACCCCAAAATGTTGATGCCCTGGAACTTGAAGCTACTCACCCTTTCCACTCGATGACTGGTGTGCGTTCTCCCAACTTCTTCCTGAAGTCCACAATCAATTCCTCAGTCTTGTTGACATTGAATGTGATATTGTTGTTGTGACAACACTCAATCAGCCCATCTATCTCACTTCTGTATGCCTCCTTGTTACCATCTGAGATTCTATCAACAAAAGAGGTGGTATTGTTGGTGGTAAAGGTGTGCACAGCACATAGTCATGAGCATAGAGAGAGTATAACAGTGGGCTAAGCACACATATTTATGTGCCAATATAAACTGGGTCCAAACATAACAAACCCTCCTCCCCCCCCCCATTCATAAGAGAAATTGAGAAAGGTAAGTTTTTACATTGTTTGTAGTAATAGTTAAGACACTATCACACCATGAACACAGGGAAACACAATATCGAGTCACAGGAGTCATTGACTGCTGATGTTGTGGCTCAGAATTAAGGGTCAGGTTACGGTTTGGGGACAAGAAAAAGGGAGTTAGAAGTCAGGGGTTTTAAATGAAGAGTCAGGGGCTCATGATCCAGGTTGGAGCACTCTGTGTCTAAGGTTGGTGATCTGAAGGCACTGAGAAGACTAGTGATCCTCAGGTTGGCAACTGCCGGAACAGAGGCCCATACAGATAACGTCCCAGGTCAGAGGATTATACAGGTGAAAGTCATGAGGACCAGTGATAAAACCAGGTCACCAGGATTAGAGGCCTGCACGAATCTGGAAGTCAAGGCCCAAAGGTCAAACCCATGATCAGTAAGTCCTGGGAACAACAAAGTCTGAAGGGAAAAGGTCAAAGTCCAAGAGTTCAGCAAGTCTGGAGGTGCAGTGCAGTGCCTATAAAAAGTATTCACTTCCTCCATTCCCCCCCCCAGAAGTTTTCATGTTTTATTGTTTTACAATGTTGAGTCATAGTGGATTTAATTTGGCTTTTTTTTACACCAATCAACAGAAAAATAATCTTTCATGTCAAAGTGAAAACAGATCGCTACAAAGTGTCTCTACAGAGAAACTGAATATCAGAGTACAGTTAAGTCAATGATCAAGAAATGGAAGGAATATAGAATAGCTGTAAATCTGCCCAGAGCACACCATCATCAAAAACCGAGTGACTGTGCAAGAAGGGGGAACCAGTGAAGGAGACCACCAAGAGACCCATGACAACTCTGGAGGAGTTACAAGCTTCAGTAGCTGAAATGGGAGAGACTGCACATACAACAATTGTTGCCTGGGTGCTTCACCAGTTGCAGCTTTATGGGAGAGTGGCAAAGAGAAAGCTACTGTTGAAAAAACTCATGAAATCTCAGCTAGAGTTTGCCAGAAGGCATGTCGGAGACTTTGAAGTCAGCTGGAAGAAGGTTCTATAGTTTGATGGAACCAAAATTTAGCTTTTTGACCATCAGACTAAGTGCTATGTTTGCCATAAGCCAAATTGCTCATCATCAAAAACATATCATCCCCACCGTGAAGTATGGTGGTGGCTGCATCATGCTGTGAGGATGCTTCACTGCAGGCCCTGGAAGGCTTGTGAAAGTAGAGGGTAAAATACAGGGAAATTCTGGAGGAAAACTTGATGCAGTCTGCAAGAGAACTGCGACTTAGGAGAAAATTTGTTTTCCAGCAAGACAATGACCCCAAGCATAAAGTCAAAGCTACACAGGAAAGGCTTAAAAACAATGTTAATGCCCTGGAGTGGCCAAGTCAGAGTCCAGACCTCAATCCAATTGAGAATTTGTGCCTGGAGTTGAAAAGGGCTGTTCACTCACAATGTCCATGCAATTTTACAGCGTTGTAAAGAAGAATGGGGAAAAATTGCAATCCAGATGTGCAAAGCTGATAGAGACCTATCTACACAGACTCAAGGCTGTAATTGCTGCCAAAGGTGCATCTATAAATACTGACTTGAAGGGGGTGAGTAATTACACACTCAATTATGTTGCATTTAATAAGTGCAATAAATTTACACCAATTTGTTGCAATTTGTTTTCGCTTTGACACGAAAGAGTCTTCCCTGTTGATAAGTGTCAAAAAAGCCAAATTAAATCCACTGTGATTTAATGTTGTAAAACAATAAAACACATAAACTTCCAAGGGTGGAGGGGGGGAGGGTGAATATTTTCTAAAGGCACTGTAGAAGACTGAAGGTGGAAGACTGAAATTGTCAAGTACAGAGGGGGTAAAGGCCCAAAAGTCAAAGCCCCTGGGTCAGCTTGTCTGGAAAACCGAGGGTTGACATTTGCCAGTCTGGGCCAGAGATTGGAGGGTGGGGGACTGTTGTCTGGGAGTCAGGGACTGGAGGCCCAGAGGCAGCCTGTCCTAGTGTTGAAGGCCAGTCTGTGTGTGAGAGTAGGTGGGTGGGTGGATGGGAGGGTTAGAAAGGTGTTTGTTTTGCTGTTGTTGTTACTTGTGTTGTTCTGCTGAACATTATAGGTACATTATGTTGGCGCCAGGGTGTGTTGGCTGTTAAGGCAAACGACACCTTTTACTGCTTGTTTCAAAGTACACGTGATAAATAAATCTGAATCTCATTGTTGGCAAGGAGGTGTCATTACTAATCCGCACTGACCTTGGTCTCCCAATAAGGAGCTAGAGAATCTAGTTACAGAGAGAGGTTTAAAGGCCCAGGTTTTGAAACTTTGTGATTACTGAGGGGATTGTGATGCTGAATGCAGAACTGTAATCAATAAACAGTATGATCTTTCTGTCCTACTGTTTCTGGAAACTCATGGTGCACCAATGAACAGTCTAATGGGCAACATGATTCTCATGAAGTTTCTTAGTTCCCGGGGTAGATGGTTGTCTGATCAGCTGTGCCAATATAAACTGGGTGCCAACATAACAACCCCTCCCATTCATAAGAGAAATTGAGAAAGCAAAATTTTTACATTGTCTGTAGTAATAGTTAGGACACTATCACACCATGAACACAGGGAAACACAATATCGAGTGACAGGATGCCCTAAGGTTAACAGTCTTCACCCTGACTGGGTCCAGGCCTAATGCAGCAGAGAAGAAATTACAGGAGGGAGAATAATACAAAATGTGTTTGCATAGCCAGTGCAAAATAACTGAAAAGGGAACCCAAATTTAAAAAAAGGTGAATTAGGCAATGTGTCAGAATGTAAGAGAGGTAGATCTCTATTCTTGGTAAGTCTATAGTACAATGTCAACATGAATCTACATCTTTTGGCTTCTTGCATTTTTCAGTTCTCCCATCAACACACAGCAGTGTACTTGATTTACTTTTTATTATCTTGAAGCTCTTTCACAAATTCCAAATCAACCAGTCAACTTTCTAAAACAAACTGTTGAGTTTGAATGAAGTCAACGCACATTTTCAATTTTTAAAAAAATTTCTGTCAATAGTTTCATATTTATTACATGCAAACCTGTCGCCAACAATTCAAAGCCCACTGCATTTCGGTAATATGCCAATTAGTTTAACAGTACTTACATAGCATTTCATCTACCTATACTGTATAGACAAATTAACTGTTTATATTCAAGTGCCTCCCATTTTTAAAAAAACAAGAATATTTGGCCAACTACTTTTCTTCAGGTAAAAAGCAAAATGGTGGGAGCTGCTAAATTAAATCATTAAATTTTCCATCTCTTACCAGCAGAATATAGGAGCAGCTCCGCAGCTCCAATGGGAGTTTAAAAAATGAGCCTTGTCTTTTCAAAATACAGAAAATCTATGAACATCTTCAACAATCCATTTCCAAGTACACAATTATACACCAATAATCCTGGACAATTTAATAATTCTACTGTACAATTCTTAAGTGCTAACTTCACCATGAACTAAGAACAAAAATAAAAGGAATACTTCCAGGTTTCTAGATACTGACAATATCAAAGCAAACTTTGAAAATATGTGGAAATTCTATGTCTTGTATGAGTGCACCTCACAGTTAGTTATAACTAACTATTATTTGTTCCTCGTTAGCATCATTTAAAATAAAACATTGCAAAACAAAAAAAATGGACTTTGTAAAAGGTAAAAAGGATGCCATTAACAGACAAATTGAATAACCCAGATCAATATCACAATTAACTTGGAAAAATTGATTGACTTTTGACTTGGGGAAAAAAAAGAGAAAAAAAAAAATCACAAAAACCTTTGAGAATCCTTCCATGCTGTGTAGTTAAGAAAGAACTTCTCCAATGCATTGGGTACTACATGTGCAAAAATAGACTGATTCAAAGAAGCATGTTGTCAATTTCTGTGCATCTGTATAAGTAGGATAGAGGGATGGCCTAGTGAGTAAGGAATGGAATGGGGGAAGATGAACTGAAAAATAAACAATATTCCTACACCTCATCTCTTTAGTAGCTCTACAAAACCTTTGAGCAGAAGAGCCTTTAGGCAAAGGAAACTGCTTCGTCTGATTCATCAGAATCACCCATTTTCTCAATAAAGTACATAAGTGTGGTAGCAGTTATAACACAAGCATCAATGAGATAATAACCAATCATTTTTATTTACTTTAAAGGAGCTGGCAAAGTCAACATTTACTCCTAATTACACCTTGAGAAGGTGGTATAACATCTTGAACTACTGATCCTTCTGCTCTCAGCTTGGAAGGCATGGCTGCCTTGGAAAGGAACTGCACTGGAACTTGTGAATGAAACATAACACAGCCAATATGCACTGGGGAAGACCAACTATTTAAGAAGACGTTTGAAAAGAAAGCAAACCTAACACTACCAATTTTCAATTTTGTTACAGCTGCATTCAAAACAAGTAAAGAAAGACTCTTCCATCAGATTACCAACTTGTGCCTTGTAGGAAGAGTGTCAAGTAATACATAGCTTTACTAGCATCAGTCTCAGAGTTGCTGCTGTAACGATTTTTTGGCTGATCCAGTTAAACATCTAATTGGAAGTGACTCTGAGGAAGTTGATAATGAGAAACTAGTACACAGAATCTTAAAAGTAGATGGTTACAATCTTAGAGATACTCATTTTGTAGGCCTTGTGTGCCAGACATTACTTCCCACTTATCAACCTACTTCTAAATGTCATATAAAATCTTGGGGCTAAAGACGTAGGCTATCAAATTGAACAGTTAAGTACTTGTGTGCAATGAATGAATATTACCACTTTTGACACGATGTGAAGAATGCCACTAAAGTAGTTGGTTGGACCCACGGCACTTCACTGAGGACCTTCTGCAGTGATGTCTTATTTTCCCTAATATTGGTTGAGCAATAAAAGCTGTCTGAAATAATGGGGAATTCATGCCCTCCCCCTATCCATAACCATGGATATTGTATGTTTGCTTGTGGAGGCAACAAAACCTGGCAGCAATTCTGACACTGCAGTTTCCCTTTAGTAATACAATTGGCTATCAGTTTAGTTTACGCACTCAAGTTGGACTTGATTCTTCAACTCTCTCTCCCAGAAGTGACAATGCCATTGATGCCGCTGAAGTGACAATTGCTTGTGATGCTGTTGAATCCCATGCTTTACGAAAAAAAATTTAAATTCAACCAATACTCAAAGATTCAGAATTAATTTTAAATCACCAGTTACTGGAGACCCAACTTTTGTTTGGATAATCCATAATTTGATTTTATCAACCCAACTGAAGTAAACAGGATCATGATACTAGAAAGTGAGATGTATGAACCTGAATACAAGAGTTCTAAACTCTCAAACTAAGTTAAATGAAAGTTATGAATTTATTAACTGATGCAAAATGCATCAAATTTAATCTACAGTGAAAAGCAATGATCACAGTAAGTCCATGTGTCTACAACATGGAATCAAGAACATTCAGCCAACAGGCCTATTCAGTGTTTCTACCAAATGCTTGTCACCTACTCCTCTACACTCACACATGGACCTCTTTCCAACCACCAACCCCCTGTCCCCCGTCCCCAAGTCCATCCACTGTCGACGAACTTCACATTCCCAGCATTTCCTTCAAAATTCCCAATTTCATTTTGCACCTCTTACTTCTGAGCTCACAAGTGGAAAATTGATCCCTATCCACCCTACTGAAGATTTATAAAAATGTTATCTCATTGTAGTGGGATCACCGAGTACATATTTTTATCGGCATTGATTTTCTATGGAAGCATTCTGAGGTTAGGATTAGATATTGCATGCATGATGACAGTAGTGACAATGAACTAGCCAGATCACAGTTTAGGTATACGTCAAGATTTTTAATTGTCAGTTCTGTGATTGGGGCTTGCTCTGCTCCACTGGTCAAGTCATGAGAACACAATTTCTTACAGAAAGCCATTCTGATGCCCAGGACCTTGACATAAAGCAGCAGCGGACTCTCCATTTTAACCAGTAATAATCTGGATCCAACCAGTTAAGCTTTAATCTTTATTCTGAAGTTAGTGATAAGTGGCTCACCTCAGACCACAAATTCTAGTTCACAATCTGGCACTAGGTGGCAGTTTTCTGTAATATCTTGGGGCTCCTCAAAGAGGAAAAAAAGTGCTCTGCTTTTATCAGCACGTTCTTTCACTTTCTTGATAAAGCCTGTTTCTTTTTAAGAAACTGTCCTAAAGAAGACAATTTTTTGAAAGTGACCACCAAATATTATATTAATACGGAAGTGCAGATCTAGCTCTTCAATACATGCTTAAATTAAACATCTGAGCTCAGTTTTATTTACAAAACTGTAATCTTACTCAAAATGTTAAGTGCACAGCTGAAGATATGCCTTATAAACAATCAAGTATGTTTTGTTCACAGGAATAAATGCACTCTGTTTGCAGTGGGAGAGCCAAGGAAGTCGCATGTTGTCCAAATAGTGCAGGGCATGCAATATATTTGAGATGCAGGTGCGAAGGGATTGGACAAGAAGACATAGGATGGAGTCAGGGTACAAGGAGACAAGTTTGGTGGGACAGAAGCAGGCAGAAACAATGCAGGTCAATGCTGTCTGTGGATTGTAGGTTGAGATAGAGGCTATGGGGGTGGGGTGGGAAGATCCCTAATGTAATGAGATGTTTCAAGGTTTCAAAGATGTGTGAGTGTTGAGATCAGTGGAGTTCTGATCAAGAGGGTGATGTACCCTAGATCGGTCAGATGTTATGGAAAGTGTTACCAACTACATTGGGTGCCACTGTAGCGTAGCAGTTAGCGTGACACTATTATAGCTTATAGCATTCTTGAGTTTGGCGTCATTCTGCAAGGAGTCTCTGTACGTCCTTCCCGTGGAATGTGTGGGTTTCCCCAGGTGCTCCTGTTTCCTCTCTCACTCCAAAGGAGTTCCAGTTTGGTTAAACAGACATTGTAAGTATTTCCATAATTAGGTTGGGGCTAATTGGGATTGTGGGTTGTTGAGGTGGCGTGGCTCAAAGAGCTGGAAGGGTCTATTCTACACAGTATCACTAAATAAATAAATAGAGATAAATAATAGATAATTAACATTAAAACACAACATGGACATCTCCTCAATGATCACCTGCCTTCAGCTCCGAAGAGTAATTACCACTAACAGTGACAGATAAAGGAACAGCAGTAAAATTGAAATCAGGGAAACTTTCTGCTACCTTGTGTTACTGCCCTCCATTATCTACACCATGCTGCTTCAAGGAGTTTCAAGGTAGTAGGCTAACCCCAAACATGTTCAACTGCATCAATAACCTTCACTGCATCAGAGAAGACCAGAAGTAAATATGCTAATAGGTTAAAGTGTGGTTCAGTTTGTCAATATGGATTACTTCATTCACCACTATTCTGAACTGATTCTATGACTTACAGACTCACTTTCAAGGACTCTTTATAACTCATGTTCTCAATATTATTTTTATTTGCAGTTTGTTTTGCACATTGGTTGTTTGTCGGTCTTTATGTATAGTTTTCCTGTAAATGCCTGCAAGGAACTGAATCTCAAGGTGGTACTTGGTGACATATGTATGTTGATAATAAATTTACTTTGTACTTTGAACATTCAGACAAGAAGCCCACAGCATCTAACCTCAGAATGATTGGTAGCAAATATTCACAAACAGGAATGTAAGAGAATAACCAAATAAAATCACCCACATTCAACTTTGATCAGAAACTTATTTACACCAGCCACAATTACTTTACTATCATCAGGATGAAAGCTTATGTATTTTGCAGCAATTGATTTCATTCCTTTCTCCCCAAAACCTTTCCACCATTGACAAAGCACAAATAAAGATTTTGATAGTTCGAATGAAAAATGCAATCAACAGCTACGCCCTGCTGACACTTGACAGAACTATTTTTTTTTTAACTACTTTTTTCAAATGATTCCACTACTAAGCTGCATGCGATTGAAACTTGCAAGTTACATTTTGATGGTGTGCCTTGGGGATGATGAGCGACCTGGCGCTTTACTGTCTCCAAGGGAGTTCAGTGAAGTTTGGTGTGAAGTGTGTGGCCTGGGAACAGGATATGAGCCCAAGATCATCTCCATTGCTTCTCTCTGATTGAGGCATTGGCCAAGGTTGAAGTCAATGAAAATGAGAGCAGAGGATGGGTGAGTGTTTGGCATCATCTGTTTGCCTCTAATCAGTCTTCCTCTCCCTCTTGCTAGATCCTGTCGGAGGAAAGTGAAGGAGTCTTGGGATCTACAATGCCAAGATTGATTAGCAAGGCTGTGCATTCATTTGAGGATTTTGAGATTCTTGCTGCATGCGTTTTTGCTGTTTTTGAATTGTTTGATTGGGACGATTGATGCGGACGGACTGGGGCAGCCCCGTGGCCTGCATTGACTAGCAGCGTGGCACTAAACTAAACTGAATAATTCTGGACTCCTCGTTTGATGTTTCATATTCAATGCGTTATTTGCTTGCTTTTTGCCGTTTGTGTAATTTGTTCTTTTTCACCCCCCTCGCACGTTGTGTGTTTGATGTTTACTTGAATGTGTTCCATGGTGTTTCTTTGTTTTGTGGCTGCCTGCAGGAGGGTGAATCTCAAGAGTTGTATTCTGTATACATACTTTGAATCTTTGATATAATACTCCCCACTTGCCTAGATGAATACAGCTCAAAAACATGCTCAATACCATCAAGTAATGTACTTTAAAACAGCACTCCATTCACCACCTTCAACATGCACTGCAGTCGAATCGGCACACCATACCTAGCATACGCTCTCACATGATGCAGTATAGATAATTACCCTGGATTTATGACAGCCTCTGCAATATAGATGACTGGTAATACTTAAAACAAGTACAACATGCACATTAAAACACCACCACCTCCAAGTCAATCCAAGTGGATTAAAATTCTTAAAGACATTACCAAGTAGCAATGTTCTGCCATTTCAACAGCAACAACAGCATCAGTTTCGCAAAGGCGTGAAAGACCAGGAAATGAATGCTGGCTTCGACAATGGCAGCATTGTAACTGCCTTAATACATCACATTCGTCTTCCCAATTCTTCACCACCATTATTTCCACATTAATCCTTAACTACGTAAACACGAGGAATTCTGCAGAAACTGGAAATTCAAGCAACACACATCAAAGTTGCTGGTGAACGCAGCAAGCCAGGCAGCATCTCTAGGAAGAGGTGCAGTCGACGTTTCAGGCCGAGACCCTTCATCAGGACTAACTGAAGGAAGAGCTAGTAAGAGATTTGAAAGTGGGAGGGGGAGGGGGAGATCCAAAATGATAGGAGAAGACAGGAGGGGGAGGGATGGAGCCAAGAGCTGTACAAGTGATTGGCAAAGGGGATATGAGAGGATCATGGGACAGGAGGCCCAGGGAGAAAGACAAGGGGGGTGGAGGGAAACCCAGAGGATGGGCAAGGGGTATAGTCCGAGGGACAGAGGGAGAAAAAGGAGAGAGAGAGAGAAAGAATGTGTGTATATAAATAAACAATGGATGGGGTACGAGGGGGAGGTGGGGCATTAGTGGAAGTTAGAGAAGTCAATGTTCATGCCATCAGGTTAGAGGCTACCTAGATGGAATATAAGGTGTTGTTCCTCCAACCTGAGTGTGGCTTCAACTTTACAGTAGAGGAGGCTGTGGATAGACATATCAGAATGGGAATGGGATGTGGAATTAAAATGTGTGGCCACTGGGAGATCCTGTTTTCTCTGGCGGACAAAGCGTAGGTGTTCAGCAAAATGATCTCCCAGTCTGCGTTGGGTCTCGCCAATATATAGAAGGCTCTCAAAGTTCTCCGCTCCTTTTTGGATTCCAGACCTAATCAGTTCCCCTCTACCACCACTCTGCTCCGTCTAGCGGAATTAGTCCTTACTCTTAATAATTTCTCCTTTGGCTCCTCCCACTTCCTCCAAACTAAAGGTGTAGCTATGGGCACCCGTATGGGTCCTAGCTATGCTTGTCTTTTTGTTGGCTTTGTGGAACAACCTATGTTCCAAAGCTATTCTGGTATCTGTCCCCCACTTTTCCTTCACTACATCGACGACTGCATTGGCGCTGCTTCCTGCAGGCATGCTGAGCTTGTTGACTTTATTAACTTTGCCTCCAACTTTCACCCTGCCTTCAAGTTTACCTGGTCCATTTCCGACACCTCCCTCCCCTTTCTAGATCTTTTTGTCTCCATCTCTGGAGACAGCTTATCTACTGCTGTCTACTATAAGCCTACTGACTCTCGCAGCTATCTGGACTATTCCTCTTCTCACCCTGTCTCTTGCAAAAATGCCATCCCCTTCTCGCAATTCCTCCGTCTCCGCTGCATCTGCTCTCAGGATGAGGCTTTTCATTCCAGGACGAGGGAGATGTCCTCCTTTTTTAAAGAAAGGGGCTTCCCTTCCTCCACCATCAACTCCGTTCTCAAATGCATCTCCCCTATTTCACGCACATCTGCTCTCACTCCATCCTCCCGTCACCCCACTAGGAATAGGGTTCCCCTGGTCCTCACCTACCACCCCACCAGCCTCCAGGTCCAACATATTATTCTCCATAACTTCCGCCACCTCCAACAGGATCCCACCACTAAGCACATATCTTTCCCTCCCCCCCACCGCTTTCCGAAGGGATCGCTCCCTACGTGACTCCCTTGTCCATTCGTCCCCCCCCCCATCACTCCCCACTGATCTCCCTCCTGGCACTTATCCTTGTAAGCAGAACAAGTGCTACATATGCCCTTACACTTCCTCCCTTACCACCATTCAGGGCCCCAGACAGTCCTTCCAGGTGAGGCGACACTTCACCTGAGTCAGCTGGCATGATATACTGCTTCCGGTGCTCCCAATGTAGCCTTCTATATATTGGCAAGACCCGATGCAGACTGGGAGATCGTTTTGCTTAACACCTATGCTCTGTCACCAGAGAAAGCAGGATCTCCCAGTGGCCACACATTTTAATTAATTCCACGGCCTCCTCCACTGTAATGATGAAGCTACACTCAGGTTGGAGGAACAACACCTTATATTCCGTCTGGGTAGCCTCCAACCTGATGGCATGAACATTGGCTTCTCTAACTTCCGCTAATGCCCCACCTCCCCCTCGTACCCCATTCGTTATTTATTTATATACACACATTCTTTCTCTCTCTCTCTCTCCTTTTTCTCCCTCTGTCCCTCTCACTATACCCCTTGCCCATCCTCTGGGTTTTCCCCCCTCCCCCTTTTCCTTCTCCGTGGGCCTCCTGTCCCATGATCCTCTCATATCCCCTTTGCCAATCAACTGTCCAGCTCTTGGCTCCATCCCTCCCCCTCCTGTCTTCTCATATCATTTTGGATCTCCCCCTGCCCCCCTCCCCCCCTCAAATCTCTTACTAGCTCTTCCTTCAGTTAGTCCTGACGAAGGGTCTCGGCCCGAAACGTCGACTGTACCTCTTCCTAGAGATGCTGCCTGGCCTGCTGCGTTCACCAGCAACTTTGATGTGTGTTGCTTAATCCTTAACTACCTTGGTTTCATTTTAGACCCCAAGAGGAGATCTCAAAAACACACTGGTTCATTCATTTCACATTTCCTATGTTATCCAAATCCTCACCCCTCTCTTAATTGAATTACTGCTGAAATCCTCTGCCACATTCTTGGCACATCAGGACTTCATACTTCTCTAGATAGCCACCCATTTTCTTCCAACTTCCTCCCAAATTCTGCTGCCTGTAAGTGTAGTTCACACCCAGTTTTGTTCAGCCTTCACTCATCTTTGGAAATTTCTAATGGTTTCCCAATCAACAACATTTGGAATTCGTTTTATCACTTCCCATTCCTCCAAACTCATTTCAACAAGTTCCATCTGTAGCTCTCCAAGATCTTTTTATTCCTACAGCTCTGCCTCTTACACAATCTAATTTTAAATAATCCTTTCACTGGTATTGTTATTTAGCCCCTGTGACTGATATTTGGGAATACCTTCTTCAAATCCTTTTGCTCCTGTCCTAACTTAAATTGCTTCTTAAAATGCTATGTTTTAGTTGTGCTTTTCGTTATTTATCCTAGTGAAGACATCAAAGACAGGAATAATGGATGTACATGACTCAATACAGGATAATCAGTAGCACTGTTCCCTCTAAACAGCGAGGGTACGTGGCCGTGCAGAAACTATTGCTCCTGTGCGCATAGCCTTTGTTGCCACACAGCTGTAATTTTCTTAACATTTAAGCATTTAAAGTGCTGCCCAATTTTCAAGCTGTGTAGAAGTTGATTAGCAGTCAGCTGAAGTTTATAAAGTGTGGAAAATGGAAAGCCTGCAAGAACATAAACTACAGCATCAAACAATAACTGTTGTGGACAAGACAGGACTTGATAATATACTGGAAGTGGAGACAGAAATAGTCTTTGCAGTGGAGGTGATAAAGCTCCAGCATCTAAAAAAGTGTAGCAAGGCAGGTGTAGCACAAATTTGCCTGCAGAAGAGCATGGAAGCACAGTATGGAAAAGCCAAACATTTCCATGTTGTCCAATCAGAAGAATGTGAAATGGTGTCCCAATCTGAATTTGAACTTGAAAAGAGATCACCTCAGACAGATCAATAATGAGCATGGAAGTCAGCAGTTGGCATTCTTTGCAAATTCTAGCAGAGATGAATATATTCGTGTAACTACATCAGAGTTAAATGCATGTGACAGAACAGCTGCACATTTTCTGAGTGATCAATACTTTACTGCTGCAACCTCCATGTATCCCGCAGCTGACAAGCTGGATTTTCAAACACCTAGCTGGAGCTTATATTCTGCTGCTCTGGAGACACCACTGTGCGCAGGATTACATGGAGCACAAACTTTTATCTCAGCAAAAGACAAAATGTGGAAACTGCTGATGGCAGAATCCACACCTATCTAAACATTTAAATGTATATAAGGAAGTTCACAAAGGATCCGTGGTCATTAAAGCATAGACATTGTGTTGTTCCATAGATTGGAGTATCATTAAGGGTTTGCCATTCCCAATTCTGAATTTCTGTCGAGCATTATTTACCTGAAACACATACAGAAATATGCTTTTTCTACTTAAGATGCAGTATATAAAGACCCAGTTATCACTGCACCCTTCATAAACAATTATACATTAATAAGACATTGAAGCCTTGGCCATTGTGACATCCACTGTATTGTAGAATTGGGTGGAGCATATTTAAGGCTACTGCATTCAAATGTACACACACAAAGCATGGCAACAAATGATTAGGCAAAACTGATCAATGCTGGTGCTTTGATGAAACAAGCCTCCGACCAATCACCTCCAACCAGCTTCTCATCTCTTCAGCAAGCCTCTCCTTGAACATTTCTCGGCTGTTTAAAGAACAATGTAGCAGCAGGTTCCACATTAAACTGTAAATTTGGTTTGTTAGGGATGTCGATGCTGTCTTGTTTAGGAAACCATGCTCAGTGGAAATAGACCTGCTCATCACTGTCAAACATCATTCTCCCCCCCCCCCCACTTTTCTCCTTTCCACAGATACCAGCTATGCTCAATTCTGGTAAATCTTCTGCAACTCTTTAAAATATACTCTGTACCATAAAAGCAATTGGGATCAGTGTCGTAGTACAGTAATACCATTCATGCCCGCCTGTCCCCTATAAGAGCTGTACATTAATCCCACTCCACGCTCTGACCTCAAAGTCCTAAAATGTTCTTTTCACATCAGACAGCATCGTTCACAAAAACAAAACATTAAGACACACGGACACTTTATTTCCATTACCGTTTATAGTAACAAAAACGCTTTTCATGCTGTCTTGTGGGCAAATGTCCAACGTCCAGGTTGCAATTGCTCCCTATTTTCAGCTGCTGCATTTGACATCACCCGGCTGCGGTTCGCCGAGTGATATTCTCAAATTAGCCATTGTTTTGTTTGCAAATGTTATAGATTTGACGGCCCATTTTGGGAGGGATTCGGAGTTTACAAACTCGGGAGAGAGAGAATTCCCTGCGCTACAAGAGGGCACACCCTCTGCGTTCGGAAACAAATCCAGCCCGTTGACTGCGCCACACAAGGCCGCGGGTGCAATCGGTCGGCGGAGGCTGGAGCCAAGCTCAGCAACCTACCGGACTCCTATGTAGGAGACCTTAACGGAGGGGCCCGCAGTGACAGCCGACCCATTCGAGCCGGGGACGGGTGTGGAAGGACAGTCAGGGGGCGCTGGGCCCGAGGGTTGCAACATCGGGTCCGGCCGGAGGTTCGCCTCTCCCAACCCCCGCCCCCTGCCCCGGGTCGAGGAGGCGGCGGCCGGGCAGGCGACGGGGAGCCGAGGCTGCGGCTGCTCTGGGTGAAAGGTCATGGAGAGGGGGTGAACCGCTGTCGTCAGATATGCAAAAGCGGCGGCCGCACGGCGCTGCCGAAATGTCTCCAGCGGCGGGAGCGTGGGACGGAGGACTCTCGCCTCCTACCCGATCGCCTGCTCGTCCGCTGCCAGCCACGACCAGGAGTGCTGGGGCCCAAGGCCCAGTCCCTTCCCTTCAAGCTGCCTTGGCTCGCAATCGTGGGGCCTGGGCTCGGCGGGGCGGCGCCGGGCCTGAGATGGCGGTGGTTCGGCGGCTGTTGCCGTCGCCGAGATGGGGAGAACGGGTTGCGACCACCACACTGACGAGACGGTTCAAGTGGCGTATCCGCCCTTCTTACCTGAAGCGTTATTTTCAAACGGGCGGAAAAGCCCTGAACGTTTTTCCCCCGTTTCTCGACTCCACCGCGGGTCAGAGTTCGTGACCTCTTCCTCGCTTCGACAGCCGGCGCATGCGTACTAATGCCCGACGAGGACGCCGATGCGCAAAATGGCGACGCAGCTAGTTTATGGGCTTGGATGGGTGCCAAAGCCAAAATTCTAGCTCTTCCTGTGCTGGAAAGGTATTTCTTTCGATTGTCCCTGTCGTTTTCAAGTGGCTGAGTGCCGATGAATGACGTCTTGGTAACGGTGTGGTGGGGTCAGCAGCACCGAGGCACAAGCGGGGCAGCTGATGGCGTTTCAAGGAGCTTCATTTTCTGGTCGCCCATTTTCTACAGGCCCAGAGCCGGGAGATTCCCCTCCCCCATTAACAGTGAGGCTCACTCCCTGCTCCTCTTACATTCAGCTCAAGATAAATTATTCATTTCTACCAGGAGCTTAGCTGTGGAAAAATAACCCAGAAAAGGGACAAATGAAAGAGCTGACATAACAATTTGAAATTAAGAAAGTAAAAATCTGAAATTAAAGCAGTGAAGCAAAATTAGCAAGTAAAATATAAGAAATTCTTTTGAAAAGTGAGCATCTTGCTTTCTTCCAAATTGCTGAAAAATCCTTATTTATTATCACCTAACAGTATAAGGTCAAATTTTCCTCTATAAATCCGCCACCAGTTTGTGGGCAAAGTTCAAGGTAAATATTATCAAAGTACATACAACTTTGAGATTCGTTTTCTTGTATACAGTAAAGAAAAAAATAGAATCAATGTAAGACTTCACTTAACAGGATGGACAAAAAAGCAATTTGCAAAGGACAACAAACTGTGCAAATATGAAATAGAAAAAAAAGCAATAAGTGTCAAGAACATGAGATAAAGCATCCTTGAAAGTGAGTCCATAGGTTGTGGGAACAGTTCAGTGATGTTGGGTGAAGTTATCCTCTTTGGTTCAAGAGCCCACTGGTTGAGGGGTAGTAACTGTTTCTGAGTCTGCTGGTGTGAGTCCTGAGGTCCATATACCACCTTCCTGATGGCAGCAGTGAGACAAGAGCATGACCTGGGTGGTAGGGGTCTTTGATGATGGATGCTGCTTTTCTGCGACACTGCTCTGTGTAGATGTGCTCAATGGTGGGGAGGGTTTTACCCATGATGGACTGGGGAGTATACACTACTTCTTGAAGGATTTTGCCTTCAAGGGCATTGGTGTTTCCATACTAGGTCATGATGCAACCTGTCATCAAACAGTCCACCATAAATTTATAAATGCTTGTCAAAAGTTTTAGATGTGATGCTGAATTCTCTCAAACTTCTAAGGAAACAGATGCGCTGCCGTGCTTTCTTTGTAATTGCACTTATTTGCTGGGCCCAGAACAGGTCCTCTGAAATGATAACACTGAGGAATTTAAAGTTGCTGACTCTCCACCTCTGATTCCCCTGATGAGGACTGGCTCATGGACCTCTGGTTTCCTCCTCCTGAAGTCAATAATCAGCTCCTTGGTTTTGCTGACATTGACTGATTGTTGTTGTGGCACTACTCAGCCAGATTTTCAATCTTCCTCCTATATGCTGATTTGTCACGACCTTTGATTTGGCCAATGACAGTGATGTCATTAGCAAATTTAAATATGGCATTGGAGCTGTGCTTAGCCTCTGTCATAAGTATAGGGGGCTAAGCATACAATCTTTTGGTGCAGCTATATTGATGGAGCTTGTAGAGGAGATGTAGTTGCCAATCTGAACTGACAGGTCTACAAATGAGGGAATCAAGGATCCAATTGCACATGAGGGTATTGAGGCTAAGGTCCTAAAGCTTATTGACTAGTTTTGATGGGATTTTAGTGTTGAATGCCAAGCTGTAGTTGATAAAGAACAACATCCTGGTGTATGCATCTTTACTGTCCAAATGTTCCAGGGTTGAGTGAAGAGCCAATGAAATGGCATCTTCTGTGGACCTGTTATGCTGGTAGGCAAATTGGAGTGGATCCAAATTGCTTCTCAGAAGGAGTTGATTTGTTTCATCGCCAAACTCTCAAAGCACTTCACTGTAATTGTCACTGGACGATAGGAGCTGCTGGACTTTGTGATTTCCTGGGATTCCTTTACTTGTGTCATTGCACTTGTGTTTGCCACCAGAGTAAGACCTGAATTAAAGCAGATCTGCACTCTTTGTATTCTGTTCTCCCATCACCTCTGTGCTTACAAACCAACAGTAATTTCATGTATGATATTTGTTGTTGTACTATCTTACTATTTATGACCTTGTCTACATAAACATTTTCTTCTTTATCAAATACTTGTGGGCTTTAATCTGCTTTGATATTTCCCTTAAAACCCCTTTCAGTCAGCTTTGCAGTAGTAGTTTCTTTTGGAGCTGAATTTTGCTCATCTCGATAAAGATATTATACAAGCAAAATGTTATTGATCCTAGATGTAACCCTCTCTGGTTATTTTCTTCCCTTTTATGTGCCTTACATAAAAAAAGCTGAGTTCAAGATTTTCACACAAGGAAATACTGTCTCCACATCCATCTGCCAAGATCCTTGTATATTTAAATCAAGTCACTGCTCACTTTTCTAAACTCCAACAAGGTAGCTAATCAATTCTTATCTTTTGACAACATAGCCATTCCAAGTAATAGTCTTCTAATTTTTATTCTGAACTGCTTCCAATACGTTAATCTTCCATTTACCTCACTTTGTAATCTGTGAACTTTTGCCTTTCACGGTAGTATTTGATAACTTTTGGAAATCTAGGTATAGTATTCCATGGGTTCTCCTTTACTAACAACACATGTTATTTCTCCAGAGAACTTCAATAAACTGGTCAAACATAGTTTCCCTTTCACAGAAACGTATTGACATTACCTGATGACCTTTCATTTTTTTTCAATTCTCCTGCTATTATGGATGAAAGAGAATCAGCTTGATTTCAAACATTTTCAGCAGCATTTTGGATGAGCTGAAATTAATGGAAGGTGGATTATGAAGGGTCAGCCAGGACTGAAATTGAGTAATGAATAGGAGGATCAGTTATTAACGAAAGTTTCAGACAGACAGAGTAAAATAAAGGTGGAGTTGGCAGATGTAACCGAGGTGGAAAGAGGTATTCTTAGTGATGCCGTGAATAATTAGAATCAAGTTTATTATCACTGACATGTTGTGAAATCTGTTGTTTTGTGGCAGCAGTACAGTGCAAGTCACAAAAATGATTATAAATTACATAATCAATAGTGTCAATAGTAATAATTTCAACAAACTCATTCGTAAGGCCAGTGATGTTGTGGGGATGGAACTGGACTCTCTGACAGTGGTGTCTGAAAAGAGGATGCTGTCTAAGTTGCATGCCATCTTGGACAATGTCTCACATCCACTACATGATGTACTGGTTGGGCACAGGAGTACATTCAGCCAGAGACTCATTCCACCGAGATGCAGCACAGAGCGTCGTAGGAAGTCATTCCTGCCTGTGGCCATCAAACTTTACAACTCCTCCCTTGGAGGGTCAGATACCCTGAGCCAATAGGCTGGTCCTGGACTTATTTCCTGGCATAATTTAGATGTTACTATTTAATTATTTATGGTGCAACTGTAACGAAAGCCAATTTCCCCTGGGATCAATAAAGTATGACTATGACTAGTGCAGAAGACGAATAGTGAGGTGGTGTTCATGGGTTCATGGGCCGTTCAGAAATCTGATGGCAGAGGACTAAGGGCTCACCTTGGAATGAAATTTGAGAGCATGATTGCCTCACATAGATGCCCAGATTGAGGGTGGATAAATTAATAAAGCAATTTAATTAAAATATTGGAAATTTGAAGTAATTTTTAAATGTAATTTGAAAATGTACATAAAATCTGAAAGGATATTAATGAAATTATATTTTAGAAATGAAGTAAAATTACAAGTTATGTGGAATAAACAAATAATGTATGACGTGTATTGGTACACAAAATCTAAAATAAAAATGTTAATTTAAAATAAAAATACAAGAAATCTGAAAGAAAAAATACAATAGAATGAATATACTAAAATTATATGAATTCAAATAAAGGATGGAAATTTGATGTAAGAAGTATGAGATCACCAAATTTTAAAAATTAAGGAAATAGTACATTGAAGAGTACATGGAATCCAAAATAAGGTCATCCTAGCCCCATATCTGCACAGTTGCTCATTCGCAGTAGAGCAAAGAAACTGGTACCCCTACACCAATAGTGACAATTGTAGCCAGCAGCTTGAATACCATCATTTAACACATTTCCCTTTTTCAAAACTTTGGTTGAAAGTTTATCCTAAATCCTACGCATTCATTGCATGAATAAAATTTTCTTCATGTTAGCATGGTTCTTTTGCATTGAGCTTATATCTGCACCCCATGCTTATTGCAAATGGATTCTATTCATCTAATCCATTCACAATTTTAAACATTTCTATCAATCCTCTGTCCCTTCTGTGCTTTGAGGAAAACAATCCCAAATTGTCCAGTCTATCCAGAACTGCAGTTTCTTTTTCCTAGAATTCTTAGCTTCTGACGACTATACAGTCTTCAGAAGCCAAGGTGTGGTGCCCAAAACTAAACATAATGAACTAGTTGGGACTGCAATATTTTTATATTTCTCTTGAATCTAATTTTCTGATTTTTATCTTCTTCTTTATAAAGTTTACTTTCAAGTAAATACATATACAGTAAAGAAAACAAATAGCATTGTGTCTTAATAAATTTGGACATTTGAGATGATAAGTACAAGACAACAATGACAAAATGCAAATAATTTGATAAACTAATTTGAAATTTAAAAGGCTCCAGACATTTAAACATTAAGAATGATAAGGAATTCTGAAAACATTAAAAACATCAATTTGAAATATTCCAATGAAATTTGGCAAATAGGTCAGATATTTGAAAAATAATAAAACTTGAAATAGAAAATACAAGAAATCTAAAATCAAAATTACAGAAAAATCTGAAATTAAAAGTATTGGAAAAATGATACCAAAAATATAAAATATCTTAAAATACCTGAAACAAAAAATTCAGGGTGGAGAGTGGAATCTAAATTAAATTGTACTTTCTTTGCTGGAAAGTATGTTGGACAATATTTACCGTGTCCTTTTGATGGTGCAGATTGCACACAAAATTTGTGCTCCAATTTCACTGGCATGATTTCTGTATCCATTTACACTGACAGCAGATATTCTCAGGGCTTACTTGTGTGTATTCAGCAGCAACCAAACTTATCTCTTGCTGAGTGAAGGCATATGTACCTCCAAGTGGAAGTGCATTGTGACTGTACGAACCTAGTGAAGGAAGGTGTAACAAGGTTTTGGAAGGTTGCTGGAAATCATAGTAAAGCACAGGTACAACTCTAGTAGATAGACGTGGCAGTGGAGGGAGACCCAATGAGCATTGTATCATAAGTGTTAGCAGGCCCAAGAGTTAAAAAATACATGTGGACTAAGATGTTTACTGTCCTGTGCTATCACCAGTGGGATCATCAGTTGATCTGCCACCTGTCTTCAGGAGTTTCAGCCCGCTTATGATCAGGACTCCCTCGAGGTGGTGGGCCAGCAGTGCTAAAGCACCACCTCCCACTGGTGAACTTAAAAACTTGGCATCTGCCTCTATCAGAGTTGTTGGTCACTTCCATCCAACAGATAGTCTGCTCTTCAGGTGTCTATGCAACTACTGAAGGGTTTGCAAGATATGTATACACTGTCTGACTATCTGCCCCTCTGGACATACTTGGTCCACACCTATGCTGATCCTTTCTCTGCTGCCTCAGCTACAGCCCTGCTGGTTGACTTGATCTCTCTTCTAGTGAAGCCAAGGTCACGCAGCCACTTCTGGAGAGTGAACATAATAAACCCACGGCAGCCTACTTCGAATGGATAGCATGAGACCTTCCACCCTCTGTCTCTGCACTCTGATCTTAATTCTGCATACTTGGTTAACTTGCGCTCATGGGCTTCATTGATGTTGTCTTCCCAGGGGACTGTGAGTTCACCAATAACCACTTCTGCTGGTGTCAGACCATACGATTATATCTGGACGCAATATAAAGAACTCTAGACAAGGATAAAGCATATCAGCTGGAAGTGCCAAGTAGATAATCCACCTTAGCTTTTTCTAAGATTCCCACCATCACAGAAGCCATGCTTCCAACAAATTTCAATCCAGTCAGGTTATATGCTAAGAATAACGGCAAAGACTATGTGACTAGGCAACATCCTGGCTAGAGTACTAAAGACTTGCAGCTCAGAATTAGTCACAACTTTAACTGAGCTGTGCAATTACATCTACTCAAAGTATGGATAATTTCCAATTATATCCTGTGCACAGGAAGAAAGACAAAACCATTCTGACTAATTGCTATCCCATTTACTCTCAATTATCAGCAAGGTGATATAGGATAGTGCAGTGCTAGCAAGTGATGCTTACTCACCAATACCCTGCTCACTGATGCCCAGATTTAGTTAAGCCAGGATCACTCAGCTCTGGACTTCACCCACTGCGCAGGTTCAAACATGATCAACAGAGTTAAAATACAGCTGAGGTGAGAGTGGCTATCCTTGGCATTGAGGCAGCATTGGCATCATGGGAATGAGGTCAGTGGGCATCAAGGAGAAAATAGCCCAATGCTGGGGAGTAATTTCTTCCACGGAGGAAAGTGTTTGTGATTGGAGGTCAATCAGCCCAGCTCCAGGCCACTGTTGCAGGAGGTACTGAGGACAGTGCTGCAGGTCTGAACAGCTGTTGCACCTATAACCTTTTATGACAAAGTCAAAAGAAGGACCATAGCTGAGGATTACACAGTGTTCAATACCATTCCCAGCTCCTTAGCAAATAAAGAAGTCCATGCCTACATACAGCATTCATCCAGGGTCAAGATGATAAGTGGCAAATTATACCACATAAATGCTAGGCTATTGTATATCCAAAAATAGGGAGTTTAACCAGCTGAGTCCCCCAATATCAACATCATGGGGGGTCACTTGACCAGAAATTCAACCAGAACTGATAAGGCTACAAGAGTTCAGGCAGTTGTGAGGGTGGGAGGGTGCCAGATAAACAAGGAGACCAGGCTTGAACTATTTTCTTTGAAGTTGTGAATCAATAATGGTTGATGATTTACAAATACCAGGTTAAGGGAATAGTGTCGCTTGTGCAAATGTTAATTCAGACATTCTGTATTGCATATATTTGAATTTCTTGATGAATAGAGTGCTAAGTTCAAAGTAAATTTATTATTGAAATACATATATGTCACCTTATACAACCCTGAGATTCACTTTCTTGCAGGCATACTCAACGAATCTGTCATAGAATGATAATCATAATCAGTGAAAGACTGCACCGACTTGGTGCTTGAAGCTTAATTTTAAAAAACTGGATATGAAATCAATACTCAGCTCTCAATACTGATGAATGTGGTAGTTGTTCTGGGGAGTACAGCCAAAGGCAAGTTGGGGCAGTGTGGTAGTGTATTGCAATTACAGTAGTGTATTGCAATTACAGTGCCTACTGGTATGGAGTGTGTGATCTGTTATTTCATGCCAATGGGCTATTGCAAGGCAGTACATAGCATTCACACAAACGGGTTGGGTGAAGAGACATCCCAACCCCATGGATTTGGTGGGATCAAAGTCATATAAACCCTGGATGTATGGAGCCTGAAAAAGGTGGATTCTCGCTGCTGAATCCAGTGGCTGTTAGCAAGGGGCTAACGAGCCACATTTCCAGAGACGCCCAGTAAAAGGTTTCATCTTCATACATAATTTGATATTTCATGAACCTCTGAATCTTAAATGTTAAATTAAAAGTAATGAAAAACTATTGTAAGATCATATTTGTAAGCACATTTGAGTGTTGAAGATGAAACCCACTGGTTTCTCAACATCTGGATTATCCTGTTCTCTCTTGCTCCATGCTTGTAGTCAACTCTATTGGAAAGTTCCTTACAACTGTACTGGCTGATTATTGTCAGTATTACGGAATTATATATTGTTTCCTTTCACTGGCGTAGAATGCAGTATTTTGTGACACATTTGGCTAAGAGTCACTCGGATGCCCTGACACATTTGCTTTTGAGGGGGTCATGCGAAGAGGTCACCATCTATGGGAGTGTTGCAGGTAGACATGTTGCGCTGGGAGGCAACTATTGTTGGGCAGTAGTAGAACAATCCAGTTGTCTCACTACAATGATGGAGCCAGTTACTCTTGCATCCTCGGGTCACTCCTGACAGTATCACAAATCCACTCTCCACCCCTAATCTCAACCCTGATCTCCAGCCCCCACGCTATCCACTGAGTCCCAAGACCCTGCAGCCAAATCTTCCACCCACAATGATCAGCATGATCCATTCTAACTCTGAACTAAGACTCTTCAATGCCTCTTCCCCCAGCTCTAAACCTTGCTGATAGCAGATCAAAAGACTTGAAGTCTGCCTGAACACTCTCCAGCAATCACACTAACAACAGACCACTCCCCAACCTGCCCAGTCCTGGCCCCGATGAACAGGGCTCCATTCTCTGTCCAGTGCCACTCCACCTTACTCTAGCTCAGGGGACCCCAACCTTTTTCGCACTGTGGACCGGTTTCATATTGACAATATTCTTGGCCGACCGGGGGGGGGGTGGGTAGGTTTGTCAGCGGACAAGACTAGCAGTCAAATACGCTGGGTTTTCCCCGAGAAAGACTACAATGACCATGAAGCCTTGCGCGGGCACCAGTGCGCATGCGTAACTTCAGCATGAGTGTACGATTTTTTTCTACAAATTGTTTTTGGCGATTCTGTTCGGGGGGCAGGGTGTTAATCACGACCGGAATATAGATGATAATTAGCTAATACACTCAATTTCGTATCTAAAAGGGTTTATCTAATGAATTTAATATTAAACACACAGCGCATATTTTCCTCGCATGAATATCGTGATAAGTCAATTATCAGGGGAGGACAGGGGAGCTTGAAGAAAATGTTGAACGAACTTTCAGTAGAAGTGGTCGAGGCAGGTTCGATATTATCATTTAAAGAAAAATTGGATAGGTATATGGACAGGAAAGGAATGGAGGGTTATGGGCTGAGTGCAGGTCGGTGGGACTAGGTGAGAGTAGCGTTCAGCACGGACTAGAAGGGCAGCGATGGCCTTTTTCCGTGCTGTAATTGTTATATAGTTATATAAGTCAATAGCATCATAACATTTTAAGTATCGTTTGGATATTAAACACGCAGTACATATTTTCCCCGTATGAACATATAAAATCATTGCAACACACCAATATCGCTGAATCAGTGGGAGCCCTGGGATTGTTTTCCTGCAACAAGATGGTCCTATCGAGGGGTGACGAGAGACAGCGATACTCGAACGAGTTTCCTAATGTCCAGTCTATTCTGCAATTTAGTTTTCGTTGCATTCATTGCAGAGATATGTTGGAAATGGAAGCAACGTTTTCAGTGCTTTCGTGGCTATCTCAGGATATTTAGCCCTGACTTTGATCCATAATGCCGGCAGAGATGTTATGTCAAACATACTTTTCAGCCCGCCGTCGCTTGCAAGATCGAGGAGTTGATCTTCCCGCGCTGAAACGGATGACGCACGGGTAATGAACTTGCATGCGTAATGGCTCAACAGTGGGCGTGACAGGGAATGAGGAAAGGTGCAGCTGACTCCTATTGCCAAATCATATCGTTTCCTCGCTGCCCGGTAGAGCATGCTCTGCGGCCTGGTACCGGTCCGCGGCCTGGTGGTTGGGGACCGCTGCTCTAGCTAACACAATGATAATGCATCACAGGGTTCTGATGCCCTCTTGCCACCAGCCACACCCGTGACCACCTTGGTTACACCCCAGGTTCTGGTCTAAAATCCTCCAGAATCAGGATCAGATTTAATATCACTGGCATATGTCATGAAATTTGTTTGGCAGCAGCAACATATTGCAATACATAAATTTTAAATGATAAATTACAATTTTGTGTGTGTGTGTGTGTGTGTGTGTGTCCACATCAGGGATGTGTAAAAAGAACTACTTTTTAATTAAGGTGGCTATCAAGATTTTAAAGGCAGAGCTTCATGGCACTTTCTCTTGAGTTGAGGAATGACCAATCAGCAAGAGCCAATGTGTGAAAAGAGCTACCTTTCAGGCAGGTTCACCATTCAAGATTTAAAAAGTAGAGCTTTGAGTCAGTTTTCTCTGAGTTGGACAATTTACATCTGAGGTGCATAAAAGGAGCTACTTTTTAATCGGCGGGGGGCAATCGAGATTTTAAAGGCAGTGTTTCGTGGCAGTTTCTCTGAGTTGAAGGGCAACCAATTAGCAAGAGAAATTCATTAAAAAGAGCCAATAAGAATAATTCAAGTGCAAGTGCAGCAGCCATTCTTTTGGAGTGTGCCAGTCTTTAGAGTGGGTTTGGCTCATCAGGCTTGGGTGAGGTAGATTGTATTGTAAGTTACTGTCTGTTCATATTGGCCACACATTTTAATTCCACAGCCCATTCCCATTCTGACATGTCTATCCACGGCCTCCTCTACTATAAAGATGAAGCCACACGCAGGTTGGAGGAACAACACCTTATGTTCCGTCTGGGTAGCCTCCAACCTGATGGCATGAACATCGACTTCTCTAACTTCCGCTAAGGCCCCACCTCCCCCTCGTACCCCATCTGTTACTTATTTTTATGCACACATTCTTTCTCTCACTCTCCTTTTTCTCCCAATGTCCCTCTGAATATACCTCTTGCCCATCCTCTGGGTTCCCCCCCCCCTTGTCTTTCTTCCCGGACCTCCTGTCCCATGATCCTCTCGTATCCCCTTTTGCCTATCACCTGTCCAGCTCATGGCTCTATCCCTCCCCCTCCTGTCTTCTCCTATCATTTTGGATCTCCCTCTCCCCCTCCAACTTTCAAATCCCTTACTCACTCTTCCTTCAGTTAGTTCTGACGAAGGGTCTCGGCCTGAAATGTCGACTGCACCTCTTCCTACAGATGCTGCTTGGCCTGCTGCGTTCACCAGCAACTTTGATGTGTGTTGCTTGAATTTCCAGCATCTGCAGAATTGCTGTTGTTTGCGTTCTCTGTTCATATTTGTTCATTCCTCATCTATTAGTGCATAGTATAGTGAGAATGCCTCCAGGGGCAGTGTTTTGTGCTGTGTGTGGGATGTGGGAATTCTGGAGACCTCCAGTCTCCCAAATGAACACATCTGCACCAGGTGCACTGAGCTGCAGCTCGATAACCTTTGAGTCAGACGGGAGAATGGGGAGGTGATAAACGGGAGCTACAGGAAGTTTGCAGGAGACTGGACACTGGTTGACTGTCAGGAGAAGGAGGGGAAGTGCACAGCCAGTGCAGAGTACGCCTGTGGCTGTTCCCCTCAATAATCAGAATATAACTTTTGATACTATTGAGAGGGATGACCTACTGGAGGGAACCATGGTAACTGGATCTTTGGCACTGAGTCTGGTGCTATGGCTCAGGAGACCAGAGAGATAAAGAGGACTGCAGTGTTGATCGGAGATTTCATGGTCAGAGGAACAGAGGTGAGGTTCTGTGAGCACAATTGTGTCCATGCCATACTCAAGGGCAAGGGTGAGCAGCCAGAAGTCTTGGTACATATTAGCACCAATGACGCAGGTAGACCACGTAAGGAGATCCTGAAGAGAGATTTTAGGGAGCTAGGTAGAAAGCTGAGAAACAGGACCTCCAGAGTAGTAATCTCTGGATTGCTGCCTGTGCCACGTGCCAGTGAGGGTAAGAATAAGCGGATTTGGTAGGTGAACGTGTGCCTGAGGAACTGGTGTAGGGTGCAGGAGTCTGATTTATAGATCATTGGGATCTCTCCTGGGGAAGGTATGACTTGTACAGAAGGGGTGGGTTACACCTGAACCCAAGGGGGTCCAATATCCTTGTGGACATTGGCTAGAGTTGTTCAGGTGGGTTTAAGCTAATTTGTTAGGGGGTTGGGAATCAGCGTGATAGTACTGAAGATGAGCAACACACACAAAATGCTGGAGGAACTCAGCAGGCCAGGCAGCAAGTACAGTGGATGTTTCGGGCCGAGACCCTTCGGCAGGACTGGAGAAAAAAAAGATGAGAAGATTTAAAAGGTGGGAGGGGGGAGAGGAGCGAGAAACACGAGATGATGGGTGTAACCAGGAGGGGGTGGAATGAAGAAAAGAGCTGGGGAGTTGTTTGGTGAAAGAGATACAGGGCTGGAGAAGACAGAGGCCATATAAGAAAGAAAGAAAAAGGTGGAGGAGCACCAGAGGGAGGCGATGGGTAGGCAAGAAGATAAGATGAGAGGGAAAAGGGGATGGGGAATGGTGAAGTGGGGGGCATTACTGGAAGTTCGAGAAATCGAGGTTCATGTCATCAGGTTGGAGGCTACTCAGACAGAATGTAAGATGATGTCCCTCTAACCTGATTGTGGCCTCATTGCAACAGTAGAAGAGGCCATGGATTGATATCAGAATGCGAATGGGAAGTGGAATTAAATGGGTGGCCACTGGGAGATCCCGTTTCTTCTGGCGGACAGAGCATAGGTACTCAGTGAAGCAGTTTCCCAATCTGCGTCGGGTCTCGCTGATATTCAGGAGGCCACATTGGAAGCACCGGACACAGTATATGACCCCAACAGACTCACAGGTGAAGTGTCGCCTCACCTGGAAGGACTGTTTGGGGTCCTGAGTGGTAGTTAGGGAGGAGTTGTAGGGGCAGGTATAGCATTTGTTTCGCTTGCAAGGATAAGTGCCAGGAGGGAGATCAGTGCGGAGGGACGAATGGATAAAGGAGTCGCTTAGGGAGTGATCCCTGCAGAAAGTTGGGGAGGGCGGTGGAGGAAGATAACAGTCATAGAGCAGTAGAGCATGGCCTAATAAGTCCACGCTGACCATAGTGTCCACCCAATTAGTCTTGATGTGTTATGTTCAGCCCATGTCCACTAAGCCCCACCCCTCCATGTACCCATCCAAATGCTTCATAATTGATACTATTGAACCTGCCTCCACCACTTCCTTTGGCAAAGTTTCATATAGTCACTACCCTGTGTGTGAAAAAGCTGCACTTCAGGTCTCTTAAATCTTTTTCCTCTCCAAGATGTGCTTGGTGGTGGGATCCCACTGGAGATGGTGGAAGTTCCGGAGAATTATGTGCTGGACGTGAAAGTTGGTGGGGTGGTAGGTGAGGACAAGAGGAACCTTATCCCTAGTAGGATAGCACGAGGATGGTGTAAGAGCAGACGTGCGTGAAATGGAAGAGATGCTGTTGAGGGTAGCATTGATGGTGGAGGAAGGGAAGTCCCTTTCTCTGAAAAAGGAGGATGTCTCCTTCGTCCTGGAATGAAAAACATCATCCTGAGAGCAGATATGGCAGAGACAGAGGAGTTGAGGGAAGAGGATGGTGTTTTTACAAGTAACAGGGTGGGAAGAGGTATAGTCCAGGTAGCTGTGAGAATCAGTGAGTTTATAAAAGATATAAGTACATAGGCTGTCTCCAGAGACAGAGACAGCAAGGTCGAGAAAGGGAACGGAGCTGTCAGAAATGGACCAGGAAAATTTGAGGGCAGGGTGGAAGTTGGAGGCAAAGTTGATGAAGTCAACGATGTAATGTAGGAGAAGTGGGGTACGGACACCAGTATGAGCTTGGAACATAGGCTGTTCCATGTAGCCATCAAAAAAGGCAGGCATAACCAGCACCCATGTGAGTACCCATGGCTACACCTTTTGTTTGAAGGAACTGGGAGGAGCTAAAGGAGAAATTATTATGAGTGAGGACAAGCTTGACGGAGAGTGGTGGTGGAGGGGAACTGGTTGGATCAGGTGCCCAGAAAGAAATGGAGAGCTTTGAGGCCTTTATGGTGGGGGATGTAGGTGTATAGGTGCTGGACATCCATAGTGAAAATAAGATGATGGGGGCCAGGGAACTTGAAATCATTGAGAAGATCCAGAGCGTGTGAAGTGTCATGGATGTAGGTAGGAAGGGACTGAACTGGGGGGGATAAAACACAGTCAAGGTATGCAGATATGAGCTCAGTGCGGCAGGAACAAGCTGAAACTGTGGGTCTACCTGGACGTGGGTTTGTTGATCTTGGGTAGGAGGTGGAAATGGGAGGTGTGGGGTGCAGGAACTATGAGGTTAGTGGCAGTGAATGAGAGATCCCTAGAGCTAATAAGGTCAGTGATGGTATGGAAGAAAATGGCCTGGTATTCCTTGTGCAGGATTCCTGAAGAGTTAATTTGCAGGTTGAGTCTGGGGTGAGGAAGGTAAATGCGATGTTAGCATTCATTTCAAGAGCACTAGAAAATAAAAGCAAGGATGTAATGTTGACACTTTATAAAGCACTGTTGAGGCCTCACTTGGAGTATTCTAAGCAGTTTTGGGCCCCTTAGAAAGGATCTGCTGAAACTGGAGTAGGTTCAAAGGAGATTTACAAAAATGATTCCAGGTTTGAACGGCTTGTCATATGAAGAGTAATGTCTGGGACTGTATTCACTAAAATTCAGAACAATGAGGTGTGACTTCATTGAAACCTATAGAATAGTGAAAGGCCTTGATAGAGTGAATATGGAGAGGATGTTTCCTATGGTGGAAGTGTCTAAGATCAGAGGACACGGCCTCAAAATAGAGGTACATCCTTTTAGAATGGAGATGAAGAGAAATTTATTCAGCCAGAGAGTGGAGAGTCTGTGGAATTTGTTGTCACAAGCAGCTGTGGAGGCCAAATGTTTATGTATGATAGCTGCTTGATTGGTCAGGGCATGAAGGGATCTGGAAGGAAGGCAGGAGATTGGTGCTTAAAGGAAAAATGGATCAGCCATGATGAAATGGCAGAGAGGACTCAATGGGCCAAATGGACTAATTCTGCTCCTACATAGAAACATAAAAAACCTACAGCACAGTACAGGCCCTTTGGTCCACAAAGCTGTGCCGAACATGTCCTTACCTTAGAAATTACTTAGGGTTACCCATAGCCTATTTTTCTAAGCTCCATGTACCTATCCAGGAGTCTCTTCGAAGACGCTATCGTGTCCGCCTCCACAACCGTCGCTGACAGCCCATTCCACGCACTCACCACTCTCTGCATAAAAAACTTACCCTGACATTTCCTCTGTACCTACTTCCAAGCACCTTAAAACTGTGCTGTCTCGTGCGAGCCATTTCAGCTCTGGGAAAAAGCCTCTGACTATCCACACGATCAATGCCTCTCATCATTTTATACACCTCTATCAAGGTCAGCTCTCATCTTCTGTCGCTCCAAGGAGAAAAGGCCGAGTTCACTCAACCTATTCTCATAAGGCATGCTCCCCAATCCAGACAGCATCCTTATAATTCTCCTCTGCATCCTTTCTATGGTTTCCACATCCTTCCTGTAGTGAGGTGACCAGAACTGAGCACAGTACTCCAAGTAGGGTCTGACTAGGGTCCTATATAGCTGCAACATTACCTCTCAGCTCCTAAACTCAATCCAACGGTTCATGAAGGCCAATGCATCGTATGCTTTCTTAACCACAGAGTCAACCTGCGCAGCAGCTTTGAGTGTCCTATGGACTCAGACCCCAAGATCCCTCTGATCCTTCACACTGCTAAGAATCTTACCATTAATACTATATTCTGCCATCATATTTGACCTACCAAAATGAACCACTTCACACTTACCTAGGTTGAACTCCATCTGCCATTTCTCAGCCCAGTTTTGCATCCTATCAATGTCCCGCTGTAACCTCTGACAGCCCTCCACACTATCCACAACACCCCCAACCTTTGTGTCATCAGCAAATTTACTAACCATCCCTCCACTTCCTCATCCAGGTCATTTATAAAAATCACGAAGTGTAGGGGTCCCAGATCAGATCCCTGAAGCACACCACTGGTCACCGACCTCCATGCAGAATATGACCCATCTACAACCTTCTGTGGGCAAGCCAGTTCTGGACCCACAAAGCAATGTCCCCTTGGATCCCATGCCTCCTTACTTTCTCAATAAGCCTTGCATGGGGTACCTTATCAAATGCCTTGCTGAAATCCATGTACACTACATCAGTGGTCCCCAACCTCCAGACTGCGGACCGATACCGGGCTGCGAAGCATGCAAGGGTGCAGTGGTAGCCGGAACACACCCAGCACATCTTTAAGAAAAAAGACGAAATAAACAAGCTAATTGGCACCTAATTAATTAGCTTGTTTATTTCGGCTTTTTTCTTAAAGATGTGCTGGGTGCATTCCGGCTACCACTGCACCCCTGCATGCTTCGCGGCACGGTAATGGCCCGCGGCCTGGAGATTGGGGACCACTGCACTACATTTACTGCTCTACCTTCATCGATGTGTTTAGTCACATACTCAAAAAATTCAATTAGGCTTATAAGGCACGACCTGCCTTTGACAAAGCCATTCTGACTATTCCTAATCATATTATGCCTCTCCAAATGTTCATAAATCCTGCTTCTCAGGATCTTCTCCATCAGGTTAGCAATCACTGAAGTAAGACTCACTGGTCTATAATTTCCCGGGCTATCTCTACTCCCTTTCTTAAATAATGGTACAACATCTGCAACCCTCCAATCCTCCAGAACCTCTCCCATCCCCATTGATGATGCAAACATTATCGCCAGAGGCTCAGCAATCTCCTCCCTCGGCTCGTACAATAGCCTGGGATACATCTCGTCCGGTCCCGGTGACTTATCCAACTTGATGCTTTCCAAAAGCTCCAGCACACCCTCTTTCTTAATATCTGCATGCTCAAGCTTTTCAGTCCACTGTAAGTCATCCCTACAATCGCCTTTTCCTTAGTGAATACTGAAGCAAAGTATTCATTAAGTACCTCTGCTATCTCCTCCAATTCCATACACACTTTTCCACTGTCACATTTGATTGGTCCTATTCTCTCACGTTTTATCCTCTTGTTCTTCACATATTTTTGGAATGCCTTGGGGTTTTCTTTAACCCTGTCTACCAAGGCCTTCTTATAGCCCCGTCTGGCTCTCCTAATTTCATTCTTAAGCTCCTTCCTGCTAGCCTTATAATCTTCCAGATCGCTATCATTACCTAGTTTTTTGAACCTTTCATAAGCTTTTCTTCTTGACTAGATTTACAACAGCCTTTGTACACCATGGTTCCTGTATCCTACCATCCTTTCCCTGTCTCATTGCTCCTATATCATATGGTCTTATAATTAAATTTAAAAAGTAATGCAAAAAGAGGGCAAAAGATGGTGAGGTAGTGTGCATGGGTTTGTTGTCCACTCATAAATGTAAAGGTGGAGGGTTTTCCTGAAGCGTTGAGTGTGTTGTCGTCTGGCACCTGTACCTCTGCCTTAAATGTAGCAATGAGAAAATCAATGGATGTTGCCTTTTAGAGGCATCATCTTTTGAAGATGTCCTAGATTCTGGGAAGGCTAGTGCCCATGGTCGGTCTGGGTGAATTTACAAATTTCTCCAGCTTTTCCCAGTCTTGTGGCCAGGTTCTTTCCAATCCTTTTTCCAGGTGTTCTGGTCACTATTTAACCTTCATAATATAATTGCTGACCATGAGATAAAAACAGAGAATACTGGAAACACTCAGCAGGGTTTTTAGCCTCTGTAGAAATAAAAAAAACGGTTAACATCTCAGGCCTAGGCTCCGTCATCAGAACTCACTATGAGTTCTTGGTAAGTTACATTCCAACTGCACAAGTAATGTTGGCTGTAAAGTTCCAGTATGGACTGAAGGCTCTGTTTAATGCATCGTTGTTTTTCATTGTAGATCCAATCTGTTGATTAATTTTGGCCTAAGAAAGTCTACCATAATACTACATGGAAAAGGATATTGAGTTATTTGATAAAATAACTAAAATAATCAATCAATTAGGCAGTAGATTTGATGTGTGCGACATAATAGCATGTGCTACTCTGTATAAAATGTGCATATTTCATTTCCGCCATCTCTGTTCTCTTTTACTACCATGCATTTATTCCATTCAAGTATGTAAAACCACTTCCTGTGACACTATCTAAAACCAGGACCGGAACACTGTGGCGTTCAGCAGTTATTCATTGGATAAGGAAGGTTGTGTGTTCTCAAATTGTTATTGCTTAGTTTGAAGCTTAACTTCGGGCTTATTCTCCAGAATGTGACAAGATCATCACTTAATTGTGCCAACTCTAATTAGGCTAAGAACAAAGTAATAGGGAGAGAATTACAAATCTGATAGTACCAGACAAAGTCAGTAACTGTTATGAGTACCCAGGATCCCTGGGATTATAAATTGCATGCAAAAGCAAGGAAATTATAATGAAACATTAGGTCCATATTGGAGATTTGTGCTCAATTCTGTATACTCTACTGGAAAAAGGACATCATATGGAATAAAGAAACAGCAGCAGGAGGAGACAGTTTGGCCCCTTCAAGCCAGCTTCAGCCATCAGACTGTGGCTGCTCTTTTATTTCAACACCATTTCCAGCACCAGCACTATATCCCTCAATCCCCTGAATAGTCAGTCTCTGTCTTGAGCATAATCAAAATTGGAATCAGGTTTATTATCACTGGCATGTGTCATGGAATTTGTTAACTTAGTTTGATGTGGTACATGATAATATAGAAAGACAAAAAAGTAAGTTACGGTAAGTATATTTAAACGCAAACAACAGGAATTCTGCAGATGCTGGAAATTCAAGCAACATACATCAAAGTTGCTGGTGAACGCAGCAGGCCAAGCAGCATCTATAGGAAGAGGTACAGTCGACGTTTCAGGCCGAGACCCTTCGTCAGGACTAACTGAAGGAAGAGTGAGTAAGGGATTTGAAAGCTGGAGGGGGGGGGGATGCAAAATGATAGGAGAAGACAGGAGGGGGAGGGTTAGAGCCGAGAGCTGGACAGGTGATAGGCAAAAGGGGATACGAGAGGATCATGGGACAGGAGGTCCGGGAAGAAAGACAAGGGGGAGGGGTGACCCAGAGGATGGGCAAGAGGTATATTCAGAGGGACAGAGGGAGAAAAAGGAGAGTGAGAGAAAGAATGTGTGCATAAAAATGAGTAACAGATGGGGTACGAGGGGGAGGTGGGGCCTTAGCGGAAGTTAGAGAAGTCAATGTTCATGCCATCAGGTTGGAGGCTACCCAGACGGATTATAAGGTGTTGTTCCTCCAACCTGAGTGTGGCTTCATCTTTACAGTAGAGGAGGCTATGATGCCACACTGCATCTCCCCCTCCCCCTCCAGCTTTCAAATCCCTTACTCACTCTTCCTTCAGTTAGTCCTGACGAAGGGTCTCGGCCTGAAACGTCGACTGCGCCTCTTCCTAGAGATGCTGCTTGGCCTGCTGCGTTCACCAGCAACTTTGATGTATGTTACAGTAAGTATATGTATGTATATTGAATAGATTAAAAATAGTGCAAAAACAGAAATGCTATATTTTAAAAAGTGAGATAGTGTTCATGGGTTCAGTGTCCATTTAGGAATCATATGACAGAAGGGAAGAAGCTGTTCCTGAATCGCTGAGAGTGGATCTTCAGGTTGCTGTACCTCCTTCCTGACGGTGTGACCTGGGTGATGGGGGTCCTTAATAATGGACATCGCCTTCCTGAGGCACTACTCCTTGATGATGTCTTGGGTACCACAGAGGCTAGTACTCAAGATGGAGCTGACTAATTTTATGACTTTCTGTAGCTTTTTTTGGTCCTGTGCAGAAGTGCTCCCCACCCTGCATATTAGACAGTGATGCAGCCTGTCAGACGGTACATCTCCACGGTACATCTATAGACATTTTCGAGTGTATTAGTTGACAAACTAAATCACTTCAAACTCCTAATGAAATATAGCCACTGTCTTGCAGTCATTGAGTGCAAGGTTGTTGCTGTGACACCACTCCACTCGTTGGTATATCTCACTCCTGTACGCCCTCTCGTCTCCATCCGAGATTCTACTAACAATGGTTGTATCATCAGCAAATTTATAGATGGTGTTTGAGCTATACTTAGCCACACAGTCATGGATATAGAGGGAGAAGAGTAGTGGGCTAAGCACACACTCCTGAGGTGTGCCAGTGTTGATTGTTAGCCAGGAGGAGATATTATCACCAGTCTGCACAGATTGTGGTCTTCCAGTTAGGAAGTTGAGGATCCAATTGCATATGGAGGTACAGAGGCCCAGGTTCTCTAACTTATCAATCAGGATTGTGGGAATAATGGTGTTGAATGCTGTGAATTAGTCAATGAACAGCATCCTGACGTAGCTGTTTGTATTGTCCAGGTGATCTAGGGCTGTTTAAAGAGCCATTGAGATTACATCTGCTGTAGACCTGTCAGTCACTCTAACCCTCTTTGACGGGAAATTCCAAAGATTCCAAGCTATTCTGGTGAAGAAACTTTTTTTCCAGAATGTTTCTGAAATGCCTTATTTGAGTCTGTGATCCACATTCGAAGATAAAGATTAGCTTTATTTGTCACATATACATCAAAACATACTGTGAAATTTGTCGTTTATATCAAAGCAAATTAGCGAAGATTATGTTGGCAGCCCACAATTTTCATCACACTTCCGCGCCAACATAGCCGTAAATGCGCTAACTCTCTAACTGTAAATGTATATTTTTTGGAATGTAGGAGGAAACCTACGCAGTCGTGGAGAGAACATACAGACTCCTTACAAGCGGCAGTGGGAATTGAACCCTGATCTTACAGCTGGTATTGAAATAGCTTTATGCTAACTGCTATGCTACCAAAGTTTCAAAGAATGTATAAATTATACAACCTTGAGATTTGTTTGCTCACAGTAGCCACAAAGCAAGAAACCCAAAATAACCTGATTAAAAATAAATAAAAGACCAACACGCGTTGCATAAGAGAAAGAGGAAAAACACAAATCATGCAAACAATTGAAGGAAGCAACAACATTCCAAGCCAAGTTGAATTCTCAGATCTAAACCCTGGAGTAGGCCGAAAAGCCTTGGTATCAGTTCATCATAATAGCGGGCATGGAACACAGCAGCCAGGGCAGTCTTCATAGCCTCTGTGCCATGGTGAGTGGAGTGACCATTGCAGAGAGCAAGCGAAATTGGCTCGCGCCTCCAATCCCAACACCGTCTTTCCAGTTATCATGCCGCCCAGCATCCTAGTTGAGGAAACATTTCTTGATCTACTCTGTCAAGCCCCACTGGACTTTTTTTTCATGTTTCTATGAAGCCACTTCTGATTTTTCTAAACTCCAGAGCTCATGCCAGCTTATTCGATCTCCTCTCACAAGGCAACCCCCTTCATCCTAGGAATCAGTCTGGTAAATCAAAAACAGCAAATACTGTACTGGAAGTGCTCAGCAAATGAGGCTGCATCAGTGAGTAGAGATATAGAGTCAAAGATTCAAGTCAATAAATTTATTTGGAGATGCAGCATGGTAATAGGCTTCTGGCCCACGGAAGCCAAGCTGTCTACACCCATGTGATCAGTTAACTTACTAACAGGACATCTCAGGAAACCAGAGCACCTTGAGGAAACCCACATGTTCATGGGGAGAATGTACAAACTCCTTACAGATAGCAGCAGAATTGAATCTGTGTCGCTGGCACTGTAATAGCGTCATGCTAACCACTATGTTACTGAGCTACCCTTTCTTAACGATGAAAGATAAAGGGTGAATGACTTCAAACATTTACTCTTTTTCTCTTCCCACAGAGGCTGACTGACGTCCTGAGTGTTCCACCATTTTCTGGTTCTATTTCAGGATTTTCAACATCTGCAGTTTTTTGCTCTAATTAATGTGGTGAACTTTGTTGCTCCATGTCAATGACAAATGTATCCTTGCACAAGTAGAGAGAGCAGACCTGTAGAATATTTTCAAAAATACACTCTCATCAGGATACTGTGTAATTGAAGCAAGAAGTCCTTGCTCCTATATTTAAGTCCTTTAACAGAAAGACTAGCAAACCAGCTGCCTTCCTAACTGTTTGTTGAATCTTCAGTGATTCATATCAGATGCTCAGATCCTTCTGAACAACACTTCTATCACTTAAAAAACTACTCCACACTTTTGCCATGTATTCATCAAGTTCACTCCTGTTCACTGAGCCAGCATTTGTCTGCTTAAGACCTCTTACCAATCTCCCATCCTGCTATCACAGTGAACTTGGATATCTCAACAAATCTTAGCAGATCATAATCTGTTGATCAGGATTTTCCTTTCATAAACCCACAATGACTCTGTGATTAGTCTCTGTGCCCTGTTACCTCTTCCTTCACAAATTCTTTTATTACTTTATTCTTTGGAATTTTATAGAAATTTTAGTTACATTTTGGTTTTAAATATTTTGAAAATAATTTTTTTTAAAAAAAGTGATGTAAATCCACTTGAACAGATTTCTACATTCTTGGACTGTGTGGCATTTAAAAATAGCTGGAAGGTTTTTGACAGCATCAAGTCAGTGCTTTCCAAGGTATGTGAGGCAGGGCCTTGGGATAAAACAAGAGCTCCAACTGCTGGTTGGAGCTGGTTCTGCCTCTTGTGTGTGGAGGGTCAGGTCATATGGCTTTTGCATTTGGAAATAAAATGAATGTTGGTAGGTAGATACCAAGGGTAACAAGTGTGGGCAACGGTGTGATCAATGAAAAGGAAACAAATATATTTAAATATGAAACCATTTACAGCAATATGGATAAGAGGAAGGGTGTAGACAGCCCTCTCAAAAACCCTGCACAGGCACAGGATAAACAACACATTTAGGAAGAATTGATTCAATTCAGATTCAGATTAAGACTTATTTAGCACATGTACATAGAAACATACAGGGAAATGCATCATTTACATTAATAACCATCACACCCAAGGATGTGCTGGGGGCAGCCCACAAGTGTTGACACACATTCCTGCACCAACATAGCATGCCTATAATGTCCAGCAGAATAACACAAGCAACACCAAAACAACAACAGCAAAGCAAACCCCTTCAACACACATCCATGGACAGGTCTCCCATCCCTGGATACGTCACCTTCGGGTTCAGATTCACAGATGTCAAGTCTCCAACTTCGGACTTTGCCCCAGGACTTGCCAGTTACGGATTCGACTTCCATACTCACATGGATCTCCAAACCCTGTGACTCCTTCGGGCCTGTACCTTCGGCCTTTGGAATTTCTGGAATACTTGTGCCAATTACATATAAAGAGGCAGTTTGTAACTATAAAGAACTGACTTAATGCAGTAAAAATAAAATGATCCCCCAAATATTAGCTTGTCTGTTGAACATTTTTGTTCATTTTCCATTCTATTATGTTCTCGCAAAAAATTGGTATTGGTTTATAATTGTCATGTTTACTCAGATACAGTGAAAAGCTTGTCATGCTTACTGTTCATACAGAGCAAATCACTATACACTGCACTGAGCTAGAACATGGTAAAACAGTGACAATAAAAATAAACTGCAAAAACTAGAGAGAGAGAGAGCAGTGCAGGTAACCAGTACAGAGCAAGGTCATCATGAGGTAGATTATGAGGTCAAGAGTCCAATTTATCATACAAGACGTCTATTCAAGAGTTTGATATCAGTGGGATAGAAGTAGTCCTTGAGCCTGGTGGTATGTGCTTTCAGACTTTTATATCTTTTGCCTAATTCTTGACTTCCTGACCAATAAAGCATAATCTGTAAGGATAAACAGCAACATCTTCACTTCAGCGATATCAACTGTGGAGATGGACAATCCACAGCAGAGAGTGTGTTGGAGAGCTACCTTTTAATCTGGACAGCAATCAAGACTTTAAAGGCAGAGTTTCATGGCAATTTATGAAAAAGAGCTTTGCCCAGCGACTGATTGGTGTTTGGGATTCATTAAGATATATTAAAGGAAGGCAGTGGCAAGCAGAGCGGCCATCGTCTGAGTGGACAGAGTCAGAGTAGTCATCTTGAGCCTTTAGCTCTTCCAGACTACAATGGAAAGAGGTTTCAGTCAAAGTAGAATAAAATACTCTTCCTTCTGCAGCCTAGTATCCCTTTTTCCAATCAACTTCCCAGCTCTTGGCTTCATCCCTCCCCCTCTGGTCTTCTCCTATCATTTCGGGTCTCCCCCCCCCCCCACCAACTTTCAAATCTCTTACTATCTCTTTTTTCCGTTAGTCCTGACAAAGGGTCTCAAACCATAACGATGACTGTATTTCTTCCTATAGATACTGCCTGGCCTGCTGTGTTCCACCAGCATATTGTGTGTGTTGCTTGAATTTCCAGCATGGGGCAGATTTTCTCATAAAAACTCTGGGTTAAGTTTTTCCCCCTTCCCTTCTTTATATCTGCGCAGTTAGGACAGTAGAGACAGGATTGTAGAATGCTTCTCTTGAAAGATGTGGGAAGGCAGGGAGACATCCAGTGTTCCTGACGACTACAACTGGGAGAAGTGCATCCAGGTGCACCCTCTAACAAATTGTGTTAAAGAGTTGGATCTGGAACTGGATGAACTCCAGATCATTCAGGTGGCTGAAGGGGTGAAAGACGGGATGTATACAGAGGGAGGGGGATGACCTAACAAAGGAAAGTCACAGTGATTGGGTCTCTATCACTGAGTGCTCCTGTGACTCAGAAGGGAAGGGGAGAGAAGAGGCATGCTGTGTTGTTAGGGGATTCATTATTTAGGGGAACAGTCAGGAGGTTCTGTGGGCGAGAACATGATTTCTGGATAGTATGTTGCCTCCCGGATGCCAGGGTCCGAGATATCTCAGATCGAGTCTTCAGCATTCTTTAGTGGGAGAGTGAACAGCCAGAAGTTGTCTATGTAGGTACCAATGACATGGGTAGGACAAGAGACGAGGTTCTGTGTAGGGAGTTAGGTGCCTAAGTTGAAGGGCAGGACCACCAGGGTTGTGATCTCAGGACTGCTGCCCATGTCATGTGCTAGTGAGGCCAGAACTAGGAAGTTTATACAGTTTAATATGTGGCTAAAGAGTTGGTCCAGGAGGAAGAGCATAGATTTTTGAATCATTGGGCTCTCTTCCAGGGAAGGTGGGACCTGTACAGAAGAGATGATTTGCACCTGAACTGGAGGGGGACTAATCCTAGTGGGAAGACTTGTTAATGCTGCACAGTGGGGTTCAGTCTAGAGTTGCGGAGCCTATCTGGTTCCCATCCAGAGTGTCAGAACAGTTAACGGAGAGGTTGTGAAGGCAGATGTTGGTAAGGCCTCAGACAAAGTCAGGAATCAAAAGGTTGAGCATGGTGGGGCTAGTATCCTGAGCTGCATATATATCAATGCAAGAGCGTAGATCAGTACTTGGAGCTATGATGTTGTGGCCATTACAGAGACTTGGATGGCTCAGGGGCAGGAATGGTTACTTCGAGTGCCAGGCTTTAGAAGTTTCAGAAAGAGGTGGGGGTGTGGCACTGTTGATCAGAGATAGTGTCACAGCTGCAGAAAAGGAGGAAGACATGGATGGATTGACTACAGAGTCTCTGTGGGTGGAAATTAGGAACAGGAAAGGGTCAATAACTCCACTGGATATGTTTTATAGACCACCCAATAGTAACAGGGACATCGAGGAACAGATAGGGGGACAGATTCTGGAAAGGTGTTATAATAACAGGGTTGTTGTGGTAGGAGATTTTAATTTCTCAAATATTGATTGGCATCTCTAGTGTGAGGGGTTTAGATGGGGTGGAATTTGTTAAGTTTGTTCAGGAAGGTTTCTTGTAGATAAGCCTACAAGAGGAGAGACTGTACTTGATCTGGTATTGGGAAATGAACCTGGTCAGGTGTCGGATCTCTCAGTGGGAGAGCCTTTTGGAGATAGTGATCACAATTCTATCTCCTTTACCATAGCATTGGAGAGGGATAGGAACAGACAAGTTAGGAAAGCGTTTAATTGGAGTAAGGAGAAATATGAGTCTATCAGGCAGGAGCTTGGAAACATAAATTAGAAACAGGTGTTCCCAGGGAAACATACAGAAGAAATGTGGCAAATGTTCAGGGGTTATTTGCATGGAGTTCTGCATGGGTGCGTTCCAATGAGACTGGGAAAGGATGGTAGGGTACAGGAACTGGTGTACAAAGGCTGTTGTAAATCTAGTCAAGAAGAAAAGAAGAGCTTACAAAAGGTTCAAAGAACTAGGTAATGATAGAGGTCTAGAAGATTATAAGGCTAGCAGGAAGGAGCTTAAGAATGAAATTAGGAGAGCCAGAAAGGGCCATGAGAGGGCATTGGTGGACAGGATTAAGGAAAACCCCAAGGCATTCTTCGAGTATGTGAAGAGCAAGAGGATAAGACGTGAGAGAATAGGACCAATCAAGTGTGACAGTGGAAAAGTGTGTATGGAACCAGAGGAGATAGCGGAGGTACTCAATGAATACTTTGCTTCAGTATTCACTACGGAAAAGGATCTTGGCGATTGTAGGAATGACTTACAGTGGACTGAGGAGCTTGAGCATGTAGATATTAAGGAAGAGAATCTGCCAGAGCTTTTAGAAAGCATCAAGTTGGATAAGTCACCGGGACCATTCAGCCCAAGTCTGCTCCACTATTCAATCATGGAATTTTCATTGAAGTGTGGCAAGGAGAAAACAGGGCTGCTGGGTGACCCATTGAACAAAGCTTTTGGTTTTTAATCAATGGCTGTGGAGAGCTAAAGCACATACATGTGAAGCTGATCTTGCTCAATGGGCACTTGATTGGCTTTTAGTAGTCATACGGCATATTTACACAACTTCTTAAAACAAACTTGTTTTCATTCCAACTTCTGTTGCCATTAAATAAGTTTTGGAATCTGGTACATCTCAACTAAGATTTATTTGAGACAAGTATTTCTCTTACATATTTCACTTTTGTACTATAATCATCTGAATTTTCAAATGGCTTTATTCAGTGGTTTAATAGGCAAGAGAGTCTAGATGACTTACTCCTGTTCTTCTTTCTTCTGTAAACTCAGTATACAAGTTTAAAGAATATAGCCTGTAAACTATTATACCAATGCTTTGGGGGTAGAATAAAAAGAGAGAGGGATAATGTGTGGCACATTAGATTATCAAATTATGGAACTTCACAGCAACAATTTGTTAATTTTTTGTCAGTTGAGTGACCCAAAAAATGAACATCAAATTCATATTGGGTGGAGAAAGTGCATTGTTTTAATGATTAAGGTTTAACTGTACATGAGTGTTATGTTGATTCATAGTTTGCTGAGTCTGCCATTGTGATGAAAGCTAAAAGTTAGTTAAGCAATGCAAAGCCAGATCATTTTAAGAAAATTTGAATCTGAAATTAGATTTCCTGATACATTTCTAGCATTCATTTCTTTAAAATGTTAACAAAATTATTAGTATTAATTTGAGACATTCCCTCAGATCCGGCCTCCTGTTTACTCCATTATCTGTAAATCTTTTGTTTAAACCGGTTTACTCTGCAGTTTAGACAGCACCAGGAGAATAAGCAGCAGATCAAATAAACTGCTTATTATAAAATTTTGAAAGATAATTCAGCCTCATAGTTCTCGCTGCCCACACCTCCCTTTTCTACCTCCTACCTAAAAATCACAAACCTGGTTGTCCAGGTAGACCCATTGTTTCAGCTTGTTCCTGCCCACTGCGTACCTGCGTACCTTGACTCTGTTTTATTCCCCCTGATTCAGTCCCTACCCACCTACATCTGTGACACCTCACAGGCTCTAGATCTTTTCGAGGATTTCAGGTTCCTGGCCCCCATCATCTTATTTTTACTCTGGATGTCCAGTCCCTATACACCTCCATCCCCCACCAGAAAGACCTCAAAGCTCTCTGTTTCTTTCTGGACACCAGGCCCAACCAGTTCCCCTCCACCACCTCTCTCCTCCGCCTAATGGAACTTGTCCTCACTCTTAATAATTTCTCCTTTGGCCCCTCCCACTTCCTTCAAACAAAAAGCGTAGCCATGGGCATTCGCATGGGTCCCAGCTATGCCTGCCTGTTTGTCGGCTTGTGGAACAGTCTATGTTCTAAGCCTACACTGGTGACCGTCCCGCACTTTTCCTGTGCTACATTGACAACTGCATTGGTGTTGCTTCCTGCGCCCGTGCTGAACTTGTCGATTTCATCTATTTTGCCTCCAACTTCCACCCAGCCCTCAAATTCACCTGGTCGATTTCCAGCACTTCACTTCCTTTTCTTGATCTCACTGTGTCTATCTCCGGAGACAGCTTATCCACCAATTTTATTATAAACCAACAGAGTCTCACAGCTACTGGGACTATACTTCGTCCCACCCTGCTACTTGTAAAAACACCATCCCCTTCTCTCAATTCCTCCGTCTCCGCTGCATCTACTCTCAGGATGAGGCTTTTTAATTCTAGAACGAAGGAGATGTCCTCCTTTTTCAAAGAAAGGGGCTTCCCTTTCTCCACCATCAACGCTGCCCTCAACTGCATCTCTTCCATTTCACACATGTCTGCTCATACCCCATCCTCCTGCCAGCCTACCAGGGATAGGGTTCCTCTTGTCCTCACCACCTCCCCACCAACCTCTGCATCCAGCTCAGTATTTTCAGAAACTTCTGCCACTTCCAACTGGATCCCACCACCAAACATGTCTTTCCCTCCCCCACTGCCCCTCCCAACTTTCTACTTTCTGCAGGGATCACTCCCTATGCAACTCCCTTGTCCATTCGTCCTTCCCCACTGACCTCTGTCCTGGCACTTATCCTTGCAAGCGGAACAAGTGCTACACCTGCTCGTAAACCTCCTCCCTAACAGGGCCCCAAACAGTCCTTCCAGGTGAGGCGACATTTCACCTGTGAGTCTATTGGGGTCATATACTGTGTTTGGCGTGGCCTCTGTATATCGGTGACACCTGACGTAGATCGGGAGACTGTTTCACCAAGTATTTACGCTCCATCTGCCAGAACAAGCGGGATCTCCCAGTGGCCACACACTTTAATCCCACTTCCCAGTCCCACTCTAGTACATCCATTCATGGCTTCCTTCACTGTCGGGATAAGGCCACACTCAGGTTGGAAGAAAACACCTTGTATTCCGATTGGGTAGCTTCCAACCTGATGGCATGAACATTGATTGCTCAAACTTCCAGTAATGCCTCCACACACCCCACTCCCCCACCACCCATTTCTCATCCCCTTGTCCCTTTCTCATGCTGTCACGTTATCTCCTTACCCGCAAATCACCTCCCTCTGGTGCTCCCCCCACCCCTTCTTCTTTCTTCCATGGCCTTCTGCCTCTTTCACCAATCAACTTCCTAACTCTTTACTTCTGCCCTCCCCCTCCAGGTTTCACCTATCGCCTGGCACTTCTCTCCCCCTCCCCCACCTTTCAAATCTCCTCAGCTTTTTTTCTCCAGTCCTGCCAAAGGGTCTTGGTCCGAAATGTCGACTGTACTTTTTTCCATAGATGCTGCCTACCCTTGTGTTCCTCCAGCATTTTGTGTGTTGCTCAGAATTCCAGCATCTGCAGATTTTCTCTTGTTTGTGGAAAGATAATTGTGCTTTTTTTTTGGGTGTGGGGTGGGGGGAAATCTCCATTTACCTCTGTATTCATGACAATATTAGCTACTAGTGTACAAGTTGCTAATTTGGTATTATGACTGATGTAGCTGGTAACATGTCAAAACTGGCAAGCATGAAAATTGAAAGAGGTTTAGGTGCATTTTAATAGACCCAGCACAATGGAAAGAAGATCAAAGAGCTGACAACTACTGAAGCTTTAAAAAGGATTTTGAACAAAGAGAGCTACTGTTGTACAAAAAAGTTTGTGCTGTGGTAAATTAGAAAGGAGTCTCAAGAAACCGCAGATGCTGGAATCTGGAGCAAAATACAAACTGCTGGAGGAACTCAGAGAGTCAAGCTGTATCTGCAGAGAAAAATGGACAGTTGACTGACAATTTCTCTCTATAGTTGCTGCCCAACCCACTGAGTTCCTCCAGCAGTTTGTATTTTGGAGCAAATTAGAAAATCTACTTAAATAAGTCATGAGATTCTTTTTTATTTATTATACAAGTCATAATGAGCCATCAGAGATAGATGATACAATTGCAGAACACCAGAAAGAGCAGAGGGTAAATGAACCCTAAATATTTTTCCAAACAAGTATAGGGAGCCAGGATATGAGCATGAGAAAATGGGGGCATTTTCAATCACCCTGAAGACATTCTGAACCTTCCCTTCAGGTCTCTACATCCCAGGCTTAGTCACCAGCAATGACTATCACTTCATGTTATCATGAAATCAGTAAGTGTACCAAATGGATGAAGAGATATGGACCTTGTAACTGTATACAATACTTAGCCAGTCCTTTGGAGAGTCAAAGGTAACAGTGCTTCAAATCCAGTTTGGTAGATTCCAAAGTGAGAGAACCCTATGTGGGATCCATTCATTGGGGCTGTGTGGGGGGAGGGGGGAGGGTCAGGGAGTAAACAAGAGGTTTAAGGTCTTTCAGAAAGAGAATCTTCCTCGGTTTAAGATGGTGAGGAATGATGGCAGAGTGAGGTGCTCTCACTTCCACAGAATGTATCTATGCCCTTTGGCCAGCAGGAGCCCTTCAATCCATACACAAAGCTAAAGATTTTATGGCAGTGGCCCTCAGTCACCTGATCAGATTTTATGGGGTGGCAAGTGTTGATTGATAGTTGAGGAATGCCCTGATGAATTTGATTTTGATTGGAATTGGAATTGGTTTATTGTCACGTCCCAAGAACAGTGAAAACTTGTTTGACATAAGGTTTGTATCAGATCATTAGACAGTGCATGGAGGTAGAACAAGGTAAAACAATAGCGATACAAAGTATAAAAGCTACAGAGAAAGTGCACTGCAGATAAACAATAAGGGATAAGATCAGAGGTGTGAGGGTGAAATAGGGAACTGTTGAATAATCTGGTAAGTGGGGTAGAAGCTGTCCTTGAGCTCGGTAATTATGTGCTTTCAGGCTTTTGTATCTTCTGCTTGATGGGAGAGGGGAGAAGGGAAGAAGTCGAGGGTGGGTGGGCTCTTTTATTGATTATGCTAGCTGCTTTAAGGAGGCAGGGAGAAGTAGAGGCTGCCATGGGTTGAGGTTTTTCTTTTAGATACAGCATTGGCAATGGTCCTAGGTGCCCGCTGTGGGTTTTCTGAAGCTCTCTGTATGGGGTGATCACTGTGTTTCACAAACAGCTCAATGTCAGGCTTGGTCTTTGAGCACATTATCCAGTTCCCAAGTGGAAAATTGCCACAACAGCAGCATGAATCCAGTCTAACAAATACTACCCCATTTGAGGTTGCAGTGCGGTGTAAGAGAGGAACCAACAACCTGCATTTACGTAACACCTTTATTATAGAAAAAATGTCCAAGGCACATCACAGAAGTATGATCAGAAACCAAATGTAGAAAAGAGATTGCATCTAAATTCTGATTTTATTGGACATAGGCTCAAACTAGTACAAGACTGATATTTTTCTTCACACAGTGATCAAAGCATGGAATGGACTTTTAAGCAATGTAATTAAGGCAAATGTCCCACAGTTTTATTTCTTGAATTGTAGTGTGCTAAATTCCTTCCTTAACTACTGATCTCAAAGTTGCAAGCATATGCGATATTTGATTCACAAAAGATCCCATTAACTACAAATGAGTTGAACAGTCAATTTTTTAATATGTGTGTTTCAGGGAACAACATTGGTCAACGCATCTTCAAACGACCACTTCCTCAAGGAGCTTCAGTTTAATTCCTCAACCAAAAGAAGGGATTTCCCTAATAAAAGTGTTCCTTTTGCCATGCAGTTATTTGTCAGCCTAAATTCTGTGCTCAGTTTTTCCAGAGTTGATACAACCTGTGCCTCAGGAGAAATAGTGCTACTAAACCAGCAAACTGGGAGAAACCTGTAAGTCCAGAATGAAGCAACATTAAACCTTATTATTTGGCAGTACTGCTGGTCTGTCATCAGGAAGTACAGTTTTAGCTTTGTTAAAAATAAATGAAAAATTATCAATTCTTTCATCCAAGAGGTTCTTGGTTCTACCATCCCCTACTTAAATCAATGTTGCTTTATATTCATTTTTCTGGCACATTTATAAAAACATTAGTGTTGAAAAAAATTAATAGGAATATTTTACATAAGTTGGCACTTTGAATTCTACATGTTGTTCGCTCCATGAAGAATCATAGACTCTCATTACAATAGTTAAATAAATACATAAATCTAACTCATGCCTGCATGTATAAATCCTTGCCAGACTATTTTACCTTAAATATCTTACAACACATATTAAATAAGGCAAAATAGAATAAAGTTAAAATATACAGGAAAATTGGGTGACATTTAACAAGCTTTCTGATGGACTTAAAATGCACATTTTAATAAGCTTTGTAAATCACATGAATTAACACGTATTGATCTCAGTGCTACACAATCATGTATTTGTCCAAGGTTATCCCACTTCTCACTTATAATAACATTACAGAAACAAAACTCATCTTAGAAGTGTTCCCTTTTCCAGCAGTTAAAAGCCTCCAAATTAGTTCAGATGGCAAGAATCATATTTTTGTCCAGTTTCTTCTCTTCACTTTGAATCACCCTGGTTATGACGCCACTGACACTGGCAATTTATCAATAAACCACCAAATTCTCGTCTGTTTTTTGCTGTACACATCGTCTGTTTCCAAATGTAGGCGCCATAATTAAGTACAATATCTTTATTCAGCATCCATGCACGTATACTTTTGAGTTGAGTTGAACGTGTAGTGATCAGAACAGGAGTCTGAGCAGATCTTAGACATAAACACTTGGGGGTCAACCCAGATGAAATCAACTATATTTCACGAACATGATCGTTTAATCTACAGTGTCCAGTACCAGACCATGTACTGATCTTTCTCATGAAATCATCAGGGATAGTAAATGACGATTCCATCTATATATAACAATAACAAATCTTTGATCCTCGTATTTTAAGGTTACTGACACACCTTGGAATTGCAGCTCAGTAATAGGCCATAGCTTAAGTCACAAAAAACAATTGGAGATTTACCTACAAAATTATGTAGCCAGACCATTGAAACATGTGCTGGCCAGTGGTATAGTGTCATCAGCACCATTCAAAACTAATGGTCCCAGGTTCGAACCCGGCTGGCCCCTTGCATGCTTTCCCTGTGTGCTGGGTTGAGCACTAAGCTAGCAACTTGGTCTCATAAAAAAAATAGACAAATGCTAAGGAAATGGCAAAAAAAAAATGCTGCCTGATGTGCCACAAGGTGCTAACAGGAATAACAACCATTGAAACATGAACTAGTTTGTTTTGGAGAAGCTGAGTAGGAAATTGCAATGGCCAAATTTTCTTCTTGTGCCAGTTTTCAGAGAACACCAGAGTGAAGAGTGAGGGTTTTTGGGGTGAAGCAGAATCTCTGTAGTTCATTCTGCAAACTGAGATGAATCTTTATCAACAGGTGCGTGTTTGAGTATCCTCTTAAAATCTTTTGAAGATTCTTTGAAGTATCAACGACACACTTCAACACCTGAGCTTAGTGTAGTTTTCACAAAATCATTTCTTGAAGTCCTTTCACTAAGTGGGTGTCTATTTTGTTGTTATAGCACAGTAGCTTCCTGGAAAACCTCTACCCATCTGTTGAAAAATTTAAACAATTGTACATTACTATAATTCTTGTGCCTCACAGATCCCATTTACAAAGCAATGAACCATAGTTTTGAATTACACATGTTTAAAAAAAAGGTGATTCTCCACTGCCTTGTACCTGGGTAATAGTAAAACCTAGCGACATGCACGTTACAAAAAGCATCTGACTGTGTAAACCTAACTCTGTTATTTGGAGAACTGGAATAGTCTATTCATTGCCTCTGTTTTCTTTCCTATTATTTACTGCACATTATTAAAGACCTGTTGAAATATAATAGTTTACCCCAAATGTGGAAGCTGAGTGTGGGTGCAGAGGAAGTTGGTATATGTGCGAATTGAAAATGGGAATATATTCTCCCCATGTTTACAGACAGATATTTCAGATTCTGCTAGATAAAGTGAAGATATTTACAGAAATTGGGAGAGAAACCAGCACACATTCTGGTTGTGATTTCACTGGTGAAATTAATTTTAGAACTAAATTTTGACTGAGATGTAAAGAGATCTAAGGATGCATCAACATTCAGTAAGCAGAGGAATGAAAATATGAGCTGGAACTATTATTTTGAAGTCCTTGCAACACAATGACTGTGAGGCAACAAATATCAGTTTATATTATATGGAGTATTCAGAATTAGTCTGTGAACAAACATATAAGGGGAAAGTGGCCCAGCATTATGGGAGCTTCGTCAGCTTTGGCATTGCACATAACTAGACAGCAGTGGCAGAAAAACAACTTTCTGCAGGCCTACAGGAAAAAAACCTAAACTAGATGGATGACAGACGGGTGGCAATTCAATCTTAGATTTCACTTCTTAAAATATATTTGGTTATGTGAAGTTGTCACTCCTAACAAGGCTGGCACTTACAGTCCATTCCTAATTACCCTTGAACAGAGGAGAGAATTAAGAATCAATCACACTGGTATACCTAGGTATCAGCTACGCAGATTTCCTTTTCTGAAAAATACTCGGGGGCCAATAGGGTTTTGCCAGCATCCAGTAGTTTCATAGTTACTGTTCCCGACTCTAGGTTCTGATTACAGATTACCCATGAAGGCAGATCTGATGAACCAAACGTTCATTTATTAGATTGCTCATCATATTTAAAAATTTATCATTCAAACTAATCCACTAGCCTGCTGTATAGCACCAATTAACTATCAAATTGCACAGAGACAAGTTTTCAGTTTACAATATTTCAAGACTTTTAACGTTTGTACTTCCTGTCAACATTTCTGTCACAAATTCCTAGTTCCACATTTGGAATTTAGAGAAATTTCTTAATTCAGGATTGTGAATCTCTGGAACTCTCTATCAAGTACCAAAAACTTCAGTCAGACTTTGATAGATTTTGAGCTCTAAAGGAGTCAGAAAATGAGCAAGAAAATGATGGTATAGTGGCATCTGCACTGGACTTCGAGGTGAGTGAGTGGTCCTGGGTTTGAATTGGCCAGCTCCTTGCACACTTTTCATTCTTGCTGGGTTGAGTGTCAAGCTAGCAACTCGGCCTTGTAAAAAACACAAATGCTACAGAATCAGCAAGGTTGCCACTCAATACACCACAGATGTGGAGAGGAGCAACAAGGAAGAAAATGTTGAAACCCAGAATGAGACCTGATTTTAATGAACAGCTGAGCAAGTTCAAAAGACCTCACGACCTGTGTCTTCCATGACATTGCCCAAAAAAGGAACAGAAATAAGGAAGAGATAGTAGAAACTGAAGATGCTGGAATCTGGAGCAACAAACCTGCTAGAGGAAGTCAGTGGGCTGAGACAAGTACGAGGCTGGTGGAAAGAGTCATTAAAGTTTCAAGACGAGATAAGGTGTAGAGGTGAGAAATTATGTGTAGTCATGATAACCATGTTCAGAAGGGATTGGGTACCTTGATACAATTACGGCATTATTTTAGATTTACATATATCATACTTATTTTTATACAGGAGTTGATAATCTCCCATGGAATTGAAAATTAAGTAATGAAGAAGTAGCCACTTTAAAAGTTTTCAGTTGTCCATTGGCAGGGCCTTTGTTTTGTACTGCTTATAGTTTATCATTGCTTTGTGCAAAGGCCAAAGCAACAAAGCCGACTGGATGTTGGAGGCTGCAGGCCATAAACTAAAGTGAGCATCCCAGGAGAGAGAATGCAGGGTGTAGGCTGGGTCAGGTGTGATCTTGCCTATTATTTCTTCTCCCCATGGACCCATACTTTTGTTACTCTCTTCATTTCACATATTTGTACAAATGACTATTTTATATTTCTTAGGATTTTCATCTCCTTTTTTGACTAGCCTTGGGATGTTTCAAGCCCCAATTCTCAGGCTTACTACTCTTCTTTGTAGCCTTTTCATTGTCTAATATGTTCAACCTTGAATTATTGATGAATTAGTTTTCTTGTACATATTAAACATATATTTTTAAAATATTTAAAGACACCATCAAATCTTTTAAACAATTTCCCAGTTTATCATCAAATCATACCCAATCATTTGGCTTGAAGACTTTTATTTCAACTTCGGTCAGTCACTGTTGAACACTGCGCACGATTATGTCATTATGGTCGCTATTGCTTAGGATTATTACTAAACCTCTCTTATGGCACATTAGCTAAAGTAACCTGTTCTTTGATGCATTGACCTTTCATCAGAAACTTCACTTTCATGTTGAACTGATACAAAGATAGTATATGGACAACATGATCAATATGGGCTCCATAACAACAAAACCTGTTTTCAAAACTTTCAAAGACTCAAGAAAGCTAACTGCTCCACGTAAAATTTCCACTTCAGATAGATTTAAAGCAATAGTGACCACAAATATTGCTTGACTCACTGCAAGTGGTCTGCGTAGGATCGTGAAATCATACAGCACAGAAATGGGCTCTTTTGGCTCACCTATCCATGCTGTGATGTCCACCTACACTAATCCCTATTGCTGCATTGGGCCCGTATACCTCTATGCCTTTCCTAGCAAATGCCTTCAGGATGTTACAATTGTATCTGCATCTACTAACTCCACAGGCAGCTCACTCCAGACATTTATCACCCTCTGTGAAAAACGTGCCCTCATATCACCTTTAAATTTCTCCCTTCTCACTTTAAACCATTATTCTCTAGTACTCGACTGTCCAACCCTGGGAAAAAATTCTAATTATCTATCCACTTCATAATTTAATGAACCTTTATAAAGTCATCCCTTAGTCTCCAATCTTCCAAAGAAAATAGCCCCAGCCTATCTAATGTCTCCTTACATCCACAGCACTCTATTCCAGGCATATCCCAGTGAATCTCTGCATTTCCATTACATTCTTCAATACTTTGAGCAGTCTAGTTTGGATTTACAGCATCCACTGTGTTGTACTCACCTTCGAGCTGTGTGAGGATCATCTGCTTTAAACACATAAAACAGTGTTCTTTTATGAAGCAACTGAAAAATCACTTTGAGGTCTGAAAGATCGTCTTCCACTTCTGAAACTGTGAATCCAAGTAACGGTTGGCTCTCCAAAGCTGCAACATCCTTTGTTTTTGAAAAAGTACATCAGAAGTAAAGCTTTATTCAATATACTAAATAGAGATATTAATATAATATTTGCTGTAACCAAAGTTTTTGCCATTGTGGACCACAGAGCAGCAGGGTATTATAAATCCACCAAACATAAATTCACATTTTATTTTTATTCCTAAAGCACCTGACACAAGGACATTTGATTTAATATTATACACAAAAGGTACAGTCTTTATCTATGCTAGTAAAGCTAGCTTGCAACATTTAGCACTGCACAGTCAGATAGTCAACTTGCATTAAATTTCATGTATATGCACACACACAAGACAATAAGACATAGGAGCAAAATTAGGCCATTTGGCCCATCGAGTCATGCTCCACCATTCAATCATAGCTGATCTTTTTTTTCACCCTCCTCACCCCCACTCTCCGGCCTTCTCCCTGTAACCTTTGATGCTGTGTCCAATCAAGAACCTATCAAGCTCTACCTTAAATACACCCAATGACGTGGCCTCCACAGCTGCCTGTGGCAATAAATTCCAAAAATTCACCACCCTCTGGCTAAAGACATTTCTCTGCATCTGTTTTAAAATGGATGCCCCTCTACCCTGAGGCTGTGCCCTCTTGTCCTAGACTCGCCCACCATGGGAAACATCCTTTCCACATCTACCCTGTCTGTTCAACATTCAAAAGGTTTCAATGAGAATGCTCCTCATCCTTCTAAATTCCAGTGAGTATAATAACCCTTTCATTCCTGGAATCATCCTTGTGAACCTCCTCTGAGCCCTCTCCAATGCCTGCACATCTTTTCTTAGATGAGGAGCCCAAAACTGTTCACAATACTCAAGGTGAGGCCTCACCAGTGGCGTATAATGCTCAGCATCACACTCCTGCTCTTCTTCGGGAGAAGGCTCAGGAGCTTGAAGACTCATATGGCCAGATTTGGGAACAGCTTCTTTCCAACTGTGATAAGGCTACTGAACGGATCCTGACCCGGATCTGGGCCGTACCCTCCAAATATCCGGACCTGCCTCTCGTTTTTTTTTTGCACTACCTTACTTTCCATTTTTCTATTTTCTATTTATGATTTATAATTTAAATTTTTATATTTACTAATTTTTAATATTTGATATTTGTAATCCAGGGAGCGGGAAGCGCAGACTCAAATATCACTGTGATGATTGTACGTTCTAGTATCAATTGTTTGGCGACAATAAAGTATAAAGTATTTTAGACCTCTTAAAATGAATGCCAACATTGCATTCGCCTTCCTCATCACCGACTCTACCTGCAAGTTACCCTTTAGGGGGTTCTGCACAAGGATTCCCAAGTCCTTTGCATCTCAGTTTTTAGGATTTTCCCCCCATTTAGAAAATAGTATGTGCATTTATTTCTTCTACCAAAGTGCATGATCATGCATTTTCCAACAATGTATTTCATTTACCACTTTCTTGCCCATTCTCCTGATTTGTCCAAGTCCTGCAGCCCCCTGCTTCCTCAAAACTACCTGCCCCTCCACCAGTCTTTGTATCATCTGCAAACATGGCAACAAAGCCATTTATTCCATCTTCTAAATCATTAATATATAGCATAAAAAGAAGCGGTCCCAACATTGACCCCTGTGAAACACCACTAATCACTGGCAGCCAATCAGAAGAGGATCCTTTTATTCCTACTCACTGCCTCCTACCAATCAGCCAATGCTCGAACCATGCCAGTAAACTTCCTGTAATACCATGGGCTCTTAACTTGGCAAGGAGCCTCATGTGTGTCACCTTGTCAAAGGCTTTCTGAAAATCCAAATAGGAGGGGTGATTGATAAGTTCATGGCCGAAGGTAGAAGGAGTCAATTTTAGAAAACCTAGCACATTTATTTTTCAACATAACATTTACACACTTAGTCCAGTGGTCATGGAGCATACGGATCTTGGACCTCCAAAGAGTGCCCACAGCAGGGGTGATTGATAAGTTTGTGGCCTAAGGTAGAAGGAGATGAGTTAACAACAGGAATTTTGCAGATGCTGGAAATTCAAGCAACACACATCAAAGTTGCTGGTGAACGCAGCAGGCCAGGCAGCATCTCTAGGAAGAGGTACAATCGACGTTTCAGGCCGAGACTCTTCAGGAGGTGAGTTATACAGCTCTTGTTACATGCATATGCAGTTCAACTCTGAGTGAGTATGCAAAAAGTTTGAGGTTAATAACTCATTAGGGGTGATTGATAAGTTTGTGGCCTAAGGTAGAAGGCGATGAGTTATTAAATTCAAACTTTCTGCATAATCACTCAGAGTTGAACTGCATGTGCATGTAAAGAGAGCTGTATAACTCATCTCCTTCTACCTAGGCAATGAACTTATCAATCACCCCTGCTGTGGACACTTTCTGGAGGTCCAAGTGTGTAAATGTAGGAGGGGACTATGACAAACAAATGGCAAACTGAAAAGCCATCTCATAGGCATTCAACAAACTCAGCTCACTCTCGGTTTATTTACAACCTGATTTTCCCAATCGACCTGCATATTGAAATCTCCCATTGCCCTTTTGACAGGCATTGTCTATTTCCTGTTGTAATCTGTGGTCCGCATCCCAGGGAGGCCTGTATATAACTGTCATCAGGGTCCCTTTACCTTTGCAGTTTCTTAAATCAAACAACAAGGATTCAGCATCTTCCAATCCTTGGTCACATCTTTCTACTGATCTGATGCCATTCTTTACCAGCAGAGCCACACCACCCCCTCTGCCTACCTTCTTACCTCTCTGATACAATGTGTAACCTTCGACATTTCCCTCCCAACTGCAACAATCCTTCAGCCATGATTTAGTGATGGCCACAATTTGTTACAGTGCAACAAGATCATCCACCTTATTCCTTACACTCCCTGCATTGAGATATAACACTTTTAGAGTGCTGTATTTGCTACCCTTTTTGATTCTGTATCCGTAATGCACTGATTGCCCTTGGGTTCAGGTGCAGAGAGTGAGTCACTCTTACTCTCTCACACCTTCCCCCGCCCCATGAAAAGTATTTACCCTCATTGGAATTTTTCATATTTTATAGTTTTACAACACTGAATTACAATGGATTTAACTTGGCTTTTTTTTTAGACACTGCAACAGAAAAAGGCTCTTTTGTGTCAAAGTGAAAGTAGATCTCTACAAAGTGATCTAAATTAATTACAAATATAAAAAAAATTGATTGCCTAAGTATTCATTCCTCCTTCAAGCCAGTATTTATAGATGCACCTTTGACAGCAATTAAAGCCTTGAGTCTGTTTCGATAGGTCTCTATCATAACTGTGCAAATTTTCCCCATTCTTCTTTACAAAACTGCTCCAACTCTGTCAGATTGCATGGGGATCATGACTGAACAGCCCCTTTCAAATCCAGACACAAATTCTTAATTGGATTGAAGTCTGAACTCTGACTTGGCCACATTAGGACTTTGTTGTTTTTAAGCCATTCCCGTGTAGCTTTGGCTTTATACTTGGGGTCATTGTCTTGTTGGAAATGAAATCTTCTCCCAAGCTGCAGTTCTCTTGCAGACTGCATCAGGTTTTCCTCCAGGGTTTCCCCGTATTTTGCTGCATTCATTTTACCCTCTATCTTTACAAGCCTTCCAGGGCCTGCCGCAGTGAAGTATCCCCACAGCATGATGCAGCCACCACCATGCTTCACGGTAGGGATTGTGTTTTTTTTGATGATGTGAGGTGTTTGGCTTACGCCAAACATAGCACTTAGTCTGATGGCCAAAAAGCTCAATTTTGGTCTCATCAGACCATAGAACCTTCTTCCAGCTGACTTCAGAATCTCCCACATGCCTTTTGGCAAACTATAGCTGAGATTTCACATGAATCTTTTTCAACGGGGGCTTTTTCTTTGCCACTCTCCCATAAAGCTGCAACTGGTGAAGCACCCAAGCAACAGTTGTATGCGCAGTCTCTCCCATCACAGCCAGTGAAGCTTGTAGTTCCTTCAGAGTCGTCACAGGTCTCTTGGATGCCACCCTCACTAGTCCCCTTCCTTGCACGGTCACTCAGTATTTAAGGATGGCCAACTCTAGGTAGGTTTACAGCTGTGACATATTTTTTCCATTTCTTCACGATTGACTTAACTGCACTCCAAAGGATATTCAGTGATGTGCAAATTTTCTTGTATCCATTTCCTGACTTGTGCTTTTCAATAACCTTTTTGCAGAGTTGCTTAGAGTGTTCTTTTGCCTTCATGGTGTAGTTTTTGTCAGGATACTGACTCACCAGCAGATGGACCTTCCAGATGTCTGTCTGTCTAGGTACCATATCCGATGCAGACTTTGGTGACCATGGTTTTCCATGCAGATCTATCCTTCGTTTTTTGGATGACTTCCATTTCCTAGATGTGTAGCCACCTGGCTATGCTTTTGATGTACATAAGCCGAGGTCTTCCTCTAAGTTTACTCCCCTCAATCTTTCCAGAGAGTATGAGTTTTTCTAGTTCACGGTTCCGCATGATGTGCCCTAGGAGTCTGAGTTGTCTTTCTCTTATTGTTGGTATGAGTGATCAAACTGTTTGGGCTCTTCTGAGAACTTCTTCATTTGATGTGTGTGTGGTCCATGATATTTTTAACATTCTCCTGTAGAACCATAATTCAGCTGCTTCTAGTCTCTTTTCCATTGCTGGGGAAATGGTCCAGAATTCACTTCCGTAAGTCAGGATAGAATAAATGTAGCACTGCAGTATTCTGTTTTTAGTGTACGTGCTCATCTTTCTATCTGTTAATATGGTCTTCATTTTTTGGAAAGCTTCTTTTGCCATTGCTATTCTGTATTTGATATCTGTGTCGCACCTGCCATTACTTGTTATTAGGCTGCCAAGATATTTGAATTTGTTGACTTGTTTGATGTTTGCATTTCAGATACAAGTGTATTTTTACTACAGTCAACTGAAATACCTCGAGAGTGAGTGAGTGTGAGTATATATATGTATGTGAGAGAGAGACAGACAGACAGACAGACACACACACACACACACAGTACTGTAACTAAATTCAGGGATTATCAAGAGGCTGAAAACAGAAAAGCATGAGCAACCTGGAGCATTGCAGGGCTGCAGAGATGGGGAAAGGTTGATGCCACACCAGGATTTGGAAACAAGCCTATGAATTTCAAAACAGGCATTGCAAAATACATCTGCATGTGGATTAGGATGTAGTTGAGAGACAATGCGTTGAAGATAAATAGGAAGAGGCACCTGAGTTAATGTTTTTATGTGTGGGAAGGGATGTTATTGTCCAGTTACAATTGAATAAAGGTTACTGTTAGGTCAAAAAGATAATACAAGTTAATGCTTATCCTAGAACCAGGAACCTCAATACACATAATTACCACTCTCATTAATTCCATACTTTAGAGTTATAGGTGTTCTGTTCACAAACAGTTATGCAGTGTATTAGTTCACTGACTCTTACCTCACTGGCAGCATAAGTGTATAACACCTTGTCCTGAATGACGAACCAGAGCCGTTTCCATGGTTTCTTAGTGCCTTTTGACCGATATAGATAGCCACTCATAGATGAGGCTCCAGTATTTGCTGATACCTGAAATATTTAGCAGAGTACACTTTATTGTCTCGCTTTACATTTAGCACTTAGAAGAAATTTTGGGTTTGCAGTTCTTACAACAATGCTGAGGAAGCAGAGTTTTCTAACATTTTGGTTTTATAGTTTCTATTTCTTTTACTTCATATTGTGAACAGTCAGGCCATTCCAAGTAAAACAGAAATCATTGTTAATATTTAGCAGCTCAGGCAACATCCATGGAAGAAGAAACACCATTAACTTCAGGTTGATGACCTTTTGACAGATTTGGAAATTCTCACTGACAGAATTGTCACTGAGTTGTTGAGTTAAACATGGTGTTGAGTCCAGAAGACTCCAATATGCCTTGTCAGAAGATGAAGTGATAATCCTTGAAGCTGCAGTTTCATTGTTGGAAAGGTCACAGATTGGGGAAATCAAATCAACTTTCCGGAGTTACTGTAGTATTCCTGACAATGCAAGTAACTTTCTGGAGGCAGTGTTCCCAGCAATGTAACCTCAGCTTCGAAAGATACCCGTGACAAAGGATTGTGAATTCAATTCTCCATCTTCTGACCAAATCCATTAAATCCTTCTGGATTGATATTATGTCTAGTTGTTAGATGAACAAACTGCCTGAAGAGCTATCTTTTGTAAATGAGATAGATTGCCATAGATTGTTGAAAATCATTTAAAAAAAACTGTAAAAGCTTGAAATCAAAAACCAAAAAAAAAAACACTGGAAATACTGGGAAGGTCAAAATGCATCTGTGGGAAATGGAACAGACAGCATTTCAATCCAAAATATTTACTCAATTTTTCTTTCCACAGATTTTGTTTAACCTGCTGAGACTTCCTGACATTTTCTGTTGCTATAGATTGCTACACTTTCAAAAGGCAACCTCTCTGGCAATTTAATACCTCTGTCCACCTGTACTCTCTGTCCAACAATGTTCCAAACAATGGTAAAGCAAAGTAATGCAGCATTACTTCAGCTTCCATGTAAGAACATTGAGACTTTCTGGACTTGATTTTAACAGTTCTGATAATGAGCATTGCTAATCATAGAGCACTACAGCACAGAAACCCCATCTAGTCTATACCAAACCGTTACTCGCCCTAGTCCTATCAATCCACACCCAGACCGTAGCCATCCATAACCCTCCCATCCATGTACTTATCCAAACTTCCTTTTAATGCTGAAATTAAACCTGCATCCACACTTCCAATGGCATCTCGTTCCACTCTTTCACCACCCTCTGAGTGAAGTAGTTCCCCCTCAGGTTCCTCTTAAATATTTCACACTTCACTCTTATCCTATGACCTCTAATTCTAGTCTCACCCAATCCAAGTGGAAAAAGTCTGCTTGCATTTACACTACCCATACCCATCATAATTCTGTATATCTCTATCAAATCTCTTCTCGTTCTCCTACATTTCAGGGAATTAAGTCAACACTTATTCAATCTTTCCCCTATAACTCAGGTCAAGTCCTGGCAACATCCTTGCAAATTTTCTCTGTAATATTTAAATTTTATTTACATCTTTTCAGTAGGTAAATGACCAGAACTGCAAACAATACTCCAAATTTGGCCTCACCAACTCTAATAAAACTTCAATGTAATGTGTACAGGAAGTGGGATGTTATTTTGATTTATGAAAGCCAATGTGCCAAAAATTCTTTTTATGACCCTATTTTTCTATGATTCCACTTTCAATGAATGATAAATCTGTATTCCCAGATCCTTTTATTTTACCATACTCCACAGTGCCCTACAGTTCACTGTACAAGTCCTAATCTGTTTTGTCTTCCCAACACCTCACACTTACTTTCTTGCAGGCATTCACAGCAGAACAAAGAAATACAATCAATAAAAAACTACAAAGACTGATAAGTAATTAAGTTGCCAGAGGAAAAAAAAACTGTGCAAATACAAACACATACACACACAATAATAAATAAATACTGAGAACACAAGTTTCAGAGCCCTCGAAAATGAGCATTCAGTGTTGTGGTGAAGTGACAGTACCCACACTAATTCAGCAGCCTGATGGTTGAAGAGTAATCACCATTCAGAACCCAGTGCAGTGGGATCCTTTATGATGGATTCTCCTTCCTTGTGGCAGCATTCTTTGTAGATGTGCTCGATAGTGGGGAGGTGGTGGTGGTGGGCGTTTCTTTTCCTATGATGAACTGGGCTGTATCCACCACTTTCTGTAGGCTTTCCATTCTTGGGCACTGGCATTTTCATACCAGGCTTCGATACAACCAGTTAGATTACTCTCCACTGTGCATCCCTAGATTATCTGTCAAAGTTTTAGATGACGCACTGAATCTGTGCAAACTTTAAGTAGAGGCACTGCCGTGCCTTCTGTGAAATGACAATTAGGTGCTGGTCCCAAGACAGCTTCTCTGATAACATCCAAGAATTTAACATTACTGACCCTCTCCACCTCCAGTTCCCCAAATGAGCACTGGCTCATGGACCCCCGATTTCTTCCTCCTGCGGTCACTAATCAGCTGTTTGCAATGCCGACATTGAGTAAGAGGTTGTTGTTGTGGCACCACTTGACAGATTTTCAACCACCCTTCCTTTTTGTCGATCATCACCATCTCTGATTCAGCCAACAACAACGTCATCAGCAAACTTAAATATAGCATTGTAGCTGTGCTTAGCCACACAGTCATAAGTACAAAACGACTAGAGCAGGGGGCTAAGTACCAAGCCTTGTGATGCACCTGTGCTGATGGAGATAGTGGAGGAGATGTCGTTGCCAATCTGAACTGACTGAGGTCTGCAAGTGAGGAAATTGAGGATCCAATTGCATAAGGAGGTTTCAAGAGCTAGGTCTATTTATTGAGTTTATTGATTCGTTTCTTGTCACTTCACATTTGTCTGCATTAAGTTTCATCTGGCATTTCTCAGCCCATTTTCCCATCTGACCCAGATCCCGCTGCAAGCTTTGATAGCCTTCCTTAATGTCCACTACACCTCCATTCCTGGTGTCATCTGCAAATTGGCTGATCCAGTTAACGACATTAGTATCCATATCATTGATATAGATGACAAACAACAATGCACCCAGCACCGATCGCTGCAGCACCCCACTAGTCATTGGCCTCTAGTCAGAGAGACAATCATCTACTACCACTCTCTGGCTTCTCCCGCTAAGCCAAGCAGTAATCAAATTTAAAAACGCAAACACGAGGAATTCTGCAGATGCTGGAAATTCAAGCAACACACATCAAAGTTGCTGGTGAACGCAGCAGGCCAGACAGCATCTCTAGGAAGAGGTACAGTCGACGTTTCAGGCCGAGACCCTTCATCAGGACTAACTGAAGGAAGAGCTAGTAAGAGGCCCCAGACAGTCCTTCCAGGTGAGGCGACACTTCACCTGTGAGTCGACTGGGGTGATATACTGCGTCCGGTGCTCCTGATGTGGCCTTCTATATATTGGCGAGACTCGACGCAGACTGGGAGACCGCTTTGCTGAACACCTACGCTCTGTCCGCCAGAGAAAGCAGGATCTCCCAGTGGCCACACATTTTAATTCCACATCCCATTCCCATTCTAACATGTCTGTCCACGGCCTCCTCTACTGTAAAGATGAAGCCACACTCAGGTTGGAGGAACAATACCTTATATTCCGTCTGGGTAGCCTCCAACCTGATGGCATGAACATCGACTTCTCTAACTTCCGCTAAGGCCCCACCTCCCCCTCATACCCCATCCGTTATTTATATACACACATTCTTTCTCTCACTCTCCTTTTTCTCCCTCTGTCCCTCTGACTATACCCCTTGCCCATCCTCTGGGTTTCCCCCCACCTTTCTCCCTGGGCCTCCTGTTCCATGATCCTCTCATATCCCTTTTGCCAATCACCTGTCCAGCTCTTGGCTCCATCCCACCCTCTCTTGTCTTCTCCTATCATTTTGGATCTCCCCCTTCCCCTCCCACTTTTAAATCTCTTACTAGCTCTTTCTTCAGTTCGTCCTGATGGAAGGGTCTCGGCCTGAAACGTTGACTGTACCTCTTCCTAGAGATGCTGCCTGGCCTGCTGCCTTCACCAGCAACTTTGATGTGTCTTGCAGTAATCAAATTTACTGCTTCATCTTGGATACTGAACGACTAAACCTTTTGGACCAGCCACAAAGCCTTGCTAAAGGCCATGTAGGCAACATCCAATGCCTTTCCTTCATTGACTTTTTCTGGTAATTTCCTTAAAATCACTTTTATTTTAGTATCTCCTATATTCACAATATTTTGTTCAGGTACTTCAGATACTAAATCTGCTTCATCCTTTTGCATCACCTTACAGCTAACGTTTTGTTTCTTTACATCTCAAAGATACTTTATCCTTGATATTAATTTAGCCTACCTTCCACTCTGTAACACCTCCCCCTTTGCTCTCTCTTCCTCACCACCTGGTCTCTGTATCACAAAATACATTCATTTTTATTTCTTGTTAATCAACATTAACAGATTCTCTTTCCACAGATGGTGCTTGACCTTCTGCATGTTTCCAGCATTCTCTGCTTTATTTTATCTAAGATATTTTAATTTTGTATTAACATCATGGAACACGGTAGTGTCGCAGTTAGCTTGACTATTGTAGTGTAAGTGACCCGGGTTGAATTCTGCTCTTGTCTGTAAGGAGTCTGTATGTTCTCTGAGAGTTGCCCCAGGGTGCTGTGGTTTGCTCCACATTCCCGCGTGTTGGTCAGTCATTGGTCACCTGGGTATAACTGGACCAGGAGGGCCCATTGGGCTGAAAGGGCCTGTTACCTTGCTGCATCTCCAAATAAAACACCTGCTTCAAATTCCTCTTAAAGGCAATGGTTAAAAGGGCACTAACCAAATTAGTCCACTATGTAGCAACATGAAGGCACATTATGAACACTTTGAACTGCAAATCAAGAATGAGATACACCCCTAATATATGGCTACTGATAATTCTTTACATTAGGATTTGTTACTAGTCAGGGAAAATGTCATGGCAGTGCTCAGTCACGACAGACTGGAGAAATCTTCTAGTGAGGCTCAATGGGTGGAACTGGCAATAAGAATGGTTAATGGGGCTATATTACAGACCACCCAACAATCTGTGGGATTTAGAGGAACAAATTTGCAGAGAGATTGCAGACTGCTACAAGAAACACAAGAAATGCAAGTGATTTTAAACTTTGCTCATATTGACTGGGACTCCCATACAGGTGTCCCCCGCTTTTCGAACGTTCGCCTTACGAAACCTCGCTGTTACAAAAGACCTACATTAGTTACCTGTTTTCGCTAACAGAAGGTGTTTTCACTGTTATGAAAAAAGGCAGCGCATGCCCGAGCAGCCAAGCTCCTCCCCCGGAACTGCATTCTAGCCGGCTTTGCTTAAACATGTGCCTGTGAGCAGCCGTTAGCAAGGTGAGTTCTAAGGTATCGGAAAAGCCTAAAAGAGCTCGTAAGGGTGTTACACTTAGCGTAAAACTAGACATAATTAAGTGTTTCGATCGTGGTGAACGAAGTAAGGACGAAGTGAGTTTGGCTTGTGGAAGTTGACGAAGATGATGTTGAAGAGGTTTTGGCATCCCATGACCAAGAACTGATAGATGAAGAGCTGATGCAATTGGAAGAGGAAAGGATAACAATCGAAACCGAATGCAGTAGCAAACGGACCGAAAGTGAAGTCGTCCATAAACTGAACGTGAATCAACTGTGAGAGATTTTCGCTGCAATTGACAACAATGATTGCAGAAAAGCACGACTTTAATTTTGAAAGGGTACATAGGTTTAGGGCATATTTGCAGGAATGGTTTGAGTGCTTACAAAGAACTGTATGATAGAAAAATGCGCGAGGCTAAGCAGTCAGGCATACTGTTATTTTTCAAGCCTTCCACATCAGCCACAGCAGACGATGAACCTTGACCTTTGACATCGAGGCAGGCAGACATAGAAGATGACCTGCCTGCCCTGATGGAAACAGACGACGATGAGATGACACCCCAGTGTCCCACCACCCCAACCCCCAGGCCGCGGACCGATACATTGCCACGGAGAATGCAGCGGTAGCCGGGATGCACCCAACACATCTTTAAGAAAAAAGCCAAAATAAACAAGCTTAATTAATTAGGTGCCACTGATTGCATCGCCTCTGATCTGGGCTGACATTTGCGTGCTGGGCGGCACCTAATTAATTAGCTTGTTTATTTCGGCTTTTTCCTTAAAGATGTGCTGGGTGCGTTCCAGCTACCGCTGGACTGCTGCATTCTTCGCAGATCGGTATCGGTTGGCGGCCCGGGGGTTGGGGTCCAGTGCACCACCCCAACCTCTGACGACTCAGCCGAACACACCATCATCAGTGTGCTCGGTGCTGTCTTCCCGATTCCGGTAAGTGATACTACACTGTACATACATTATTTCTACTTTATATAGGCTGTGCATTTTTATGTGTTATTTGGTATGATTTGTCAGCTTCATAGCTTAAAGGTTACTGGAGAGAGAGTTTCTGCCGAGAGCACTTGCGTGAGATTTTCGCTACGGAGAACAGTGTGGCAATGATTGTAGAAAAGTATTAATTTCTACTTTATATAGGCTGTGTATTTATCATATCATTCCTGCTTTTACTATATGTTACTGTTATTTTAGGTTTTATGTGTTATTTGGTAGGTTATTTTTTGGGTCTGCAAACGCTCACAAATTTTTCCCATATAAATAAATGGTAATTGCTCCTTCACTTTACGACATTCCGGCTTACAAACCGTTTCATAGGAACGCTCTACCTTTGGATGGTGGGGGAAACCTGGACTGTAAAAGGACTGGATGGGATAGAGATTGTCAAATGTATTTAGAAAAGTTTCCTTCATCAGAACATGGAGGTTCCAGTGAGAGTGTGCAATACTTGATCTGCTAGTAGGGAATGAGACAGAGCAGGTGACGGAAGTTTGTGCAGGGGAACACTTTGCATCTGGTGATCATAATGTCATTAGTTTCAAACTAAATATGGAAAAAAATAGGTCGGGTCTGTGAATTGAGATTCTAAATTGGAGAAAGGCCAATTTTGATGTGACCAGAAAGGATCTGGCAAGTGTGGATTGGGACAGGCTGTTTTCTAGCAAAGGTATACTTGGTAAGTGGAAGACCTACAAATGTGAAATTTTTACGAAGCTTGTATGTTCCTGTCAGAATAAATGGTAAAAGGTAACAGGTGTAGCGATGCTTGGTTTTCAAGAGATACTGAGGTCGTGGTTAAGGGGAAAAAAAGGTGTGTAACAGATATAGACAGGTAGGAACAAATGAGGTGTTTATGGAGTATAAAAAAAGCAAAAGAACACAAGAGAATCAGGAGGGCTAAAAGAAGGCACAAGGTTGCCCTAGCAGATAAGGAGAAGGAGAATCCTAAGGGTTTCTACAGATATATTAAAAACAAATGACTGCAAGGGACAAAATTGGCCCTCTGGAAGATCAGAACAGTAATCTACGTGTGGAGCCAAAGTAGATGGGAGAGATCTTTAATGGATATTTTGCATCTGTATTTAATCAGGAGTCGGACACAGAGTCTATACAAGGGAGGCAAAGCAGCAGTGAGATATTGGACCCTCTACAGATTACAGAGGAGGAGGTTTTAGCTGTCTTGAGGTGAATTAGATTGCATAAATCCACAGGGCCTGACAAGGTGTTTCCTCAGACCCTGTGGGTGACATGCAGAAATTGTAGCTGTACCAGAGATATTAAAATCATCCTTAGCAACAGGTGAGGTACCAGAGGATAGCTGATGTTCCACTGTTTAAGAAAGGCTTTAAAAATGAACCAGAAAGTGATAGGCCAGTGAGCCTGACATCAGTAGTGGGAAAGTTATTGGAAGGTATTCTGAGGGGCCAGATATATGAGTGTCCCAAGATGGTGCCAGTGATCATTCTAAATTACTCTCACTGCAATCTGCAGCATGTCCCTTCCCTTCCCTCTAGCAATACTTTTAAATCGACTTAATAGTTGTCTGAAGGACTCGGGCGGTCCAGACAGGTATGGTACCTTTAGAGGATGAAGGTTCATCGCCATGGCTGGAAGGGAGATTGGGGGTGGGGGTGGGGGTGGGGGAGGGATGTGTGGAAACAACAAGCCAGGCTGAAACGCAGTAGGATGGGGACTCTCTACCCAGCATCTTATCAGCAAATGTACAGTCACTGGGGAACAAAATTGAGGACCTGAGGGCAAGACTCATGCATCGGAGGGAAATGAGAGCCTTTTCATTGACACATGACTTTCTCCAGGCACACCAGCTACAGCGATCAGACTCAAAGCCTTCCCGATTTACAGAATAGACCTACAGCTGATTCAGAAAAGGCAAGAGCATGAGATGTGTGTTTCATGATAAACTCTCGGTGGTGCTCCGATATGGTTGTTTTGTCAAATTTGAGTTCCTCCAACTTGGAACTCCTGATGGTCAAATGCCATCCGTTCTATTTACCAAGGGAGTTCTCACGTGTGATCCTGACCGCAGTTTACATACCACCAGCGGCTGATTATAACTAAGCACTCGTGATACTGCATGAAGCTGTTTCCAAACAAGAAACAGTCCATCCCAACACATTTCAAATCATAGTCAGGGGCTTCATAGAAACATAGAAAATCTACCACACATGTTGTGCCGACCACGTAACTTACTCTAGAAGTACTTTAGCCAGGCTGGTTTGAAGAAAACACTGCCCAATTAACATCGGCAGATAACCTGTAGCATTAGAGTTCTCAACATACTGTTACACCAAGATAAGGAATGTCAACCGTTCCATGCCCAGACCGCAGTTCAGGAAATATGATCACCTGCCTGTCCTTCTCCTACCTGCATACAGGTAACAGCAAGAGGCTAAGAGCAAAGCTCCAGAGATTAGGACAACAAAGGGATTGTCACGGGAGGCAGAGGAGCAGCTACAGGGTTGCTTTGAGTCAGTGGACTGAGCTGTGTTCAATGGCTTCTCTGTAGATCTGAATGAATGCACCATGGTTGTGTATTCATTCAAAAAACTATTTGATTTATTAGACATTACTTGCCATGCTGACTATCCTAAATCAGTCCATGGCTATCCAAAGTTCAAGTATAAATTTTATTATCATATATGTCACTATATACAACCCTGAGATTCATTTTCTTGTGAGCATAATAAACAAATCCATACAATAAACCAAGAACTTTATAGGCTAGTGAACCTGACATCACTAGTGGGAAAGTTATTGGTAGGTATTCTAAGCGACCAGATAGAAAAATATTTGGATAGATATGGATTGATTAGGGATAGTCAGCATGGCTGCATGCATGCTAAGTCATGTCAAGCCAATCTTATCATTTTTCAAGGAAGTTACCAGGAAAGTTGATAAAGGCAAGGTAATGGATGTTGGCTACCTGGGTTATAGCAAGGCATTTGACAAGGTCCTGCACGGGAGGTTGGTCAAGAAGGCTCAGTCGCTCAGCATTAAAGATAAGGTAGTTACTTGGAGTAGACATTGGCTTTGTGGGAAAAGCCAGAGAGTGGTAGTGGATGATTGCCTCTCTGACTGGAGGCCTGTGATTAGAGGTGAGCTACAGGGATCAGTGCTGAGTCCATTGGTGTTTGTCATCTATATCAATGATCTGGATGATAATGTAGTTAACTAGATCAGCAAATTTGCAGATGACACAAAGATTGGGGGTGTAGTGGACAGCGGGGAAGGCTATCAGAGCTTTTAGCAGAACCTTGACCAGCTGGAAAAATGATCTGAATATTGGCAGATGGAATTTAGAAACACGAGAAAATCTGCAGATGCTGGAAAAATATCTGAGCAATGCACACAAAATGCTGGAAGAACTCAGCAGGCCCGGCAACATTTATGGAAAAGAATAAACAGTCAACATTTCTGGCCAAGACCCTTCATCAGGACTGGAAAAGTAGTTGAGAAGATTAAATTTAATACAGACAAGTGTGAGGTGTTACACTTGGGTAGGACCAACCAGGGTAGGTCTTACACAGTGAACGATAGGGCACTGAGGAGTGTGGTAGAACTAAGGGATCTGGGAATACAGGTCCATAATTCATTGAAAGTGGTGGCACAGATAGGAGTTGTAAAAGAAGCTTTTGGCACATTGGCCTTCATAAATTAAAGTATTAAGTACAGGAGATGGGATGTTATGTTGAAGTTGTTTAAGACCGTAAGTCAATAAGACATAGGAGCAGAATTAGCCCATTTGGCTCATCAAGTCTACTCTGCCATTCAATCATAGCTGATCCTTTTCTCCCCTCCTCAGTCCCATTCCCTGGCCTTCTCCCCGTAGCCTTTGATGTTGTGTCTAATCAAGAACCTATCAGTCTCTGCCTTAAGTATACCCAACAGCCTGGCCTCCACAGCTTCCTGTGGAAACAAATTCACCACCCTCTGGCTAAAGAAATTTCTCCACATCTGTGTTTTAAATGGAGGACCCTCTATCCTGAGGCTGTGCCCTTTTGTCCTAGTCTCCCCCACCATGGGAAACATCCTTTCCACATCTACTCTGTTTAGGCCTTTCAATATTCAAAAGGTTTCAATGAGATCCCCCCCCCTCCATCCTTCTGAATTCCAGTGAGTACAGACCCAGAGCCATCAAACATTCCTCATATGATAAACCTTTCATTCTCAGAACCACTCTTGTGAACTTCCACTGGACCCTCTCCAATGTCAGCTCATCCTTTCTTAGATGAGGAGCCCAGAACTGTTCACAATACTCAAGGTGAGGTCTCACCAGTGCCTTATAAAGCCTCAGCATTGCATCCCTACTGTTGTATTTAAGACCTCTTGAAATGAATGCTAACATTGCATTTGCCTTCCTCATCATTGACACTATCTGCAAGTTAACCTTTAGGGTGTTCTACACAAGGACTCCCAAGTCCCTTCGCATCTCAGATTTTTGAATTTTCTCCCATTTAGAAAATAGTCTGCACATTTATTTCTACTACCAAGTGCATGACCATGCATTTTCCAACATTGTATTTTATTTGCCACTTTTCTGCCCATTCTCCTAATCTGCCTAAGTCCTTCTGCAGCCTTCCTGTTTCCTCAACACTACTTGCCCCTCCACCAATCTTCATATCATCTGCAAACTTGGCAACAAAGCCATCTATTCCATCATCTAAATCATTTATATACAACATACAGGTACAAAGAAGTGGTCCCATCACTGACCCTTGCAGAACACCACTAGTCACTGGCAGCCAACCAGACAAGGATCCTTTTATTTCGACTTGCTGCCTCCACCAATCAGCAATGCTCTAACCAAGATAGCAACTTTCCTGCAAGCAGTAACTTGGTAAGCAACCTCATGTGTGGCACCTTGTCAAAGGCCTTCTGAAACTCCAAAATATACAACATCCACTACATCACCTTTATCTGTCCTACTTGTAATCTCCTCAAAGAATTCCAACAACAGGTTCATCAGCCAGGTTTTTCCCTAAATGAAACCATGATAACTTCGTACTACCTTGTCCTGTGTCACCAAGTACTCCATAACCTTATCCTGACACTTGACTTCAACATCTTCCCAACTACTGAGGTCAGGCTAACTGGTCTATAATTTCCTTTCTGTTGCCTTCCTCCTTTCTTAAAGAGTGGAGTGACATTTGCAATTTTCCAGTTTTCTGGAACCATGCCAGAGTCCAATGATTTTTGAAAGATCATTGCTAATGCTTCCACAATCTCTACCGCTACCTCTTTCAGAACCCAAGGTTGTAGTTCATCTGGTGTGGGTGACTTATGTACCCTTGGGTCTTTCAGTTTTTTGACCACCTTCCCCTTTGTAATAGTAACTGTACTCACTTCTCTTCCCTTCAACATCTGGCACATTGCTAGTGTCTTCCACAGTGAAGACTGAAGCAATATATTCATTTAATTCATCTGCCATCTCCTTGATTCCTGTTATTATTTTTCAGGCCTCATTTTCTAGCGGTCCTATATCCACTCTCATCTATTCTTTATTTTCCTTTTAAACATACTTGAAAAAGCTTTTTCTATCCACTTTGACATTTTTTGCTAGCTTGCTTTCATATTTCATCTTTTCCCCTTTTATGATTCTTTTAGTTGCTCTCTGTAGGTTTTTAAAAGCTTCCCAATCCTCTACCTTTCCGCTAATTTTTGCTTTGTTGTATGCTCTCTCTTTTGTTTTTACATTAACTTTGACTTCCCTTGTCAACCACAGTTGTTTAAGACATTGGTGAAGCCTAATTTGGAGTATTGTGTGCAGTTTTGGTCATATACCTACAGGAAAGATGTAAATAAGGTTGAAAGAGTACAGAGAAAATTTACAAGGATGTTGCCAGGACTAGAGGACCTGAGTTACAAGGAAGGATTGAATAGTTTAGGACTTTATTCCTTGGAACGTAGAAGATTGAGAAGAGATTTGATAGACGTGTACAAAACTATGAGGGGTAAAGATAGGGTAAATGCAAGCTGTTTTTCTCGCTGAGGTTAAGTGGGCCTACAACTAGAGGTCATGGGTTAAGGGTGAAAGGTAAACAGTTTAATGTGAATATGAAGGGGCAACTTCTCAGAGTGTCATGAGAATGTGGAATGAGCACAAGTGTTGCATGCGAGCTCAATTTCAATGTTTAAGAGTAGTTTGGACAGGTACATGGATGGCAAAGGTATGGAGTGCTCCAGGTGCAGATTGACGGGTCTTTGCAGTTTAATTTGTTTGGCACGCACTAGATGGCCCAAAGGGCCTGTTTCTGTGCTGTATTTTTCTATGACTCTATAATTTATTCATGGCATCCATCATCCAAGGAGTTATGTCACATATCAGCTGAATACTTCCAATTTTCATGAATTAAAGAGATAAATCTCTTTGGATATTCGTTCTTTGGGCAGGGGAAAGGTGATGATTTAACATTAATGAGTGCATTGAATATAACACTCATCGCAGTTCCACTCCATCACTATTCCTTTTGCCTTCAGAATCAGAAGCTGTAGACATTTTAGCCCACACCCAGGACATTGCCATTCTCAGAAGAGATGAGGCATTAACTCTTGATGGTCTGTTTATGTGCTCTAGTGGCTAACGTGCAGAGTAAAATTCCCGCACTGTTAGGTCCTACAGCTTTCTGCCACGGACCAAAGATGTGAAGGTTATTGTGGTATTTGACCTAGGCGAACTGCCCCTATTATGTAGGTGAGAGTGGCATTGGGGGAGTGGAGGGAGAATGGATGTAAATGTATGGGTAATAAAATAGGATTATGTAAATGGTAAATTGAGAGTTACGTTCTATATCCTACTCCTTCCAATCTTTGGGCATCAACTGTGATTAGTGATGTTCCACAGGGATCTGTGCTGGGACCTCTGCTGTTTGTCATGTATACAAATAACCTGGGTGAAAATGTAGATAGATGGGTTAGTAAGTTTGCAGATGATACAAAGATTGGTGTGTTGTGCTTAGCACAGAAGACTGACAAAGAATATAGTGAGATATAGATCAGTTGCTGATATGGGCAGAGAAATGGCAGATGGAGTTTAACCCAGACAAATGTGAAGTGTTGCACCTTGGTAGGGCAAATGTCAAGATACAATACACTATTTAAGTGCAAGACCCTTAAAAGTGTTGATGAGCAGCAGCATGCTGGGGTACAAGTTCATCACTCCCTGAAGGTGGTCCCAGAGCTTGATAGTGTGGTTGAGATGGCATACGGCATGCTTGCCTTTGTTAATCGACGGATTGGGTTCAAAGGTCAGGAAGTTATGTTGCAGCTATATAAAACTCTAGTTTGGCCACACTGGGAGAATTATGTACAGTTCTGGTTGCCCCATTATAGGAAGGACGGCGAGGCTTTGGAGAGGGTGCAGAAGAGATTTACCAGAATGTTGCCTGGATTAGAGGACATGTGCTATGATGCGAGGTTGGATTCTTTTCTCTGGACAGGCAGAGGCTGAGTGGAGATCTGATAGAGGTTTATAAGATTATGAGAGAAATCGGCAGTATCTTTTTTTCCTGGGTTGAAATGTCTAATACCAGGGGGTATGCATTTAAGGTAAGATGGGGTGAGTTCAAAGGAGATACCAAGAACAAGCTTTTTTTAAATATATAGACTGGTGGTGCCTGCAGTGCACTTCCTGGAGTGGTGGTCAAGGCAGATGCTTTACGGGTTTTTAAAAGACATTTAGATAGGCACATGAGTGAGACAGAAATGAAAGGACATGACATTGTGTAGGCATTTAGTTGGCCATTTGATTAGTGATTAATTTGTTGAGCACAACACTGTGAGCCAAAATGTCTGTTCTGTGCTGAACTGTTCTATATTCTATCTCTCTCCTCAAAAAAGAACCCTTGACTTCTCCATCCTCGAAGGATTTATCCTGGATTCCTACTATTTCTCATCCCTCTGAAACACCTTCTGAATGTACAGCATCACCATCATATGTTGATAACATCCAGCTTTAACTCACCATCTCTCCTCTGTTGACCATTCCACTATGTCTAAGTCATCAGATTGCCCAACATCCCGTAGATAAGCAGAAATTTACTGCCTGCAACTAAATATCAGAAACATAAATCTGCCTCACCACAAATTCTACACTCAGGTGCCAGCTCTATCCTTCTCTCCGGCACCTAACTGAGGGTGAACTAAAGGGCTGCAGCTTTGCTCTCATACACGAGCCAGAGATGAACTTCCCACCTCTATAACACCCTGACTGCTCTGCTTCAGTTCAACAGCTGCTGAAACCCTCATCTGCACATTTGTTGCCTCTAGCTGTGGCTATTTCCAAACTGTGCCAAACAGCCTGTCTGTCTGTGTCTTGTTTTACGGCAGTTGGCATCCAGCTTAATGGTGCATTACCGCCACCTTCTGCTCCGGAATGTGCATTAGACATATATTCTAAATCCCTTCACCCAATCTCTCTCTCGCGCGCACGCGCACACATACATACACACACACTAACCTACACTTTACCCTCCCATCTTTGACCATCCTAATACCCTATTCCTGTTTATCCACCATATCCTATAAAAAACCCCTGTACCCCTTAAGAACGCTAAAAATACCCGGACCTGTGCTCTCTCACCCATGCCAAGCAACCCTTTTAATGTGAACTCCTGCATCCCCAACTCCCTTAGTTTAATTCTCATCTCTCTCTCTGTATCCCATACTTTCTGCAACACAGAACTACATCAAATCTTACCACCTTCTCGGAACCTCCACACCCACCTCAACTTCCCAACCCTCAGCCACTCTTCAATCTCCTCCTACTCTAAAGCCTCTTATAATGCTTATGTTAGTTCACCTAGGAATGGGGCAGTTAACATTTAAATCAACCCACAATCAACAACTGTGTCTTCAGCCAAACGCTAGAACTGCCTTAAGTATAATTTCTCCTTTAAGATAACTTCACTTGATTAAGTTTCTTGTCATCTAAATGAACATTTCACTACGTGGTTCAGTGTCAAATTCTATAACTATTGCTCTTGTGACCCTAAGGATATTTAACTGTATTATAAATAAATAACATTGTCATAGCACAAAACAAGAAAGTCATTTGCAGCTAGATCAGAATTATCTATCATTTCTACATTCTCCTCCCATCCATTCCAGCATAAACTAGTGTGAGCTAATGTACTAATGCTGTTAATATTCTGTCTACCAATGTAGAAATATTAGATTAACAAATATGAGCTTCACATTTCCTGTTGAAAAACAGGAGAAGAAAAAAATCACTCACATTCATAAATCCCTAAGACCATTGTTGGTAGAATCTCAGGTGGTGACGAGAGGGCATACAGGAGTGAGATATGCCAACTAGTGGAGTGGTGCCGCAGCAACAACCTGGCACTCAATGTCAGTAAGACGAAAGAGCTGATTGTGGACTTCAGGAAGGGTAAGACAAAGGAACACACACCAATCTTCAGAGGAAGTAGAGAGAGTGAGCAGCTTCAAGTTCCTGGGTGTCAAGATCTCTGAGGATCTAACCTGGTCCCAGTATATTGACGTAGTCATAAAGAAGCAGCTATACTTTATTAGGAGTTTGAAGCGATTTGGCATGTCAACAAGTACGCTCAAAAACTTCTATAGTTGCATTCTGACAGGCTGCATCACTGTCTGGTATGGAGGGGCTACTGCACAGGACTGAAAGAAGCTGCAGAAGGTTGTAAATCTAGTCAGCTCCATCTTGGGTACTAGCCTACAAAGTACCCAGGACATCTTTAGGAAGCAGTGTCTCAGAAAGGCAGCGTCCATTTTTAAAGACCTCCAGCACCCAGGACATGCCCTTTTCTCACTGATCCCATCAGGTAAGAGGTACAGAAGCCTGAAGGCACACACTCAGCGATTCAGGAACAGCTTCTTCCCCTCTGCCATCCAATTCCTAAATGGACTTTGAAGCTTTGAACACTACCCGACTTCTTTTTTTAAATATACAGTATTACCATTTTTAAAATCTATTCAATGTACATAATTGATTTATGTTTTTTTTCTCTCTGCTAGATTATATATCGCATTGAACTGCTGCTGCTAAGTTAACAAATTTTACGTCACATGCCAGTGATAATAAACCTGATTCTGATTCAAGCAAGCATGGAATCAAAAGAAGCGAGAAGAAAAATAACATATTGATCACTTGAGTTTGATGCTGACCTCAGACGGATTTTGTGTGGAATTTGCATGTTATCCCTGTGATTTCAAGGGTTCCATGCACCCCCCCCCCCAAAAGAACTACAGTTTTCTCCCTTACCCAAAGGATGTGCTGGTAGGTTACATGGCCATGGTATTTATCAGGCAGAGGCAGAAAGGTTTTTGATAAGCAAGGAGTGAAAGATTGCTGGAGGCAGGCAGGGACGTGAAGCTGAGGTTACTATCAGATCAGGCATGATCTTATTGAATAGCAGAACAGACTCGAGGGCCAAATAGTATGTCTCTGCATATTGTTTGTCTACAGTCATTCCCTCTATATTTTGACAAGTTAAATCAACCAACAGACAATCAATTTCTACATCTTCAGATGTGTTTATGCCACAGTAGCATGACCAGGAAACCGCTCTCATCACTGACAGGACCTCATTAACATAAGTAAAGTATTTATGCCTTGTCTGTTGTATTGTTTTTGTTAAAACTGTGATACAGTCTGAAGAATATCAGTTTTTAAGTGTCCCACTTACTTCTTTCAGCGCTGCCGGAATTTTCTTGTGTTTCCGCCCTGAGGAGTGCTGAATGCTGTGAAAAACTGAGGTGAGGCTACTTGAGGGCTTGTGACTCGGGGATGCCATCTTTGTCACAGGTGATCGCATTTCTAGTTGAAAACAAGAAAGGTTTATTGTACAGTAAGTGGTAAAATTCAATACAAGATCTTAAACAGCTACAGTACTAAACTGGAACAGCGTAAACCATGGCCTGTGCTTTGTTAGCTGATCTGTCTTGCATCTACATCATGCAAAACTGAGATCAGCTAATCCTCAGATTTTAAACAATTCAGTGCTTAACATGTGAAGAAAGGATGATATTTCCTCAGGACAAAGCAGTCATCCTACAGTCTGTCTCAGGAATAGCAACTCAAGCATCAAAAGGAAAGTGTTAATAGAACTTATGTTGTACCAACAAGATTGTGGATCAATTACTAATCCATCATCTATTTGCAGAACTTCACTGCTAGCACTTTTACTCAGCAATACAGATTTCAGAAGATGGTTCAATGCTCGCTCATTGCAAGAAATGGTTTGGATGAATTAAAATACTGTCTCAAAACAAACGTGAGCAGTTTTGTGTATGAAAATATGACAAGAGTCCCTGAAGTGTCAATATATTAATGTCTTCATTGAGAAGGGATTGTTTCGAGTGAGTGGACTGCAGCATGTTCACTGTTTCATCAACAAACCTGAGTGAATGTGCCACAGGCATCACTGACCTCATACAGACATGCACAGATGAGTGTGTACCTACAAAAACATTTCAAGTCTTCCCCAACCAGGCACCCGAGACAAACAGAGGATTTGTAATCTGCTGAAAACTAGGTATTATACAAGAAGTTCAAGTATGACTTCTGGAACACCATTTTGAACGCAGAGGCAATTTTGGACTGAACTGCAATCACAGATGGATGCTCAACAGCTGTGGCAGGGCTTGCACAATATAACCTTTTATAAGATGAAATCAGGAAGCACAAGTGGCACTGACCCACCACTCCCAGGTGAGCTCAATGCCTTTGATGCAGACTTTCACAGAGAGAACTATGACACCGACGAGAGACCCACATCTCCGGATGACCCTGCAATTTCAGTCTTTGAGGCCAATGTCCAGGCATCCTTCAAGACGGTGAATTCACAAAAAATGTCTGGACTAGACTGTGCACCTGGTTGAGTACTGGAGGTCTGTGTGGACTAACTGGCTGGAGTATTTGCAGGCATACTCAGCTTCTGTGGTCTGAGGTTCCCACCTGCTTCATAAAGAAACCTACTGTACCCTTGCCCAAGAGAGCATGGAGACGAGCCTCAATGACTACTGTCTGGTGGCACTGACATCAATTGTAACCAAGTGCATTGAGAGGCTGGTTAGGGTGCAAATCAGTTCCTGCCTCAGAAATAACCTGAATCCACATAATTTGCCTACCGCCATAACAGGTCGACAGCAAGTGCAATTTCTCAGGCTCTTCACTCTGCTCTGACCCATCTGGACAACAGGAGATCATACATCAGGCTGCTGTCCGTCAACGACAGCTTGCTTTCAATACAATCATCCCATCCAAACTCATCACCAGTCTTCAGGACTCGGGCCTGTGTACATCCCTCTGGACCTGGATACTCGAATTCTTTATCAGTGAGGAATGGTAACATTACCCCCTCACTAATCACCAACACAGGTGCACGTCAAGCCTTCTGCTCTACTTTCTATACACAGAACTGTGTGCCCACAAGTAGACCTCCAATCCCACCTTCAAACTTGATAACAACACTACTGTTGTTGGATGTTAAGCTGGTGAGATGGATCACCTGGTAGAGTGGTGCTGCCGAAACAATCAGGAGAACTAAAGAGCTGATTATTGATTTTAGGAAGGGGAAGGAGGGTGAACTTACACCACTCTACATAGGGCAATAGACAGTAGAGAGAGTTGGCAACTTTTAAATTTCTTGGTGTTGACATATCAGATGGCCTGTCCTGCACTCACCACATACACTGTAGATGCATCATAGGGAAAGTTGCACCATCTTTACTTCTTTCAAGGGTTAAGGAGGTTCAGCTTATCATCAAGCACTCTATAAAGGTTCATTAGATATATTGAAAATATCATGACTGGATGCATCATGGTCTCATGGTAATTTGAATGCACAGAAATGCATGAAGCTGCAGAGTAGGGTACTCTGCCCAGTGCATCATAGGCACATGCGTCCCCATCATCGGTTATATCTACAGGAGCCACTGCCTCAAGAAGGCAACACTATTAAAATGCCATCTTCTTGCAACCACTATCACACGAGGTACAGAAGCCTGAAGTCCCCATACTACCACCAAGTTCAGAACAGCTAGTTCCCTTCAACAATTTGGTTTTGAACCAACCAGCAATACATTAATCACTACAGTTTCACAACACTTGGAACAATTTTCACTAAAATTAACTTTTTATTGTTCTAATTGTGTTTTCTTGTAAAATGGATTGTGTATAATTTATACTTTACTTATGAATGCTACTTATATGTGGTAAACAGAATCAGCAAATTTGAAGATGACACCAAGATTGGGGCATAGTGCACAGCAAGGAAGGCCGTCAAGGCTTGTGGCAGGATCTGGGCCAGCTGGAAAAACGGGCTGAAGAATGGCAGATGGAATTTAATGCAGACAAGTGTGAGGTGTTGTACTTTGAGAAGACCAGTCAGGGTAAGACTTTCACAGTGAACGGCAGGGCACTGAGGAGTGCAGGAGAAGAGTAGGATCTGGGAATAGAGATCCATAATTCCTTGAAAGTGGCATCACAGGTAGATAGGGTCACAAAGAGAGTTGTTGGCATGTTAGCCTTCATAGGTCAAAATATTGAGTACAGGAGTTGGGATGTTGAGGTTGTATAAGATGTTGGGTGAGGCCTAATTTGGAGTACAGTGGGCAGCTCTGGTCACCTACCTACAGGAAAGATGCAAATAATATTAAATAAATGCAGAGAAAATTTACACATTTGTTGCCAGGAATTGAGGATCTAAGTTATAGGGAAAGGTTAAATAGGTTAGGACTTTATTCCCTGGTGTGTAGGAGAATGTGGGGAGATTTGAAGGACTTCATTCCCTGGTGTGTAGGAGAACGTGAGGAGATTTGTTAGGACTTTATTCCCTGGTGTGTAGGAGAATGTGGGGAGATTTGTTAGGACTTTATTCTCTGGTGTGTAGGAGAATGTGGGGAGATTTGAAGGACTTCATTCCCTGGTGTGTAGGAGAATGTGAGGAGATTTGTTAGGACTTTATTCCCTGGTGTGTAGGAGAATGTGGGGAGATTTGAAGGACTTCATTCCCTGGTGTGTAGGAGAATGTGGGGAGATTTGAAGGACTTCATTCCCTGGTGTGTAGGAGAATGTGGGGAGATTTGAAGGACTTTATTCCCTGGTGTGTAGGAGAATGTGGGGAGATTTGAAGGACTTTATTTCCTGGTGTGTAGGAGAATGTGAGGAGATTTGAAGGACTTTATTCCCTGGTGTGTAGGAGAATGTGGGGAGATTTGTTAGTGATGTACAAAATTATGAGTGTAAATGCAAGTATGCTTTTCAAATTGAGTTTGGGTGAGAATAGAATTAAAGGTCATGGGTTATGGGTGAAATGTTTAAGGGGAACATGAGGAGGCAAGAGTGTGGAATGAGTGTGGTGAAAGGCGAGACCAGAAGTAGTGGATGTAGGTCTAATTTTAACCTTTGCGCAAAATTTAGATAGGTACATGGTTGGGAGGGGAATGGAGGGCTGTGGTCTGGGTGCAGGTCAATGGAACGAGGCAGCATAATTTGGCATGGACTAGATGGGCTAAGGGCCTTTCTCTGTGTTACAGTGTTCTATGACTATGTCTTTATCTGATGCTGCTGCAAGTACGTTTTTTATTGCACCCATGCATACAACACCAAGCCCGACTTTGACTTTAACTCAAGGATACTACTTTTGTTTGAAATGTTGTATGATTGTGATCTACTTTTTTTGTTTACTGTTTTTGTCAACATAATACTCTTAATGAAATTTAACATTTAAAATTTTCTCACAAACCTGTAGCCCACAGAATAGTAAATGGAAACAACTTCTGCTTGGATGCTATGTGGTTCATGAAAAGTTTAAAAAGATGTCTGCACTGACACCAAACGCAAAAATTCTATTAACACAAAATGACTGCAGGAGCAATAAATTTACAGACGACAGCGTGAAACAGTGCAGAGGAGGATGGAAGGTTGCATTGCATGTTTGTTAACTGTTATAAGCTTTACAATTATGAAACCACAAAAAATATAATTACTTAAATGTATAAGTTATCTTTAATGTGATGTGATTAGATACAAGTTATCTAATTACTAACCACCCCGTGAGCTTCCACACCCAGCACATCATTCTCCACAACTTGTCACCTTCACCAAACACCTATTTATCCCCACCCCCACCACTCTCCAACTCCCCGTGACTCCCTTGTTCATTCGTCCCCCTCATGTATCCGGTGCTTCCGATGCATCCTCCTCTACGTTGGCGAAATCAAACATAGAATGGGGAACCACTCTGTCGAACATCTTCACTCCATCTGCAAAGAAAGCAGTATTTCCCTGGTGGCCAACCATTTCAATTCCAGCCCCCGTTCCCATATATCGGTCCATGGGCTCCTCTTCTGCTCCAATGAGGTCACTCTTACGTTGGAGGAGCAACACCTCATATTTCATCTAGGTTTGCTTCCAACCTGATGGCGTGAACACCTGATGACTTTTCCAACTGGTAATTCCCCCTTCCCCTCCTCCCTTCGCCCCCTGTAATCTTCACTTACCTATAATCTCCCCCTGGTGCCCCTCCTCCTTCCCTTTCTCCCATGGTCCCTTCTCCTCTCTAATCAGATTCCTCCTTCTCCAGCCCTTTACCTTTTCCACCTTTCAGCTTCCAACTTCATCCCCCCCTGCCCCACCCACCTAGTTTCACCTATCACCTTCTGGCTTGTCCTCCTTCCTTTCCCCCTACCTTCTCACTCTGGCATCTTTCCCCTTCCTTTCCAATCCAGCCCAAAGCAGCGACCGTTTATTCATTTCCATAGATGCTGCCTGATCTGGTGAGTTCCTCCAGCATTCTGGATTTCCGGCATCTGCGGAATCTCGTGCTGTGTGAGCATAATATTTTCCCCTCTATGAATAGTCCAGCAATAACCATGAGCTGAAGTATCCTACAGATATGCTGGGCGAGGTTAGAGCTGCTGAGACTGGTTCCAGAGGGTGAGTTGCTGCAGAGTGGAGGATAAAGGATGGTGTGTGGAGGGAGGAAAGGAATGAGGGAATGTACAGTATAATCAAATACTCAGGGGCTCTTTACCAAGAAAGGTGAGAGGGACACTGAAAATTAGGAATTGTGGGCAAAAGTGCAAAGAAAAAGCATTTCAGGATATATATTGTATACATTTCTCTGACATTAAATGTACCTTTGAACCTTTGAATAATCAGGGAGTACTAATGCAAATTTCAATTTTGGAAGCAAAAGGCTGAGTGAAGGGGAGATTAGAATTGGAGAGCAGCACCATCTTTCAGCAAGCCAAAGGCAGTAATTAATCTTAAAACTTTGACAACAGTTATAATCCACTAAAGTCAGAATGTGAAAATTTAGATAAGTCAGAACTGAGTTCACTGCCACACATGGATTTATGTACATACAAATTTCTGTGCTCTTGGGGAGTGGTAGGGAGACAAGGACATTATTCTGTGCTCTCTGCTGTCTCCATTGTACTAAAAAATATAGCTAACATTTTTATTAAAAGAAACTTCTTTATTGTCCTTGATATGCAGAAATTTATAGTAGTTATAGTATATTTTACAGGACCCACAAGATAAAAACCCTACAATACCATCAATATTTCTCTTAACAACATACATCAAAGTTGCTGGTAAACGCAGCAGGCCAAGCAGCATCTATAGGAAGAGGTGCAGTCGACGTTTCAGGCCGAGACCCTTCGTCAGGACTAACTGAAGGAAGAGTGAGTAAGGGATTTGAAAGTTGGAGGGAGAGGGGGAGATGCAAAATGATAGGAGAAGACAGGAGGGGGAGGGATAGAGCCGAGAGCTGGACAGGTGATAGGCAAAAGGGGATACGAGAGGATCATGGGACAGGAGGTCCGGGAAGAAAGACAAGGGGGGGGGGTGACCCAGAGGATGGGCAAGAGGTATATTCAGAGGGACAGAGGGAGAAAAAGGAGAATGAGAGAAAGAATGTGTGCATAAAAATGAGTAACAGATGGTGTACGAGGGGGAGGTGGGGCCTTAGCGGAAGTTAGAGAAGTCGATGTTCATGCCATCAGGTTGGAGGCTACCCAGACGGAATATAAGGTGTTGTTCCTCCAACCTGAGTGTGGCTTCATCTTTACAGTAGAGGAGGCCGTGGATAGACATGTCAGAATGGGAATGGGATGTGGAATTAAAATGTGTGGCCACTGGGAGATCCTGCTTTCTCTGGCGGACAGAGCGTAGATGTTCAGCAAAGCGGTCTCCCAGTCTGCGTCGGGTCTCACCAATATATAAAAGGCCACATGGGGAGCACCGGACGCAGTATATCACCCCAGTCGACTCACAGGTGAAGTGATGCCTCACCTGGAAGGACTGTTTGGGGCCCTGAATGGTGGTAAGGGAGGAAGTGTAAGGGCATGTGTAGCACTTGTTCTGCTTACACGGATAAGTGCCAGGAGGGAGATCAGTGGGGAGGGATGGGGGGGACGAATGGACAAGGGAGTTGTGTAGGGAGCGATCCCTGCGGAATGTAGAGAGTGGGGGGAGGAAAAGATGTGCTTAGTGGTGGGATCCCGTTGGAGGTGGCGGAAGTTACGGAGAATAATATGTTGGACCCGGAGGCTGGTGGGGTGGTAGGTGAGGACCAGGGGAACCCTATTCCTAGTGGGGTGGTGGGAGGATGGAGTGAGAGCAGATGTACGTGAAATGGGGGAGATGCGTTTAAGAGCAGAGTTGATAGTGGAGGAAGGGAAGCCCCTTTCTTTAAAAAAGGAAGACATCTCCCTCGTCCTAGAATGAAAAGCTTCATCCTGAGAGCAGATGCGGCGGAGACGGAGGAATTGCGAGAAGGGGATGGCGTTTTTGCAAGAGACAGGGTGAGAAGAGGAATAGTCCAGATAGCTGTGAGAGTCAGTAGGCTTATAGTAGACATCAGTGGATAAGCTGTCTCCAGAGACAGAGACAGAAAGATCTAGAAAGGGGAGGGAGGTGTCGGAAATGGACCAGGTAAACTTGAGGGCAGGGTGAAAGTTGGAGGCAAAGTTAATAAAGTCAACGAGTTCTGCATGCGTGCAGGAAGCAGCGCCAATGCAGTCGTCGATGTATATTTCTCTTACCTGTCTTTTGCAGCTCTGAGAAACAATAATCACAAACTCTGGCTGGTCGCTTTTTAAGGTAGTCCAGATTAAATTTATTTGATGAACAGGCTTGACAAACAATCTAAAAAATAAAATTGCGTTACACAGGATTCTTAAGGACAATTTCAGTTGGTTCAGTATCTATAGTATATTAAACTGAATGTCATATATATGGCTAACGTAGAAGACCATTCTGCATTCTGCTATTGTGTTTCCTTTTGTTCTACCTCAATATACTTAGGATTGGAATAATATTCCTGGATGGCTTGCAAAACTAACTTTTTCACCCTATCTTTATACACGTAACGATAATAAACCAATTCCAATTACTAACAAAAAATTCTGAAAAACACATTTACACAATGGTCAAACAACAGGAATTCTGCAGATGCTGGAAATTCAAGCAACACACATCAAAGTTGCTGGTGAACGCAGCAGGCCAGGCAGCATCTCTAGGAAGAGATGCAGTCGACGTTTCAGGCCGAGACCCTTCGTCAGGACTAACTGAAGGAAGAGACTCTTCAGTTAGTCCTGACGAAGGGTCTCGGCCTGAAACGTCGACTGCACCTCTTCCTAGAGATGCTGCCTGGCCTGCTGCGTTCACCAGCAACTTTTATGTGTGTTGTTTACACAATAGTCATCTGTATTTAATTTCTATATATAGCATAGCTTTCCTAATCTTCGTGGGTTTAACCAGGTTTTTAATCTTTTAACTTGACACAAATCATGCCTTCTGAAACGTGTGCCTTCCTTCTCACATGGGGATTTTTTTCAACAGTGGAAAAGTAGAAATGTGATTGGCCTATTTGCCACATTTCATAGAACCATGAAAATCCCATGTCTTCACCTTCCACCTCACCAGTTTCCTTAATCAAGGGATTACAAGCCTCGTTTCCAGCACAGTGTTTTGCCCCCTCCTCTTCCTATTCAATATTCTCAAATTATTGCTCCCACTGCAACTCCCTAGTTTCCTCATCTATATAACCTGCAAATCCAGACGCCCTGCTACCACACCTTCACATGCAAATACAGGATATTTAACATTTGCACTTCACTCATCTCTGGGTTTTCTGTCATCCAGGGTCTCAGTCATGTTTTTTTTGTGCATAAAGCAGGAAATTAGTTGTCCTTTCAGCTTAATATTCTGTATTACTCAGAATTCAGTCTGTTAAGAATGATATTGAACTTCTGCCCCTCCACCATGGTTCCAATGAAACTCAATTAAAGCATGTGCAACCAGTCAGATATGCAGCATATCTTGACTTTCTTCTGAGATTCTGTGATTCACTTCACATGATATTACATAAAAAGTACATCCACTCAATAGCACAGATCCAAACAAAGATGCTGTAGAACTGAACCACGTAGCCTTTTAGATTGGTACAGCATCTTTCAACAAAACAGAAAATTGCCCCTTTAGGTCCTGTGCACAAAAGGGAAGACAAATCCAATTTGGCCCACTCACCAACCTACTCTCAATGGTCAGAAGTGATGGAAAATGGCATTGGTGAAGTACAGTGACTGCTTGCCTGTAGCAAACAAAACAAATTAAACTACTAACTACTCTATTAATCACACTTTCTCTGGCAAACGATCACTGCAATCCACAGCCTGTAACTTCCTTTTCGGAGGTGAGATTTTGAACCGCCTGAATGAGCTGACATTTTTGCGGTGTGGATTAAAGCCTCAAAGGTGCAGGACAGTTGCAGTGTGGCATGTACAGTTTGAATCAAGGCTGTGGGGCCCAGGAGTGAGGAAAGAGCTGAGGTTTGATTGATTTAAGCGCCGGGCCAAATTGTGGCAATGGGGCCCAGGCCCAAGAGTGTATCAAAGCAGCAGGGCCCAGATCCGAGAGCAAGGAGCAACCAGAGGTTTGGATGATTTTAGTGACGGGCCTCATTTAGAGCGGTGGGGTAGAAGACCCAGAGCTTACAAAACGATTGAACCAGATGCTTGGATGACAATTTAAGCACTGGGCCTAACTGGAAAGGTCAAGTACAGGCCGAATTAAGGCAGTGGGCTCCAGGCCCCAGAGTGTATTGAAGGAACAGAAACCGAAGTGTGGATGACGATTTAAGCACTTTTGTTTTAAACGTGTTCTTTTGGATTTATGTGTTTTATAGCTGCCTGTAAGGAGATGAATCTTAAGGTTATATACAGTATACGTACTTTGATAATAAATACACTTTGGAAGAGGACATTGAGATAGTGACCCCCAGTTTTGATTCCTCCAGAACCACTCACTTCAGACCACATTACAACAACTTTATTGTGCTCAGTTCCAGACCTCATTAGACCCATAGATCAAAAACTGACTTAAAAGTAGAATTCCAAAGCTGAGGCAAGGGTGATTGTCTTCTACATCATAGTATTAATTAACCAGGTTTAATCTTAGGGAGACCTTGTAAAATAGAAACCATTGGCAGTCTGAAGGAAAACACTCCAAAGCTTGGGGGGGGGGGTCAAACCACACAAAAAGTTAGTGGCTGGAGGACCATTATCTGTGCTACATGATATAATTCAAGATAATATTAAATTCTTCTTTAGAATCATAGAAAAATACAGCACAGAAACAGACCTTTCAGTCCTTCTAGTCTGTGCTGATCCATTTAAACTGCCTACTCCCATCAACCTGCTCTGGGACATAGCCCTCCATACCCCTATCATCCACATACCTAACCAAACGATGAAAACGAGCTCGCATGCACCATTTGCACTGGCACCTAATTCCACACTCTCATGACCCTCTGAGTGAAGAAATTTCCCCTCATGCTCCCCTTAAACTTTTCACCTTTCATCCTTAACCGTTGACTTCTAGTTGTAGTCCCACCCAACCTTAGTGTAAAAAGGTTGCTTTCATTTACCCTATCTATACCCCTAAGTTTTGTATACCTCAATCAAATCTCCTTTCAATCTTCTACATTCCAAGGAATAAAGTCCTAATTTATTCAGTTTTTCCATATAACTCAGGTCCTCCAGAGTTATAAAATTTACAATATTCTTGTAAAATTTCTCTGCACTCTTTCAACCTTATTTACATCTTTCCTGGAGGTAGGAGACTAATACTGCACACAATACCCCAAATTAGGCCTCACCACATCTTGTACAACTTCAACATAGCATCACATCTCCTGTGCTCAATATTTTATTAGACTTCCTTCATCATAAGTTCTGAAGTAGGAATGTTGGCAGATGATTGCACAGTGTTTACTATTATTCACAATTCTTCAGATAATACGGCAATCTGGATAACTTTTGGGTTTTCATTAATAAATTTCATGTTAGATTTGTGCCAAAGTGCCCTTCAATTTTATTTCCAATAATAGAGACTTAGCACCTTTCAAATTTGCAGTAAACTGCTTTTATATGGATTTACTGAGCTACATGAATCATTTTCTTGGTGTATAGTTTTCAGCTTAATATGGAGTGCAGTTTACCAAGAAACTCACAAATAAAAGTTCACTTTATCAAAGACTCCAAAAACAAAATCAGTCACCTCAGAATTTAAAGCCATCAGAATGGCCTCTAAGAGAGTATTACCTGATTAAGAAGCAGCATCTTTACCGAATAAGCAAACAATATAGTGTTTGTCACAAGTATGCCAATTTACAAACCTTTCCACATGCTCTACAATGATGCCGTCTCCAGGTAAGTGTAAAGTCACATGTACAGACCATACACATGGTAGCACGAGGATCAGGAATCCATATGGGTGCCTTAGTGCCCAAAGGTGTATTAACCTCTGGTTTATCTGGCTCTTCCTAGAAGAGAAAGTAGTTCACAATGCGATAAAAGCAATTAACTACAAAGCACAATCCGATGAAATAAATACATAATTATTTTTGGTCTAATTCACTCAATGTATATTAAGAACAAAATCCTAAATAGAAACAAACTGGTTTAGCAATCAGAAACCTAGAAAGAGCTAGCTTTATTCAACTCGACTCCATTACCTTGAGAAGTTTAATCCAGGATGGACTAGATGTCAAAATTATTGCAATTACAGACAAGGAAGGGAGGAAACAAAGGGTTAATGGTAAATCCTCAGAGAGCCAAATTTTTGGAAGTCAGAGCTCATTGTTCTTCTAAGTTAGTTAAATTACTTGTCATAGCTTCCACATGAATAATATTAAACCAAATTTCCAAATATAGTTTCCTATATTTGATCTATTCACTGAGGGAATGAAGTATAAACAAATTGTCAGTATTAGGGCACAGACTCTAACAATAAAGGAATAAAAACAAAATGCTGCTTTTATTTCACCTTTTAATATGCATTTTTTAAAATTTCTGATTCCAATATCCCTCTGACCAATCCCCATGTTACATTCTGGAGATTTAGAAGTTAAGGTGCTTCCATTATTATTGAGGAAGCCTACTCAGCTTTTCTCCAAATTACTCAGTAAAGAGGAGGACCATATTTTTAATTGAAGATTGAAGTATTTATGTACTACCATCTGTATCTCACTGTCTTTGGCACACATCAGCTTAGCACACCATTTCCTTAATCTGCCTCACAATTACATCACATTTAGCAGCACAAAATAAGGAAATCAATTCAAATATTGGCCCTGTTAACACACCCTTCATTTCTTTCTCCTATGTAATTGTCTATCTTTCCTATGACTGTCTGAAACAGTGCCTGTGATGCTGCATCCAACATTTTCATCTCTGGGTAAAAATAAGCTATTTTATTCTTGTTGTATTTATTGGTGGCTTTTATATTTACATGTTTTTTATTTTAGACAAAAGGACAATTGGATGAATTTTCTCAATGGCTTACCATTGAACCATTATTAATTGAAAGAAATTGCTCTGGTAACCTTCCAGTTTTTCAATAAGAGTAAAGGCACGAGTTACATCTTCTGAAGCATTTCTGGGTGGAAGCAACCCACTAAGTATTTAAGATTCTTAGGAGGATAAACCACCCAAGAGGAACACAACCTTGTCACGATTTGGGGTCTTGCGTGCCTCAGTGACATGGAGAGCTATGTTTGTGGGAGTCAGGGCTTTATGCTTTGGCTCTTGGTCGAGTCACCCGTGCCAAACAAGTCAAAGGATAGAGGCCAGACTAAGTGTGGTCCACCAGTCCTACGGGGTCAGCTCAGGGCTAACAACCCCGACTGGTAAAACAAAATTGTACAGAAAGAAATGAAAACTCCTTTTACATATGAATATAAATACATTCCTGAGTCTCCATCCGGGACTTAAATGACTGACAGTAGCGAAAACCAAGAGAAAGCTACTGATAGGGTGAAGGATGCCCTGAACACCAGCAGTGGTGTAATGAGCAATAAGGAAATACCGTGAGGGGGCTAAACAAGTGAATGTTGAGAGGGTGTTTCCTCTCAACGGGGAGTCCAGAACCATTGTGCATGATCCAAGAGTAATGGGATGCCACATCAAAATAAGATGAGAAAGAATTTCTTCTCTCAGAGGTTAGTAAGTCCCTGAGAGAGCTGAGTCATTGGTATATTCAAAGCTGAGACAGATTTCTAATTAATAAGGGAATTCAAATGTTATGAGGAAAAGGCAGGAATATGAACTTCAGGATCACGGCTGATCCTCATTACCAGGGTAACAGGATCAAGGGGATGAATAGTGTACTTCAGTTCCTGCTTATGAGGATCTGTGAGTGATTTATATTACAAGTTTGTAGAGCCACTATTAGAATATATGCCTAAATACAGGCCAGCCTCAAGAAGCCAACATTTACCATCAAGCATCGCCATGCCACCTTCTCACAGCTTCCACTGGGCAGGAGATACAGAAATCTGGGGTCCCACACCACCAAGTTCAAGAACAGCTACTAACCTTCAAATTGCCTCTGACACCATCACTGACCTCATCAACTCTGGAGAACTGCCATCAAAGTAATAGTTCACTTACCCCACACTGCTCTCTTCTACCTCCTACCCAAGATCTATAAACCTGACTGTCCGGTTGGGCCCATCGTCTCTGCCTGCCCCTGCTCCACTGAACTCGTGTCCTCCTACTTCAACTCCATTTCTCAACAACTTTTAACTCCCTGGCCATGATGGTCTCATTTTCACCATGGATGTCGAGTCGCTATACACTTAAATCCTTGCTCAAGAAAGCCTTAAAGTTCACTGTTTCTTTCTCAGCAAAAGAACCACCAGTTCCCTTCCACAACCACCCTCCTTTGTCTGCCAGAACTGGTCCTCAATCTCACCTTCTCCCACTTTCTCCTAGACTCAAGGGGTAGCCATGGGCACTCACATGGGCTCCAGCTATGCCCACCTTATTGTTGGCTCCGTAGAACAGTCTACACTCCAAGCCTTCCTTGGTAACGCTCCCCACTTTTCTTCACTACATTGACAATTGCATCAGCCCTGCTTCATGCACCCATGCTGAGCACATTATGAAGTCTTAAATCTTGAAGAGACTTCACAGGAGTATAAAATCCAGTCCAGATGAAGGGTGTCGACCCAAAATGCCACCTTTCCATTTCCCTCCAAAATGCTGCCTGACATACTGCGTTCCTCTAGCAGTTGACTTTTTGTTTGCTTCTGTTGAATTAAAGCTCCTATTGGTGTCTTAGACGGATGTTAATGATATCGAAGGGCCAGAGTGCGAACTGAGAGTAACAGCTAAATTCTTAGCTAATGTCACTTACACATTTTACCTAGCATTCAGCCCAGTGCCAGGATATGTTCAAGTGTAGAGTTGACTAATACGTTTCCTTACAGTCTGGCACCTTGATGTGCCAGCACTGATGAGAAAAAAACAAATCAGCATAATCCAACCTTTTATTTTTTAAATAAAATTAATCACTTATTAAACTCAATTCACCTTGGGTAACTATATTGATTTCAGATAAAAACAAGTGCTTGCATGTAATTTCTCCAGCTGGACAATTTTGCAATCACAAGGTTCTATTGCAAATGAAGAGATCTGCAAACAGCAAGTTAAATTTAGTTTTTAAAATCCTTAAGTAACTATGTTTGTGAAGCAAAACCCTCTAATTTCAATTATTCATTTAAGTTGAAGCACCTTGGGGTTATTGGAGAAAACATACACACACTTTAATATAGCTTTAGATTATTCTGTTGAAACGGCCTCAACATTTATGTTACATTAATGTCCAGAATCAGAGGACAATGCTTAGTGCTCCAGAGTTTTAGGGGAACTATCTTAATTCCCTGTATCATTTTATGTCATGATCTTATTTCCAGTGTTAAAAAGTAAACAACTTGCACTCAATGTCAGTGGAATTCAGGAAGGAAAGTTGGGGAACACGTAACATCCTCAACAAGGGATCAGCAGTGGAAAGGGTGAGCAGGTTCAAGTTCCTGCGTGTTGACATTTCTGAAGATTTATCCTGGCCCATCATATTGCTGCAGTTACAAAGGTGGAACACACCAGCTGCTATATTTCATTTAGAGTTTGAGGAGATTTGGTATGACACCAAAGTCTCTGGCAAATTTCTACCAATGTACCACTGGTAGAAATACCATTCTGATCAGTTGCAATACCATCTGGTATGAGGCCGCCAATGCAAGGGATCAGAAATAGCTACAAAAAGTTGTGACTCAGCCAGATCCATCATGGGCACTAGCCTCTCCACCATCAAGGAGATCTTCAACAGGCGATGCCTCAAGAAGACTACATCCATCATAAAGGAACCTCACCATCCAGGACATGCCCACTTCTTGTTTTTGGTAAAATTGTGGCGTGTTCAATTGCAATGGCTTCTATGGGGTCAAAGGTGTTATTGTCTTTTTTTAAGCTTTTTTTTTCCAATCACAGACCCTGCTAGACAATAAAAACTTAAAGTACTACAGGTCTACCCCATCAGCACATTGCTCGATGGTGGGGAAACTGAAGAAGCTGGACGGTGCAGATTGTGCCGCTGCCTGTATCAGGGGAGTCGGTGTGCGAAGGCAGTGTGCAATCTAACAGCAAGTGATTGTCTTAGTCACGTTTCCTGTGATCGCGAGACCCTGCTGGACATTGTTGATGTGGAATGCTGCAAACTTGATTCACTGATTTATTGGTGAATGATGGGTGAGCTGCTTGGCCTCAGATGGAGCAAGCTCTAGGTCTCAAACTGCAGAGTTGTCTGTATACAGCTGCCCAGGACAGGGGCAGAGTTGGCATGCTCCCCCAGAGGCGGTGTGGTATGGCAGGAGACAAACTGTATTGTGTTTGACTGCAGACATTCATGAACTCAGGGTCTTGGACGATATAATTTTTGTATTACTGTATTTTACACACCTTATATGTGTTTGCTACTTTGTATGTGCTTTCTGTGCCTTGTGTAGTGTGCGACTGTTGATACTGTGTTTTGCGCCTTGGCCCCAGAGTAATGCTGTTTCATGGGTATTCATGAAAATTAAACCTGAACTTCTCATTGCTACCATCAGGGAGGAGGTACAGAAACCTAAAAGAGAAACACTTAATGCCTTAGGAACAGATTTTCCCTTCCGCCATCAGATTTCTGAACAGACCATGAACACTACTTCACCTTTGGCTCTCTTTTTACACTGCTCATTTATTTTTTTATAATTCTTATAACTTGTAATAATTTTCTATGTATTGCACAGTACTGATGCCATAAAAGAAATTTCATGACGCGTGTCAGTGATAATAAATCGGATTCTGATTATCATAAAGCCTTCTACAGCTGAATTTGGAGGGCCCTGCTTTAAAAATTAGCTAGCTACATACCTAGTTGGCAAGCAACTATGTTGTGTCAACAGGTAGTTTCTGTTAATTTAACTGCAACCATATGCATGAGACGAGCCTCAGGGAGTGCAGAAACAATTCAGGATTTGCACTATTCATCCTGATCATTTGATATGACAATATCAACTGTAACTGAATTTTATAGAAAATTATATGACCAGTTTTAATCACAAAAAGTGATTAACAGTGCAACTGAATCCAGTCCAAATAACAAATTTGAACCATTCAGATTGAACAGACACGATGTCCTTGAAACTTGATTGATATTCTCATTTTTATTGGCAGCCACCCTGCCAAAATTTTATAAAGATATTCGCTATAACTTGACAAAAATAAACCAGAGACAAAGTATTGCAGTTTTGTTGTTATTTTACCAGTTTAAAGTTGCAGCATGGCATGGCAACTGCTCTAAGACCAAAGAAATTGCCCCTATGAACACAACCTAGTCCACCACAAATGCCACTGACTGTCTACATTTCAAACTGCCTCAGGAAATCAGACAGCAGAATCAAAGACACCCTCCCCCCAAATACAAAAGCTCGAAAACATGTACCACCAGACCAAGCATGGCTTCATTCCTGCTGTTATAAAACAATTGAACGGATCTCTTATACAATAAAGATGAACTCTTCCTCTCTCAGAGTGCCCCGCACTTTATCTGTCTACCTATACTGCAGCTTCTTTGTAATATATTCAGCATAAAAAAAAGGATCTAGTGCTTTCCTGTCATACATGATGGATAAACTCTTCTTGGGCTTCCAGCTGGATACAAGTGTCAATCATAACCAATGTTTCAATCACCAACTCTGCCACCCTGACAAAGATGGCAGAGTTGGTCATTGAAACATCAGCTATAGTCGATACCTGTACCCGGCAGGAAGCCCGAGAAAAGTTTATTCGTTATATTCTGCATTGCTATTATTTATCCCTTGATGTACGTTTGGAATGATCTCTCAAGATGGCAGGCAAAACAAGGCTTTCCATTGTATCTCAGCACATGACAATAATAAACCAATTAACATCTGTTTTTTTTAAAGCACCTTCTTACCTCAAGACTTTTACTCGCAGTGAATGTTATTCTTTTTTTCGTATATTCCTCAATGGCCTTAGAAATGGCTTTTAACCATTCATCTCTTTCCGCCGCGGAACTGAATTTTGAAAGAGCCAGAAGTGAGAAACTGGGACAATCAAATTATAGCACATAAAATTAAATTCAAAAGTAATAAATGTTTAAAATCAATGAGAATTAATCCAAGATAATGAAAACTAGCAGCTCAATATCACACAATTGTGACATGTTTCAGAGGCACTGAATTTCTCTCTAAAGTTTGTCACTACATTGAACTAACAGGAAAGGAAACCTATTTTTACTGTTGCAGACCTCCGTTAGTCCTGACAAAGGGTCTCGACCTGAAACGCCAACTGTACTTCTTCCTATAGATGCTGCCTGGCCTGCTGCGTTCCACCAGCATTTGGTGTGTGTTGCTATCTTTACTGCTCATTATTCCTTATGCAGTCTTTTGGGATTGCATTCTGAAATGTCTGTGGAGGCTAGTGTGAACCACAGGTTGGCTGAGAGAGCTGGCTTCAGGCTTGATCTGTGAGGTGGTGCACTCTCTTTGCTGATTACTTCTATGTGCCGTTAATGCATGGCCTTGAACTTCTCAATGCCAGTCTGGAGTGCTCCTCCATCTTGAGAAGGGTCGTAGACTCTAAGAGACAATAGCAATGTATTTTGTCAAGGAGACTTTGTGCTCATCCTCGAATCTTTTCCTCAGTCCGCTTGGTAATCTCTTCCTGCATCTGTTTCAGAAGTCTGGTGAACAATGTGGTGTGTCACTAGAGCTGACTGAGTCCCCAAGCTGGGGATGGTGTCCGGTGACCAAGCATTAACTTGATTCACTAATTGTTCTGAGTTTGGTGGATTTTGCACAGATAGTGTTATTGACCATGGAGGTGGCTACTGCAGGGGGCACAGGTCTCAGAGGGGCAGGGATTACTGCAGACCATGAAAGACCATGTTTGTGCCAGATTTGAGGGTACCATGGCATTTCACACTGACCACATATTGGCAGAACATTTTCATAAAATCCTCCTGGCTTTGTTTCTCCTTCAAATGCTTCTGCAGTTCTTTTGACTTCTGACATGCTACTGTCACCAATAATGAAGGGAATTGTATCCTAGCTTCCTGTTGTGAGGTATCAGAGCACTGCAGACATCCTGATGTAAACAATTACAAAGTCAATTGTAAATGACTAGGTCTTGAAAACATCAACTCCGAGAAAGAAATCAGCTTACTGATATTAGTCCTGATGAGGACAGTCTTTGCTAGTATTTCAACTCTGACCCGAAGATTTAACATTTGAGTGAATTTACTGTGCAGTTAGTTGTTATTATGATGTACATGGATTAAGTTATACATAATTTTAGCTGGAAATTTTAATACAAAATACCAATAGGCAAATTCATCCAGCTTTCCTTGAACTGTTCTGTAAAGAGCCATGCTCAAACTTGAATTTCATAAGCTGACAACTGAGACACCATCTACCTCAACCACTTCAAAAGGGACAGATTATAGCAAATGCTCAGCCTAGCTGTCAAAAAAGGTGACAGATATGTTTATGTGCAGAACCAGAATGATTTCAAGCTTCATTTCTTCTCTTCAGTTTATTTTCCAAAAGAAATAATCAAAAAGATTGATGAGAGTAGAGCAGTGGATGTTGTCTAGGTGAACTTTAGCATGACCTTTGATGAGGGCACGCATGGAAAGCTAGTCAGGTTAGACTGCATGGTGTCAACGGAGATCTAGTTAAGCAGATACATTATTGGCTTGATGGTAGGAAACAGAGTTAAAGGATGTTTTTTTCCATACTGGAGGCCCATGACTAGTGGCATGCCACAGGTGTTGGTACTGGGCCCATTGTCATTCATCATTTATATAAATGATTTGTGTGATAATGGTTAATGGTAATAAGGGCATGGTTAATAAGTTTGCAAATGACATTAAAATCATAGGTATCACGGACAGTGAAAATTATCAAAAAGTACAAGGTGATTTTGATCAGCTAGGTAAGTGGGGTGAAGATTGGCAAGTGCTAAAACAGGAATGTTTTTTCTGTTTAAAAGCCTTTTTAGAAACTTAAGCACAAAATCTGGGCTGACATGTGTTACCGTCGAGGGAGTGCCGTACTTTTGGAAGTGCCATCTGAACTTTGGCTCTTCTCATTTAAATGTGAAAGATCCCACAGTACTAATTGAGGAAATTCCATATTGTGGACATTCATTCCTCAACCACAAACAAGATGACCTGATCATTATTTCTCTTTTGCCTGTGGATCTGTGCAATGTACTGTGAAGAGAGAATATAGGGAGTGCGATAGAAAGCTGAAAAGCAGGACCTCCAGTGTAGTAATCCCTGGATTACTGCCTGTGCCACAAGCCTGTGAGGGTAAAAATAGAATGATTTGGCAGATGAATGTGTGGCTGAGGAATTGGTGCAGGGGGCAGGGTTTCAGATTTCTGGATCATTGGGATCTTATCTGAGGAAGGTATGACCTGTACAAAAAGGACAGGTTACACCTGAATCTGAGGGGGGACTAACATCCTTGCGGGCAGGGTTTAAACTAATTTGGCAGAGGGTCGGGAACGGGAGTAATAGGGCTGAGAATGGGATTGCAGTTGGTATACAAATAGCTGCATTGTGGAGCAAGACTGCGAGACAGGGCAACATTGCAGTCAGTGGGTTGAGTTAAAGAGTAACATGGGGGCAAAATTGAAAAGGTTGACAAATACAGGACAGGAGGTTTATATTTGAATGCACACAGTTTACAGAATAAGGTAGATGATTTTGTAGCACAGTTAGAGATTGGCAGGTATTGTTGTTGTGGGCATCACTAAGTTGTGGCTGAAAGATGGTCACATTTGGGAGCTTAACATCCAAGGAAACACATTGTATTGAAAGGACAGTCAGGTAGGCAGAGTGGGTGGGGTGGCTCTGTTGGTAAAAAATGAAATCAAATCCTTCAAAAGAGGTGACATAGAATCTGAAGATGTAAAATCATTGTGGGTAGAGTTAAGAAACTGCCAGAATAAAAGGACCCTGATGGGAATTGTATGCAGGCCTCCAAATAGTAGTCAGAATATGGGATACAAATTACGATGGGAGATAGAGAGGACCATAGTAAAGAGCGCAATGTTACAATAGTCATGGGGGATTTCAATATTACATTAGATTCAACTTTATTGTCATTGTGCCGAGTACAGATACAAAGCCAATGAAATGCAATTAGCATCTGACCAGAAGTGCAGAAGAATAGTATTATTTACAAAATAACTGCGAATAAGAAGTAGGTGCTACAAACACACAAATATAAAAGTACTGAGACAGTCCAATATGGGTGCAATACTGCTTAGCGCCGTGATGTGAGGTTCGGCAGGGTCACAGCCTCAGGGAAGAAGCTCTTCCTGTGCCTGCTGGTGTGGGAGCGGAGGCTCCTGTAGTGCCTACGGATGGGAGGAGAGTAAAAAGTCCATGGTTAGGATGAGGTGCATCCTTGATAAAGCTTTTCGCCCTGCCCAGGCAGCGTTTATGGTAGATGCAGGCAGATTTGGAAAGTCAGGTTGATGCTGGATCTCAAGAGAAGGAATTTGTAGAATGCCAGTGAAATGGCTTTTTAGAGCAGCTTGTGGTTGAGCCCACTGGGGAAAGGCAATTCTGGATTGGGTGTTGTGTCATAAACCAGATTTGATTAGGGAGCTTAAGGTAAAGGAACCTTTAGAATGTAGTGATCATAATATGTTAGAACTCACCCTGCAGTTTGAGAAGGAGAAGCAAAAGACAGATGTATCAGTATTACAGTGGAGCAAGGGGAATTGCAGAGGCATGAGAGAGCAGCTGGCCATAGGTGATTGGAAGGGATGAGGACAGAACAGCAATGGGTGGAGTTTCTGGGAGCAATTCATAAAGCACAGGATAGATACATCCCAAAGACAAAAGTATTCTAAGGGAAGGATGAGGCAACCGTGGTTGACAAGGGAAATAAAAGACAGCATAAAAGCAAAAGTGAGGGCCTATAATATCACAAAAGTTGGTTGGAAGTTAGAAGATTGGAGAGCTTTTAAAAACCAACAGAAGGCAACTAAAAAGCCATAAGGAGTGAAAAGATGAAATATGAAGGTAAGCTAGTCTATGATAGAGGATACTAAAAGTTTTTTCCAGATACAGTATATAATGGGTAAATGAGAAGTGAGAGGGTATATTTGACTGGTGGAAAATGTTGTTCAAGAGGTAGTAATGGGAAGGAGAAAGAAATGGTGGATGAACTTAACAGGTAACTTCTGTCGTTCTTCACTGTAGAAGACACTAGCAGTGTGCCAGAAATTCAGGAGTGTCAGAGGACAGGAGGTAGATAAGTCACGTGGTGGACTACATCGCAGAGTTCTGAAAGAGGTGGCTGGAGAGATTGCGGAGGCATTAGTAATGATCACTAGATTCTGGAATGGTTCCAGAAGACTGGAAAACTGCAAATGTCACTCTACTCTTTAAAAAGGGAAAGAGGCAGAAAAAGGAAATTATAGGGCAGTTAGCCTGACTTCAGTGGTCGGAAGATGTTGGAATCCATTATTCAGGATGATGTTTCGGGGAACTTATTTACTTAGCGATACAGTGCTGAGTAGGCCCTTCCTGCCCTTCAAGTCACACCGCCCCAGCAACCCTGGACAAAGCCTAACCTAGACCAAATAACCTATCCAGTCGTCTTTGGATTGTGGGAGGAAACCAGAGGAACTGGAGAAAACCCACCCATTCCATGGAGGATGTTCAGAGACTACTGATAGCATGGCACCGGAAATGAACTCTGAACTCTAGACCGCTCTGAGCTGTAATAGCATTATGTTAATTGCTATGAAACCATGGTGCCCATACTTGGAGGCACATGATAAAATGGGCTAAAGTCAACATGGTTTCCTTAAGGGGAAACCTAGCTTGACAAATCTGGTGGAACTCTGAGGAAATAACATGCAGGTAGACAAAGGAGAGTCAATGAATGTTGTGTATTTGGATTTTCAGAAAACTTTTGACAGGGTGCCTCACATGAGGCTGCTTAACGAGGTAACAGCCCCATGGTAGTACGGAACAGATACTAGCATGGATAGAAAATTAACTAACTGCAGGAGGCAAAAAGTGGGAATAAAGGGGGCTTTTTCTGGTTAGTTTCTGGTGACTAATGGTGTTCTGCAAGGGTCGGTGTTGGGATCACTTCATTTCACATTATATGTCAATGATTTGGATGACAAGATTGATGGCTTTGTGCCAAGTTTGCAGATGATATGAAGATAGGTGGAAGGGCAGGTAGTGTTGAGGAAGCAGGGAGTCTACAGAAAGTCTCAGAAGAAAATTTGAAAATCAGAGGTGCAAAGGGACTTGGGAGTCCTTGTACAGAATACCTTAAAGGTGAACTTGCAGTTTGAGTCAGTGGTGAGGAAGGCAAATGCAATGTTAGCATTCATTTTGGGAGGACTAGAATATAAAAGCAAGCATGTAATGCTGAAGCTTCATAAAGCATTGGTCAGATCACACTGGAGTATTGTGAGCAGTTTTGGGCCCCTTATCTAAGAAGAGATGTGCTGGCATTTCACAGTCCAGAGGAGATTCTCAAGGATTCTGGAATGAAAGGATTAATGCACGAGGAGTGTTTGATGACTCTGGCCCCGTACTCACTGCAGTTTAGAAAAATGAGGGAGTTCACATTGAAACCTATCGAATATTGAAAGGCCTAAATAGGCTGGATGTGGAGAGGATGTTTCCTGTAGTGGAGGAGTCGAGGATAGAAACATAGAAAAATAGGTGGAGTAGGCCATTCGGCCCTTCAAGCCTGCACCGCCATTTATTATGATCATGGCTGATCAACCAACTCAGAACCCTGCCCCAGCCTTCCCTCCATACCCCCTGAACCCCGTAGCCACAAGGGCCATATCTAACTCCCTCTTAAATATAGCCAATGAACTGGCCTCAACTGTTTCCTGTGGCAGAGAATTCCACAGATTCACCACTCTCTGTGTGAAGAAGTTTTTCCTAATCTCGGACCTAAAAGTGTGACCCCTCGTTCTGGACTTCCCCAACATCGGGAACAATCTTCCTGCATCTAGCCTGTCCAATCCCTTTAGGATTTTATACGTTTCAATCAGATCCCCCCCTTAATCTTCTAAATTCCAACGAGTACAAGCCCAGTTCATCCAGTCTTTCTTCATATGAAAGTCCTGCCATCCCAGGAATCAATCTGGTGAACCTTCTTTGTACTCCCTCTATGGCAAGGATGTCTTTCCTCAGATTAGGGGACCAAAACTGCACACAATACTCCAGGTGTGGTCTCACCAAGGCCTTGTACAACTGCAGTAGTACCTCCCTGCTCCTGTACTCGAATCCTCTTGCTATAAATGCCAGCATACCATTCGCCTTTTTCACCGCCTGCTGTACCTGCATGCCCACTTTCAATGACTGGTGTATAATGACACCCAGGTCTCGTTGCACCTCCCCTTTTCCTAATCGGCCACCATTCAGATAATAATCTGTTTTCCTATTTTTGCCACCAAAGTGGATAACTTCACATTTATCCACATTAAATTGCATCTGCCATGAATTTGCCCACTCACCCAACTTATCCAAGTCACTCTGCATCCTCTTAGCATCCTCCTCACAGCTAACACTGCCACCCAGCTTCGTGTCATCCGCAAACTTGGAGATGCTGCATTTAATTCCCTCATCCAAGTCATTAATATATATTGTAAACAACTGGGGTCCCAGCACTGAGCCTTGCGGTACCCCACTAGTCACCGCCTGCCATTCTGAAAAGGTCCCATTTATTCCCACTCTTTGCTTCCTGTCTGCTAACCAATTCTCTATCCACATCAATACCTTACCCCCAATACTGTGTGCTTTAAGTTTGCACACTAATCTCCTGTGTGGGACCTTGTCAAAAGCCTTTTGAAAATCCAAATATACCACATCCACTGGCTCTCCCCTATCCACTCTACTAGTTACATCCTCAAAAAATTCTATGAGATTCGTCAGACATGATTTTCCTTTCACAAATCCATGCTGACTTTGTCCGATGATTTCACCGCTTTCCAAATGTGCTGTTATCACATCTTTGATAACTGACTCCAGCAGTTTCCCCACCACCGACGTTAGGCTAACTGGTCTATAATTCCCCAGTTTCTCTCTCCCTCCTTTTTTAAAAAGTGGGGTTACATTAGCCACCCTCCAATCCTCAGGAACTAGTCCAGAATCTAACGAGTTTTGAAAAATTATCACTAATGCATTCACTATTTCTTGGGCTACTTCCTTAAGCACTCTGGGATGCAGACCATCTGGCCCTGGGGATTTATCTGCCTTCAATCCCTTCAATTTACCTAACACCACTTCCCTACTAACATGTATTTCGCTCAGTTCCTCCATCTCACTGGACCCTCTGTCCCCTACTGTTTCTGGAAGATTATTTATGTTCTCCTTAGTGAAGACAGAACCAAAGTAATTATTCAATTGGTCTGCCATGTCCTTGCTCCCCATAATCAATTCACCTGTTTCTGTCTGCAGGGGACCCACATTTGTCTTTACCAGTCTTTTCCTTTTTACATATCTATAAAAGCTTTTACAGTCAGTTTTTATGTTCTCTGCCAGTTTTCTCTCATAATCTTTTTTCCCCTTCCTAATTAAGCCCTTTGTCCTCCTCTGCTGAACTCTGAATTTCTCCCAGTCCTCAGGTGAGCCACTTTCTCTGGCTAATTTGTATGCTTCTTCTTTGGAATTGATACTATCCCTAATTTCTCTTGTCAGCCACGGGTGCACTACCTTCCTTGATTTATTCTTTTGCCAAACTGGGATGAACAATTGTTGTAGTTCATCCATGCAACCTTTAAATGCTTGCCATTGCATATCCACCGTCAATCCTTTAAGTGTCATTTGCCAGTCTATCTTAGCTAATTCACGTCTCATACCTTCAAAGTTGCCCCTCTTTAAGTTCAGAACCTTTGTTTCTGAATTAACTATGTCACTCTCCATATTAATAAAGAATTCCACCATATTATGGTCACTCTTACCCAAGGGGCCTCTCACGACAAGATTGCTAATTAACCCTTCCTCATTGCTCAAAACCCAGTCCAGAATAGCCTGATCTCTAGTTGGTTCCTCGACATGTTGGTTCAAAAAACCATCCCGCATACATTCCAAGAAATCCTCTTCCTCAGCACCTTTACCAATTTGGTTCACCCAATCTACATGTAGATTGAAGTCACCCATTATAACTGCTGTTCCTTTATTGCACACATTTCTAATTTCCTGTTTAATACCATCTCCGACCTCACTACTACTGTTAGGTGACCTGTACACAACTCCCACCAGCGTTTTCTGCCCCTTAGTGTTACGCAGCTCTACCCATATCGATTCCACATCTTCCCGGCTTATGTCCTTCCTTTCTATTGCGTTAATCTCCTCTTTAACCAGCAACGCCACCCCACACCTCCTTTTCTTCCATGTCTATCCCTCCTGAATATTGAATATCCCTGAACATTGAGCTCCCATCCTTGGTCACCCTGGAGCCATGTCTCAGTGATCCCAACTATATCATAATCATTAATAACAATCTGCACTTTCAATTCATCCACCTTATTACGAATGCTCCTTGCATTGACATACAAAGCCTTCAGGCACTCTTTTACAACTCTCTTAGTCCTTATACAATTATGTTGAAAAGTGGCCCTTTTTAATGCTTGCCCTGGATTTGTCGGCCTGCCACTTTTACTTTTCTCCTTTGTACTTTTTGCTTCTGCCCTCACTTTACACCCCTCTGTCTCTCTGCACTCGTTCCCATCCCCCTGTTGTGAACTAACCTCCTCTCGCCTAGCCTCTTTAATTTGATTCCCACCCCCCAACCATTCTAGTTTAAAGTCACCTCAGTAGCCCTCGCTAATCTCCCTGCCAGGATATTGGACCCCTAGGATTCAAGTGTAACCCGTCCTTCTTGTACAGGTCACGCCTGCGCCAAAAGAGGTCCCAATGATCCAAAAACTTGAATCCCTGTCCCCTGCTCCAATCCCTCAGCCACGCATTTATCCTCCACCTCATCGCATTCCTACTCTCACTGTCGCGTGGCACAGGCAGTAATCCCGAGATTACTACCCTTGCGGTCCTTTTTCTCAACTCCCTTCCTAGCTCCCTATATTCTCCTTTCAGGATCTCATCCCTTTTCCTACCTATGTCATTGGTACCTATATGTACCATGACCTCTGGCTCCTCACCCTCCCACTTCAGGATATCTTGAACACGATCAGAAATATCCCGGACCCTGGCACCAGGGAGGCAAACTACCATCCGGGTCTCTGGACTGCGTCCACAGAATCGCCTATCTGACCCCCTTACTATCGAGTCCCCTATCACAACCCCCTCCTCTTCCTTTCCCTACCCTTCTGAGCTACAGGGCCAGACTCTGTGCCAGAGGCACGGCCACTGTCGCTTCCCCCGGGTAAACTGTCCCCCCCAACAGTACTCAAACAGGAGTACCTGTTGTTAAGAGGCACAGCCACCGGGGTACTCTCTGTTACCTGACTCTTCCCCTTCCCCCTCCTAACCGTGACCCACTTGTCTGCCTCCCGTGGAGACAAGAGGGCACAGCCTGAAAATAGAGGAGTGTCCATTTAGAACCGAGATTAGCCAGAGGGTAGTGAATCTGTGGAATTCATTACCACAGGCGGTTTTGGGGGCCAAGCGGAGCTTGATAGATTCTTGATTAGTGTCAAAGGTTACGGGGAGAAGGCAGAAGAATGATGTAGCAGAATCGATGAGCCAAATGGCCTAATTCTGCTCCTTTGTCTTATGGTACCACTTACATAACATGATCCCCATATTAAAACTGCAACAGCTGAAAAATTACTTGGGATGATGCTGAGGGTGTATTGGTGCAACACATTAAAATTCATATATTCCTTGTAATTTAGGAATACGCACCAAGGATTGTTTTTAAACTGAGCCACACAAGAGATGCCCTAGAGTTTGGTTAAAAAGACACATTTTACATTCTTTTTAAAAAGGAGTAGAGGCAGAAAAGGTTGGTGAATGAATAGCAAAACGTAGGGCCTTGATGAAGCGAATAAATTTGGGAAAGATCCAGAGGGAGTGGGAGGAGCTTCGATATTCAATGGTTGTACAGTTACAGGATATTCCAAAGACTGGAAGTGGCAAGGTCATGGACTGCTTTGAAAAGAAGAATGAGAATTTAACACATGAGCCTTTATTTAGCTGTTGTAATTTAGTGGACACAAGACAGGCAGGTGAATGCAGATTATTCCACATTGGGATAAGTACATTATGATTTTCGGTGCCCTCATATATAAAACGAACAAAAGCAGCCAGATAGGGTACATTGGAAATGTGCATAGAAGCGGGCTTCAGTCATAGCGGACACAAGACAGGCAGAAAGTCTGGTAAGATTACAGAAGTAGAAATGGTCACCCTTAGCAATAGTAGTATTAAGTTCTCTAACGGTCATTTCAGAGCGAAATATGAAGGCAAGTTTGCAGATAGTATGATGAGTTTCAGACTGTTACTGAGCTAGAGAGGAAGAGAACCAGGAATGGAGTTTACAATATGGACCAAAGGAAATGGCTATTTATGTTTTTTTAAATATACTTTCCAACATATCAACTCATTCAGTATGGATGTCAAATGAACATCTGAGAGAAATCAGGGGGGCCAATAGACATGGGCTGAGGCAGAGATGACAGGTGAGAAGTCCATGTTTTTAGATTACTTTGGAAAACAGGTAACAGGAAATGGAGGAAGCAGAAAGGGAAAGGTCTGAGGGACCAGTACAAGGTGGCAGCAGAAATCAGCACATCTAGTTGGTTAAAATGGAAGTAGGAGTTTGTTTTCATCCAGCTGTTTGACAGGGGAGAGGTGTGTAAGATTTTCCTTTCATTTGAGTGATACTTATTTAAGACTGAAAGGGGCATTTGGAGACAGGTACAGAATTTTTAAAGCAGTATAATACAGTAAATCAGTGATGTAATTTAGGGACATGATTATTAGCTGATTTTCAATAAATCTCCAGGGATTCTTTAATTATGTTGCATGACAAAGATTTGTGCTCATAGTTCCACAAATTAAGTTTGTTGGAAAAGAACTAGAAAGTCAACATTTGGAGATGAAGAGATTTGAAGATTGAAAGATCACCCCACGTACCTTCTGCACTGCTTTGATCAGTCAGATAGATACGGTAATAAGGTGGGGAAGACGGTATCCCTTGTTATTGAGGAACAGCTACATATACTGATGGCATGCAACAAACCCCTGAAAAAATTGCAGTATTCTGTAAGTTAGAGCCTCTGAGAGTTAACCATAAGTTGGCTAAGATGTCTTTCTATTACTGCTTTTGCTCCTATTTTTTGTAAAACAAAAACTGAAATCACAGGAGAAAGAAAGCAATATATAATTAATAAAACAACAGACACAATTGCAGACAAACAAGATAATGGGAAATGAAATTGACGGATAAGTAGCAGCAGGGATTTGTTTTTGGAAAATATTGCTTCAGTGAGGAAAATGATCCAAGAGGTTTGCCCTAGGGATCAATACTGAATTCTCTACTCTTTTAAGTTTCATTGGTGTTTTTGATTGTAAGTTTCTGGAGGCTCACAAATTGAATAAACCAGGCAGATGATGGAAGCAGAGCTAGTAAGCTGCTTTACCTTTAGTAGGTCCTCATCATCCCTGAGTACTGCTGCAATTGTTGTTTTATTTATCAAGATGCCATGATTTTTCATCTTCTTTGCACGTATGCCACAGTTTCTTCCTGACACAGAAACATTCAGTACAACATTTGTCTGATTCAGATCTGGCTTGAGGGAAATTACCTTGCTGACAGAATGAACGATCGTTCCACACTTTCGATGTTGAGCTCATTCTGGTAGGCCTCTTGAGATGGTTTGCTAACCTACGTGGTAAACAACATGGGTCACAGGTTCAAACTATTTTTTTAATGTGAACAAAAATCAAACAGTAGCACTTTTGCCTATGAAATTACATGAACTGAGTTAGGAATATAAATAATTTTATGGCTTCCCATGAAATTATCCCCAACTACTTGTAAAAACTGGTTTGGCAAGAGTAGCATCCAGACAATAAACAATTATGTAGGAATTATCTGTAAAAGCTTTTCAATGGTTATATTAAGGGTCAGCTTCAAGTACTATCTGATGATAATTTCACCTTCATCTGTTCTTATAAGTACCATCTATTAATGAGGAAAACAGCGGCAGTGCAATGGCATAGCTGGAATAACTGCTTCAGTCTGTGGTGTTCAATTGTGACTTGGACGCTGTCTGTATGGAGTTTTCATCATCTTCTGGTGAAACAGCTTTGGTTTCCTCCAGGTGCTCCAACTTTCTCCCATATCCTAAAGACGTGTAGATAGGTAGATCAATTGGCCACTATGTTTTGCCTGGTGCGAGGGTTACTGGTGTAATCTATAGGGAGTTGATAGAAGTATGGGGAGAACGAAATGGTACAACTGTAGAATTAATATAATTGCGTGCTTGAGAATCAGCAGCTCAGTGGCCAAACATCCTTCTTCTGTGGTAACTGACTCCGACTCAAACAGCGCAACCAATACTTAACATGGAATAAATCAGTAACTGGACAATTTACCTTTCAAAAGTTAACACTGAGGGTGTAAGACTACCAGGGGGTGACTCAATATACTTTTAATTGCTTTTTTTTTTAACCTTATACATGTTGAGTACCCCTTACCCAAAATTCCAAAATCGGAAAACCTTCAAAATTACATATTTTTTGAGTGCTGACATAACATCACAAATGGAAAATTGTACAAGACACTGGGAAGGTTCCCAGGCAATGCACAGGTTTCTGCGCACCACAGACAGAGTTAATGAAAAACAGGAAAACTGGATAAAGTGAAAAATGAAATCTTGATCGTATATTGAAAGAGTGGATCCATCAGTGTCAGGTGTCACTTAACAGTATTCTTATCATGAAACAAGTAAAGATTTATTATGATGAACTGAAAATTGAAGGTAATTGTGAATATTCAGGCTGGTTACAGAAATTTAAGAAAAGGCACGGCATTAAATTTTTAAAGTGTCTGCTGATCCCGAAAATCTAGCACCAGAATAAGTCTATGATGCTGACTGTTTTTATACCCTACATAAAAACTAAAAAAGGTAAAATACAAATACATGGTACTGTAACTTTTAAATGCAAAGACGGCATCGCAGGTAGAGACTGAAATCCTGCCGTTGTTTGCTGCTGATTCGGGTATTCTCCCAGTAATGCCATGCTGCCTTTGTTATCCTGTACACATATTTTCATTATATTAACAGATGTGGGATGAACAAGACAAAGACTGCTTACTGGTAGCACATAAATTCAGAGTTGGAAATGATGGTGAACCCAAGTTGTCATTATATATTCTGAAGTCCAAACTGCTTCCAGCCCCAAGCATTTGGATAAGGGGTGCTCAAGCTGTAGTCTTGTCTCATCAGAATATTTATATTTTAACAACAGAATAGTACAAGTTATGCTTTATCCACTATGTAATATCTGTACCTTGGTACACTTAAACTATACTTCTTTGCCTTATTGAACGTACTTCTGAAAAGGTGACAATAGCCTTCCAAACTAGAGAGAGATACGAGAGCCTGCCGAATGGCATAGTAGTTGATGTGATATTCTTTTCTTTCAACTATTAGATTAGTTAATTTCTCAATGGATTCACAAAGTAGCATACAGTAAACGGCCACAAAACGCTGAATTAATAAAACAGCTGGTTTATTCCACCAAGTCTACCTTGGCAATAATGAAAAAGCAATAAACAACATAGAAACATAGAAAACCTACAGCACAATACAGGTCTTTCGGCCCACAAAGCTATGCCGAACATGTCCTTACCTGAGAACTACCTAGGCACCCATAGCCCTCTATTTTTCTGAGCTCCATGTACCTGTCCAGGAGTCTCTTAGGAGACCCTGTCATTTCTGCCTCCACCACCGCCGCCGGCAGCCATTCCGCGCACTCACCGCTCTCTGCGTAAAAAACTTACCTCTGACATCTCCTCTGTACCTACTTCCAAGCACCATAAAACTATGCCCTCTCGTGCTAGCCATTTCAACCCTGGGAAAAAGCCTCTGACTATCCACACGATCAATGCCTCTCATTATTTTGTACACCTCTATCAGGTCACATCTCATCCTCCATCGCTCCAAGGAGAAAAAGCCAAGTTCACTCAACCTGTTCGCATAAGGCATGCTCCCCAATCCAGGCTGTAACCTCTGACAGCCCTCCACACTATCCACAACACCCCCAACCTTTGTGTCATCAGCAAATTTACTAACCCATCCCTCCACTTCCTCATCCAGGTTATTTATAAAAAAAATCACAAAGATTAGGGGTCGCAGAACAGATCCCTGAGGCACACCACTGATTACCGACCTCCATGCAGAATATGACCCATCTACAATCACTATTTGCCTTCTGTGGGCAAGCCAGTTCTGGATCCACAAAGCAATGACCCCTTGGATCCCATGCCTCCTTACTTTCTCAATAAGCCTTGCACGGGGTACCTTATGCAGAAATCCATATACACTACATCTACTGCTCTACCTTCATTAATGTGCTTAGTCACATCCTCAAAAAATCCAATCAGGCTCGTAAGGCACAACCTGCCTTTCACAAGGCCATGCTGACTATTTCTAATTATATTATGCCTCCAAATGTTCATAAATCCTGCCTCTCAGGATCTTCTCCATCAACTTACTAACCACTGAGGTAAGACTCACTGGTCTATAATTTCCTAGGCTATCTCTACTCCTTTTCTTGAATAAGGGAACAACATCCACAACCCTCCAATCCTCCAGAACCTCTCCCGTAATCATTGATGATGCAAAGATCATCGCCAGAGGCTCAGCAATCTCCTCCCTCGCTTTCCACCATAGCCTGGGGTACATCTCATCCAGTCCTGGTAACTTATTCCAACTTGATGCTTTCCAAAAGCTCTAGCATATCCTCTTCCTTAATATCTACATGCTCAAGCTTTTCAGTCCGCTGCAAGTCATCCCTACAATCATCAAGATTATTTTCTGTGGTGAATACTGAAGCAAAGTATTCATTAAGTACCTCTGCTATCTCCTCCAGTTCCATACACACTTTTCCACTGTCACACTTGATTGGTCCTATTCTCTCACGTCTTATCCTCATGCTCTTCACATACTTATAGAATGCCTTGGGGCTTTCCTTAATCCTGTCTGCTAAGAACTTCTCATGGCCACTTCTGGCTCTCCTAATTTCATTCTTAAGCTCCTGCCTGCAAGCCTTACAATCTTCTAGATTCATATCATTATCTAGTTTTTTGAAACTTTTGTAAGCTCTTCTTTTCTTCTTGACTAGATTTGCAACAGCCTTTGTACACCACCGTTCCTGTACCCTACCATTCTTTCCCAGTCTCGTTGGAACGTATAGAACCTCACGCATATATCTCCTGAACATTTGCCACATTTCTTCCGTATGTTTCCCCGAGGACATCTGTTTCCAATTTATGCTTCCAAGTCCCTGCCTGATAGCCTCATACTTCCCCTTACTCCAATTAAACATGCAAAAATAAAACTTCTTGCCATAGTTTCCTGCATTTAGTGCTCCACAGCAACAATTTAATTGACAAAGAAATGACTTACCTTCATACCTGCTAGTGACAACATGTTGTTTAGCTTGTATGTTCCCGATTGCACTGGTGTAGTGTATAGTAATACATCATTAAACTACAAATAAAAACATACCACAAATGTTCAAAACCAAGATTCAGCTTGTGGTTGGAAAATGAAATGATTGCTAAAAGCAAACTACTACATATTTTGGAAATGAGGTCAGGCAACACTTGTGCAGACAGAAACTGAGTTAATAATTGCGGCTGATGACCTTCCAACAGCATCTTGGCCATCAACTGGAAACATTATCACAGTTTCTCACTCCACAGATGCTGCCAGACTTGCTGAGCATTTCCTGTTTTTTGTTTAAAAGATTTGTTCCCAAATGACTAAAAAGGAATTCCTCTGATATATTAACAGCTCTGGCAGTATTTGCAGAGAGGAATAAAGCAAACACTTCCGGTTAACAATCTGTTGTGAGAACTGGTAAATGTTAGATATAAACAATTTTTTGAGAAAGAGACAAAACGAGCAGAGAATGAAGGGAATGTCTGTGATAAGGCATTTTCCCCCATTTTAATGACAAGTCACTGACTGACCTCCAATGTTCTCTTACAGATGCTGCACAAACTCACACTGAACCTTTCTAGCATTTTATCATTTGACACATCAATTTTTTAAATTACCCTGTAAACATTTAATAGCATTTTACTAGAAATAATATAGTATGGTAAGATTAAATTCTAGTTAAAACATTTTGACTAAATTGAATTACAGTATATTAGATAATCTGAGTGGTTTACATGTCTTTTCTACAAATTAATGTTCACTGCTCTTCAACTGTTAGTTTAACAAAATTATACATTCTGTAATTCATTAAATATACATAATAATTGTTGCTTTCTACTGCTTTAGATAAATAGGATTTAAATTTCAAATTACCAAAAAAAACATTCGGGGTTGCATAACTTTTCTGGATAGTTTCATCAGAGTTCCCTCCTTCAAAAAAACCTGTACAAAGGGACAAAGAAAACAATAGTGTTAGTTACACATGTGAAGCCAGCATAACAGACATCTTTGGAAACAACAATGAAAATTATGTTGCATAATATCAGTAGGGATTTTAGGCAAAAATTGTTACCCTACAGCAAGACGCAGGTACTGGAGCATGTGAAAAGTGACTCCACAAACAAAAAAAAGAGCAAAGCATGTCTAACTTCTCAAGCAGATTTAAATATTTAGAGTTTTTGATTTGCAAGGAAGCTTACCATTTTGTTGTATATCTCATTATTGGTCATTTGTTCTTTGGTTCATACAAAGTGGATATAAAGTTAATTTGAAAATAAATAATATTTTAACTAATTTATAAATTTCACCAATTTTTTTCTAAGAAAATATAACTAATGTCTAGCATCAGAAAACCAATATTTCGTGTTCTATTCAACTAAATCATATTGTAACATCTATTTGACAGATACCTAATATACAATTAAAACAATTCAAATCTGTATTTGTCACTCACTATACTGTAAATATGAAGAAAGTAGTTAAATTTATAAATTCTTGCAGGCTTAGATTCAGAGAAGAGCACAATGTGAGGTATGTTTTTGGATGGTAAAAATTCCCAGTGTCATTTAAAATGCAGGTGGAAGCTTTCCCCACTGAATAACTATATGAAGAATTGACAGTGATGAACAGATACAAATACCATTTCACAATGTATAAAGTCCCACTAGCATCTTTTTAAAGCCATAAAAAAGTACTCCATTCTAATATGCAGCTACAAAAGCATCTGAGCTCAAGCCAGTACGATTCTGCATTCTGGTAGATTAGAAGACCCCTTGAATTTGGGGGGAGAAAAACAATCATGTTAACATTGTAAAAGGTATAGCTACTGAATTACTAAACTTCCTGGAGTATGATCCCCAGTCAACAAAATATTATACACAGCTAAAGTCTAGATTTCCAAGAATGATCATTTGCTGTAGGGGCCCTGGTTTAAAATTGCCCAATACACATATCCTTGTAGTACTTGATCCTCTTAAACACATCAATTCTCCTTAATGTGTAGGGACAAGTGTCATCTAAGAATCAGCCATAATCACCCTTCCAGGCTGAACAATCTCCTGCTGGCCATTAAGGCTATACTGGATTTGCATCAGCTTCTGGAAATTATCCTGCAATTAAGAAAAATAAACAACTTTAAGATTATAGCAACCAAGCAAAAACAAAACAATTCACTGGCACAGAAGGTAGTTAAAGTGGTTTACATACCCCTTGTTTCATTATGTCATTGGCATGGTTTGCTACTTCTACAACAATGGCAAGAGCAGCTGATAGAAATATAAACACTGATATTAATAATCAAAAGACAGAAAATAGAGAATAAAATTAACACATGGTTAAGAAGAATTAAGTACCTTGAGTATCTTTATAATCTGCACAATCCTTGGACAGGTTCTTCACATAATCTAATATATAACAAACATTTTTAATAAGAGTTAAAGTTGGAGCAAATTTTTAACTGTAGTTAAGGCAGCAAATTTATCCAGTAAACAGCTTAAGCACAACAGGGAAGACACTTGGTTCTATCTCTGATTTGTACAAAGTAGATGACTATTATCCAATGGTCCTTATAGAAGTGTTTCCAATGGATTTTTGATTAAAAAAAAACAGGTTCAATCTCAGCCATGACTTACAAGCCTATTTACACTTAATATAAAAGCCCATTTGTGAGGGCAACCAACATTAAATAAATAAAACAAATAAATGAAGATCCAAATCTAATGGTGGCTTTGAAGCCATCATTTAAAGATATCTGAAAGATATCTACTGTATATCAACAAAATAAAAAGGTTAAAAGATGGTGCTGGTAACTGGCGACTTTGCGCGTGCTCTCCCAAGCAAACTGCCCCCTCCACTATCCTATACCCAAGAAACCCTTCTAAACCTCCAATCTAGAAAGATCAAGATCAACAACACCCTGGCGAAGCTACTGACCCAGCTGGAGACCACCGCGCCAGATCTGCTTCTTAAACTCCAGACCCCACCTGGACCCGACCAGTGAGGCCCACCACGTTCCCGGAGACCCGCGGTCTGCTACCGTGCCGGAGAGCTTGAGACACGGCCCACTCCAACCAGTACCTCTCCGGAGCAGATGACCACACAGAAGTGACGTCGGAGACCTCAAGGTGCCCCAGACACTTCCCCGGCGCAACCACTGTAAAGCCCCATTGGTGGCCATCCACAGCTGCCGGAAGTGACGCCTCCGCTGCCGACCTTGGAAATTGAGCCCAAGGCTCGGCTGGAGCGGAGGCCTCCGCAACCGTGACTCAGCTCACGGACTTGTTTCAGCGAGGAGCTCAGCCCTCCAGGATTACGTGTCGGCTTTGGGGCCCGACCCAGTCTACAGCTCGGGCCCTCGGCAGCCTGAAGCAGCAGCGGAGCCTCCCCTAGCACTCGGCCCGACGACGCGACCCGCCGATCGATCCCCGCGGGACGCGTCCACCAACCACAAAGAGCTGACAACAACACAGTGCATCGATGGAAACCTGGAAAGATGCACTACTTACCGAAGAAGCGTGGGAAAAGAGCTGGGCTGCTGGTCAGATTGAAGCTGAGGGGCTTCAGGGTCCCTATGCCCACCATCCTACTAGCTAATGTGCAAGCCATAGAGAACAAGGTGGATGATCTTAAAGGGAGACTCACCTACCGCAGGGAGATGCAGAACTGCTGTGTATTCTGTTTCACTGAGATCTGGCTCTCCCTGCCACCCCCAACTGTGCCATCTGACCAGAGGGATTTTCAATCCATCGGATGGACCGCACGGCGTCATCGGGCAAAACGAGGGGAGGTGGTGTCTGCCTACTGATCAACACTGCGTGGTGCTCGGACACAGTGGCACTGACAAGCTCCTGCAGCCCGGACCTGGAACACCTGTCGGTGAAGTGTCGTCCCTACTATCTGCCACGGGAATTCACCTCGGTCATACTGACAGAGGTCTACATTCCCCCGCAGGCGGACATGGAGTGTGCTCTGAACATACTGTATGCCAAAATCAGTGAATTTGAGACCAGGTATCCGGAGGCTTTGCTCATTACAGCCGGGGACTTTAACCAGGCCAACCTCAGAAAGGCGCAGCCAAAGTTATACCAACATGTCTCCTGCCCCACTAGAGGCCCGAATATACTTGACCACTGCTACACAGCAGTCAAGGATGCTTACCATTCCGTCCCACGACCTCACTTCGGAAAATTGGACTATCAGGCCGTACTCCTCCTCCCGGCTTACAAACAGAAACTGAGGCGGGTGTCAAAAGCAGTGTCACGTTGGACGGAGGAAACGGATGAGGTCCTCCGTGACTGCTTTGAATCGGTGGACTGGTTAGTATTCAAGGACTCGGCAGCTAACCTCGATGAGTATACCTCAGCTGTCACGGACTTTATTTGGAAATGCACAGAGGAATGTGTGTCTCGCAAGACGATCCGGGTATTCCCTAACTGGAAACCTTGGATGAATTATGAGGTCAAGTCCCTTTTAAAGGCTAGAGCTGCGGCTTTTAGGTCCGGGGATACCGGGCGCGACACGGAATCCAGGCGTGAACTCCAGAAAGTCATTAAGGGTGCCAAGAGGCAATGTCGAGCCAAGTTGGAAGCCCAGGCTAACCAGAGGGATGCCAGTAGACTATGGCAGGGTCTAAATGAGATCACTGGGTGCAAAGAAAAGGCTGGGAATATCAATAACTGTGGCGCTTCTCTTCCTGACGAACTTAACGTATTCTATGCAAGATTCGAACAGAAGAGGAGCGTCCCGCTCCCTCCGGATGAACCGGACCTGGTGGCATCGAGATTCATCGTCACCAAGGAGGACGTTAGAAGGGCTTTCCTGAAGATAAATCCAAGGAAGGCGATGGGCCCAGATGGCGTCCAGGACGGGTTCTCCAGGCCTGTGCAAGCGAGCTAGCTGGAGTGTTTGCTGACATCTTCAACTGCTCCTTGCTTCAGTCTAAGATCCTCTTGTGTTTTAAGAAGGCAACGATAATCCCAGTGCCGAAGAAGAGCAAGGTGGCATGCCTGAATGACTATCGACCTGTGGCTCTGACATCAATTGCTATGAAGTGCTTTGAGCGATTGGTTATGGCACACATCAACCACAGCCTACCGGTCAACCTCGACGCTTTGCAATTCGCCTACTGGAGCAACAGGTCAACGGCAGATGCCATCTCTCTGGCCCTACATTCCTCCTTAGAACACCTGGGAATAAAGATGCATACATAAGGCTCTTTTTCATTGACTACGGCTCTGCCTTTAATACCATCATTCCAAATAAACTGATTCCTAAGCTCCGGAACCTTGGCCTTAGCACTCAGATCTGCAGCTGGATCTTCAACTTCCTCACAGACAGGACCCAGGCTGTAAATAGGGGACAAGCTCTCCTCTACAATCACTCTGAGCACCAGTGCCCCACAAGGCTGTGTACTCAGCCCCCTGCTGTACTCACTGTACACTCATGACTGTGTAGCCAAGTTTCCATCAAACTCAATATATAAGTTTGCTGATGACACCACAATTGTAGGCCGTATCTCGGGTAATGATGAGTTTGAGCACAGAGGGGAAATTAAGAACCTGGTGGTATGGTGTGAAGACAATAACCTATCCCTCAATGTCAGCAAGACGAAGGAATTGGTTGTTGACTTCAGAAGGAGTAGCGGACCGCACGACCCAATTTACATCGGTGGTGTGCAAGTGGAGCAAGTCAAAAGCTTTAAATTCCTCGGGGTCAATATCACAAATGACCTGACTTGGTCCAACCAAGCAGAGTCTACTGCCAAGAAGGCCCACCAGCGTCTTTACTTCCTCAGAAAACTAAAGAAATGTGGCCTGTCCCCTAAAACCCTCACTAATTTTTATAGATACACCCTAGAAAGCATTCTTCTAGGGTGCATCACAACCTGATATGGAAGTTGTCCTGTCCAAGACCGAAAGAGGCTGCAGAAGATCGTGAACACGGCACAGCACATCACACAAACCAATCTTCCGTCCATGGACTCACTTTACACCGCACGCTGTCGGAGCAGTGCTGCCAGGATAATCAAGGACACGACCCACTCAGCCAACACACTCTCCGTCCCTCTTCCCTCCGGGAGAAGGCTCAGGAGCTTGGAGACTCGTATGGCCAGATTTGGGAACAGCTTCTTTCCAACTGTGATAAGACTGCTGAACAGATCCTGACCCGGATCTGGGCTGTACCCTCCAAATATCCGGTCCTGCCTCTTGGTTTTTTTGGACTACCTTACTTCCCATTTTTCTATTTTCTATTTATGATTTATAATTTAAATTTTTAATATTTACTAATTTTAACTTTTTTTAATATTTTTAATATTTAATATTTGTAATCCAGGGAGTGTGAAGCGCAGAATCAAATATCGCTGTGATGATTGTACATTCTAGTACCAATTGTTTGGCGACAATAAAGTATAAAGTAAATAAGCATTGTCAGTGCCTGCAATTTTTGATGAAAGATAGAAATACCTTCAACAGGGAAAAAGGAACAGTGAATGAGGGAAGTTATACATTAACATTATTTCCTTGTAGTTCCTTATGTCATGAAGACTAGACCATTCAAACTATAGCGTCTGTGCTGTCTGTCAAGAAAGTCTTATTAGTCTCATTCTTCACGCATTTCCTTGAAACCCATTCTCTTTCATGTGCCCATCAATTCCTCACTCACTTTCTCCAGCAGTAACTTACAACAGCCAACTAACTTACTATTCAGTTCGTGCTTTGGATGTGGTTGGAAATTGGATATCCACCTGATCACAAGGAGGACATCTATATTCCACGCAGACCTTTCCATAAACTATTTTGTTTTCCCCTTGTCATGACTATGTCAGATTTAAATGAATTGTGATCATTAGTATGAAAGTACTATCCTCATCTTCACTCCTTACAATATGAATCTAGAGTACCCTCGCTCCTGTCATTTAGAGAAGTTGTTATTTTAAGGTCCAACTCAATAATGGAGGACTATATTAAACTTCAGGTATTGCTCTAGACAAGGATTGATATTTCCCATCTTGCTGTGCAATGTTGCTCTATTAGGCAATCCAGTTTATTTTCTTAGCCACGTGTAAACCACCAAGCACATTTCTACTTTGTCACCAAGACCACCTCTGTTGCACTGTCTGACTACGTCTGCCTCAGCCAACTTCTGTACAATACATCTGTTGGTTTGTTAGCGTTGGATTTAAATAGTTCAAGAAGCATCTTATTCCTTCTTAGATGTTACTTCATCTGCCTATTTAACTGAGTTTTCCATTATCAGACCTACTCTCTCCTTATGAAGCCAGGTGCTAAATTTCATTGATGTTTGATCACTCCTGCTACGTACTTTGAATGCTTTAACAGTGCTATTTGCAAGTGGTTTTGACTTGAGAATGAGTTTGAAATCAAATAGATATTAATAGTGAATCAAAATTAAATCCTTGTTACAAACTAAATTTTATAGTACTGCAATATTTTAGTTTCCTTCTCTCCTGTTACACCCAATTATTTACTCAAGTCTTAGAAGTTACAGCAATGTCTCATAGAACACAGGAGAGGCCCTTTAGCCCATGATGTTGCGCCAACCTTTAACCACCTCTAAGAACAAACTAACCCTACGTCTTAAAGAGCCCTCTACTTTTCTATTATCCACATGGCTACCTAAGAGTTTCTTAAATGTTTATCTGCCTCTACCACCACTCTGTGTGAAAACCTTACCTTTGACACCTGCCCTATACTTTCCTTCAATCACCTGAAAATGATGCTTTCTTGTATTAGCCAATTCCGGCATGGGGAAATCTCTGGCTGTCCTACCAATCTATCAGCGTGTACCTTATTTCAGTGCCAAGAAATGTGATTGAATATACTTGTAAATAGTCACAAGGTGGCGGTGTTGCTACAGAAATGCATGGCTTTGAGTAATATTTGCTGAATTTCATTTGTACAGCAATACTATAATTATGATCAGTCAAGTACCTAATTACATCAGAAACTCTCATTCAGTTATAGAAAAAGAGAATTGGCTCACAACAGAAACATTTAATTTAGTACTTAGCAGGGTAGAGTGTAGATGGGAGAAATTTTACAAGCTTATATCCATCATACAAAATGCTGGAGGAACTCAGGCTACGTCCACACTAGACTGGATAAATCCGTAACCAAAGCTTTTTCTCTTCGTTTTGACCATGCACATTGAAACGGCGTTTTCCTCTCCTGAAAATGGAGCTTTTCAGAAATGCTCTACAGAGTGAGTAAATCTGAAAACGCTTAACATGGGGCGTAGTGCTTACGGGGTAACCGGCTATTTTTAAAACTGCTGTCATGACGTGCCGGAACAAATGGTGGTGGCAGCATAGCATTTCATTGTTTTCTCAAACACAACCTCCAACACAACAATATCTGACAACAGGTATGTAACAGTCTAATGTAACATTGTATGGAAATACAAGATAACACTGATGCAGACATGTTTTATTTAACAGGATGCTTTATTAATGCATTGCTTATGCAAACATTCAAAAGATGCCATTGTCACTTTTGCCCAGTAACTTGTTTTATTGCACATGTTAAATACAGCAAAATAATACAGAAAGACATGGCAAAAGTAAAGGCAAACAAATGAGGTAACAGCAAATTTCACTTTTGCCCAGTAACAAGCCTTATTGCATTTAGTTGTAGCTGTCGTCCCTTTCATCAGTGAAGAGACTATGGCTGTAGGAAATGTTTCTGGACAAACGGGCACCAAGTCTTTCGTTTGGCAATTTCCTTTTAAGTTTTTCTAGTCCGTAACTGGACAAACGTGCACCAAGTATACCGTTTCCTCTTCGCTTGTTTTCTATAGATGAGTCCTGCGCATGCCCAGTAAGAGGAGATTCGCCCAAATACCCGTTTTGATGTGGACGGAGGTATTTTCAAAAATGCTTGGTGTGGACGCCTGTCATTTTTACGCGAAACCGGCGTTTTCAAAATTATCCAGTCTAGTATGGACGTAGCCTCAGCAGGCCAGGAGGAAAAAGAGCTGAGGAGTAGATTTAAAAGGTGGGGGGAGGGGAGGGATAAACACAAGGTGATAGGTGAAACCTGGACGGGGCGGGATGAAGTAAAGAGCTGGGAAATGGATTGGTGAGAGAGATACAGGGCTGGAGAAGGGGGAGTCTGATAGAAGAGGACAGAGGGCCATGGTAGAAAGAAAAGGGGGGGGGGTGGAGCACCAGAAAGAGGTGATAGGCAGGGAAGGAGATAAGGTGAGAGGGGAAAAAGGGAGGGAGGCACTATCAGAAGTTAGAGAAATCGATGTTCATGCCATCGGGTTGGCGGCTACCCAAACGGAATAAAAGGTGTTGTTCTTCCAACTTGAGTGTGGCCTCATTACGACAGTAGAGAAGGCCATGGATGTACATATTGGAATGGGAATGGGAAGTGGAATTAAAATGGATGGTCACTGGGAGATTGTGTTTTTTCTGGCGGACAAAGCATAGGTGCTCGGCAAAGCATTCTCCCAATCTATGTCAGGTCTCACCAAAGGCCACACTGGGAGCACCGGACACAGTATATGACCCCAACGGACTCACAGGTGAAGTGTGGGGTCTTGAATGGTAGTAAGGGGGCAGGTGTAGCACTTGTTCTGCTTGCAAGGCTAAGTGCCAGGAGGGAGATCAGTGGGGAGGTCAAATGGACAAGGGAGCGATCCCTGTGGAAAGCAGAAAGTGGGGGTGGGGGGGGGAGGGAAAGATGTGCTCGGTGGTGGGATCCCTTTGGAGATGGCGGAAATTGCGGAGAATTATGTGATGGACTCAGAGGCTGGTGGCATGGTAGGTGAGGACAAGAGGAACCCTATCCCTGGTAGGGTGGTGGGAGGATGGGGTGAGAGCAGACATGCGTGAAATGGAAGAGGTGTGGTTGATGGTGGAGGAAGGGAAGCCCCTTTCTTTGGAGGAGAATATCTCTTTCGTTCTGAAATGAAAAGCCTCATCCTGAGAGCTCCATCTGCTGGATAAATCGGGATCTTCCAGTGGCCATCCATTTTAATTCCACTTCCCATTCAGATATGTCCATCCATGGCTGCCTCCTCTGTTGTGATAAGGCCACACTTAGGTTGGAGGAACAACACCTTATATTCCACCTGGGTAGCTTTCAAACTTATGGCATGAACATTGATTTTTCAGATTCTAGTAATGCCCCCTGTCCCCCCTACTTCACCATTCCCATCCCCTTTTCCCTCTTTCACCTCGTCTCCTTGCCCACCTATCACCTTCCTTTGGTGCTCTCCCCCCTTTTATTTCTTCCACGGCCTTCTGTCCTCTTCTATCAGACTCCCCCTTCTCTAGCCTTGTATCTCTTTCACCAATCATTTCCCAGCTCTTTACTTCATCCCTCCCCCTTCAGATTTCACCTATCATCTTGTGTTTATCCCTCCTCTCTCCCTACCTTTAAAATCTAAGCCTTAGCTTTTTTCTCTAGTCCTGCCGAAGGGTCTCAGCCCGAAGTGTCAACTGTATTCTTTTCCAAAGATGCTGCCTGGTCTGCTGAGTTCCTCCAGCATTTTGTGTGTGTTGCTCGGAGTTCCGGCATCTGAAGAATTTCTCAAGCTTATATCAATGAACTGCAACTGCATTATAAAGTCTCTTGGAATTAACCTGCAGTCTTACGTCACAAGAATACAAACACAGTTTCGGTCTTGCTGAAAGCACTACAAGTCATGCATAAGTGCCAAGAGCATTGTGCATTGTGCATCAAGCTTTAATAGTCTAAATTCAACAAGCAATAGAACTGGGTGTGGGAAAGGGGTGGAACACGGTTTCCATTTAACACAGAATTGAAATGGACTTCAGTACAAAGCAAACTAGTTTTAAATTGTGCCCTGGTTCCTTGCACTTTGTACGTTAAACAACAGCTGAATGTACTATATATTTAAGTACCCTCTTCCAGAGCTGGGAAATTGAACATCCTCTGAGGCAACATAAACCAGCTACTTCCTTAGATCTGCAACCCAGCGTGATAATACAAAATATAACAGCATTCCACATTGCTTCATTGAACCAATAAAAACTCAAGGTATTGATGTAGCATTCAGAATGAAACTCTCCCTTCCTTCCAGCTGAGAGAAAATCATGCAAGTCTGATCACATCAATCATGTTATTGAGAGCTGAAAGAAAAACATAGCAATTCTATGCAAAATGAAAAGTTCTTCATTATCAAATAAACAAAAATCTTACTGCCTCAGTAAAGCAACCAGCACAATCAAAGGTTCACTCAACCCAAACGTTCTCTTTTCCCCTCTTCCATCAAGCAGAAGATCCGAAAGCCTGAAAGCACAACCCACCAGGATCAAGGACAGATTCTATCCTGCTGTTATGAAACTACTGAATGATTCCGTAGCTGGATTCTTGATCTCTCAGTCTATCCTGTTATAATCTTGTACTTTATTCCTGCTGACACTGCACTTCCTCTGCTGCTATTGTACTTCATTCGACATTCCGTTATTGATATACCTTGTACTATCTCAACGCACTGTGTTGAATTAACCTGCAGAAACCACATGCAAGACAAGCTGTTCACTGTACTTTGGAACATGTGATAGTAATAAAGCAATTCCAACTCCAGTCCAGCTCCACAGCAGAGGTGTCTAAAACCAGTGGTCAGAGTTTCAGACTGGGCATCTGAGAAAGAACCCCTTCATCCATAGGATGGCTGGAATCTGGAATGCACTGCCTGAGAAGATGGAGGCAGAGACTCACAACATTTAAACAGTATTGACATGAAAGTTTGAAGCCCAACGGATATACTTCCTTTGCACCCTGATATGGGTTTCCACTGCACGTCCCATCTGGCTGATATACGCTGCTCAGCATTCACAGGGAATCCTGGGTCCCAGGTCGTCTTTGACCTGCATAATCTGTGACTTGAGCTTCCTCATGGGTTTGTGGATGGAACCCGGCAATCCTCCCAGAAACCTTGGATATAGGGAAGGCAGGTGGTAGCAACAGGTTCCTCCTCACGGTCAGGCTTCCTGGAAACCCACATCAAGGAGCACAGGAGGTGTACCCGTTTGGGTTACCCGGAGAAAATGGCGATAGCAGAACATTGCATTCGCAATGGTATTGGATTGACTTCGACGGCACAAAACTACTGTGCTAAACCAATAGTTTTTGGGACTCCCTGTGAAAGAAGCCATTGGAATAAAACTAGAGGAAAAGAATTTTAACAAAGCCAAAAGCCTCGCTCCAAGTAAGAACTGGAATTCGATTGTAAACAAGGTGGGAGAGCGGAAACCTGATTGGATGAAGACTAACCAATCAGGAGGGACGGATAACAGGGGTATAAAAACCACTGGACTAGACATACCCGGGCATCATCCCTAATAAAGATGGCAGAGTTTGTCATCAAAATGTTGGTGAAAATCATTACCTGTACCCAGCTGGAAACCCGAGGTGAATTTAAAGCAGTTAAGATTTGCTGATAAGAAAATCTGAATTAGGATAAAGACCTGATAGAAGCTTATTGAATACTAGAAGTCAAATTTTATCTGTTCCTGTCGAATGCACAAGGATGCATATTGGATGATAAAATATTTTGATATGGACCAATTCAGAGCATGCTATATTAACTTGACCCATCAATTTGTTAGGCAGAGAAGGATGCAATATCAGGCACTGTTAAACATGCAAGAAATCTTTGAAACTGGGGAGGTTGCAGCATGTGATAGCACTTCAAATAATATTTTGGTGGCATCTGAAAAGTGCCAATGAAACTGGCTCCTTTCCGAATGAAGGTAAAACAAAATGTCAGGACATAATTTCCTTTCAAACTCTTCCTTATGCCAGTAAGATACTCCATGGATGGCTAGAGAAATGAAAGAGGATAAAACTAAACAAAATGCAACATGAACAATATTCTAGCAGGATAAACTGCGAACAGTTCATACCAACTGGAGACCCATCTCTGAGGTAAGTGGATTCATCGCAAAATGCTTGGCATGAAGCAGGTGAAGTGATACTTGAAGTTCTACTTCGTGAATTCAGAGATCAAATCTATTTTCAAATTTCAATTTTTCATCATTCTTTCTTTACATTGCAATACTGAAAGTTCTGATTTCAGAAATTAATTCCCAATAATCAGCAATGCTGCACATTAAACAATAAATCTGTTCACTTTCCTATGGAACAAATAAAATGGCTGAACACATTTCAATCTATCCGGACAAAATTACTGCAGGTTATCAGAAATGTCCATGCATTCTAATGCCAATATCAAGTTGCATTACATCCAAGAAACTGTGCTAAAATAGTAACACAAAAAGCAGTAACTGCTGTCAAGTGATTTCATGCTGCATATTAATGAAACGTTAATACCTAATGTACAAAGAAGTCTTCCACTAAGAGAAAAGAAAAATAAAATCAAATGTCTTGTCACTAATGCAGATATTTCAGGAACAATGAGTTAGAACTACCTGTCAGAAGTAGCTTGTACTGCGGAATTCTTTGGACAGGTTTTAACAGGTAATGCTTGAGTGCCAGGTTTGCACAGCGAGAGCTCATCTGAAAGAAAACAAAGATGAAATTTCATACACGAAAAGATTCAAAAACCAGTTAATGATAGCTGTGAAACCATCACAGTATTTTGAATTATGCACTTTGGAGAAATATCAAGTCTTCACATGCAATGTGTCTATCTCAGAGAGAGAAACAGCAGCAAATATGTTAAAGTCGACATGGTCTAGAGAATATTTATCACCTCAAATTCTCTGACTACAGCAGCAAAGGTGGGGTTCTTCTTGCACTGTTCATCCAACAAACAAATGTTCTTGTCAAACTCCTTGATGTAAGTTGAATACATTTTTAGATATGGTCCTTTCTCCATGAAGATATCCGCTATTCTCTGATACTTATCCCTGTAGAAACAAATGATTCATTTAAGTGGAAACAAGAAAACCTATTTATTTCTAAAAAAAAAAGCAAGAATGAGTAATAATGTGAGAATGACTTGCACATGGAATATATAAAGTGAAGATGCAGTTTTACCCCCATATTCGAGATGTACCATTATTTGATACAATCTCAACAAGATAACAATTTCAACCCCTTCTATCATACACTGAGCCAACCAGACAATAAGCAAACTGTCATGGCATTGGAGACACTCAACATGCTCAGAACTGGAAAAGAAACTTAACCTTGGAGCAAGACACACAAAATGCTGGTCAGGCAGTATCTCTGGAAATGAAACAAATAAACTCGGTGTTCCATAGCTGCTGTTTGTCACAGGCACCAGGTAATTAGATTGTATGATGCCATGTGCCTACCATACTGCTGCATACATACAATACACTTGTGCATATGACAATAAACACAACAGATTTAACACAATAACATAGTAAGGTTTGTTGACCACAACCTACTTGGCCCATGGTTTAATGTCATGTTTCAATGTGTGGAAAAGGTTTAACAGTAGTGCAGCTAGCTATCTGTTCAATCCTAACATCAGTGCTGCCTATGTGGAGTCTGCATGAATTACCCCTGGGTGCTTTGGTCCCCTCCCACATCCAAAAGGTCTGCATTTATGTAAAGGAATAAAGAGATGATGTTTTGGGCTGAGATCCTTCATATGCTTCTAATTCTGATATGTTTTACAAGGAGGAACAAAAAGAAGCAAGACCCATTTTGGTGTGAACTGATGATAATGTTGTTAAACTGCAGCAATTTGGGCTGCGCCTGTTGATTCAAGAACCGATTGGTTGAGGGGAAGTAGTTGTTCTTGAACCTGGTGGTGTGGGACTTCAGGCCAATGATGGCTATGAGAAGATGGCATGGGATCTTTGATTATGGATGTTGCCTTCTTGAAGCTGTGCCTCCTGTAGATACGACGGACGGTGGGGAGGGATGTGTCTGTGGTGTATTGGGCTGAGTCCACTGCTCAGCTGCTTCTTACAATCCTGCACATTTTGAATTGCTATACCAGACCATAACACAACTGGACAGGATTCTTTCAGCAGTACATCTGTAGAAATTTGCTGGTGTTCAGTGTAGATCTTAACCTTCTAACACATCAATGCAGCTATGAAGAAGGCACGACAGTGGCTATATTTCATTAGGAGTTTGAGGAGATTTGATATGTCACCAAAAACACTTGCAAATTTCTACAGATTTTCTGTGGAGAGCATTCTAACTGAAAGTACCACCACTGAGTATGGAGGGGGCTACTGCACAGGATCAAAGTAAGCTACAGAGAGTTCTAAAAGTAGTCAGCTCCTTCACGGACACTAGTCTCCATAGTATCAACGGCATCTTCAAGGAACAGAATCTCAAAAGGTGGTGTCCATCATTAAGGATTCCCAACACCCAGGACATATCCTTTTCTCATTGTAACCACCAGGAAGGAGGTACAGAGCAATTCAGGGACAGTTTCTTCCCCTCTGCCATCCAACTTCTGAATGGACATTGAACCCATGAACACTAGCTCACTACTTTTAATTTCTTTTTTGCACTATTTATTTCATAACTATTCATACGACTTACTGTAACTCACAGCTTTTTTCTCTATATTATCATGTATTGCATTGTACTGCTGCTGCAAAGTTAACAAATTTCACAACATATGCTGGTGCTATTAAACCAGATTCTGATTCTGAAAGTAACGATGCTGGCATGCTTTCCCTATGATTGCATCTATGTGCTAGGCACAGGATATGTCAGCAGCCAGGAATTTAAAGTAGCTGACTCTCTCCACCACTGATCCCCCAATGTCGACTGGCACATGCTCAGCCTCCTCCCCTTCCTGAAGTCAACAATCAGCTCTTCAGTTTTAATGATGTTGAGTAAGTTATTTTTGTAACACCAATTCATATGGATATATCGTTATTGACGTACTGGAGGTAAAATATTTGGAGTGTTAAATATCGAATTGAAGTTTCTAAAGACTATGAACAAATTAAAATGAAAATATTTCCTAGAAATATCCAGTGCAGGCTCTCACATTCTTTATAAATAAGTACATTTTACTCTCTGAACAAAACTCTGTCTTCAATCTCCAAAGAGCTCTAAACCACAGGTAAGCACATTACTATCTTGTCAATTCCATCACCCGTTAACATGAAAAGTTCCAGATTTTGCTTTTCCATGCTTTTTCCAGTCTTAGTAAATATCACCTCTCAGGTTGAAAAGCTCAAGCCACTTAAATTTACCTCATAACTTATTCCTATGGATCAAATTCAAAAATCTGTACAGCTTAAGGGAATAGAAATTATTAGCACACATGCAATACTGAATACTTAATACCAGTGAGCCATTCTCTCTTCCAATTCTCGCAGCAGACCTCGGTTCAGCTCATACAGCTGTGGAAGGTAGTACAGGATCTGGTTCAGGGTCTTATCATCAATCACTTGTTTTCCATACTGTCGTGAAGCTTGAATCACTGAATCCCGGAAATCCTAGCAGATTTCAAATGGACAGAATTATAGGCAGTGAAGTTTGCAACAGTTACATCTCCTGATTTATTAATCTATTTAATGATAAGTATATAATCCAACTGATGCAAATTGAAAATTTTAACATTTAATTGTTAATTCTTTCATCTTAATCTTACTGGCATAAGGAAATAACAATTTGAAGAAATTAGGACTGATGAAGGGATCCTGACTTAGAACATTAACTCTGGCTCTTCCTCAACAGATGCTGCCTGATCTGTTAAGCATTTCAGGTTTTTTTCTTTCCACCTTTCATATATTAGAACTGTATATATTTTACAGCTACATTATAAACCTGGTATAAAATTATGAAAGAATGACATTGGGAATGTAGGATATTATTTCCAAGAACAATTTGCCAAGGGTACAAGAATTAATGATTTCACAGAAACATTATTTGGATAGAGAATTTAAGACTTCATGAATTCAATCCTAGCAGTAACTGCATCCACCACATGCCCTTCCTGTTCTCATCAGCTCCCCACAGATCCTACAGCTCACTCACATACTTGGGGTAATTTGCTGTGGCCAACCCTTTGGGATGTTGAAGGACACAGAAGAAACGCACAAGAACTCAGGGATAAGCAAAGTGATTCTGCAGATGCTAGAAATCCAGAATAACACCCATAGAATGCTAGAGGAACTTGGCAGGTCAGGAGAGAAATAAACAGTCATTATTTCAGAGTGAAACCCTTCATTAGGACTCAAGCAACGTGCAAACTGTATGCAGACAGCATCCGAGGTGTTGGGTGGTGGGGTGGAGATACCTCTGTACCGAAGAAGATGTAAGGCACACCTTCCCTCCGCTAGCTTGCAGGTCACCCTCGGGCAAGGTGTAGCAACAGCTTAGTCCCCTGATCAGGGTCACATGAAGCCAGGGCAGCAGGTGGTGGATGGTCGGATGAGCAACCGGTGCAGATCGCAAGCTCTGGTTATGCTACCACTGACGCCAGGCAGACAATCTCCAAAGAGTATTGATACTGTATTGGCTGGGGTCACCTGTCTTGTAAAGACACTGCCCAAAAAGAGATAATGGCAAACCAGATCTGTAGAAAAATTTGCCAGGAAGAATCATGGTCATGGATGAGTGCATGATCACCCATGTCATACGACACGGCAGATAACAACGATGGAGATGACCTGAGGTGTCATCGCGCTGCTTCCCTCTAGCACTGTGCAAAATACAAGTGGACATGCGCATCAAGTTTGGAATTTTAGGAAGTTGTAGAAAAACAAATGCTCGCAAGCATTAATTTTTTTTAATACTCAAAACCCTTCATAGAAAATAAATGCGCTTTTCTGTGGTTAATAGTGGGGCACTGTTAATTTTAGCTCCAAATTTAATTCTCAAACAAGTCATTAAATTTTCAATATGTTGAGTTATTGACAAAATACTGTAAATTATTTCCAAATTTTAAATAACTATTACAACAAATTTAAAACAGATACATGCTAAGCACAGCTCTGAAACAACTGAAATGCTTCCTACAACCGAAGTGTGGGATTTAACACTGGTTTGCAGGGGCTGACACTGCATCATTCTTCCAGCTCCTAACCAGACCTTCTCAATAAAAATGCTGCTGAAATGGCTAACTATTCAAAATATTTTGACAAAGAACATCGAAAACAACTGAAAACTGCTGATTCAAGTTATATACAACATACCGTACAGAGTAAAAGGCAAAGTTAATTTTGATCCAACTATTTTGCACTGTTGAACACACTGGTTTCCACATGTTAAAATGATTAAGGTTTACATGACTTGTAACTGGGCATACCAAGGGGTTTGGCACTACCACATGATATTGTATCATGACAATGGAAGGCATTGACAGGTGGCAGCCTAATATCCTCACACATGTCTGAAATAGATATCAAAACCTTTTCACTATTGGTCATGGACAATTAGAAAGTGCAACAGCTGTCCAGCACAAACTTTGAAATGCATTTCAAAGAGGAAGAAATTAGCTGAAATATAATACCCTTGGAATAGCACTGTTCTGCAGAAAGGGATTTCGTGCATTGACTGTTATAGAATATGATGGTCTACCTATTTTTAAAAAAATGTTTACAAATGATTTCAAACAATGATATAAACAGAAAATAAATTACTTACAATATGCAAAAGTTTCAAAACATCCACAAACCTGTTGAAATAAATCCAGAGCATTAAGTTTTTAATGTGATTTGTGACAACTGAAAAGTCAGCTGTAAGCTTTCATAGCAAAATCACAACACTGTACGTACACTTTCTCTGAGCTCATGATTTCTCTGGCAATGTGATAGACCTTGGTTTTCTTCCCTTTGTCATTCTGCAAAGCAAATACATTGCAAACTTTAGAAAAGTTTATGGGTTTATAGCAAAACACAAAATACGGCATAAACATGAGAAAGTCTGCAGATGTTGGAAATCCAAAGCAATGCACAAAATTCTGGAGGAACTCAGTAAGTCAGGCAGCATCCATGGAAATGAATAAACAGTTGAAAGGATGGGGGAAGACAACAAAAAAGAAAGGTGGGGGGAGGGGAGGGAGGCTAGCTAGAGGGTGATAGGTGAAGCCAGGTGGATTGGAAAGGTAAAGGGCTGGAGAAGAAGATATCTGATAGGAGAGGAGAGTGGATCATGGCAGGAGGGAAAAGAGGATGAGACCCAGGGGGAGGAAATAGGCAGATGAGAAGAGTTAAGAGGCATGGGTGGGAAATAGAAGAGGAGAGGGGGGAGAGAATTTTTTTTTTACCAGAAGGAGAAAATCTGTTTTCATCCCATCAGGTTGGAGGCTATTCAGACAGAATATAAGGTGCTGATCTTCCACCCTGACGTGGTCTCATTGTGAGCACAAGAGGTGGCCATGGACTAACATGTCAGAATGGGAATCGGAATTAAAATGTTTGGCCACCGGGCAGTTCTGCTTTAGGCAGATGGAGCAGAGGTGCTCAGAGGAGTGGTCCTCCAATTTACGACATGTCTCACCAATGTAAAAGAGCAATAGATCCAATAGCCAACCCCAACAGATTCATAGGTAAAGTGTTGCCGTGCCTGGAAGGACGGTTTGGGACCCTGACTGGAGGTGAAGAACTAGGTGAATAGGCCAGTGTACCACTTTGGCTGCTTGCAGGGCTAAGTGCCAGGAGGGGGGTGATGGTTAGGATTTGTCTTGTAGTTGGGTGCCTTTGGAGACGGTGGAAGTTGCGGAGGATGAAGTGTTGGATGTAGAGGCTCATGCAGTGGTAGGTGAAGACAAGAGGAACTCTATCACTGTTTAGATAGCAGGAAGATGGGGTGAGTGCTGCTGTTCTGGAAATGGAGGAGATGCGGGTGAGAACAGCATCTATGGTGGAGGATGGGAAATCCTGTTCTTTGAAGGAGGATATCTCTGACGCTCTAGAAAGGAAAGCCTCATCCTGGGAACAGGTATGGCAGAGACGAAGGAACTGAGAAAAGGGAATAGCATTTTTACAGGAAACAGGGTGAGAAGAGGTAGCCTCAAGATTATTGTGGGAATCAGTAGGTTTATAAAAGATGTCAGTCAACAGTTTGCTCTAGAGGGTGGGTGAGAGAGAGGAGGGTGGGCGGAGAGAGGAGGGAGAGTCAGAAATAGACCAGGTGAATTTAAGAGAAGGGTGGAAATTGGAGGTGAGGTTGATGAAATTGACGGGCTCACCATGGGTGCATGAAGCAGCACCAACACAGGTATCGATGTAGCAGAGGAAGCGTTATTGGGGAAACTTGGAACATAGACTATTCTACATAGCCAGTGATGAGACAGGCATAGCTGGGGCCCATGGCCACCCTGCAACTCTGGAAATATGGCAGTTATATACCAAAATAAACAGTAAAACAATGAATTATTCACTTAACACAATTCCTATCTAATATAACATGAAATCTCCCAATCACCCAGCTGATTGAAGGTTTTAGAAGGGGTCATAATTAACATACACCTGTTTAAACACTTTTGAGTGATAGTTGAACCGTTCGCTATTTGCATCATCAAATTATAAAACTGCAAAGCACAACTTTGCCACTTAGCTGTTTGAGCTTGCCCACCATTCACCAAGACCATGGACGAAGTTCTGCCCAGGCACCATTTTCCTACATGATGCCCTATACCTCCATTTCCTTAATGTTCAGGAATCTTTTAATCTTTGTTTTGAAAATCTGAGAGATGAAGCCCCACAGCCATTAGGACACATTCTCTATAGATTTACCACACTCAAGATACTTGTCCAAAATTCAGTTCTGAATGATCTACTTCTTATGTTGGTACTGCACACTTCAGTCAGTGGGCAGGTGTTTCTACATCCACCCCATTGAGCCCAGTAAGAACTTTCTGTTTCGATGAGAATACAACTGATTCATATTCCATATTTCCTTATAACACTGAAAAAGTCAATTTTGCCCACTGATTCCAGCTAGCTCATGCAATCTTGCTAATTCCACTATTTTCCCAAAACCTATTGGCTGCAATTTGCCTACCACTGCAACATAGAAACATAGAAAATAGGTGCAGGAGTAGGCCATTCGGCCCTTCAAGCCTGCACCGCCATTCAGTATGATCATGGCTGATCATCCAACTCAAAACCCTGTACCAGCCTTCCCTCCATACCCCCTGATCCCTTTAGCCACAAGGGCCATATCTAACTCCCTCTTAAATATAGCCAATGAACTGGCCTCAACTGTTTCCTGTGGGAGAGAATTCCACAGATTCACCACTCTCTGTGTGAAGAAGTTTTTCCTAATCTCGGTCCTAAAAGGTTTCCCCTTTATCCTCAAACTGTGACCCCTCGTTCTGGACTTCCCCAACATCGGGAACAATCTTCCTGCATCTAGCCTGTCCAATCCCTTTAGGATTTTATACGTTTCAATCAGATCTCCCCTCAATCTTCTAAATTCCAATGAGTATAAGCCTAGTCGATCCAGTCTTTCATCATATGAAAGTCCTGCCATCCCAGGAATCAATCTGGTGAACCTTCTTTGTACTCCCTCTATGGCAAGGACGTCTTTCCTCAGATTAGGGGACCAAAACTGCACACAATACTCCAGGTGTGGTCTCACCAAGGCCTTGTACAACTGCAGTAGTACCTCCCTGCTCCTGTACTCAAATCCTCTTGCTATGAATGCCAGCAGACCATTTGCCTTTTTCACCGCCTGCTGTACCTGCATGCCCACTTTCAATGACTGGTGTATAATGACACCCAGGTCTCGTTGCACCTCCCCTTTTCCTAATCGGCCACCATTCAGATAATAATCTGTTTTCCTGTTTTTGCCACCAAAGTGGATAACCTCACATTTATCCACATTAAATTGCATCTGCCATGAATTTGCCCACTCACCTAACCTATCCAAGTCACCCCGCATGCTCTTAGCATCCTCCTCACAGCTAACACTGCCACCCAGCTTCGTGTCATCCGCAAACTTGGAGATGCTGCATTTAATTCCCTCATCTAAGTCATTAATATATATTGTAAACAACTGGGGTCCCAGCACTGAGCCTTGCGGTACCCCACTAGTCACTGCCTGCCATTCTGAAAATGTCCCATTTATTCCCACTCTTTGCTTCCTGTCTGCCAACCAATCCTCTATCCACATCAATACCATGTGCTTTAAGTTTGCACACTAATCTCCTGTGTGGGACCTTGTCAAAACCCTTTTGAAAATCCAAATATACCACATCCACTGGTTCTCCCCTATCCACTCTACTAGTTACATCCTCAAAAAATTCTGAGGTTTGTCAGACATGATTTTCCTTTCACAAATCCATGCTGACTTTGTCCGATGATTTCACCACTTTCCAAATGTGCTGTTATCACATCTTTGATAACTGACTCTAGCATTTTCCCCACCACCCATGTTAGGCTAACGAGTCTATAATTCACAAACAACATGAATTCTGCAGATGATGGAAATTCAAGCAACACACATCAAAGTTGCTGGTGAACACAGCAGGCCAGGCAGCATCTGTAGGAAGAGGTGCAGTCGACGTTTCAGACGTGTCTGTCCATGGCCTCCTCTACTGTAAAGATGAAGCCACACTCAGGTTGGAGGAACAACACCTTATACTCCGTCTGGGTAGCCTCCAACTTGATGGGATGAACATTGACTTCTCTAACTTCCGCTAATGCCCCACCTCCCCCCTCATACCCCATTCGTTATTTATTTTTATACACACATTCTTTCTCTCACTCTTTTTCTCCCTCTGTCCCTCTGACTATACCCCTTGCCCATCCTCTGGGTTCAATCCCCCTTGTCCTTCTCCCTGGGCCTGCTGTCCCATGATCCTCCCATATCCCCTTTGCCAATCACCTGTCCAGCTCTTGGCTCCATCCCTCCCCCTCCTGTCTTCTCCTGTCATTTTGGATCTCCCCCCCACCCTCCCATTTTCAAATCTCTTACTAACTCTTCCTTCAGTTAGTCCTGACGAAGGTTCTCGGCCTGAAGCGTCGACTGTACCTCTTCCTAGAGATGCTGCCTGGCCTGCTGTGTTCACCAGCAACTTTGATGTGTGTTGCCTGGGTCTATAATTCCCCGGTTTCTCTCTCCCTCCTTTTTTAAAAAGTGGGGTTACATTAGCCACCCTCCAATCCTCAGGAACTAGTCCAGAATCTAAAGAGTTTTGAAAAATTATCACTAATGCATCCACTATTTCTTGGGCTACTTCCTTAAGCACTCTGGGATGCAGACCATCTGGCCCTGGGGATTTATCTGCCTTTAATCTCTTCAATTTACCTAACATCACTTCCCTACTAACATGTATTTCCCTCAGTTCCTCCATCTCACTGGACCCTCTGTCCTCTACTATTTCCGTAAGATTTTTTATGTCCTCTTTAGTGAAGACAGAACTAAAGTAGTTATTCAATTGGTCTGCCATGTCCTTGCTCCCCATAATCAATTCACCTGTTTCTGTCTGTAGGGGACCTACATTTGTCTTAAACAATCTTTTTCTTTTCACATATCTATAAATAGATATACAGAAACACATAAATCTATAAATATAAATAAACAGCTCTACAACAGACAATCTCACTGCCTCTCCACTCTGCTTTGGAGCACTAAGACAACCAACAAACTACGTCAGGCTACTGCTTATCGATTACAGTTTGGTGTTCAACACCATCATCCCCTCAGTACTAATAACCAAGCTTCAAAACCTGAGCCCTCCGCAACTGGATCCTTGGGCAGGATTGCAAGAGGCTGCAAAGGGCTATACACTTAGCCACCTCCATTCCGGGCACAACCCCTCCACCAAAGGCATCTTCAAGAGTCGCTGCCTTAAGAAGGAGGTATCTATCATTAAAGACTTCCACTATTCAGAATATATCCTATTCTTCTTACTACCATCAGATTAGTTTACTTGTCACACGTATTTGGAAACAGAAAATGAAGTGTCATTTGTGTCAACAACTAAAAGGGTCTGAGGATGTGGTGGGGGCAGCCCTCAAGTGTCATATGCCAACACAGCATGCATGCAATTTTCTAACACTAACCCATTTGTCCTTGGAATATGAGAGAAAGCTACAGCTTCCGGAGGAAGCCCACTCAGTTATGGGGAGAAGATAATTCTCCTTACGGACAGCCGCAGGAATTGAACCACAATCTTCCAATTGTTGGTGCTGTAAACAGCAATGCAACCATGCCACCTCAAGAGGTACACTCAACTATTCTACCTCTCCACCATCAGATTTCTGAATGCTTCATAAACCTTATTGGCCCTGTTTTGTACTATTTGTCCGTTTTTGTAATTTATATATTTATGCCATTGACCGGTCTGCCACCACAAAACAAATTTCACATCATATAGTGATATTAAATCTGATTCTGATTCTTGCACTAACCTGAATCCTGGGATCATTGGTTCAGTTTTCTCCTGATTTCACTCACGTTTCTTTCCATATTGCGAAACCAACTGGGCCTTTCTCTCGTCTCTGATTTATTTTCCCTTTTTAAAGCACACCTTTACACAAAATCAATAATCTTCATGATTGAAATCTGGTGTCCAATTGTTTTATTGAGATAAGTACATTTTGGTCATGCATTCTAAACACAAGACTAAACAAAGAGTCATGCTGTGTGAGTGAAGACTAGGGGCATTCTCAAATTCAAATGCTAATGTTCAAAACTTGCCTATTCTTCAACTCCAAACTGTTTGCAAAAGAGGCCAAAATGCAAGTTGCCTTAACTACTAGTTGAACTAGCCTGCTAACTTCAAATTATTAACACACTGGAAACATTTAGATCCCTCTGAATTGCATTACGTGTAGTCTCACTCCATTTAGACGTTAAATGGCATTTTCATTTCATGTCTCCATGCTTCCTCACATCAAACTCCATTCACCTGGTTTTCACTCAGACTATCCATGTGCCTTTGCAGAATCACAATGTCCTTTTCACAATCTGAATATCTATCTATTTTCTTATCACTGGCAGACTAGGAAACCTTATATTGCATTCCAATCTCCAGATCATTAAAGTATACTTAATATACTTAAGAACGCAGTCATCATAGCCCTCTGGGGTAGAGGATTCCAGGGAAATAATTCCTCTTCATTTCTGTTTAATGAGCTACCTCATATTCTGAAACCATGTCATCTGCACCTAGATTCCTAATGAGGGGAATCTACCACATCTACCCTGTCAAGCCTCCTTATAATCTCATCTGTTTCAAGAACAGATTCACTGTTCTGAATAGCTGAGCACTAATTATTCATACTTTGATTTCTTATGATATAGGAAACAATTTGATTATCGAGTTGATGCTGGCTTCCATCTGTTCCACACCTACATTTATTAGCATGTCACCCACACTCTCCCAAATGACAAACAAATCCATATAATTTTCCTTTTATCCTCCTACACAAGGAGTAATTCACCTGCCAAGCAGTACGACTGAGATATGGGAGGAAACCAGAGCACATGGGTGAACTAAAGTACATGTTCGGCACAGCATTGTGGGCTGAAGGGCCTGTATTGTGCTGTTGGTTTTCCATGTTTCTATGAACCTCAGTCAAAAGGAGAAAAATGCAAACTTCACACATACATTATAAAATCAGGGTCAAAACCAGGTTTCTGGAGCAGTAATAATATAATGCCCTACTCGAACATTCTTCATACACTAACCCCTTCTCCCCTGTGATCTGCTCCTTCCTTACATCAGGCAAACAAAACTGCAGTTTTTCACTAATGATATCACCAATATTCTATGGAGTAGTACAAAGTATTCTTTCATTCTGTACCCATGTAATTCTTATGGAGTCAACTTTAACTGGACAATTTAGAACTGGGAGATGGGGGCTGTGGTCTCGGAACAAGAGGTTGACCATCAAGTTCAATTCTGGCGTCCTCTGTAAGAAGTCTGTATGTCCTTCGCGTGAGTGTGTGGGTTTCCTCTGGGTGCTCTGGTTTCCTCTTCAGCCAAGAGAGTTAGTAGGTAATTGGTCATTGTAAATTGTCCTGTGATCAGGCCAGTGGGTTGCTGGCTGGATTCCTTCATTCACCACTCCAGGGGTTGTGTATCTTTATTATTCCCTCCATTAGTAGGCTGTGCATGCTTAACTGAGTAAATTCAAGGCATGGATCAAAGACATTACCGTTAATCAGGGTAATAGGAAGAACGTGATGAAGTGGTAGTTTGGTAAGTAAAAACTAGCCGGGCCATTCTTAATACTATTTATGGCTTTAAAATTATCAAATAACTGAGCATGACTGTGACAAATTGACATGTAACTTGATATTTACAACATTTTCAATATGTGCTTCTGCATCTCACCAGAGAATGTTCTGCAAATAGAACGTTCATCAAATTCACGACATAATGAGTTATTTTATTAAGTGTTGTCAAATTATATGACCTTTTCATGGAAATATTTTCTTTAAATATCTATTACACATTTGCCTTACACAAAATCTATGTTTCCAACCATCATATTAAGACTTGAAAAAATTAAACTGAATTCATTGTACTGAAAACATGTCTCTTGTCTGTGATCTCCCCAAAGACAAAGGCAAAGTTTACCTATTTTACTGTGTCTCTTGGATGTGTAGATGTACTGAGGGATTCTTTCCTGAACTTCATATAAAATTCTTCCCATTTGATTTTAGCCTTCATTTTATTCTGGAAGCAGTAGACAGTTGGAATCCTCCTTGCAGCAATTCTTTTGTGTAATTTGCTTTTTTTAAAAAAAAACTTAAAATCAAATGCCAAAGCATTTCAATGTATTATTTTCCAATTGAAAAGTACCTGGAAATAGATGGAAGCTTTAGTCCAATCCTCCAAGATAAAAGTTGCTGCAGCTGAATTCCCAGAGAGTGAGAATACTCATTAACAGATGACAATCCTAGATGTTGCTCTGCCTATTTACCTTAGCAACTGTGCAAAGGTTCAATGTTCCAAGTTCAAAAAGTAATTAAACTCCAAATTATTGCTTGAGTACTCATTCTGCATAGAGATGTCCCCCCTTTCAAAGAACACGGTTTCCCTTTCACCACCACTGATCCACATCTCCTCTATTTCTTGCATATCTGCCCACCATAACAGGGAGAGCAAGCCCACTCCTAATGCCCTTGAAGAGGTGATAAATGCTGGAAACACTGAAGTCCTTATGGGAAAGCAATGTATTTCTGAGTCAAGAAGGTGAGTGATGCAGTGAGTAACTTGAGGTAGTGGTGCTCACATGCACACAGTCTGGGTGGCGAAGAATACAGCGGGGAAAGGTTATCAGCAAAGCACAAGGAAGTTGCCTTGGTGCATCAAGACAATAAACAATGCAGCTACAACAGGAAGAGTAGGAGCAGATGCGCCATACAGCCCCTCATTTAGTAAGATCTCCACTTCGACCTTAACAAGAAAGTTTACTGGTGATAGAGCTAGACATGTTGAGACACAGGATAATATGAAATGCTGTAAGAACCATCTGTAGCTGAGTTGATTGGGCACCAACCATGTCCCTTTGTGCAAGGCACGATTCTATCCAGAGAAATGGTTCACCTGCAACGTTCCACCTGATTCCTACTTAATATCAAACTTGATTAAATGCTACCTTAATTTCAAGGGCAGCAACTTTTCATTCAAATCTGGAATTCAGCTCTTTGCTCCACATCTCACCACCTGGGCACATGTCCTCTTCACATTACTACTGTGATACAGAAGCCTAAAGACCCACACACAATGATTCAGGAACAGCTTTCAACTCCCCATCATCCGATTTCTTAACAGTCCATGAACATTACCTCTCTTCACTATTTATTTTGTAATTTGATGTAATTTTATGCATGCCTGTTGTCATGATACAACAAAATTTTCATCATTTTTAAGTGACAACTAAACAACGGGGTGACCCGTGGGGCACCCTTTGAGAGAAGGATAGTGCAGTCTGATGTGACCAGAATGAACATTAAATTTTCCTGAATGTTACTGGTATCACTTTGCTTTGGAAATTGAAGAAGAAAACCTCAAGTTTATTAAAGAAGAACGACACGTAGCAATGCAAATATAGCTCCTCCTCGTTTAACGCAGGACACTTTTGATGGCATAATTTCTGGTTGATCTGCCTCTCGTTGTCATTCTGGAGATGTGCAGTCCTTTCATCCGCTGTCTCTTCATCTCTTCTGCTGTTTGTTGTTTGTCTCTGATCCTGGAGATGTGCATTTCTCTGCTCCTTTGTCTCTTCCTCTCTCCTCCTCCTATGCCTGGTGTTGTCATTTTGGAGACGTGCATGCCTCTCCTCCTCTGTCTCTTCTTCTCTCATCTTTTTTGTCCTGACTCTGATCCTGGAGTCGTGCAGCCCTGGCCTCACCCGATTCTTGTTCTCTCCCTCTCCTTGCCGCTTCCCGATGACATTTGGAGTCATCTCTTGACCATAATGCCCTCCTTCTCTTTCCACGTGGCATAATTAGGCTGACCATATTTTTTTTACCCTAATGCTGGATAGAAGATATGTAGCAGTAACACCAAAGCCTCCAGGATGCTGATTATTCTTGATGATGAGGTTGGCACCATCGGAAATGGACGTGATATAATCACCGCAGTCCTTTGACTGCAGCAAAGGGTTTGATGGGTGTCTCAAAGTATGTCATTACAATAAGATTTAATTATCTCTTATTGATGGGTCTCAATTTGATCTGTCCCAATCCTGCACATGCTGATGGTGATTAGCAGAATGTGACAGCTCGAAATAGAGCTGCCCTGCCCTTTTGCTCTGGTTGGTGTCGCTGCTGTGAGCATTGTGAGTTGCTTCTGAGGCTGGCCGTGCGCATGCGTCGTGGTGTGGCGTCGCGGTTTCCATCATGGCTGACATCGGCTCTCAGGTGAAAGTGGGGCTGTTGATTTTGGCGAGTGATCAATTTTATACGAATATATAACCCTGAACTTTGCCTGCATTCTGTAAGTTAGTGCATTTTAAATCGACTTAGCCAAAAATAGTGCCGCTGTAATGCACCGTTTACGCCAACTGGAGATCACAAACAGAGCATGAGAGTTTTAGTAGTATCTAGATAAACTTGATTTTGAAGGTAGTAAAGAGAAGAGGGCATGGCCTAAATGATGACAGTCCTTCATATGATGGCTGCTGCCTTCTTGAGGCATTGTTTTTTGAAGATGGTAGAGTGTTGTGCCTGTGATGAAGCTGGTTGAGTATACAACCCTCTGCAGCCCTTGTGACCCTGAGCAGTGGAGCCTCCACGCCAGACTGTGATGCAACCAGTCAGAATGCTCTCCACTAAGGACACTTACAAGGGTCTTTGGTGACACCAGATGTCTTCAAACTCCTAATAAAGTAGAGCTGCTGGCATGTCTTGTTCATGATTATATTAATGTATTGGGCCCAGGACAAGTCCTCTGAGATGTTGACACTGAGGAACAAAGTTATTCACCCTTTTCCTAACTTCAAAGAAACTTGTTAATGATTGAGAATAGACAGCTGGGCCACATTGAATTGTCATGTGTTGTGTTGATAGAACCTGCTGCTGGAATCCTTCAGATAGCTTATAGTGTCATTATTGCACTGAGGCAACATTACAACTAGTGTGATACCAGGGCCCAAGCTTCAGTTTGCAGAAACTCTCCTCTGCTCTTCTTAAGACGAGAGTAGCTTCTTCATCATTTACTTCATAACCCAGCTTTTAAGGATTGTCTGGTGACAGTAGCTTACTGCCATGTAAACCACATCATGCATTTTAAGTGGTGACATCACTCTGGCCTCTATGGAATAGTAGGCAGTCCCTTTTTTCTTCACACTTTTCCTATCTTCACCGGGAGGAATTGTAGACTGCAGTGCAGAAAGCATTGGTGATCTGGTCTGCAATTCATTGGGCTCTGCCTGGGTTGAACAGAATCCTACTTTAGGGTTCTGACCAGAGGGCTTAAAAAGAGGATTTTTGTAGCAGTCATAGAGTCCATTCTCACGTACGGATACAAGATGTGGACACTCACCAAGACGATGCGAAAGTCTCTAGATGGTTGCTATACACGAGTGCTCCAGATGGCTCTTGATGTGAGTTGGCAACAGCACATGACGAATGTTGAGCTCTATAACAACCTACCGATGCTCTCCACTAAAATCGAGGCGAAAAGACTGCAACTAGTGGGGCACTGTCTACGCCACCCCGAGCTACCTGCCAGTCTAGTCAACATATGGGAGCCCAAGCACGGGAGGATGAACCCTGGGCACCCTCCCAAGACTATGGTCAACACGCTAGAAGACAGCGGCGCGGCTAATGTAGATGAACTGAACACACTGATGAGGGAGAGGGAGAAGTGGAGAGTCCGTCATCATGCCTGACGCCGGCCCCCTAGGCCTGAGTCGACGTAGCAGCTACTTTAGGGACTTCATGACTTGTTATTGCCTGTATCTGTTCTTTCTTTATGTGAAGTACTCCTCATTACATTTGTGAGTTTCTGCTAGTCAAATTACAAATTTACATCTGAGCTACTCAAGCCTAAACTGTGACCATCCCTGTCTTCGGCCATGTCCTCTAACCTGGAAATTGGTGGTGGTCAAAGTTGCTGCATTACCTCGAAATAGTAAAGTGTGGCAGTACATCTCTTACAGTTGGTTTCATACCAGCAGAGTCATTCACGGATTAATATTACCAGAACTTACAAAGCTACACCATTAAATCCAGGGTGAATTAATGCTCTAACTTCACTCTGCTCCATTGCTGCTCTAAACATGCAGTGCAACAGTGACGTCCAAATTTATCCGGTTTGAGGAATACTTAATATTCCCATTCACTTCCTTTCTTTTCCAATATTTTTATTCATTTATATATAAGAATACAGAGTACAGGGGAAAAAAATGTCAATACATTAAACTAAATCGCATATAAAGACTCCTTACCCTATATTCGTACAAATCAATTAGTTCATAACATTGAAAAATAATAATTTATATTAAAAAAATCTAAACCACTACCAAGACCGAAGCTGATTAATAGGAAAAAAGAAAAAAAAGATTGTTAGTCATCAGCTGTGTTTTAACAACAAATCAAAGGTTTTGAAAATAATTCAGAAAGTGTCCCCACATTGTTTGAAAGTCTTGATTAGATTCAAAGATTGAACATTGAATCTTCTCTAAATTTAAACATGACATCACATCACGTAAACATTGGGTGTGAATAGGAGGCGCCGTATCTTTCCATTTAAGCAAACGCGTCCTTCTGGCCATAAAAGACATAAAAGCGAAAATGTGCAAATCAGATGGCTCCAAAATAATACCTTTCCCTCCAACAATACCAAATAAAGCAGTCAAAGGATTAGGCTTGAAATTTACTTTAAAAAGTATCGAAAAGGTTTGAAATACTTCTTTCCAATATTTTCCAAGACTCGGACATGTCCAAAACATATGAATGAGTGAAGCTTCTCCATTATTACATTTATCACAATACGGAGATATAACTAAATAAAAATGAGACAACTTATCCTTAGTCATATGGGCCCTATTGACCAGTTTAAATTGAAGGACAGAGTGACGGGCATACAATGATGAAGTGTTGACCAATTAAAAAATTTGATTCCAAGTTTCCTCGGAAACTGAAGTCTGTAAATCTTGTTCCCAAAGATTTTTAATTTTATCTAAAGGAACACTTCTCATTCCCAACAGCATATTATAAATATTAGATATAGATCCATTATAAAAAGGTTTCAGATTAAAAATTACATCTAGCAGATTCTTATCAGGACTATTAGGAAATGCACTTATTTGAGACAGTAAAAAATCTCTTATTTGGAGATATCGAAAAAAATGAGTTTTGGGTAAACTATATTTAGTTGACAATTGTTCAAACAAAAAAAGACTTCCCTCTACAAACAAGTCCTGAAAGCATTTAATACCTAATCTATCCCATTCTTTAAAAGCCACATCAATCATAGAGGGTTTAAAAAATAATTAGAAAAAAATGGGACTCGAAAGAGAAAATCTCAATAAGCCAAAAATTTTCAGAATTGTATCCAAATCCTTATAGTGTGTTTAACTACCAGCTTATCAGTTAACTTACTCAAAGACAAAGGAAGTGAGGATCCAAGAGGAGAAATAATAGAAAATTTATTAACAGAATTAGCTTCTAAAAAAACCCACATTGGGCAATCCTCACGATTTATATAATATAACCAAAATGTAAGATTTCTTATATTAACTGCCCAATAATAAAATCTAAAGTTTGGTAAGGCTAATCCTCCATTCTTTTTATCTTTCTGAAGATGAATTTTATTTAATCTAGAATGCTTATTCTATAAGAAGATATAATAATCAAGAGAATCAAAAAAGGACTTAGGAATGAAAACCGGCAATGCCTGAAAAAGATATATAAATTTAGGTAATATATTCATTTTGATAGAGTTAACTCGACCAATTAACGATAACGTAAGAGGCAACAAATTTAATTGTATTCTTTTTACATGATTCAATAGAGGAAGAAAATTTTCTTTAAATAGACACTTATAATTTTTAGTGACTGTTACACCTAAATAGGTAAATTGGTTTCTTACAATTTTAAAAGGAAGGCTAGAATTCGTTGGTATCAAATTGTTCAAAGGGAAAAGTTCACTTTTATGTAGGTTTAATTTATAACCTGAAAACTGGCTAAAACAGGAGTGTAAAGAAAGCACATGGGGTAATGAAGTCTCAACATTAGAAATAAATAGCAGCAAATCATCAGCATTAAAGGAGACTTTATGAATAGTGTCTCTCCTTAAAATACCGGTGATATTAGATTCTCGAAAAGCAATGGCTAAAGGTTCTAAGGCCAGATCAAAAAGCAAAGGGCTCAACGGACAACCTTGTCTAGTGCCACGTTGAAGCTTAAATGGTTTGGAGTTATGAAAATTAGTGATAACCCTAGCAGAAGAGGCCAATTAAAGTAATTTAATCCATTGAATGAAAACCGGTCCAAAATTAAATTTTTCTAAAGTTTTAAACAAATAATTCCATTCAACTCTTGTTGAAAGCTTTCTCAGCATCTAGGGATACCACACATTCTGATACCATGTTAGAAGGAGAATAAGTAACATTTAATAACTGGCAAATATTGAAGTGAGAATATCGATTTTTGATAAATCAGGTTTGGTTATCCAAAATGACAGATGGTAACATATTTTCAATCCTATCGGCCAAGACTTCAGATAAGATCTGAGCATCAACATTAAGTAAAGAAATTGGTCTATAAAAAGAGCATTCAGTTGGATCCTTATTCTTTTTAAGAATGAGCGAAATGGAAACCTCATAAAAAGGTTGAGGGAGTCTGCCCGACTTAAATGAATCTGAAAAAACTGAACGTAAGTGAGGTATAAGCGATGAGGAAAAAGTCTTGTAAAATTCTCCAGAAAATCCATCTGGACCCGGAGCTTTCCACGAATATAAAATTGACTTTTACCTTTCAGGAGATGGGTTTCAATTGGATAAGTTAAAAGAAAATCATATTTAGTTTTAATTTCAACACGTCTTTTATATATAGCAGGTTCTAGAGCCAAGGCAAACTCTTGGTCTAACTGTTTCAGCTGATTAGCTAAATCACTTCTCTCTTTATTAGCTTTCCTGTTAATACTTGCAGTATTAGAAATAATTTGTCTTCCAATATATGCTTTAAGCATATATGCTGATAAGACTAGAAGTCTCCTCTAACGCATTCTCTTCAAAAAAAAAGGTAATTTGTCTCCTCATAAACTTTAAAAAATCTTCATCCAATAACAAAGTTATATTAAATCGCCAAAATCTATTTGTTTGAAGAAGACCAGGGAGATTTAAAGATAGAAACACAGGAGTGTGATCTGAAACAGTAATCTCTTTATATTCACAGGATCGAACTAATGGAATCATTTGGCTGTCAATAAAAAAAAATGATCAATCCTGGAATATGTATGATGAACATGAGAAAAAAACGAATATTCCTTATCTACTGGATGAAAAAAAAAGGCAGGCATCAACAATGCCACATTTCATTAAAAAAGATTTGATAAACACAGCTGATTTATTGGTATCATTGGTTTAAAAGATGAACGAGCTAAAACTGGATCTAAGCAGCAATTGAAGTCTTCACCCATCACCAATGCGTAGAGACTTAGATCTGGCAAAAACGAAAAAAAAAGCTCAAAGAAACCTGGGTCATCTATATTTGGAGCATATACATTGGCAAATACCATTAATTTGTTATTTAGTTTCCCTGATACTATAAGAAAACACCCATTAGTATCAGAAATTACTTTATGTTGAACAAAGGGAACTTTATTATCTATGAGGATCGAAACATCTCTTGCTTTGGCCTGAAATGAAGAATGAAAATGAGACACTCTCCCTCAATAAAAAAAAGCATGAATTATCACACTTACGTACATGCATTTCTTGAAAAAAAGACAATGGGTACCTTAAGTTTTTTAATATAGGCAAAAATCTTATTTCTTTTCACGGGGTGATTTAGTCCTTTTACATTAAAACTAAGTAATTTAATACTTTGATCCATTTTAAGGCTCTTTATAAGAAAGATTAAAATAGCAATCAGAAAAATGTATATCAAACCCAAATAATAAGCCTTGAAATATATTAACTAAGCAACAGAATTGACCAGATTCCCAAATCAGCTTCAAGAAAAAAAGACTCCCCATCCCTCCTCCCCCTCCCAAAGAGAGAAATTCGGTCATAGAGCAACCGCTATCTACTTTCCCTAAACACATTCCCTCAGAAAGCCTGTTGGAACTGCTCCAAAAATTCAAGGTTATAAACTATTCCAACCAAGACTAAATAATATACAGTGAGAAACAAGCTTAGACGGGGTTATCAAACAGAAATAACAATTATTCATACAAGAAAATATCAATCATTTTTTAATATGTAGGATTTCTGTTTTTGCAAGATTTTTAGTTTATTATATATTTATATTATATATATACACACACACATTCATTTTTTCTAAAGTTTAAAAATTCTTGCGCCTGTTCCTTCACATAGAACCATTTAAATGATCCGTCTTCCAATGTAATCCTCAGTCGAGCCAGAGAACGAAGGAGGGGGTTAAAAATTTTGACTGTATAACTCCATCATAACTGTTTTGAACAGCACGTTCTGCCATAACTTCTGATGAAAAATCTGGAACAGTACGTATCTTTTGATCTTGGTAGTCAATCATACCTTTTCCACGGGCATCACGAATCAGACGATCCTTTATTTGAAATTCATGGAAACACAAAATGACTGATCTTGGTTTAGATTTTGAAGACAATCTGTAGATAGGTGACCTGTAAGCACGATCAATCAAAGGCAGAGACTTTATAATATCAGGGAATAATTCCATCAAAAGATTTGCAAAGAATTCTTTAGGATTATTGCCTTCTGTTTGTTCTTTAAGTCCCAAGATTTGAAAGTTGTTCCTCCTACTTCTGTCTTCCAAATCAATAATCTTCTGATTCATCATATCGTTGGCCTTAAATTGTTTCTCATATAACTTTTGCATATCATCCATTCCCCTGTCAAGTAATAACAGCTTCATATTCCTTTATCTTCTTATCATGTTCGGTTAGTATTGTTTGAATATCTTCTAGTTTCGTACCTATTTGTTTAATTTCAGCGCTGATTTCTTTTCTAGACTGTTGAAACTCCTCAGTAAGCTTTTGAACTGAACTCGTAATAGCTTCCAAAGCTGCTTTGGTAGTCATATTAAAATAATATCCCGTCTAACAATAGTATTTCAAAAGGTTGGAGAGAAAAGTAAATAAATTAGGAGCAGCAGTAAAGAGCTGTTACTCCAACAGCAGGCAGCAGGCAGTCAATCACTTCCATGGGTATTCCAGCCTGGTGACTGGGAACAAGACCACGTTCAGTTGTTTTTTACCCCATTTTACTTATTTGACTTAAATATAACATTTCCATTAATATGTTTAAATAATTTTATTTGAAACATTAAAAAAAAATTAATCAATTTTAATAGCTTTGAAATAGCTCCTGGCCTTCACATGTGGCTTATCTACCAAGCCCAGCGGAACCGTTTCTACTGACAGGAGAAGGCACAAAGGCAGGTTACTGGTGCCTTAAAAATCAGTCACTTCGTGCAGATGAGGCTTGTCAGCCGTGGTTGGCAGCTCATCCAGAAGGAAAACTCCAATCGCAAACCTCTGCTGCCTTGCAGCTCTACCCACTCATGGGGAAGGCTTCAGGAGTAGGCCCCAAGGGAAAAATCCAGAGCTGGAGTCCCTAAGGCAATCCTACATTAAGTTCAATGCTGACTAGCAACTCCTGTGACGCTGCTGGTACCAAACTGTATCAGTCTCTGCCATTCCTTTGGGTCCGTCAGATGCATGGAAAGGGCGAGCTTGCTAAATGGGCAACAGTTTGCTCTCCATATCGTACTGCCCTGGCTACGTACCTAGACAGCTAGGACGCAATATCTATGGTCAACTCTGACTGACGGAGGCCTCATCTCACTTAAATATCTGAACATCAAGAGGTATTTATTACATACACAAAGAGCAAGAATGACAACAGAGTGGTACGGTTAAACATATTTACTGAGTCATATTAGTAACAGTCGGTGCTGTCTTATACTGGGGGGAGCCCGCATTGAATTCTCTATTACAAAAGCACCAGCTGGTTTTCCAAGCTGACACTTTGGGTCAATACCATGGTCTAACAGCTAAGTCCAAGTTCATGGAGAACTGCTGCGTGTGCAGTAGACTCAAAGGTAGAAGGAGAACTGACCCAACTACAGAGAGCAGACATGATACAGCCAGCCTTCAAAACATGATTTAAGGAGCTTGCAGTAAGCAAGGGGTCATAAGATAAAAGTACAACACGGACACCAGGCCACGAACCCTGTCCCAGATCGTCGCTGTCAAATAGCAGAACCTGAGTAGACAGATGGATGAATTGCCAAACAACATTTGGATTCTCTCTGATAGTAAACTGATAGGGGACCCAGGGAATCTGTAGAAGCATCCTGTGCTGATGAAGCCAGCATCCCAGCAGATGAACCAATGGATGCTTCATGAAGAGAAGGAGATTCACAGGCTCAGAGAGAGAAGCTGCCCCCCTGCGGCCGTCTACGAGGGTGCAACAGCCAGCTGACCAGTTACAGTACAGGATAGACCTTCTCTCGTCTTTAGGACAGACCTGTCATCCTTCTTCTCAGTTTACATCACTTACACCCTCTCCTTTGGTTCCCATCTTCAGGGGAAAGGGATGAACTGTGTTGGATCGATTACGAGAATGTGGTAAGTAGTATGTGGCTGGCTGACTGACTGTGCGGTGAATCAATTAGGCTTTCTATTCGTGGGCATTTGCACATGGGTTTTCGAGAGCACATTTTTTTTTCCATCTCAGCAGACCCAGTTCGGGGTTCCTGCACTGTAAACTGGCCAGCATGTACCATTATACTAACATGACTCAGTAAAAATGTTTAATACCACTCTGCTGACATTCTTTTACCATGCATACAGTTGGCAATGAAGATCAAAACAGGAGTAGCTTCTCTACACCAAGCACCCAATCCATTTTGAGCCACAACTATGGCACAACCAACCCCTACAATGTAAGATAATCTTCCTGGACAACATCCAACTCCTAACAATTTTAACGCACGCAGCGAAGTTGGAGGAAGCAATGAAACTCAGGCTGCTCTGCGTGCACCTGGGAGAACTCAGGCATAAATACTTTCATACTCTACCCTTGCAGAACAAATATGAACTGGCAGCTGGCTTTTGCAGCTTTGGACATTTGGAAGATTCAGGACAATGTCTTTATGACAGAAGTGGTTCACTGGGGGGCCTGTTTCATGTGGCAAACGCTCATGCAGCTGATTGATTCAATACTGTTTAGTATGAAAAACTCTTAAAACTTCATACAGTCCCAACTGGGAGGACTTTTGAGAGCAATGCATCCGAGGTACACAGACTTAGACCGATTCATTGCACATGCCAGGTTCCAGAGGTTGATTGAGTGTTGGCAAAATATCTGAGCCATTATCACACAGTCACAGTACCACTCCCTCAGACACCAAATTACTATAGTTTACTAAATTGGGAATGACTCATCTATCCCCACTTTGTGTTAACAAGTCCTCTACCCAAATGAATATAACACTGAGTTCTTATTTGGTGTAACGTTATATGAAATGCCTTTTTGAAATTCAAATGCACTGGTTCCCCTTTGCCCACCATGAAAAGTTATACCAATAAATTATCTTAATATCCCTCCTTATTGAATTTACAGGTTTAAACTGTTGAAAAATAAAGATTAAGCTCACAATTAACAACAGAATTTGATAACATGGAATTCAATTATATAACGCTATTCATTCTATTTTGAATAAAGACCACTGAAGTTACTAAATTATATTTTCTCTAATTCGCTTTCAGCAACATAACAGAAGATTTGCTATACTTATGATGAAAAAAGTCCTTGTGTAAAAGATTCAAACTACCTGCTTCTCATCTTGCTGATCCAGTTCTCCTTTGCTAGCATCTGAACTGTCATCATCTTCATCAGAACTAAATATGATTTCTTCCTCCTCTGAGTTGATGTCCATTTCTGAAGAAAGGTTGTCCTGATCCTGTACTGGGCTACGAATAAGTTAAAAAGAGCAAGGCAGTGTCTTAATATTTAATCAGTAAATAACGCAATAATAATCATTCACATTCAAGTTTTCCTTTCCAGGGGAAGGACGATACAGCCCATCAACAGGAATATCAGTACAAGTAAAGAAACATTAAGCACAATTAGGCATAAATTAGATGCCACATTTCAATTACTGTGTTTTGCTATAAACAGGATCACCTCATGCAACAGTGCAATTCCTTTTTCATCCCAATCTCTCAAAGCAGATCATCATAAATCCAAACATAAGAAATTTATTACAAATTTACGTTATGAACATCTGTTCACCAACTGTTGGCTTGAGATAGACCAAGTTCATTTTAGTTAAGTGTGCATTCATGTACAAGCAGCAGAGTTTTAAAAATAGAGACCCCATTAATACAGCAGCTCTATTTTATCCAATCAAGAATTCCGGTTTGAAACATTAGCAATGATATAATTGCTTCAGTTGTCTAAATTTTTATGGAACATAAATTTCCATAGTCAGTCATGTGCAAAGCTGGACCAACTGGTTGGGCTGATGATAATTACTAGACGAGTGCTGTCCAAACTAAACTGCTGACTAGCATATACTGCACACGTGCCAATGCTGCTTGATCTCTGTCAACCCTGACCAATAGTTATCAATGCACCATAGAGTGCATTCTGCCTGAATGTATAATGGCTTGGTAAAGCCAGCTGCTCTGCGTGCGGCTCTAAGAAACTTCAGAGGGTTAGGGGCCCAGCTCAGCACATCACAGAAACCAGCCACCCCTCAACGGACTCTGTTCATACTTCTCATTGCCTCGGCAAACTGCCGGCAGAATCAAAGACCCCAACCAGCCCAGATATACTCTCGTCTCCCCCTCCTGTCAAGCAGAAGAAACAAAAGCCAGAAAGCACAAACCACCAACTCAAGGACAGCTTCTATCAGACTCTTGAACAGATCTCTTGTACGATGAGGTGGACTTTTGACCTTACAATGAATTATGCACTTCATTGTTCACCTGCACTGCACTTTCTCTATAGCTTCTACACTTCACTGTGCATTGTTATTGTTCAACTTTGTTTTACCCTCAATGCACTGTGTAATAATTTGATCTCCATGAACCGTATGTCAAGCATTTCACTGTATCATGGTACATGTGACAATAATAAACCAATATCAATATCTTACACATATCAGATGTCCATTCTAGAAACATAGAAAATCTACAGCACAATAAAGGCCCTTCAGCCCACAAAGCTGTTCCGAACATGTCCTTACTTTAGAAATTACTTAGGGTTACCCATAGCCCTCTATTTTTCTGAGCTCCATGTACCTGTCCAGGAGTCCCTTAAAAGACCCTATCGTATCCATCACCATCGCCGGCAGCCCATTCCACGCACTCACCACTGTCTGCGTAAAAAACTTATCCCTGACATCACCTCTGTACCTACTTCCAAGCACCTTAAAACTCTGCCCTCTTGTATTAACCATTTCAGCCCTGGGAAAAAGCCTCTGACTATCCACATGATCATCGCCTCTCATCATCTTACACACCTCTATCAGGTCACCTCTCATCCTCCATCGCTCCAAAGAAAAAATGCTGAGCTCACGCAACCTATTCTCATAAGGCATGCTCCCCAATCCAGGTGTAGCCCCCCGGCCACCCCCAGGGTCGCTCGGCTCGCTGTCGTCTAGGGAAACAGCCCTCGGTCCCTCCAAACTGGGTAATTAGTTTGTGTGGATGCTGTGTGATGTACCCCACCCCACCCAAATAACAGACAATATACCAGATACGATTAAATGATTTACAGTTTATAGATATTACTGGAACTATATAATTAATAGAGAATAAAATATAAAAGGAAATTAAAAGGTGCCACACTCATCAAAGTTCAATCTCTTCGTGCACAAAACAGTTGAACAGTTGGAGCTCAAGACCCTTCTTCTTCACCCTGCGACCCTTCAGACCACCTCAACCGGCCGCCAGGGACCAACAACGATGGTTGACCAGACGCTCCACGAGTCTGTCTCCGTCTCCTCTCCTCGCCGAACGCCCTCCTTGGGGTCTGACCCCGTTAGCGGACTCACAGCACCTGGTCCATCCTCTGTCTTTCTCTCCCGCCTTCTCCCTCAAAACCCCGCACATACAAATCTTCCAGATACACCAAAGTCATAACAACTATGCCAATTGGTTTGTAACATCCTCTTATCACCCCCTAACCCACAACAAGCTGCTAACGCAAAACTTTCTCAGCGTTTAACATGACAAAGCATTCCCAAGTATAACGTAACAAAGAAGCCATTTTAATTAGCCTACACAGTAACATAAAAGACGAAACCCCCTTACACAGGCAACATCCTTGTAAATCTCCTCTGCACCCTTTCTATGGTTTATACATCCTTCCTGTAGTGAGGCAACCAGAACTGAGCACAGTACTCCAAGTGGGGTCTGACCAGGGTCATATATAGCTGCAGCATTATCTCTCAGCTCCTAAACTCAATCCCACAATTGACGAAGGCCAGTGCACTGTATGCTTTCTTAACCACAGAGTCAACCTGCGCAGCAGCTTTGAGTATCCTATGGACTGGGACCCCAAAATCCCTCTGATCCTCCACACTGCCAAGAGTCTTCCCATTAATACTATACTCTGCCATCATATTTGACCTACCAAAATGAACCACCTCACATTTATCTGGGTTGAATACCATCTGCCACTTCTCAGCCCAGTTTTGCATCCTATCAATGTCCCACTGTAACCTCTGATAGCCCTCCACACTATCCACAACACCCCCAACCTTTGTGTCATCAGCAAATTTACTAACCCATCCCTCCACTTCCTCATCCAGGTCATTCATAAAAATCACAAAGAGTAGGGGTCCTAGAACAGATCCCTGAGGCACACCACTGGTCACCAATCTCCATGCAGAATATGACCTGTCTACAACCGCTCTTTGCCTTCTGTGGGCAAGTCAGTTCTGGATCCACAAAGCAATGTCCCCTTGGATCCCATGCCTCCTTACTTTTTCAATAAGCCTTACATGGGGTACCTTATCAAATGCCTTGCTGAAATCCATATACGCTACATCTACGGCTCTACCTTCATCAATGTGTTTAGTCACATCCTCAAAATATTCAATCAGGCTCGTAAGGTATGACCTGCCTTTGACAAAGCCATGCTGACTATTTCTAATCATATTATGCCTCTCCAAATGTTCATAAATCCTGCCTCTCAAATTCTTCTCCATCAACTTACCAACCACTAAAGTAAGACTCACTGGTCTATAATTTCCTGGGCTATCCCTACTCCCTTTCTTGAATAAGGGAACAACATCTGCAACCCTCCAATCCTCCGGAACCTTTCCCATCCCCATTGATGATGCAAAAATCATCGCCAGAGGCTCAGCAATCTCCTCCCTTGTCCTCCACAGAGGCCTGGGGTACATCTCATCCAGTTCTGGTGACTTATCCAACTTGATGCTTTCCAAAAGCTCTAGCACATCCTCTTCCTTAATATCTAAATGTTCAAGCTTTTCAGTCCATCCCTACAATCACCAAGATCCTTTTCCAAATTGAATAGTGAAGCAAAGTACTCATTAAGTACCTCTGCTCTCTCCTCCGGTTCCATATACACCTTTCCACTGTCACAGTTGATTGGTCCTATTCTCTCATGTCTTATCCTCTTACTCTTCACATACTTGTGGAATGCCTTGGGGTTTTCCTTAATCCTGTCCGCCAAGGCCTTCTCATGGCCTCTTCTGGCTCTCCTAATTTCTTTCTTAAACTCCCTCCTGCTCGCCTTATAATCTTCTAGATCTTTATCATTACCCAGCTTTTTGAACCTTTTGTAAGCTCTTCTTTTCTTCTTGACTAGATTTACAACAGCCTGCACAAGTATAGTTAATATTTTGTAACCGTTACACTTCTTCTAACCAGTTTCCCAACAAATGCAAAAAAAAAGCGCTTTACGTGCTATGAAAATAGCTGATGGAATCAGGAGTTTATTTATGGTATGCTTTATTGGAGCCTTTTCTATATGGAATAGGGCATAACGTTTTCCCTACATGTAGCTATTTTATGTTAGTATTTTCTTTTGCAATAAAACATAGAAATTATGGTCTTGCCAGCTGAGAGATCAAAGTGCATTGTAGCTTGGTTGGTAGAAATGTCAATAGAATGTAAAGCTTATTAAGTGACTCCTTGGATATCTTCCTGGCCTATCAGTTGAAATCCAGTACATTTCACTTTGTATGAGTTGTTTGGGCTATGAAAACAGGCCCTTTACAACTAGCAAGAGAAGGTGGTGCGAACTTTGAATTAGTAAAAGCACTATCAGTGTAATTTGTGAAACCAATCAGTAACAATTTCACAGGGTTCCCTGTGAATGCGGAGCAGCGTATATCAGCCAGATAGGATGCATGGTGGAAACCCACATCAAGGAGCTCAAAAGGTGTCTCCATTTGGATTACCCAGCGAAATCTGCAGTAGCAAGACACTGCATTTACAATGGCCGTTGGATTGACTTTGATGGCACAAAGCTACCAGTGCCAGTGACTTTTGGGACTGCCTGGTAAAAGAAGCCATTGAAATAAAACTCGAACAAAATAATTTTTACAAAGATGACGGTCTTGCTCTACGCAAGAACTGGAATTTGACAGTAAACAAGGTGGGAGAGCAGAAACATGACTGGGTGAGGACTAACCAATCAGGAGGGACAGACTACAGGGGTATAAATACCACTGGACTGACATGCCCAGGCATCATCCCTGATGAAGTTGGCAGAGTTAGTCATGGAAATGTCAGTTGTGATTGATATCTGTCCCCAGCTGGAAGCCCGAGAAACGTTAATTCGTCATATATGCCGATTAAGAACGAGATCCTTTTTTTAAAGCACCAGATCCACTTCTAAGCACCAGATTCTTTTTTAATCCGTAGCAGCCTTTATTCGTCGGATGGTACACGCTATGAAGAATAAATTGCAAACTTCAATGAAGGTAAATGAATTAACCTTAAACTAAAATAGGCAAAAAGTGCATAAATGCTTATCATTGTGGAAAGCAAAAATAGCCCTAGTCTATGTTTAGTCTTTGCATCCTGAGTTGCAAATATCAAAAGTATTATTCAATCAGCTATAGAGCCAGTAATAAACAGGAAATTCACTCAGGCTGCTCTGTGGTTTACTAAATTAGGAATATTTTTGTACCATTAGCTGAACTACCATGAAAACAGATTTTTAGACTATTATTCTTGCAGAGCCAAGGAATTCAAGAATGAATAAAATTAAAGGATGCACGTAAACTGTTCCGATATTATTCTAATAACTCCCCTGAAAGATGGTCTGAGTCGATGTTCCCTCCCTCCTGCCCTGAAAGGTGGTCTGAGTCGATGTTCCCTCCCTCCCTCCTCCCCTGAAAGGTGGTCTGAGTCAATGCTCCCTCCCTCCCTCCTCCCCTGAAAGGTGGTCTGAGTCAATGCTCCCTCCCTCCTCCCCTGAAAGGTGGTCTGAGTCAATGCTCCCTTCCTCCCTCCTCCCCTGAAAGGTGGTCTGAGTCAATGCTCCCTCCCTCCTCCCCTGAAAGGTGGTCTGAGTCGACGTTCCCTCCCTCCTTCCTCCCCTGAAAGGTGGTCTGAGTCGACATTCCCTCCCTCCCTCCGCCCCTGAAAGAAAAGACACATCCATAAATATTTGGTAATTATGAAGCAATTATGCGTTTTTAGAATTTCTGTAAAACTGAAACATAGCATCAAACTTACAGCCTGCTTAATATTTCAAACAATCCTGTGAGGTCACACTCTTAAACACTGTTTCATTTTAACACATATAGGCAACTAGACCTTTATTTGAAATTGCAAAAATTGCAGTTTTGTATATCTAAATAAACCTAATGCATCATTGAAGGTAACTTGCCTTCCCATATCCACAGAATCACTTCCAGACTTCTCAGAGTAATATCCTCCTTGGTGATATCATAGGATCACATCCAAGGTACAGAAATCAATGTAATACTGAAGGAAGGATGCAATCCAAACCAGGTTCCTAATTGTCCATTTCTATCCTCCAATGCTAAACAAAACAGGAAGACAGAAGCTGTGCTAATGCCCTTAGTGATCATTCACTCAATTAGCAGTGCAAATTAAATACGAGTTAATTTAGAGCCACACAGCACAGAAACAGGTCCTTTGATTAATCACGAGCATGCTGACCAGCAAGTACCTTTTTATACCCTTTAATACTTGACCCACAGCCATCTACCTGCGACAATTCAAGTGCTTATCTTCAGCACTTTAAATTTTGTTCGTGGCATCCCTGTGCACATCGAGCATATCTGCCACTTATCTTTCAGAAATGAATTAATTCACTTTTGCTGATATAGACTGAACCTAAGCATGATTATCCGTTTGATGAGTTGTTGATGACAATGGCATTAAAAGCAAGGAAGTAGTAACCAAGATGCGGAAACCATTTACGGCATCAGCTGGATAATGATTACAATGGTTCCCATATATATGATCAGCATAAACTGCATTCTGGTAACACATGACATCTGCAATGGACTGCCATCAAATTAAAGAATAAATGCTAAGCAAATTAGATGTATAGGAAGAATAGATTAATGTTGTAAATACCCTAAGTTTTAGGCACCAAAGGGTAGAAAAAAAATAACATGCTCCAATTCATGCTTTTACTTTAGATTTGCAGTGTATGCAGCTTTTGTTTTAAAAATTAAAATGAAGAATATAAAATGCTTGTTAAGTGAATAGTAACAACAAGGGAATGGTCTCATGGAATAGACCAAAGTAGACGACTGTCACTGTTGAAAGCCAGTCACCCCAGCTTCAGGACATCAGTGCAGGAGTTCTTCAGGGTGACATCCTATGGCAGAACATCTCTAACGGTTTCGTCTATGAGCTTTCCTTCATCATTAGATTATGAGGACACGCAGTCCTCTTTTATTGTCATTTAGTAATGCATGCATTAAGAAATGATACAATGTTTTTCCAGGATGATATCACAGAAACACATGACAAACCAACAAAAACTGACAAAAAACACATCATTATAACATATAGTCACAACAGTGCAAAGCAATACATAATTTGATAAGAACAGACCATGGGCACAGTAAAAGTCTGAGTCTCTAGAAGTCCCATCATCTCACACAGATGGTGAAGCTCCAGCGCCGCCAACTTGCTGATGCAGCATCCTGGAAGCATCCGACCACAGTCCGACTCCGAGTCCGTCCGAAAACTCCGAGCCTCCGACCAGCCCTCCGACCCGAGCACCATCTCTGCCAAGCGCTTCGACCCCAGCCCCGGCAACAGGCAATAGGCAAAGCCGAGGATCTGGGGCCTTCCCCTCCGGAGATTCTCGATCGCACAGTAGCAGTGGCAGCGAAGCGGGCATTTCAGAAGATTCTCCAGGTGTTCCTCCGTGCTTCTTGCGGCTGTCTCCATCAAATCAGGATTGTGCACGGCCCCTAGTTAACACATATCAATACCAATTCGGAACGGCCGCACACACTGTGTACGCTGCCATCTTCTCCTCCCTCTCAGAAGTGAGGACATTCCTTCTGATTTCAACAAATGCATGCAGTGAAACCTGGGTATCATTCAGGCTCCGACTGTAACAGTCATGCAGCCTAAGTACCGGTAATGACGACCCCCACAAGACACTGCCCAACCAAATACTCATGATATTCAATGGCATTACATCTACCTAGCCCCCCCCATTAGTCCATTAGTATCCACTGGTCAAGATATTCAATAGCATTATATCTACCTAGCACCCCCAATTAGTATCCATTGGTCAAGATATTCAATAGCATTACATCTACCTAGTCCCCCCATTAGTCCATTAGTATCCACTGGTCAAGATATTCAATAGCATTATATCTACCTAGCACCCCCAATTAGTATCCATTGGTCAAGATATTCAATAGCATTACATCTACCTAGTCCCCCCATTAGTCCATTAGTATCCACTGGTCAAGATATTCAATAGCATTATATCTACCTAGCACCCCCAATTAGTATCCATGGGTCATGATATTCAATGGCATTACATCTACCTAGCTCCCCCCCCCATTAGTATCCATTAGTCATGATATTCAATAGCATTACATCTACCTAGCACCCCCCACCACCACCATTAGTATCCATTGGTCATGATATTCAATAGTATTACATCTACCTAGCCACCCCCCCATGGGTCATGATATTCAATAGCATTATATCTACCTAGCCCCCCGCCCCATTAGTATCCATTGGTCATGATATTCAATAGTATTACATCTACCTAGCCACCCCCCCATTGGTCAAGATATTCAATAGCATTATATCTACCTAGCCCCCCGCCCCATTAGTATCCACTGGTCATGATATTCAATAGTATTACATCTAACTAGCCACCCCCCCATGGGTCATGATATTCAATGGCATTACATCTACCTAGCTCCCCCCCCCATTAGTATCCATTAGTCATGATATTCAATAGCATTACATCTACCTAGCACCCCCCACCACCACCATTAGTATCCATTGGTCATGATATTCAATAGTATTACATCTACCTAGCCACCCCCCCATGGGTCATGATATTCAATGGCATTACATCTACCTAGCTCCCCCCCCCATTAGTATCCATTAGTCATGATATTCAATAGCATTACATCTACCTAGCACCCCCCACCACCACCATTAGTATCCATTGGTCATGATATTCAATAGTATTACATCTACCTAGCCACCCCCCCATGGGTCATGATATTCAATAGCATTATATCTACCTAATCCCCCCATTAGTATGCATTAGTCATGATATTCAATAGCATTACATCTAACTAGCCACCCCCCCCATGGGTCATGATATTCAATGGCATTACATCTACCTAGCAACCCCCCCCCCCCGCCACCACCACACCACCATTAGTATCCATCGGTCATCATTGAGAAGAAATTCAACTTCCCAGTCACATAAACACCATGATTGCAAAAACAGCTCAGAGACTAGACATCTTGTGAACAAATGACCTCTTGATGCTCCAAAGTGTTTCCCTCAATATTTATGTACTATTCATGAACGTGATCTGGTGAACCTGCGCTTACTGGAAGAGCACAACTCCAACAACTTCTAAGAAGCCAGACAATGCAATTCGTACTCTAGTACCTTAAACATTCTTGACAAGGGATTGAAAGTTTATCAGGGTAAATGGGTTGATGTTGCGATCAAGAGATACTGGGTCAGGGACCAACTGATAAATACCTGTTTCCAATTAGTTTTATTATGTGTGGGTGTTAGTGGAAGTTTTGCATGTTGTGGCAGCAGCAGGGGAAGATGAAATGTATACATTGAGACAGAAATTCAGATGATGGTGGTGCTGATTGATCTGAGCTGAATGGAGTCTAGAAAATCAATGGCAAGTTTTGTTTTTGTACAACTGATCCTGCGTGGCCGATGAACAGGGCTTAAACATGATGAAATTAACAATATTGAGAGCATTCTGTTTTTCATCACAGTATTTTTTTGTAGAAAAAAAATGGAATTTTCTTTCATGTGAACAACCAAATGCTATATTGCCATATTTGGATGACTTCTCCTTTCTCCTGTCAGCCGAACAAACAGGAGAGCTTGTTGCAGAGTTGGTGATGAAGCTCTGTTTATGGGTTCTTAATCCTCTAATTTTCAAGTTATAATAGATTCTCACTATGAACTTCCAATAACTTTTTCATAATATTGTCTATATAGAACCACAGAACAGAAACAGGCCTTTCAGCTCACGATCAACCATCAAGAACCCATTTTTATACTAATTGTACCCCAACTCACCCGATTTTCTCCTCAATCCCATCAATTTCTCCCACATTTTACCACTCACCCAGATACTAGAGGATATTTACAGTGTCCATTTTGGTATCCGGGCGGAAACTGGAGCATTCCAGGCAAATCCAAGAGGACAAAAGAAGAATCTGCAAACTCCACACAGTTTCACTGGTGATCAAGATTGAATTCAGTTTGCCAGAGCTGCGCTACTATGTTGCATATCATAAAATCCAATCTCACCATGTCCTTTTGTAGATTTTTCACACACACAACTTCCTTCACACCATTTCTTTGAGGTGCAATTTTTTTAAAAATACTGAGGCATTTTGATGCCATCCTAAAGGGATGAATCTCAAAAAAAAGTAGAGCATGCAACCCAAGAAATAATGTTTTGAGAGAAAAAAAAGTAAATTATGCTTTAAATTGGCAAGTGCTCCATTATAGTGAAAGAAACTTCATAAATCATGGGCTTGTAGTTTAAGAGTTCATGGCATTATGGGAAAAAAATCAGAAATAGGACATTCATAAATCAAGGAATACTTATAATAAATGTATCCCACTATTAAAATGAAAAGTGCTATTTGTTAGCCCATTGTTTGACCAGAATTACCACAGCACATCGTCCATCAAGACTATACAACATTCAGGATCAGAATTAGTGCTTTCTGAGTTTTCTATGACAAACGAATGAATCTTAAATATATGTAGATGTATACAAAGGATATAGTCCAACAACATTTTGCCACGAAGTGGGTGACAGGGCATAAAATACACAGATTTCCTTTCTGATATCAACTTTCAAGGTAGACTTCCTGAGTTTGAAATCAACTATTTAAACAGAAAAGTGTCAAGATATAAAAGGTAATTCCCCAATTTGTAATTAATTCAAGAGCAACCAAAGCTTTTCAACTATTTTAGACTTACTAATGGCAATCTACACCATTGGTAATTCCAAATAAAATACAAAACTTAACTAAACCAATTAAATTGGTTTCTGGTGTCACTAAACCAGTAAGCCAGATGGAGATGGGTCGTTGAAAGAAAAAGTCAGCATAAACAAGCCTTATGCCTTAATACAGTGGTCCCCGACCACCGGGCCACGGACCGGTACTGGGCCGCAAAGCATGTGCTACCGGGCCGCGGAGAAACAATATGATTTGACGATATGAGTCAGCTGCACCTTTCCTCATTCCTGTGACGCACTGTTGAACTTGAACATAGGGTTGCCAACTGTCCTGTATTAGCCAGGATATCCCGCATATTGGGTGTTACGTACCCCGTAACTGGGTTGCCAAACCAGCAGAAATGGATCACTCAGTTGGAGTCTGGAGTACTAGAACTAAGAAAGTTTTATTAAAGAAACAAGCAATCTTTAACTTCTCCAGCTCAAATTCCCTTTCCCTCTGTTTCTCCTCTCTCTCCAACTGTCTGTCCCTCTCTCTCTCTTCTCTCTCCAACTGTCTGTCCCTCTCTCTCTCTTTCTCCTGCCTTTCTAACTGCCGTACCCGGAACTCGTGCTCGAGTCTCAGTTTTTCAAGCTGTACCTGTACCGCGTCTCCAGCAGGTTTTTCAATAGACACCTCCCCCAGCTCACCTTGGGGAAACACACCTTTAGATACATAGTGCTCTACAATAGCTCTGTGTATCTCCTCTCTCCTCATTGTCGACTTCACCTTAGCAAGATTCACCCGTTTGGCCACAGCTATCAATTCCGATTTCCTGGCATCCTCTAATGCCTCCAAGGTCGGCGCCTTTATAAATTCCTCAACCTCCATTTCTGCTGTTTGTCTTTTCTTTCTTTCGGGAATTTTAACCCAATCAATTTACTCCGTCCCAAATTTAGCGTTCAAAATCGCGGACGAGAACCCCACTTATGTTACGTACCCCGTAACTGGGTTGCCAAACCAGCAGAAATGGATCACTCAGTTGGAGTCTGGAGTACTAGAACTAAGAAAGTTTTATTAAAGAAACAAGCAACACAGTAATCGAAAGGATAATAAATGCAACAATTCAACAATGATAACCACACATGTGCACAGAATTAAGATAACAGCATCAATCAAGCTCTATCGTTGTCTAGGGGTAAATGACCAATTTCAAAATGACTCAAAGTTCAGTCCAGTTTAGTAGTTCAGTTCGCAGTAATCGTTGCCATGGCGGTGGACAATGTGGGGGAAGAGAGAGATAGAATAGGAGAAAGTTGGCAACCCTACTTGAACATCTCCCCCCGCCCACCCCTGTCAGCCGGTCTGCAAGAATATTGTCTATATTAAACCGGTCCACAGTGCAAAAAAAAGTTGGGGACCCCTGCCTTAATACAATTTGGAAACAAATATTAACTTGTTTCAAAGACGAGCCAATTTCTACAGATGTACCGTGGAGAGCATTCCAACAGGTTGCACCACAGTTTGATGTGGAGGAGACAATGCACAGGATCAGAACCAGGCTGTCGACTCCATCACGGGCAAGGGCCCTCCCACCACTGAGGCAGACTTCAAAAGGTGATGCCTCAAGAAGGAAGCATCCATCATTCGGGACCATCACTACCCAGGTCATGCCCTTTTCTCATTACTACCATCAGGGAGCCTGAAGAGACACACTCAATGCTTTAGGAACAGCTTCTTCATCATGGGTAAAGACATCTTGCCACTGAGCACATCTACACAGAGCACTGTCGCACAAAAGCAGTGTTCAACATCAAAGACTTCCACCACCAAGGCCATGCTCTCTTCTCACTGCTGTCAACTATCAGGCTCTCGAACCAGGGGATAACTTCACTCAACTGTACTTGCAGATGCTGGAATGTGGAGCAAAAATCAAACTGCAGTATGAACTCAATAGGGCAGGTAGCATCAGTAGAGAGAAATGGAGAGCGTTTTCTTTTGAGATCCTTCATGTTGACTGACTGGCAATGAACGAACTGGACTTTTCACAAACACAAGTGATTCTGCAGTTGCTAGAAATCTTGAGCAACATACACAAAATGTTGGATGAACTCAGCAAGTCAGGCAGCATCTTTGGAGAACAATCATATTTCAGACCTTCATCAGGACTACCAAAACATCCTTCTCATAAAATTTTGGGTCCAATATTTCATAGACTAATAAAATATGATTATAGTCACACCTATTGAAATATAATCCCTAACCCCATTCTCATAATTGTTACCTCAATCCAAATGTGATGCTCTCACAGAAGCGAGAATGCCTCTCTGCTTAATGTTTATCCTTACTGTCTCTCTTTTCCTTTTCGAGGTGTATGGGGTTCTGTCAAAGACCCTGACCTCGAGCTACACTTCAACCTCGGTTCTTTGTGGCAACGGGACCCGCTCCTGGGGCTCACCGACCAGCCCTTTTTCAATAGCCCAAGGGTGCAGCCTAGAAGATGAGCACATGTTCTCAGGCTTTGCGGCCCTGGGTGCCAGCCGAATCTGTGCCAGTGCCACAGACTGAAGCGATGCTGAACAAAACAGAATATCGGACCAGCGGATCAGCTGTCTGGGGCTCTGTACTCAGTGAATCGCGTGGTCTCTCTCTTTCTCTTGCTAGTGGGGGAAGTTTGGTGCCAATTGTCAAATCAGAGAACTCGGGGGAGAAAACGATGTGGCAGAACTTTAACACTGTAAATCAGCGAGTTGCTTTGTTCAAGTCTCCCCTCTCGCTGTGTGACATCTCTCTACCCCTTCATTAGAACAGAGAGAGCCTGTGGTATGTCAAATTGTTGGACGAGCTATTAGTTTTTGTTGTACTATCTATCGAGGTCTCTGGGGGTTCTGCTGCTGCCTGCTTGGTGGGTGGATGGTGCTGGTGCGGGAGGGTCGTTGCTTTGCTGCTGCTTGTGCGTAGGAGGGTAGAGTGGGGGGGGCTTTGGGCTGCTAACATTTTTACCGTCACTCATTCTTTGGGGCACTGTTCTATTCTTGTGGATGTCTGTGAAGAACAAGAATTTCAGGTTGTATATGCCATCATTATCTGATATTAAATGAAACTTTTGAACTGTTGAAGGTAAAAGCTCCAGGAATTCAGTCTCTGGACATGATAAAACCTCATGACATGGGTCAATCATAGGCAATGTAATCTCCTGCTGCACTTCCTCAAACTGATAAATCATACTGAATTTCTCTTAGCTACAATCAATACTTTGCATAAATATACAAAAAAATTCAAATGGACCAGTCATACAATTGGTAAAACAGACGAGAGGCTAGCACATCTTGTGACTGACACATCTTCTGATCTCTCAAAGCCTTCCTTCATCTAAAAGGTACTGACCTATCGTCTTATGAATAAGCTCAATTTATTGACGAGAACCGCTTCAACAGCACTCATGAAGCGTGTCGTCATCTGCACCAAAGCAGTCTGCCTGACTTTGCACTGGATTCATGACCCTCAACATTTACACACTCCATCACTGGTTCATCAAAGCTTAAGATACAAAATAACCCATTTCTCTGATTTGCCTTAGTGCTCAACCATCAAATTCAGGTTTACTGGAACACATTTCCTGAGGTGGAATCAACAATAATTAGTGTTCAACAGGCATTTAGACAGACACTAATAAGAAAAACATGGAAGGATAGGTCCTATGATGAACAAATGGAAGTAGTGTGGGTGGGGAAAAAGCGTGGCCTAGATGTGGCAGCCTGCTTCTGCGGTGATCCATGACTCTAAGTGCTCAACGGCCATAGTGATCAGAAATGGAACATGCCCAAGAGTCACATATGATGGGAAGTTCAATAATGAGTACTCAAGGCTGCCGTGTACTCAGATGGTGCTGGAGGCCACTGAGAGGCAACTTTAGAAGGGGGATAAAAGATTAATTTGGCAGACAATAGAAAACTCAGGACTATTTCAGTGGTGTTCCTTAAAGTGACCACTCAACCTGCATTTGGTTAGCTGCATTTGGTGTTCACAATATGGTACTCTCTGCATTGCAGAAACCCTGAGTTTCTTGTTGCCTATCACTTTAATTCTCCAACAATACACACAAAAAATGCTGGTGAACACAGCAGGCCAGACAGCATCTATAGGAAGAGGCACAGTCGATGTTTCGGGCCGAGACCCTTCGTCAGGACTAACTGAAAGGAGAGATAGTAAGAGATTTGGAAGTAGGAGGGGGGAGGGGGAGATCCGAAATGATAGGAGAAGACAGGAGGGGGAGGGATGGAGCCAAGAGCTGGACAGGTGATTGGCAAAAGGGATACCAGACTGGAGAAGGGAGAGGATCATGGGATGGGAAGCCTGGGGAGAGAGAGAAGGGGGGAGGGGAGCCCAAATTTACTACTTTAATTCTCCATCCCATTCCCACTCTGATGCATCAACCTGAGACCTTGTCCCTCCATTAATTAAGTTAGCCCCATCATTTCAGATAATCCCTGTCCTATAAACCTCAGTGATTTAAAACTAAACACGAGGAAATCTGCAGATGCTGGAATTTCAAGCAACACACATAAAAGTTGCTGGTGAACACAGCATCTCTAGGAAGAGGTACAGTCGACGTTCTGGCCGAGACCCTTCGTCAGGACTAACTGAAAGAAGAGTTAGTAAGAGATTTGAAAGTGAGAGGGGGAGGGGGAGATCCAAAGTGATAGGAGAAGACAGGAGGGGGAGGGATGGAGCCAAGAGCTGGAAATTTAATTGGCAAAAGGGATAGGATCATGGGATAGAGCGTAGGTGTTCAGCGAAATGATCTCCCAGTCTGCGTCGGGTCTCACTAATATATAGAAGGCCACATCGAGAGCACCGGACGCAGTATTACGCTCTGTCCGCCAGAGAAAGCAGGATCTCCCAGTGGCCACACTTTTTAATTCCACGTCCCATTCCCATTCTGATATGTCTGTCCACGGCCTCCTCTACTGTAAAGATGAAGCCACACTCAGGTTGGAGGAACAACACCTTATATTCCGTCTGGGTAGCCTCCGACCTGATGGCATGAACATTGACTTCTCAAACTTCCGCTAATGCCCCACCTCCCCCTCGTACCCCATCTATTATTTATTTATTTACACATTCTTCTTCTCTCTCTCCTTTTTCTCCCTCTGTCCCTTTCACTATACCCCTTGCTCATCCTCTGGGCTTTTTTCCCCCCTCCCCCTTTTCTTTCTCCCTAGGCCTCCTGTCCCATGATCCTCTCATATCCCTTTTGCCAATCACCTGTCCAGCTCTTGGCTCCATCCCTCCCCCTCCTGTCTTTCCCTATCATTTTGGATCTCCCCCTCCCACTTTCAAATCTCTTACTAGCTCTTCTTTCAGTTAGTCCTGACGAAGGGTCTCGGCCCGAAACGTTGACTGTACCTCTTCCTAGAGATGCTGCCTGGCCTGCTGCGTTCACCAGCAACTTTTATGTGTGTTGATTTAAAAGTAAGTTAGTTTTCGCTCTCTCCCATTTATGAAGAAGGGTCTTTGACCTGAAACAGTAACTCAGTTTATCTTTCCATGCTCGTTGCCTACAATATTGAATGTATCGTGCTTCTGTTTTCTTGCCGTCTCTCAGTATCTGCAGTACTTTTTGAAAACCACTTTGATTGTCTTTGGGAGTACCAGTTCATGATGAACAATGGCAAATACATCAGAGGAACCCATTGGTATTTTCTGGATATGCCTATGTGTTCTGCACTAAATATGCAAGGAAGACTATCAAAGCTTGCAGCAGGATCTGGACCAGCTGGAAAAATGGCAGATGGAATTTAATGCAGACAAGTGTGAGGTGTTGCACTTCAGCAGGGCCAGCCAGGGTAAGACTTACACAGTGAGCAATAGGGCACTGAGAAAATTACAAGGATTTTGCTGGGACTTGAGGATCTGAGTTATAGGGAAAAATAGAATAGGTTAGAACTTTATTCCCTAGAATGTAGAAGACTGAGGGGAGATTTGATAGGGGTATACAAAATTATGAGGGGTATAGATAAGGTAAATGCAAGCAGGCTTTTTCCACTGAGGTTGGGTGAGACTAGAACTAGAGGTCATGGATTAAAGTTGAAAGGTAAAATGTTTAAGGGGAACACGAGAGGGAACTTCTTTACTTAGAGGGTTGTGAGAACATGGAATGAGCTGCCAGCACATGATGAATGTGAGATAGACATCAACATTGAAGAGAAACGTGGATAGGAAGGGTATGGAGGTCTATGGTCTGGGTGCAGGTCAATGGGACTAGGTATATTAATGGTTCAGCACAGACTAGATGGGTCAAAGATCCTGTTTCTGTGCTGTAGTGTTCTATGACTATATATTGGAGCACCTTTAATATTTTCATTAGTGTACAAGCTCTGTATGGTAGATTAAAATAATTTATCTTTTAATGGTGTTGAACAAATTTAATGACAATGTTGCATTGAAAAGACAAAATTGATTGCAAGAATGTTGAGTGCGTGGAATGGGCTGCCAGCAGTGGTGGAAACGATAGGGTCTTTTAAAAGACCCCTGGATAGGTAACATGAAGCTTAGAAAAACAGAGGGCTATGGGTAACCCTAGGTAATTTCTGAGGTAAGGACATGTTTGACACAGCATTGTGGGCCGAAGGGCCTGTATTGTGCTGTAGGTTTTCTATGTTTCTAATAAATTCTTTCAATGTCCATGTTCACACATTTTCCAAATTCACATGGAAACATAAAAGCTAAAAAACAAAGACATTTTCCCTCTTCCTTCTGCTTCTTCAAATATTTTAAATTCATGTATTCTTGTTACCAACCCTTCTCACAATGGAAAAAGTTTCTCAAATAACTCATCAAATTGCCTCACAATCCTGAACATTATATCTTCCTTTAAGATCCGCTGACAAAGGAACAAACAGGTGTTCAACCTCGTAGGCCTTTTCTGTAATAGCTGGTCTCAGACTTCAGTTCACTTTGGCACACTTGCCCTGAACTGAGAGCCATGTCGCTCAGAAGTAGGTCCTTTGATCTAGTATGTCCATGCCAATGATTGTGTATTCATTTATACCTATCCCAGTGAGCATTTGGTCCATAACCTTCCATGCCTTGATCTTCAAGCATTCATCTAAATTTTTCTTAAATATTGTGAGAGTACCATCTCCATCACCTCCTCAAACAGCGTGCTCCAGGTTCCAATTACTCTCATGAAAAAATTTCTTCTAATCTCTTACCCCTAACATTAAAACCTTTCTGTCAATTCTCAGATGCCTCTGATATGGGTAACATTATCTATTATCTACCCTGTCTACATTGTTGAATACTGCTTACTTGTATCAGGACACCCCCGCAGTCCCCCAACTCACAAAGGAAAACAAATACCCTATCCGTTCTCTCCTTCTAACTGAATGCTCTGCCCCAGGAAACATCCAGATGCATCTCCAGTGCAATTACATAGAACATAAAACAGTACAGCCTTTAGCTCATGATATCTGCACTTACTGTGAATCAGAATTAAACTAAGTCTCTTCTGCTGTACATGATCCTCATCGGAATATCAGGGATGGACAGGTGTCTATCCAACTGCCTCTTAAATGCCACTACCTCAGGGAACTGATTCCAGCCACCTACTATCAGGTGTAAAACAAAGTGCTCTGTACGTTTCCTTTAAACTGCCCCCCCCCATTTAAAATGTATGTCCTCTAGTACTTAATATTTCTACCCTGGAAAAAAGATCCTGTCTACTCTATGCCTCATAATTTTTATAGATCTCGCATCTTCAATCAGATCTACCTCAGCCTCCGAAGCTCCAAAAAAACAGCCAAAGTTTACCCAATCTTTCCACATACAGTAGTTCATAACACTCTAATCCAGGCAATATCCTGGCGACCTCCTCTGTGCCCTTTCCTGAGCCTCCACATCCTTCCTGCAGTGGACTGCACACAATAGTCAGTGCAGTCTGAAGTTTTACATGTCTTCTTTGCCACCTATTTATTTACGTGGCCACTTTTAGGGAGCTATGGACTTGGACCCCAAAATCACTCCGTACATCAATGCTGTTAAGTACACTTCTTAAATTTGACATCCCAAAGTACAGTTGCTCACACTTGCCCACATTAAACTCCACCTACCATTTCTCTGCTCTTATCTGTAACTGGTCTATATTCTGTTATATCCTTTGACAGTGTATCCTCTGCACTGTCCACCACTTCACTCATTGTGTTAACTACAGACTTACTAACCTACCAACTGCAGTTTTATCCAAGTCATTTATATAACGCAAACAACAGAGGCTCCAGCACTGACCCTGCGGAAATGCATGGGTCACGGACCCTCAGTAAGAATAACTCTCTTCCTCTCTTCTATGGACAAGGCAATTCTGAATCTAAACTACAAAGTCGCCATAGATCATGTGCATCTTCTATATTTCTAAGTTTCTATGTTTCTATCTTAATTTTCTGTATCAACCATCATTATCAAATGCCTTACTAAAATCCATGTAGACAACACCCTATAGTGTGACTAACAGAATTGTATTAAGTATTCGAGCTATGTCCTAACCAATGTTTTAAAGCTGTAACATAAACTCAGGATTGCAGGAGGCAGAGGCAACATGCTCAAACCTCATGGCAAGGAGATTGCGGGACAAGGTGTGGGCTGATATTCAACTCCATTTCACCGATTAAAGCTTCCATTGTTTGCTAACTAAAGTGTCGAGGGAGATTGAAACATCGGGGCAAATGCGGAGGGTGAGTGCCAGCTGCCTGCCTTTTAATCACTGGTGGGATCGCTCTGCTGCTGGAGACGGGAGCTGTCTTTTGATCGCTGGTGAGACTGATCTGCTGCCAGTGAGGGTATATCTGCCTTTTGATCGCTGGTGAGATCGCTCTGCTGCTGGAGAGTTGAGATGCTGCCTCTGTGCCTGGAGAATATTACCCAGGTTTTCTGTGTTTTGGATATGGGTATGAATATGGATTCGGACTATGGCCTCCCCCGCCCCCAATCTTATAGTTTTTTATATTCTGTGTTTTCCACCCAATCTTTCTCACTTTTTTTTTGGAGTATGGAGGAAAGGAATTTGGGAGGGGTCAATATGCCTGTTCCATTTTTGTTTGTTTCTTTTTTGGGGGAGGGGGTATTTGGGGGTTGATAATTGCACTGCCATTCTTTTCTTTCCTGATTTCATGGCTATCTGGAGAAGAAGAATTTCAGGAGTTGTATACTTTGAACCTTATCCATCCTTCCAAAGTGCATCACCTTGCATCTATCACAATTAACTTCCATCTGTGATTACTCTAACGATCTTACATCAGTATCACCCTATAGCGCAAGACTATCCTTCTCACTATTAATACAACTGCCATCTGCGTCATCTGCAAATTTATTAACCCAAATCATATAAGAAGCAGTAAGGATTTCAGCACTGATCCATGTGGTATATAGCTGGTCACAAACACACCCTTTACCGTTACTTTCTGTCTCCTATTTTCAAGTCAAGATCCAGGATCACTTGGAATTGTTGCCTTACCTTCCAGTACATTTTTTTCTTAGGTAAAGAGACCAATACTCCAAGTACAGACTCACCAAGACCCAAAACAAGTGTAATAATTCCCTTATAATAATTCCGGTATTCAAATCCTCTTGCCATAAAAGCTAACACATTTGCTCTCCTACTCACATAGAAACATACAAAACCTACAGCACAATACAGGCCCTTCGGCCCACAATGCTGTACCGAACATGAATACCTAGGGTTACCCATAGCCCTCTAATTTTCTAAGCTCCATGTACCTATTAAAAGATCCTATTGTATCTACCTCCACCACCGTCACCGGCAGCCCATTCCACGCACTCAGCACTCTCTGCGTAAAAAACATACCCCCTGACATCTCCTCTGTACCTATTTCCAAGCACCTTAAAACTATGCCCTCTCGTACTAGCCATTTCAGCCCTGAGAAAAATCCTCTGACTATTGTTACGAGAATACACATAAAATTAAGATGTTTGCTGGCCTGGGCTAGCATCAGTGGCATCAGCAGTTGGTCTGCCACCTGCCCTCAGGGGAAGGAGAGATAAGGAACAATGGAGCAGCATCTGGAGATGTGTAATGAAGGGATGTGGGAGGGAGAGCTGTCTGGAGCGGCTCCCCCCTTTGAACCCTGAACTGTTTGAAGTGATGGACAGGCGATACCCCAGCAGGGGGATAAAAAGGGACAGGTTCGCTAAGACAGACACACACGCCACCCGAGGTAACGAGACCCTGGAAGCGGTGCGCCTCTCACGAGTGGTGAGAAGTACCGGACAACGCACAGGGTGGAAAGGTACGATCAGCGGGAACCCGGTGTGTGTCCGCCCTTGCCTGGGTGCCGGGTTCACTGCAGAGGATCGACCGCATCTGGAGGAGGGGTCACAGTCGGTGACCTCAGGTGACATCACCAAGGACCCGCCCAAAAGCTGTTTGTGAGCCATCTCGCTGGTCTGTGAGCCATCTTGCTGGTCTGTGAGTGAAGCCGTTCTGAATGATGAGTTGTTCCTATTCTATCTCTCTCTTCCCCCACGTTGTCCACCGCCATGGCAACGATTACTGCGAACTGAACTACTAAACTGGACTGAACTTTGAGTCATTTTGAAATTGGTCATTTACCCCTAGACAACGATAGAGCTTGATTGATGCTGTTATCTTAATTCTGTGCACATGTGTGTTTATCATCACTGAACTGTTGCATTTATTATCCTTTCGATTACTGTGTTGCTTGTTTCTTTAATAAAACTTTCTTAGTTCTAGTACTCCAGACTCCAACTGAGTGATCCATTTCTGCTGGTTTGGCAACCCAGTTACGGGGTACGTAACATAAGTGGGGTTCTCGTCCGCGATTTTGAACGCTAAATTTGGGACGGAGTAAATTGATTGGGTTAAAATTCCCGAAAGAAAGAAAAGACAAACAGCAGAAATGGAGGTTGAGGAATTTATAAAGGCGCCGACCTTGGAGGCATTAGAGGATGCCAGGAAATCGGAATTGATAGCTGTGGCCAAACGGGTGAATCTTGCTAAGGTGAAGTCGACAATGAGGAGAGAGGAGATACACAGAGCTATTGTAGAGCACTATGTATCTAAAGGTGTGTTTCCCCAAGGTGACCTGGGGGAGGTGTCTATTGAAAAACCTGCTGGAGACGCGGTACAGGTACAGCTTGAAAAACTGAGACTCGAGCACGAGTTCCGGGTACGGCAGTTAGAACACAAAGAGAGAGAGTTAGAAAGGCAGGAGAAAGAGAGAGAGTTAGAAAGGCAGGAGAAAGAGAGAGAGTTAGAAAGGCAGGAGAAAGAGAGAGAGTTAGAAAGGCGGGAGAGAGAGAAAGAGTTAGAAAGGCGGGAGAGAGAGAAAGAGGTAGAAAGGCAAGAGAGAGAAAGACAGTTGGAGAGAGAAGAGAGAGAGAGGGACAGACAGTTGGAGAGAGAGGAGAAACAGAGGGAAAGGGAATTTGAGCTGGAGAAGTTAAAGATAAGGGCCGAGCAGGGGCTCGTGCCGAACCAAGGTGGAGGGTTCCGGGCGACCCAGGAGGTTAGGCTGGTTCCCCCATTTGACGATACCGATGTGGATCGGTACTTTCTCCACTTCGAAAAGGTGGCTATAAGTCAGGAATGGCCGAGGGATAAGTGGGTTGTTTTACTTCAGAGTGTACTGAAAGGGAAGGCCCAACAAGCTTACTCAGCTTTATCCGCGGAAGATGCCCAGAGGTATGAGGTGGTGAAAGAGGCCATCCTCAGGATTTATGAGTTGGTCCCGGAGGCATACCGGCAGAGGTTCCGGAATGCGAGGAAGCGGTGGGACCGCACGTATTTGGAGTTTGCTCGTGAGATGCAAACATATTGTGAGCGTTGGTGCGCCTCGAAAGGGGTAGAGGGGGATTATGACAGACTGCTGCAGCTGATTCTGATTGAGCAGTTTAAAGGTTGTGTCCCTGAGGGTATGAGACCCTACCTCGATGAGAAAGAGGCAGCCACGTTAGCCGCAACTGCTAAGTTAGCGGATGAGTATGCGTTGACGCATAAAATGAAGGTTGCCCCGAGTAAAGGCTACCAGAAGGGTAGTCAGGACGGCGGGGAGAGTCCGCCGGAAAAGTCAGAAAGTAAGCCGGGGACTAGTGAAAAGGATAAGGTAGACCGGGAGCAGTCTGGTAGGAAGTCTCCTGGGGTCGTCTGTTATAATTGTGGGAAAGTCGGACACTTTGCGTCCAGGTGCTTTGCCCCAAGGAAGGAGACGGGGAAAGGAAAAGCGGAAATTTTGAATGGCTGTATTGAGCTGTTAAGCGAACCGCTAGGGAAGGACAGGTCTGAAAAAGTCCAGGAAGGGCGCGAGAGGTTTATCTCGGCCGGACTGGTGTCAGTGAAAAAGAGGTTAAAACCAGTTCCAGTGCGGATCTGGAGAGACACGGGAGCGTGTCAGTCACTAATACTGAAGAGTGTATTAGAGTTTAGCTCAGAGACCCAGACTGGGGAGGTAGAGGTCAAAGGTGTTGGGGAAGGGACAGAGTCAGTCCCTTTGCACCAGATACATTTACAGAGCAACCTGGTCTCTGGACTAGTCACGATTGGGGTGAGGTCCGAATTACCGATGAAAGACGTGGAAGTCTTGCTCGGTAATGACATCGCCGGAGGAATCGTGTTCCCAGTCGTGAGATTGACGGGTCAGCCTGCCAGCATGGAGGCCCCGCCCGCGATGGTGAATTTGGCTGAAACATTTCTGCCAACCTTGTATGAGACAGGGTGTAGTGAGATAAGAGGTAGTGAGGGAGCTGGGACGGACGTAGCAGTAGCCAGGAAAGAATTTGTGCAGACGCAGGAGCGAGACGAGGGGCTGATGGTTTTTGCCGAGACCGCTCTCTCTGACACAGCCTTGACAAGCTATTGTGCGGAGGAGGAAGTGCTAAGGAAGAAAGGGAAATCAAGTACAGTACCCGCAGATGAGGAATGGGGGGTGGTGCAAAAGAGTTATGGGGATGAGGTTTTTAACATGGCCCACGAGGTACCCCCCGGTGGACATTTTGCGGTGCTGGAGGAAACAGTTGGTGGAATCATGAAAGAGATTTACCGGCTGCCCAGGGGGAAGAATGTTATTGATCATGACCGACGCGAACTGAGACGGTCACCGGCTTTTGATATGCTAACAAACCTAGTCGGTGTTAGCGTGGAAATCAATGATGCTAGGGGCCCCTTGATAAGAGGAAAAAACCATTTTGAAAAGATTAGGATGGGATCGGTCAGATGGGAGAAGGCTATTGTTTTGGCCAGGTCTACTGATAAGGTCTCTCCCTTAATCCCCGAAGGAGTAATTAAACGACTCGCATCCATGTGTTTGATTGTCCCGAGGAAATGCAAAGAACTGGGATGTTGGGTTATGTCTGTTACAATAGGGCAGCCAAGTAAACAACACCCATATTTTTCGAGTAATTCAGTGACTAAAGGGCTGATGAACACAGAGGTGTGTATTGGCAATTTAACACGGCTGTCTGAAGCCAGTTTGATAGTGAACCTTGAAAAAAATGAATTCGGCCACACGAGAGTCACTTACCTGGGAATTGTGGTGACACAGGGGCAGCTGGCAGTGATGCAAGCTACAGTGCAGGCTATCGCTGACCTCCCAACCCCGACAGACAAGAGGGCCCTCAGAAGGCTTTTGGAGATGGTGGGGTACTGCAGGAAGTTTTGCAATAACTCTGCGGTCAATACCCGTCCCCCTCCTACTAAGCCCTTGCGAGAGAAAATTGAGTCGGAATGGGACGACCCTTGTTATTGTGGTCCGGGACAAAAACCAAATGAGAGGTTACATTGGTCGCAATTCATCAGTGTTTTTGGCCACTATGAAGTTTGCTGAGTTGGAGCCTGGTCTAAGGGATTATTAATAACACGTGTAAAAGGAACAGAAAATGTGATGACTGTCTGTCAAGGTGTTGACAGCTTCAAATTCTCTGTATTAGCTAAATAACTGTTAAAGATGTATATTGTGTATGTATCAGATAATGTAGTCATGTTTGTAATTTTTACCTCCCGGTAAAAATCCTTAAAGGGGGGAAGTGTTACGAGAATACACATAAAATTAAGATGTTTGCTGGCCTGGGCTAGCATCAGTGGCATCAGCAGTTGGTCTGCCACCTGCCCTCAGGGGAAGGAGAGATAAGGAACAATGGAGCAGCGTCTGGAGATGTGTAATGAAGGGATGTGGGAGGGAGAGCTGTCTGGAGCGGCTCCCCCCTTTGAACCCTGAACTGTTTGAAGTGATGGACAGGCGATACCCCAGCAGGGGGATAAAAAGGGACAGGTTCGCTAAGACAGACACACACGCCACCCGAGGTAACGAGACCCTGGAAGCGGTGCGCCTCTCACGAGTGGTGAGAAGTACCGGACAACGCACAGGGTGGAAAGGTACGATCAGCGGGAACCCGGTGTGTGTCCGCCCTTGCCTGGGTGCCGGGTTCACTGCAGAGGATCGACCGCATCTGGAGGAGGGGTCACAGTCGGTGACCTCAGGTGACATCACCAAGGACCCGCCCAAAAGCTGTTTGTGAGCCATCTCGCTGGTCTGTGAGCCATCTTGCTGGTCTGTGAGTGAAGCCGTTCTGAATGATGAGTTGTTCCTATTCTATCTCTCTCTTCCCCCACGTTGTCCACCGCCATGGCAACGATTACTGCGAACTGAACTACTAAACTGGACTGAACTTTGAGTCATTTTGAAATTGGTCATTTACCCCTAGACAACGATAGAGCTTGATTGATGCTGTTATCTTAATTCTGTGCACATGTGTGTTTATCATCACTGAACTGTTGCATTTATTATCCTTTCGATTACTGTGTTGCTTGTTTCTTTAATAAAACTTTCTTAGTTCTAGTACTCCAGACTCCAACTGAGTGATCCATTTCTGCTGGTTTGGCAACCCAGTTACGGGGTACGTAACACTATCCACACGATAAATGCCTCTCATCATCTTATACACCTACTCGCATACTGATTTATGTACAAGCACGTTCAGGACATTTTGAAAATCAAAAAAATCTCTCACCATTTATCAAATATTCTGGTTCTTTTAAATGCTCACCAAAGTGGATGACCCCTGTGTTATTCCATCTGCCACCTTCTCTCAGCTAGTCCATTGCCCCTAATCCTATCTAATTTAGGACTATAAGGAAACTTAGAAATATGATATTCAGTTCCTCTAAGCCAGATCAATGACGCATATTATGAGTAGCTAGGGCCCAGACAGTGATCCACGAGACACGGATGGCCAACTCGTAAACATTTTTAAAAAAAATTGGGGCAGGAGTGGGCCAATTGACCCTTTTTTTCCTGTCTAGCCATTCAATACATGTATGGCTTATCTGACTTAGTGCTGCACGACTCTCCACTGCTACTTTATCAGACACTGAATTCACTAGTTTTAAAAGCATCTACCTCCAGAAATTAGAGACTCAGCAAGTTCTGTGAAAATAAATTCCAGAGCATTAGTTTTAAGTGCTTTCCCACATATAACTATGTGCCTTGTTTCCACTAGCGTGGTGTGGTCATGTCTTGTCATGCTCCCTTAGATTTTTGCTTTGATAAGATCATCCTTCATTCTTTTAAACTCCACAGACAGACCCAGATCTTTAGCATTCAAAGGAAACCTCCTCGTCCTAAGATTTGGCCTAGTGAATGTCTTTTGGACTTGCTCCAATGCCAGTATATTTTCTCAAATAAGGAGACCAAAACAGTACACAGTGCTCCAGATGCAGCCTCAACAACACTGTATAGTTGTAATAATAACTCACTATTTTTAAACTCCAGACCTCCTTGCAACGAAGTCTAAGAGGTCATTTGTTTTCCTAACAACATATTGTACAATTCTGACACTTAAATTCATGTACAATAGTACTGTGAACTTTACTCAATAGCAATCTCTCCTTAGTTAGGCAAGTCTGTCTTTTGATTACTCTTACAGAAGTGCATAACTTCACATTTTGCTACATTCAACTCCATTTGTCAAGGTTTGTTCAACCTATCTACATTCTTCCATAGAGTACAAATACCCTCTTCCAAGTATTCCCTCCGAGTAACGTTTGTGCCATCCTCCCCACACACACTAAGTCATTACTAACAATGATAAATAAATGGGGGCCAAAAACTCTACTAGTGAGGCATTATACCCATTTCATCCCCAGGCCTGAAAAATACTAATTTAATCCAAATCTGTCTTCAACATGATAACCAGTCTTCAATTCACACTAAAACACTTCCGCCAATACTGTAAGCTTTTACCTTGTGCCTATTAGGTGGCACTTTGTAAAATGCCACCTAGAAATCCACATTAAGTACAACTACAGGTTCCCCTTTATCTGTCTGTTCTATCCACAAAGAACTTCAGCAACTTCTGGAACTTTATTTTCTTTTCAAACAATTTTATTGACTTGGTTTTATTGCATTCAGTTTCTCTAAATGCCAAGTACATTTTCCTTCAATTTAGACCATCAGACAGAGGAGCAGAATTAGGTCAATTGGCCCATTGAGTCTGCTATGCTATCATTGCTGATTTATTATCCCTCTTAACCCCATTCTCCAGACTTCTCTCCATAACCTTTGATGCCCTGAATAACCAAGAACCTATCAATCTTCGCTTTAAATATACTCAATACCTTGGCCTCTACAGCCATGGCAATGAATTCCACAGATTTACCACCCTCTGCCTAAAGAAATTCTTTCTCATCTCTGTTCTAAATTGACATCCCTCTTTTCTGAGGTCGTGCCCTCTTGTACTGGACTCCCCAAATGCAGGGAACATCCACTCTATCTAGAACTTACTGTATTCAATAAATTTCACTGAGATGCCCCCCCACACCCCCCCCCATTCTTCTAACCTCCAGTGAGTACAGGCCCAGAGCCATCAAACACCCCTCATATGTTAACCCATTTCACTCCCGGAATCATTCTCGTGAACCTTCCTTGGACCCTCTCCAGTGACAGCACCTTTTCTTAGCTAAGGGGCACAAAACTGTTCACGATACTCCAGATGCGGTCTGAGCAATGCCTTATAAAGCCTCAGCATCACATCCCTGCTCTTGTATCCGAGACCTCTTGAAGTGAATGCTAACATGGCACTTGCCTTCCTCACCACTGAGTCAACCTGCAAGTTCACCTTCAGGGAATTCTGCACAAGGAATCCCAAGATCCTTTGCACCTCTGATTTTTGGATTTTCGCCCCATTTAGAAAATACTCTACACCTTTATTCTTCCTACCAAAGTGCAAGACTATACACTTCCCTACACTATATTCCATCTGCTACCTCTTTGCCCATTCTCCCAATCTGTCCATGACCTTCTGCAGACTTCCTGCTTCCTCAACACTACCTGACTCTCTACCCATCTTTGTACCATCTGCAAACTTGGCCACAATGCCATCAAGTCCGTCATTCAAATCATTGACATATAACATGAAAAGAAACAATCCCAATAGGACCCCTGCGAAACACCATTAGCCACCGGCAGCTAACCAGAAAAGGCCTTCTTTATTCCAACTATGTCTCCTGCCAGTCAGACAATTTTCTACCCATGCTTGTATCTTTCCTGTAGTAACACAGGCTGTGATTTTGCTAAGCAGCCCTATTGTGGCACCTTGTCAAATGCCTTCTGAAAATCTAAATAAACAAATCCACTCATTCTCCCTGCCAGTTACTTCCTCAAAGAATTCCAACATATTTGTCAGGCAAGACTTGCCTTTCAGGAATTGATATTTACTTTAGCCTATTTTCTCATGTGCTTCCAAGTACCCTGAAACATCTCCCTTAATAATAGACTCCAACATCTTCCTAACCACTTAAGTCAGGCTAATTAGCCTACAATTTCCTTTCTTCTGCCTCTTTCCTTTCTTAAAGAGTGGAATGACATTTGCAATTTTCCAGTTCTCCAGAACCACTGCAGAATTGGTATTGTTTTACCCACAACAAACACATCTGAGACTTGAATCTAGTGAGTCTTGTAAGATTATTACCAACGCCTCCACAATCTCTTCAGCTACCTCTTTCAGAACCCTGGTAGTAGTCCATCTGGTCCAGGTGACTTATCTACCTTCAGACCTTTCAGCTTCCCAAGCATCTTCTCCTTAGTAATAGCAACAACATTCACTCCTGCCCCCTGACATGTTTAAAGTTCTGGAATACGGCTAGTGTCTTCTACGGTGAAGACTGACACAAAATACTTATTAAGTGCATCCATTATTTCTTTGCCCCCCATTGCTACTTCGCCACTGTCATTTTCTAAACCATCATCTTGGTTTTTAGTTGCTCAATCTTCTAATCTCCCACTAATTTTTGCTATACTATTAGCCCATTTTTGCTTTTATGTTGTCCTTGCCTTGTCAGCCACATTTGCTTCATCCTCTCTTTAGAATACTTCATCTTCGGAATGTATCTATCCTGTGCCTCCCAAATGGCCTGCAGCTATTCCAACCATTGCTGTTCTGACATCATCCTTGCCAGTGCCTAATCAATTTTGGCCAGCTCCTCTCTCATACCTCTGTAATTCCCTTAACTCCACTGGAATAATGATACATCTGACTTTATCTTCTCACTCTCAAAATGCAGGGTGAATTCTATTATGATCACTGTCTCCTAAGGGCTCCTTTACCCTAAGCTCCCTAATCAAATCTGGTTCATTACACAACATTCAATCTAGAATTGCCTTTCCCTAGTGGGTTCAACGACAAGCTGCTCTAAAAAGCCATCTCGTAAGCATTCTACAAATTCCCTCTCTTGGGATCCAGAGGCAACCTGATTTTCCCAATCTACCTGTATATTGAAATCCTCCATGACTATCATAATATTGCCCTTATTACATGCCTTTCTTGCTGGAATTTATATCCCACATCCTGGCTACTGTTTCAGGGCTTGTAAACAATTCCCATCAGGGTCTTTTCACCATACAGCTTTTTTTTCACTCTACCCATAAGGATTCTACATTGTCCAATCCTGTATTCTCTTTCTAAGGATTTTATTTCATTTTTTTTAAACCAGCAGAGCAACCCCACCCCCTCTGCCTACCTGCCTGTCCTTTTGATACAAAATGTATCACAAAATAGTACAGCACAGTACAGGCCCTTCAGCCCACAATGCTGTGCTGACCCTTAAATCCTGCCTTCCATATAACCCCCCACCTTAAATTCCTCCATATACCTGTCTAGTCATCTCTTAAATTTCACTAGTGTATCTGCCTCCACCACTGACTCAGGCAGTGCATTCCACGCACCAACCACTCTCTGAGTAAAAACCCTTTCTCTAATATCCCTCTTGAACTTCCCACCCCTTACCTTAAAGCCATGTCCTCTTGTATTGAGCAATGCTGCCCTGGGGAAGAGGCGCTGGCTGTCCACTTTATCTATTCCTCTTAATATCTTGTATACCTCTATCATGTCTCCTCTCATCCTCCTTCTCTTCAAAGAGTAAAGCCCTAGCTCCCTTAATCTCTGATCATAATGCATACTCTCTAAACCAGGCAGCATCCTGGTAAATCTACTCTGCACCCTTTCCAGTGCTTCCACATCCTTCCTATAATGAGGCGACCAGAACTGGACACAATACTCCAAGTGTGGCCTAACCAGAGTTTTATAGAGCTGCATCATTACCTTGCGACTCTTAAACTCTATCCCTCGACTTATGAAGGCTAACACCCCATAAGCTTTCTTCACTACCCTATCTACCTGTGAGGCAACTTTCAGGGATCTATGGATGTGTACCCCCAGATCCCTCTGCTCCTCCACACTACCAAGTGTTCTACTATTTACTTTGTACTCTGCCTTGGAGTTTGTCCTTCCAAAGTGTACCACCTCACACCTCTCTGGTTTGAACTGCATCTGCCACTTCTCAGCCCACTTCTGCATCCTATCAATGTCTCTCTGCGACAATCCTCTACACTATCCACAACACCACCAACCTTTGTGTTGTCTGCAAACTTGCCAACCCACCCTTCTACCCCCACATTCAGGTCGTTATTAAAAATCATGAAAAGTAGAGGTCCCAGAACAGATCCTTGTGGGACACCACTAGTCACAACCCTCCAGTCCGAATGTACTCCCTCCACCATGACCCTCTGCCTTCTGCAGGCAACCAATTCTGAATCCACCTGGCCAAACTTCCCTGGATCCCATGCCTTCTGACTTTCTGAATAAGCCTACCCTGTGGAACCTTGTCAAATGCCTTACTAAAATCCATGTAGATCACATCCACTACACTACCCTCATCTATATGCCTGGTCACCTCCTCAAAGAACTCTATCAGGTTTGTTAGACACGATCTGCCCTTCACAAAGCCATGTTGACTGCCCCTGATCTGACCATGTTTCTCTAAATGTCCATAGATCCTATCTCTAAGAATCTTTTCCAACAACTTTCCCACCACAGACGCAAGGCTCACTGGTCTATAATTACCCGGACTTTGCCTACTACCTTTTTTGAACAAGGGGACAATATTTGCCTCCCTCCAATCCTCAGGTACCATTCCCGTGGACAACGAGGACATAACGATCCTAGCCAGAGGCTCAGCAATCTCTTCCCTCGCCTCGTGAAGCAGCCTGGGGAATACTCCGTCAGGCCCTGGGGACTTAACCGTCCTAATGTATTTTAACAACTCCAACACCTCCTCTCCCTTAATATCAACATGCTCCAGAACATCAACCTCACTCATATTGTCCTTTGATGTTAAGCTCCCAACTATGAGCCACGACTCAGTGATGCCCATAATATCATACCTGCCAATTTCTAACTGCATTACAAGATCTATCTTATTCCGCATACTGCATGCAATGAAGTGTAACACCCTCAGTCCTGTATTCATCACCCTTTTCGATTTTGCCCCATGTTGCACTTCACCTCATCCCACTTACTGCAACTTTGCCCTATCATCTACCTGTCCTTCCTGACAGTCTCACTATACACTGCATCAACTTGTATACCGACCACCCTATCCTCAGCCCTATCACTCCAGGTCTCAACACCCACCCCCCCCCCCGGTCAAATTAGTTTGAACAGTTCCACCAGCTCTAGCAAACCTGCCCACAAGGATATTGGTCCCCATTGGGTTCAGGTATAACCTGTCCTTTAGGTCATACCTTCCCCAGAAGAGATCCCAATGATCCAGAAAGCTCCAATCCTGCCCTCTGTATCAGTTCCTCAACCACTCATTCATCTGTACTATCATCCTGTTCCTGCCCTAGCACATTGCACTGGGAGTAATCCAGAGAATACCACCTTGGAGGTCCTGCTCTTTAGCCTCTTGCCTAACTCCCTATATTCTCCCTGTACATAGGACCTCTTCCTCCTTTCTACCCATGTCATTGGTTCCAATGCACACAATGACCTCTAACTTGAAAAGATCTAGATGATCTTGAGAATCTTCTGCAGCTACTCTCAGATATTCTGGACCTTGCACCTGGAAGGCAACCCACCATACTGGCTTCTCTTTTGCAGCCACAGAATCTGGGGTCCATCCCCCTCCCTATCAAGTCTCCCATTTTGCCTGACTTTACCCTTTCCTGTTGAGCTCCAGAGCTGGCCACAGAGCCACTGGGCTGGCTGCTATTGCTGCATCCTGATAGGTCCTCTCCCCCGAGCAATATCCTAAGGGGTATACTTGTTGCTTAGGGGAATAGTCACAGGGGGAACCCTGCACTTACTGGTTACACCCCTTACTTCTGGTGGTCATCCATCAACTATCTGAAGCCTGCTCTCCTGGTGTAACCACCTCAGTAAAAGCCTCATCTATGAAGTACTCCACCTTCTGGATGGTCCCGAGTGCATCCAGCTCAGTTCCCGGACCTTGTCAACAGGAGCTGAAATTGGGTGCACTCCTCGTCATCAGAGAGACCATTAGAATTCAGCATCTTGCCAATAACAAATGTAAATTCAGTCCACATACATAGCTTCCTACCTTCCACTTCATTCATTGCTACGCACATCTTGAAAAAAACTTCCATTTTTGCAAGCAGCTCTCTGGTTGCAGTTATTTGTCTGCCTCTAAGCCCATTTGTTTCTCTAATACCTTTCACCTCTTGATATGAGTTGTTACAAGTTCCTCCATGCTATTGGAAAGTAGGCCATCTATTATCATTGGAATATTTGCAGTATCCTCCATTATGAAGACTGATGAAAAATATTTGTTTAAAGTTACTTGTTTCCCATTACTCCCCCAGTCCTGCCCTCTAATGGTCCTGTACTTCTGTGCCTTCGTCATTTTTATATATCCCTGGAATTCTGTTGTTTATTTTGATTTCAATTTTCTCTGTCCTTATTAATTTTTTTAGTCTCTAGCAACTGGTTCCTGAAAAATTCCTAGCCTTCTGGTCTACACTAGCTGTTGCCATTTTTTGATTCACTTCTTCTGTCGACCTACTTTGTTAACCATATTTTTTTTTATTGAGTCCCTCTTTCCAACTATCTACAATAGATTTTTGTTGAGCATTAGGAATTATTTGAAAAGTGTTCATCTACTAACATTTCACTTAGGCTACTTTCCCAGTCTAGACAGCGTATTTCATATCTTTGTAAAGGTTCTTATTCAACTTGAGGACATTGCTTTTGGACTAGAGGTTGCTTGCCCTCAAATTGTAACTTTTATAATCATTCTTCATTAAATGTCTTATGAATCCCATCTCATTGTGCTTGATCATATTTAAAACAGTCTGTTTTGGATTGGTTCTACAACACATTATTCTAAGAAACAATCCCTGGTGCACCCCGTAAATTTCTCTTCTATGATAGATACCCTTGCCATTTAGCAGATAAAAATCATCTCTTTTATTTGCCATTGCCTACTTACATGGCTTTGATATTTCTCCATTTATGCTTTGTTCTACTGATAGGCAACCTTTTTGGAGCCTATAAACTTCTCCAATCTGTACCATCTTTCCTCTGCTATTCCTTACTCCACATTTTGATTCACTTCTTCTATATTCCTATTTGCCACTGCACCAATGCATTCCTTGATTAACAAAGCCACCCATTTCTTTTCTATTCTTGCCTATTCATTTGGAATATCAAAGAACCTGGACCATTGAGTTCCCAGCACAAGTTACTCTGAACCATGTCTCTGATATCTATTAAGTCAAATCATTTGCTACTAATTGCGCTGTCAACTCATCTACCTTGTTCCAAATTCAGTTAAAGAGTCTTTTCACATTTTTTTAAAACTTTCTAATCATCTTCAAGTTGTATTCATTTCCTACCACACATCTGCTTATTTTTAATCCCATCATATTTTGATTTTTAAACCTTCCCTTCACTATCTTGTGCTACTGCTCCCTCATTTCCTTTGAGTGAACACCCTGCCACTAGAAAACTACACTCCTGAGATTAGTTTAAAGTCCTGCACACTACTCCACTTCTGCAATCTGACAGACACGGGCCCCAGCACAAAGGGTTTTATGCTTTTATTTCACTATTTCTAAACTCAATCTATGCTGATTCTAATTCTGCGTCATCACCTGCCAACCACGATTATTTCTCACCTCCGCACTGATCTTCTCCTCTTCTACCATGCTGCCCATGCTTCCTAAATGGTGAATGGCCTACAACATGTCATTCCCAGCTTCCCTACCACATCTTGGTAAAGCCAACTTGATCAAACCCATTAACTTTTATTCGCGTCCTGAATTCATTTACTTTTTTGTGAGTGCTACACAATACAATGTCTTTAATTTTGTCATTTTAACATATTTCTGTACATTGTAAACATTTCCATTATTTACAATAAAACTGATAATCTAATCTTTGTTGCTTGGAAATCCCACGGTTCTTTAACCTGACTCACTAAATGGTACATTGAATTCTCCTCAAAAGCCAGGCGGCGTCAATGTCCTATCAGCAAGTACATGTATGCACACATTCAATGAAAAGCTTACCTGCAGCAGTATTACAGGCACATAACATCAGATAAGCAACATTCTGAAGTCTAAAGTTAACATAAATTAAGCAAATTGCTATCCCAGATCTGCTGTTTTGGAAAGTTCAGCCATAACACCTAGAAGGTGGACCTAGAGCAGGGTCCATTCAGAGTGTGGGTAGGGCATTTGGAAAACCCAATGCTTGGAGTGTGGGCAGGGGTCTGGAAATCAATTTGTTTAATCTCCAGTCATACAAGCTAAAACATATAAACTGAAATTCAGAGTTATGTTTGCTCTGCTCTCTCTGAACTCACCAGAGCTTCCTTCAAAATAACTAGGCTCACTGTAAAATTCATCATACTAATATGCAAAATGTTAAAAACAAAACTAAAATTAAAGCATTTTAAGATAATTGGAGTAACATCCAACAACCCAGAAAAGATTCTTAGGATGCTGGATTATAGATTGGCCTTTACCCAATTTTTTTCACTTGCTACTTCTCCAACTTCCCTCTTTTGGCTTTATTTCACTACTACCCAGATTCACTTTAATGTTCCCACACGTTGCCAAGCTTGTTTAAATCTTCACAATGGCATTAGCAAAGCCACCTGCAGGGATATTGATTTTGGCTCTGCTGAGGTGCAACCAGTTTGCCAACAGGTGAAGAGTAAAAATCTAGGTTTTGCATTGGCACTGAACAGCGCCATATTTTACAAGCAAGCTCTCATTTCCCTTTAGGGTAGAAATAAAAGCGCGAAAGAAGAAAAGGATCCTGTAAGTGGTTGAAAGTGAGCACAATATAACACAGATAAGACAAAGTTTTGTCCCTAGCCTTAATAAGAAATTGCACCATCATTATTCCACGTGGCTCAGTGTAAAGGAATTGGAGCGGGCATAGCTTGCCTTATGCTATGATAATCAATTCTCATGCACAATAAACTTTTATACACATTTACCGTGAAGTATTTGCACAATTACCTGACACATCGGTTTTCCGGACTTGCTCCATACTTTTGATAGCAATTTGAAACTGCATATGGTTCTATCTCATAAATGAGCCCATCAGAGTCTTCGACACTGGATGAATTTTTCCAATCAAAATTTGGGCTTATATTTTCATATTTAGAATGTAATTTTGCTTTAGAATTCCCTGGGCGATCTTTTTTCAGGTCAATACAAGACTCTTGCTGAACAGCAAAATTATTTGCCCGTTTAGAGAGATTTTTAGGCTTGTGGTCCTTTGCCATTCGGAGACAAGAATCTGCAGAATGTGCTTTTGTCGGTCTTTTCTTTCGATCACCTATCTGCAACTCTGGAATGCACTGATGGTCATCTTGGTGGTTTTTTCCTGAATCATGTACAGATGACATGCTGTCTAGTGAACAGCTGCCTTTTGACAAAAGTTTCTGAAAGTCATTCTTCACCTTATTAGCAGATAGCTTTACAGCAAGGATCCTCTTAAATGAATTTTTCTTTGAAACCTCTTTTGTAGACTTTTCTGGCTTTTCAGTATCTGCAGATGACAAAGATTTAGCCCTTGGCTTTGCAGTAAGTTCTTCATCATTTTGTGAATTACTAGATACTGCCGCTGTGGTAGGACTCTGTGGGAAAGGCAAAATCGGATGTGCAAGTTTCCATATAGGTTTCTCGCTTGGACAAATTGCTTCATGCTCATTAGTGTACAAATCAGTATCTCTGCTTAATAATCTGTTAAGTCCCTCTTTCGTATTATTCTCCAGTGCTCTACCTGCATCGTTAGGACTACTTGTTGGTACATCTCTTCTAACTGTAACAGCTGTGGGCATGCTGTGGCGCTGTGGTTTTTTGGGAGTGGGCTTTGGAGAAATGCTCATTTTAGTAGTTTCTTCACTGGTAGTTTCTTTTTTGAAGTCTGAACTGGTTTCATTGTTTGACTCAGGCTGTGTCTGAGCAAGTGACAAACCGAGATGCTTTGGCAAACTCATAGAGACTGAACTATTTCGAATAAAACTGCTCTTTGCATCTGCTGGCAATGTTCTGTTGCCATTTTCCAAGTCTTTCTTTATTTGTTCAATTTTACTTTTATTCTGCAAGTCTGAAGATATCCTGAATTCAGGAAGAGAGCCCAGGCATGGATCTATGGAGGATACACTACTTTGACCACAAGATTCTTTTGCTTGATTAGACTCAGCATTATTCCCATGACAGGATGTGTTAGCAGTCTGATTTGAATTATTATACCTGGAGACAGTGGGAACAAATGATTTCTTGGTATCTAAAGTACTTTCATCTGAAGTTCTGGAAAAAGAATCAGTACGTGTCACTTTGGGACCCACTGTAATTTCTGCACAGTCATCTATACACTTTTGCCTGGTAAGGCCAATCAGACGTGCTGCTTTTGGCTTTGGCATAGGGACTGGTTTGGAGCAGGGTGCTGAGTTGGATGTTGAAGCTGTAATTAAGTTAGAATCCTGAAAAATCAACTTATCCTTTTCATCAACTGCAAAAACAACTTTTGCCTGGCGCTCATGCACTCTCTCAATGTGGTCAGTACCCAAAGATTGGCAACTTGTCTCACTTTTCATCACTGCACGATAATTGGCAATTTTAATTTCATTGCCCTTTCCTGTACTTTTGGAATTTCTTAGATTTTGATCAGCACTGAAGAGTTCACTTTGCCCATTGTTGCTATTGAGCAATTTAACATCTCCATCACCATGTGCATCCTTCTGTCTTGGAAGGTAATTATTTGGTGTTACAACCTGAGTTAAGACATCCTTAGATTTCTGTTCCAGGAAGCAAGTTTTGCTAATTACCTGGTGTTTGTTGACAATATCACTATGCTGAGTCTCGGACCTGTGCTTTGCCCGAGGAGAATATTTTGTTTGGTCATATTTTTTGTTAGGTTCCAAAGTTTTCAGTTTGCCTAAATGCTCAATGATTGTTTTGGTTTTACAGGTATTTTCACCATTTATATATTTGTGTTCACATTCACTTTTACATAAGCAGTTTGACATGATGTATTGACCAGCCAATTCACAATCTCCCCTCTGCATTCCATCACCGTCTTCAGAAACAGGATACTTTGCTTTTTCACACAATTCACTTTTAATTTCCTCTGACCACTTATAATTTTGCAGTGGTGTTGGTTTCACTTCAGCCACTGGTGTGATTTTTGGCAATACTGGTTTTGGTGCTAGTGCTGGCTTTGATCCCTTTTGTACTGATAAAGAATCCAAAATGATAACATCTGGTTTTGGTGCAACTGGAGGAGGTGGCGGCTTCTTGACCAACACAAATCGAGGTTTAGGGGCCACTGGAGGCTTCTTTATTTCTACAAGATAAAAGATAAACATCAGGACAAATCTATTTTGTATATAGCTATAACCAAGTTAAAAATGGCAAATTTAGATGTTTTGGAAGAGCAAAGAATAAAAAGTGGATTCTGATTAATTGGGACACATCGAGACCAGTACATTTTAATCCAATTAAGCTGCTGCCTCAATTAGCTGAAGTTTCATGGAAATAATTAAAAAGGAATTTTAAAAAAACACGAACTACCCTTTAACTGAGTAACATATTATGTATGTAAATGAAATACAGAACTAATTAGAACATTACCAATACTAGTACAGTACTATAAAACTGATTGGTTTCCTAATAGTTATCGACAGAGGAATTCATCCAGTGTACACTGCCGTGTTCTTTTGCTTGACTGTAAATGAACAAAATCAGCCGCAGCCGCCTAACGCAGATAATGGACAGCCTTCATACAAAGCCATCGACAATTGCATCCACCAAATCTTCATTTTCATTGCAACATTTAAGATGATTGTTGATACCTTCAAATTCTTTGTAGTTCCTAACTTGTTGAAGTAGTACAATTATTTCATTTTCACTGCCAGCCATTTCTGGCATCTCCAAGCCTGAATGCTTGAAACCGCAGTGAGCAAAACAGTTTTGACTTGTCTTACTGCTTATTTCTCACCAACTACCAGTGACAAAAATCACTGCTTTATGAACACAAACACAAGGAAGTGATGCTATTTAAAAACTGTAAGTAGGGTGTAATAACTAATGGCCATGCAAGCGCATGCAACAGTGATAAAGTTTTAAGGGAATTGGGGAGTCTCAGATTCCTGTAAATAATGGTTAAAGTTGAATCTGTGTATTCTGGTTTGAGAATGGCTGCAGTTTGAGCAGCTGTTGTCTCCTGACTTTTCACAACTTTTGGTTTCGTGTTTAAATTTCAACTTTGGATTAAGTACCGACTATGTCTGTAACTGCAGTATGTTTGAATAATGTCTCACAGTCGCTTCTTTGAAGCAGGATGAGGGTTAAAGCTCACACAGACCCACAAAAGACATCTCCTAGTTTTCGCACATTTTGGTTTCGACAAAGGGTGGAGGTAAGGCAGGACCTTCCTTATATTCCTTTCTTAATTTCAGTAGTCTCTTATCTAAATGATTAAGTTCTGCTCTATTTGAGTAGCCGGAATGTCTGTTGATCTGACTGTTCTTTTGTATTGAGATATTAAAGGATCAATCTGTCCTGCTAACATGTAAACACTGAGGCTACGTCCGCACTACACCGGATAATTTTGAAAAGCCGGTTTTGAGTAAAAACGACAGGCATCCACACTAGGTGTTTTTCAAAATATCTCCGTCCACATTAGGCGAATATTTGGGCGAATCTCCTCTACTGGGCACACGTAAGACACACAGAAAACAAGCGAAGAGGAAACTGTATACTTGGTGTGCGTTTGTCCAGTTACAGACTAGAAAAACTTTAAAGGAATTGCTCTTGGCTCTCGCGCAGGAGGACTTAAAACTTATAAAAAAACAAATACTGGAGCATATGGAGGCAACCGACAGGGAGTTCACGGACAGTATGACCCGGCTGACGACAAACATTGAAAAACTGACTATCTCTGTTGCATTAATAAAGCACTTTGTTAAATGTATAAAACATGTCTGCATCAGTGTTATCTTGTATTTCCATACAATATTACATTAGGCTGTTACACATCTATTGTCAGAGAAGTACTTGCATAAATAGGTAAACCACCTTCATACAAGCAAGGACAGAAAACACGGCAAAGTGAGCATACTTATTTATTCAGTAAGCTATGGGTCAAAGTATTTGGTAAATACATTTCTAACTCTTCTGGCTTCAGCCTTGTTGCCGTCTGTTCTGAAATTGTTAGGTTATGTGGGGGGTTGCGTTCAAGAAAATAACGAAATGCCGCGCTGTTCCGGCACGTCATGACAGCATTTTTAAATAGTCAAAAAGCTTACTTTACAATTTAACTCTCACGCCATTCACACCGACTGCGCGTTATAACAGCCGTACGGCAGTGCTTACGCAGTACCAAGCAGAAGCAGAAAAAAGCATTGTTGTTGTGTTGTTGTCATGACAACGTTTTTAAATCTCTCCGTTTACCCCATACACACTACAAAGGATATTAGGCGTTTTCAGATTTATTCACTCTGGAGACAGTTCCTGAAAATCTCCATTTTCGAGGGATGAAAACGCTACTTCAGTGTGGACGGAGGGTCAAAATGAAGAGTAAAAGTTTCGTTTTCAAAATTATCCGATGTAGTGTGGACGTAGGCTGAGTGTCCAGACAAGGACATGCAGAATGTGAGAATTAATTACACTCTGTTCTCCGTTTACCTCTGTCTTATGTGATTAAGTGTCCTTTGTCTCAGACTATCACTGTTACTAGGCTTTCATGACAAGGATGATATAAAAAACTGTATGTCTGTGTTTCGACAGAGAGACTTCCGTAGCTGACTCTGAGTGCAGATGGAAGGTTCTCTCTCGCGGCTTGCTACTAATAAAGGTGGAAAAGAATCAACTGTGGTACTTGTTTCATTACATCAGGTTGATCACCACTGACAATTGTCGCTAGTTAGAAACTGTTAGGCAATAGTCTCCTGTCCCAATTAAGCGGCATGGTGTCCCAAATAAACAAAAGGAATCCCGCCTATTTTCTCAATTATTTTTTGTTATTTAAGAGGTGTCCCAAATAAGTAGCTGCCCTGATCAACCAGGCCCAATTAACTGGAACCCACTGTACATAATTACACAAGTAACTGAAACAATTACAGTTACTTGGAACAGGTTTTAGCAACTTTGGCAGTTTTATTAAAATAACTGCAACATATAGAGATGCACCCATGAAAAAGTGAGCTTGAGTTGATGAAGAGATGATAAAAGAGGGAAGTAAAGCACAAGAGCATGCAGAAGAAAGGTTGAAGATCAGAAGAGGGCAAAGAATACATTCAAACAGCACAAACAATGGAAGGGGGAATAAGAGACAAGGCAAATACGAGTTGAAAGACAAATAAAAGATATAGAACATATGTCTGGCAAAGAGGTGAAAAAAAACTGAGGGAAGAATTAATAGCTAGAAGGGTAGTTGGTTAAACAGCCAAAAGCACAAGGATTAGTTTTACAGCCAAACAAAATTTGAAAGCAGAACAAAAAACTTGCAAGAATTTTATAAAGTTTGACAGAATTAATCACATTTTCACAGCCAATATCAGTATTTTGGCTAAACATTTATTTTTCCCTCTAAATTGATAGGACTTTAAGAGGCAAGAAGAGATTGCTGGGGTCTTGAGAGAAATTTCTGTAACATCCTTAGCTGCAGACAAGGTCCCACAGGCCTGGAGAACAGCCAATGCTGTTCCTTTGTTTAAGGAGGTCAACAAAGCAGGAAATTACAGGCTGACAAGCTTACATAAGTGGTAGGGAAATTACTGGGAAGATCCAGTTACATTTGGAAAAGCATAAACTTGTTAAGGATAACCAGAATGGCTTTGTATACAGAAGGTCACATCTTACAAACTCGACTGAGCTTTCTGATGTGACAAAGGTGATTGATGATAGCAGGAAGTTGGCGTTGTGTACATGGGGACTTCAGTAAAACTTTAATAAAAGTTTTGATAAGCTCCGTCATGGTAGGCTGATCCAGAAGATTAAGATGCTTGCACTTTTGTAGACTGGATCCAAAACTAGTTTAGTCACTTAAGACAGAGGGGCGTTATTCTAACAGGAGGTCTGTGACCAGTGATATCCTGCAAGGATGAATGGTGTGACCTTTGTTATTTGCGATAATATATGATTTGGAAAAAATATAAATTGTCTGGTTAGTATGTTTGCAGATGACAGAGTTGTGGATATTGAAGAAAACAGTTAAATGATACAACAGGATACAGACCAACAGAAATGTGGGCAGATAAATAGCAGAAACAGTTTAATCTAGACAAGTGTGAGGTGTTGCACCTTTGATAGTCAAATGTAAGAGGAATATATATAGTAAAAGACTGAATGCTTAGGAGCAATGAAATATGGAGTGATTTCTATAGTTTCCTGAAAATGGCAACAAAAAGTTTAAGTGTAAAGATGATGTATAGCATACAGTCCTTGCCTTTATTGGTCAGGCTTTCGAGTATAGAAGGTGGAAAGTCATGCTGCTAACGTATAAACCTTTAGTTATGTCACACCTGTATACAGTTCTGGTCACTGCATTAGCTGAAGGGTGTGCAGCCTTTGGAGAGCTTACAGAAGATGTTCAAAGTGGTTGCCCAAATTAGACAGTATTAGGTTACAAGGAGAGAATGGACAAACTCCAACTGTTTCTTTCTGGAGTGTTCAAGGCTGAAGGGAAATTGTATTGCTGAAGTGGAAATACAGTGCATTCTGGTTAATTGAGCCATTGGGTAATCGGAGCAGCTGCTCATTTAGGACATCTCTTGAAGAACACAAACTAATCAAGAAAATAGCTGCTAATCCCTTCATTTATTTGGGACATTATGCTACTTAATTTGGACAGCAGACTGTTGCCAAACAGTTTCTAATGACCGTGCACTTGTATGGCCATTAGACACAACACAACACTTAGAGTGAATCATTTTTAAAGTGGCATCAGTTGCATGTGTTTGTGTTATGCTATCATTTTCGGCTGATAGACTGATTCAAAAAGCAGTGATTTTTGCAAATATTGTTTTTCTATTTTGACTTTTAAAAATTTCAGACCCTTGCCAAGATGCCATGGAAAGATTTAACCCTGGCCCCCAAAAATATTATAAGACCATAAGATATAGGAACAGAAATAGGACATTCAGCCCATCAAGTCTACTCAGCCATTCAATCATGGGCTGATCCAATGCTTCCAGTCATCCCCACTCCCCTGCCTTCTCCCCATACCCTTTGATGCCCTGGCTAATCAAGAACCTATCTATCTCTGCTTTAAATGCACCCAATAACTTGGCCTCCACAGCCGCTCGTGGCAACAAAATTCACAGATCTACCACCTTCTGACTAAAGTAATTTCTCCGCATCTGTTCTATATGGACACCCTTCAATCCTGAAGTCGTGCCCTCTTGTCCCAGACTCCCCTACCATGGGAAATAACTTTGCCATATCTAATCTGTTCAGGCCTTTTAACATTCAGAATGTTTCTATGAGACCACCCCCACCCCCCCCCCCACCCCCATTCTCCTGAACTCCAGGGAACACTGCCAGACGTTCCTCATAGGGTAACCCTTTCATTTCTGGAATCGTTCTCGTGAATCTTCTCCGAATCCTCTCCAATGTCAGTATATCCTTTCTAAAATAAGGAGCCCAAAATTGCACACAATACTCCGTGTGGTCTCACGAACACCTTATAGAGCCTCAACATCACATCCCTGCTCTTATATTCTATATCTCTAGAAATAAATGCCAACATTGCATTTGCCTTCTTCAGCACCGACTCAACCTGGAGGTTAACCTTTAGGGTATCCTGCACAAGGACTCCCAAGTCCCTTTGCATCTCTGCATTTTGAATTCTCTCCCCATCTAAATAATAGTCTGCCAGTTTATTTCTTCCACCAAAGTGCATGTCCATACACTCTCCAACATTGTATTTCATTTTCCACTTCTTTGCCCATTTCCCTAAACTATCTACGTCTCTCTGCAGGCTGTCTGTTTCCTCAACACTACCCACTCCTCCACCTATCTTTGTATCATCGGCAAATTTAGCTACATATCCATTAATCCATAGTCCAAATCATTGACACACATTGTAAAAAGCAGCAGTCCCAACACCCACCCCTGTGGAACTCTACTAGTAACTGGCAGGCAGCCAGAATAGGATCACTTTATTCCCTCTCTCTGTACTCTGCCGATCAGCCAATGCTCCACCCATGCTAGTAACTCCCTTGTAATTCCATGGGACCTTATCTTGCTAAGCAGCCTCATGTGCGGCACCTTGTGAAAGGTCTTCTGAAAATCCAAGTACACCACATCTACTATATCTCCTTTGTCTACCCTGCTTGTAATTTCCTTGAAAAATTGCAGTAGGTTAGTCAGGCAGGATTTTCCTTTCAGGAAACCATGCTGGCTTTGGCCCGCCTTGTCATGTGCCTCCAGATACTCTGTAATCTCATCCCTAACAATCGATTCCAACAACTTCCCAACCACCGATGTCAGGTGCTACCACCCACCCTTCTTAAATAGCGGAGTAACACTTAAAATTTTCCAGTCATCTGGTACAATGCCAGAATCTATCAATTCTTGAAAGATCATTGTTAGTACCTCCGCAAATTCTCCAGCTACTTCCTTCAGAACCTGAAGGTGCATTCCATCAGGTCCAGGAGATTTATCTACCCTCAGACTATTAAGCTTCCTGAGCACCTTCTCAGTCGTAATTTTCACTGCACATACTTCACTTCCCCAACCCTCCTGAATGTCCAGCCTACTGCAGATGTTTTGTTTTCCACTGTGAAGACTGATGCAAAATAGGCATTCAGTTCCTCTGCCATCTCTGTGTCTCTCATTACAATATCTCCAGCGTTATTTTCCTATTGGTCCTATATCTACCCTCAACTCTCTTTTCCCCTTTATATACTTAAAAAAGCTTTTAGTATCTTCTTTGATATTAGTCGCCAGCTTCCTTTCATAATTCATCTTTTCCTTCCAAATGGCCTTCTTAGTTTCCTTCTGCAAGTTTTTAAAAGCTTCCCAATAGTTTCCCACTAGCTTTGGCTTCCTTGTATGTCCTCTCTCTTCTTTTACTTTGAATCTCACCTCACCTCAGCCCTGGTAGTGTCCTTCTTCCACTCGAAAAGTTTTCTTCTTATTTGGAGTATATTGGTCTTGCACTTCCCTCATTTTTCACAGAAATTCCAGCCATTGCTGCTCTGCTGTCCTTCCAGCTATTGTCCCTTTCCAGTCAACTTTGGCTAGTTCCATGTTCTGTGTGTATTTTAATTGAGCTAACTTTTTTTTATTTATTTTTTTACTGTTTTACAATTAGCTGACCCTTTTCATATTTATACCTTTTTTTTAGGGAGCGTATACCGGAAGTCATGGGGGTAGTTTTAGCGCTTGCTTCTTTCTGGCGGGTCTGCTTTAGATTTCGCCTTGGGGTCTTGGGGTGGGGGGTGGTGGGCGGGGCTTCACGTTTTAGTTTGTTTCTCTTTGGGCTATATACATTATTGAAGTATTGGTTGCGTCCTTTTCCCCGGTATCTTTTGTATGTTCTGTTTCCTCTCCGGGTTTGTGGGTCGCGCCTATTGTCAATCCTCCTTGTTATGGGTTGACTTTAGGATTTATGGAGTCTATTATTAATTTTGTCTCCTGGAATACTAATGGTCTTAATCATCCTATTAAAAGGAAAAAAGTTTTTAAAGTGTTCCGGAGACTTAAAGCACAAATTTTATTTTTACAAGAGACCCATGTACGGAGGGGGGACAGACTACGTTTTTTCAAATTCTGGAAGGGACAACAATTTCATTCGAACTCCAATGCTAAGATTCGAGGCGTCTCTATTTTTATAGACTCCTCAGTTACTTTTATACAACAGGATATTATTTCTGATCCGAATGGTAGATTTTTACTGGTTAGTGGTTTACTATTTAATAAAAAAGTAGTTTTGGTTAATGTTTATGCTCCTAATATGGATTGTCCGGAATTTTATAAATCATTGTTTGATCAGTTTCCGAATTTGAACGAGTTTTCATTGATTTGGGGCGGAGATCTTAATACCTGTTTATCTCCAGCTTTGGACCGTTCGGCTCCTTTACGGACTTTACCTAATAAATCTGCAAATTTGATTAATTTTTTCCTTTCTGATTCTGGGTCGACGGACATTTGGCGTTTTCTGCATCCTCAGGAAAAAGATTTTTCCTTCTTTTCACATGTTCATCATTCCTATTCAAGAATTGATTATTTTTTCATTGATTCTCGTCTCATTCCTTCAGTGATTAAATGTGATTATGATTCTATAACCATTTCGGATCATGCTCCACTTAAGCTTTCTATTAAAATTATGGCCAATATACCAAACAATAGACAATGGCGTTTTAATTCGCTGTTGCTTCAGGACTCGGACTTTGTTAATTTTATGAATGAACAGATTGAGCTTTTTTTTACAATTAACCATACAGAAGATATTTCGGTTAACACTCTTTGGGACACTTTTAAAGCCTATATTCGGGGTCAGATTATTTCGTATTCCGTTGCTTTGAGGAAGAAACAGAAGCAGGAGGAGATGGCAATTGTGGACAAGATTAAAGAAATTGATAAGAAATATGTTATGGCTCCTTCTGAGGAGCTATACAAACAAAGAACTGAACTTCAAATGGAACACAGTTTACTACTCTCGTCCTCGATTGTAAACCAATTAAAGAAAACAAGAAGTGATTTTTATGTTCACAGTGATAAAATTGGCAAGCTGCTGGCTAATCAATTGAAATCTAATTATGTTAAATCTCAAATCAATCAGATTTATAACCAAAATGATCGATTGATATTGGATCATGTGGGGATTAATCAAACCTTTTGTGATTTTTATTCTTCTTTATATCAATCAGAGTCTCCTCGAGATTCTAAATATATGAATGATTTTTTAGATAAGTTAGACTTCCCTCAGATTTCACAGGATATGTCTTCTTTATTAGATACTTCCATTACAATGGATGAGATTAAGAATGTTATTTTTTCTATGAATCTGGGGAAAGCTCCTGGCCCTGATGGGTTTACCGTTGAATTTTATAAATGTTTTGCTTCTTTATTGATTCCTTGGCTCTATAAGGTTTTTGAGGCTTCTTTGAAACTTGGTAAACTTCCGGAATCTTTTAATAGAGCATCAATTTCTTTAATACTAAAGAAGGATAAAGACCCTGCTCAATGTGCATCTTATAGACCAATATCTTTATTAAATGTTGATTCTAAAGTTTTTTCTAAGTTATTAGCAAATAGACTAGAAAAAGTACTTCCTTCTATTATTTCGGAAGACCAAACGGGTTTTATTAAAGGTCGTTACTCTTTTTATAATATTCGTACATTGTTAAATATCGTTTATACTCCCTCACAAAATGTTCCTGAGTGTGTTATTTCTTTAGATGCCGAGAAAGCTTTTGATAGAGTAGAATGGCCTTATTTATTTAAGGTGCTTGAAATGTTTAATTTTAGCTTGAAATTTATATCCTGGATTAAACTGTTATATCACTCCCCTGTAGCCTCGGTTCGTACTAACTCCTTAAACTCACCTTTTTTTCCTCTCTTTCGTGGTACTCGACAAGGCTGTCCTCTTAGTCCCCTATTATTTGATATTGCATTAGAACCTCTTGCAATTGCTATTCGAGAATCTTCAAATATTACTGGGATAACTCGGGGATTAAAGTCCCATAAATTATCACTCTATGCTGATGATTTACTTTTATATATTTCTAATCCTGAGAGATCCATTCCTGCTGTTTTAGAGTTATTAGCACAATTTGGTCTTTTCTCAGGTTATAAATTAAATCGTAGTAAGAGTGAACTTTTTCCGATTAATAAACATCTTCCCTTATATTATAAATTTCCATTTAAATTGATTAATAATTACTTTTCATATCTTGGGATTAAAATTACTTGTAAACATAAAGATTTATTTAAGATTAACTTTTTACCATTAATAGACCATATTACTCAACTTTCATCTAAATGGTTTCCCTTATATTTAACTTTGATTGGTCGTATTAATGCAGTTAAGATGTTTTTTTTGCCAAAATTTTTATATGTGTTTCAGGCATTACCAATTTTCGTTCCTAAATCTTTTTTTGATAAAGTTGACTCTAAAATTTCTTCATTTATTTGGCAGAATAAGAATCCGAGACTGGGTAAAATACATTTACAGAAAGCTAAGAGAGATGGAGGTTTAGCATTACCTAACTTTAGATTTTATTATTGGGCTATTAATATTCGACATATGAAATTTTGGTTACTTGACCGGGACATACTATCTATTCCTAAATGGGTAGCATTGGAATTACAATCTGTTCAGGGTTATACACTTGGTTCTATTTTAGGTTCCTCTCTTCCTTTTGATTCGAAACGCCTTAAGCAGGTCTCTAACCCGATAGTTAAATATGCTTTGCGCATTTGGTTTCAATTCAGAAAATTTTTTGATCTTAATCAATTCGGGTTAGCGATTCCTATTTTAGGCAACATATTTTTTCCTCCCTCTTTTACGGATCGCGCTTTTCAAACTTGGAAGACTAAGGGTATTTTACGGTTTTTGGATTTATTTTTAGATGGTTCCCTTATGTCTTTTGAACAATTATCTAATAAATATAACTTATCAAGAATACATTTTTTTAGATATTTACAAGTTAGAAATTTCCTAAGTACTATACTTTCTTCCTTTCCAATGCTCCCTCCTATATATATTTTAGATTCGATAATTAACCTTAATCCATGTCAGAAAGGTGCATCGGCTATGATTTATAATATTATTATGAAACTTAGGAAAGCTCCATTTGATAAGATTAGGGTAGATTGGGAACAGGAATTGGGGCTTACCATTTCTGTGGATGATTGGGGGCAGATTTTACAATTAGTTAATACTTCCTCTATTTGTGCTAAACATTCCCTAATTCAATTTAAAGTGGTTCATAGAGCACATATGTCCAAAGATAAGTTAGCGCGTTTTTACTCGCATATTAATCCTTTCTGTGATAGATGTTCGGGGCAGATAGCCTCTTTAACTCATATGTTTTGGTCTTGCCCTACTTTGGAAACTTTTTGGAGAGATATTTTCAATATTATTTCTAAGGTATTAAATATAGATATCTCTCCTCACCCTATTACTGCTATCTTTGGACTACCTAAAATTTCTAGTAATCTTTCCCCTTCAGCCCGTAGAATGATTGCATTTCTTACTTTAATGGCGAAAAGATGTATTTTACAACATTGGAAAGAGCTTAATGCTCCAACTACCTTTTTTTGGTTTTCTCAGACGATTTTATGTTTGAATCTGGAGAAAATTAGAAGTAACCTTTATGATTCTTCATTTAAATTTGAACAGATTTGGGGACCTTTTATTCGATATTTTCATTTAATGTAATATTTACCCTTCTTGTTTTTTTTTCACTGTTTTAATGGAGGTCGGGATTGAGGACGTGATTTTAAGTTTAACTCTGTTTGGTTTCAAGTTAGCCCATTGCTTTGCTTTGCTTTTAGGTAGTTGCACGGTGGGTTTTTTTTTGGGGGGTTTTTTTTTTCTTTTTTTTTTCCATTGATATATATAAAATCTAGTATACTATTATGTTATCTTGGTTTCTTATGCTTAAATTACATTGTTTGTAGTATTTTCTTTTTGGTATTGTTATCTTTTGGAATTTTATTGTACTTTAACATTGTATTAATGTTTATATGGCTTACCTTTTTTGTATACTTACTCAATAAAAAGATTTAAAAGAGTCAACTTTGGCTAGTTCCCTTCTCACGCCATTGTAATTTCCTACTTGACCAAATTATTTAAAGCCAGCCGTCTAACACCCCTCATCGTTAGAGTGCCAGAATCTACAATTGCATGGATGACACATCTGCAAGATAACTTTAAGAATGGGCATTACACAAGGGACAACTGGGAACATCCTGAAAACAAAGTGTCAAGTGATGATCCAGATATTGAAGAGGACCTCAGTCAATCGTTTTCCATCGTAACTGGACGAGGTGTGCGTGTCAGTGGACTAGTGTTAAAAAAAACATGTCAGCAGGGCAAAATTTTAAAGCATAAAGATTGCAAAGATCTCAAAGCAACTGATGGTTGGTTATCTTAATGGAAATGTTGGCACCACATTGTATTCAAGAAAGCACATGTTAATAAAGATGGTGCTGATACTGTAAATGCAGAAACATGGAAACCTACAAAGCTCCCCAACTTGCCTCAATAATTTTGTGCAGATGATATCTACAATGCCGATGAAACAAGCCTTTTTTTAAAATACTGTGCCGCACTGAATGGTTCCCTTGGCTGCAAACATGCAACACTATCAGGTTCAAAGAAAGCAATGATCGCATAATGGATCAATTATCCCCACAAGGTTTCTGACTGTTCGTTTACAGTCAAAAAGAACATGGCAACGTACAATGGATGAAATCTTCCATTGATAACTTTTCAGAACTAACACAGTTTTACAATACTGTAGTACTGCTGGTGCTCTAACTTTTTCTGTATTATATTTAAATACATAATTTGTTACTCAGTTAAATGGTAGATTGTCTTTATTAAAAAAATATAAATACCTTATTAACTACTAATTGGGCCAAAAAGTACTGGTCCTGATGTGTCCCAATTAGGCAGAATCCACTATTTCACATTTCAGTTTTGGACCCTGTGTCAGTTCTGATGAACTGTCTCAGACCTGAAATGTTTATCAGAATTAATATCACAGGCATATGTTGTGAAATTTGTTCATTTTACAGCAGCAGTACAGTGAAATATAAAAATAGTTACATTAAGTATACATACATGTCTTTGAGATAGTTAATTAAAATGAGTAGCGCAAAATAACAGAAATAGAAAAGTAACATACATCAAAGTTGCTGGTGAACGCAGCAGGCCAAGCAGCATCTATAGGAAGAGGCGCAGTCGACGTTTCAGGCCAAGACCCTTCGTCAGGACTAACTGAAGGAAGAGTGAGTAAGGGATTTGAAAGCTGGAGGGGGAGGGGGAGATCCAAAATGATAGGAGAAGACAGGAGGGGGAGGGATGGAGCCGAGAGCTGGACAGGTGATAGGCAGAAGGGGATACGAGAGGATCATGGGACAGGAGGTCCGGGAAGAAAGACGGGGGGGGGGGTGACCCAGAGGATGGGCAAGAGGTATATTCAGAGGGACAGAGGGAGAAAAAGGAGAGTGAGAGAAAGAATGTGTGCATAAAAAAGAGTAACAGATGGGGTACAAGGGGGAGGTGGGGCCTAGCGGAAGTTAGAGAAGTCGATGTTCATGCCATCAGGTTGGAGGCTAATGCCCATTCAGACGTTGGATGGCAGAGGGAAAGAAGCTGTTCTGGAATTGCTGAGTGAGAGCCTTCAGGCTTCTGTACCTCCTTCTCGACAATAACAGTGTGAAGAGAGCAAGTCCTGGGTGGTGGGGATCCCTAATGATGGACACTCCTTCCTAATACATCGGTCCTTGAAGATGTCAGAGGCTGGTACCCATGATGGAGCTGACTAATTTTACAAATTACTGCAACTTGTATCGATCTTGTGCAGTAGTGCCCCCCCCCCATACCAGACTGTGATGCAGCCAGCCAGAATGCTCTCCACAGTACAGTTGTAGAAGTTTAAGTGTTTTAGTTGACAAACAAAATCTCCTCAAACTCCTAATGAAATATAGTCGCTGACTTTCCCTCGTTATAGCTGCAGCAATAATAATATACAGGTTAGGTCCTCAGAGATATTGACACCCAGGAACTTGTGTTCCCTGGTCTTTGCCTTCCTGAGGTCCACAGTCAGCTCTTTGGTCTTGCTGACATTGAGTGCACGACTACTGCTGAGACACCACTCGGCTAACTGCTATATCTTGTTCCTGTACAACCTTTCGTCATCATTTAAAATTCTGCTGACAATCGTCAGTATTTTACAGATGGCATTTGAGTTGTGCTTAGCCACACAGTCACGGGTGTAGGAGCAGAGATGTGGGCAAAGCACACATCCCTGTGGAGCATCAGTGTTAATTGTCACCGAGGTGGAGATGTTATTTCCAATCCGCAGAGACTGTGGTCTTCGATTAGGAGTTGAAGATCCAATTGTAGAGGGAGGTACAGAGTCCTAGGTTTCGTAACTTTTCGATCAGTATTATGTTAAGTGCTGAGCTATAGTCAATAAACAGCACACTGACGTAGGTATTTGTATTGTTGTTAATGTTTGCCTTTCCACAAATGTTGCCTGATCTGCTGAATGGGAGGATGAATCTGCGGGGGAGGATGAGAGACTCAACGGGATGGTCGTACCGGCAACGGCCAGAACAGGAAACATGACTACAAGGAAGCTAAGGCAAACAACACTGACCGGTGAGGAATTCACGGTAAGATGTCATTGTGGGAAAGTCTGCAAAAACATCAGAGGGCTCAAGATACACCAGAGCAAATCTAGATGTGGATCAATGGTGACCCAAGTGCAGCGCACGGACTTAGTGTCCGGTGAGACGAAGGAGAATTCCAGCCAGGAAGCACCCCACAGAGCTGAAGATCTCTCCACACTCGAGTCGCCTCAGCACCGAACAACGGACCTAGTGAGTTCCTCTTCGGCTACCCCAATCCATTCGTCAAGGAAAGACAGGGTCAAATGGCCTAGATTGTCAGACAACGTCGCCTGGATGCAGTTCGATGATGATCTAGACGGCATCCTGGAAGTTGCCTTAGCAGGTCCAGTACACAGAAAGATCAACTCACTCACAGCCATAGCGTACAATCTAGCAAAGGAACAATTTGGCCCAATGGAGCGGAAAAACCAGCCCGAGTTACCGCGGCAACCAAATAGGAGGGAAAGGGAGGTTCGTCGCTTGAGAGGCGAATTAAAGACACTCGACAAGAGGTTTAAAACCAGCTCACCGGCCGAAAAGGAAGTATCAAGGGCCTAACCCGTATGCTGCAGGAAAAGCTGTGCAAACTCCGAACGGTGGAACATCTACGACAGCAAAGAAGGAAGAAAGAGAAAAGGCGAGCGCAGTTTGTGAGAGATCCATTCAGCTTCACCAGGACTCTTCTCGGCCAACAAAAATCTGGTATACTATCCAGCTCAAAGCCAGAGGTAGAGGAGTCCCTGCAGGAGGCACACAGTGACCCACGGAGGGGTCAGGGACTAGGAACCAATCGGGCTGTGCGTAGACCGGAAAAACCATCAATTGAGCTGAATGTGAAGGAGCCTACATGGCAGGAAATCCAGGACATCATCCGGAAAGCTAAAGCATCAGCTGCCCCAGGCCCAAGCAACATACCTTATAAGGTGTATAAGAAATGCCCAAAACTTCTTCGGAGGCTGTGGAAGGTCATGAGAAAGATCTGGGCCAAAGGTACTATTCCATCGTGGGAAATTGGCAGAGGGATGCTTTATTCCAAAGGAAGAGGTTTCTTCCACAATTGCCCAGTTTAGGGCAATTTCTCTCCTGGATGCGGAATGTAGGATTTTCTTTTCTGTACTCGCAAGAAGGCTGACTTCTTACATGACGCAGAACCGCTATATCAACACATCCATCCAGAAAGGCGGTATTCCAGGCTTTTCGGGGTGTCTGGAACACACCTCAATGATTAGCCATTTGATCCGTGAGGCCAAGCAGAAAAAAGGCGACCTAACAGTTGTCTGGTTAGACCTCGCGAACGCCTATGGGTCTATTTCACATGACCACTACTACATCCCAGTGGCTATTTGGGACATGATCACCAGCTACCTAGGAGGATTTAAACTCAGATTTACATCAGCCCATTTCACAACTAATTGGCAGGACCTCCAGAAGGGGGTTCCAACAGAGTGCACCATCTCCCCCATCCTACTTATTATGGGAATGAACCTCCTATTATCAGCAGCAGAACATGTAACCTGCAGCCCGATGCTGGAGTCAGGCATTGTTCAGCCGGCTCTACGAAGATTCATGGACGACATCACTATAGCAACTGTGTCACATGTCCAAGCAAGATGGGTATTGGAAACCCTGGACAATGTAGCCACTTGGACGAGGATGTCCTTCAAGGCCATGAAGTCCAGGTGTATGATGATCAAAAAGGGCAAAGTTACTAGCAAGTTTAGCCTCCAAGTTCAGGGTGAGGTCATCCCTTCCATCGAAGATAACCCGATAAAGTGCTTGGGGAAGTGGTTTAATGTGTCACTGACAGATGGGGCCAATGTCACCAATGCTGTGAAGCAGACAGATGAATGGCTGAAGATCGACAAATCCGGACTTCCCAGTAAATTCAAGACCTGGCTGTACCAATTCGGCATTCTGCCCAGGCTTCTCTGGCTCTTCACACTTTATGAGTTCCCCACGACTGTCGTAGAGGGCATCGAGAGGAAAACCAACAAGCACCTGCGGAGATGGTTGGGAGTTCCCCCAAGCTTCTCTTCAGTGGGCCTCCATATTCGATCTGGGCAACTGCAGCTTCCCCTGTCATCTGTTGTGGAGGAATTCAAGGTGGCAAAATGCAGAGCCTTATTAAGCTTGAGGGATTCCAATGACATCTTGGTAAAGCAAGCAGGCGTTACAACCGGATCTGGGCACAAGTGGACAGCCAACACAGCTGTGGAGGAGGCAGTGTGTTCTCTGAAGCTGCGAGATATCATCGGCAACCCCTGCATCGGGCAGCAAGGCCTCAGCTCAGTTCACTTCCAGCAGTGGGGAAGGAAACACAAGCATAAGGAACAGGCGAGACATGGTACAGGCAGAAGTATGGACCCGTGAGGAACAGAAGTGGATATCAAAGGCAGTGGAACAAGGGTCCCAGGGTGCCTAGACAAAATGGGATCTGCCCAAGTGCAAAAATCTCATGAACAGAGTATGGAGACTGGAGCCTTTCCGTATTTCCTTCCTCTTGCGATCCGTGTATGACAGCGGTCCCCAACCACCGGGCCGTGGACCAGTACCGGGCCGCAGAGCATGCGCGACCGGGCCGCGAGGAAACGATATGATTTGGCGATATGAGTCAGCTGCACCTTTCCTTGTCAGCTGTACCTTTCCTCATTCCCTGTCATGGGCGGCACCTTTCCTCATTCCCTGTCACGCCCACTGTTGAGCCATTACGCGGGCGTCGTCCATGTCAGCGCGGGAAGGAGATCAACTCCTCGAGCTTGCAAATGATGGCGGGCTGAAAAGACTGTTTGACATAACATCTCTGCCGGCATTCTGGATCAAAGTCAAGGCTCAATATCCTGAGAAAGCCACGGAAGCACCGAAAACGTTGCTTCCATTTCCAACATATCTCTGCGATGAATGTAACAAAAACTAAATAGTGAAATAGACTGGACATAAGGAACCCCCTTCGAGTATCGCTGTCTCCCATCAACCCTCGATAGGACCGTATTGTTGCAGGAAAACAAGCCCAGGGCTCCCATTGATTCAGCGATATTGGGTGCGTTGCAATGATTTTATATGTTCATATGGGGAAAATATGCACTATGTTTAATATCCAAACGTTACTTAAAATGTTATGATGCTATTGACTTATATAACCATATAACAATTACAGAACGGTAACAGGCCATCTCGGCCCTTCTAGTCCGTGCTGAACGCTACTCTCACCTCGTCCCACCGAGCTGCACTCAGCTCATAACCCTCCATTCCTTTCCTGTCCATATACCTATCCAATTTAACTTTAAATGATAATATCGAACCTGCTTCTGACACCTCTACTGCAAGTTTGTTCAACACTTACTTCAAGCTCCCCTGTCCACCCCTGATAATTGACTTATCGCTATATTCATGCGAGGAAAATATGCACTGTGTGTTTAATATTATATTCGTTAGATAAAGCCTTTTAGAAACGAAATTGAGTGTATTAGCCACTTATCACCGATATTCCGGTCGTGATTAACACCCCCCGAACAGAATCGCCAAAAACGTTTTGTAGAAAAGTAATCGGCAGGTGCACGCATGCGCACTGGTGCCCGCGCAAGGCTTTATGGTCATTGTAGTCTCTCTTTGGGTAAATGCAACGTATTTGACTGCTACTCTTGTCCGTTGGCAACCATCCCGCCACCTCCCCCCCCCGGCCGGGCCGCAAGAATATTGTCAACATGAAACTGGTCCGCAGTGCAAAAAAGGTTGGGGACCCCTGGTGTATGACACCCTTCCTTCACCATTACATCTGTACACATGGGGGATAAGAGAGGACCGGAACTGTAAACTCTGTGGTCAAAAGGGGACACTGGCTCATATACTGTCCAGGTGTAAAACATCTCTAACTCAAGGAGGTATAGGTGGCACCATGATCAGGTGCTTCTGACTCTTGCTGACACATTAGAGCGGGAGAGATGCAAGAAGAGGACGGCTGGCACAGATTTGAGGAAGACCATCACCTTCATCAAAGAGGGAGCCAAGCCTTTCATAACAATCAAAGCCCAATCTGCTGCTAACGGCCAGGTCCTGGGAGGTGAGGGTCGATGTGGGAAGGAGGTTGCAGCTCCCGGATGTGGTGCACACAACCCTACGCCCGGACATTGTACTGTGGTCAACTGAAGACAGGAAAATAATTCTGGTTGAGCTGACTGTGCCATGGGAGGAGGGATGGGAAGAGGTCCACGAGAGAAAGGCCTTGAGGTACCAGCCCTTAGTGCAGGAGTGTAAAGACAAGGGATGGCAGGCATGGTTGTTCCCTGTGGAGATCGGCTGCAGAGGTTTCCCAGCCAAATCAGCCCGGTGGTTGTTGTCAGCTCTAGGCCTGGACAAAAGGAGCAAAAAACACGCAGCTCGTAGGATGGGGGAAGAGGCAGAACGAGCCTTTTGTTGGACTTGGAGTAGGCGAGAGGAGGGAAGCTGGAAGCCAGAAGCCAGCAGCAGATGGGCAGTGAGTTGGCCACCACTGCCAGCCCACCAACTGGAGAGTGTCGTGGTTAAGGGTCGAAACACTCGGTGAAGGTTGGGAACCACCTGATGACATCCGTTCCTGGCTGAAGGCTACGGTTACCTTATAAGGTATCTGGAGAATGCACCCTAACAGGTGTAACAAGTAAAAAAGAGCCACCCATGAACATGACAAATCCATGTGGGACATTTTTATGATCAAAAAAGTACAGAAATTGATAAACACAAATATGACAGCGAGATGTTCAAAAAAAGAGATTGAAACTTGGTTATTCAATAGTATAGGCCAAATTACAAAAGGTGCCTGATGTAGAAAGTATGAAATCTCTGGCACCTAGAAGTCAGTTATTTTACAGGAGCACATTAGCCTCGACATTTATAATGGTATCACACTACTCTTTTATCTAGTATTGCCGATTACAAGTTGCACTTAGATAGCAGCAAAAAGGTTAACAAAGGTCACAAGAAGCAACCAAAATTATTCACCCTAGCAACAACTGCCAAAAAAGAAAGTTCGTATTACAAATACAAACATTTAACTGTTTGTTGGTACAAAAAGCTTAGTCATTAAAATTGTGCTTGTTTTTACCAATATGTGCATTGAATGGAATTTATCCGACTGCAAATAAGTATGAGAAACCCCGTTTATAAGTAACTACCTTAGAAAGTTGCAGATAAACTTAGAACAAACTTTCGCAAGATCACCTGATTTGCACCGGGACCTGGCTCACACATTGTGTTCACTGCCTGACCCCAGGACACCCTCTGATGGTACTATTCAGCCTTCACAGGTGTATTGTCACCTTTCTGAAATGTGGAAGAGTTTGCAGCTAGGCCACAGGTAGAGGAAACTAAGACTGTTTACTCAGACTTGATGCAATGACAACTCATGCTGTCAAAGGCCTTTTTCATTGATCATCAGTGGTTTAGAAACAATGTCAAAGTCAAGCTTACTGTCATATACAGAAGTGCAATGAAAATCTTAGTTGCAGCAACATCATAGGTCCATACCATCATATAAGCAGCATTCTCAAGAAAACATAAACTAAACACAATTTTTACAAGAAAATGTAATTTGAACTAAGTGTAAGTCAATTCTAGAGCAAAGTGGTTAAAGTGGTCATATCACCCTTGGAGTGCATATGTACAAGACTTTGCAGTGAGTTAAACACCTTCTCAAAAATCAAAAAGCAAGCTTTCCTTCGGGCTTTTAATGATATCTTACTTGTAAAAGGATATTGCTATTGGAAGGGCAAATAAAGAGAAGATGGAAGTAGATGTCTTTCCAGCCTTTGCTTCAAAACGAAATCCAAATTAACCCATGCATTTAAAAAAAAACAGCTTGTGTACAGGAAGATATGTACATACAAATTGAACTGTACCTCTAGATGCCAGACCACGCCCAATCTGACATCCATAGGATGTCAAACCTAACTACTAAAACTGAAAGTCAAATGGTCATTTCATTAGGTCTTTGGTCTCAGAGACTGGTCTTGAAAGGTCTTACTTACAGTCTTTAATTGTTCTCACTTCAAAAATTCCGGCCTTGATGTTGCTGCTGGTGGGGCTTAGCTGGAAATGCCAGACTAGTTAACCATGCGGAGAGGCTGAGCTGATTAGCTTGGAGCCCTCTTGTGCCATGCTCAGTTAAGTTGAGATCAATAGGTGCATAGTTCCATTGGCTCTTCTGTGTTGATCACTTGATACATTGGATCCAATTATTTATGTACACAGGGATTGAATCTACCTGTTTCATAAAATATATAACCGAGCATAACCTTGCTGTTGATAAAGAACATATCATCATCTAGTTCTACATCCAGCTTTTCATTTATCACCTCTGCCATCTCAACTGCTAGAACAGCAGCACTAAGTTCAAGCCTTGGTATGGTGAGATCCGTTTTGGGAGCAACCATTGCCTTGCCAAGGATGAAACTAATTTCACTATATCCAGTGGCATCTGTGGCCTTCAGGAATGCGATAGCAGCAATATCTTCAGTTGATGCATCACAGAAAATACAGAACTCTTTCTTTTGAGCTGCAGAAGGTGGCATTGTTGTGTAGGTTCTTGGAATTTTCAAACCTTTTAAGATCCTGAAGGGAAGAACACTATTGCTGCCACTGCTCATGTTTCTCTTTAGGGAGTGGGACGTCCCATCCTCAAGGGTCTGAGGTCACCTCTCTTAACTTGAAGCATCCCTGGATACTGACTGGCGAGCAAATCCAAGGGGGTCAAATAGGCTATTGATGGTTGATAACAAATGACGCGTAAAGGATCTTTTGGAATTTGGACCTGGAAAGTGAGGGTGCAGGTAACAAGGTCTCATCCAAGGGTCAGACTGTGATATGAGGGAGGTGTTGTCCTGAATTAAGATTCTGTAGCCCTTTGGCTAAATCTTCAGATGGGAAACATTGCATAATCTCAGTTTTGCTGGATGCAATCTTATACAATCTGAGATTAAATTGTGCTACCACGCTGACTGCTTCCTCTGCACTGGATGCACTTCACCATAATAGAAATGCTTCTCAATGTACTTTACCACCGTGCTTCAGTCCCAAATCCCTTCTCTCCCTGGATAGCTGTCCTCTCATAGTTTGCCACAGCTGGAGAAAGGCAGTTAGCAAATACATGAACTCTCATGTGGCACCCCCAAAGCTCATTGTCCAGTTGGTAGTCATGAAAACACAAGAACCTGGGGAAGTCTCGATGATCTTCTCTCACTAGGAAGCCATGGAACATTTGTTCGATGTCCGCCATCACTGCGACGTGCTCATTTCTGAAGCACAAGAGAGCCGAAGTAGACTGTTACTAAGGTCTGGAACCCATCTTGTTCAGTGATATGCCTTTGAACTGCGCACTTAAATCAAAGACAAGTCATATTTGTGCAGGCTTGTGGGGGTGGTAACACCAAGGTTGGGAAAATATCAGTTTTCTTTTTTGGGATTTGATGAATGTGCTAACTCTGCATGATTGTTCCTGAACAGTCTCTCCAAGAACTCGAGGTAAATGATCTTTCATTTCTGATTTCCTTCTCAATGTGCGACTGAGGGACATGAGTCAACTAACGCCCTGCTCTGTCGTTTGGTCGGAGCTGTCACAGAGAGTGGAAAGGAAGGGAACTACCCCACTGTTTGCTGAACCCTTTGTTCATGATTTGACGGAAGACCTCATTTTCGATGGAAGGTGCCAGTTTATAATCATCTTCCGAGTGAAAGCTGACCAAGGTAAGTATGTCAGGGAACTTGGTTTGCCTACTTATAATTCTCTTTCATACAGATTCTACTCTCACAAGATCTGAAATGACTTGTCCACCCATTCTCCAGTTTAGACTTAAACGTGCTGACAATGGGCTAATGAGCAGAGGCAGACTTCACCCAATGTGACCCAACCCCAGCCCAGATCTTAAGTATAAGGTGCATTGTGCTGACCATCTGTGTCTCTGCCAAGCAAAAGGAGAACCTCAGTAGAAGAGTCAAGTGGGGGAATCTTGTCAACTGTCCTTAAGATGTGAATGACCACATGCGGCTTCAGGCATTGGGATTTCGTCTCTGTTGTTGGGAATAAGGTCGCAGTCGATGAGGGTTGGCAAGAGTAAGCAGACCCCCCCCCCCCAATTGACTCTGTGATAAATCAACTGGCTCTTTTTTCTGCAACTTCTGATGTTCCAGTGAGTTGTATGGGGAAACAGAACATTAAATTCTGAATATGTCATAGACTGTTGACTTTGCCAATGATACATTGCTCCAGTCACCGAATATCACATACATCTTTAATTTTTGTTCAGCATGTCCTTATATTTTAGCACACCTGTTGTGGGCGTACTGGAACCGCAATAGCCCAAGGTGTTGACCCGAAGTAAGGTGCTGGTATGTGCTGGTAACTGTTGCACTCAGTTCAGTGCATGATCACTTTACAGATTTTTTGCTTGGTGGTGTCGAAGTACAACATTTGAAACATTTTGAGTGCTCCTTTAGAAAGCACCTCCAGTCTGCAAGCAGATTTTCTCCGAGTCCTCTATTTCTTCAAGGGTTTCTTTTGGACCATCAGGCTTCATGGTAAGAGTTTTCTACTTCAGCTTTGTTGACCATGTCAGGGGCTCTGGTTTCCCATGGTTTTGCTGGAGACATCTTTGAATAAGATGTTGCCAGAAGTTAAAAACACAAAACTAGGTCACTTCACATTTCTGTATGGCGGCAGATGAATTCCACAAAGAATGAAAATGGCAGATAGTGGGCATGATGCTCCATTTTATATTTCAGTTATCCACTGTTCTTGCATATTTTTTGGTAGTTTCTCCACTATAGGGTTTATTCCTCTTGCTATATCCAAGTAACTCAGTCCGAGTAGGTAACTTGCATTTTTTGTGGCTTGCAGATCTGCAAGTTACAGAATCTTTCACGATTCTTTGAGTGAGAGCGTAGAAAATTGAGTCTGCAAAAGGAAGATTCTTCCATTGCATCTGAGAGCTGTAGCATATGTCCAGTCCCTACCACAATATTTGGAAGCCTGGAGCTGGCTTATTAATGTGAACTACCCTAACTCAACTCACATATTGCAGTGACTCCCCATCAAGCCACTTACAGAGGAGGTCTAGCTCTTTGCTTGGTTTGAGACTTGGTCCTTCCACAGCATCGTGAAAGCTTGACTTCCAGGACAGTAGCTCTCAGTCCGCTTGTCAAATACCTTTAGTCTTGCTGTGGCTCGTTGTCGATGAGCCAGGTACTCAGCCAAATCTAATGCACCTGCGGCTCCTGAATAAGAGCATTCAGGAGACTGGCTTGACAAATGTGCATCCTGGGATGGGTGGAAGTTCAGTCCGTCCATGTCTGTGCGGATAGGATTGGCATCAGTAGTAACTCTTGATTTAAGTCTTTGCTGTGCCGAAACTGCAGAAGGGGGTGTTGTAGATCTTTGCTGCTGTAGACCTTGACCATCAATACCTGAACTATATGAAAGGCATGTTGGCTGCGTGGTGTAGACAGATTCTCCTTGTAGAGCTGGAGCACCGTCTTCTCCACAGCCAGAATAAGCTTGAATTCATTGTCTATTGTGACGGCAAAGCAAGACTGAATCTGGTTGTAAACACACCACTCTCCAAGTCAGCTGCTGCTTCATACACCTTTGCCTCTGCTGAGGCAGCCTCAGCTAAATGCTCTTCCTTGAGTGCACTTAATGTAGCCTCTGCACACGCTTTCTCCACGTCTATACGAGCGTTCTCTGTTTGAATCTCAGCTTCGTGTTTAGTTATTCTTGCTGCTGCAGCTCTGGCGTGGGCTCATGTTGCAGTTGTGGTAAACTTGGATTCGTTCAAGCGTCCCAATGACGTGGTTAATGCACCACATTCAGACCTGACCTCCAGGTCTCGGTGATCAACATTGCTCAGATCGGAAGCTGACATTGCCGTGTACAATGTTCAGGCACACCTCCAGCCTGTGGGCAGTGCCTTCCGGATGAGTTATCTTTTCACTCTTCTGCCCTCACAGTGTATACATACAAAGCAATGAGTTAAACTCCTTCTCAAAAGTCACCCAAGGCTTTCTTCAGCGATTTTAATGAAATTTCACTTTGCTTTTCAAGGGCAAATAAGGAGAGGATGGAGATAGATGTCTTTCCACCATGTGCTTCAAAACAAAATTAGAATTAATCCACGCAGGAAACGATATTTTAAAAAACTGCTTATGTACAGGAAGTGATGTTCATTCAAAATGAACTGTGCCCCTGGAGGCCAGAACAAAGTTGCTAAACTATAGTGATTAGAGTTTTGCTGATTTGTTCACAACCAAATGGTTGGAGGTAAGTAGTTGAACTTAGTGATGTGGGACTTGCGTGGCCCAGATGGTGGGAATTTTTGACAATGCATCTTTCTTTCCTCAGGCAGCACCTCCTGTAGATAATACCAATGGTGGATTGGGGTGTGTCCTTCAAATATTGGATAAAGTCCATTACTCTCCTTACAACTGCATCTATGTGCTGGGCCCAGGACATCTGATACACGAACACCCACAAATTTAAAGCTGTTGACTCTCTCCACAGTCAATTCCCAAATGTAGATTGGGACACGCTTGCCTTTCTTCCCCTTCCTGGAGTCAACAATCATCTCTTTAGTTCTGCTGACACTGAGAGGTCATTTTACACTCATTCTAGCTGACCTCACTCTGGTAAGCTGATTCACCCCCACTTGTGATTTGTTCAATAACTATTCATCAGCAAAGTTCAAAGTAAACTTATTATCAAAGTACATACATGTCACCATATATTACCCTGGGATTCATTTTCTTACAGGTATTCACAGTAGAACAATAAATAGATAAATAGACAAATAAACAAACAATAGAATCAATGAAAAACTACACACGAAGACTGACAATCAATGTGAAAAGACGACAAACTGTGGAAATTTAAAAACAAAAAACAATAATAGTAAAAAACACAGAGAACATGAGTCGCAGAGTTCTTGGAAGTGAGTCCAAGGGTTATGGACCCAGTTCAGTGTTGAGGTGAGTTATCCGCCTTGGTTGAAGGGTAATAAAGGCCATTGAATCTGGTGGTATGGGACCCAAGGCTTCTGGATCTCCTTCCCAAAGACAGCAGCAAGAAGAGAACATGGCCTGGATGGTTGGGGGTGGGGGTGGTGTCCTTGATGATGGATGCTGCTTTCTTGTGGAAGTGCTCCTTGTAGATGTGCTCAACAGTGGGAGAGCTTTGGCTGTGATGGACTGGGTTTTCCTTTTTTTGTACGTTGGTGTTTCCATACCAGGCCATCATACAACCAGCCAGGATACCCTCCACTGTGCACCTGTGGAAGTGTGTCAGTTTTAGATGACATGCTGAATCTGCACAAGCTTTTAAGTAGAAGTGCCACACTGCCTTTTTCGCAAGGGCACTTACCATAAGATATAGGAGCAGAATTATGCCATTTGGCCCATCGAGTCTGCTGATCCTAGCTGATCCAATTTTCCTCTCAGCTCCAATCTCCTGCCTTCTCCCCATACCCCTTCCTAACTCGACCAATCAAGAGTCTATCAACCTCTGCCTTATATATACATAAAAACATTCTCCACAGCTGCCTGTGGCAAAGAATTTCAGTGATTCACCACTCTCTGGCTAAAGAAATTCCTTCTCCTCTCCGTTCTAAAAGGATATCCCTCTATTCTGAGGCCATGTTCTCTGGCCTTAAGATTCTCCCACCACAGGAAACATTCTCTCCACATCCAGACTATCCAGGCCTTTCAGCATTTGATAAGTTTCAATGAGGTCACCCCTCATTCTTTTAAATTCCAGAGAATACAGGCCCAGAGCCATCAAACGCTCTTCATATGACAAGCCATTCAATCCTGGAATCAATTTCATGAACCTCCTTTGAGCCCTCTCCAGTTTTAGCACATCCTTTCTAAGATAGAGGCCCAAAACTGCTCACAATATTCCAAGTGAGGCCTCACCAATGATTTATGAAGTCTCAACATTACATCCTTGCTTTTATACTCTAGTCCACTTGAAATGAATGCTAACATCACATTTGCCTTCCTCCTCACAGACTCAACCTGCAAATTAACTTCTTGGGAATCCTGCACAAGGACTCCCAAGTTCTTTTGCATCTCAGCTTTTATTAAAATTTTCTCTCCATTTAGAAAGAAGTCAACCTTTCAATTTCTTTTTAGCAAAGTGCATGACCATACACTTCCTGACACTGTATTCCATCTGCCATTTCTCTGCCTTGTCACATGACCGGCAACAATGATTTATCAATTGAGTCAGGTTTTATAAAAAAACAAACATTTATTAAACTCTGCTCAACAATAGAGAAAAGTATTCCAAACAATTAACTTAACCGGAAGTTAACTATTATACTGCAACTCTGGAACAGTTCTTAAAAGGGTACATTTGAAAACAGTTCTTAAAATGGTAAATTCGAAAGTCCAAGTGATTTACACAGTCAATACGGAGAGACTTCTCTGGAAACGGATTTCTTCAAAGATGTGACGTTACTGCTGATTCTCCAAAGGATTCACGACGAAGGAAATAAAACGGCTTAAAGGAACTAACCTTTTTCTGGCAAATGAACACTACACAAACTTCCCTGCTCTTGCAGGAGTTAACTCAGATACAGGTCACCATTTCTGAACGAATACTCAATAAGGTCGATCCTTTATTAAACCGCCGAATGATTCCAACTTTATTCGACCCTTCAAGGTTCCTGTACTTTAGTAAGGTCTTCACTCTCCAAAACTACTGTAAGGTAAAAATTACAGATGCAATACACAAACCTGGCAGCAATGGGCGAAACTGCCAGCACCAATCTTTGCACCTTAAAATAGAAAGAAAAACTCCGTTTTAAAACGAAACTGTGTCATGAGACAAATATGCAGCAAAACAGAGTAACAGCGAACTAACACAAAACTAAACTGAAACTAACTGCGTCACAACAGGGTTCCCTTTATACCTGTTGGGAACATGTCATCACATGACCTCACACTGGCGGGAAAATTACATCATGTGACCTCCACAAGACCATTACATCATGATCATAAGACAGTCAATTACATCATGCTCATAAGACAGTCACAAGATACCCACAAGGTATGTAACAGCCCATTCTCCTAATCTGAATAGGTCCTTCTGTAGCCTCTCTACTTCCTCAAAACTGCCTGTTCCTCCCACCTATCTTCATACCGCCTGTAAACTTTGCAACAAAGCCATCAATTCCATCATCAAATCATTGACATATAATGTAAAAAGAATCAGTCCCAACATAGACCCCAGCCTTATATATGGCACCTTGTCAAAGATCTTCTGAAAATCCATATACACAATTTCAACAGATTCTCCTTTGTCTATCCTGCTTGTTAACTTCTCCAAAGATTTCCAACAGAGTTATCGGGCAAGATTTTCCCTGAAGGAAACCATGCTCACTACAGCTTATTTTACCCTGTGCTTCCAAATACCCCGAGACCTCATCTTTAATCATTGACACTAACATCTTCCAACTACTGAGTTCAGATTAACTGGCCTATAGCTTCCTGTCTTCTGCCTCTCTCCCTTCTTGAAGAGTGGAATAATCTTTACAGTTTTCCAGAACCATTGCAGAATTCAGTGATTCCTAAAAGATCATTACTAATGCCTTCAAGATCTCTTCAGAACTCTGGGGTATACACCATCTGGCCAGGTGACTTAACTATCTTCGAACTTTTCAGTTTCCCAAGAACCCTCTCTCTAGTTTTGGTAACTTCACACATTTCATGACCCCTGACCCCTGGAACTGCCATCATACTGCTAGTGTCTGCTAAAGTGAACACTGATGCAAAGTACTTATTCAGTTAATCCTCCATTTTGTTGTCTCCCAATACTACCTCTCCAGCATCATTTTCCAGCAATCCGATATCCACTCTCATTTCTCTTTTACACTTTATGAATCTGAAGAAACTTCTGTTATCCTCTTTAATACTATGGGCTAGCTTAGCTTACTTTCGTATTCCATCTTTACCTTCTTAGGACTTTTTTAGTTACCTTCTGTTGGTTTTTAAAAGCTTCCCAATTGTCTAACTTCACACTGATCTTTGCTCTATTATATGCCCTCTCTCTGGCTTTTATGCTGGGTTTGACTTCTCTTGTTAGCCATGGTTGTGGCATCTTGTCTTTAGAATACTTTCTCCTCTTTGAGATGTACATATCCTGTCCCTTCCAAATTGCTTCCAGAAATTCCAGCTATTGTTGCTCTGCCATCATCCCTGCCAGTGTTCTTTTCTAATCAATTCTGGCTTCTCTCATGCCTCTGTAATTCCCTTTCTCCACTGTAATATAAATACATCTGACTTTAGCTTCTCCTTCTCAAATTCCAGGGTGAATTTGATCATATTATGATCATTTTTCCCCAAAGGATTCTTTTACCTTAAGTCTCTAATCTAATCTGGTTCATTACACAACACCCAATCCAGAATAACTGATCCCTGAGTGAGCTCAACCACGTGCTGCTCTAAAAAGCCATTTTGTAAACACTTTAGAAATTGCTCCCTCCTGTAATCCTGCACCAACCTGATTTTCCCAAACTACCTGCATATTGAAGTCCCCCATGACTATTGTAACACTGCTCTTTTGGCATACATTTTCTATCTCCTGTTGTAATTCGTAGGACATCCTCACTACTGTTTGGGGGTCTGTATACAACTCCCATCAGAGTCTTTTTACCCTTGCAGTTCCTTAGCTCTATACACAATGATTCAACACCTATCAACCCCCATCACCTCATTCTAATGATTTGATTTCATTTTTCTTTAACCAACAGAGTAACACCACCCCATCTGCCCACCTGTCTGTCTTTACGATACAATGTGTATCCCTGGACATTAATAATCTTCTCTCAGCCATGATTCAGTGATGCCGACAACATCATGCATGCCAATCTGTAACAGTGCCACAAGTTCATTTACTTTATTCCGTATACAGGTTTCCCCCACCATTCGAAGGTAGAGCGTTCCTATGAAACGGTTCGTAAGCCAAAATGTCATAAAGCGAAGAAGCAATTACCATTTATTTATATGGGAAAATTTTGTGAGCGTTCGCAGACCCAAAAATAACCTACCAAGTCATGCCAAACAACACATAAAACCTAAAATAACAGTAACACATAGTAAAAGCAGGAATGATATGATAAATACACAGTCCATATAAAGTAGAAATACTTTTCTACAATCATGACTGCACTGCTCTCCGTAGCGAAAATCGCACACAAGCGCCGTCGGCAGAAAATCTCACGCAAGCGCTGTTGGCAAAAACACGGTGCAAGCGCTCTCCAGTAACCTTTAAGCTATGAAGCTGCCAAATCATACCAAATAACACGTAAAAATACACAGCCGATATAAAGTAGAAATAATGTATGTACAGTGTATCACTTACTGGAATTGGGAAGACAGCGCCAAGCACACTGATGATGGTGTGTTAGACTGAGTCATCACAGGTTGTGGTGGTGCAGTGGCCCCCATCCTCCAAGCCACTGAGCGATACATTGCCGCGAAGAACGCAGGGGTCCAGCGGTAGCCGGGAGGTACGCAGCACATCTTTAAGAAAAAAGCCGAAACAAACATTGCTAATTAATTAGGTGCCGCCCGTAATTGTCGGCCCAGATCAGTGCCGATTTCTGATTGCGTCGTCTCTGATCTGGGCCAACAATTACGTGTTGGCAGCACCTAATTAATTAGCATGCTTATTTCGGCTTTTTTCTTAAAGATGTGCTGTGTGCCTCCCGGCTACCTTTGCATTCTCTGCGAATCGGTATCTGTCCGTGGCCTGGGGGTTGGGTTTGTGGGAGACTGGGGTGTCATCTCGTCGCCTGTTTCCATTAGAGCAGGCAGCTCATCTTCTCCTATGACTGCCCGCCTCGATGTCGAAGGTCGAGGTTCGTCGTCAGCTGTGGCTGATGTGGAAGGCTTGCTTGACTGCTGAGCCTCGCGCATTTTAATATCACACTTCTTTAATAGGGACTCAAACCATCCTGCAAATATCCCCTAAACCGACGTACTCTTTCAAAATTAAAGGTGTACTTTATCATTACTCATTCGGTTTCGATTGTTATCCTTTTTTCTTCCAATTGCATCAGCTCTTCATCTATCAGTTCTTGGTGATGGGATGTCAAGACCTCTTCAACATCATCTTCATCAGCTTCCACAAGCCAAACTCATTTTGTCCTTACTTAGTTCACCACGATCGAAAGGCTTAATTATGTCTAGTTTTACCATAAGTGTAACACCCTTACGAGCTCTTTCAGGCTTTTCTGATACCATAGAACTCATCTTGCAAACGGCTGCTCACAGGCACGTGTTAAAGCAATGCTGGTGAGAATGCCGTTCCGAATCCGGGGGAGAGCAGCTGCTCGGGGCGTGCGCTGCCTTTTATCGCGCGCTGATTTTTTCGCACACTGATTTTTTTTTCTTAACAGTGAAAACACCTTCTGAAAGCGAAAATAGGGTACTAATGTAGGTCTTTCGTAACAGTGAGGTTTTGTAAAGCGAACGTTTGAAAAGCGGGGGACACCTGTACTGCGCACATTCAGATACAACACCTTCAGTTCTGTATTCACCCTTTTCGATTTTGTCCACCTTTTACATTGCAGCTCATCCTGTTGACTGCAATTTTACCCCAACATCAGCTGCTCCTCACTACACATTGCCCCCATTTGTAAACCAGTTACCTTATCTTTAGCACTATCATCGACCTTTCCCATGATAGTTCTTATAGAAACATAGAAAATAGGTGCAGGAGTAGGCCATTCGGTCCTTCGAGCCTGTACCGCCATTTATTATGATCATGGCTGATCATCCAACTCAGAACCCCGCCCCAGCCTTCCCTCCATACCCCCTGACCCCCGTAGCCACAAGGGCCATATCTAACTCCCTCTTAAACATAGCCAATGAACTGGCCTCAACAGTTTGCTGTGGCAGAGAATTCCACAGATTCACCACTCTCTGTGTGAAGAAGTTTTTCCTAATCTCGGTCCTAAAAGGCTTCCCCTCTATCCTCAAACTGTGACCCCTCGTTCTGGACTTCCCCAACATTGGGAACAACCTTCCTGCATCTAGCCTGTCCAATCCCTTTAGGATCTTATACGTTTCAATCAGATCCCCCCTCAATCTTCTAAATTCCAACGAGTACAAGCCCAGTTCATCCAGTCTTTCTTCATATGAAAGTCCTGCCATCCCAGGAATCAATCTGGTGAACCTTCTTTGTACTCCCTCTATGGCAAGGATGTCTTTCCTCAGATTAGGGGACCAAAACTGCACACAATACTCCAGGTGTGGTCTCACCAAGGCCTTGTACAACTGCAGTAGTACCTCCCTGCTCCTATACTCGAATCCTCTCGCTATAAATGCCAGCATACCATTCGCCTTTTTCACCGCCTGCTGTACCTGCATGCCCACTTTCAATGACTGGTGTATAATGACACCCAGGTCTCGTTGCACCTCCCCTTTTCCTAATCGGCCACCATTCAGATAATAATCTGTTTTCCTATTTTTGCCACCAAAGTGGATAACTTCACATTTATCCACATTAAATTGCATCTGCCATGAATTTGCCCACTCACCCAACCTATCCAAGTCACCCTGCATCCTCTTAGCATCCTCCTCACAGCCTATATCGAGTCATAGGCAGCTCAGGATGCTAGTTGCACCATGCTCAAACTTTTGCTTCCTAACTTTGCCTGAGGTCTTACAGGGGGTTGTGATCTGCCTTCACAACCTCTCCACTGTTTTGGCACTCTGGTTCCCAGCCCCCTGCAACTCCAGTTTAAACCCCACCGTGCACCATTAACAAATCTTCCTGCTGGGATATTACTCCCCCTCCAGATCAGATGCAAGCCGTCCCTACTGCACTGGTCCTACCTTCCCTTGAAGAGAGCCCAATGATCCAAAAATCTTATGCCCTCCCTCCTACACCAACTCCTTAGCCACGCAGTAAACTGTATAATCTTCCTAGTTCTGGCCTCACTAACATGTGGCATGAGTAGCAATCCTGAGATCACAACTCTGAAGGTCCTGCTCCTTATCTTAGCATCTAACTCCCTGAAATCACTGTGCAGAACCTCGTCACTCATCCAACTCATGTCATTGGTACCTACATGGACCACAACTTCTGGCTGTTCATCCTCCCACTTAAGAATGCTGAGGGCTTAATCCAAGGTTTCCTGGACCCAGAAGGCAACAAACCATCCAGGAATCGTGTACCTCATGCTGGTTTCCCTATCTGACAAATCCCCTCATCACCACAGAATGCCTCTTCGCCTCCCCCCCCTTTCCTTTATGAGTCACAAAGGCAGATTCAGTGCCAGTGACTCGAACACTGTGACTTTCCTCTATTAGGTCACGCTAACCTCCCTCTGCCTTGACGCTATGCAAAGTGTTGAGCTAATGGCCACAGGGCTACTCTGCACTGGCTCCTCAACTGCTTTCTCCTTCCTGCCTGTCACCTAGTTTCCTGTGTCCTGCACCTTGGGTGTAACTACCTCTCTATTTGTCCTATCTATCACCCTCTCAGTCTCCTGAATGAGCTGGAGTTCATCCAGCACCAGCTCCAACTCATTAACGCAGATTGTTAGAAGCTGTAGCTGGATGCACTTCTCGCAGTTGTAGTCGTCAGACACTGGAGGTCTCCCTGCCTTCCCACGTCCTGCAACAGGATACCCTGAGCCAATATAAAGGAGGAAAGGAAAAGAAAAAAAATTGTGGCCCCAAAACAATTTGAAGACGGCATTGGAACTGTCAATAACTACATAGTCATGCAAGTATAGAGAGCAGAGCACCTGTGTTGATGGTCAGTGAGGAACAGACATTGTTGTCAATCGTAACTGATTAAGGACAACTGATGAGGAAATCGAGGTTTAGCAGAGGGAGATACACAAGCTCAGGTCTTGAACCTGGAAAATGAGTTTGTGCTGAATGCCCCGCTGTAGTTGATGAACAGCAGTCTTACATACGAATTCTTGTTGTTACATAATCTGGAGCAGAGTAAGGGCCTGAAGAAATCATATCTGCTGTCGACTTGTTGTGGAGGTGAGCAAATTGGAGCCGATTCTGCTCAGTTCTAAGGCAGGAGTTCATTTGCATCATAACCAATCTCTCAAAGCACTTCAATACAGCTGACACAAGCACCATCGGATGGTAGTTATTGATGCATACATCAGGATGCTAATCATTAACGACAGCTCTACGTTCAATCCTATTATCCCCTCAAAGCTAATCAATAACCTCCAAGTCCTTGGCCTCAATACCTCCTCGTACAACTGGATCCTCGATTTCTCCATTTGCAGACCCTAGGCAGTTCGGACTGGCAACAACATCTCCTCCACCACAGATGCGGCTGAGTGCCTCAACATCCACCTTTCACCCAATGTCAGCAAAACCAAGCAGCTGATTATTGACTTCAGGAGGAGACCGGAAATCCATGAGCCAGTCCTCACCGGGGGAAATCAGAGGTGGAGAGGGTCAGCAACTTCAAATTTTTAAATCTATAAAGAACGTCCTGAGCTATAATGGTGTTGTACTAACTGTTACACTGCCACAGCATCCTCGCATATCACACATGCAAATATCTGGTTAAAATTGAAGATTAAGGGGAAACAGACAATGTTGTGCTGACATCAGGGAACACAAGTTAAAAATTAGGAAGCAGTTTAGGGTACCAGCACTCAAAAGTCACCAGGAATTGTGGGATGCTATGTTAAAAGGGCAGAGAAGCAGACCTATGATGGTGCTAACCGTGACTCCTTCGCGATCATTTGCAGATTCTATGCTGGTGCCCCCAACTAGAGCAACTGGGGAGAAAACGGAACATCGGGAGCAGCAGATCAGCCACCAGAGGCTCTGGTGACTCTCTCTCACTCTCTTATTGATGGAGGAGAGTTTGTCGCCAATTCTCAGGTTGGAGAATTTGGGGGAAAAAAGCAATGCCACAGATCAGCAAATTGTTTTTATTGTGTTCCCCCCTCGCTGTGAAAGGGAACACCATTCCCTCCCTTTATTGTGTTCCCCCCTCGCTGTGAAAGGGAGCACCATTCCCTCCCTTTATTGTGTTCCCCCCTCGCTGTGAAAGGGAGCACCATTCCCTCCCTTTATTGTGTTCCCCCCTCGCTGTGAAAGGGAGCACCATTCCTTCCCTCTATTGTGTTCCCCCCTCGCTGTGAAAGGGAGCACCATTCCCTCCCTTTATTGTGTTCCCCCCTCGCTGTGAAAGGGAGCACCATTCCCTCCCTTTATTGTGTTCCCCCCTCGCTGTGAAAGGGAGCACCATTCCTTCCCTCTATTGTGTTCCCCCCTCGCTGTGAAAGGGAGCACCATTCCCTCCCTTTATTGTGTTCCCCCCTCGCTGTGAAAGGGAGCACCATTCCCTCCCTTTATTGTGTTCCCCCCTCGCTGTGAAAGGGAGCACCATTCCTTCCCTCTATTGTGTTCCCCCCTCGCTGTGAAAGGGAGCACCATTCCCTCCCTTTATTGTGTTCCCCCCTCGCTGTGAAAGGGAGCACCATTCCCTCCCTTTATTGTGTTCCCCCCTCGCTGTGAAAGGGAGCACCATTCCCTCCCTTTATTGTGTTCCCCCCTCTATTGTGTTCCCCCCTCGCTGTGAAAGGGAACACCATTCCCTCCCTTTATTGTGTTCCCCCCTCGCTGTGAAAGGGATCACCATTCCCTCCCTTTATTGTGTTCCCCCCTCGCTGTGAAAGGGAGCACCATTCCTTCCCTTTATTGTGTTCCCCCCTCGCTGTGAAAGGGAGCACCATTCCCTCCCTTTATTGTGTTCCCCCCTCGCTGTGAAAGGGAACACCATTCCTTCCCTTTATTGTGTTCCCCCCTCGCTGTGAAAGGGAACACCATTCCTTCCCTTTATTGTGTTCCCCCCTCGCTGTGAAAGGGAGCACCATTCCCTCCCTTTATTGTGTTCCCCCCTCGCTGTGAAAGGGAACACCATTCCCTCCCTTTATTGTGTTCCCCCCTCGCTGTGAAAGGGAGCACCATTCCCTCCCTTTATTGTGTTCCCCCCTCGCTGTGAAAGGGAGCACCATTCCCTCCCTTTATTGTGTTCCCCCCTCGCTGTGAAAGGGAACACCATTCCTTCCCTTTATTGTGTTCCCCCCTCGCTGTGAAAGGGAGCACCATTCCCTCCCTTTATTGTGTTCCCCCCTCGCTGTGAAAGGGAGGACCATTCCCTCCCTTTATTGTGTTCCCCCCTTGCTGTGAAAGGGAGCACCATTCCCTCCCTTTATTGTGTTCCCCCCTCGCTGTGAAAGGGAGCACCATTCCTTCCCTCTATTGTGTTCCCCCCTCGCTGTGAAAGGGAACACCATTCCTTCCCTTTATTGTGTTCCCCCCTCGCTGTGAAAGGGAGCACCATTCCCTCCCTTTATTGTGTTCCCCCCTCGCTGTGAAAGGGAGCACCATTCCCTCCCTTTATTGTGTTCCCCCCTCACTGTGAAAGGGAGCACCATTCCTTCCCTTTATTGAGGACAGAGAGAGCCTGTGGTATGTCAAATTGTCAGGTGAACTATTCGTTTTTGTTGTACTGCAGATCATCGTCTTTCCTGGGGGCTTTGCTATTGCTTGCTTGGTAGGTGGAGGGAGCTATGCTTGTTTTTGCAGAAGTGGGTGGGAAAGGGTCACTGCTTTACTGCTGCTTGTGTGTGGGAGGGGGAATAGCGGGGGCTTTGGGGTTCTAACATTTTTACAGTCACTCATTCTTTGGGGTACTCTTCTGTTTTTGTGGATGTCTGTGAAGAACAAGAATTTTAGGATGTATATTGCATACATTCCTCCGACATTAAATGGAACATTGAAAATGGTTTTTGCAACAGACAGCATAAGAGTACTCAGAGTAGGCAGGAAGAATTCAGTGATTTTTAGTGAATGAGTGGGAAAGTGAGTGGATCTGGCCTTTCATTGATATTTATATATTTTATATGTCAGCAGAACCAAAGAGCTGATTACTGACTGTAGACGGAGGAAACCAGAGGTCCATGTGCAAATCCTCAGAAGATCAGAGGTGGAGGGAATAAGCAACTTTAAACTCCTCCGCATTATCATTTCACAGGACCTGACCTGGGTCCAGCACATAACTGCCATTATAAAGAAGGCATGACAGCACCTGTACATTCTTATAGATTTGTGAAAATTCAGCAAGTCATCTAAAATTGACAAACTTCTACAGGTGGAGAGGATCCTGACTAGCTGCACTGCAGACTGGTATGGAAATATTCAAGTAATTGAACAGAAATGCTGACAAAAGTCCAGTGCATCACAGGTAAAGTCCTCTCCACCACTGAGCATATTTACGATGAGTACTGTTGCAGGAAAGCAGTATCCGTCATCAAGAGCCCTCACCATCCAGGCCACAGTCTCTTCTGCTTTAGGAAGGATGTACAGGAACCTCAAATCCCACACCACCAGATTCACGAACAGTTACTACCCCCCAGCCATAAGACTCCTGAACCACAGGGGATAATCACCCACTCCAATACTGGTCTGATTTCACAATAATCGGATTCACTTATAAGGACTCTACAACTGGTATTTTTGATATTCATGGCTTATTTAATTTTGTATATTTACACAGTTTGTTGTCTTTTGCACACTTTTTTCTACATCTCTGTTATATGTGGTTTTTAATAGATTCTATCAACTGTGAATGCGCTGAAGAAAATGAATCTCAGGGTAGTATAGGGTGACAGGTACTTTGACAATAAATTTACTTTGAACTTCATAATTTAGCAGATTGTTGTTTTGCTGCACTGAAAATGAGTTTATTAAGTTGACACTTACAACTTTATTGTTTTGACGACAGCACATGGCTCATCTCCCCTCTACTTTTTTCAACTTTTCTCATTCCCAGTAAGTGAGGATTCTATTCTAACATTCTGGCATCTATGCCCAGTAACTTTAATATACAGCAAATGAGTATGTTGGGACAAATACTATCCATGCAATCCAGCAAAAGATGTTGAATAAGAATCAATGAGGCAAAATCCAAGCCAACTTTCTGATCACCTACCAGTAAACAAAGCACAATCACTCCAATATCCTACTGATTCTTCACTGCACACTCATACAAACACTCAGTTTATACACTATGGCTGAAAATTACCAATTTCTTTGTGAAATTATTGTAAACTATGATACACAACACATTCCTTTTTAAAATGTCTAAACCTGCATTGGAGCTTTCAGAAATATGAGATTAAGGCCTGTCCCCTGAGAACAAAGCTTCCATGACCAGGAAATAATGGGTTTCAGCGTCAGCTGTGACCAGTCATTTAACCAGTGGTCACAGCTATAAAAAGAAAGCATCTGACATTCTGCACTTTAGGGCTAGATAATTATAAGTGCCAGAAACACAGCTGCTCCCCAAAATTTACACAATTACTATTTTTGTGATGCCCAATTAAATACAAAGAATTCCCTAATAATATGCAGTTCCAATATACAAACCAGATGCGACACGGAGACAAAAGGGTCAAATGTATTCAACATGAAAACAAAGGCTTTAAATTACTTATTCCTGCAGATGGAAACCCTGGCGAGGCTGCAGTTGTCACCCGTCAATATCATAATTAAATTTTCTTTAAAATATTTACTTCCTCCGACCAACGGAGCACCTAATTACTCTATTGATACAGATTTCAAGGATGGTAATTGCATTAAAATAAAATAATAAGTTAGATTAATTCAGCTCACAGTAGTAAAGTTGACTATTTTGCACATCGTCCAAAGGCTTTTACTCTGCGTTGTATGTTTTGGCAAAAGGATTTAAGGACGGCAGTCGTCAGAATCTAAAAACGGGACTACGCTGTTGTGTTGGGTCACAATGTGCAAACTGGAAACGAAAGGATATATGACACCAGTACAAAAGGATTCTGAGCAGCTGGCTCTGGTTGGGATTTAGTACAGTCCTTGTCGAAAGACTGAAAGACAAACTTGGACAAGGTTGATTTCCTCAAAAGGAGTTTCCCGAAGTTCGATAAAAAACGACAGATGGTAAACTGTGTGGTCAATGAATAACCACTTCGCCAAGACTGAATGTGCAAATCTCTGCTATTAGATACACCTCGCTATATATACAGAGGTTGAACGAGGGCACTAACTTAACCGAAAGTGATTGAAGAAACCATTAACACCACAAAACTGAAGAGTAGGAAATTCCACTTCATCCTGGCAAGAAAAAAAATCTAGAACAGAGTTACCGGTTGAAACATTTCACCACGGAGAGAGAGAAACAAAGTTTTTTAAAGAAAGGATTGGGTCGTTCTGCCGTCTGCAGTAGGGAGCCCAGCCCGGGGTAATGAGTGTCTCGGGAATATTTCCGGGCACAATAAACACGGTGACAAAAGCGAGTCCTTCCAGTCCTCACTCCGCCTCACCACCGAGACCGCGGTGAAAGCCGAGTGCTGGGGTAAACACCTGGCGCAAAGTTCGGCGGAGGAGCGGCCGGTGCAGCCAGAAGTTTGCGCCCGAGTCTCACCTGCGCTCATGCTGCGGGGCTGCCGTGCCCAGGCGCTCCCTATCGCCCCACGTCCTCCGCCTGCTTCCCAGCCATTCGCAGCCACTTCCCGCACACCGAAACGACGGAGGCGATCTGCGGCGACAGGAATCTCAGACAAAGTACATCGCGGCCACTGAGGGAATCCCGTTCCAGAGTGCTCGCCGCCGTCACCGGGAGCGCGCACTGCGCCCTCTACAGCCCGAGCACCCTCCCTCCCTCCGCGGCACCAGCCTCCCTTGTGACGTCAGCCGCCGCACGGACGTCATCGCTAGCAACGCCGGTCCCTCGGCCCCGAAGCACTATGGGAATCATAGTTTTCAGTTTCAGTTTCTCTCCTCGATTTCCAGTGTGAAACAGAGGGTAGAACTACTATTCCTAGAATGCTGAGCGCGCATTTGTCCATTTAAATGGCGGATTGCAATGGGTGAGGAGTTTGATGAGGATCTGGTGCTCGAGGTGGGTGATCTTCTGCTTTCTGTTGCCCAAGTCATGGGTTTCTTTATCAATTAAATTGCATTTATCATTTCAGATTGTGGTGCAATCGTGTATTGGCCTTCATTCTAAATGAACTTCATAAATTCAAGGCTGACTGATCTGTTACTTTGCTTTACGTGGTAACTTCACGTGTCTTATAATGTAATTGTTGAAAGCTTTTTAAAATTCATTTAGGGTCTTGAACCAACACACATCAAAGTTGCTGGTGAACGCAGTGGGCCAGGCAGCATCTCTAGGAAGAGGTACAGTCGACGTTTCGGGCCAAGACCCTTCGTCAGGACTAACTGAAGGAAGAGTTAGTAAGAGATTTGAGAGGGGGAGGGGGAGATCCAAAATGATAAGAGAAGACAGGAGGGGGAGGGATGGAGCCAAGAGCTGGACGGGTGATTGGCAAAGGGGATATGAGAGGATCATGGGACAGATGTCCTCTCCTATCATTTTGGATCTCCCCCTCCCCTTCCCACTTTCAAATTTCTTATTAACTCTTCCTTCAGTTAGTCCTGACAAAGGGTCTTGGCCTGAAACGTCGACTGTACCTCTTCCTAGAGATGCTGCCTGGCCTGCTGCATTCACCAGCAACTCTGATGTGTGTTGCTTGAATTTCCAGCATCTGCAGAATTCCTGTTGTTAGGGTCTTGAACCTGAAGTTTTAGTTTTGTTTCTCTTCCCACAGATGTCATCTAATCGGCTGAGTGCTTTGTGCATTTGAGATTTTAAGACCATTTGGCCCATTGAATCTGCTCTGCCATTCATCATGTCTGACCCATTTCCCTCTCAGCCCCAATCTCCGGCCTTCTCCCCGCATCCCTTTATGTCCTGACTAATCAAGAATCTATCAATCCGTGCCTTAAATATGCCCAGTGACTTGGCCTCCACAGCCACCCTCCTAATCTGTGTTCTAAATGGATATCCCTGTATTCTGTGACTTCTGGTCTTAGACTCCCCACCATTCTTTCCAAATCTACTCTATTGAGGCTATTCAATATTTGATAGTTTTCAATGAGATCACCCCTCATTCTTCTCAATTCCAGTAGGTACAGACCCAGAGCCATCAAACACTCCTCATGACTGGGAATTATGGACCAATAATCTTATGTTAGTGGTAGGTATACTAATGAAGAGAATTCATAGGGGGCAGGACTTATGAGTATTTGGAGAAGCATTGTCTTATTAGGGATAGTCAGCGTGGCTTTGTGTGGGGGCAGGTTGGGCCTCAAACCTGAGTATTGTTTTTGAGGAACTGACAAAACAAATAGATGGAAATAGAATGTGGATGTGGTGTAGATGGATTTTAGTAAGGTGTTTGACAAGGTTCCTCATGGTAGGCTCATTCAGAAAGTCTGGAGGTATGGGTTCCAGGGAAACTTGGCAGCTTGCATTTGGAACTGGCCAGCCTGCACAAGGCAGTGCATAGTAGTAAACGGTACGTATTCTGTCTGGAGGTCGTTGACCAGTGGTGTCCTGTAGGGAACTGTTCTGGAACCCCTACTCCTTGTGATTTTAGTAAATGACTTGGATGAAGAAGCAGAAAAGTAGGTCCGTAGGTTTGCAGATGACATGGAGGTTGGCAGTATTGTGGATAATGTAGATTGTCTTGGGTTACAGAGGGACAAAGACAGATGTGGAGCTGGACTGAAAAGTGATACATGGAGTCTTAAAACTATTAATAAGGTGCAGGAAATAATGTGATGGAAATTTGTTTTATTAAGCAAAGCTTCAGACTGACTGTAACATCAAAATAGTGACCATTATCTCCTGTCACTGTGGAGGGAGCAATATCTGTCTCTCCATTGTTAGAGAGCAAGAGATCCTGTGGGATGTTGAAAATGTTGGAGTGAACAGTTAGTTTTTGATGGACTGTAGACCATGGTCTCTCTTTGGAGGCTTTGCTTTTGCTGGCATGGTAGGTGGTGGGAATGGTGGTGCTCTAGAGTAAGTGTGAGGAGGGGGAGGGTTGATGCTGCTGCTTGTGCCTTGGAGGGGTCAGGGTGCTTTGAGGTTCTTGCATTTTTTTTTCTGTCATTCATTCTTTGTTTTTTCCTCTTCTGTTTTGAGGATGTCTGTGGAGAGTAAGAATTTCAGGTTGTATATTGTATAGATTCTTTGATATTAAATGGAGCTATTGAACTATCTGGATATATCTAGTTTCATATAGTTCCAAAATAACTAGGACAAAATTGCTTGTTTGATTAGCATCGCATTCATCCTGCACTCCATCACGGGAAATCAACAACAAAATGTACTGTAGCAATTTACAAGGAGTCTTTGATGCTGATAGGAAAACACTGACTGCTTCCATCTCAAAGAACAGGAATTCCAGGTGCTTGGAAACTGCACCTCTTTCAAGCCATATACCACCTGGATTTATTGGGCCAAAACTCGAGATAAGAACAACAAAGAGATATTTTGGAAGACATTCATATTGCCTGGGATGAGGTCTTCGCTGCCTTGCAGCTTATTCAGGTGGATAAATCCCCAGGGCATGACTGAATAAATCCTTGAACTTTGTGCCAGGCTCAAGACAAAATTGCAGAGGCCCTTGTAGAGATATTTGCTTCTTCATTGCTTGCTGCTGAAGGTACTGAAGACTCAAAGGTGGCTAATGTTGTTCCATTCTTTAAGAAGGGTAGCAAGCACAAACCAGGTTATTACAGGCCAGTCAGCCTTACATCAGTAGGACAGGAGGGGATTCTGAATGACAAGATCCAACATCTAATTAGGAAGAGTCAACATGGCTTTGTGTGTGGGGAAATCGTGTTTGACAAGGTCTTTGACATAATCCTGAATGGTAGGCTGATCTGGAAGGTTGGGTCCCATGGAATCCAGTGAGAGCTAGCCCAATGGATTCAAAGGCAACAGGAATTCTGCCGATGCTGGAAATTCAAGCAACCGCTTTGCTGAACACCTATGCTCTGTCTGCCAGAGAAAGCAGGATCTCCCAGTGGCCACACATTTTAATTCCACATCCCATTCCCATTCTGACATGTCTATCCACGGCCTCCTCTACTGTAAAGATGAAGCCACACTCAGGTTGGAGGAACAACGCCTTATATTCCGTCTGGGTAGCCTCCAACCTGATGGCATGAACATCGACTTCTCTAACTTCTGCTAATGCCCCACCTCCCCCTCGTACCCCATCCGTTATTCATTTTTATACACACATTCTTTCTCTCACTCTCCTTTTTCTCCCTCTGTCCCTCTGACTATACCCCTTGCCCATCCTCTGGGTTCCCCCCCCCCCTTTTCCTTCTCCCTGGGCCTCCTGTCCCATAATCCTGTCATATCCCCTTTGCCAATCACCTGTCCAGCTCTTGGCTCCATCCCTCCCCCTCCTGTCTTCTCCTATCATTGGATCTCCCCCTCCCCCTCCCGCTTTCAAATCTCTTACTAACTCTTTCTTCAGTTAGTCGTGACGAAAGGTCTCGGCCTGAAACGTCGACTGCACCTCTTCCTAGAGATGCTGCCTGGCCTGCTGCGTTCACTAGCAACTTTGATGTCCAATGGATTCAAAATTGGCTCAGCGATGGGAAGCAAAGAATGGTATTTGAAGGTTGTTTTCAGAATGGAGTTTGGTGATTCGTTATGTGTTGAAGACCTTACTGTTTGGACTTTTGTTATTTATATAAATGATTTGGTTATGTATGGATAAGGCTTTATCGGTAATTAGCAGATGAGACAAAGTTAGGCGGTGATGTTATAGTAAAGAAAGTTATTATATATTACAAGGAGATCTTAATCAGTTAGGGAAGTGGGCTGAGGAGTAGTAAATGGATTTCAGTAACAATAAGCATGAGGAGAGACATTTTGGAAAGTCAAACCAGCATAGGACTTGTACTATGAATGATAGGATTCATAGGGAGTGTAATGGAACAGAAGGACCTAGAAGTACAAGAGCATACTTAGTTGAGAGCATCGTTATAGATAAGGTGGTAAAAAAGGCATTAGAGTTAGGGTTAGGGTCTTTAGTCAGGGCATTGAGTATTGGAGTTGGGATATCATGTAGTTGTACACGTCTTTGGCTTGACCACACTTGGAGTGCTGTGTACAACTTTGGTAACACTGTTGTAAGAAAGATGTGGTTGAACCGGAAAGAGTGCAGAAAAGATTGAGGCTTTTGCCTGGACTGTAGGGCTTCAGTGTAGGGAGAGGTTGGTTACTTCTGTAACTTATGGTGATTTATTCTCCACCCCTCCTCTTCTCCTCACCTGCCATCACCTCTCTCTTGTTCCACTCCTCCTTCCCTTTCTTCAGTCCACTGTCCTCTTCTATTAGATGTTTTCTTCAGTCCTTTCCTTCTTTCACCTACCACCTCCCCCCTTCTTTCTTCATCCTCCCTCACTTGCAAGCTTGTACTTCTTTCCCTCTACCCACCTTATTATTCTAACTTCTGTCCCTTGCTTCTCCAGTGCTGAAAAAGGATTTCAGTCCAAATCATTGACTATTTGTTCCCCTCCATAGATGCCTCATTTGCTGAGTTCCTCCAGATTCTGTGTGTGTTGCTTAATCTAGGTCTTATAGGGGAATGAGAGGTGACCTTATAGAAATGTTTGAATATAGGGGAATGACGGGTGATCTTATAGAAATGTTTGAATATAGGGGAATGAGGGGTGGCCTTATAGAAATGTTTGAATATAGGGGAATGAGGGGTGACCTTATAGAAATGTTTGAAAAATGAATAGTTATTCATGACTCACCTAATATACTTGGCATTACCTGCGGGAATGAGATACACAAGTTATCACTATATGCAGATGATTTATTACTATATATCTCTAACCCTGAGAAATCCATTCCGGCAGTAATATCCTTGCTTGCTCAGTTTAGTAACTTTTCTGGCTACAAATTGAATCTTAGTAAGAGTGAACTCTTCCCATTAAATATGCAGGTTCCAATTTATAGACATTCACCATTCAGACTGATTACTGACTACTTATCTGGGTGTTAAAATTACTAAGAAGCATAAGGGCTTATTGAATCTCAATTTTTACCTTTATAGCAGAATAAAAATCCTAGACTAAGTAAAAAAAATACTTACAGAAGTCCAAAAAAGACAGTGGTTTGGCATTGCTGAAGTTAAGATTTTATTACTGGGCAATTAATATTTTGGACACAAGATTGGGATATAATTCCAAGACCACAATGGGTAAACCTTGAATGTAATTCTGTACAAGGGTTCTCATTGGTTTCGATTTTAGGAACTTCGCTTCCCTTTGTTCTCTCTCAATTGAATAAACAAATGGTTAATCCAATAATTAAATACACATTACGAATATGGTTTCAATTTTTGGTTTGAACAAATTTATTTTATCAAGCCCTATTATATCTAATTTTTTTTCCAACCCTCTGTTATGGATCAAGCTTTTCTGATATGGAAAATGTTTTTGTGATTTATTCTTGATAACTGTTTCATGTCTTTTGAACAGTTGTCTAATAAATATAATTTGCCCAGATCCAGTTTTTTTAGATATTTACAAATAAGAAACTTTCTAAATACTACGCTACCTACCTTTCCAACTTCATATCCAACTGATTTCACGGAAAAAATTTTAGGTTTAAATCCTTATCAGAAGGGTTTAATAGCAACTATTTATGATATAATTATGAAAATACAGCCAGATATATCTGATAAAATTAAGAATGAATGGGAAAGTGAACTTCAACTTCACTTACCTATAGAGAAATGGGAGAATATTTTTCAATTAGTTAACTTTTCCTCTATATGTGCCAAACATATGTTGATACAAATTCAGGTGGTGCATCGGGCCCACATGTCTAAAGATAAACTAGCTCATTTTTACTCTCATATAAATCCTGTTTGTGACAGATGTCATTCTGAGGTAGCTTCTTTGACTCATAGGTTCTGGTCTTGCCCTCTTTTGAAAAAATTTTGGAAAGATATTTTTGACATTATTTCAACAGTTTTGCATATTGATTTACAACCTCATCCTATTACCACAATTTTCGGTTTACCAATGATGGAACATGGTTCTTTATCCTCTTCAGCCTGTCGGATGATCGCATTTGTTACATTAATGGCCAGAAGATCCATTTTATTGAATTGGAAAGAGACCAATCCCCCTACTACACTTCAATGGTTTTCCCAAACTATATCATGTTTAAATTTAGAAAAAATCAGAAGTGTCCCTTTTGATCCTTCGGTTAAATTTGAAGAGACTTGGAGGCCATTTATTCAACACTTTCGTATGATGTAGCTTGACCTTTTCCGAATCCTTTTTATTGACCTAGAATATACGGATAGAGGAGCGAAGTTAATGACATTATTGATTGTATTCGATGTAATATATTAGCCCAGCCTTGTTTTGTTTTGTTTAGATCAGTTTTTGGTTTAGTTTAGTTTTTTTTTACTTTGGGGTTTTTTCTTGATATTTTTTCATTTTTCTTTTTATCATGGTTAATTATATTAAGAGTTTGGGAGGTCTAATATACTTGTATTATCTGTAGTTTTTACTTGCATATGTCAATTACCAATAATGTAATCCCAATCTCTTTGTATTAGTACTGTTACTATGTTTATGAATTTGAAAATAAAAAGATTAAAAAAGAAAGAACAATGAAAGGTATAGATATTGTAAATGTTAAGTCTTAAGGGTAGGGGAATCCCAAACTAGAGAGAATAGTTAGAGGGTGAGAGGGGAAAGATTTTAAAGGGATCTGACTGGAAACGTTTTCATGCAGACAGTGGTGAGTATATGGAATGAGCTGCCAGAGAAAGTGGTTAAGGCAGGTACAATGGCATCATTTAAGAAGCTAAATTTGATTTTTCTTGGACAAATTCTGATTTCCTTTTTTCCCATGTCACTTAACTGGGGTAGCAGTTATATAAACTATCTAGCTTAGATTATTTGATATTTTCAAAATACCACTCAGTAATAACAGTTGATAACTTTTTGTTTACTTTGCAAATTGGGAGTTTTGTTTTGATCTGAGACTTGATTATCTGCCTTCTCATGAAATCTTAGATTTTTGTTTGTTAGAAATGAGTTTGGTTATCTCTAGCTCTTAGGAAACTTTACAAAATTACATAATTATCCACTTAGTATAGTTCCAATTTGTATTTCCTAGTTCTTGAACCTTTGTGTCAGGCTGCTTACTCTGGTGTTATTTAAATCAACTTTCATTACTTTCATAACCTTTGCAAGTGTCATTTTATCTTTTTGCATCAGAGTACAGTTTCTGATATCCTGCTTTTGCACCACTGAAACACTGTAAGTTGAGGAACAATACCTCAACTTAAAACCAAGTGCATTCTGGATTTAACATCACATTCAACAAACCAGATAATCAGCATTTCCATCTTTTGTATTTCACTTGTTGTTTTCTCTTTTCTTCTGGTAATTTTGTACATTCGTCTTTTCCATGCATTCCTTCTGATAATACTTTTCATCAGAATGTTTAATCAGGTTATTTAATCTTTTCTACCATCCTATTCTTATTTCATCTTTTCTTTAGCTTTGCTCTCCCCTACCCTTTAATTTAAAATTTATTTTCTTTTTATTGCCGTTCTGAACAAATTTCATCATCTTTAAATGTAATTACTTCTCTCCAAATATTGTTGAATTATTTTGTGCATTTTCTGGAATTGCAATAAAATGCAAAATTATATATATAGTCAAAATTGAGATGCTTTTTTTGTATAAGAAGCTAAACCTTCGTGATGCAGAAATAAAAGACAAGTGTATTCTTTGGAGTGAATATTGAAGAATGAGTGCTTCAGGTTTCAAAGGGGATGAATTAGGAAATACTAGATAATGAATGAAAAATGCTCTATGCAGAACAGGCTATTTTAAAATGACTTCTCAAATTAAAAAGCTGAATTACAGCAAGGTAATGTAGGTAAAACTTAAAATAATATCTTTATTGATGGGAAGCATTTCTTGTCAGATTGAAGATATTGATGCAAAAATCTCTGGACCCGGGAAGTGCTGATTGCACTGTATTTCTTTGGGAGCAAAGGCTTTCTGGTTCTGATCAATGTGATTTTTTTTTTTGTATCTCAGTTACTTGTTTCATGCATGCTTTCATGATTTTTTTCATGGATCTGTCAAGAAGGTACACTACTTTCTTGAGAATTGTCTTCTAATATGTGACATTGCATAATTAGATTCTGTCATAACCTTTTGAATATTGCCCTTGGAAAAATTAAATCTAAAATAAATATGCCCTAATGAATAGGCTGTCAAGTCTCCTGAGGTCCAAATACCATTGGAAATTTAGCTCAATTCTAAATGTAACATTCCAGAAGCATTTTCACTTCTCTAGATGGAGGACTATTTCTATTCCATACTCCTACTATCTACACATTTCTTGTCGTTCGCAATGTTAATACATCCACACTTGAGTCTGCTGCCTTGGTATTACAGGAGAGGGGTCCTTTTCTGGTTGTCTAATGGTGTTTTGCATGGACTGCTTTTTCATGTTATGCCAATAATTTGAATGATGGAATTGATAGTTTTGTGGAAAAATTTGTGGACAATATGAAGAAAGGTGAAGGGGCAGGTATTGAGGAAGCAGGGAGTCTGAAGAAGAGCTTGGACAGATTGGGAGAATGGGCAAAGAAGTGGCAAATGGAATACATTGTAGAATGTGTGTGGTCATGCACTTTGATAGAAGGAATAAAGGCGTAGACTATTTTCTAAGTAGTAAGAATATCCAATAATTTTGGAGGCGCAGTCCTGTGCTTGGACTCCCAAGTGCAAATCCTGCATTAGGGAGTCATAGTGCAGGATTCCCTAAAAGTTAACTACAGGTTGGGTCGGTGGTGAGGAAGGCAAGTGCAATGTTACTGTTCATTTTAAGAGGACTTGAATATAAAAATAAGGATGTAATGCTGAGGCTTTATATGACATTGCTCAGACCGCACTTAGAATACCATGAACAGTTCTGGACCCCTTATCTTAGATAAAATGTGTTGGCATTGGTGAGGGTCCAGAGGAAGTTCACAATGATTCTGGGAATGAAACGGTTAACATAAGAGAAGCATTTGACTCTGGCCTGTACTTGCTGGACGGTAGGCCACAAACTCAGAATAGAAAGATGTCCATTTAGAACAGAGATGAGAAGGAATTTCTTTAGCCAGAGGGTAGTGAATCTGTGGAAATCATTGCCGTAGATGGCTATGGAGGCCAAATAATTGAGTATATTTAAAGCACAGGTTGTTAGGTTCTTGGTTAGTCAGGGTATCAAAGGTTATGTGGAGAAGGCAGAAGAGTGGAATTGACAGGGATAATAAATCAACCATGATGGAATGGTGGAGCAGACTCGATGGGCTGAATGGCCCAATTCTGCTCCCATGTTCTATGGTCTTATTTACCCTAGCTCAAGGTGCTGTTTTTTTTTACTATGGAGGTGAGCATGTTGTTTTTAGAGCTCGTAATTGCCATGGCATTGTTCATTTTCATCCCACGGATAGGATAGTGAATGTACTAAATAGACAAGCTCAAAGCTCATCAGTTGATCTTAAAAATATGGGGGGTTTTTTTGAGTAAAATTAACTCACTTTAATTGAGTCCATTTTATTAAATGGGGTGGGGGGAGCAGTCAAAATTTATCATGTATCAGCTCCTGCTTAATATTTGGTTCCAAGTTTAAGTTTGACTATATCTGATATATAATGCAACATTCTTGAACGAGAAGATTTTTAAGATCAACTGGTGAGCTTGCCTGTTTCATTCATTGCCCTGTCCTGGGATGAAAATTCTTTTTGGTCTCCGTGCAACCCTTCACTTTGCAGAGTTTCTTAACAGACCTGAAATTTAACACTGAAGTAGTTGAGCTTCAGATCCCGCAGCATATTTTCAAAGCTTGTGAATTTCTGTTGGTATAATTACTCACTCGAATCAAATGATGCAACTAAGGAAGTGTCTGCTCTTTTTATTAGAAAGAAAATCTATAGTAAATGAGTTTCAAATTATAAATTATCTTTGCCAGTAACTGAAATTTACAAAAATTTTCTATATTCTCCATTGTGCTCCGGGATTAGGATCCAAGGACTTATTTTGGTTCGGAATGTTATTGTTTGCATGATTTGTGCTTTTTTTCCCTTTCTCTGTGCTTCAGGTGCTGATCTTTTGGCGGGGGGGGGGGTCTTTAAGGCTTTTTGCTTTGTGGGCTGCCTGTAAGCAAACAAATCTCAAGGTTGTTTAATTTGTACATTCTTTGATATTAAATATACTTTGAAACTTCGTATTTTACTGCTATGTTCATATTAAATGTATTAAAGCCACAAGCTTTTAATTTTATTTGCACAATAAAAATAGAAGTTACGAACATCAATCTTTCTCTGCCAGTTTAAAATTTGTCTCAAATTTGTTAGTAGCAACTGTGCCTGACAGTTGTTTAAATTGACAGTTTTTTTTGCTTGAGGCACTGAAATCTTGACAAAGTGCCCAATTTGAATTTAGTGGGCTGTGTTGTAAAGTTGCCAGTGAAACAGTGCTTGCTGCTATCCTCTGAAGATCTGGGAACTTAGATTTTCCTTTATTTATTTTTGGTCAGTAGGGCGGGGTGGCCAGGGTCAAGTGATCTGAATCCACGTCGAGACCCTTCACTCCTGCATCCACTTAGAATATGTCACCTCCCATTCTTGTTTGTCTGTCCTCCTGTACTCTTTTTCTTGGTCACATAAATTCAGATGTTTCAATCTTCCACAGTGGTGCTTGCAATATATTTACTTCCCTACCCCCTCCCACTCAGTTTTATTTAATACTGCAACAAAATTGATTGGACCTACAATGGTGTCAGTTCTACTTTCTCCTTCTTTTCCTGCTCTCTGCTCATAGAACTAATTTAGTATTATCCTTGCTTTCATTTTCCACTACAGCAATTTCCACTTACAACAGATCAGAATGCATCCATTGCTCTCCTCGTTTGGACTGGTTTCTCGTGAGAATTGTATGTCACTCTTCTACATCTGATAATATCCATGCCTTCCTTGAGTCCTTCCCATTTCAACTACAAGAGGTGGCACAACTGCCCTTCTTTTTGCCTCTGTCCTTCCCGGTGTCCTGGATTACAAACATTTTGTACTTGAAGCATCAAACCTTCAATACTGTGCACTTGTTTACTGCTCACTTTCCTGTAATGGGAAGTCCAAAAACTTGTTCTAGTCATGACCTAAGATTTAATTCTCTATCTCATTCCCAGCTGTCCTCTATTTCCTACATTATTCCAACAAAGATCAATATAAGCTTGTGTAAAAACAACATGATTTGAGCAGGCAGAATGCAGCCTTCTGGACTGGGCGGAAATGCTTTTGGTTTGTGAACACTTCCAGTTTCCATTCCAAGACCATTTGGCAGTTGCAGGTGGTGCATCTGCATTTTCACCTCTAGCCTTTTTGTTACAAAATACAGTGGATTCAATTGGGGCAGACACTTATTTGGGACAACTCTTAAAGAACAAAAACTAATCAAGAAAATTGCTGGGATTCCCTTCATTTATTTGGGATACTGCTGCTTAAATGGGACAGGAGACGGGTGCTGAACAGCTTCTAACTGGATTCAGGCCCGTGCACTTGTGCCCATTAAACGCTACACCGTGCTTGGAGTGAACAGTTCTTAAATAGTGTTAGTTGCATCTGTTTGTGTTCAAAAAGCAGTGCTGTCTGTCAGAGGGAAATGAGCAGTAACTCTTCTGAACTGTTGTGCTCACTGTGGTTTCAAGCATTCAGTCTTGGAAATGCCAGAAACAGCCAGGAGTGAAAAGAAAACTATTTTGCCTCTTCAACAAGTTAGGAACCACAAAGTTTTTTAAGCCGCCTTTGAGTGATCCAATTTTTTTTACTTTGGAAAAATAAAGGTATTAATTTTCTGGATGTATTTAAAGAAGATAGACTGATGTCTTTTGAACAATTAGTCGAAAAATATTCTCTTTCGTACTCACACTTTTTACAATCCCTTCAAGTTAGATATTTCTTACAAAAATGCTTAAGTAATTTTCCTTACATATTGGATGCCGACCTGTTAGATACTATTACGGGTATGAACCCTTTGGTGAAGGGTTCCACTGGAAGAATTTATAATTTACTATTACAATGGGATAAGTGTCCTTTATTTAAGACTAATCAAGATTGGGGAAAGGAACTTAATTTGACTTTTATGACGGAAGACTGGACACAGATTCTGAAATTGGTTAATTCTTCTTCGATCTGTGCTAGTCATTCACTGATTCAATTTAAAATTGTACATTGTTACTATTTGATGAAGGAGAGATTGTCTAAAATGTTTCCTAATGTTGATAGTTATTGTGATAGATGTAGAACTGAGACAGCTACACTGACACACACGTTCTGGTCTTGTTCTATACTGAAACAGTGCTGGAAGTTAGTTTTTTCTACAATTTCTGAAGCACTTAAAATTAATTTACAACCTAACAAATTAACTGTGCTTTTTGGAATAATTCCTCAAAATATCCGCGGTATCTCTTTGTCTGACCAACATGTTATTGCATTTGTTACATTGATAGCTAGGAGGGACATTTTGTTGAAGTGGAAGGATACATCGGCTCCCATTTCGTCACAATGGTTCTTGTCACAATGGTGCTATGTCTTAGTTTGTAGAAAATTAGAAGTCAAACTTTTGAACCTATGTTTGATTTTGAGAAAAAATGGGACTCATTTGCTCATTATTATCATTTGAGTTAATAGATTTCCTCCATGATCTAATTGTAAATTTTTGGTAACACACATCAAAGTTGCTGGGGAACGCAGCAGGCCAGGCAGCATCTCTAGGAAGAGGTACAGTCGACGTTTTGGGCGGAGACCCTTCGTCAGGACTAACTGAAAGAAGAGCTAGTAAGAGATTTGAAAGTCCCACCTCCCCCTTGTACCCCATCCGTTATTTATTTATATACACACATTCTTTTTCTCTCTCTCCTTTTCTCCCTCTGTCCCTCTCACTATACCCCTTGCCCATCCTCTGGGTTTTTCCCCCCTCCCCCTTTTCTTTCTCCTTGGGCCTCCTGCCCCATGATCCTCTCATATCCCTTTTGCCAATCACCTGTCCAGCTCTTGGCTCCATCCCTCCCCCTTCTGTCTTCTCCTATCATTTTGGATCTCCCCCTCCCCCTCCCATTTTTAAATCTCTTACTAACTCTTCCTTCAGTTAGTCCTGACGAAGGGTCTCGGCCTGAAACGTCGACTGTACCTCTTCCTAGAGATGCTGCCTGGCCTGCTGCGTTCACCAGCAACTTTGATGTGTGTTGCTTGAATTTCCAGCATCTGCAGAATTCCTCGTATTTGCGTAAATTTTTGGTGTTTTTTTTTCTTGCTGGCGGTTTGATGTTTATCTTTAGAAGCATCTTTTGTACGACGCATGGCTCCGGGGTTGAACACCTAATGGGTTTTTTTTTCTCATTTTTTTCTTGCTTAGTAGGAGTTTTTTTTTGTCACCAAAATTTTTTCAATCTTTAAAAAAACGTTTTTTTTCTTGAGACACTGTAAGTGTTGCCTACTTCAATGTACTCTTGTTAATTTTGGGTAATAATAATAAGATTTGAAAAGAAAGAAAGGAACCACAAAGCATTTGAAAGTATCAAAATCATCTTGAATGTTACAATGAAAATGAAGATTTTGAGAATGCAATCATCAAAAGCATTATATGCATTTGACGATTATCTACACTGATTTTGTTCATTGCATACACAGGATAAATTCCTCCAGTGATTATTAGGAACTAATCCACAATTTTATATGCCGTATTACTATTGATAGTGTTCCAATTTGTTCTGTATTTCATTTAAGTACATAATTTATTCCTCAGTTAAAACAGTATAAAAAAGACAAACTACCATTTATCTATTTCACTTTGCAATTGATAAAATGTTTTGTTTTAGGTTGGAACTTCTCTGCATTGAAGCAACAATCCTGAATATTGGTTTCTCACGTGGTTCAGCAGATGCGACAATGATTTTAAATGGTCTTTAATGTTCTGTGGTGTATTGTAAAGAGCAGAGTTATTCTCCTTGATGTCCTGGTTAACTTTTATCTGTTTCAACATGTTCAGTATCAAATTGTAGGAATACCTTGTGTGTAAACTGGCTGCCATGTTTTTACCACTTGAATCAATAAGTGCATTTTCAATATAATTAATTCCCTGTCAGTGCTAGAACATACCAAGGTCATCAGCAAATTGGGCAGCATCTACGGAGGGAAATAAGCATTTGATGTTTTAGGCCACAATCCTTCCTCAGGACTTGAAAGGAAAGGAGCAGAAGTCTGAATAAGTTCAAAGTAAATTTGTTATCAAAGTACATACATGTCACCATATATAACCCTGAGATTCATTTTCTTGTGGGCATATTCAGCAAATCTCTAGAATAGTTTCTGTAACAGGATCAATGAAAGATCAACTAGAGTGCAGAAGACAACAAACTGTGCAAATGCAAGTATAAGTAATGGCATTGAGAAGATGAAATAACAAGATGGTCTCTAAAATGAGAAATGGTTGGGGGCATCTCAATGGATGGGCAAGTGAGTGTAGTTATCCCCTTTGTTCAAGAGCCTGATGGTTGTGGGTTAGTAACTGTTCTAGAACTTAGCAGGGTGAGTCCTGAGTCTCCTACCTGATGGCAGCAATGAGAAGAGAGCATGGCCTGGGTGCTGATGATCTCTGATGCATGCTGCTTTCCTATGACAGCGTTTCATGTAGATGTGTTCAATGGTTCAGTGCTGTACTGGGTCGAATCCACTACCTTTCGTAGGATTTTCTGTTCAAAGGCATTGGTGTTTCCATACTAGGCCATGATGCAGCACCTTCCACTGCACACCTATAGAAGCTTGTCATAAGTTTTAGATGTCGTACTGAATCTCCAGACTCCGAAGAAAGTAGAGGTGCTGCTGTGCTTTCTTTGCATTTGCTGTGCTGGATTCAGGACAGGTCCTCTGAAATAGTAATACCCAGGAATTTAATGTTTGATAACACTCTCCTCTGATTACTGACTCATGGACCTCTGGTTTCCCTCTCCTGAAATCTGCAATCAGTTCTTTAGTCTTGCTGACATTGAGTGGGAGACTGGTGTTATGACACCACTCAGCCAAATTTTCAATCTCCCTCCTGTATGCTGATATATCACCACCTTTGATTCAGCCCACAACAGTAGTGCCATCAGCAAACTCGAGTATGGTGTTGGAGCTGTGCTTAGACACACAGTAATGGGTGTAAAGTGAGTAGAGCAAGGAGCAAAGCACACAGCCCTGTTGTGCTCCTGTGCTGATGGAGATTGTGGGGGAGATGTTATAAATCCAAACTGACTGGGGTATACAAGTGAAGAAATCCAGGATCCAAGTGTACAAGGAGGTATTGAGGCCTTGAGGCCAAGGTCTTGGAGCTTATTGATTAATTTTGAGGGGATGATGGTATTAAATGCTGAGCTGTAATTGATAAGAACATCTTGATTTATGCATCTTTGATGTTCAGAAGTTCCAGGGTTGAGTGCAGAACTAATGAGATGGCATCTGCTATGGACCTGTTACTCCAGTGGATCCAAGTCACTTCTCAGGCAGGAACTGATGTGGTTGATCACCAGCCTCTCAAGACCTCTAGATGTAAGTGCAAATGGGCAATAGTTATTGAGGCAGGTCACCATGCTCTTCTTGATCTCAGTGAACACACTAGCTAGTTGGTCAGTGCAGGTCTTTAGTACATGGCCAGGTACCCCATCTGGTCTGGATAGATGCTTTCCTTGGATTCACCCTCCTGAAGGCAGCCCACACATCAACTTTAGTGGATCATCTGGACATGTGGGGTTCGCGATTGTTCTTCTATGTTCTGGCAGTCAGTCAAATGGAGCTTAGAAAGCATTGAGCTAATCTGCAAGTGTAGCCCTGATGTCTCCCATGTTTCTTCATTTAACTTTGTAGGAGGTGATAGCATTCAAACCCTGCCACAGCTGTCAATCATCTGTTGATTCCAGTTTGGTCTGGAATCTCCTCTTCGCCTGTGAGATAGCTTTCTGGAGATCATACCTGCACCCCTTGTAGCTTTGTTGGTCTCCAGACTTGAATGCCTCTCGTCCGGCCCTCAGCAAATTCCGGATTTCATGGTTCATCCAGGTTTTCTGACTGGAGAAGCCTCTGAATTATCTCCTGGGAACACACTCACTACAGCTGTTTTAATAAAGTCCATTACAAACATGGTGTACAGTATTCATTTAGATCTCTAGATGAGTACTTGAACACTGCCCAGTCCACTGACTCAAAGCAACCCTATGATTGTTTCTCTGCCTCCCACGACCACCTTAGTTGTCTTAATCACTGGAATCTTGCTTTTTAGGCCTGTCTGCAGGTAGGAGGACAGCTAAGTGATATGATTAACCAAAATGCAGTCTGGGCAAGGAATGGTAGGCATTCCTCATCTTAGTGTTGCAGTGGTCTAGTATGTTGGGATCTCTGGTGCTACAAGTTATATGCTGGTGACAATTGGGCAGGGTTTTCTTCAAACAAGCCTGGTTTAAAGTCATTGACTATAATTTGAAATGTATTGAGATGGGCTGTTTCTTGTCTGCAGATGATGTGCAGCATCGCAAGTACTTGTAATGGGCAGCTGGTGGTATATAAGCTGAGATCAGGATCACAAAGGAGAACTCCTGAGGCAAATAGAATGGTCTACATTTGATCACAAACAAGGAAAAATCTACACACACAGACACACACCTGGGCAAGCAGCATCTATGGAAAACAGCACAGTCGACATTTCAGGCTGAGATCCTTCATCAGAACTGGAGAGGAAAAGCATGACCAGTCAGAGTTAGAAGGTGGGTGAGGGGAGGAAGAAACATGAGGTGATAGGTGGAACTGGGAGGGGGAGTGAAGTAAAGAGCCGGGAAGTTAATTGGTTAAAGAGATACAGATACAGGGCTGGAGAGGGGGATATCTAGTAGGAGAGAACAGAAGGCCATGGAAGAAGGTAAAGGAGAAGGTGCACTAGAGGGAGGTGATGGGCTGGTAAGGAGATGAAGTGAGAGAGGGAAATGGTGAGGGAGAGGGAATGGAGGACGGGGGAGAAGGAAATGTGTGCTTGATGGTGGGATCCTGTTGGAGATGGTGGAGGTTATGAAGAATGATGTGCTGGACATGGAGGCTGGTGGGGTGGCAGGCGGAAGGTGTATGGGCAGAAGTATGCGAAATAGGAGAGATGCAGTTGAGGGCAGCATTGGTGAAGAAAGGGAAGCCCCTTTCTTTGGAGGAGGACATCTCCTTAGTTCGGACAAAGAAGTCGCTTCCTACACAACTTCCTTGTCCATTCATCCCTCCCCACTGATCTCCCTTCTGGCACTTATCCTTGCAACAGAACAAGTGGTACACCTGCCCCCTACACAACCTCCCTCACTACCATTCAGGCCCCCAAACAGTCCTTCCAGGTGAGGTGACACTTCACCTGTGAGTCTGTTAGGGTCATATACTGTGTCCGGTGTTCCCAATGTGACCTCCTGTATATCAGCAAGAGCTGACATAGATTGGGAGACCACTTTGCTGAGCACCTACGCTCCATCTGCCAGAAAAACCGGGGTCTCCCAGTGACCACCCATTTTAATTCTATGTTCCATTCTGATATGTCAATCTATGGCCACCTCTACTGTTGTGATGAGGTCGCACTTGGGTTGGAAGAGCAACACCTTGTATTCTGTCTGGGTAGCCTTTAGCCTGATGGCATGAATATCGATTTCTCAAACTTCTGGTAATGCCACTACCCGCTTCAACATTCCCCATTCCCATTTCTCCCTCTCACCTTTATCTCCTTACCTGCCTATCACCTCCCTCTGGTGCTCCTCTCCCTCAGATTTCTCCCTTCTCCAGCCCTGTATGTCTTTCACAAATCAATATCCCAGCTCTTTACTTCACCCGTCCACTCCCCTCCTGGTTTCACCTATCACCTTGTGTTTCTTCCTCTACCTTCTTACTCCGACTCATCATTTTTTTTTTCTCCAGTCCTGATGAAGGGTCTCTGCCCGAAACATTGACTATACTGTTTTCCGTAGATGCTGCCTGGCCTGCTGAGTTCCTCCAGCATTTTGTGTGTTTACATTTGATTGTTGGGTTCCAAGCTGACGGTACACAGGTTCGGCATAACCACAACGTTGGAGCACCAAGAAGAATTGCCCATAAAACACACGCCTCCTCCCTTTGCCCTCCCTGAGTCCATAGTTTGGTTCATTCTGAAAATCGTAAATCCTTCTGGTCTGACAGCTGCGTCCAGCATATTTGTAGATACCCAAGTATCGATGCAGCAAACAATTGAGATGTTTTAATCTGCCTCTGATACAGCAATATTGCCCTCAGATCATCAGTTTTATTCTGCAGCAAGTAAAAAGGTGGGGGAAGAGGAGGATACCGTAGGCTCTGTTCAATGTTGTGAGTGAAGTTATCCAAACTGGTTCAGGAGCATGGTTGTAGGGTAATAACTGTTCCTGCTCCTGGTGATGTGGTACCTAAGGCCCCTATATCTCCTTCCTGATGGTGGCAGCAAGAATAAAGCATGGCCTTGATGGTGTGGTCCTTGACGATGGATGCTGCTTCCCTTTTGGCAGCATTCTTTGAAGATGTGCTCAATAGTTTGGAGGGTTTTTCCCGTGATGGACTGGTCTGTATTCACCATTTCTTGTAGGCTTTTCCCTTGGGCATCGGCGTTTCCATACCAGGTCATGATGTGCCATGGGGCACCATGGTAGCATAGCTATTACAGCTCGTGGTGTTCCAGAGTTTGAAATTTAATTCCAGTGATCTGTGAGGAGTTAGTACATTCTTGTGACCATGTGGGTTTTCTTCCACAGTCTAAAAACCTACCAGTTAGTCGGTTAATTGTTCATTGTAAAATGTTTGTGATTAGGAAAAAGGAAAGGTACGTCGCATCTGGGGTTTCTCTGGTTAGTGGATGATTTCCCTCCACGCTTCTCTGATGTAGTGAGGAATCGCGTACGAGGCAAGTTACAGCAGTGGTTTGCCATTGCCTTCTGCTGGGTGAGTTTCCAAGGAGATCACCAGCTCGTAACCCAGCACGGATGGAAAGCGTGCAGGGGAGCCGGCTGGCTGGATTTGAACCCAGGACCTTTCGTCCCGAAGTCTGACGCTGATGCCACTACGCCACCAGCCAGGTCGTTTGTGATTAGGATGGTGTTAAATAGATGGGTTCTTTGGAGGAGTGCCTGTTCCATGCTGTATCGCTAAATAAATTTTTAAAAATTGCAACCAGTCAGGATGTACTCCACAGTGCATTTATAGAAATTTTTCAAAGTTTTGGATGACATGCTGGGTCTTGGCAAACTTCTGAGAAAGTAGAGGTGCTGTTGTGCCTTCTTTGAAATGGCTTTTGTGAGCTGATCCAAGGAAAGGTCCTCTGATGGATAACTCCCAGGAAATTAAAATTGCTGACCCTCTCCACTTCTGATCCCCTAATAGACCATGGACCCCTGATTTCTTCCTCCTGTAGTCAATAATCAGTTCTTTGGTTTTGTTTACATTGAGTGAGGAGTAGTTGTTGTGGTGCGACTTAACGAGATTTTCAATCTCCTGCTATATGCTGATTCGTCAGCACCTTTGAAATTGGCCGACAATACTGGTGTTGTAAATGAAGAGCATCCTGATGTGTGCATCTTCACTGTACAGATGTTCAGGAGCAGAGCAGTGTGGAGAGCATCTGCTCTGACCTGTTGTGCCTGTAGGCAAATTAGAGCAGATCCAAGTCACTCCTGAGGCATGAGTTGGTCATCATCATCAGGTGCCATGCCCAGTTTGAGCTTTGACTGCCAAGGCCCACACACTCTTGTTTCGGGTTAAGTGGATCAATTCATTGGTATTCATTTCCAGTTCTCTGGCTGCTGTCTCCATCATCATTTGTCTTTGTCTTCCTCTGGCTTTCTTCCCTTCAGTCTTTCCCATAATTACTGTGCATTCCAACTCCTCTTTCCTAATCACATGTCCAATGAAGTCACGTTGCCTTTTCATGATCTCATACATTATTTCTCTTTTTGTTTCTCTGTTCATGACATCCTCGTTAGATATTCGTTTTGTCCATGATGTTCTTTGCATCCTCCTCAAAAACCATATCCCTGCTGCTTCAATTCGTTTCCTCATGTTACTAGATATTGTCCAACATTCTGAGCCGTATAACATAACTGGATAAACATAACATTTCAGTACTCTGAGGTGGGTTGTCATGCCTAGTTCAGTATTGGTCAGTATACTCTTCATTCTCATAATGATATCTTTTGCCATCCCTATTCTTCTTTTGATGTTCGTCACACCTGTCATCCGATGTCACCCAGCTTCTTTACTTGTTTTATGTCTTCCCCATTTATTCTCAGCCTGCAGATAGGATTCTCCTTCTTTTTGGATATCACCATACATTGTCTTTTTGCAATTGATAGATAGACCTATTCTTGCACTTTCTTCAACAACTATATCAATTCAGTTTTGTAGTTCTTCCTCCGTTCTTGCAATTAACACAGTGTCATCCACGTATCTGAAATTATTGATGTCTTCACTGCCAACTTTGATTCCCAAGATGTCTCTTATTTTTTGTAATATTGTTTCACTGTACACATTAAACAAATCAGGGGAGAAAACATGCCCTTGTCTAACGCCTCTCTTGATTTTCGTAAACTGACTCACTTCTCCATCTATTCTTACAGCGGCAGTTTGTTCCCAGTACAGATTTCTGACTAGGCGGAGGCCTTTCGAATCTAGATCTAGAGTTTTCTGTAATATTTCAAATAACTTATTGTGCTTCACTTTATCAAATGCTTTTGTGTAGTCGATAAAACAAACAAACAAATCTTTTTGTACTTGAATAGCTCATTCTGATAGTATCCTTAACATCAATATTGTGTTTCTTGTACGTTTTTCTTTTACAAGACAACATTGTTCTTTGCCTATTTCAACTTGTATCTTACTTTTAGCTCTTGTTATCAAAATTCTTAGAAGTATCTTGGTGACGTGATTCATTAAACTTATGGTCCTATGTAATTCACATTCTGTTGCTCCAGGTTTCTTACGAAGAGTGATAAATACTGATATTTTTCCATCTCTTCTGGTATTATTCCAGTCTCATAAATGTCATTGATTAAATCAGTAAATTTTTTAATTCCATAATCTTCATGGGTGATAATTTGTTCTATTACTGATTCATCAGGACCTGCTGCCTTTCCTTTCTTCATCTTATTTATTGCATTACGAACTTCAGATTTTAAAATACTTGGATCATCAATGTTTTTCTTAATTTCTGGTTTTTCGCCTTGATCGTCTTCAAACAATTCCTGAATCTACTCAGTCCATCTGTTCATAATCTTATCTTTTTTCATGATAATGGTACCGTCCTTTGCTTTCAAACATTCACCTGAAGAATAGAGGAGCTTTTTACCAGTGATATTCTTGATTTCTTGATGTAACTTTTTTGGATCAGTAATAGGGATTCTTTCTAATTGCTCACATTCCTGGTTTAACCATTCTTCTTTAGCTTTTTGACATAAGCTTTTAACTTTTTTATCTAAGGACTTGTATTCAATTGGATTTGCTGTCTTCCATCTCCTTTATTCCATTAGATTCTTGATTTCATCTGTCATCCATTTATTCTTTGTGCTGTTTTCTTTTTTAGGAATCACTGACTTTGCTGATTCTACCAAGGCATCCTTTAGAGAGTTAAATTTCATTTCTACATGATTGCTATCATCTTCAACAGATTCTATTTCTATACTTTGAAATCTATTCCTTACTTCAATTGTAAATTTTTGTCTTAAGTTTTCTTCTTTAATTAATTACGAGTAGTCAAGGGATTGTTCAGGTATTTGCTTCTTTAGTTTTTTAAGTTTTACTTTTAGGTGACATACTACTGGGTTATGGTCACTATTACAGTTTGCACCTGGATATGTTTTGCATTGAGTCAGTGAGTTTCTAAATCTTTGGTTTATAGTAATAAAGTCAATTGGATTTCTAGTGTTATCACCTGGACTTTTCCAGGTCCACAAGCATCTTGGATGGTTTTTAAAGTAGGTATTCGTAATGACCTGATTATTCATCTTGCACCATTCTACCCATTTCTCACCTCTTTCATTTCTTTCCCCTAGTCCAAATTTTCCTATGGTATTTCCATCAGCACCTTGTCCTACTTTAGCATTTAGATCTCCCATGACAATAACAATATTTTGAGATTTGTATCCATTCTTTGCTTGTTCAAGCTCTTCATAGAATTTATCTATATCTTCATTTGTTCCATCTGTTCTTGGTGCATATACCTGTATAATTGCTAAATCAAATGGTTGTCCTCTGAATCTCACAAGGAGCATTCTTTCTGATATGCCCAATGTCCTAAAACACTTTTTGCCATGTTTTCATCCATAAGAATTCCTACTCCATTAGTGTGGGATGTTCCACAAGAATAAACTAGTCAGATTAGAAATAAAACGCATGTTCTAGCACCTATCCAACAAACTTCTCTAATTCCCATGATGTTAATCTTTAGTCTTTCCATTTCATTTATCACATTGTCCAACCTTCCTGCTTGATATAGGGTTCTTGCATTCCAAGTGGCAATAATTTTCTTTTGTGTTACTTTAATTTTATGACCAGTAGCTTGATGACGGTCGGGGATCCCCTGCTGGCCAGAATCAACCTTACCAAGCAAAACATCTTCAGAGTTGTCTTGAAGATCCTGTTGACGCTGTTGTTGTATGATATATTTTGTGAGTTTGACCATGGTTTTCTTAGCAAATTGCAACAGTGGGCGAACTAAAGAAATCGCCATTTCTCTTCCCAAATGTTCATCCACCTATACTATAGCCGTTGACATTTGAGGTCATAGCTCATCTGCCTTCTCCGTAATAAGTTCAGTTACTAAACCTGCCAGATCTGCCATTGCCACGAGTTGATATGCTTCATAAACAACTTCTCAAAGCATTTCATCACAATGGATTAAGTTCTACTGAGCAGTAGTCATTGAGACAAGTTACCAAGTTCTTAGGCACCACTTTGATTGAAGACAGCTTGAAGTTGACTGCTGAAGCAAGAAGTTAAAGATGTCAGTAAACAATTGATTAGCAAAGGTCCTCCATACTCAGCCAGTGCACTGTACAGGCCAGATGCTGGCTGTGGGTTCATCCTCCTATAGGATGCTCTCACGCCAGCTTCGGAGCCTGCAATCACTAGGTCATTGGAGGCTGTGGAAGTTTGCAAAGGTGCATCCATGTTTTGCCGGTCAAAGCAAGCTTAAAAGGCTTTGAGCTTATGTGGTAGTGAAGCTGTTGTCACATATGTCACTTGGTTTTGCATTGTAGGAGGTGATGGCATTCAAGTCCTGCCGCAGCTATCAATCATCCTTCTGTGATTCAAGTTTGGTCCAGAATTGCCACTTTGCATGTGAGATGATTTTCTGGAGATCATAACTGGACATCTTGTTAACTCCTGTGTTGCCAGACCTGAGCTCCACTAGTTTAGCCCTCAGCAGACTGCAGATCTCTTGGTTGATCCAGGGCTTCTGGTTGGGGAAGATTCTGAATGAAGGCTGAAGAACAAGGAAGCTAATGGGAGAGGCCAATGGACCATGGAAGAAATAATAAGGAGGGAGAGGGGAACCAGAGAAAGGTGATGGGCAGATGAGAAGAGGAGGGTTGAGTGGGTAGGAAATGGGAAGAGAAGGAAAAGGGGGGAGTAATTATTGGAAGTTAGAGAATTTGATGTTTACGCCATCAGGTTTGAGGCTATTCAAACAGAATAGTTGCTCCTCCAATGCAAGTTTGGCCTCATCATGCAGTATTGGAAGCCATGTCCTAATGGGGAGTCAAATTGAAATTGGTGATCCTGCTTTTTACAGTGAACAGAGCAAAGGTGCTCCCTCCAATCTGCATTGGGTCTCACTGATGTAGGGGAGGCCACACTGGATACAGTGGATAATCCCAATTGGCTTGCAGGTCAAGTATCATCAATGTTCCAATTGGCTTGCAGGTTAAGTATCATCATGTGTGCGCATGTGTGTGTGCTCATTTTGCTATGAGTAGAAAATGGAATTTAAACTGTGCTTTGGCATATTAAATATATTTCACAATCCTACACAATCAAATTTCCTTTTCTGATTTCTGATACTTTTATTTCTTTTGAACAATGAACAACAAACTGTGCTTAGTAGTTTATTATCCTTGGAATAGCTTCAGGTTGACTTCCGTTCAAGATGGACTCCTTTGGCCAGCATCTTCTGGATAGATCATGTTTCTTATCTTGAATGTAATTCTGGTACTGTTGGAGCCAGTGTTTTGCTGTTTGGAGATCGTTTGGGTGCTTCAGCCCTCTTCAGTCTCCAAGAGGATTCTTGGCTCGATCTTCTCGTTTGTTTTTGAGCGAGGAGGGGGATTTGGGCTCAATGTGTCTGTTCCATTTTTGTTCATTTTTTTGTACTGGGAGGGGGATTGCGGGGTGATGTGGCTGATCCATTTTGCTTTGTTTTTGTGCAGGAGGAGGGATCTGGGGGAGGGGGGTTGATGCCTGTTCTGTTTTTGTTATTTAATTTGGTGGGTTGGTGGGATTTCAAGGTTGATGATTGTGCTGCATTATTAGTGTCGGCTTGGAACATAGCTAAAAAAAGGATGGGCATAGCTGAGCCCCATGAGTGTGCCCATGCCTACACTATTGTTTTTGCAAAAGTGGGAGGAGCCAAGAAAAATTGAGGGCGAGGACTAGTTCTGTCAGATGGAGGAGGGTGGTGGTGGAGGAGGGTAGTGGTGGAGGCGGGTAGTGGTGGAGGTGGACTGGTTAGGTCTGTTGTCCAGAAAGATCAGAGATTTTTTCCTTTCCTGATGGGGGTTCAAGTTAATAGGATCTGGACATCCATAGTGAAAATAAGATGAGCAAGTGAGGGAACTGGAATGATGCAGAGAATGTTAAGTGTCTCTTTACATGACTGCTTGTCCACGTGTTGTTTCCCACTAATCTCCCTCCTGGCACTTACCTGCAAGTGTAACGACTGCTATACCTGCCCCTACACCTCTTTCCTCACCACCATTCGGGATCCCAAACAGTCCTTGCAAGTGAGGCGGCTCTTCACCTGTGAGACCCAACAATGATCAGTGATCGGGTGGGTGAGGGTGTGCTTTATCGAACACCTTCACTCTGTCCGTCACAAAAGTGGCCACCCATTTCAGTTTGACGCCATTCCCATACCAACATGTCTGTCTATGGCCTCCTCTCCTCCAAATTCAGGTTGGAGCAGCAGCACCTCCTATTCCGTCTGGTTAACCTCCAACTTGATGGCATGAACACTGTGCCTAAGTTCCAGTTATTACTGCCCACTCTCACTCCTCTTCTCATATGTCCACCACCTCCCTGTGGTGCCCCATTTTTTTCCCTCCCATGGTCCACTGGCCTTTCCCATGGGATATCTCCTTTAGCTCTTGATATCTCTTTTCCCCCCCCCCCCCACCGCCTATCACCTGGTCTCATCTATCACTTACAAGCTTGCATTCCTTCCCCTCACCCTTTTTTTTATTCTGGCTTCTGCCCCTCTCATTCCTTGCAGTCCCGATGAAGGGTTTTGGCCTGAAATGTTGACTGTTTATTCCCCTCCATTAACGCTGCCTGACATGCTAGGCTCTTCCAGCATTTTGTGTATGCTACTCAAGATTCCTAGCATCTGTAGAATCTCTTGAGTTTATACAAAAGTAATGAAAGGTACAATTTGAATGGAAGTCTTCATTTTAGGGTCACTAGGAAAATGCAATAAACTTCAGTCCTGCCACAGATGCCCTTATCTCAAGAATGAATTTATTTGAGTGACCATCCACAGCCAATTTGTTGGTAGTTGGTGGTGACTTGGATTTGTCTAAAAACACTTTCAGGACTTTAGAGTTTGATCCCAACAGTATGAATCGTATTCTTACCTGTACTGAGCGGAATCTATTCTTGAGTGAAGTGAATGGAGATGGTTTAGATTACCCCGCATCTTCCTAATGTCTCTTCACATATACCAGCTTCAATTTATAAAACTCTTCTTGCAGTATATCTTCCGATTGTGCTTTTTTTTTAAACTTCAGGCATTGTTCCATGTTCTCAAATAAGTATTCTTACTCCCTTATTTCTTAAATGTGAGCCTATGAAGTAATGATGAAGGTGGTTAAAATGAAGAAATATTCTGATACTTAATTTTCTCCTCGCTCATTTCCTTGCTTGCCTTTGAAAGCAGTTTCTCTGAAAATGTTTTATTTTCCCAATGAAAAATGCAGTTTTTCTTGTAAGTTTCTACCATAAGCATTTTTATCTATATCCAGACTTCATCTTTGCTTGACATCCACATACATGAATTAGTGTGCAGTTGTCATGCCAATGTTTATCCTCCTCTTAACTATGACTGCAGTATTCAAAGTTACCATCCAACACTACCATCTCAGCTGATTTCTTTTATTTACTAATTGAACATGGGTTCCACCACCTTTGAGCAGCTGAGTGTTAGTTTGAGTACAAAGGATGTGTTAATAATGTTGCAGAACTACAATAAATTGAAAGAAAAGTTAATGTATTCATTAAAATTGCCTAAAATGCTCTTTCTGTTTTGTGAAATAGAACTCCCCTTTGTACCAATACCTGCAAGATGTGGGGCATACAGACTTTGAAACTTGCCCAAGTTTGTCATGGGTGGAAGAATGCTCACCAAATGAGGAACCAAATGAATTGTATATCCCTGCTCCACCAACAGTGAGTATTTAAAAGTTTGAAAGTATACAAAAATGTTCTTTCCAGGGTTTTAAAAGGTAGCCTTGTATATCTGGATAGATCTGAACAAGTACCCTTTTACAGTGCCCTTAAAAAGTATTAAGTATTCCCCACCCCCACCCCCCAGAAGTTTTCATGTTTTATTGTTTTACAACATTGAATCACAGGGGCTTTCATTTGGCTTTTTTTTTTGACACTCATTAACAGAAAAATACTCTTGTGTCGAAGTGAAAACAGATTTCTACACAGTGAACTAAATTAATTACAAATACAAAATACAAAATAATTGATGGCATAGGTATTCATCCCCTTCAAGTCAGTATTTAGTAGATATATCTTTGGCTGCAATTACAGCCTTGAGTCTGTGTGGATAGGTTTCTATCAACTTTGCACATTGGGACACTGCAATTTTTCTCAATTCTGCTTTACAAAACTGCTCAAGCTGTGTCAGATTGCATGGGGATCATGAGTGAACAGCCCTTTTCAAGTCTAGCCACAAATTCTCAATTGGATTGAGGACTGGACTCTGACTTAGCCACTCCAGAGGTTTAACTTTGTTGTTTTTAAGCCATTCCTGTGTAGCTTTGGCTTTATGCTTGGGGTCATTGTCTTGCTGGAAAACAAATCTTCTCCTAAGTCGCAGTTCTCTTTCAGGCTGTATTAAGGTTTCCTCCAGGATTTCCTCTATATTTTGCTGCGTTCATTTTACCCTCTCCCTTCACAGGGCCTGCAAGGCCCTGTTGCAGTGAAGTATCCCCACAGCATGATGCAGCCACCACCATGCTTCACTGTAGGGATGATGTCGGGTGTTTGATGGCCAAAAAGCTCTGTTTTGGTTTTATCAGACCATTGAAGTCAGCTGGAAAAAGGTTCTGATTCTCCCACATGCCTTCTGGCAAATTCTAGCCGAGATTTCATGAGGTTTTTTTTCCCCTGACAGTGGCTTTCTCTTTGCCACTTGCCCATAAAGCTGCGACTGGTGAAGCACCCAGGCAACAGTTGTATGCGCAGTCTTTCGCATCTCAGCCACAGAAGCTTGTAACTCCTCCAAAATTGTCATTGGTCTCTTGGTGGCCTCCCTCACTAGTCCCCTTCTTGCACAGTCAATCAGTTTTTGAGGATGGCCTGCTCTAGGCAGATTTATTGCTGTGACATATTCTTTCCATTTCTTGATGATTGACTTAGCTGTACACCTGTGACTGTAACTGTGACTTGAAAATTTTCTTGTACCCATCTCCTGACTTGTGCTTTTCAATGACTTTTTTGTGGAGTTGCTTGGAGTGTTATTTAGTCTGTGGTGTAGTTTTTGCCAGGATACTGACTCACCAGCAGTTGGACCTTCCAGATACAAGTGTAATTTTACTAGAATCAGTTGAAGCACCTTGACTGCACTCAGGTCCCCAAGAACAGATCTTCATTTAACTAATTATGTGACTTCTATAACCAATTGGCTGCACCAGTGATGAAATGGGGTGTCACATTAAAGGGGGGTGAATACATAATGCAATCAATTTTGTGTTTTAATTAATTTAGATCTTTTGTAGCGATCTGTTTTCACTTTGAAGTGAAAGTTTTTTTTCCCTGCTGATCAGTGTCAAAAAAGCATGAAAACTTCCAATGGGGATGAATACTTTTAATAAGCACTGTAACTGGTGCACTAGTGTCAGCTGTGACATAGTTGGCAGAAAATGCCTTTGATTCTGAAGAACAGAGTTGAGAAGGAATACTTGTGATGTTTCAGTGCTGTACTGAAGATATAGAACAGTTAGAGATCACATCTTTTGGATAAACTATTATACCCAAGCTTTTTTCAAGAAGTGAACAATGTTATTGCCGTGGTTACTGTTTATTCCTCAATCAAAATAACCAAAAATTTCTATCTCTACGACATTGTTTCTGAGATCTGGCTGTTCTTTCTTGTGGTATAGTATTAATTACTTATAAAAGGTATTTCACTGTAAAGTTTTTTGGGATAACCCAAGCCCATCCACGAAAGGTGAAAACATCAATAAATGTATTAGTTGTGTGTATTTCATGTCTTTGATGCAAAAAGCTAAGCCTTCAGGAAGAGTAAAGTCATAATTTTGGGCTACACAGCATGTTTTTGAAATATTTTTTCAGTCACTTTTGTGGTCCTTTTGAGTCAAAGTAATATGTTAAAACTATAGGCATTGAGCAATGCAAAAAAATTAATTTAGTTTTATTTCTAATCACATGGTTAATAGATTTTGTGTAGTCGAAAGGATAAAGTTTGCCTTTAATTAGATTCATAGAATCATTTGGCACAGAAATTAGGGCCCTCTTGGCTCCCTTGGCTATGCAGACTATATCTTTGCTCATCCTGTGTTCCTGCATTAGGCCCACGTTCCCCTACATCTTTCTAAGAACTTGTTAAAATGCCTTTTTAAAAAAATATATATAGTTGTACCTGCCTTTACTGTATCCTTTGGCTGCAGTTCCAGATAACCATCAGCCTCTGTGGGGTGGGGGATGGAAAATTGGCCCAAGATCTTCTTTAAACTTCACTTCTCACCTTGAACCTGTGCCCACTAGTTCTAGATTTCCCTGTGATGGAGTGTGGAAAAGTTTAACTATCTCCGCCCTTCAGTTTATCAAGCTATAAAGTCATCCCTCAGCCTTGCACATTTCATTGAGAATAAGCTAACCTGTCCAATTACTCCTTGTAACTACAGCCCTTCTGCACCCTCTCAATTTCTAGCACATCCTTGCTGTACAGTATGTGATGACCAGAATGGTTCGCATTTCTCCAAGTGCAGTGTAACCAATGGTTTGTTGTTGTTTTTTTTTAAAAACATCTGCAAAATGATGTCCCAAAGTTTGTACACAATGTATACCAAATGCCTTTTTCACTACCTATCCACCTGTGTTACCACTATCAGGGAGCCTTGGACTTGCCCAATGATCTGTTTATCAGCACTGTTCCTGAGGATCCTGCTGCTTACTGTCCTACTGGATTTTTAACTTGTAAACTCTCGATTTTTGCACACATATGAAAGTTTATATGGATCTAATGAGAATCCATATTGACATACTGACATGTGAAATCTGTTGATAATTAATTTCTTGCATTCTGTATTTAAAGTGAAGATCTGGTATTAATTTGAAAATTGCATTGTTTCCTGTTTGAGAATAATGATAAAAATCTTTACAATGAAATTGGAGAGATGACATCCATTTCTGTATAAGTTGTTTCATAATGGGCATATTATGGATTTAAACCATATCAAAAGATGCTATGCAGAAACTGTGCCGTAAGTATATTGCAATTGAGGCCCATGCTTGTGAAATACTGTAGTAGGTTATAAAAGTCTGTAGAATTGTTTGGTTTTGAATACCACACCCAAGGAACAACTGAGGGAATATAGTAGATTCACAGCCTGACAATGTTAAACTTATGAGCATTATTTTTGCCTGCTTTTCCTAAAATGTCCATGATCAAGAAGAACTTGAGGCATTTCCTTTACAAAGCTAAGGGTATATCCAGAGAAGTGAGCAAGAAGTTTGCTTTGAATCATTGGACTAAATGATGTTCAGGAATTCAACTCTGGATCTGAATGAATACACCACATTTGTCACTGACATCATCAGGACCTGTGTAGATGAGTGTGTTCCTTTTAAGAACATACCAGATATACCCAAACCAAAAGCAGTGATGAACTATGAGATTCATAATGCTGAGGGCTAGTTCTGTGGATTTCAAGACCAGTGATCTAGAACTATACAAGAACTCCAGGTATGACCTACAGAAGGCTATTTTAAGAGTGAAGAAACAATTCTGATTGAAGTTGGAGACAGAATCAGATGTACTTCTGCTCTGTAAGGGTTTGCAGGCTATTAATTCCTACAAGGCAAAACGTAACATAAATGGTTTGATGCTTCACTCTCAGATGAGCTAAACTTGGAGGCCAGCGTTAGAACATTTTTCATGAGGATGAATGCTTGTAAGGTGTCAGGCCCTGATTGTTTACCTGGTAGGGCACTGAAAATTGTTGTCAACCAAGTGTCGGGAGTGTTCAAGGACGCCTGTGATCTCTCACTATGCAGTCAGAGGTTCCCACCTGCTTCAAAAGGCTAACCATCATACCAGTGCCCAAGAGGAGCAGGATGAGCTGTCTCAATGACTATCGCCCAGTTGCACTCACATCTACTGTGAAGTGTTTTGAGAGGTTGCTCATGGCCAGAATTAACATCTACCAGGACCAGGACCTGCTGCAATTTGCCTATCTCCACAATAGGTCTACAGCAGATGTAATTCCATTGGCTCTCCACTCGGCCTTGGATCACCCGGAACAGCAATACCCATTTCAAGATTTATTTATTGATTACAGCTTAGCGTTCAACAGCATCATATCCTCACTACTAATCAACAAACTTCAAAGCCTGTGCCTCTACTTCCCTCTGCAAATGGATCCTTTACTTCCCCATCAGGAGACCAGTCTGGCAGATTGGAAATGACACCTCCTTGCTGACAAAAAGCACTGACACACCTCAAGGATATATGCTTAGCTCTCTACTGTCTACACCCATGAATGTGTGGCTAGGCACAGCTCAAATTTGCTGTTGATCCAAGTATTGTTGTTGGAATTTCGGATGATGAGGTGGTGTACAGGAGCAAACTAGATCAACTGGTTGAGTGGAGTTGCAGCAGCAACCTTGCGCTCAACATCAGTAAGACCAAGGAATTGATTGTACACACACCTTGTATGGGTCAGAAGTAGAAAGGGTGAGCAGTTTCAAGTTGCTGGATGTCAACATCTGAGGATCTATCCTGGGTCCAACATATTGATGCAATCACAAAGAAGACACGACAGTGCCTGTTTCATTAAGAGTTTGGAGGCCACCAAAGACTCTCTCAAATTACAGCCAATGCTACCCATGAAGTTGGAATGCAACTTAAGCAAGAACTCTTACTGAACGGTTATGAAATGTTAACTTTTTTTTTAAGCTATTTGACCTGCTGTGTGTTTCTAGTATTCTGTTTCTTATCTCATGATCAGCAATGATATTAATAAAGGTTAAATGGTGTCCAGGACACCAGTAAAAAAGATTGGATGTATCCTGAACACAGGATTGGAAAAAGCTGCAGAAAGCTGTAAATTCAGCCAGCTCCATGCTGGGCACCAGCCTCCCCAGCATTGAGGATATCTTCAAAAGGCAATGCCTCAAAAAGGCAGGATCTGTCATTAATGACCCCCATCACCCAAGACATGCCCTCATCTCATTGCTACCTTCAAGGACAAGGTACAGGAGCCTGAAGACACACACAAAATGTTGGAGGAACTCAGCAGACCAGGCATTATCTATGGAAAAGAGTACAGTTGATGTTTCAGGCTGAGACCCTTCAGTAGTACTTGTTTGAAGTGCATTTATATGTTGTGATTGATAATAAATTACTGAAAACTGGCATTTGGGGCCAAAGCATATGACTAATAAAATGCATCTTACAGTGTATGAGTAGTCTTCATATGTGTTTTGTTGCCAAATCTTGGCTCATGGCTTCTTCTATACTCTTAAGTATAGTAATAGTTTGTTAGATATCCTTGTGTCTGTCAGAATTTCATGTTTTCTTGGTTATTTTTGTCCTTCCATTGAGCGACTCATAATCTGTATGGCAGGAGTAAGTAAAATCTCTTGGAAAGTATTTATAAGTGCTGTAGCTTGAGTAATTTGCTCTTGAGAAGGTTATCTTAAAGCTTCTTTGTATGAAGATCCACTTCCATTATTATCCCCAACATTTCAGCTTGCAAAAGACAATTCTTATGCTACTGTTACTTACCAGATTAGGCAGCATCTTTGGAAAACAAAAATATTAATACTCCATATTAAAGTCACTTTGACAAAAGACCCTGAAATATTTGTTCTGTTTCTCATCTACAGTGCCTATTAAAAAGTAGTCACCTCCCTTGTAAAACATATTTTATTGTTTTACAACATTGAATCACTGTGGATGTAATTTGGCTTTTTTGACACTGATCAACAGAAAAGACTCATGTCAAATTTCTACAAATTGGCCTAAATTTATTACAATTATTAAACACAATAATTGCATAAATTACTCACCTCCTACAAGTCAGTATTTAGATGTACCTTTGGCAGCAATTACAGCCTTGAGTCTGTGTGGATAGGTCTATATCAGCTTTGCACATCTGGACACTGCAATTTTTCCCCATTCTTCCTTACAAAACTGCTCAAGCTCTGTCAGATTGCATGGGGATCGTGAGTGAACAGCTCTTTTCAAGTCTAGCCACAAATTCTCAGTTGGATTGAGGTCTGGACTCTGACTTAGCCATTCCAGGACATTAACTTTGTTTTTAAGCCATTCCTGTATAACTTCGGCTTTATGCTTGGGGTCATTGTCTTTCTGGAAAACAAATCTTCTCCCAAGTTGCAACTCTCTTGCAGACTACATCAGGTTTTCCTCCAGGATTTCCTTGTATTTTGCTGCATTCATTTTATCTTCTACCTTCACAAGCCTTTCAAGGCCTGCTGCAGCGAAGCATCCCCACAGCATGATACAGCCACCACCATGCTTCATGGTAGGGATGGTGTGTTTTTGATGATGTATGGTGTTTGGCTTACGCCAAACATAGCATTTAGTCTGATCCCAAAAAGATCAATTTTGGTTTTATTAGACCATAGAGCCTTCTTCCATCTGGCTTCGGAGTCTCCCACATGCCTTCTTGCAAACTCTAGCAAGATTTAATGTTTTTTTTTCAATAGTCGCTTTTTTTTCTTGCTACTCTCCTATAAAGCTGCAACTGATGAAGCACCTGGGCAACAGTTGTCTCCCATCTCAGCCAATGAAGCTTGTAACTACTCCAGAGTTGTCATAGGACTCTTGGTGGCTTCCCTCAGTAGTGCCTTTCTTGCATGATCTATTTTTGATGACACTCTGTTCTAGGCACACTTACAACTGTGCCATATTCCTTCAATTTCTTGATGATTGACTTAACTGTACTCCAAGAGATATTCAGTGACTTGGAAATTTTTTTGTATCTGTCTCTTGACTTGTGCTTTTTCAACAACCTTCTCGTGGATTTGTTTGTAGTATTCTTTTGGCCATGGTGTAGTTTTTGCTAGGATACTGACTTGCCTGCAGTTGGACCTTCCAGATACAGGTGTATTTTTACTGCAATCAATTGAAACACCTTGATGGCACACAGGTAATCTCCATTTAACTAAATATGTGACTTCTACAACCAATAAGCTGCACCAGTAATAACTTGGTGTGTCATATTAAAGGGGGTGAATACTTATGCAATCAGTTATTGTGTTTTAATTTGTAATTAATTTAGATTACTTTGTAGAGATCTGTTTTCATTTTCACAAGTCTTTTTCTGTTGATCAGTGTAAAAAAAACAAATCTACTGTAATTCAATGTTGTAAAGCAATAAAACATGAAAACCCCTCCCCCACACAAAACCACGACTGTGAGCTTCAGGTCTGAACAGGTGAGAAGACAGCTGAAATGTCTCAACCCAAGCAAGGCTGCAGGACCGGATGGTGTCAGTACCAGGGTGCTCAAAGCCTGTGCCACTCAGCTATGTGGAGTACTTCGCCAAGTCTTCAACCTGAGCCTGAGGCTCCGGAGGGTTCCTGTACTGTGGAAAATGTCCTGCCTCGTCCCTGTGCCGAAGACGCCGCGCCCCAGCGGCCTCAATGACTACAGACCGGTGGCATTGACCTTCCACATCATGAAGACCCTGGAGAGACTTGTTCTGGAGCTGCTCCGGCCTATGGTCAGGCCACACTTAGATCCCCTCCAGTTCGCCTACCAGCCCCAACTAGGAGTTGAGGATGCCATTATCTACCTGCTGAACCGTGTCTGCGCCCACCTGGACAAGCCAGGGAGCACTGTGAGGGTCATGTTTTTTTACTTCTCCAGTGCGTTCAACACCATCCGCCCTGCTCTGCTGGTGGAGAAACTGACAACGATGCAGGTGGATGCTTCCCTGGTATCATGGATTCTTGATTACCTGACTGGTAGACCACAGTATGTGTGCTTGCAACACTGTGTCCGACAGAGTGATCAGCAGCACTGGGGCTCCACAGGGGACTGTCTTGTCTCCCTTTCTCTTCACCATTTACACCTCGGACTTCAACTACTGCACAGAGTCTTGTCATCTTCAGAAGTTTTCGGATGACTCTGCCATAGTTGGATGTATCAGCAAGGGAGATGAGGTCGAGTACAGGGCTACAGTAGGAAACTTTGTCACATGGTGTGAGCAGAATTATCTGCAGCTTAATGTGAAAAAGACTAAGGAGCTGGTGGTAGACCTGAGGAGAGCTAAGGTACTGGTGACCCCTGTCTTCAACCAGGGAGTCAGTGTGGACATGGTGGAGGATTACAAATACCTGGGGATATGTATTGACAATAAACTGGACTGGTCAAAGAACACCGAGGCTGTCTACAAGAAGAGTCAGAGCCGTCTCTATTTCCTGAGGAGACTTGAGGTCCTTTAACATCTGCCGGACGATGCTGAGGATGTTCTATGAGTCTGTGGTGGCCAGTGCTATCATGTTTGCTGTTGTGTGCTGGGGCAGCAGGCTGAGGGTAGCAGACACCAAGAGAATCAACAAACTCATCCGTAAGGCCAATGATGTTGTGAGGATGGAACTGGACTCTCTCACGGTGGTGTCTGAAAAGAGGATGCTGTCTAAGCTGCATGCTATCTTGGTCAATGTCTCCCATCCACTACATAATGTACTGGGTGGGCACAGGAGTACATTCAGCCTGAGACACATTCCACTGAGATGCAGCACTGAGCGTCATAGGAAGTCATTCCTGCCTGTGGCCATCAAACTTTACAACTCCTCCCTTGGAGCGTCAGACACCCTGTGCCGATAGGCAGGTCCTGGACTTCTTTCATAATTTACTGGCATAATTTACATATTACTATTTAACTATTTGTGTTTCTATTACTATTTATTATTTATGGTGCAACTGTAACGAAAACCAATTTCCCCCTGGGATCAATAAAGTATGACTATATTGGCCAATGTCTCTTGGGGATGTTATTTTATATAGCTTTCTGCATCAGAACCACTAATTGTGAAAAGTGTTTAAGTAATATTACAGATTCAAATAAATCACAGATAAACTTGTATTCTTTAATTCCAAGTTGTACTTTGAGGTTATTAGCTTCTTCATTTTCTTGCACTGAATCACAGTCTTGAATGTCAATTACATCAGTCCTAAATTACTGTTCTATCCCACCTCTGAAGTACTTTGTATTATAAGGTCTGACAAATGTTAAATCAAGCTTTTTGCGTTTTCCACTGTGCATTTGGCCCTGAGATCAGAAAGATGTTGCTCAAAAGTCAAGAGAACAGATACTGGAAATGTGAAATAGAAACAGTGCTGGAAACACTTAGCCAATTAGGTGGCATTTGTGAAAAGGAAAGCAGAGTTAAAAGTTTCAGAACTGGGAAAGGGAGAAGTCAAGTTTGTTTGAAGTTGCAGGGTAGTGGGACAGGAATGGATGGGACATGAAGAATATTGTGTGCAACTTTGGTCAACCCTTTACAGGAAGGATTTAAATATCATATTGGAGGACATGCTTTTAAGATGAGAGGAGAAAAGTTTAAAGGAGGTTTGCAAAGGAAAATTCCTACACAGTGGTCGGTGCCTGGAAGATGCTGCCAGAGAAAGTGGTGAAAGTAGATTCGATTTCAGTCCCTAAGAGCAGGGGTCCCCAACCTTTTCTTGCACCGCGGACCGGTTTAATATTGACAATATTCTTGTGGACCGGCTGACGGGGGTGGGTTGTTCAACTAGGGTTGCCAACTTTCTCACTCCCAAATAAGGGACAAAAGTAGCAGTCAAATATAGGACACTTGTGTTTACCCCGAGAAAGATTACCATGACCATGAAGCCTTGCGTGGGCACCTGTGTGTGCATGCCTGTACGTGCTGATTTTTTTTTTCTACAAATCGGTTTTCACTTAATCTTCCCGATTCTGTTAAGTGAAACTACACTGTACATACATTATTTCTACTTTATATAAGCTGTGTATTTATCATATCATGCCTGCTTTTACTATATGTTAGTGTTATTTTAGGATTTGGTATGATTTGGTAGGTTATTTTTTGGGTCTGGGAACACTCAAAAATTTTTCCCATTTAAATTAATGGTAATTGCTTCTTCGCTTTACGTCATTTCAGCTTACAAACAGTTTCATAGGAACGCTCTATCTTAGCGGGGGAAATACGGGACAAGAGCAGTCTCGTATGGGACAAATCAATTTAGCCCAATATACAGGATGACTCGGCTAATACGGGACAGTTGGCAACCCTATGTTCAAGTTCAACAGTGCGTGACAGGGAATGAGGAAAGGTGCAGCTGACTCGTATCGATTCATATCGCCAAATCGTATTGTTTCCTCGCGGCCCGGTAGCACATGCTTTGCAGCCAGGTACCTGGGGACCACTGCCTAAGAGGCATTGGACAGACACTTGAACGGGTAGGGAATAGGGGGATATAGGCCACATGCAGGCAGTCAATACATAGTATGAACCAAAGAGCCTGTTCTTGAGGGCTGTTGCAATAAGAAGATAGAGGAGTGTAAATATTGTGGAATACAGGGCTGTAGGATTTGCCCAGCCAGTCGAGCTGTATTTATGGAGTGAGAACAACTAAGACAATATCACAGCTGGAAGACCTGTGGCAACAATGACCAGTTTTGATAGGGACAGAGAAAGTGAGTTAGCTGAAGGTGTACAATGCAATATTGAGTCCAAGTTGCTCCTCCTCTCTCCACATTTCGTTTCCTGTTGAATTTTCACCATTTTTGTTTTAAATATCAGAGCCATTGGGCCAGCAGGGAAATGGGCTCTGAGTCCATACTGAATATCAATCTCCTATTTGCACACAATCCTTAATTAATCCATTTCTTCACGGTAAGGTACAGAGTTTTTGTTCGTATGCCATCCAGACAGATCATTTCATACACAAGTACATCAAGGTAGTACAAAAAGGGGGAGAAAACAATGCTGAGTGAAGATTAAAGATTAGCTTTATTAATCACATGTACATTGAAACATACAGTAAAATGCACTGTTTGCATCAATGACCAACACAGTCCAAGGATGTGCTGGCAGCCCACAAGTGTCACCGTGCTTCTGGCACTAAATTTACCATCCTAACTCGTAAGTCTTTGGAAAGTGAGAGGAAGCCCACATGGTCATGGGGGGATCGTACAAACTCATTTTGGACAGCGGTGGAATTGAATCCGGGTCACTGGGGCTGTAATGGCTTTACATTAACGGCTACCCTATCATCCCAGTATGGTGTTGTACTTGCAGAGAAAGCGCAGTGCTTGAGATTTGGTTTGAGATTTGGGGTAGATTGAGAGCACAAGGGTTCATCTTTAATATACAAGAGTTTTGTTCACAAGTGTTATAACTGGGGCACTGGATGTCTTTGAGCTTAGTGGTTTGGCTCTCAGTCTTTTGCATCTTCTGCCTGATGGAAGGAGGGAGAAGAGAGGGTGACCAGGGTAAGAGGGGGTTTTTGATTTTTTGCCTGCTCTCCCGAGGCAGTGGGGAGTGTCAGTTATTGGAGGGGAGGCTGTTCTTGTGATGGACTGAGCTCTGTTCACAACAGCAATTTCTTGCAGTTTTAGTTATAGTAGTTTCTATACCAAGCTATGATGCATCCAAAATAAAATTCTTTTTATGATCCATCTGTAAACATTGAGAGTCATCTGGTACAATGGTATTTCCCAGCCTTCTGAGGAAATAGAGTTCCAAATGTGCTTTCTTGCCACAGTGTCTACATGGCTGGATCAGAACAAATTGTTATTGATCTTTACACCCAGGAACTTGAAACTCTCAACCATCGTCAACTCAGCATCTTTGACACAGAGGGGGGTGTGCACTGTGTTATCATTGCTAAAGTCGGTGATCAGCTTTTTTTCCCCATTAACTCCCCTTAAATTCCACCACTCAACCACAAGCTAGAGACGATTTACAGAAACCAGTTAACCTTCCAAGCCATGATGTTGGTTGCCTGGCATATCCAACAATGATAGGAGACCTGTGCAGGAGAGCTTTTAAAGTGTGGAAAAATGGTTGCACTGGGGCAGTTCGACTCCCTCGATGCGGGAAGATTGGGTCCAATGATATGAGTAGTCAGAATCAAAATCAGCATTAGGTTTGATATCAACAGCATGTGTCGTGAAGTTTGTTAACTTTGTGGCAGCAGTACAATGCAATACATGATAAATAGAAAAATGAATTACGGTAATTATTTATGTATCTTAAATAGTTAAGTTCAAATAAGTGGCGCAAAAACAGGAATAAAAAGTAATTGAAGTTCATGGGTTCAGTGTCAATTTAGAAATTGGATGGCAGAGGGAAAGGAGTCACAACTGGGGTCTTCCTTACTTGCAGTACATAACCATGACTACTTCGAAGCCTTGTCATGCCCTTCACTCTTCACAAAGTGTTGCAAAACTGCCTTCCCAACTGTTGGATCTCACTGTTGATCTCATCCACCCAGTTTGCCAGAACTGACTTCACATGCCAAGACAGGCATGTCCCTGTCTCACTGGCTATGAGACCTGTCGGCTGCTCTCATCTGGTTTAGACTGCCTGTCAAAGCAGTGTACTGGGGTGTGACCAGTGTCCTGTGCTACTTGGAGCCATAGGTGAGAGCTGAGTGCCCAGTGGGGACCAAGGGTGAGTGAACTGCCCAGAATGGACACGACAAGCCCTTCCATTCACCCCATGTTACCCTATGTGTTCCTTGCAATGTCCGTGCCTGGGATGGGATGGGATCTTGAGCACATGGTCAGAAAGTGGAGGGATGGTGGATGTCAGGGCTAGGAAAAATAAGCAGTGGCAAAGTAATCGATACAGTAGGCTAAATAGTTTGAAGTGTGTATATTTTAATGCTAGCAGTATTATGGGTAGAGGTGATGAACTTGGAGGATGGATTAGTACATGGTTTTTATAGAGACTTGGCTGAGAGAGGGACAGGAATGGGTGCTTAATGCCCCAGGGTTTTGATGTTTTAGAAAAGTTAGAGGGAGGTAAAGGGGGGTGGGTGAAGTTGCATTACTAATTGGGGACAATATGACAGCTGCAGTCTAGAGGGGATATAATGGAGGGCTCCTCCATTGAGTCTGTATGGGTAGAACTCAAAAATAGGAAGGGTACAATCACTCTGATGGGATTGTACTACAGACCCTCCTCTTTCCCCCTCCCACCCCCCCCCATAACTATCATGACAGGGAAGAACAGATATGCAAGCAGATTAAGGAAAGGTATGAAAATAGGCTTGTTGTCATGGCGGGGGGGGGGGAATATCAACTTCATAATATAAAGTGGGGCCACAGAGGTGTAAGAGGTTTAGATGGGGTGACAGAATTGTTAGGTGCATCTAAGAGGGTTTCTTAAATCAATATGTAGGTAGTCTCAGAGGAGGGGTTGTATTGTACCTGGTGCTGGGTAATGAGCCTGGCCAGGTAACCATCTTTTCAGTGGGTGAGCAGTGAGGGAACAGTGAGCAGAGATCTTTAAATTTTAGGGTAGCTAGAGATAAGGATAAGTATGGACCTAGTGGGAGGCTGTTTAAAGACTTACTGCATAGAGTACAGGACAGTTATGTTCCAGCCAGAAGGAAGGGCAATGATGAAGGCAAGAGAGCCTTGGATGTTGAGGGAGGTGATGAATTTAGTCAGAAAGACAAAAGAAAAACATGTAAATTTTAAAAAGTTAGAATTACAGTGCCCTTGTCCCATAAAGAAGCCAGAAAGGAATGGAAAAGGAATTCGGAAAGCTGGGAAGGTCCACAAAAATTCCTTGGCAAGTAAAATTAAAGAGAATCCCAGGGTATTACATACATACATACATAACAAGAGGATAACTAAGAAGAGGGTAGGACCATTCAAGAATAAAGGGGGAACGTTTGTTTGGATACAGAGGATGTGGTGAAGTCCTTAATGAGTAGTTTACATTAGTATTTACCAAGAAGAAGGACATGGAGGATAGGGAGATCAGTGCCGGGAGTTCTAATATGCTAGAGTATTTCAAAGTAAAAGACGAGCATTAAATTGGATAAGTCTCCAGGGTTTTATGGGATATACCCTGGTTATAGAGGGAAGCAATTGAAGAGATTGCTGGAGCTTTGACCAATATTTTTGTCCTCTCCAGCCACAGGCGAGGTCGTAGAGGACCGGTGAGTAGCTAATGTTCCATTGTTCAAGAAGGGAACCAGGGATGATCCTAGAAACTATAGACTAGTGAGTCTCGTGTCAGTAGTAGGAAAGTTACTGGAGAGAATTCTTAGGGATAGGATTTATGAGCATTTAGAAAACTATGGCTTAATTAGGGAGAGTCAGTATGGCTTTGTGTGGGGCAAGTCATGTCTTCTACTGCCATCAAGGTGCATATTGTTCAGCTCAACCAGTGCAGTAGGTAATTAGTATGACAGATTAACTGGGGTGACCACATGATTGTATCTCGTTAGCTTCAAAGAGGATTGTGGGGGGTTTTTTTGGCTATCTAAGGGCCCTGGAGTAATAATATCATCTGAAAGATGACATATTTTAGTATTAATCTGGAGATTCAGCAAATGTCTGGTTGTACATTCATTATCATCCAGTCTCTGTAAAGGAATGTTGCAGACTGGCTCAGCCCAGGATATAATCGTACATGCTGAGAGACATACTGAAACTTGGTGCAGCCAACATAAGGCTGTGTGGGGAAGGACCAAAGTACAGGCTCCTTCCACTACCATCCATAGAAAGGCAGAGTTAGATAGAGAAGCCTCTCAAACAATCAAAAGGCAGGGAGTCAGTGAGTGGCAATGGGTTAATGTTTGTGTCTTTTCCTCGAAGAGATGGCATTTGTAGTTGGTACTTTCAGTAGTGTAAATATTTTTTATATTGTTTCTTCCTTTGTACATTTTTATATCATGGACAAAGAATTTTTTTTTGAAATAAAGAAAAATATTTTGCAAATGCATCGCTGGCAGATTAGTCTCAGCTATCGGAGAGTAGCCAAGGACTGATGTCTAGTCTGCCAAGAATTTTGTTTTTTTTTTGTGAAGCAGTAATTGGCTTTTGCTCACTACGATGTGCAGCCAAGACATGAGGTGATGTGTCTCGTCTGCACCCGTTCAAGACTTGTCACCCAGCCCATCGGTCCAAAATGAGGCATTTCTCAACTAAAATTTCACTTCTGAATTATTGATGATTTTACATTTATATCATGTGTGGTTTGTTAAGCAGGTTATAATTAATTTAAATCAGCAATTTCAAGTGACTTAAGAAAAACTTTTATTGAAAAGAAGTTGTATATTGCTAGTCACATGGAATTAAATTTAAAATGAGGGTTCAAAAACTTATTTAAAATGAAAATAGGTTTTTGCTTTGCAAATTTTCTAACAGAGGAGTCTTGAGCTTTTTGAATTGTTTTGTAATATTAACGCAGGACAGTTGTGCATTTCATGGATTTGCTTTTAGTTATTATTAAGGGTCTGTAATTCTGAAAGATTACATCCAGATTAAAAAATATTTCTGCTCATCATAGACGTACCATAAATATGATTTTAACAAATCTTACCAATATATTAATCAGGAAGTAATGAAAATTTGCTTTAATTTTTTTTTACAGCTTAGTGTAGGAGAAAACAACTGTTTTATTTCTGTTCCAACTTGCACAAGTGCACGTATGCTTAGCCAAGAAAGATGATAAGCTGGAGGCTAAGGTCTCTGTCGTCAAATGTGTGGAGTTCCTCATATGACATTAACAACCTCTGCTCCATCTGTAAAATGGCAACAACTTGATACTTTCCCAGAATTGCATGCCTTAAATTAGTAATGTGCTATATTTAGAACACTATTGTTAAGTTGTATTCTGTTTTGACAAAGGCGACTATTATGTGAATTGCATGGTCTCCTGCGTCAATGGACTCCATTTTAAAATTTTGCAAAATAATATGAATGAGTAAAAAAACATATCTAATTATATTGCCCACTGATTACATTGAGATTTGTTTTCACTTGAATGAAGTTATAATTTAATAATCTCCTTAAATAAAATAAAATAAGCTTAGTCATAATATGTATATTTACCTTAAATATTGAAACATTCCATAGAATTTTGTCAGTTTTGAATCAAACCTTCATAACTTCTATTATGTTAGAATTGAATAGAGACAATATATTGGGCTGTATATTTTGTTTTGAAGGAAGAAATAGACTTGCAGCAGCATTTCTTGGCCGGGGGGGGGGGAAGGAATTTGCATTGTGATGACACACAAAGAAAAATAATTGAAGGTTTAAGAATGCAAGATACAAAAACATCATTCAAATTCCATGGAGGAGTCTTAACCAGTCTGGGTGGGACGACGTAGTACATCACAAAAATGATCTGCATACAAGTTGTATGAAGTAGGATGCTATAAGATCATAAGATGTAGGAGCAGAATTAGGTCATTTGGCCCATTGAGCCTGATCTGCCATTTCATCATGACTGATCCATTTTCCCTCTCAGCCCCTACCTCCTGCCTTCATGCCCTGACTAATCAAGAATTTATCAATCTCTGTCTTAACTATACCCAATGACTTGGCCTCCACAGCAGCCTATGGCAGTGAATTCCACAGATTCACCACTCTGGCTAAAGAAATTCCTCTTCCATCTCTGTTATAAAAGGACGCCCCTTTATTTTGAGGCTGTCTTCTGGCCTTGTACTCCCTAGGGAACAACCTCTCCACATCCACTCTCTTGAGGTCTTTCAACATTAGATAGGTTTCAATGAGGTCACCCCTCATTCTTCTGAATTCCAGTGATTAGAGGCCCAGAGCCATCAAACGCTGCTCATATGACAAGCCTTTCAATTCTGGAAACATTTTCGTGAACTTCCTTTGAACCTCCTCCTATATCAGCACATCCTTTCTTAGATAAGGGGCCCAAAACTGCTCTCAATTCTCCAAGTGAGTCCTCACCAGTGCCTTATAAATCCTCAACATTAGATTTTCGAATTTTCTCTCCATTTAGAAAATAGTCTACCATTTATTTCTTTGACCAAAGACTTCCCAACATTCTATTCCATCTGCCACTTCTTTGCCCATTCTCCTAATCTGCCAAAGTCCTTCTGTAGCCTCTTTGCTTCCTCAAAACTATCGGCCCCTCCACCTATCTTCGTGTAGTCCACAAACTTGGCCATAAAGCTATTATTTCCATCATAAAATGTAAAAAGAACTGTTCCCAAACACAGACCCCTGTGGAACACCAGTCACCAGCAGCCAACCAGTAAAGGCTCCCTTTATTCCCCTCTTTGCCTCCTGCCAATCAGCCAGTGCTTTGTGTTTTAGTATCTTTCCTGTAATACCATGGGCTGTTAACATGTTAAGCAGCCTCACGTGTGGCACCTCGTCAAGGGCCTTCTGAAAATCCAAGTACATAACATGCACCAATTATCCTTTGTATATCTTGTTACTACTTCAGAGAATTCCAACAGGTTTGTCAGGTAAAAAGAGGAAACAATGCTGACTATGGCCTATTTACCAGAGGATGCTATAATTAAAATTATCTCTTGAAAGTTAGCTTTGTAAGTTATGTTCTGGTTTGATTAAAAAGAAAGTTAGGTGATCTTTTCTATTTGTGGTCTCTTAAGTACTGCATGTATGAATACAATTTGATATGAACAGTTCAATCAACAGAAATCTTTGGGAGTCTTTATTTCTGCAAATAATTACTGTGAATCAACAAGATGGAAATGTGAGAAACAGTCAGCATATCACAGAGAAAAGAGTTAATATTTCAAATCCTTCAGAAAAGGAAAGGAAAAGTGTGAAACCATTAGCTTTCTGTTAGGAAGGTGATGACAAAAATAATACCTGACAGCACAAGGAGAGGGATGTCTTGGTGATTATGCTGTTTATGAAGCTATCAGATTAATGAGGGCAGTTAGAAAGAAAACAAAAAAAGGGACATGTATAGAAGTTTAAACCAAATCAGATTTGTTAAAGAAATGAAAGCAAAAGATACTGCCTGACCTGTTGGTTGTTTCACATTCTGTTTATATTTTTGGTTTCCAATTTCTGTAGTTTTTTTTCATTATTTGCTGCAACCTTGTGGTTGATTTGGAAAACTAAAATTACCTATTGCAAGGAAATATTGTAAGGAATATTTCTGAAGGGTTGGAAAAAGGGGATGTAACCTTTTACACAGATGTGTGTGTATCCACAAGTCTTTCCCAAACTGTACATCAGCACATCAGCTGGTGCAACCTTCAGCCTACCTTGTTGTCTTGCATGTCGGACCCCTTGCCCATTCGATGTCAGACTGACCTGTTCACCCGATACTGAGTAAGTTCTTTACCCACACCCTTTCTTTCATTGTGGCTGGCACTGATCCTGCCCCTCACTCTGCTCTGCCACCCTCACTCACATCTTGGTGGCAATCAAGACGTTTTCCTCGGTTTTGACTTGCCTGGCCCTGCTGAACCATACAACTTGACGAAAGCTCTGACTCCTAGTTCTTGACTTTTAGAGGCAACAGGAGCAGTTATGAAAGAGAGCAGGATTTGCAGGTGTTGAGAGAGGTAGAAACAAGGTGGTAGGAGAGAAAAGGAACAAAGGAAAAAGAGGAGCAAGTGAATGAGTTATGGCATCTCTACCCTCTTTTCCTCCTGCCGTCTTTCTTCCTCTCCCTCTCTTTGCATTTTATCATGCACAATTCTAGGGGATGTATCATCTCCCTCGGTAGTCTGGAGATTTTTAAAGAAATATTTTTCTAAAACAAAAATGGAGAATGACTTGCATGCAAAAAAAAAGATTTTGTGGTATTTGTTAACATGAACCTGAGACATACCAATATTCAATTTGTTTCGCAAGCACAGCAGAATTATGACATTCCAGTGATAATGACTGGAAAGTAACTTTGCTAATCAGCATACGTATTGCCGAAAGAAATGTAATCAAACAAGCTAGGGCTCATTCAGCAGGATTTAAGTAACATAAGAAATGTGTTATTAAGGCCTTTTGTGCTTGCTTTACCATTAAGTAATATTTTGGATGAACTTTTGCCTCTGACTCTTTTCTGACTCTTAATTTACTTTAATGTCCAAAAATTTTTTGATCTGAGTTGAATATATACTTTGTAGAGAATTCTAAGGATTAGTTGTCATTTAGGGTAAAGATGGTTGATTTCGTTCTCACTGAATTCAGCCTCAGTTTGAGATTGTGCTTCCTGATTGTAGAGATATCACCATGAATCCACCTTGTCCAACTAGGTAAAAACTGTATGCTTCAATAAGATCAACTTTCATTTATGTAAATTCTGTTTAATTGCTCTTTGCAGGACCATAGTCTCATATCATACCAAATTGCCCCCCACTAACCCCAACCTTCCTACGTTTGTTTCACTCATTATAGAGACATGTATCATCTATCTTGGGTTGGAGGACCAGATCCACACACAATATTCAATTTACTGTCTCATTAGGATCCTCCATAGTTCAAGTAAAATTCATGATGGTATAGCAGCAATGGCTGAAGCTTCTGGGAGTAATTCGAAAGCTGCAAGATTGGTTTATCCCAAAGAATAGGTATTCTAAAGGGAGGATGAGGCAACCATAGTTGACAAAGGAGGTCAAAGAAAGCATAAAAGCAAAAGAGAAGGCTTGCAGTATAGCAGAAACTGGTGAGAAGCTTGAAGACTAAGAAAGTATTTAAAAAAAAACAGAGGGTAACTGAAAAAGCAATAAGGAGAGAGAAGATGAAATATGAAGGTAAGCCAGTCAATAATATACGTTTTTCAAATTCATAGAGTGTGAGGGGCAAGAATAAACACTGGACCACTGGAAAATGAAAATGATGTTGGGGAGGATGTAATGGGGGACAAAGATGGCAATGAACTCATAATTACATACTGTATTTTGTGTCATTCTTCACTGTTAAAGACACCAGCAGTATACCAGAAATTCAGAGGTGTCAGGGTGCAGAAGTGAGTGAAGTTGCTATCACTAAGGTGAAGGTGCTTGGGAAGTTGAAAAGTCTAAAGATGGATGCCTCCTGCACCAGATAGACTACATCCCAGGGTTCTGAAAGGGGTAGTTAAAGAGACTGTAGAGGCATTAGCAGTGATCTTTCAAGAATCTCTAGATCCTAGAGTGGTCCTGGAGGACTGGAAAATCACAAATGTCATTCCACTCTATAAGAAGAGAGGCAAAAGACAGGAAATTATATGACAGTTAGCCTGATTTCAGTGGTTGGCAAGATGTTGGAGTCCATTAGTATGGGTAAGTTTTTGGGTACTTGAAGGCATACAATAAAATAGACCAAAGCCCATCATATTTCTTTGAGAGGAACCTGACAAATTTGTTGGAATTCTTTAAACAAGATAGACAAAGTAGAGTCACTGGATGTTGCTTACTTAGATTTTTAGAAGGCCTTTGACAAGGTGCTATACATGAGCCCATGGTATTACAGGAGAGATAGAGGATAGGCTGGCTGGCAGAAGGCAAAGAGTGGGACTAAAGGGGGCCATTTCTGGTTGAAAGGTAGTGTTCTGCGATTCTCATGTTATATGTTAGTGATCTGGATGATGGAATTGATGGCTTTGAGGCCAGGTTTATGCACAACACAAAGATAGGTGGAGGGGCCGGTAGTGTTGAGGAAGCAGAGAGCCTGCAGAAGGATTCAGTTGGGTTTGGAGAATAGGCAAATCGGTGACAGATGGAATACAATGCAAGGATGGGTATGGCCATGCGCTGTCAGAATGAACAAAGGTGTAGGCTACTTTCTAAATGAGGAGCACATTCAGAAATTGGAGTTGCAGAGGGACCTGAGTGACCTATTGCAGGATTCCCTAAAGGTTAACTTGTATGTTTGATCAATAATAAGGAAGACAAATACTATGTTAGTATTCATTTTGAGAGGACTAAAATGTAAAAGCAAGGATGTGGTGCTGAGATTTTATAGGAAATTGATCAGACTACATTTGAAGTATTGTGAGCAGTTTTGGGCACCATATTATGTTTAGAGATGCAATGCAAAGCAAGCCCTTCCAGCCCAATGAGCTGCACTTCCCAGCAAGTCACCTATTTAACATGACCAATTAACCAACTAACTGGGACGTCTTGGGACTGTGGGAGGAAACTGAAACACCTGCTAGAAATCCACATGCTCATGCGAAGGATGTACAAACTTCAACTCCAAACTCCGATCCAACCTCACCCCCCCCCACCCGAAGACTGTCATAGTGTTGCACTAACTGCTATGCTACTGTAATGTGCTGCCTCTAGAGAGGGTCCAGAGGAGCTGGCGGGGTAGCGATGGGAGTCTCATTGTGCCCTCTGGTCCTAGATGCTATTTTCAGTCTCAGAATGCATCCTTTTAGAAGAAAAGTGAGGAATTTTTTGAACCAGAGGATGGGTGGTTAATTAGTGGGTGTCATTGCCACAGCTGGCTGTGGAGGCCAAATACCTGGGTATATTTAAAGCAGATGTTCCTTGGTACTTAATTAGTAGGGTCATCAAAGGTATGGGAAGAAGGTAGGAGGAGGGAGTTGAGAGGGAAAATGTTACAAAGTCTTATGGAAGGTGAGATTAAGGAAAATCTCAGAGGTTCTACACTCATATTAAAAGTAAAAGGGTGGCTAGGGAGAGAGTAGGTGGTCAGCAGGGCCACCTATGTCTCAAGCCACAGGAGATTTTTAATGAAAATTTCTCCTGTGTTTACTGAGAAGAAAATCAGTTGCTCAAGAAATAGGGGAAACTAGTGGAGATGTTTTGGATGGCATTCACATTACCATGGAGGAGATATTTATAGCCTTACAGTGCATTAAAGTGAATAAATCCTGATGGCTTGACTGAGTGCATTCTTGGACTTTGTGAGAGGTTAGAGGAGAAATTGTGGAGGCTGTTGTTTCATGTTTAACCACTGGTGATGTTACTGAGGCTTGGAGGGTACCCAGTGTAATTCAGAATCAATTTTATTATCACAGCATTTCTATAGATAGAATCTGATTGGGAGGAGTTAGTGCTGCTTTGTGCTGAGATATTGTGCCTGGAAAAACCTTTCAGAGTTTTTAGAAGAAGAAACAAAAAGGGGTAGGGCAATGGATGTATTCTATTTGGACTTTAGTAAGCCTCTCAACGATGTCTGACATGGTAGGTTGGTCGGGAAGGTTAGATGCATAATGCAGTGAGAGCAAGTTTATATGGATTCAAAATTAGCTCGGTGGTTGGAAGCAGAGGGAGGAGGTTGAAGGTTATTTCTCAGAATGGAGACTGGTGACTAGTGGTATGCTGCAGGGGTGTGGGATTCTTGCAACTCATTGTGTATATAAATGATTTGCACGAGAATGCACAATGTTTGATCAGTACCTTTACAGGTGACACAAAATTAGAAGTTGATGTAGAAGTAGAAAAGGTTATCGTGGATTACTGGATGGAGTGTGTGGGGGATCTTCAGGCCAAGGTGTAGTAAACCACTCTTATGCCCCAGAGAACCTTTGCCCTTGCTACCTGCACTGTGTTTTGTATCATCAGAAAGCTTGGATATATTATACTTGATCTTCTCAGATAATCTATAATCATTGATTTATAGATTCGAAAGCTGGGACTACAATGCTAATATTCCTGCATCATTCTAGTAACCCAAACTCAATATGATTTATATTTACCTAACGTTCTCTGTCCATTAACCAGTCCTCAATTCAGTTATCCTTCTATAAAAATAGAAATATCCAAATAAAATGCATACTTCATCAGAAAAGTCTGTTGCTCTGGTTATCAACAGTACTGGATCACTCCAGTTGCTAACAGAATTTAGTAGTGCAAGAGATAATCAAGAGCTTCTTATAAACACAAGAGATTATGTAGATGCTGGAAAACTTAAGCAACATAAGCAGGACTGATGAAGGGTCTTATCCCGAAATGTCGACTGTTTATTCTTTTCTGTAGACACTGCCTGCCCTGCTGAATTCCTCCAGCATTTTTTGTGTAATGTGTCGATTTCCATCATCTGCAGATTTTTTTGTATTTGTGACCAGAATAAGATGGTGGGTGGGAGAAGGAGTATAAGCTGGTAGGTGATATGTGGAACCAGATGAGGTGAAGGTGGGGGGTGGTGTGTGAAATGTAACACCTTGTATTCCGTCTGGGTAGCCTCCAACCTGATGGCATGAACATTGACTTCTCAAACTTCCACTAATGCCCCACCTCCCCCTTGTACCCCATCCGTTATTTATTTATTTATATACACACATCCCTCTCTCCCCCCCTCTCTCTCTCCCCCCCTCTCTCTCTCCCCCTCTCTCTCTCCCCCCTCTCTCTCTCCCCCCCTCTCTCTCTCCCCCCCTCTCTCTCTCCCCCCCCCTCTCTCTCCCCCCCTCTCTCTCTCCCCCTCTCTCTCTCCCCCCCTCTCCCTCTCCCCCCCTCTCCCTCTCCCCCCTCTCCCTCTCCCCCCTCTCCCTCTCCCCCCTCTCCCTCTCCCCCCCCCTCCCTCTCCCCCCCTCTCCCTCTCCCCCCCTCTCCCTCTCCCCCCCTCTCCCTCTCCCCCTCTCCCTCTCCCCCCCTCTCCCTCTCCCCCCCTCTCCCTCTCCCCCCCTCTCCCTCTCCCCCTCTCTCCTTTTCACTATACCCCTTGCCCATCCTCTGGGCTTCCCCCTCCCCCTTTCTTTCTCCCTGGGCCTCCTGTCCCATGATCCGCTCATTATCCCCTTTGCCAATCACCTGTTCAGCTCTTGGCTCCATCCCTCCCCCTCCTGTCTTCTCCTATCATTTTGGATTTCCCCCTCCCCCTCCCACTTTCAAATCTCTTACTAGCTCTTCCTTCAGTTAGTCCTGACAAAGGGTCTCAGCCCGAAACATCGACTGTACCTCTTCCTAGAGATGCTGCCTGGCCTGCTGCATTCACCAGCAACTTTTATGTGTGTTGCTATCAGCTTAAGTGGTGCTACTTGAATATCCTGATTACGTTTCCCCTCAACCTGGCAGGTATGGCAAGCCCTGCAGAAATTCACAACATCCTTTCTTAAATTAAGCCAGTAGAATTCCTTCATAATCCTGTTCACTGTCTTCCTCGCTCCAAAATGTCCACCTAAAGGCATACTGTAAGCCATGTTTAAAATTTCAGCCCTGTAAACTTTCAGAACCACTACCTGATGTTCAATAGCCCAATCCTTACTTGCAGGCACAGTGGCTGGTCTCCACTTCCTCATCAACACTCTATCTTTAAGGATATTACCTTAAATAATATCCCACTGACTCTCTTTGAACCTCCTGTTCTGTGGGAGCTGTCTCCTTTAAAGCCATCATTTCAGAATCTTGCTCCTGTTCCTCCTTAAATTCCTCCCTCAATAATGACAAACCTTTCCCATCAGCCTTACTCTCATCAGCTTTACTACCCTCTATGTCCTGCTGGAATATGGAAGGTAGAAATGTCTGTGACATATCATACTTTGAACCCCTGGTTTTGCTATCATGGGCCTCAGCAGACTTTCTAAACATGCTTTGAGTAACTGTGCATGTGGGATAAACATTATTCTTTCTGTGTGGATCATTAGCAACAGCTTTGCTCATTAGTTGAATTGCTAAATCAACCTTACCTTGGAGAGGTGTCAACCTCCCCACATTGTTTACTAAACTTAGCACTATCACCAGACTTATAAAAACCATGTGTACATTGTGGAAGAGAACAAAGGATCCATTTATCTCATTCTTACGACCTTTATTCTGACCTGTCTCCATTGCAATTTCTACCAATGGTCCCTCCTGGTCACAACAACACTTCAAGTTTTGTCTCACCACACCCCAATCTTGAACAACAACATCATGAATAAGATCATAACCTCCAAATGTCAAAACAAAATTCAACAGAGTGGCACATACTTCCTCAGCAGGCCTTTGTCCTGCAAGCAGGGTCAAAGGTTGTGCAACCAATCCAACCTTCACAAGTACTTTATTCAGAAGTCCAGGAACAACACTTTTCCCAATATTTTCAGTAGCTTTACCTCACCACTTTTTATCTTATCACTAACTTTTTGAACACTGTCTAATACAAGTGACTGAGAATCCTCAATTTACACTGGTACCAAGGTTAACCCCTTATTCACCGAACCAAAACCATCTGACACAGAAGAACTGCATTCCTTTCCAACCAAGTCAGACACCTCAGACCTTAACTGAGCTTCAACACAAGGTTCAGTACCCTGTGAATCCACAGGTACTTCAACAATCTGAACACAGGCAATTGGGACAGCTGCCTCTTCTGGGCTTTCATCACTTGCCCCAGTTTCAAATTCAAGGTCACCCCGAACCTCCGAGCTACTCTCTGGGTAACTCTCATCTGGAGTAAACTCAACCTCGTGGGTTAAAACAAACTCGTCTGCTGTCTTATCAGACCCCCGCAGGATGGCGGCATCCTCTTCATCTAGGTATGCCCTTGCATCATAGGGGACACAACTCTTAAATTCTTCAATCAATACAAGCTCTTTCGAGCTGTAATAATTAGCAGGGTCTAACACTAAACCTCTCAGCTGCCACGTCTCCCTCTTGAACTGTCTCTGTCTTTCCGCCTCTCCTCTCTCGAGCTGTTTCAGTTGCAACTCGTGCTCCATTTTTAATTTTTCCAACTGAAACTGAAGCTCAGCCTCAGTAAGTACTTTACCTTCAACAAACATTTTCAGCACATCCTCAGTAAATTGCTTCGTCAAAATATAATATTCAACTATTTTTCTTTGAACTACCTTAGTCATACCCTTCGTTACTGTCTTAAATTTCAGTTCCTCGACAATTTTCCGCAACTCATCCTTTTTAGCTCTCTTCAAAATCACAGGGTTTGGCAATGCCAGAAATTTCCTAACATCCACTTTTGCTGTTTTTTCACACGACCAAATCAATTTGTTCATATCACGGATGCAGGCCCCAATTTTGTCACGTACCCTGTGACGGGTTAAAGGACCAGCAGAAATGGAAAACACTTTGGAGTCCAGTATTGCTACTAACTAATAATATTTATTAGTCACTACGTGATACAGTAATATAAATGCAGATATATCAAACAGGTTAGCAATGATTGTGTGTGTGTGTGTGTATATATGTATATAATAAATATATAGAAATATATGAAAACCAAGCTTTTTCAAGTCTAGGGGTAAATAGGTAGTCTTACGAAGATGAGTAAAGTTCAGTTCAGTTTGTGGTATTGAGTTGAGTAGTGATGGGGAGAGAGGGAGAGATTTGAGTCTTCAGGTGAGCTGACGCCGATCTTCCTGTTGTCCTCCAAAATCCTCGCAATTCTTCAGAAGTCACCGACTGTGACCATAACAAAGGAGACAGTTCTTCTGTGGTGGAATTATCAACCCAGGCGAGGGTTGGACACACAAATCTATCTATCTCTATCTCTATCTCTCTATCTCTATCTCTATCTCTATCTCTATCTCTGTCTCTGTCTCTGTCTCTGTCTCTGTCTCTGTCTCTGTCTCTGTCTCTGTCTCTGTCTCTGTCTCTATCTCTGTCTCTATCTCTATCTCTATCTCTATCTCTATCTCTATCTCTATCTCTATCTCTATCTCTATCTCTATCTCTATCTCTATCTCTATCTCTGTCTCTGTCTCTGTCTCTGTCTCTGTCTCTGTCTCTGTCTCTGTCTCTGTCTCTGTCTCTATCTCTATCTCTATCTCTATCTCTATCTCTATCTCTATCTCTATCTCTATCTCTATCTCTATCTCTATCTCTATCTCTATCTCTATCTCTATCTCTATCTCTGTCTCTGTCTCTGTGTCTCTGTGTCTCTGTGTCTCTGTGTCTCTGTGTCTCTGTGTCTCTGTGTCTCTGTGTCTCTGTGTCTCTGTGTCTCTGTGTCTCTGTGTCTCTGTCTCTCTGTCTCTCTGTCTCTCTGTCTCTCTGTCTCTCTGTCTCTCTGTCTCTCTCCCCCCCCCCCCCCAGTATAAGGGTAATTCAGGACCCCATCACAGAAGTAAGAAACTGAGCAATGAGTGATAGGTGAAAGGGCTGAAGGAGGAATCTAACAGAGGACACTGGACCATGGGAGAAAGGGAAGGAGGGACAAGTGAGCAGAAGAGAAGGGGTGAGAGGGAACCAGAATGGGGAATGAATAAAGATAGAAAGGAGAGTGTGGAAGAAATTACTGGAAATCGATGTCTATGCCATCAGGTTAGAGGCTACCAAGACATATTATGAGGTGTTGCTCCTCTAACCTGAGTGTGTTATTTGAGTTACTGTCAGCTTGAGCCAATCTGGCCGTTCTCCTCTGACCTCTCTCATTAACGAGGCACTTTTGCTGCTTACCGGATGTTTTTGTTTTTCTGCACAATTCTCTGTAAGCTCTAGCTCTGAGAAACTGTTGTGTGTGAAAATCCCAGCAGATCAGCAACTTCTGAGCCACTCAAACCACCCCGTCAAGCACTAACAATCATTCCAGGGGCAAAATCACTTCGATCACATTTCTTCCACATTCTGATGTTTGGTCTGAACAACTGAACAGCCTGCCCATGTTTGCGTGCTTTTATGCATTGAGTTATGGTCACATGCCTGACTGATTACATATTTGCATTAACAATTAGGTGTACCGGTGTACTAAAAAAGTGGCCACTGTATTTTGGAGCTGTATGAAGGATTTTCTGTGTGTTTAGATGGAAAATGTTTGATGAGAGGAACTGAAAATCCAAATAGCCACTGACTTCAGTTTAACAGCTGTTGTTTGGTAGATATCAGAATCCATTATCTGTGTCAGAGTTACTGAAATCTTGGATAAAGAGGAGCTAAATTATTACAGTCAAATCATTATTATCTCAATTCACAAATTCCGATGACGTAAGAATAGCTGTGCAGGCATCTACTAATACCTTACTTAGCATTGCCTTGAGCAATGTCCTTGAGAAGCTGAAGCAATACTTCTGTTGCTGGAACTTACAGATTATTTTAGCTGTCATACGTACATCGACACATTGAAACATACAGTGAAATGCGTCATTTGCATTAATGACCAAAAAAGTCCAAAGACCTGCTGGAGCAGTTTGCAAATGTCACTGGGCTTCCAGGGCCAAAGTGGCATGCCCACAACATACTAACTCTTACTAATTTGTGCGTCTTTGGAATGTGGAAAAAAACTGGTGCACCTTGGGGAAACTCATGCAGCCACGGGGAAAGAAAAAATCCTCCTTACAAATAGCGATGGGAGCGGCCGCTTTAAAGTGTCACACTAGCTGGTATACTACCATGCTGCCTATCACCCCTTTAGCTAAGTTCAAGTGGTGTATCAGAGGGAAATTACATCCTAATTTGTCCGGAATCATACTGTGTATCAGTATCGTCGTCGTCTTCATGTGCCTTGTGCGTTACACGCTTGGGCAATCATGGCTTTCCACATCGAACAATCCCACGCAGTGTCAATGATATCTCACACACTTAGATCTGTTAATTCTTTCACAGTGTCCATATATTTTCTTCCTTGCCTTCCTCTTCCGTGTTTCCCAGGCATACAGCCTTGTAATGTAAGGCATTCTATTTCTCCCTTTCTGATGACATGGCCCAGCAATTTAAGTTTCCTCTCATTTAATGTTCTCATTAAAGATCTTCTTGTATGGGTACATTGGAGTACTGTCTCAATAGTTACCCTATCTCTATATGATATTTTCAGCAATCTTCTAAGAAATCACATTTCTGTTGCTTCTAAGTTTCTTTGGAGTTCTGGTGTTATAGTCCATGTTTCGGAAGCGTACAGCAAGATTGACCAGATGTAACATTTTAGTAGCCTAAGCCTTGTTGTCATAGAAATGTGTCTGTTGGTAAAAATGGGTTTCATTTTTTTGGAAGTTGGTTTTGGCAATGGCAATTCTTTTTATTTCTATTTCTAGCATCTTGTGATATAAAGCTTCTAAGGTAATTAAAGCTGGTCTTTTGTTCAATCTCTTGGTTACCGATGTACCTTTGGCAGTTGAGAGTATCCTGCTGTTTTGATATTACCATATATTTAGTTTTCTTTACACTTGTTGGTTAAACCAAAATCTGCACTTGTTTGTACTACTTTGTCTAGGAGGATTTGTAGGTCTTCTGCAGCACTTTCTATTAGGGTGGTATCGTCTGCATATCTTATGTTGTTGATGTTAACACCTCCAATTTTTATCCCATCTAGATCATCTATTTCTCTGAGAATCATTTCACTATAGATATTAAATAATTCTGGTGAGGTAACACATCCCTGTCTAACTCCTCTTTGAATTTTAGTCCAACTGCATATATTATCATCAATTTTTACCACCACCTTTTGGTTCCAATATAAATTTTGAAGCAGTTGTTGGTCCGTTTCGTCAATGTTTAGTTTAGCGAGAATTTGAAATAATTTTTTATGTTACACTTTGTTGAATGCTTTAGTGAAACCAATAAAACATAAAAAGACATCATTCTGATATTCAACTGCCCTTTCTGAAAGCATTCGTAGTATGAAAATTGCATTCCTAGTTCCTCTATCCTCAATGAATCCATATTGCAGTTTAGAAGTTTCTGGCCTTAACTTGTTTTTAATTTGACTCAGAACAATTCTCAACAAAATCTTTATTATGTGACTCACAAGTCTGATTGCTCTATAATTTCTGCAGTCAATAGTTCCAGAAATTTTTGGCAGAGTTACAAGTACTGATTTCAAGAGATCATTAGGCAATACACCAGACTCATATATGCCATTAAACAGTTCAAAAAGAATATCTATGCCCAGATCTTCTAGGGCTGGTATCATTTGTCTGAAAAGAGGATGCTGTCTAAGTTGCATGCCATCTTGGTCAATGTCTCCCATCCACTACATAATGTACTGGGTGGGCACAGGAGTACATTCAGCCAGAGACTCATTCCACCGAGATGCAGCACAGAGCGTCATAGGAAGTCATTCCTGCCTGTGGCCATCAAACTTTACAACTCCTCCCTTGGAGGGTCAGACACCCTGAGCTGATAGGCTGGTCCTGGACTTATTTCATAATTTACTGGCATAATTTACATATTACTATTTAACTATTTATTACTATTTTCTATTGCTATTCTATTACTATTTATTATTTATGGTGCAACTGTAACGAAAACCAATTTCCCCCGGGATCAATAAGTTATGACTATGACTATTTCCACTGAAATTTCATCAGGTCCAGTGACTTTACCATGTTTCATGCTTTTCATTGCTTTAGTTATTTCTTCTTTGGTAATAGGTGGGCCAGAATTAGGGTGTTTAATATCTGGGGGTTCCCCTCTATTATCCTCAAACAGCTGCTGTATATACTGAATCCACCTCTCACATACTTTATCTGGATCTGTTAGTATGGATCTGTCTGCTGATCTTATGTATCCTGTAGAAGAGGTTTTCTTAATTCCAGTAATTTCCTTACTTTTCTTGTGCATTTCTTTGCTGTTGTTAATATGGCCTTCTACTTCATTGCATTTTTGATTCAGCCATTCTTCCTTTGCAATATTGCACAATTGTCTGGTCTGTCTGTCTAGCTCTCTGTATTGTGCTTCATTATTCTTCACTAACCTTCTTTGTTCCATCAGATCTAGAATTTCTAGGGTTTTCCACCCCTTGTTGGTGTGTTGGATTTCTTGTACTGGGATTATCTCCTCTGCTGATTGCTGTATAGCATATTTAAATCTGTCCCAAATAGGTGTTGTTTCGTTTTCGTTGAGGTGTTCTTCTACAGCTGTCTTGAATTGTTGCTTAAGTATGCTATCTTTTTAAAGTTCTCCCAATATATACTACTTCCTCTTTTTTCCACGTTTCAGTTTCTTTAATTTTGCAGCTATTACTGGATGGTGATCTGAACCAAAGCCTGCTCCTGGGTAGGCTTTAGAATTTGTGATATTATTTCTAAAACATTCATTGATGGTAATGAAATCTATTTGATTCCTTGTTCTATCTCCAGGGTTAATCCAAGTACACAATCTACGTGGATGGTTTTTATACCAAGTATTCGTGATCACTTGGTTGTTTCTGACACACTAATCAGTAAACCTTTCTCCATTTTCATTTTCCTCCCCTAATCCAGAGGGTCCTTTCCTGTCCAACTTTGGCGTTAAAATCTCCCATAACTAGTTTTATATCCTGAGATTTACATTGCTGTTTACACTGTTGAGATCTTCATAAAACTTGTTGATATCCTCTTCATCTGCATCATTTGTTGGCACGTAGACTTGGATTATGCTAATGTTAAAAGGGTAACTCCTTAATTTAACTAAAGGCAGCTGATCGGATATTGCCCAAAATCCTATAAGACATTTTGATACTTGTTTGTTTAAAATAATTCCAACTCCATACATATACTGTTGACCTCCAGAATACTTTATCAGAGAACTATTCTTAGTGAATTTGCCACTGTCGGTCCATCTAATTTCTGACAGGCCGAAGATATCAACTTCCAACCTTTTCATTTCATTTAATGTGTTGTCCAAATTTCCTTTCTGGTAAAGTGTACGGATGTTCCATGTTGCTACCCTTGGCCTTTCCCTATTGGTTACAGTCTGTGGATGACCGTCTGGTGTCACCTGCAGCCCATGACGACCCCTACCGAGCGAGCTGTTGTTCTGTTGATTAGAATCAACCCCATTCACGCTGTTGTCCTGTTTCCTTCTTTTGTTTCTTTCCATGATTGACGAGGCAGAAATTTCAACAGTGGTTTGCCGTTGCCTCCTGTTGCCGCAGTGCTCATCTAACTAGAGTATTTGACATCTACTGGTGTTCCCAATTGGGAATCATACAATAGACATCGCCCAACCTCTGCTGTTGTTGTACAAAGCCAATCCTCCACCAAAGCTTGGAATCCATCTCTCTGCTGCTGGAGACTTCGGTGATTTTAGGTGACACCACCACCATTGGTCTGGTTATTTTTCTGGTGCCAAACATTCGCCATTGACAGAGCTCCTTCAGGGAGACAGTGTGCACTCGGACCCAAGTCCTACTTGAAGGTGGAGTTGTCTTGGGTGGTAGAAGTTACATAATTGCTATCGGCATTTCTTGATATTTAGTCAGGACCCAACCACCCCATACACCCCCATACATCAGTGTAGGTGGGCTAAATGGTCGGGCTGCTCATGACAGACCAAAGGACGTTGCGTACTATATAACTCTGATTTTAAAATTCATTATTATTTCCCCTTGAGAATAAAGCTGTGACTGAGCAGCTGGATTTGATCTTCTGAGTGGTGAGGGAGATCATGAATTGCTCAAAGTGTCCAACAGAAGAGCTTCATCTCCAAGCAACATTGTTTTGTAAGCAAGGGGAGAGAAGAAGACACTAACAAATATTTGCAGAAACTCATGGGCAGGGAAAAGGAATCCATTACACATTCACTTTAGTCAGAATCAGATCTGATTTATTATCATTGATATATGTCATGAAATGTATTGTTTTATAGCAGCAGTACAGTGCAATACATTAAAAAAATTATACATTATAATGAGAAATATATTACAAAACTAAATAAATAATGCAAAGAGAGAGCAAAATAGTGAGATAGTGTTCATGGATTCATGGACTGTTCAGAAACCTGATGGTGGAGGGGAAGAAGCTGTTCCTAAAACGTTGAGTGTGTGTCTTCCGGCTTCTGTACCTCCTCCCCAATGGTGTAACGAAAAGAGGGCATGTTCTGGATAGTGAGGGACTTTAATAAGGGATACCGCCTTCTTGGGCCATCACCTTTTGAAGACGTCCGCAATGGTGGGAAGGCTCCTTTCCTAAAGCATTGATTATGTGTCTTTGGGCTCCTACCTGATGATAGTAAGAAGAACGTGTGTTTTGGATTGTAAGGGTCCTTAATGATGGTTGTAGTCGTCCTAAGGCACCACCTTGAGATGTACCTATGTTTATTGTCAATTGACTCTGGTCTCTTCATGAGGATCCTGACAAGATCATACTCAAGCCCAGGAAAACCATTATGGGGATGTCTCCAATGAAAAAATATGAAATAAAAGTGAGGAGCAGAGGAGGTCTCAATGAGACTACAACAAGTCAAACAATGATCTCTCCACAGCCCTTATGAGACCTTTCATACAAGAAATGGGCAGCCCTGAATCAAATACACAGAATCATTTAAATTTTGTGGACCTGGCAAGGGATATGTGGACATCCTGTATGCTGAGGCAACACTAACTCAGTCTAAATTGCGGCAACAAAAGGTAAATCATTGAATACATTGTCCCTGTAGCTGGCATTCATTCAGCTACAGTTGATGACATAACCTGGCTCTAAAATATGGACATCAGCATTTGGGTTATTACTTCTGGTATTTAAAAAGCTTACTGACTAATTGTCTTGAATGTTTGAGTATATATGACTGCACAGCAAAGCACCAAAATAATCACATCGTCAAGATCACCAATGAAACAACGATGGTGGGACTCATCACCAACAACAATGAGATGGCCTATAGAAAGGAGGTGGAAGAGCTCGAGGCCTGGTGCCAGGCAAATAACCTCTTCCTCAATGTCAACAAGACAAGGGAAATGGCTATCAACTTCAGGAGAACCCACACTACTCATATTTCTCTGTACATCAGTGGCACAACAGCGGAAACTTCAAACAGTTTCAAACTCCTGGGAGTGTACATCTCGCACAACCTCACATGGTTCCAGCTACATAGTCGGGAGTGCTCACCAACACCTCTCCTTTCTGAGGAGGTTGAAGAAAGCTGAACTATGCACATCTATACTCACGTTATTCTATAGATGCACAGTAAAAAGCATCCTAACAAGCAGCATCACTGCATTGTACAGAAACTGCATTACAGTGAACAAGAAGTTTCTACAACAGGTAGTTAAAACTGCCCAACACATCACCAGCTCCAGCCTACCCGCCATCAAAGATATACAATACTATGCAAAAGTCTTAAGCACCTTAGCTATATACAGTGCCTATAAAAAGGATTCGCCCTCCCCCCCCCGCCCCCCCCCAGTCCCCGGAAGTTTTCATGTTTTATTGTTCTACAACATTGAATCACAGTGGATTTAATTTGACTTTTTTTTACACTGATCAACAGAAAAAGACACTTTCATGTCAAGGTGAAAACAGATCTTTGCAAAGTGATCTAAGTTAATTATGAATATAAAATACAAAATGATTGCATAAGTATTCACCCCCTTCAAGTCAGTATTTAGTAGAGGCACCTTTGGCAGCAATTACAGCCTTGAGTCTGTGTGGATAGGTCTCAAATCAGCTTTGCACTTCTGGACTGCAATTTTTCCCCGTTCTTCTTTACAAAACTGTTTTAAGCTCTGTCAGGTTGCATGAGTGAACAGCCCTTTTCAAGTCCATTCTCAAATTCTCAATTGGATTGGGGTCTGGACTCTAACTTGGCCACTCCAGGATTTTAACTTTGTTTTTAAACCATCACTGTGTAGCTTTAGCTTTATGCCTGGGGTCATTGTCTTGTTGGAAAACAAATCTTCTCCCAAGTCGCAGTTCTCTTGCAGACTGCATCAGGTTTTCCTTCAGTATTTTGCTGCATTCATTTTACCCTCTACCTTCATCAGCCTTCCAGGGCCTGCTGCAGTGAAGCATCTCCACAGCGTGACGCAGCCACCACCATGCTTCACGGTAGGAATGGTGTCTCAGGGCTGGGTGTGTCTGCACCCTCGCCACTCCCTTCCGCCCTGGCACTCCTCTGCCACCCGTCCCGCACGTTCCCCACAGCACTCTACCCTTACCATTCCTAACGTCCTTGGCTTCCGCCAGATTTATAAATTTGCGCTCTGCTCCATGATGACAAATACAGTACATTTTGTGCCTAAGACCTCTGCACAGTACTGTGTATACAGACAGGTGTTTGAAAAAGGCCAGGACCATCATGGCGGATCCCACCCACCCTGCTCATGGACTGTTTGTCCAGGGAGGAGGCTACATATCATCCACACCAGGACCACCAAACTCAAAATCAATTACTTTCCTCAAGCAGTAAGGTTGATCAACACCTCCACCCACTAATCCAGGCTTCCACACCCCCAACCACCTTTACTGTATTATTTCCTTTCATCTTATGTACAGACACTCCTGTGCCTAGTGTCAATTTGTGGACATGCAAACAATCGATGTATATAAGCTATCCTTTGTGTTTTTATTTATTGAGTTTTTTATTATTATTGAGTACTTTATCATACTATGTTTTGTTTTGTGCTGCATCTAATCAGGAGTAACAATTATTTCGTTCTTCTTTACACTTGTGCACTGGAAATGACATTAAGCATTCTTGAATCCAGCAGGGCCAGTGCCAGTGTGGTGTCTAAACTCCATCAATCAAACTCCCCAACTCCAGCTTCCACAATCACTTTGTTCTCAAGTATTTGGACTTCAAGACTGCCATGGTTTTTACAATATGAATAGGTAGTCTATAGGCCCTTATAGAGTTTATCAGCTTACTGATTTCTGAAGGTCATAATCAGGTAGGTTGCAGTAATGTTCCTGTGAGCAGTGAACTACTGATAACCTTTGGTTTCCATGGTAACTGCACAGCTATTGTCTGGACTGGAGGTTTGGTGTCCTTTTCACATAGACTGATGGCAAATGAGAAAAGTTTCTCTGACTTTACAATCACAAAATGCAAACCAAAGTGGAATAGATTGGAGACTCTTTGAAGGGGGGTAATTGCAGTTGGAAAATGAGGAAGCAGGTCTTCAGTAACATGCAGAAAGAGGGGTTAGTTGATATGGTAAAATGTTATAATTAAGAATCAAACCAAGTTCCTGGAGCGTGAGGAATGCTGGAATGAGAAAGGCTGAAAAGCTCCTTAAATATCTGGTAGGAGGAGTAATTTTTGTTTTGCTTTGCTGCAGTTCATGTGGGCATTTTGATGACCATTTTCCCTTTAGTCTGATTAACAGGATACTTGGTTGGAATTACAACAGAGAACTAAATATTTCCATTTGTTATTTTTTGCAGAGGAGTTTCTTGTCAAAGAGTTTTGAAATTGTTCAAAAATGGAATCCATTCTCCGAAATTAAGAGAAGGGAAGATTTGGAATTACTGGTAAGCCTTTGTATAATTCTCTTGCATCCCAGAGAGTTTCTACCTTGAAGTTCATACCATTTTTATTCATCAATAAATTTTCTTTGATGTATTATCTACCCTTTTTCATATAAAATAAAACATTAAGAGTCTAGAATCTTCTACTGCTGTTGCATATTACTGACCAGGCTTGTTGTAATGGGAACAGAAGGGCACTGTGAAATTTGTCTTCCTAGGATTGAAGTGCTTGATTAAGTTAAGAGTCTCAACCCAAAACATCAACTGTTTATTCCTCTCCATAGATGCTACCTGACCTGCTGCGTTCCTCTGACATTTTGTGTGTGTTCCTCTGGATTTCCAGCATGTGCTGAATGTCTTGCATTTATTATTAAGTTGATCTCATTGCTTACAAGACATATTGTAGTGGTAGCTGTATAAAATGCATGGATCTCGCACCCCCTTTACTGTGCACATCTAAGGACCAACTTTATGCTAAGGGCAAACTTGACAGATCTTTTCCATGTAACACAGTGCTGTAACTGATGCTTGAGTTCTCCATCACTGCTGTTAACACAAGGTATATAATATAAATTAAATACTTTTTAATATTGGTTTCTTGTTTCCTTCTCACCCTACCATGTTTTTTTTTCAAAACTGTGCCTTGAAATCATTCAAAGATGATAGTTTAATTAAATACGACTTGAGTAAGCAAGCTATCTATTTTACCTGAATGGATGGTTGGGAATTGATGTATGGAGCTAATTGCTTTTTGGGGTGTAGGCATCGCTAGCTATCCAAACCTAATTGATCCTGAACTGGGGTGGTTTTAAAAATCAGCCATATTCATAGGTCTGGAGTCATTTGAAGACCAGACTAGACGATGATGACAGAATTCAATCACTGAAGGACATTGGTGAATCAATGGCAGAGTTACAGCTGGTGCGATTTATTTAATGACTGCCATGATGAGAGTTGAACTGTGTCTCTGGGACTCAGACTGTCAGGCTGCAAATCCAGTAACAACCCCTACACTGTGGTACCTAGATTGTAAGAATAGCTAAATCCTTTCTCAGTTTTGGACTGCAGCTATGTTTACTAGAACCCATCAATTGCAAAGATTTAATTCTTTGCATTGCATTAAAACAGTCTTATAGGTATCTAAAATGCTAATGATTTGTAATTTCTGATTTTACAGGAGATTTGAGAGAATAATATTTGTGCATTTTGTTTCAATTGAAAGTGCACAGTTTTGTTTTAAGAAAGCAACCCAGATTTTAGTACATGAATATAGCATCTCTGAGTGATGTTTACAGTCCGTCCAGCACTAAGCTCTTACGAGGGCAATTTTAATCAAGCCCACTCATTGTGAAGGGGGCACAATCAGATTAATTCATTGTTACGTACCCCGTAACTGGGTTGCCAAACCAGCAGAAATGGATCACTCTGTTGGAGTCTGGATTGCTAGAACTAAGAAAGTTTTATTAAAGGAACAAGCAACACAGTACTCTAATCAAAAAGATAATAAATGCAACAGTTCAGCAATGATAAACACACATGTACACAGAATTAAGATAACAGGATCAATCAAGCTCTATCATTGTCTAGGGGTAAATGACCAGTTTCAAAGTGACGCAAAGTTCAGTTCGCAGACAGTGGGGGGAAGGAGAGAGAGAGCAAAACGAATGAATATTCAACACAGCCTCCACACAGACCTTCGCAGTCAGCTTTCGGGCGAGTCCTTTGTGATGTCATCTGAGGTCACTGACCGTGACCCCTCCGTTTCCCGATACGATTGTTTCTCTGCGGTGAACCTGGCACCCAGGCAAGGGTGGACACACACCAGGTTCCCGCCGATCGTGCCCTTCCACCCTGTGCGTCTATGGTCTGATCCCGCAACCGGCCTTCCAAAACTTCCCACCGACTTGTGAGAGACGCACCGCTTCCAGGGTCTCGTTACCTCGGGTGTCGTGTGTGTCTTGCCTTAGCGAACCTGTCCCTTTTTATCCCCCTGCTGGGGTATCGCCTGTCCATCACTTAAAACAGTTCAGGGTTCAAAGGGGGAGCCGATCTTGACAGCTCTCTCCTTCCGTTACTCTCTCCCGTCCCTTCATTAACATCTCCAAATGCTGCTCCATTGTTTTCCTTATCTCTCTCTCTCCTGAAGACAGGTGACAGACCAACTGCTGATCCCACTGGTGCCAGCACAGGACAGCTAACATCTTAATGTATGTGTATTCTCGTCACATCATAAACACAAGAGATTATGCAGATGCTGGAAATCCAGAGTAACTACAAAATGCTGCAGGAACTCAGCAGGTCGGGCAGTATCTACGGAACGGAATAAAGAGCTGACATTTTGGACTTGATGAAGGTCCTAATGAAAGGTCTTGGCCCAAGACATGGACTCTTTATTCCTTTCCATAGATACTGCCTGACCTGCTGAGTTCCTCCAGCATTTTGTATGTTTTACAATCAGATCAATCGCCTGTTTTGCTTTCCAGTGAATTCAAAGGAATTATAAAGTAAAGCCAGGTGTAAAATGGGAAATTGACCTGATTCCAAACATATCCCACCAGATGAGGCAAGTAATGCAATACTCCTTGTGTTCAGTGTCCAATTAGAAGAGTCAAATATGTTATAGTGGGAATTACTTTATTCACACTTATTTGCATAAAGTAGCCGCTGTAGGACGAGAGGGGAGTGACCTGCTTAACTTTTACAAGCTCAGTAATAAATCTTGGAATAGGGAGGGAATTGTGTACCTGCCCTTCCTCTTATGTAAGCACCTTGGAAATTAGGAAATAGAGCCATGGGGACAGTAAAGATGGATAGCAAGTCTGAGGTGGAACTGTTTAAATGAAACAATAATGTGGCATGCTTTGTGTTATTATTGTAAGAGGGGATTCTGTGCTGAGGGAATTTGAGACAAGATTTGAGTATTAATTTTGTTCAAAATTTCTGTAAATTGACTTTAGTCTTTTCTGCTCTTCAGCTGAAGAAATTGGAGAAGACTTAGTATTACATTGCGCCGTTCTAATTTTGGGGACAACTATTATTGCACTCCTGGGTTTGCACTTAGGTCACTGAGTGTTAAATACTTCAAGCTATGAGATCCTTAAAGAAATGTACAGCATTATTGCAAGTCTTAACCATGCCAACAAATTTGAAGCCCTAGGCAAAATCATTGTTAGACTTCTGTAAGATGGTGCATCGGGACTAAGATGATGCAAGGTCTCGACCTGAAATGTCAACTATCCCTTTTGCCTCCACAGATGTTGCCTGACCTGCTGAGTTCAAAGATTTAAAGTACATTTATTATCAAAGTATTTATACAGAATAGACCTCTGAGATTTGTCCTCCCTGCAGGCAGCCATGAAACAAAGAAACACCATGGAGCCCATTCAAAGAAAACATCAAATGCTCAACGTGAGGGGAAGAAAGGAAGAAATTGTGCAAACTGCTAAAAGCGAGTGAACTACACATAGAATACCAAACCAGGAGTCAAGGAGTTTTCACTTTAGTTCAGTTCAGCTAGCTGACTGCAGGCTGAAGAGCCAATCTTTGCGGAAGTGCCCCAATCCCATATAACATATAACAATTACAGCACAGAAACAGGCCATCTCGGCCCTTCTAGTCCGTGCCGAACTCTTACTCTCACCTAGTCCCACTGACCTGCACTCAGCCCCTAACCCTCCATTCCTTTCCTGTCCATATAGCTGTCCAATTTAACTTTAAAACTGATCACCCCGATCAAATCACTGAAAAATAGCAAAAAAATTAGTAATTAGTAATTAGCATCCGGGAACACATACAATATGAACCTCGAAACAAGTCCACAGACACAAGCCTTGCCAATCAATCCTTGCAATGTGGAACCCAAGACTCCTGCACTTTGCTCGGACAACAGCTAACTAGAGGAAGAGGAAAAACAAACGCAGGCAGACAGAGCGGAATCCCTGCCTGCCTCTGCTCATGTCTTTGTTTACTTCAACCTTGCTGGCGTCTCCATTGGAGAGAAGCGGCGGAGTCAGTTATGGGCTCACATCCAACTTCCAGGTCTCCAGGCCACACACTCTGCTCCCAACGTCACTGAACTCCCTCAGAGACAGCAAAGTGTCAGATCACTCTGTCGACCCAAAAACACACCACAAAATGTAAATTGCAGGTTACAATCACACACAGCTTAGTAGTAGAATCATATTTGAAAGAAGTAAATTAAGTAGTTTCTTGAACTGTCTGTTTAATAGCACTACTAGTTGTTTGCTTGTGCCAACTTAGCCCATTCAGCAGCTTGGTTTTCTCTCCAGATTCCTGCATCTGCAGTCTCTCGTGTCGTTTGTAAGATGGTATATACTACTAATCAGTTTAACTGAGCCTCCATTCCATTAATCATTTCTTACTATGTTAAAATATAATTTCTATCACCACTGAGCCAGAAATTATTTACTGACACTTTGCTTTGTCTACCTTCACTGTCCAAGGGTTCGTTACTACCAAGTTATCTCAGTAATTCTTATCTAACATCAAGTGATGGATGATTGAAAACTTTATCCAGCTTAACACTGACAAGGCCAAAGACTTAAAACATAAAACATTACCACACAGTACAAGACCTTTGGCCCATGATGTTGTGTCAATCTTTTAACCTAATCTGGTGATAGCCAGATACTTTTATCATCTTGTATACCTCTGTGAGTCAGCTCTGATTCTTCCTGTACTAGGAATTGGGCCTTAGGGATTTTCCGTGTGCAGAGTTGATGCTGTATATAGCAATAGCACCAGTGTGGAAGCCACAAATGTAATTGTGAAATTGAGGCAACCTTCTTTAAGAAATTGTTGTTATGATTTGTAAGAGCATTAAAACTACTCTTGCTGGTTTTGAAGATGGCAGCTGCTGCGTATCTTGCATTGTGACCCACAGGATGTGGGTCATTGTTTTAAAATGAATTCCCCCCATGGAAACCTGTGGCTGACATGGAGATGAGGAAATCAGGCTGGATTGATAAAGAAGGGATAGAGTTAAGGAAGACCCTTTCTCTCACCAACAACACTCCTTTACAAATTGTGTAACCCTGTGATGGTGGGTGGCTCCCAAGTTCCTGTGATCTAAGGCAGCATTGGGCTTACTGCATCTCTGTTCACAGAAATTTGCACCTTTAAGGAATCATGATATTTTTTCTAATAACAATTTCATAGTACAAATTTTTGAAAAGGAAAAGGAGTAGTCTGGGGTTTTCTTGATCAATACTTCTAGTGCCTTTTGCTTATTGAGAGCTATTTACTAAGATCCTAGATCATGACTTTTTAATTCATTTTCTCAGTGAAGTAGTCAAACCTGATGGTTCCATGCAGAAAATGTTTTCTGTGGTAACTTGACAGTGGAATGGAAGATTGAAGGAAATAACTACCCAAACACTGGTTACAGGACTTGATCAAATCCAGTCCCAAGTAAAACTACTGATGCCTCTTCAAAACTTTTCCTGTTAGTGTATATCCTTGCTTCTCACGGACAATGTGAGACCCATAGGGTTGAAAGCAGCATGTGAACCTTAGATGGAAATAGTAGAGACCTTAGGATTGTATTTTAACTGCTGAAGTAGTACTTTACCTGCAGGGATGAACCTCAGTTTTTGTGCACGTTGTTTCTAGACTTTCTTATTGAGATTGTTGCTTTGTGTTATTGCTTTAAAATGTTTTCATGTATTGGAAAAAAAGTCCAGAATATCAAATCAAAATGAGCAATATATTCTTAAGCTACCTGCAGTTAACTGTAAACACTCCCTACATACTTTACAAAAATAGTAACCCATTATTCTCTTGCCTGCTTAACAAGGATATTGATTTTCAACGGCACGCTCTGTGCACCATCCTGGAGCAGGAAGTGCTTGTTCAGGAGGATGTGGAGCTGATTGAACTCCTGGACCCCAGCATCCTGAGCTCAGTCCAGGCTCAGCAACACCGAAATGGCTACCTGCCAGCCTGGTGGCTGTCCGCAATTCCTAGCATTTGGTATGCTTCCTATAATTTGTTCTTCCTCTTTGTAACAGTATGCCTTTTTTTAATTACAAAAATTTATACATCAAGTGTTTATTAAAGTGTTTGAAAATGCAAATTATTTGTATGCACACAAAATTCATAAGCCATTTGTGATGGTTTCCTGTTGCTTTTCTTTGCCTAATGTGGCCGGTAACAAAATTAAACAAGGCCACCCACCTCCATGACGCTCAAGTTCCCAATAAGAATGTCTGACTGGTATTGGGGTACCACTCTAGAGTTTGCTCACACTGAGCTGTCTGGAATGGAGTTTCGGAAGTGATGACCACTCTGGAGCTGCTTAAAAATATCACCTGGAGTCCACGTCTCACTAGTTTTAAAGACCATAGTTAATTCTCTATATACCAGGATAGTACCATTCACCTTCTGAATTGGAGACAGAAAGCTACCATAAACTAAAAGACTCATTCTAAGTAATATAGTGTGGTTCTATGTTCATGTCTACTAAAGGAGAGGGGGTGGTGTGGAGCCAGAAGCATTTCCATATTCTGTTTATTTAAAAAAAAACAGGTTTAAATGTTCCACTCAAACACTGCCCCTTTTTGGCCACACTGAAATGGTTATTTGTACATTGTGTTTAATTGGATTGCTTTTATATTTATGTATTCGTGCTTTTGATTGTGTTCATTATGCTTAGTGTGTGTGTGTTTTGGTCTTTGCATATTCTACCTGTAAATCCATGGGTTGCTGCTGGGTATTGAAGTTTCCTATGGGCTGGTAGGTTAATTTGCTGGGTATTAAAGTTTCGTATGGGCTGGTAGGTTAATTTGCTGGATATTAAAGTTTCCTATGGGCTGGTAGGTTAATTTGCTGGATATTAAAGTTTCCTATGGGCTGGTAGGTTAATTTGCTGGGTATTAAAGTTTCCTATGGGCTGGTAGGTTAATTTGCTGGGTATTAAAGTTTCCTATGGGCTGGTAGGTTAATTTGCTGGGTATTAAAGTTTCCTATGGGCTGGTAGGTTAGTTTGCTGGGTATTAAAGTTTCCTATGGGCTGGTAGGTTAATTTGCCACTGTAAATTGTCCCAAGGGTGTAGGTGATTGGCAGAATTGATGGGAATACAGAGGGAATAAAATGGGATGAGTGTTGGGATTGATGCTTGATGCCAGTCTTACTCAGTGGGTTGAACATCTGTCTCCATATTGTAGGACCCCATAAAACAGAACACAAAAGTCTAGCTACAGTGTTTAGAAGCCTATTGAGAACATACTTGGAGTCCTGTGTATAATGTGGTCTTATTAAAAAGAGATTGGAGGAAGTTCAATATATTGATTCTTGGATGAAGAAGATATTTTATGAGCAATAATTAATCAAGCTGGCCCTGTATTCATTAGAGTGGATCTTACTGAAACAAAGTTCTGAGGAGGAGCAAGGGGTTGGAAGATGAGGAAATTCCAGATTTCGCCCTGTAGATGTGTCTTTAATCTGGAATGGGGGTTACTACTGCAGAATAAAAATTCTTCTATCTAAGGTGGAAATGAGGAGTAATTTCTTCTCTCAGTGGCTCTTGGAATGTCTCAAACTCTAAATTGAGCATGAGAAGCTGAGTTAATCAATATATTCAAGACTGATTCCTGTATTTTTGGGATTCAGCGCTTATTAGAACAGGCAATGAAATTAAGTTGAGGCTAAGGTTAGGTCACCCTTAATCCTACTAGAAAAAAATGCATTTTAAGTTATGTATGGTCTATTCCTACATAGAACTATAAAGGCCTTTTGACACATCTTGTGTGCTTATGAAATTGTTTTATTTAATTGTCTTTTTATGGTTTTAATATGAATTATAAATTTCTACTGCTTTACTCAACTTCATAATCCAGTGAAAATTATCTTCTGCAGCAGCACACAAAATGCTGGGAAGGAAATGGACAGGAGGAGTTTCCGGTTAGATCCCTGACAAGTCCCGATGAAGGGTTTTGACCTGAAATGGCTCTGTCCATTTCCCTCCATAGATGCAGCCTGACCCACTGAGATCCCAGTGTTTTGAGCTTTTCTCCAAGTTTACAGCATCTGCAGTCACTCTTGTGTCTTGAAATAATCTTCAGCATTACCTTCAGATTTGTTGAAATTTCTGCTATATCCTCTTTAATCTTTCCTGGCACATAATCTTCCATGTCCCACTAGAATTTAATTTTTCAGGCCTGTTATTGCCCTGATGATTGTACAATCATCAATGTTTCAACAATTTTTTGCTGCTTTCATATGGAGTGCTGGATAGATAAAGTTCAGATTTTCACTTGCTGTTTTGTATCTCTGTTCAGTTGTAATCCTTCTCTAACTGCAGTGCTGGGTGTTTCTTGGTTCTGAACTTCACATTTTAAACAGCTCATCTGATCAAGTCTGTTTACTGTTAAGGCTAAAATTATGTATCAGGTTCACATCTGAGTTACCTGATTTGAGTCAGAGGTACCGGGATTGATTAAAGTGCTCCAAGTATTGTTTCCTTGGAAGTTCATTCAACTCTCCTTAATTGATGTCATATTTTGAATGTTGAATGAGGTCTGGACTGTGATGTTTCTGGACATGTGGATGACTGTCCTTTTTGACCAAGAACTTGGGTGACCTTGAAAATCACACTTTTGATTCTGAGTAATTTTGTTTGTTCTAATTCTGCATCTGACGCATTTCAATTATTTTTCTAAATGAATGATGCTATTTCAAGCAACTGCTCATTGATACTTTCAAAATCTGCATGAACAGAACGATTAATGTAAAGACAGTAACACCAGGAGAAGCTGAAGCTCTGTAGTATTATAGTAAAAGTACAGATGATTTGTTATGGGAAAAAGTAGTGAATACTTGAGGGCATTTAATTTTGGTCTCTTAAAGTTTAAAAAAAACTTTCCAGATTACTAAGTTTGTGTTTCTTCTTTTATACTAGGGATCTTTCTATATTGGTTGCATTTGCTGGGGTCTTCATAATGACCTCAAATGTGAGTGACACTTTCCCTTGGGTCATGGTAGAAATGTTTGGGCTTGGTCTTTATATGGTTTCCAGAAGCCTTGGCTTATGGAAAAGGGCCAGGTTTCAGCAATCCATGAGAAAATGCAGTGTATGTCTTGAAAATCTGGTGGCAAATAGCCATGCTTTCTCCAGTCTTGTACGAAAAACCCTGCGGCAGATTCAGGAGATCGAGGTTATTTCAAGAGGATTCGTGCTGTGAGTCCCTTTTTATACATATTACAATGTTTGTACCTACTTGATCACATTTTAGCATATCTTGTTCTGTGTAAGTCTCTTCAGTCGCTTGAAACTAAATGGTATCATATTTTTAAGATCAAAACACTGTAATTTTAAGCATATGAGTAGTGTTATGAATGCAAGAAACATATGAGTAAAGTTATCACCATTAAAAGAATTTATAGCTAACTAATAAAGCTGTCTGAAAACTTGTCTGTTTAACTTTGTGCAGTCTGGGAAAGTGTCTTTTATCATCTTGCCAAAAGAAAGCAGAGATGCAATGGCAACTAATCAGTAACATAAAACAGCACACCTCTTGATTAACGCCTACTACGTATCATGGTTGGCTGCTTGCCAAATGCTGCTGTTGTATCCTGCAACTTTAGCCAATTCAATGTGGCTGTATGAGATAAATGCAGACAAAATCCCCAAACTTGTTAATGTGAAATGGTCTTGATAAAATCAAAAGAACAAAGACAATTAAAAAAGACTCCTTATTATTTTCATGTATATTCCCCTTTACATTTTGAATTGAATATACTTCATTCATATTCTAAATTTTCTAATCTTAACCATACAGTACAATCTGCATTGGGAATTCTATTGCTAATTACACCAGGCACAATTTATATGCTTTATATTAGAAGGGCCGCGTAGTGGCACAGCATTTAGTTTTCCCACCTCCCACCTCTCAGCTCCAGGGAACTGCGTTCAGTTCTGACCTTGGGTGCTATCGTTGTGGAGTTTGCACGTTCTCCCTGTGGGAGAGCAGAGTTGCCCTCTGGCTGCTTAAGTTTTTTTTTCTTACACCCTCACGTTACGGGTAGTTAGGTAGCTAATATAAAGTATTCCTTAGCGTAGGTTAATGATGAAAAGAATCAAAGGGGAGTTGGTGAGCATGTGTAAGAGAATAAATTCATGGTACAAGAAACTTACACTAATGGGATAGCTGAAGTGGGAACCAGGATAGGCAAATTGGGCCATACGCCCTTCTGTGTCACTGTAATAATGTATGCTATGCTGTTTTCCCTTTATTTTCACTTTTATTCAAATATCTTTGTTTCAGTTTCTCATTCTGACTAGTTTTATTAATTATTCTTTCAAAAGCAAGACATTTAGTGTTGATGAGTCTTATAAAGAGATCTGCACAGTAGCTAAAGTTGATGGTTTGTTTTCCAGGGTGACGGCTGCATGTCCTGCTCGTAAGCTGGGAAGCTCCTGGCAACAGGAAGGACAGCACCTAACTGGCTTGAGGAAAGCAGTGTACAGTGCAGTAAAATCCACCTACCGTGCTTCCCGAGCAGCCACCTGCTATCTGCTCAAGTGATATCCTTTTGTTGTGAATGATCTTACTAGCACCTTTTATTAATTCATTAGCAAATTTAGAACATTGCATAGCAATAGGCCTTTTCTGCTATTATGTCTAAACTCTCTCCACCGGCCATGGCTTCATGTCTTTATATGGCATACTGATGATCAGCAGCTAGGTATCAATCTTAGATTCAAAGTGATTGGCCCAACTAGCCTCAACCATGTTTTATGGAAAGGTGTTTTGCATTTCTACCAGCTTTTGCATCAAGTTCACAGTTCGAAGTTTTTTTTATATCAGAGTACATACATGTCACCACATACAACCCTGAGATTCTTTTTCTGTGGGCATACTTAGCGGATCTATAGAACAGTAACTATAAACAGGATCAACGGACAACAAATTGTGCAAATGCAAATATCAATAAATAGCAATAAATAACAAGCATGAAATAACAAGATAAAGAGCCCTTAAAGTGAGACCATCAGTTGTGGGAACACCCGAAGTAGAACGAGTGTAGTTATCCGCTTTTGTTCAAGAGCCTGGTGATGAGGGGTAGTAACTGTTCTTGAACCTGGTGGTGCGAGTCCTGAGGCATCTGTATCTTCTACCTGATTGCAGTAGTGAGAAAAGAGCATGGCCTGGGTGGGGAGGATCTTTGATGATGGATGCTGCTTTTCTATAGCAACATTTCATGTAGATGTGCTTGGTAGTTGGAAGGCTTTTACCTGTGATGTACTGGGCCAAATCCACTACCTTTTGTAGGATTTTCTGTTCAAAGGCATTGGTGTTTCCTTACAAGGCTGTAATGCAGCTGGTCAGCACATTTTCCACCACACATTTATAGAAGTTTGCCAAGGTTTTCGAAGACATGCTGAATTTCCACAGACTCCTGAAGGAGCAGAGGCACTGTTGTGCTTTCTTCACAAGTATATTTATATGATGGGTCCAGGACAGGTCCTCGGAGATAGTGACACTCAGGAATTTAAAGTTACTGACCCTCTCCACCTCTGAGACACAAATGATTACTGATTCATGGACCTCTGGTTTCCCTCTTCTGAAGTCTACAATCAGTTCCTTGGTCTTATTGACATTGAGTGAAAGTTTGTTGTTATCACACTACTCAGCCAAATTTTCAGCCTCCCTCCTGTATGCTGATTCATCATCCCCTTTGATGCAGTCCACAACAGTGGTGTCATCAGCAAATGTGTCGGAGCTGTACTTAGACACACAGTCATAGGTGTAAGGTGAGTGGAGCAAGGGGTTAAGTACACATCCCTGTGGGTGCTCTTGTACTGATGGAGATTGTAGAGGAACACACATCAAAGTTGCTGGTGAACGCAGCAGGCCAGGCAGCATCTCTAGGAAGAGGTACAGTCGACGTTTCGGGCCGAGACCCTTCGTCAGGACTAACTGAAAGAAGAGCTGGTAAGAGATTTGAAAGTGGGAGGGGGAGATCCGAAATGATAGGAGAAGACAGGAGGGGGAAGGATGGAGCCAAGAGCTGGACAGTTGATTGGCAAAAGGGATATGAGAGGATCATAGGACAGGAGGCCCAGGGAGAAAGAAAAGGGGGAGGGGGGAAGCCCAGGCGATGGGCAAGGGGTATAGTGAGAGGGACAGAGGGAGAAAAAGGAGAGAGAGAAAAAGAATGTGTGTATATAAATAACAGATGGGGTACGGGGGGTACTTCTCTAACTTCCACTAATGCCCCACCTCCCCCTCGTACCCCATCTGTTATTTATTTATTTATTTATATGCACACATTCTTTTTCCCTCTCCCCCTCCCCCTCCCCCTCGCCCATCCTCTGGGCTTCCCCTCTCCCCCTTTCCTTTCTCCCAAGGCCTCCTGTCCCATGATCCTCTCATATCCCTTTTGCCAATCACCTGTCCAGCTCTTGGCTCCATCCCTCCCCCTCCTGTCTTCTCCAATCTTTTCGGATCTCCCCCTCCCCCTCCCACTTTCAAATCTCTTATGAGCTCTTCCTTCAGTTAGTCCTGACGAAGGGTCTCGGCCTGAAATGTCGACTGTACCTCTTCCTGGAGTTGCTCCCTGGCCTGCTGTGTTCACCAGCAACTTTTATGTGTGTTGCCTGAAATTCCAGCATCTGCAGATTTTCTCGTGTTTGAGATTGTGGAGGAGATGTTCTTCATCAATCTGAATTGACTGGGGTCTACAAGTGAGGAAATACAGGATCAAATTGCACAAGGAGGTATTGAGGCCCACGTCTCGGAGTTTACTGATTAATTTTGAGAGGATGTTCTTAAATTCTGAGCTTTAATCTATAAAGAGCATCCAGATGTATGTATCTTTGCTGTCCAGATGTTACAGGGTTGTGTGAAGAACCTACGAGAAAGCATCTGCTGTAGACCCGTTGCTCGGTAGGAGAATTGGAGCGGATCCAAGTCACCACTCAGATGGGAGTTGATATGCTTTAACAGCAGCCTCTTAAAACTCTTCATCACTGTGGATGTAAGTCCCACTGGATGGTAGTCATTTAGACAGGTTACACACTCTTGTGCACAGATATGATTGAAGCCTGCTTCAAGCAGGTGGGTACTACACACTGCTGGAGTGCGAGGTTGAGGATATCCGTGAATAGCCAGTTAGTCAGCACAGGTCTTCAGTACTCGGCCAGGTACTCCGTCCAGACCGGATGCTTTCCTTGGATTCACTCTCTCGAAGGCAGCCCAGAAGTCATCTTCAGATACCGAGACGAAAGGATCATCGGGAGACATGGGGTTGTGCGATGGTTCCTCCCTGTCCTGGTGGTCAAAGCGAGTACAGTAGGCATTAAGCTCATCTGGAAGCAAAGCTTTGCTGTCCCCAGTGTTGCTGGATTTAACTTTGTAGGAGGTTATGGCATTCAAACCCTGCCATGGCTGTCAAGCATCCCTTGTTGATTCCAGTCTAGCCTGGAATCTCCACTTCACCTGAAAGATGGCTTTCCGGAGATCATACCTGCACTTTTTGTAGCATTATTGATCTCCAGACAAATATCTCTGATCTGGCTCTCAGCAGTTTCTGGATTTCATTGCTCATCCAGGACTTCTGATTGAGGAAAACAGAATGATTTTGTGTGGACACTTTCATCCACAGCTGTTTTAATAAAGTCTGTAACAACTCTGATGTATTCATTCTGATCCTCAGATGAGCTCTTGAACACGGCCCTGTGTACTGACTCAAGGCATCCTGTAACCATTCCTCAGCCTTCTGTCGTCATCTCTGGAGCCTTTCTCTTCAGGCTCTGTCTGAATGCAGGCAAATGATCCGACTGGCCAAAATGCGTCTCGGGAAGGAATGATAGGGCATTCCTTATCGTAGTGTAGCAGTGGTGTAGTGTGTCGAGCCCTCTGGTGCAACAGGTGATGTGCTGGTGATAACTGGGCAGGGTTTTCCTCAAACAGGCCTAGTTGAAGTTGCCGACTATAATATGAAATGCCGACTATAATTTGAAATGCATCAGGAAGAATGATTCTGTGCAGTTTTGTGAGTGCTTGCTTATAATCCACCACTGGTGATGTATAAACCGTGGTCAGGATCACGGATGAGAACTCCTGGGGCAAATAAGATGGTCTACATTTAATTGTTCATTGTTCTAAGTCAGGGGAACAGGAAGTTGACATTACCCCAACATACGTGCAACAATGAGAATTGACTAAAGAGCATACGCCACCACCTCTTAGCAGAATTCGAGATTCGATCCATTCTGAAGATCGTAAAACCTGCTCGTCGGATAGCTGTGTGTTCACTGTTAATCAAGTCCCAATGCAACAAACAATGGAGCCATGCCTCATCTGCCTCTAATACAGCAGCCTTGCCCTGAGATCATCAGTCTTGCTTTCCAGTGACTGTACATTGGCCAACAAGATGCTGGGTAGAGGAGGTCTCATCCCTCTACTCTTCAGCCTGGTTTGGATTCCGCCTCTGCTGCCGTTGACTCTAAGGCACCACGCCTGACTGCTTGGCTGTAGTTCATGACTTCTGCTCTGCATTTAACCATCGAATGTGAGATATGAAAATCATTGATGTAATTTCGTAGTCAGTTGAAGACATTTATGTGCTGTAAAAAATGGCACCCCCCCATCCTCTCTCCTCCACCATTCCCAACCCCTTTTCCCTCTCTCACCTTATCTCCTTACCCGCCCATCGCCTCCCTCTGGTGCTCCTCCCCCTTTTCTTTCTTCGATGGCCTTCTGTTCTCTCCTAGTAGATTTCCCCTTCTCCAGCCCTGTATCTCTGTCACCAATCAACTTCCAGCTCTTTACTTCACCTCCCCTCCCAATTTCACCTATCACCTTGTGTTTCTCACTCCCTTCCCCCACCACCTTTTAACTCAAACTCCTCATCTTTTTTTCTCCAGTCCTGCTGAAGAGTCTCAGCCTGAAACATTGACTGTACTCTTTTCCATTGATGCTGCCTGACCTGTTGAGTTCCTCCAGCATTTTGTGTGTATTACTCTAACTTTTCCTTAACTGTTTGTATCTGTTATTTAACACTGTAGCCTGTATTTGTTTATCCCAGTAAGATATAAATGGTTCAAACATTATTTTGATGACATTCCTCTGCTGTGATGCCTTAATTATGATTAAACCTATCCTCTGAACTCCGAGGCTGACAATGTGACTAACTATCTCTGTGCAATCCCATTAAGTGAACTTGGCATGGGATTGAATGAGGATGTTCTGTCTGAGGAGGAGGCTCAGGAACTTACTGATGGTTACAGTCTTGCGTCATTAAAGGTATGGTGTGATGCACAATAAGATAAACAAATGGTTCTACATGTAACACAGATTTTATCTATCTATATTCACTAATCCGGTTCCATTGATAATCTGGCACTGATTATGCTTGATGTGATCCTTCTATAATTTGGCATTTTCACTAATCCGGCACTCCTCAGGTCCCAGTGGTGCCAGATTAGTGAAGGTTGACCTGTATATAAAAATCTCATTAGCTATATTTTTAAAAGATGTAATCACAAGAATTAGGAAAGGAACACTATGCTATCAGGGTGTGTTGGGCGTTGAGGCTAGCATAGTACATATTTGCCTAAAGATGGTCTGAATTGCCTGCTTCTCTGTCTCGTTCATTTTCTGTCATATGTGTATGATAAAGTTTTGTCAACATTTCACATAATGTATTAAATGGGACAATATGATTATCATTATTTCAAACAGATTATGTGGAGAAATGTACTTTACCTTGCATCTTGAAAGCAGTGGATAGTTTTTGAACTGGTAATTTTCGGTTGCAGTAGGCTGCACAAACAACTGTGAGTGACTTCAGATAACGCTGGTTTCCATAAACCCCTGTATCAGTGCTTTGAGAGTGGTGGTGCACGACTGACTATGACTGAACCTGATGAAGGGTCTCGGCCGGAAGCATCGGCTGTTTACTCCTTTCCGTTGATGCTGCTTGGCTTGCTAAGTTCCTCCAACATTTTGTGTCTGTGACTATGTAGCTGCTGGACATGGATTTGTCACTGAGTATTTCTAATATCATCACTGGAAGTAGCCAAATCAAGGTCAAGCAATTACCCACCGGAAGAGAGGTTCAGGAGGCGAGACACAAGCCCTCCCTCTTCTTGCTGCCTTTATGGTTAAATTATAAAAGAGAAAAGTATAAAATAACATCTCACAATGCTTAACACAAAACGGGAAGCAGTTGTTTATTCACTAATTAACCCATTCCATGTGATAACATAATATGTGCAGCTGTTAATCTACAGGGATCTCTCATGGGGGAATTGACAATATTGTTTATCTTGCTATTGCTAATGAAATATCTTGAGTACATAATGATTCAGAGCTTGTTTTCGGTCAGAAACAGAGTGCAGAGAGGGAGAAAAAAACCTTCATTGGAGATTGATTATTCCCAATAGTGATAATTATGGGACCACAAGCATTTAAATTATTATGTTTATGGTGTTGCATAAATGTCCAGGGTACAATAACTTGAATATATAGACCCATAAATATCCACATTGATTTTGATTCATCTTTTACTACTTATTAAATTTGTTACCTTGTTTTAATGTTTCCTCTCTCCAGATACTGTTTCAGCTGTGGGTGGGCCAAAACTCAGAGTTCTTCAGACGTTTAGTTTTGCTATTGTCTCCTGTTAAAACTATGCACAAGGCTCGTGGATCTCCAGTGGATCTGGTTTATCAAATTGTAGCAGAATCAATCCACAGTCTTTCTCATGTTGTTACAACTTGCGTTGAAGAACTGAAGCGGAGCTATGAATTACATAGATACTTGCAGCACCAATCTAATTTCAAAACCCCGAAGAGGACTAACCATGGATCGAGTGAGCTGAAGAACATATTTACAGTGGTTCGTAGTCTGCAGCTCCACCTTAAGGTGCTACTAAATGAGTAAGTTCATGCATCTAACTGAAAAGATTTGTTCTTTAAATATTAATGGCAGTTTAAAGAAGTAGTATTTTGCATTCTATCATGATTCAACCTTAAATAATCATGATTTGGATCTTGTTTTATTTTTATACTAACTTAGAATTCAATCAAAAGAAAACTCATCCATTAAAATGTATTATAAAAGCATTGTTATAAGAGTTACATAGAGAGCTCTCACTGCAAATATTAATGTTCTGACCTGTTTCAGTGTGCTTCATTGATGCATGTTTGATACAGGGTTATTACTTTTGAAGATTATGTGGAAAATCTGTATGAATCCAGAGAGCAGCATGAAATAACTCCTGAAGTGTACCATGATCTGGATCAGAAACTTAAATTGATCAAGCCACATATGGAAGTGACAATGGACTGTTGGGACGAGGCAAGAAACCAGATGGATAAACTAGTACATACTTCTAAGGGACAGAAAAGTAAGAAAATGTTTTCTAAAAAAAATTGAAGAGTAATGCTGGCCAGTTATTTAAAAGAAAGCTGCTTTGACAATCCCAGATGTTCCTACCATATGGGACACTTCTGAAGAGTTGTTCGTACTTGGTCTAAAAGACACAAATTCTAATTTGGGCACAGGAAACTTCCAACAGCAGCATGATAATGCTTAGATACTCTGTTTTGATATTGCTGGATGAGCGATAAACATTGATATGGGCAGTGGGGATTATCCCAAGCTATTGAAATTAATAAGTTCTGCACCTTAAAAAAAAAGACAGCGTTCTTTGGTTTAACGTCTCAGTAATGCTGTAGTCTCTCAGTCATGCATTGGAGTATGTGTGTGCAGGGTAACTCGGGCAGAACTGCATTAGTGCTGCGCTAGTTAAATCCCTCTCCATTTAGATAAATTTCCACAGCCATCTTTCTTCGCTGTTTTTAAGTTGCCGACTGATTCCTCCTCTTTTTGCTCACTGTACATTGCTTTCAGTCTCTGTCTGAGATTGTACTTTTTTTTGATGGACACCTTATTGAAGGTTGTTGCAAATAAAACAATGTGAGGTTTTTTTATGTTTAAGAAAAACAGGAACAACTCATTTATTGCACTCCAAACACTGAACACAAAAAGCGCAGTAACAGAACTTCACGTAATACGTCATTTATTGAAGACGTCATGTAAATTATAGAATTTTGTGTCACAAAAGGCCATTTGATCCATATTTATGTCTGTTGAAGAACAATTGAACCTACTGTAGTGTAATATAATTGGTAGAAATGTACATAGTTCACAACCACTGACATTAAGTTGGGGTTCACTTTAAGAGGTTGGTCATTCATGATGACATATTACGTGCAGTTCTTTTACTGTGCTTTTTGTGTTTGGAGTGCAATCAATGAGCTGTTACTCTTTTTCTTAAACATAAAAAACCTCGCATCCTTATTGAACATGTTGACCAATGCATTCACTTTGAAACTGCTAGAGTTTTGGGAGCAAAATGTCATTGCTTGGTTTGTACAAGCTGAGACCCAATTTGCATTGCAAGAAATCTCCGCTGAAAACACCAAATATTTTTGTGTGGTAACATCGCTCAGCAACTCCACGGCTGTGAGAGTGGTGAGTCTACTAGAATAGCCGCCTGAACACAGTAAATACTGATCGCTGAGAACTCCCCTTTTACAGACTTTGGGACTGTCTGACTGTGCCAAACAGTTGCTCTCCTTGCCAGGCCTTGGCAATGCTAAGCTGTTGGAGCTAATGGACCACATGCTGTCTCTCCTGGGAAATCACTGTCCTTGTTTTATTTTTAAAGAACATTTCATGCAGCAAATGCCAGATCAAATTTGCGTAGCCTTCACAAGAACATCCAAGAAGGTAGCTTGCTAAAATGGCTGATGGTCTAGACTCAGCCGGGCAGCGGTGCGTTACACAAAAGTTACTGGTGAGCGCAGCAGGCCAGGCAGCAACTCTAGGAATAGGTGCAGTTCACATTTCGGGCCGAGACCCTTCATTAGGACTAACTGAAGGAAGAGCTAGTAAGAGATTTGAAAGTGGGAGGAGGAGGGGGAGATCCAAAATGATAGGAGGAGGGGGAGGGATGGAGCCATGAGCTGGACAGGTGATTGGCAAAGGGGATATAAGAGGATCATGGGACAGGAGGCCTAGGGAGAAAGAAAAGAGGGAGGGAGGAAGCCCAGAGGATGGGCAAGGGGTATAGTGAGAGAGACAGAGGGAGAAAAAGGAGAGAGAGAAAAAGAATGTGTGTATATAAATAACAGATGGGGTACAAGGGGGAGGTGGAGCATTAGCGGAAGTTTGAGAAGTCAATGTTCATGCCATCAGGTTGGAGGCTACCCAGACGGAATATAAGGTGTTGTTCCTCCAACCTGAGTGTGGCTTCATCTTTACAGTAGAGGAGGCTGTGGATAGACATATCAGAATGGGAATTTCCTCGTGTCAGCGGTGCATTATTCCTCCTCGTTTCCCTGTCTCATTAAGCCCAGTCAGCAAGGCCCCCAACGTTTTCATGCAAAACAGACTACTAACTAATGCTCCAAAGCAGACGTGTGTTTTTACCATGCTCGCTTTGGTATGATCGTTAGGAAGTGCCAACCACCTTCCAGCTTCAACAGTGCCAGCATATCAGGCCATCAGAGGTCTGTGAACGCCATAGGTTCCAGCTGCCCAGGATGTCTACTGTTCATTACAGACCCCCTTTCAGGGAAACGCTTCCTATGTGACGCGGGTGCTCATGTGAGAGCATTGCCTATTGATGAGAATGCAAAGGGTGACAAAACCTTGCTTCAGGCTGCCAACAACAGCAGGACCCAGACTTACAGGTCACAATGGGTGAACTCTGTGTCAGTGGGCGACGTTACACATGGGGCTTTGCCCTGGCAAAAGTGGCTAGACTTCTGATCAGTGCAGATTTCCTGTGTGCCCAAGGACTGTTAGTCGATCTTAAGAACTGCTGGCTTGTGGATGTCAAGGACTTTGGGTTGTTACCCTGCTTCCCCCCAGTAACTTCCCCACAACGACTCGGTCAACTGCATGCACCACTGCATGTGAGTTTCCATGACTGCTGGTTGAAGTCCCAAACCTCACTGATCCAACATTCTCCACTACAGTTGCAAAACATGGGGTCGAGCACCACATTTCCACAACTGGCCTGCCAGTCCATGCCTGAATGTGTAGACTGGACCCGGTAAAGCTGGCACCCGTGAAGGCCGAGTTTGCTAACATGGAAAGACTTGGCATTGTACGCCAGTTGAATAGCTCCTAGGCTTCACACCTCCATATAGTCTCCAAGTCCAGTGGTGATTGCGGTACATGTGGGGGTTATGGACACCTTAATGAGGTTACCACCCCGAATCTTTACCTAGTCCTGCACATCCAAGACTTTTCAACACATTTAGCCGGAAAGTTAATTTTTTCCAAAGTCAGTTTAGTTGGGGGCTACCAACAGGTGTCTATATGCTTGGAGGATATTCCTAAAACGGCTGTGGTAACCCCATTTGGCCTCTTTGAGTGTCTGCACATGCCGTTTGGGCTGAAAAATGCAGCACAGACTTCCCAATGGCTGAAGGACTCTGTATTAAAAGACTTGGATTTTCTTTTTGTTTACCTGGATGACATACTTGTCACCAGTGCATTCAAATCTGAACATGTATTTCATCTCCAAATACTCTTCGAGTGCTTAAACCAACACCGGTTGATTATTAACCCTGCTAAATGCCAATTTGAGTTGTCAACTATTGACTTTCTTGGCTATCGCATCTGCGCAAAAGGTCCAAAAGCTCTCCCATCAAATGTAGTTGCTGTTATGAATTTCCCACCACCCTACTACAACTGGAGTTTTTAGGCGTGGTGAATTTCTGTCACCACTTCATTCCGCGAGCTGGTAAACTTATGCCCGCCCCCCGTCTGGTGCTCTTAAAGACAAAACCCCTAATCAAGTGCTTGACTGGTCAGTGGACATGACCAGGGCATTGATGATACTAAACAAGCTCTTTCCAATGCGACCCTACTGGCACAACTGCTCCCCAACGCACCATTACTACTGACACTTCAGACTATACTGTGGATTCTGTTGGTCAGAGGCGTGTGGCAGCCATTCACCACCTTCAGCTGGCAGCTCTGTCCCCCAGAAGGAAGTACAGCATGTTTGACTGTGAGTTTCTCAGTCTCTACCTGGCTGTCTTCCATTTTCACTTTCTTCTGGAGGGTGGCCACTTCACAGCATTCGTTGACCACAAACCCCTTGTACACACGATGGCCGAAATATCAAACCCTTGGTCATCATGGCAGTAACTCCATCTGGTCTACATATCGGAGTTCATAATTGATGTACAATATATAGGGGGAAAAGTAATGGCATAGCTGATTGCCTTTCACAGACAGCCATTGAGCTGTACACATTGACTATACCGGCAAGGCAGCCGACTGAGCTACTGACCCAGAGGTCCAGGGTTATTGAACAGCAGTCATGGGCCTGCAGCTGGCTGATATTAAGTATGGAGAAGCTGGAGTTTCTCTCCTGTACAATGTCTCAACCAGTTGCCCTGATGCACATCAACATCCCCTTAGGCACCCTTACGATGGCCTGTTCTGCATTTTGAAATGGAGAAAAAAGACCTTTATTATAGATAAGAGGGGTAAACCTGAATGTGTTTCAGTTGATCACCTTAAACCGACCGACGGAGATTTGGAGGATCCTGCTACCATGCTCCTGCTGTCACGACATGGCCTCGTGACCATGAGTGTCTGGATGAGCCAGAGGCACCTGCTGTTGCTCCACCCATGGAACACAGGACCCGAGCTAGGCGGTTTGTTCGTCTCCGCACAGGCGCACAATGTTGGGTTTAGTAAATTGTGGGGGACGGGGGTGCCTGTGTAGGGTAATGTAATGGGTGGAAATGTACATAATTCACAACCATTGACATTGAGTTGGGGGTTTCACTTTAAGAGGCTGTTGGACATGATGACGTGAAGTTCTGTTACCGTGCTTTTGTGTTCTGTGCTTAGAGTATAATAAATGACTCGTCATTTTATTTGCAAAAACCCACACTACGGCTTAGGACCTTGTGTTATGGCACGGCAGGTGCTCACCCAGATATGTTTCAATATGGAGGGTTTCTGCTTCAGTAATACTCACAGACACTTCATTTACCTACTGCTCTTTATATTAAAGCGATTTCCTCACCCCCTCTAATCGTTTGCATTACTTGAATGTGGTCTATAGTTATTTAAATCTCTAGTAGAGCTATTTCCCTTAGCAGGGACATGAAAAAGTTATACACATAAATTAACTCTCCCCTCCACCCTGCTCTTCTAACCAGACTCTCCTCATTCCGAGCAAACTGTGTGTAAATCTCTCCAGGCCCTCACACCTTGTCTGTAAAGTGACCAGAATGGTACGTACGTAGTACTAAAGCTGTGGCCTTATCAGCTTTATTATGCACTTTTATGTCCTGTTCCTATTTTAATAAAGGCATATAAGCCATATGGCTTAACCACCTTATCAACCACATTGTTACTTAATCGGTAGATGCGCATTCCAAAATCGTTGTATTCTTGTAGCAACATGAATCTTGCAAATTTTACATCAGATTTCTTTGATGCAAGTGTCTGCGTGTGCTGAAGAACAGAGGAAGTTAGTGTTCAGGAATAGGAACTTGCAGTTCCTTTCAAGGTAGAAAATATTAGAGTAATTCATGTAATGAATTTGCCTGTTGAAGAGGTGTGAATGTCAAACATTGTGTGAAATTGTACATAATGCTTTGAAAATCAATTTAAAATTACAGTGCTGGATATGTGTGACTGCAGCATGTGCCACCTGCCAGCTTCTCTGTTAACAAAAGAGCTAATGTCGTGCCTTGTCAGCTACAGAAACATATTTCCACCCAGTCAAGTGTGGCTCCAATTTATTTCTTACGATTGAAAAGCATTTTGGTTGTGAAGTTGGTAACTAATTTATAACAAATATAGGTAACTGAAAATTGATACAACCTTGCATGTTGAATTTCACCAAGATCTCTTCCTTCCAACTGTAAAAATGGCGTTTATTTGAGACTAGCTTACAAGATCAGAAACCAAGATTTTCTTTTAAAGGCAAAGCACTTGTTCAGAAATATCATGTTAAAATTATTCTGTCCTACTGTAGTGATGTTTCCTCTGTAATCAGTCAAGTACAGTTGGCCTGGTATCGGGGTGGTGTTCACAGATGCAGTCACAATAAAGTGACAGGTATGGTGTGCATAGTTTTCTACCCATTATCGCCTGTGAAGAGAATTTTTGGAGTCATTCCAATTGTCATTTACAAAGGTGTGGCCCAGTTTGAGAAACCTAGTATATTAAACCTTTCCTTCCCTTCACTGTCACAAAGAGTGGAAAGAGTGAACTCAGAACAGGACAGCACTGGACAAGCTAGTCCGCCCATCTTAATGGGATTCTATACTAAATATCCTCTTCCTGTTTATTGTCCATACCCCTCCATTCCCTTCAGGTTCAAGTGTCTATCTAAAAGCCTCTTAAACTCATTCTACATTCTTCTATTATTACCTGTGGTAACCCATTCTAGGCACCTGCATTCTGAAGAATGTGTCCCTCACATCACCTTTAAACTTCCTCTATCTAACTTTAAAGATATGCTCTCTGGTATCAGACATTTATATTTTGGAAAAAAAACATTATGACTTTCTATCCTATCTATGCCTCTCATAATTTAAAAAACCTCTATCAAGTCTTCCCTCAGGCTCTGATGTTCTCGGAAGAACAACCTAAGTTTTTCCTTACAACCTCAATGCTTCAATAAATCACCATATTATCTTTGACTCTACATTCTACCTAACAGTCAATTTCTAGTAAGACATTTTAACTCAAAACTTAACTGATGAAACTTTACAAGACAATAAGGTCTTGAAGCTGTCCACAAACTAAACTTTATTAGTTTGTGCTGGTGATAGCTGCACTTTAAGGTGACTAGAACTGTGTGCTGCTTAACCTAATACCTTTAGATCAGTATTAAAACGGTCACAATTCTGCAGTGCCTCACTTCATCCAGTGTCTTTTTACTGGTTTCCTTTTTGAAAGGAAAGTAGACAAAATGAAAGAATAACTAATTAAAAGATCTTATAGAATCATGTGACCTCAGAATTATTACAGCACAGTGGGGATTTGGTCCATTTGAGCCTACACTGCTTCTTTGTCAATGCAGTTTTCAATTGTTTCCTGTCCTGCTATTTATTTCTAACTTGGATCTCTATTCAGTTCCCTTCCTCTCAGGCAGCAAATCCAAAATCCTCACTACTCACTGTGTTTTCGCCACTATTTGAGTTTTTGCCACTATGCAAAGAGTTTGGTTAATCGCCTTAAACCACTTAGTTCTTGACCTTTCTGTCAATGGAAAATGTTCCTTATTATTCACTTTATTGAGATGCTTGCTAATTTAGCACATTTCTATCAAATCACCCTCAACCTTCTGATGAAAGGTTGTCAGTCAGAACAGTCCTGAGATCACTTGCTGCCTTGGTCTGGAGTGCATGACGAGTTAGTAAAAGGCAGCTAGAAGATTGGGGATAGAATGAAGGTCTGCTGTCTTATTGTCAGTGCCAAGCAGATGCCTGGTTATCAGTGATAAATCTGTCAGATAGCCCAGTTAGGGTGGGCCTGAACTCAGCAGAAGATTGGTCTAATAAACTTATCTCTCAATAGGTGCTGCTTGACCTTTAGGGTATTTTCAATATTTTCTGTAATTCATTCTTTCACTTCTGGTACCATTCTTCTCGGGCCTTTGCACTTTTCCTGAAGGGAAATGGTTAACCAAAATGGCGACCAATCTAGTGTTTCCTTGGTCCTGTAATCAATTACTCTGTTTTTAAACCCAAGATGCCATATGCCTTTTGTCTTTCCCTAGTTCTCTCAACTTGTCCCGTGTTCCTTCTTCCTCTATCGAATTGTACTCTAGGCTACACTACCTTTCTTTGTATTTTCTACCGAAGCATGTCACCATTTGTCACATTTACAAGGTTTTTGCCATCTGTATTTTGAAATGGTGCCTTGTATACAGAGGTAAGTCATTAGTGGAAACAAGAAAACAAGTCATCTTAGTCTCACCCGAGCATCCATTCCTCCAACCTGAAAAACAACCATTCACCAGAGTTCCTGTTGTCCTGGCCCTAAACCAGCTTCATGTGCATGCTGTCTTTCACTCTATGGATTTCAAAAGGATCCACTGTGTTGATCTTAATCCATAGTTAATCTGTGTGTAATTGCTTTTATCTCTATTTATCCAGTTTAGCATTTTCCATGCCACTGAGATTAACCTGCAATGCATGAATTTAACTTTTACATACAGTTTTGAACAGAATAGTAAATCTTAAAGTCTCTTTTGCTCTGATATCATCCTATGTTTGATGAAGATTGGAAGATTTTGGCCAGCTGTCAGCAAATTAAGACGCATTCTTTATGAATCTGGTTATGTCATTGTTTTCCTTTTTAATTCTCAACTTTTATGAAATATATATGAAATAACATTTAATAACTTGAATATATTTCATATATTTGTATTCTCATCTATAAACTCTTAGTTTCTCTGTTATGCTGTATTAGTCTGATCCCATCTGATACAGTGATGCCTCTCTTATTCAATCTTATGAGTACATTTTTTCTCTGCGGTATATTCTTGCACCATATTTGTTGAAAGCCCTCCCCATAGCACTGTTGTACTATACTCCTGTGCAGAGATTGGTTTGATGTGTAACCCATCTGTCTTGTGCAGATCCGACATTTCTCAAATACAGCACCCTTTCCATGACAAATTCATGCCCCCCCACCCCACTCACAATTCAGTATTTAATCGGAGATTGCCACCTTGGATATCATGCTTTTTAATCATTTTCCTAGTATTCTAGGAATTCCTAGGATTTCCAAGGTAAATCCTGATATTTGTCTTTCTTTGAACGTTACTACTTAAATATTTTTCTGGAAAAAAAACCTAGTGCTCTGTCAAGAGCTTCTCCTACTTCCCTAGACCTTTGTTGTCTTTTTTTAATCATGATCAGGCCAGAGCTTTAAATTCATTTATCTGTACTGGAAAAAGAGCCTGCCATAGTTACTGAGTGACCTCCATTTGTTCAATGTGGCAGTTTCCAGCTGGGGCCAAGTCGGAGAGATGGGTTCTGCTGGATACACATTGAATGACATTTAATTATCTTAACTTCTGGAATTCTAGAGTTCCAAAATAAGCATGGAACACTTGGAAGCAAAATGAACTATTTTTGAGAAAGTGTTTTATAATGACTCTTAAGAAGTACAATGCAGTTTGATTTTCTCTTGAATAGAAACAATCTGTTTTACCACTCCACAGCAAATGCATGTCAGAGGGCTGTTTTAAAAAAAACTTCTGGCAAGCAGCCGTCCCACTTGGGTAATGGTGTGAATAGTTCTTCTTTGATTCTTTCCTCCACAGGGTTCCATAGCAAAAAAGAGAATAGTTTTTAATTAATTGATGGGTTAGGGAAATATGCCCTATTGATAGATTTTAAAAATGTATTCTTGGCACGACCAGCATCCAGTGTTTATCCTTTGATATCTAGAGCAGATGGTGGTGACCTTTTCTTCTTGGATTGTTTCATTCAGCTGTGTGGCTTGCTAAGATGCCAGAGTCCAACTAAGGATCAGCCACTTAAAATAAGCTAATTGCTCTGTAAGACTCTTAAGGCTCTCTGCCACTGCCAATATCTCAGTGGGTCTTAAATGATTTTGAGTGTTCCACCTCTACTCGTCCACTTGGAACTCCGTTCCATGAGTAATACTTCCTGATATTAATCCTAAAATTTCCTTCATATTATTCATATTTTCTTAACACTATAAAAGGTTCCATTCTGTGCCAGCTCTGAGCATTTCTTTTAAGTTCCATTCCTTCACTTATTTCCCTAAACCTACTTTTCTCATTTACCCATCATCTGCCCCAATTCTCCTGCTACTCACCTATACTATGGATAACTTTTAAAGTCATCAGTTAGCCCACTTTGGGATTAAAGTTTAATTTTACTTGTCGCATGTACATTGAAATCTCGTGAAATGCATTGCTTTGCTGCTAGGATCAACACAATATGAAAATGTGCTGGGGCAGCCTGCAAATATTGCCATGCTTTCTGGCACCAGCTTAGCATGCCCACAACTTACTAACCCTAATCTATACATATTTGAAATGTGGGAGGAAACCCACACAGTTACCAGAAAAACATACCAACTCCTCACAGCTGGTGACAGGAACTGAACCGCAATCTCTAATAGCTGTTGCTATAATATTGTTACACTAACTGCTACGCTACTGTGCCGCCCTACATGATGTGAGAAAGACCAGTGAAACGCTGTGCTGTACAGGGAAAACATGCAAACTCCACACAAATAGTACCTGAGTATGGATTGAACCCAGGTCACTAGAAATGTGAGACAGACTTAGCAAACGCCCACCCTTCTACAAATGTTAGCCTATGATTTAATGTTTTGTTTTGGATACTTCTGGGATTTACTAACTAACCAATTTGCAAAGTTTTTTTGAAATAAATCTTGGATACAGCTCTTGGAAATAACAGTAATTATTTTGAGGGATTTGCATGTTCCTATTGACAAGAGGTCTCAGTATTGGAGAGATGAAAGACTTGCTTTAAAGTTCAATTTGGTCATGCAGCACTAAGAGGAAGGGTAGACTGTCTTTCAGTCATTTTTAAATGATGCCCCAGCACTAGTCCTAGAAGGTAATACCATGAGCAATAACATGTTTGAGGATAAAGGGGAAGCCTTTTAGGACCGAGATAAGGAAAAACTTCTTCACACAGAGAGTGGTGAATCTGTGGAATTCTCTGCCACAGGAAACAGTTGAGGCCAGTTCATTGGCTATATTTAAGAGGGAGTTAGATATAGCCCTTGTGGCTTAAGGGATCAGGGGGTATGGAGGGAAGGCAGGTACAGGGTTCTGAGTTGGATGATCAGCCATGATCGTACTGAATGGCGGTGCAGGCTCGAAGGGCTGAATGGCCTACTCCTGCACCTATTTTCTATGTTCTCATAGTACATAGGAAGTATGAGGAGAAGCTATTTGGCCTATCAATGTTATTATGGTTCATTATTCAAACTCAGCACCCTGCTCTAGTTCTCTCTCCATATTTCTTGTTTCCTCTAGCCTATGAATAATGTCTAAATCCTTACTGAATATATCTGATGTTTTGGCTCCAACTGCCTTCTGTGGTAATGAATTCTACAGGTTTACCATAGTCTGTGTGAAGAAATTTCTCCTTATCTCAGTCTCAAGTAGCTCATCCTGTGACCCCCCTCCCCCACCCCCCGGTCCTCGTATCCTCCATTCTCATCATTCCTGCATATAGTTTTTCTAGTCTTGTTGGAATTTGATGGCTTTCAATGAAATCCCCTCTCATTTTTCTAAATTCTAATGAATGTGAGCCAAATTGATGCGCCTCCTCTGCTGTAATGTCTATCCACGGCCTCCTCTACTGTAAAGATGAAGCCACACTCAGGTTGGAGGAACAACACCTTATATTCTGTCTGGGTAGCCTCCAACCTGATGGCATGAACATTGACTTCTCAAACTTCCGCTAATGCCCCAGCTCCCCCTCGTACCCCATCCGTTATTTATTTATATACACATACTCGTTTTCTCTCTCTCCTTTTTCTCCCTCTGTCCCTCTCACTATACCCCTTGCCCATCCTCTGGGTTTTCCCCCCCTCCCCCTTTTCTTTCTCCCTAGGCCTCCCATCCCATGATCCTCTCATATCCCCTTTGCCAATCACTTGTCCAGCTCTTGGCTCCATCCCTCCCCCTCTTGTCTTCTCCTATCATTTTGGATCTCCCCCTCCCCCTCCCACTTTCAAATCTCTTACTAACTCTTCCTTCAGTTAGTCCTGACGAAGGGTCTCGGCCTGAAACGTCGGCTGTACCTCTTCCTAGAGATACTGCCTGGCCTGCTGCGTTCACCAGCAACCTTGATGTGTGTTGCTTGAAATTTCAGCATCTGCAGGATTCCTCGTGTTTGCAAATTGATGCAATCTCACTTCTTTCATATATCTTGCGTCTTGGCAGTCAGTCTAGTAGACTTCTACTGAACTCCTCCAAAGTAAGAAAGTTCTTCCTCAGATACAGAGCCCAAACCTGCACAATACTTTTGTCTCTCTGGAACTATACAGTTGTACTGGGGCCTGTTCCTATACCAGAATCCTCTCACTATGAAATTCAGCCTACCATTTGGCATTTTATTCCCCTGTTGCACCTGGAGCAACGGGAATAGGTGGTGGGATGGAAATATGTCCCAATCAAAGACCATAAGACCGTAAGACATAGGAGTAGAATTAGGCCATTTGGCCCATCGAGTCTTCTCCCCCATTTAATCATGGCTGATCCTTTTTTTTCCCCCTCCTCAGCCCCACTCCCTGGTCTTCTCCCAGTAACCTTGAGCCTATGAAGCTCTGCTTTAAATACACCCAATGACCTGGCCTCCACAGCTCCTTATGGTAATGAATTCCACAAATTCGCCACCCTCTGGTTAAAGAAATTTCCCCACATATCTGTTTTAAATAGATGCCCCTCTATCCTGAGGCTATGCCCTTATGTCCTAGACTCTCCCAGCATGGGAAACATCCTTTCCACATCTACTCTGTTTAGGCCTTTTAACATTAAAAGGTTTTCAATGGAATCCCCCCTCATCCTTTTAAACTCCAGCGAGTATGGACCGAGAGCTATCAAATGTTCCTCGTATGAAGACCTTTTCATTCCCAGAATCATCCTTGTGAACCTCCTTTGAATCCTCTCCAATGCCAACACATCTTTTCTTAGATGAGGAGCCCAGAATACTCAAGGTGAGGCCTCACCAGTGCCTTATAAAGCCTCAGCATCACATCCCTGCTCTTGTATTCTAGACCTCTTGAAATGAATGCTAACATTGCATTTGAATTGAATTGACTTTATTACTTCTATCCTTCATATACATGAGGAGAAAAGATCTTTATGTTGCGTCTCCGTCTAAGTGTACAATTTATAGTAATTTATAACAAATAGCAAGTACAACAGGACAGTCAATATAACATAGAAATACAGTTGTGTCAGCATGTATTAATCAATCTGATGGCCTGGTGTAAGAAGCTGTCCCAGAGCCTGTTGGTCCTGGCTTTTATGCTCCGGTACCACTTCCCGGGGATGGTAGCAGCTGGAACAGTTTGTGGTTGGGATGACTTGGGTCCTCAATGATCCTTTGGGCCCTTTCTATACACCTGTCTTCCTCATCACCAACAGTACCTGCAAGTTAACCTTTAGGGTGTTCTGCACAAGCACTCCCAAGTCATTTTGCATCCCAGATTTTAGGATTTTCTCCCCATTAGAAAATGGTCTGCACATTTATTGCTTCTACCAAAGTTCATGACCAAGCATTTTCCAACATTGTATTTCATTTGCCACTTTCTTGCCCATTCTCCTAATCTGTTTAAATCCTTCTGCAGACTACCTGTTTCCTCAACACTACCTGGTCCTCCACCAATCTTCGTATCATCTGAAAAGCCACCTGTTCCATTATCTAAATCATTGATATACAACTGATTCTGAAAAAGAAATGGCCCCAACACCAACCCCTGCAGAACACCATTAGTCACTGGCAGCCAACCAGAAGAGGCTCCTTTTATTCCCACTTGCTGCCTCCTACCAATCAGCCAATGCTCTAACCATGTTAGTAATTCTCTTGTAATACCATGGGCTCTTAACTTGTCAAGCAGCCTCATGTGTGGCACCTTGTCAAAGGCCTTCTGAAAGTCCAAATATACAATATCCACTGCATCCCCTTTATCTATCGTACTTGTAATCTCCCAAAGAATTCCAACAGGTTCGTCTGGCAGGATTTTCCCTTAAGGAAACCATGCTGACTTTTTCCTATCTTGTCCTGTGTTACCAAGTACTCCATAACCTCATCCTTAATATTTGACTTCAACATCTCCCCAACTACTGAGGTCAGGCTAACTGCTCTATAATTTCCTTTCTGCTGCCTTCCTCCTTTCTTAAAGAGTGGAGTGACATTTGCATGCCAGAGTCCAATGATTTTTGAAAGATCATTACCAATGTCTGCACAATCTCTACTGCTACCTCTTCCAGAACCCTGGGGTGCAGCTCATCTGGTCCGGGTGACTTGGTCTTCCAGCTTTTTGAGCACCTTCTCCCTTGTAATAGTAACTATACTCACTTCTCTTCCCTTGCACCCTTCAACAGCTGGCACCCTGCTAGTGTCTTCCACAGTGAAGGCTGATGCAAAATACTCATTTAGTTTATCTGCCATCTTGTCCCCTGTTGTTATTTCTCTAGTCTCATTTTCTAGTGGTCCTATATCCACTCTATTGATGTTGTTTGCTAGCTTGCTTTCATATTTCATCTTTTCCCTCCTAATGATTCTTTTAGTTGCTCTCTGTAGGGTTTTAAAAGCTTCCCAATCCTCTGTCTTACCAATAATTTTTGTGTTGTTGTATGCCCTCTCTTTTGCTTTTACATTACCTTTTGATTTCCCTTGTCAGCCACAGCGGTACTATTCTGCCATTTGAGTATTCCTTTGTTTTTGTAACACATCTATCCTGCACTTGCCTCATTTTTCCCAGAAACTTACACCATTGGTGCTCTGCTGTCATCCCTGCCAACAGCTCTTTCCTGTTTACTTTGGCCAACTCCGCTCTCATACCACTATAATTTATTTTACTCCACTGAAATACTGCTATGTCAAACTTTACTTTCTCCCTATCAAATTTCAAGTTGAACTCAATCATATTGTGATCACTGTCTCCAAAGGGTTCTTTTACCTTAAGCTCCTTAATCACCTCTGGTTCATTACATAACACCCAATCCAGTATTGCTGATCCCCTAGTATGCTCAAGGACAAACTGCTCTAAAAAGCCATCTCGTAGGCATTCAACAAATTCACTCTCTTGAGTTAGCCATAGTCATGGTCATACTTTATTGATCCTGGGGGAAATTGGTTTTCGTTACAGTTTCACATAAATAATAAATAGTAATAAAACCATAAATAGTTAAATAGTAATATGTAAATTGTACCAGGAAATAAGTCCAGGACCAGCCTATTGGCTCAGGGTGTCTGACCCTCCAAGGGAGGAGTTGTAAAGTTTGATGGCCACAGGCAGGAATGACTTCCTATGACGCTCTGTGCTGCATCTCGGTGGAATGAGTCTCTGGCTGAATGTACTCCTGTGCCCAACCAGTACATTATGTAGTGGATGGGAGACATTGTCCAAGATGGCATGCAACTTGGACAGCATCCTCTTTTCAGACACCACCGTCAGAGAGTCCAGTACCATCCCTACAACATCACTAGCCTTACGAATGAGTTTGTTGATTCTGTTGGTGCCTGCTGCCCCAGCACACAACAGCAAACATGATAGCACTGGCCACCACAGACTCTTAGAACATCCTCAGCATCATCTAGCAGATGTTAAAGGACCTCAGTCTCCTCAGGAAATAGAGATGGCTCTGACCCTTCTTGTAGACAGCCTCGGTGTTCTTTGACCAGTCCAGTTTATTGTCAATTCGTATCCCCAGGTATTTGTAATCCTCCACCACGTCCACACTGACCTCCTGGATGGAAACAGGAGGTCATTCTGACAGGTTACATTCCCAACTTGACATTCCCAATGACCTGCATGTTGAAATCTTCCATGACTATCATAACACTGCCCATTTGACATGCCTTTTCTATTACCTGTTGTAATCTGTGGTCCATATCCTACTTACTGTTACATTAGGATCCTTTTATCCTTGCACTTTTATCCTCTACCACAAGGATTCAACGTCTGCTGATCCTATGTCACATTTTTTTTTTTTTTTTACTGATTTGATGCCATTCTTTATCAGCAGAGGGTCACCCCCTTTGCCTACCTTCCTATCCCTCCAATACAGTGGAGCTGTAAAGTGCTCCTTCCCTCTACTAGCCCGCAGGTCACCCTTGGATGAGGTGTTGCATCTGCTGGCCTCCCCACCCGATCAGGGTCACGTGAAGCCATGGGGGCAGGTGGTGGATGGTCATATGAACGGTTGGTGCTTATCATAATCCTGGTTATGTGACCACTGATGCCAGGCAGACAATCTCTGACATATATTGGTCGTGGCTGGGGTGACCCATCTTGCAAGACACTGCCCAGAAGAAGGCAGTTGCAAACTGCTTCTGTCTTAAAAATTTGCTAAGAGCAATCGTAGATGTGGAAAGACCATGATTGCCCACAACATACAACACGTCACCTAACGGCGAACTCTGCCGGATGCTTCCATTCACTGACTATTGCTCAGGAAACTTTCCCCCTTCTCGGTATAAGAACCATTGAGAGAACAATCTGGAACCTTGTTATTGTTTTCTAAGTGGTTAGCCTCACATTTATCCACATCATAATGCATTTGCCATATATCTGCTTATTCCTCTACCTGTCCGAACCAACCTTGAACTTCTCTGTAGCTTTCTCACTCTTTCTACTGCCCGCCCAGTGCATCTGTACTGAGCTATGCAGTGAGTTAAACATCACCCGAGACAGAAGCATCCTTCAGTGTTTTTAGTGAGTATCTTACTTCTGAAACTGCTGAAAGTTAAGTAAAATACATATTCAATACGGAATTGCTGTGTGCCTGAAATACGTGGTGCAAAGGTACTAAATAACAATAAACAATACTTACTGTACATCGAAATGTTTACCAATATTAATAAAAGCTTAAGACTCATAGATATTGCTGTTTCAATGGTAAGTAAAGAGATGATGGAGATAGACATCTTTCCACTGTGTGTGCAAAATCAAATCCAAATTAACCTCTGCAGGAAGAGATTTTAAAAAAACAGCACTGTACAAGAAGTGATGTTCATACAAAATGAACTGTGCCCCTAGAGGCTAGAACACTCCCCACCTGGCATCAATAGGTTATCAAACTTAGCTACTGAAGCTGAAAATCAAATGGTCATTTCCATAAGACCATAAGAGCAGAATTAGGCTTTTTGATCCATTGAGTCTGCTCCGCTATTTCATCATGGCTAATCCATTTATCCTCTCAACTCCAATCTGCTACCTTCTCCCCATATCTCTTCATACCCTGACCAATCAAGAATCTATCAAACTCTACTTTAAAGATACTTAAAGACTTGGCCTCCACAGCTGCCTGTGGCAAGAATTCCACAGATTCATCACTCTCTGGCTAAAGAAATTCCTCCTTGTATCCATTCTAAAAGGACGCCCCTCTATTCTGAGGCTGTGCCCTCTGGTCTTAGGCTCTCCCACCATAGGAAACATCCTTGCCACATTCACTCTATCAATGCCTTTCACCATTCAATAAGTTTTAATGAGGTCACCCCTCATTCTTCTGAATTCTAGTGAATACGGTCCAGAGCCATCAGATGCTCTTCATATGACAAGCCATTCAATCCTGGAATCATTTGTATTTTCTTTCCATTTAGAAAATAGTTAACCCTTTAATTTCTTTTCCAATTTTCTTTATCTGTCTGAGTCCTTCTGTAGCCTGTCTACTTCCTCAAAGCTACCTGCCCCTCCACCTATCTTCATATTGTCTGAACAGACTTTGTAACAAAGCCATCAATTCCATCGTCCAAATCATTGACATAAAGCATAAGAAGAATTGGTCCTACTACAGACCACTGTGAAACACCACTAGTCACCAGCAGCCAGCTAGAAAGGCTCCCTTTACTCCCACCCTTTGACAATCAGCCACTGCTTTGTGTATGCTAGAATCTTCCCTGTAATACCATGAGCTCCTAGTTTGTTAAGCAGCTTCATATGAGGCACCTTGTCAAAGGCATTCTGAAAATTCTAGTACACAACATCAACTGATTCTCCTTTGTCTATCCTGCTGATTTTCCTTTGAGGAAACCATGCTGACTACAGCCTATTTTACCATGTGCCTATAAGTATCCTGAGACCTCATCCTTACTAATCAACTCCAACATCTTCCTAACCGCTGATGTCAGACTAACTGGCCTATAGTTTCTTTTCTTCTTCTTCTCTCCCTTCTTGAAGAGTGGAGTGATATTTGTAATTTTCCAGTCTTCAGGAACTATTCCAAAATCTAGTGGTACTTGAAAGATCATTACTAATGCCTCCATGATCTCTTCTGAACTATGGGATGTACACCATCTGGTCCAGGTGATTTATCTATCTTCAGACCTTTCAGTTTCCCAAGAACCTTCTCTCTAGTTATGGTAACTTCACATACTTCATGACCCCTGACACCTGGAACTTCCAGCATATTGCTAATGTCTTCCACAATGAAGACTGATGCAAAATACTTTTTCAGTTCGTCCGCCATTTCGTTGTCCCCCATTACCACCTCCAGCATTGTTTTCCAGTGGTCTGATATCCACTCTTGCCTCTCTTTTATGCTTTATGTATCTGAAGAAACTTTTGCTATCCTCTTTAATATTATTGGCTAGCTTACTTTTGTATTCCATCTTGATCTTAATGACTTTTTAGTTGCCTTCTGTTGGTTTTTAAAAGCTTCCCAATCCTCTAAATTCCCACTAATTTTTGCTCTTTTATATGCCCTTTCTTTGACTTGTTAGCCATGGTTGTGTCATTTTTCCTTTAGAATACTTTTTCCTCTTTGGGATGTATATATGCTAGCCTTCTGAATTGCTTCCAGATATTCCAGCCATTGCTGCTCTGCTGTCATCCCTGCCAGTGTTCTTTTCCAATCAATTCTGGCCAACTCCTCTGTCATGCCTTTGTGATTCCCTTTACTCCACTGTAATACTGATACAGCTTGCCCTGCCTTTCTTTAATTTTCTCCTGCTAATCAATCCCAAACATCAATTGATCACTGGACAAAGCTCTTTGTTGCTGCCATAACCCGCGGCTATCTTTTAACCTCAGACAGTGGACCTGAATGAAGTCCCCTCGTCTCCAAACTTCTGATGTCCAGATTGTCCACTGATCAAAGCTCTTTTTTGCTGCTGCGACCTGCTGCTGCCTTTTTATCCTCGGGGGCATTGGACCTGATTGAAGTCCCCTCCTTGATGTCCGGTTGGCCACTGGTCAAAATTATTTTTTTATTAAGTCTTTGGCAAAAGAAGGATAGTCTGAGAGACTTGTCTTGCAATCAGTCTTAGTACACCATACTTAACTGTTCTCACTTCGAGTTTTCTAGCTTTCCCAAATTTGTGTGATTAATCCTAAAGATCAATCATACCTCTTGTCTTGATTGTCTATCAGTAAGATGACATCAGCTGCATGTAAATGTACCCTCTCAGTTTTCCACTTTCTCCGAAGCTAGAGATTGCTAATGTACTTTCTTTGCCACCTTAGCCAAAGTGTTCAGGCCGAATTCTGGACCTGCCTCCATTGCTGCCTGTATACTGTAGGTCAGCTTCGCTAAACTTACCTGGCAGAACAGGAGGAGAGCCGATCTTTCTTGTCAGAAACATAGTCAGCGTCAAAATACGAGGTTCTTCTGAATCTGTAGCGTCTGGAGTTTACAATAGCTGTGATCTTGGCCATGAAGGTTGTCAGAATGTCACATGTGAGCTTTGAAAACCCACTTTTAAGGAATATTGCATCAAGGATCTGACGTGTGAAGCCAATCATCCTTTTCCCAAGAACTGCCCAGATGTGAAGCATTTTGTTGGGAGGAGGGGGTATTGACAATCCCATGTGCAATCTTGATCAGACAGGCAGTTATTCACATGGTTGTTGTTGCAGCCTTTGGCATCTATTTGAAGCTGTCTACAGGCTCTGGTGAAATTGGTTCCACAATCAGACTTTAATTGCTTCACTGGTCTCCTGATTGTGAAGAAGCATCTGAGTGCATTGGTGAAACTGACTCAGTCTAATGATTCGATGACTTCAGTGTAAATAGTACGTATGCTCATGCAGGTAAAAATGACGGCCCAAGGTTTACAACTTGCACGACCTCCACTTGTTTTCCTTGTGGTAATGGAACACATGCCAAACACTTCCAAATCCACATACAGAAATACAGGCTCAGCGCTCAAGTGATCTGCGTCTGTTCCTGCTTTCTACCCTGCAACTGTTAATCAGGCTACCAATTGTTCATTTTCTTCCAACAATCCATCAACCTGCTCCTGCTGCTCATGCTTCAGTAAAATACCGACCTTGATGACATACTTGCTTATGGGAATGCCGAATGGGCAGAGAGATTAGATGGTGCCTACCTGCGATGACAATTGGGTGAGTTTCCTCTAAAGTGAGGTTACGTCCACACTAGACCAGATAAATCCATAAAGGAAGCTTTTTCTCTTTGTTTTGACCCTCTGTCCACACTGAAACGGCGTTTTCCTCCCCCGAAAATGGAGCTTTTCAAAAACACTCTCCAGAGAGAATAAATCTGAAAACGCCTAATGGCTGGTGTAGTGTGTACAGGGTAACCGGCTCTTTTTAAAAACGTCGTGACGTGCCGGAACAGATGGTGGCGACAACGCGGCGTTTCATTGTTTTCTTGAATGCAACCTCCAACACCACAGCAACAATGGCGGACGGCTTCATGCATGTGTTGTTTACTTTACCCCACACAACCTGACAATTTCAGAACAGACGGCAACGAGACTGAAGCCAGAAGAGTTAGAAATGTACTCACCAAATACTTTGACCCATAACTTACTGAATACTGAATATGTATAGTCACTTTGCCCTGTTTTCTGTCCTTCCTTGTATGAAGGTGGTTTATCTATTTAGCAAGTACTTCTCTGACAATAGATGTGTAACAGCCTAATGTAACATTGTATGGAAATACAAGATAATACTGATGCAGACATGTTTTATACATTTCATAAGGTGCTTTATTAATGTATTGCTTGTGCAAACATTCAATAGATGCAATTATCACTACTTCCAAAATGTCATTTTTAAGTAGTAGCTTATGGTTGGCATAGATGTGAAAATGTTAAGGCCAAAAAAGGAAAATTGTAAGTTTCAATTTTACTCAGGTAAAAATAAAATCACTTTTGCCCAGTAACTTGTTTTATTGCACATGTTAAATACAGCAAAATAATACACAAAGCCATGGCAAAAGTAAAGGCAAACAACTGAGGTAACAGCAAATTTCACTTTTGCCCAGTAACAAGCCTTATTGCATTTAGTTGTAGCTGTCGTCCCTTTCATCGGTGAAGAGACTATGGCTATAGGAGATGTTTCCAGGGTGACCCCTCTGTGGGAGTGGGGAAGATGTTGGTGGGGCCACCCGGGGCTCTGTGTGTCTGTATGTGTAGCTATTGTAGTGGCTGTGAAGCTGGTATTGTGGCGGTGAAAAGTACTGGGGGGGGGGGAGCCATTATATTCCTCATCATTGCAAATCCCTCTGCAACAGAGTTAGTCAGTTTTTCAATGTTCGTTGTCTGCCGGGTCATACTGTCCGTGAACTCCCTGTCGGTTGCCTCCTTACGCTCCAGTTTTTTTTTAGTTTTAAGTCCTCCTGCGCGAGAGTCAACAGCTGACCGTCGTTTGGCAATTTCCTTTTAAGTTTTTCTAGTCTGTAACTGGACAAACACGCACCAAGTCTTTCACGGCGAGATTTCACACCAAACATGTCGCAGCCATCACCTGTTGCTTGGTCCAAACTGTCAGAGTTGGGCGTACTCGTCGAACCCGGTGAATTCTGTAGGTGTGTCCTGCACATGCCCAGTAGGAGAAGATTTGCCCAAATACCCATTTTAATGTGGACAGAGGTATTTTCAAAAACGCCTGGTGTGGACGCTTATTGTTTTTACGCAAAACTGGTGTTTTCAAAATTATCCAGTCTAGTGTGGACGTAGCCTGAGTTGTACCTTCTTAATACATCCTCCAACTTGCAGCAGCCCTACGAGAAAGGGACAGAGTTTACTAAGGGAACTTTGTTTTGGACGAGATTCCTGCCTTGTGATACATTGCACTTCCTTTGCAGATTTCCTGTCTTTAAACAACAAAAAGGATTCTAACCTTTGCCCGATTCAGTTGCTGTGGTGCTGAGTGCTTAGTTATAAATGTGCCACCACTGCAAAGTCTGTTTTTGGCTACAATTGTAGAGGAATGAGCCGGGCAGTTGCTCTGGTAAGCGACTTCCAGCTCGAAAAGTGCTCAAAGCATGCCTTGAAATGAGTGATGTTAGTTGAAACTTGACGGCATATTTCTATATCTGCCTCTGTCAGCAGGAAGTTTTCGACTTAGCTGATTTGATGTTTTTGTTGGAGATCAGCCAGAAATGCTAGGCCAATTAACCATGAGGAGGGGGTGAGCTGATTACCTTGGACTGCTCTTGTGGCATGATCAGCCGGGTTGAGATCAGAGGGGACATAGTTCCATTGGCTCTTCTGGGTTGATCACCTGATGCATTGGACACTATTATGTACATAAGCATAGACTCTCCTTCTTTTATTAAATATGTAACTGAGCACAACTTTACAGTTGGTAAAGAACTTAATATAATCTAATTCTGTGTCCAGCTCTTTGGTTGTCATCTCTGCCATCTCAACTGCTAAAACAGTAGAACCGAGTTCGAGCCTTGGTATGATGAGATCTAGTCTGTGAGTAAGTATTGCCTTGCCCAGGATGAATCCAACTTCACTATATCCAATGGCATCTGTGACCTTCGGGTATTCAATAGCATCAATAGATTTAGTTGATGCATCACAGAAAATACAGAACTCTTTCTTTAGAGCTGGTAGAGGGCGGAATTGTTGTGTAGGTTCTTGGAATTTTCAAACCTTTAAGATCCTGAAGGGAAGAACACTATTGCTGCCACTGCTCATGTTTCTCTTTAGGGAGTGGGACGTCCCATCCTCAAGGGTCTGAGGTCACCTCTCTTAACTTGAAGCATCCCTGGATACTGACTGGAGAGCAAATCCAAGGGGGTCAAATAGACTATTGATGGTTGATAACACATGATGCATAAAGGATCTTTTGGTATTTGGACTTGGAAAGTAAGGGTGCAGGTAACAAGGTCTCATCCAAGGGTCAGACTGTGCTGCATAGCATTGAGGTCCTGTCAGAGATCAAGATTCGGTAGTCCTTTGACCAGATCTTCGAATGGGAAAGGTTACTTGACCTCAGCCCTGTTGGATACGATCTTATGCAGTCTGAGATTATACTGTGCATGTCTTGCACTGCTTTCACCACGCCGACTGCTTCTTCTGCATTAGAAAATTATTTTAGACCATCCTCAACATAGAAATGCCTCTCTATGTACCTCCATGCTTCAGTCCTGAATTCCTTCTCTCCCTCGATAGCTCTCCTCTTAAGTCCATAGATTGCTACTGCTGACAGTTACCAAACACTTGAATTCTCATGTGGTACTCCCGAATCTCGTTGTCCGTTTGGTGGTCATGAAAACAAGAAACTGAGGTATTCTCAATGATCCTCTCTCACTAGGAAGCTGTGGAACATTTGTTCGATGTCTCCCATCATTACGATGGACTCTGTTATGAAGCACATGAGAACCCAGGTAGACTGTTACTAAGGCCTTGACCCCGCAAGAGTACCTTTTGAACTGTGCACTTGAATCAAAAACTGTTCATATTTGTGCAGCTTTCTGTTGTCTTCATCTTGACAGTAGAGGAGGCCGGGGAGTTGTCAAGATGAAGCCACATTCAGATTGGCGGAACAACACCTTATATTCTGTCTGGGTAGCCTCCAACCTGATGGCATGAACATTGACTTCTCTAACTTCCGTTAATTCCCCTCCTCCCCTTCGTACCCTATCCCTTATTTATTTATTATTTTTTCCCTTTTTTTTTCCTCTCTCTTTTTTTCTCCCTCTGTCCCTCTCACTATAACTCCTTGCCTGCTCTCCATCCTCTGGGCTCCCCTCCCCCTTTCTTTCTCCCTAGGATTCCTGTCCCATGATCCTCTCATATCCCTTTTGCCAATCAACTTCCCAGCTCTTAGCTGCATCCTTCCCCCTCCTGTCTTCTCCTATCATTTCGGATCTCCCCCTCCCCCTCCACTTTCAAATCTCTTACTATCTCTTCTTTCAGTTAGTCCTAATGAAGGGTCTCAGCCCAAAACGTCGACTGTACCTCTTCCTATAGATGCTGCCTGGCCTGCTGCGTTCACCAGCGTTTTGTGTGTGTTGCTTGAATTTCCGGCATCTGCAGATTTCCTCGTGTTTGCGTTTTTAAACACACAAACAAATTTGCTCTTCATATCTCCTTGAAATTATCTCCTCGCATCTTAAATGCATGCCCTCTGGTTTTAAACATCTCAACCGTGGAAAAAAGATGGTTAATGTGACTACTCTATCTATGCCTCACATAATCTTATAAACCTCTATCAGATCTCCCCTCAGACTCACGTCGCTCTAGAGAAAACCCCAAAAATTTGTCCAGCTTCTTGTTATAGCACATGGCCTCTAATCCTGGTAAACCTTTTTATATAATTCTTATTGTAACCCGTGCTAATTTTGTTTTGTATTGCCGTGCACTGCTGCAGAACAGCAAATTTCACAACATGTCACTGATAATGTTAGGTATCTGAGTAGCCAGGGTATCAAAGGTTATGGTGAGAAGGCGGGGGAGTGGGACTAAATGGGAGAATGGATCAGCTCATGATAAAATGGCGGAGCAGACTCAATGGGCCGAATGGCTGACTTCTGCTCCTTTGTCTTATAGTCTTATAATAAACCTGATTTTGAATCCATTTCCAATACGTCAGTTCTGCTTGTAAACCTTCCTGAATCTTTGCCAGCTGTGTTTCAGACACCTTGGGGATAATGAAAGTAAAAATTTGATCAGTCTTATCTATTCTGTGTGTATGTAGCAACTACAGAAAGTCTGTCAGGTGGAAATTACCTAGGTGAGCAAATACAGGAAACCCCAGGACACAGAACACCTCATTTAGAGAAGTCGATTTAATATAAAATCTCCCAGACTCTGCTGTAGGGTACTGTTCTCAAATAATTTCACCTGGAAATAATACAGAGATCACGCACAGAAAAAAACAAAGCTCCTCCAAACTCTCCTTTGGGAAAGCTCAAATGTTATAAATCCTGAGCCACCTCTCATTCACTACACTTTATTATAAACCCTGAGCCGCCCCTCATTCACCACACTTTATTAAACTCCTAATAGTTTTCTTGCTGACTAGCAGATCATCTCCCATTACTCTACTACGGCTTCAATCTAACAAGCATTTCAAAGCTCCTATCATCTACACTATCCTTCCCTAGTCTACCCTTTGCAAATCAGTCCCCAAGTGCTGTTGAGGGTAAAGATTTCCTGTTACTATTTTCAGGGAATTTGTTTGTTTCCAACTAAGGAAAGACTGTTTACAGACAGGAATGGAACCGTTGTGTAACCTGGGCTCCCCCGTATAACTTACAGGGAATACATAAGGGTGCTGTATCCGTGGAATTCATTGCCACAGATGGCTGTGCAGGCCAGGACATTGGATATATTGAAAGTGGAGGTCTTAAGTTCTTGATTAGTAAGGGTCTCAAAGTTATGGGGAGAAGGCAAGAGAATGGGTTGAGAGAGAATATAAATCAACCATGATGGAATGGCACAGCAGATTCAATGGGCCAGGTAGCCTAATTCTGCTCCTTTGTCTTATATCATAAGTATGGAAATATAGAATAACACAGGCTGAAATCTTAGCAACACACATACAAAATGCTGGAGAAACTCAGCAGGCCAGGCAGCAACTAGAAAAAGAGTACAGTCAACGTTTCTGGCTGAAACCCTTTGGCAGGACTGGAGAAGATTTAAAAGGTGGGGGAGGGGAGAGAGAAACACAAGGTGATAGTGAAAGCTGGAGGGGGAGGGATGAAGAAAAGAGCTGGGAAGTTGATTGGTGAAAGAGACAATGCCATGGAAGGAAGAAAGAAAAGGGGGGGAAGAGCACCAGGGGAGGTGGTGGGCAGGCAAGGAGATAAGGTGAGAGAGGGAAAAGGAGATGGGGAATGGTGAAGTGGGGGTGGTTGGGGAGCATTACCGGAAGTTAGAGAAGTCGACATTCGTGCCATCAGGTTGGAGTCTACCCATATGGAATATAAGATGTTGTTCCTCCAACCTAAGTGTGGCCTCATCACGACAGTGGAGGAGGGCATGGATGGGCATATTGGAATGGAAATGGGAAGTGGAATTAAAATGGGTGGCCACTGGGAGATCCAGCCTTTTCTGGCGGACAGAGTCTGGTTTCATCTTCTATACATCTGGCTGCTGTAAAATTTCTCAGTTTCTTTCCCCCATGGCTTTTCTAGACACACAGGGCATTGGTTTGCTTCCGGAATCAAAACTCTCAGAAAAATCTGTTGTGAAGATCAAAGATCAAGATCCAGTCCCTGAAGAGCAGGTGAGAATATGTTTACGCTGCCTCATTTCCTGGCGGTAGGCTGTCCATTGGTGTGCAGTCACCACATCAGGAGTTCACCGGAAACCCCCACTTCTGGTCTGGTTCCAATATCGAGCTGCAGCAACTCCAACAAAATCCTTGGCTATTGTTCACAGTTACGTGGAATTTTAGGAAATTTTTTTTTAAATTCATATCCAACAGTAGATAGATGGGGGGCACAGTAGTGTAGTGGTTAGCACAATCACTATACAGTGTCAGCCATCACCCATTGGGGTTTGATTCCTGCTGCTCTCTGTGAGGAGTTTGTATGTTCTCCCTTGACCATGTGGCCTTCCTCCTGGTGTTCTGATTTCCTCCCACATTCTAAAGACTTAGGGTTAGGGTTTAGTAAGTTGTGGTCATGCTATGTTGGTGCTGGAATCTCAGATTGTATTGGACATTGACGCAAAACAGCCACACATTTTAATTCCACATCACATTCCCATTCTGACATGTCTATCCACGGCCTCCTCTACTGTAAAGATGAAGCCACACTCAGGTTGGAGGAACAACACCTTATATTCCGTCTGGGTAGCCTCCAACCTGATGGCATGAACATCGACTTCTCTAACTTCCGCTAAGGCCCCACCTCCCCCTCGTACCCCATCTGTTACTCATTTTTATGCACACATTCTTTCTCTCACTCTCTTTTTTCTCCCTCTGTCCCTCTGAATATACCTCTTGCCCATCCTCTGGGTCACCCCCCCCCCCCCGTCTTTCTTCCCGGACCTCCTGTCCCATGATCCTCTCGTATCCCCTTTGCCAATCACCTGTCCAGCTCTCGGCTCCATCCCTCCCCCTCCTGTCTTCTCCTATCATTTTGCATCTCCCCCTCCCCCTCCAACTTTCAAATCCCTTACTCACTCTTCCTTCAGTTAGTCCTGACGAAGGGTCTTGGCCTGAAACATCGACTGCACCTTTTCCTATAGATGCTGCTTGGCCTGCTGCGTTCACCAGCAACTTTGATGTATATTGTATATTTCTATGTTTTGATGTACATGTGACAAATAAAGCTAATCTTTAAATATTTAGATGAAAGTGATAATGTGATATTGTTAATTCTTTATTGATCTCTTGCTTTTGTTTGGAGAAGGATTAAAACCTCGTTTTTGCCAGGAACTTGCCTAGGTACACAATTAAGTTGAATTCCTGATGCCTCACTATTTAAATACAAAATATTTGTAAATGTGCTGTTTATTCTTTGTTCACCTGCTTGGTAGGGCAGTCAGTCTTAAGAAACCCTTGCCAAGTTGTAGAAATTTAAAACTTTCCTCTACTGTTTGAAAGTTGTGCCAATTTGCATTGCCAGTCCAAGCTCTCTCCTTTTTTTTAAAAAAGCTTTTCAACACTAAGGCTGGCAGAATGGTTTGAAGCATATTGAAAGGTCTAGAGGGAGTGAATGTGGAGAGGATATTTCAAGTAGTTGGAGAGTTTAGGATCAGAAGGCATAGCCTCAGAATGCCCCTTTAAAGGGACAGATGCCCCTTTACAACAGGGATGAGGAGGAATTTCTTTAGCCAAAGGGTGATGAATCTGTGGAATTCATTGCCACAGATGGCTGAGTCACTAGGTATATTTAAAATGGAGATTGTAGGTTCTTGATTAGTAAGGGCGTCAAAGGTTATGGGATGAAGGCAGGAGAATGGGGTTGAGAGGGATACTAAATCATCAATCATCAAATGACGAGCATACTCAATGGGCCGAATGGCCAATCTCTGCTCCTGTGTCTCATGGTCCTGTGGTCAGCAATGTTACATCACAGTTATGTATCTGAGTATGCAATCTGACAGCATCTGTTGTTATCTTAAAGCCATAGGGCATGCTGTGCAGAACCAAGCCCGTTTTGCCCATATTTTAGAGCAAACTAAACTTGCTATTTTGCATGATCAAAATTCTCTAGATGTACCATTGTACACTTGGCAAGCAAAAGCCAATTTTTATTTATCTAATAGGGTTTCCTTACATTTATCACATGGTAACTTAGCTTTGAAATCAGAATATATATCTTTGTTGGTCTATTTGTAATTGGCTTGTTTAGATGTGGCATTTTGGTGGTCTTTGTGTTTTCTTTTGTATGCAGGAGCTTGAGGCTTATGTGGAAGAATCTGACTCAGATGAGGACTTCAGAAGTGGTGTCTATAACACCCTCTCACCAGAAGAACGAGAAAAGGAGAAGCGAGAAAGGGAGGAATCTAGGAGAGTGCTTCTGGAACTGAAGAGTGTGCTGGGATTCAAGGCGTCTGAGTTGGAGAGGCAGAAGTGGAAACAACTTCTTTTCAATGACCAAGGTGAGTCTTAGGAGAGTGTTGGTAATCCAACAGCCCACCATATCTGTAACAGCTTTTTGATGGAACTCTTTTAAATTACATTTAGTTCCAGTGACGGATGTGTCCAGGCTATTCCCTGGTGTGGAGACCTGGCAACTCTTGCGAGCTATCAGTCATTCAGACAGTAGAGGGAGTCAGGTGCTCACCTGCAGAGTTCAGTCGCAGCTTCTGTACCAGTAGCACAGCTGGTCAGTGTAGACGTGAGTGATGTCTTGGTCACTCTTTTGTTGGTAGTTGTGGCTGTGCTGATAATTGCTGGAAAATTGACACCGCATACTACTGTCAAATAGAACACTTGATAGAGGTGTACAGGATGATAAGAGGCATAGATCGAGTGAATAGCCAGAGACTTCTTCCTAGGGCAGAAATGGTTAATACAAGGGGGCATAATTTTAAGGTTCTTGAAGGAAAGTATAGGGGGAATGTCACAGGTAAGTTTTTTACACAGAGAATGGTAGGTGCATGGAACGCCCTGGTGGTAAAGGCACTTGGGTGTATCTAAGAAACTTTTAGATAGGCATATGGATGATTGCAAAGTGGAGGGCTACTTTAGGATAGGTTAAAAGGTTTGCGCACCATCGTGGGCCGAAGAGCCTATACTGTGCTGCAATGTTCTGTGTTCTAATGGACAGCTTTCATTTCAGGTACAGCAAGTCGTATACAGTGTGAGTCTGAGGGCAATTTTTTTTGTAATTTTTTTGATTGAAGTTCATCATCAAACAAACATTTCCATAAGATGTGTTTTAGATATTGTACATATGTATCATACAATCATATTTGCCACAAATCTCCACATAATATTTATCTGAGACAAACACTTATAGAAAGGAGAGGAAAGAAAGAACAAGCAAAAGGAGAAAACTATTTATAAGTAGGGAGTGATTTTTTTTTTACAACATATTCACTGATTTTTGAGAATAAAATCAGATCTATGACGTGTTGTGTAGTTGAACCATTTTTCCCAGTATGAATCAAATTGTTCCAACTTATGATTAACAGATGCTGTTATCTTCTCCATTTTGTAAATGTCCATTGTAATTTCCATCCATGCGTTTAAAGTTGGGCTCTCCTGTGATAACCGTTTCCTGGTAAGGGTCTCTTTACCAGCCACCAGCAGTATATTCATTAAATATTTATCTCTTTTCAACCAATCTTGAGGTACATACTTTCTAAGGGTATTTCACATTTAAAAATGTCTTGTAGGGCATTGTGTATCCCACTCCAATTGTCTTTGATAACGGGGCAGTCCCAGAAAATATGATAATGGTTTGCAGTTTGATTTCCACAATTTCTCCAGCAAATGGAGGTTACTATCATAATGGGATTTCTGAGAGGGTGTAATAAAATATCTTATCAAGTTTTTCCATCCAAACTCCCTCCATTTTTGTGAACTGGTACATTTCCATTAATACCTCCATATTATTGTCCATTCTTCCTCAGATATAATTATACCTCCTTCCTTCTCCCATTTTGTTTTAATGTATGAAGTCGAATGTGTTTTTAAGATTGGACAAACTCTTATACACGCTTGAAATGATTCTACTACCGTTGTCTGAATTGTATGCTTTTCTAAGTAGCTCTATCAAACATGTACTTGGTTACATTTTTAACCCTCCTATTAACATACTGTCACATCTGTAGATACCAATAAAAGTCTTGTTTTTCTACTAAGTGTTTCTCTTTAAGCATTTCAAAACTGAACAGTGTTCCTTCTTTCATTGTATTGCAAATAGCTGTTATTCCTTTAGCTGTCCAGTCCTTAAATCTAGCATCCAATTTATTCGGCGTAAAATTCGAGTCATATGCACACCATTTAAGAATTGCAATATCTCCCTCTAGTTTATATTCTTTTATAATAGTTTTCCATATTTTAAGAGTCCATTTCACCCATGGATTATCAATAGTATTTATGTACCTTTGTAGGTTGTTATCAGCCAAAATTGCCTATGGGGCTGGGAAGTACCCTCTCCTCAATGTTTTTCCATTGAGCGTCATATGATGGTTTGCACCAGCATATCACAGCTCTCAACTGTGCTTCAAAATAATAATCTCTAAGAGAAGTGAGGGCAGTCTTCACACTGAATAGATAAAAATGTTGTTGCAGCAGGTTGATAAATATCAGTGTCTATTCTGAGGCAGTGGAAGGGGAGGTGCCAGAAGTACTCCTGGACTGGCAAGTAGATAAAGGAGTTAAAACGAGGAAATTGTCACCAAGACCAAAAACATTACCTGTATCCAGACCAGTAGGAATGGGTGGCCTAGTTCAGAAATGGTATCTACACAGTGGGTGATGGACTGTGGGGAGATTGTCACCATTGCCAGTCAAAGAGAAACTAATGAGCAGACTCAGTGATTGGTCTGGTGTTCCCTGCTTCCAGGACACCGGCATCAGTGATGGGGTCTGATGTTCCCCACATTGAGAACATCAGGATCAATAATGGGATCTGGTGTTCCCCACATCTGGAGCAACAGGATCAGTAATGGATCTGTGTTCCCTACCTCTGAACATTGGGATCAGTTACGGAGTAATGGATCTTGTGCTCCCGATGCCTGGAAAACCAAGATCAATATTTGGTCTGTGTTCCCTGCCTCCAGAACACCAGGACTAGTAATGGGCGTGCTGCTGTTGGGGTCAGCAATGTGTCTGGTGTGGCCCAGCTCTGAAACACCAGGGTCATCAATGCACACACCAGCCCTGAGAAGCCAGGATCTAATTCACGTTGCTACTGCTCTCTTTTCTGTGGGTGTCCTTGCAGGCATGTAAGGAATTAACGCAAGTGAATGTGACAGCTGCAGTCTCTAGGGGTAACATAAAATGAGTAAGAATGAGTTAATTATAATGTGCCATCTTTTAATTAATCTATTAAGCTAATCGTGCCATGTCTCAAATTTCTTTAATAGCTGCGCTGAAAACACTCTCATCATTGGACTTGGTGAGAGAACCTGTGGCTCCTCAGGACATGGATGCAAATGACAGAGGTCATCAGAGTTGTGACGAGCATTTACAGGAGATAGACCTCAGTCAACTAGATGTCTTCACAGATGGCTGGCAAGGTTGCAAGGCGACAGGATCAGAATCCACTGATATACAATTGAATAGCACCAGTGACAGCACCATCCTCGGTGGTATCAGTAGGATCAGGAATGCAGATGGCAGTCCAGCTTGCCACTCAGACACCACAAACTTGTCTAAAGAAAAGCGAGAACATCCTCAATCAGCTTGCCCTGAACAGCAACAGACAGCTGTCAGACAGAGACTGGCAGAGATGCACGGACCAGCCTCCCTGCACCTAACCTCAGCTCTGGCAGCACAAGCTGTTGCTCGCTCGCATACCTTTGCCAGCTTTCAAGAACAGACGTTCGGAGATGATGATGGCGATGACGATGATGACAGGGTGATGATGGCGGAGAAAAGAGGCACAACACTGGAGATTTTTGGAAAGGACACTGCATGTAATGATACTAAAATTTGAGCTTTGTACATGGTAAATAATGATTATAACATGATATTTATTTATAATTTTAAAGACAGGATGATGTAATGTAGTAAGTACTTATTTTAAAACAAAACACCAGCAATGTACTTATTCCTTTGAGTGTGGGTTTTCATTGTGAACCCTGTGTGAACACTCTGCCATCGTCATGGGAACAATGATCAGTGTCACAAGCAGTCAAGTAAATTACTATTTATTGTGCCTAAATGCACTGAGGTCTTGTGCAAAGGGTCTAGGTCATAAAGAAATCCTTTGGAGTATTGCAGGAATCTTGAATACCCTACATCATGCCCTAGTGACGCTCAGCCCTTCTTACCAAAATGCACCATTGTTGCTGATTATGTGGCTGGTGAAAGAAATATAGTGTATTCAATCAGTTCATCTTTAAACATCTCCAAAAATAGTGTAACTGTTCCTGAAACCAGACTCCTGCATTAGTAATCCAAAGATACAAGTTTAAATCCCAGGTCAAATTTGAAAGTTTTCATTCAATATTTTAAAATTTTAAATAAAAATCTGGCATCAGTAAAAATCACAAAATCCTATTCCCGTGAAGGAAGGAAATCGCAGCCCTTCCCTATAACTCCAGTTCCACACCAACCCTGTCCTGGCCATTGACCTTTACAGCCCAAGAATGAAATTGAAGGTGAGGTCACTGCATTCACTTTTTCTTCCCACCAACAAAGTTCAGTGACAAATCTGAGCCTTCTTTAGAATTTAAATAACCTCTGGAGTCACCAGTCTGCAATTAATAATTTAAATACAAAGGCCTAGATATTCTTTGGCTTAGGCTCACCTAGTACAACAAAATTCATCAAGACACATTCTTTATAAAAATGAGTTCAGAAAACTTTAGAAAAATTAGAAAAATTTTAACACCCTGCCAGGCATTAGGAGCATTTAAGAGGAAAAGATCGGTCGATGTTACGGGCTAGAACTCTTCGTCCTGACGAAGGGTTCCGGCCCGAAACGTCGACCGATCTTTTCCACGGATGCTGCCCGACCTGCTGACTTCCTCCAGCTTGTTGTGAGTGTTGCTTTGACCCCGGCATCTGCAGATTATTTTGTGTTTAGGAGCATTTAAGAAACTCTTAGATAACCACATGAAGGATAGAAAGATGGAGGGCGATTATAGGAGGGGAGGTCTAGAATTATCTTATATTAGGTTAAGCACAGCAGCTTGGGCCAAAGTGCCTGCACTGTGCTGTAGTGTTCTCTGTTCTAGCGACAAACAAAAAAGCTGCAGATGCTGGAAATCTGTAAAAGAAGGAAAACGTTGGAGATACTCGACAGATCAAGTAGTATCTATAAGAGAGTGAAACAGGGTTAATGTATCCGGTCAGTACCAAGCTCTAATGAAAGGTCCCAGTTGGAAAGTAAACAAGTAGTGTGATGAAGGTCTGGAGCAAGAGGGAGGGGATCTGGAATAGGGAGGAGACCAGAGGAAATATCTGTGATGGCGAGACTGATGAAAATAATGTTCCGTGAGAGGGGACATAAAGGCTAGTTAATTGTCTACAAAGATAGCATTAACAAAACCCAGCAGTCCGAATCTTTCTCTAATTTATTTTAGGAGACATTTAAATGTATACCAATGCCTGACAGGTCACTAATTAACTTGTCCCTCAGCTGGAGGAGGTGTAAATAGTAGATGGGTGAAAATAATCTAGCTGGATCTACAGGATATAAATCTGCATGCTGGAAATTTGTAATGAAAGAGAATTTGGTGGTTACCCAACAGTTCAGCAGTATTTGTAGAGAAAAGTCAAGTTAACATATAGGTTGTTAATCTTTCAAATACCAGTCTTTGCTTTTTTATGTTTCGCTCTTCACAAATGCTGCCTAACCTGCTGAGAATTTGCAGCGTTTACTGTTTTTCTTTCAATAATCTCAAGTTATTTACCCATTTCCTGTGGTGATTAATACAGGAATGTTATTGCAGAAATGGATTCGACCCTGACCTCCAGCACGCCTGTGTGGAGTCTGCATGTTCTAGCTGTGACCATGTGGGTATCTGTGAGTGCTCTAGTTTCTTCCCAAACCCCAAATAGTGGTTAGCACGACACTATAACAGCTTGGGCATCACAGTTTGGATTTCAATCCCAGTGTCCTCTGTGAGGGGTTTCTGTATAACCCCGCCCCCATGGAATGCATGGGTTTTCCCTGGGTCCTCTGGTTTCCTCCCATGGTCCAAAGATGTACCAGGTAGGATAATTGTCCTGTGATTAGGTAAGGGTTAAATTGGGGTTGTGGATTGTTGCTGGGTGGTACAGCTCTAAGGGCTGGAAAGACCTATTCCGCACTGTATCTCCAAATAAAAATAAGTAAATAGATAAATGTGAATGGGTTAGTAATTAACTGGATGTGTGAGTGGTAAGATCGTTTGCAGACAATACAAAGATGGGTGAAGGGGAAGGTAGTGTTGAGGAAGCAGGGAGTCTGCATCTGTGGAGGCCAAGTCATTGGGTATATTTAAAGTGGAGGTTGATAGGTCCTTGATTCGTCAGGGCATCGAAGGTTACAAGGAGAATGGTGTGAAAGGGATAGTAAATGGTCACAGTCATAGTCATACTTTACTGATCCCGAGGGAAATTGGGTTTCGTTACAGTTGCACCAACCAAGAATAGAGTATAAATATAGCAATATAAAACTATAAAAAAAATTAAATAATAGTATGTAAATTATGCCAGGAAATAAGTCCAGGACCGGCCTATTGGCTCAGGGTGTCTGACCCTCCAAGGGAGGAGTTGTAAAGTTTGATGGCCACAGGCAGGAATGACTTCCTATGACACTCTGTGCTGCATCTCAGAGGAGTGAGTCTCTGGCTGAACATACTCCTGTGCCCACCCAGTACATTATATAGTGGATAGGAGACATTGTCCAAGATGGCGTGCAACCTGGACAGCATCCTCTTTTCAGACACCACCGTCAGAGAGTCTAGTTCCATCCCCACAACATCACTGGCCTTACGAATGAGTTTGTTGATTCTGTTGGTGTCTGCCACCCTCGGCCTGCTGCCCCAGCACACAACAGCAAACATGATAGCACTGGCCACCACAGACTTGTAGAACATCCTCAGCATCGTCCGACAGATGTTAAAGGACCTCAGTCTCCTCAGGAAATAGAGACGGCTCTGACCTTTCTTGTAGACAGCTTCAGTGTTCTTTGACCAGTCCAGTTTATTGTCAATTCGTATCCCCAGGTATTTGTAATCCTCCACCATGTCCACACTGACCCCCTGGATGGAAACGGGTCACCAGTACCTTAGCTCTCCTCAGATCCACCACCAGCTTCTTAGTCTTTTTCACATTAAGCTGCAGATAATTCTGCTCTCACCATGTGACAAAGTTTCCTACCGTAGCCCTGTACTCAGCCTCATCTCCCTTGCTGATGCATCCAACTATGGCAGAGTCATCAGAAAACTTCTGAAGATGACAAGACTCTGTACAGTAGTTGAATTCCGAGGTGTAAATGGTGAAGAGAAAGGGAGACAAGACAGTCCCCTGTGGGAGCCCCAGTGCTGCTGATCACTCTGTCGGACACACAGTGTTGCAAGCACATGTACTGTGGTCTGCCAGTCAGGTAATCAAGAATCCATGATACCAGGGAAGCATCCACCTACATCGCTGTCAGCTTCTCCCCCAGCAGAGCAGGGCAGATGGTGTTGAACGCACTGGAGAAGTCAAAAAACATGACCCTCACAGTGCTCGCTGGCTTGACCAGGTGGGCGTAGACACTGTTCAGCAGGTAGACGATGGCATCCTCAACTCCTGGTCGGGGCTGGCAGGTGAACCAGAGGGGATCTAAGTGTGGCCTGACCATAGGCCGGAGCAGCTCCAGAACAAGTCTCTCCAGGGTCTTCATGATGTGGGAGGTCAAATCAGCCATGATGAAATGGTGGAACACACTCGATAGGCCAAATGGCCTAATTCTGCTCCTATGTCTTCCGGTCTAATGTGGAGTTAATGAGAATGTGAGTGGAATTTTTAAAAATAGGATTAATGTTGGTGTGTGTGCATGATGGTCAGTGTGGACTTTGTTGGTTGAAGGCCTTTATCTATGCTATTTCTCTGCTTCTGCTTTCCATGGAATATGCTGCTGTGTACTGTGAAGTCAAATTTTTATCTTGACCCTCATTTGGTGGCCACAGTTAAGTACTCTTTTAAATTGGTCTCAAGAATTTTCCTCACAATACAAAAACTAGCACAAACACTGAAATTGCTCAGAATTATTGAATTAATGTTCCTTAAATGCTAAGGGAATCTCTGCTTGGAACTGCTTACCCAATGAATGAATCAATAAATTAATCTTTAACATCGGACTTGTTTATTCCAAAGGGGTCATAAACCCACTGAACATAAGAGCTCTCACCCCACTAGGGATAGGGTTCCCCTTGTCCGTACCTACCACCTCACCAGCCTCTGGGTCCAACATATAATTCTCCGTAACTTCCGCCACCTCCACCGGGATCCCACCACCAAGCACATCTTTCCCTCCCCCCCACCTTTCTGCTTTCTGCAGGGATCGTTCCCTACGCAACTCCCTTGTCCATTTGTACCCCACAACCCTTCCCACCGATCTCCCTCCCAGCACTCATCCTTGTAAGCGGAACAAGTGCTACACGTGCCCTTACACTTCCTCCCTCACCACCATTCAGGGCCCCAAACAGTCCTTCCAGGTGAGGCAACACTTCACCTGTGAGTTGGCTGGTGTGATGTACTGCGTCTGGTGCTCCCGATGTGGCCTTCTATATATTGGTGAGACCCGACGCAGACTGGGAGACCGCTTTGCTGAACACCTATGCTCTGTCCGCCAGAGAAAGCAGGATCTCCCAGTGGCCACATATTTTAATTCCACGTCCCATTCCCATTCTGATAATGTCAATCCACGGCCTCCTCTGCCGTCAAAATGAAGCCACACTCAGGTTGGAGGAACAACACCTTATATTCCGTCTGGGTAGCCTCCAACCTGATGGCATGAACATTGACTTCTCTAACTTCCATTAATGCCCCTCCTCCCCTTCCTACCCCATCCCTTATTTATTTTTATTCCCCCCTTTTTTTCTCTCTGCCCCTCTCACTATAACTCCTTGCCTGCTCTCCATCTTCCTCTGGGCTCCCCTCCCCCTTTCTTTCTCCCTAGGCCTCCCGTCCCTGATCTTCCCTCTTCTCCAGCTCTGTCCCTTTTGCTAATCAACTTTCCAGCTGTTAGCTTTATCCCTCTCCCTCCTGTCTTCTCCTATCATTTTGGATCTCCCCCTCCCCCTCCCACTTTCAAATCTCTTACTATCTCTTCTTTCAGTTAGTCCTGACGAAGGGTCTTGGCCTGAAACATTGACTGTACTTCCTATAGATGCTGCCTGGCCTGCTGCGTTCCACCAGCATTTTGTGTGTGTTGCATAAACCCGCTATATCCAGATTTGTTTAAAGTTGCAACTGTTGATACCTGCTTTTTCACCTTCTTGGACTAAATTGCTTTACGGAATTTTAATTTAAAGTAGTCCTCATCCAACTTTAGGGTTTAAAGAGTATGATAATGTGTTAAGAATGGTGAACATTAAACTGTGCAGATTGTAGTTTGTTTTCATAATGTGTCCAGACTAGTGTTGAAGTGCATTACACAGTGAGATGTACTGAGGCAGAATATCCCCTCCTCCCCACCTCACACCCTCAATCAACCTATGGGGGCTGCTGAACTAAGAATTATTACCGGTGTTTGGGAAGGTAGCACAGCTGGACCCTCCTACAGGGAGGCAAAGTAATTCTATCGTGAATATACTGTGGTGAGGAAGCAGGAGGGGGTTGGTGGTGAGAGCTACAGAAGCATTCAAATTTTGTTCTACCTTAAGCTGATGCAGTGGAATTAGTGACCCGACAGGCTCTGGTAAACATTCAAGTGTCTTTTAAAACAAGTTATTAAATGTAGAAATGGAGAGAGATTTGCTGCTCTGCTGGTTTTGTTAATTGGAGACAGAGGGAAGACTGCAGATGCTGGAAATCTAGAACAATTCACAAAATGCTGGAGAAACTCAGCATGTCAGGCAGCATCAATAACAGGAAATGAATAGTTAATGTTTTGGCAATGCCCTACATCACAGCTAGAAAGAAAGAGGGCAGAAACCAGAACAAAGGGTGGGGGGAGGGTTATGGGGAAAAGTACAAGCTGGTGAGATGAGAATTTTTGGTCAAGATGGCGCCTGCGTACAACAGTCCTTCAGTTGACATCTTCTGGATAGATTGTTAAACCATATATTTCAGGTGAGCTCTGCTGCCGGGGAGGGGAGACTGGCTTTTTATTGCTGGTGAGATCATTCAGCTGCCCGAGAGGTGAAACTGCCTTTTTATTGCTGGTGAGATCACGCTGCTACCTGCGAGGGGAGACTGCCTTTTGATCACTGGTGATCACTCTGTTGCTGGAGAGGGAAAAGCCTGCTGCTGTGCCAGGTTTTCTGCGTTTTGGATATGGACTTGGACTATAGACTTTTTTGTCAGTCTTATAGTTTTTTTATATTGTGTTTTTTGCCCAATCTTTCTTGTTTTCTGTGTGTGGGGGGAGGGGAAATTGGGGGTCAGTGTTCCTGTTTTGTCTTTGTTCATTTTTTTGTGCAGAGAGAAGGGATTTAGGGGTTGATGATTGTGTTGCCATTCTTTTCTTTCTCAGTTTCATGACTACCTAGAGAAGAATTTCAGAGTTGTATACTTTGATAATAAATGAAACTTTGGTGATGATAGATGAATACAGGTGAGAGGGGATAGATAGCACTGCCCTCCAATCACGGACAAGTTATTTATTCTTGGCCTTTCAAAGTATTGTGCTTGCCTATTATCCCCATTGTATCCCGACTCCAGGCTCCCTGTCTCAGTGTACGTATTTCTAAAATGGTGTCCTTGTCTGCCAATCCCTCTTTTCATTTCTGTTCAAAAATGCCACCTTTGGCTTCAAGTTAAAACGTTGCAAGATCACAGACAAGACTACAAAATCCAGCCAAGCATCCACCACAGGCTTACATCAAAGCAGGAGAGCCATCTTGCAGCTGCACATTAAACCAAGGATGCATTTCAAAGATCTCACAGCACTACTTACAGTGGTATCCCAGCCAATGTCTACTCAACTAACCACTCAACATTAGGTTGGGGTCGGTTTATTTATGCTGTACCTCACAATGTTGATTGCACTTCAAAAGTTGCTCATTAACTGTAAAGCACCTTACAATGTTTCAAAGTTGGGCAGAATGCTCTGCAAATGTTCATTATCGCTGGGGTAAATTATTTTGTGTAAATCCCTTTACACCATAAGAATTTTGCAGAGGTCAGATTCGGTGGCCTTGAATTGTAGTGGAAGGTTGAAGGGAAATAAAGATTGTTGTAAATGCACAGTTGGGTAAAATCACTATTTATTTGTTTCAATGCATTTGAGCAGTGTTCACTGAATACACATTAAAGTCCTAGGTGTTAGGCAGACTTTTTTACGCACCTCTAAGATCAATCCAACACTTCCCTCCTACATAGCCCCACATTTTTCTATAACCTATTTGCCTAGCTAAGAATTTCATAAATGCCCCTAATTTATCTGCCTTTACCACCACCCCTGGCAGGATGTTCCACACACCCACCACTATGTATGCAAAAAAACATCTGTGACATATTTGACTCACCATTTGATCTATGTTTCATATCATCTTGTATACTTTTCCATTGAAATTCTATGACTGGTTTAACATGTATAAACTATCTAGATCTATATAAAAAGCTGACATAAAAATATAAAACACGTGTATTTTAGGCATATACACTCCATGCATGGATGAGCTGTCTGCTGTATTCTTCAAAAATAGTGCAGACTGCTCCAGATAGGTGAAAGTTAGCTGAGCATTTGTATGAGGAGGCAGTGACATACTAGGTATTATTGTGAAAGAGCAGGATTGGGACATTTTTTGAGAAGCTGCGTTAAAACAACACAGTGGACCAATATTGGAGGTGTGGGACAATGGGATCCTAGTGAATGTCAAAACAGCACTGGAGGAGCCGAGTACTGTGATCAACAGTCACGAGACAGCACACCCTGGTGCCTTCCTGGTCATTGCAGGGGACCTCAACCAGGCTAGCTTGAAGAAATCTGCCAAACTACCACCAACATGTCACTGTGGAACCAGCAGAGCCAACACACATAATCACTGTTACACCACCATCAAGCATGCTTATTGTGCCATCCCATACCTGCACTTTGGCAGGTCTGAACATGTGTCTGTATTTCTACTCCCCGCATATAGACAAAGACTGATAACTGAAGCACCAGTGGTGAGGACCGTACAGGGAGGTGGTAGAGGACTTTGAATCGGTGAATTGGACCATATTTAGGGATTCATCTTAAGATTTGAATGAATATGTTGCAGTCATCAACAGCTTCATCGAAACCTGTGTGGATGACTGTGTGCCTTTGAAAACATACCGAAAGTACCCAAAAAAGAAGCCGTGAATATAGCAAGAGATTTGCAGTCTGCTCTGGCCAGACAGTACCATACAAGAAGTCTGGGTGCGATGTGGATCTTGAGAGTGAAAAGGCAACTCTGTATGAAGTTAGAGGCATAATTGGATGCACATCCACCTTGGCAGTGTTTGCACTCAATTACGGTGATGCTTCAGTCCCCAACAAGCTCAGCAGACTTTAGGCACTCTTGAAAGAGAGAGTGCACTACAGCTGTGGGAATCTTCAGTGCATCTGATGACCCTGCATCCTTCTCTTGGAGGCCGACGCCAGAACACCCTTCAAGAGAATGAACTGGAAAGTGTCAGATGGTATACCTGGCAGGGTGCTGAAAACACGTGCCAGTCAACTGGCTGGAGTGTTCAAGGATGCGTTCACCCTTTCTGCTACAGTAGGAGGTTCAAAGGGACATAAGAAATGGGAGAAGAATTAGGCATTTTGGCCCATTGAGTCTGCTCTGCCATTCCTTCATGGCTAATTTATTATCCCTTTCAACCCCATTGTTCTACTTTCTCTCCACAACCGTTACTGTCCTTACCAGTTAAGAACTTATCAGTCTTTAAATATGTCTAATGACTTGGCCTCCACAGCCATCTGTGGCAATGAATTGCATGGATTCACCTCCCTCTGGTTAAAGAAATTCCACTTCATCTCTGTTCAAGTCCATTGTCAAGAATGAGGTTACGGAGTACCTGGAGGCATATGACAAGATAGGCAGAACTCAGCATGGTTTCCTTAAAGGAAAATCCTGCCTGACAAACCTATTGCAATTTTTTGAGGAAATTACAAGTAGGCTAGACAAGGGAGATGTAGTGGATGTTGTATATTTGGATTTTCAGAAGGCCTTTGACAAGGTGCCACACATGAGGCTGCTTAACAAGGTAAGAGCCCATGGAATTACGGGAAAGTTACATACGTGGATAGAGTGTTGGCTGATTGGCAGGAAACAGAGAGTGGGAATAAAAGGATCCGATTCTGGTTGGCTGCTGGTAACCAGTGGTGTTCCACAGGGGCCCGTGTTGGGGCCGCTTCTTTTTACGTTGTACATCAACGATTTGGATTATGGAATTGATGGCTTTGTGGCTCAGTTTGCTGATGATATGAAGGTAGGTGGAGGGGCCGGTAGTGCTGAGGAAACAGTCTGCAGAGAGACTTGGATAGATTGGGAGAATGGGCAAAGAAGTGGCAAATGAAATACAATGTTGGAAAGTGTATAGTTATGCACTTTGGTAGAAGAAATAAATGGGCAGACTATTATTTAAATGGGGAGAGAATTCAAAGTTCTGAGATGCAACGGGACTTGGGAGTCCTCGTACAGGACACCCTTAAGGTTAACCTCAAGGTTAATTCGGTGGTGAAGAAGGCGAATGCAATGTTGGCATTCATTTCTAGAGGAATAAAGTATGGGAGCAGGGATGTGATGTTGAGGGTCTATAGGCACTGGTAAGGCCTCACTTGGAGTACTGTGTGTAGTTTTGGGCTCCTTAGTTAAGAAAGGATGTGCTGACATTGGAGAGGGTTCAGAGAAGATTCGCTAGAATGATTCCGGGAATGAGAGGGTTAACATATGAGGAACATTTGTCCGCTCTTGGACTGTATTCCTTGGAGTTTAGAAGAATGAGGGGGGACCTCATAGAAACATTTCGAATGTTGAAAGGCTTGGACAGGGTGGATGTGGCAAAATTGTTTCCCATGTTGGGGGAGTCTAGTACGAGAGGGCATGACTTAAAGATTGAAGGGTGCACATTCAGAACAGAGATGTGAAGAAATTTTTTTAGCCAGAGGGTGGTAAATCTGTGGAATTTGTTGCCACGGGCGGCAGTGGAGGCCAAGTCATTGGGTGTATTTAAGGCAGAGATTGATAGGTATCTGAGTAGCCAGGGCATCGAGGGTTATGGTGGGAAGGCGGGGGAGTGGGACTAAATAGGAGAATGGATCAGCTCATGATAAAATGCTCCTTTGTCTTATGGTCTTAAAGGGGCTGTGCCCCTAGTCCTAGACTACTCCACTACAGGAAACATCCTCTCCATGTCCACTCTATCTAGGCCTTTCAATATTCAATAGGTTTCAATGAGGTCTTACCCCCCCACCCCCATTCTTCCAAATGCCAGTGAGTACAGACCCAGAGCTGTCAAATTCTCGTGTTAACCCTTTCATTTTTGACCCGTGATCATTTCTGTGAACCACCTCTGGACCTTCTCCAATGCCAGCAGATCCTTAGATAAGGGGCCCAAAACTGCGGTCTGAGCAATGCCTTATAAACCCTCAGCATTACGTCCTTGCTTTTGTATTCTAGTCCTCTCAAAATGAATACTACCATTGTATTTGCATTCCTTACAACTGATTCAATTGCAAATTAACCTTTAGGAATCCTGCACGGTCTTCCAAATCCCTTTGCACCTCTGATTTCTGAATTTGCTCCCCGTTTAGAAAAAGTTCACAACTTTATTTCTTCTACCAAAGTGCATAACCATAACTTTGCTACACTGTAATCCATCTGCCGCTTCTTTGCCCATTCTCCAAATCTAATTCCTTCTGTAGACTCCCTGTTTCATCAATACTACCTGCCTCTCCACCAATCTTTGTATTTTCTGCAAACTTGGCCACAAAGCGTTTGACGTTTAACATGAAAAGAAGTGGTCCCAACACCGAGCCCTGCACCCACAGTTAGCCAGAATAGGTCCTCTTTATTCCCACTCTCTGCCTCAATTGTACCAGTGCCTAGGAAGAGTGGAATGAGCTGCTGCAATGGCTTGGCCTGGTAGCACTCATCCACTACGATGAAGTGCTTTAAGAGGTTGGTCCTGACTAGTATAAACTCTTGCCTGAGCAAGGACCTGCCGCCACAGCAGATGTACAGTGGACGCAATCTCACTAACTCTCCACAGGGCTTTGGATAAGCTGGACAACAGTAGTACATCCCTCAGACAGCAATTACAGTTTGGTGTTCAACACCATCACTCCCTCAGTACTAATCAGCAAGCTTCAAAACCTGGGCCTTTGTACTTCCCTCTGCAAATGGATTCTTGACAGACCACAGACAGTACGGATTGGTGATAACCTCTCCTTGCTGACAACCAACAAAGGTGCACCTCAAGGATGTGTGCTTAGCACACTGCACCACTCTACACTCATGATTGTGTGGCTGGGCACAGCTCGGAAACCATGTACAACTTTGCTGATGACGCCACTGTTGTTGGCAGAATCTCAGTAGGAATGAAATAGATAGGCTGGTCAAGTGGTGGTTAATTGCCTTAGGTGAATTATCTCTTAGTGTAGGTGCATGATAGTTGATGGGGATGTCAGGGAAAATAAGTTCCTGGGAAATAAGTGGGGAATGGGATTGATGGGAGTGCACCTTGCGGTAGCATTGAGTAAATAGGCTTAATAGATTTGCCACAGCGGATGCCATTGAGTGGGTTGGAGATGGTTATGCTCACATTGCAGCAACTGCCTTGTAGGTACCTTATGACTGGGCTCCACTTGTTTCTCTTAACCCCTATTGGGAGTCTGCAATGTCCAATCTCTGGCCACTCCACGTAGCTGAAACTTCTCTGTAAGTTGCCTTAAGAAATGGCCTGAGAGATTTAGGGATCTGGGGTTAGCACAGTAATGTAGCATTGAGGTAAAATGTCTAATATTTCCTTATTGGCTGGAGTATGTGTAAGGGGAAAATTAGCTCCTGCTCCTATCTGGGACGCAATAATCCTTAACTATCAACTTAATCTTCATTTTATCCCAAGACAAAAGCCCACAATAGCATGTGGGCGTAGGAGTTTAATTCCAGCATCCTCCATACGGAAGTTTGTACATTCCTTCCCAGCGTCCAAACACATAGTGGTTTGTAGGTTAGTTGGTCATTGTAAATTGTCCCAAGATCAGGCGATGATTAATTGGTAGGATTGTTGGGCAGTGAGACTCGAAGGGCTGGAAGCATTTATTTCTTGCTGTACCTCAATAAATAAAATATATAAGATATAACCCTCTACATCAGGATAAGGAATCTACTGTCAAACTCCAGAACTGTCCACTCTATAGGACACAATCTACTTGGATAGTTTGTCTGAGGAAAGTCTACAATGTAGAAGCAATGTGTACAAGTTACCATGATTAGACTAATCTGAGGCAGGGCATTCTCTGCATTCAAATTAATTTCATTCTGATAATGCAGTCTCTTATAATGTTATATTGAGAGATATGAGTTATCGTGCTTTTCCTACCGTTGCAATCGCCTCTCTCTAAGAATTACCATCTCCAAACCACTCAATTGCATAAGTAGTGCCAAATCCACCATCAACAACATCCTCAGAGTGGCTATCAACCAGAAATTCAGCTGGGAACAGGGAGCATCTGCAGCGAGTGCCTCACCTCCTGACAGTCTTTGCATCATTTACAAGACACAAGTGAAGGAGTGTGAAGTAGCTTTCACTTGCCTAACATAACCTGTGAGAAGCTGGTGGTGGGTAACCTGACTATCTGCTACAGTCCTGATGAAAGTGCTTCCATGGTGCTGTTGGAGAAAGAGTTACAGCAATTCACACGGTTGCTTGGATTTCCAGCATCTGCAGATTTTCTCTTGTTTTAGAGATCCAGCATTTCTTTTTTAAAATTTCATCCAATGTGTGGCATCATGGTTGGATTGATGCCGGGGGTTGAAGAGCCCATCCTGTGATGTACTGCAATATATTCTTTGGCTCATTTAAGTCTTACTATCAGGCACAAATTCAGAGTAGGTACAACAGTGCCGAGACCAAGGGTGGCGATGGTGATTGCAGAGCTCCGTGCTAACCGCAGGAATTAGTGAGGCCCAGACATTCAAATACAACAGCCTCAGTCTTCCGTCTTTCACCACTGAACTGGTGGACATCCCCTCTGGGGCATCAGCCAAGTGGCAATCCAAGGGCATTGGTAAACTTGAGGAGTCAAACAGGAGATCACAGGCTTCACCAAATTTCCCAGCATTTAATGGGGAAATGCTCCCGGTGCCTTCCCAGTGCAAAACTACAGGCTTGGCAAAATCAATGCCGTGCAATTGGCCATGGAAAGAACAAGTGGGTTCATTTTTGTGTTTGATTTAATCAGTTGTTTTTAAATATATTTAACTTTGTAATTGTATTTTACTATTTTAGTATTTTTCCAAATGTTTAAAATAGTTTTTAAAAACACAGTTTTGGTATTTGTCATCAGTGTCCAAGCATGTTTGAATGGTTGTGATGTCAGGCTTGACCTCAGAGCCTCACTGGCTGGCAAGGTATCTCCCTAATGTAGGCCTGTCCAATCAGCAGGGAGCTATCCTCTGGCAGAAGGATGCTGACAGAACAAGCATCCCCAGTGGGCTGTTTACTGTTGAGCTCTGGTAAGTTAGATCATTCCCTCTGAACGTGCACTGTAATGGGGCAGGAGATTTATACTCCTTTCCGATGAGATGTTAAACCAAGGCCCAGCTTGGCATCCCACATGGATTTAAAATATCCTTTGCTTGTTTTGCAGATTGGCCCAATGTCCTGGCAGGTGCTTACTGCTCAGCTGAAGTCATAACACTACCTGGTCTTTATCTCATTACTATTTGTGGAATCTTCCTGTGTAAACATTGGCTGCTGCATTTCCTGTGTTACAGTTGTGACTCCATGTGGAAATCAGTGGCAGGAGCAGTTTGAACATCTACCTCAACAGTGCTATCGTGACCCTAGGAAGTTATTTCTTTGCGATATATTCTTGATAACATTGCTTGTCTTACACAGTATGTGTAGTGGTGATAAGGAAGTTCCCTGGTGTGAACCCAGATCAAGAGGAACGAGTGTGATTGACGATATTGAAATCTGCAGAGATGGAGTGGGATCGGATCACAACCTCCTCTTCTCAGGTTGTTCCCGGGACGTTGCTTCCACTCTGGAGCTGTGGGTTCTGAGGTGACTGATGGCGCTGAGGTGGGAGCTGCAGACTCACCCACCAGTGGGCTAGAAGATACCTGAGGGACAGCAGGCAGGTAGTTTGTGAGGCGCTGCTTACCCCGGCTTCTGTGTTCTCCATTCACGGTCTTGAGGTCCTCCATCCCATCCGCAATGCTGCATAAATACATAGATTGGTCACAGGCCAGAGGTTCCAAGAGTTTGGGGAGGGGGGGAGGGGATGCTGCATTTCTTCAAGGAGGTTTTGAGCATATAAAGTCAGAGTTGTATAGGTCAAAAATCAGATCTTTAGCCCATTACTTCCAAATTTCTAACCTCTCACCTATGCCTTCCTATTTTAGGAATTTTGTGTCCTTCTATCAGGACTCTTAACCTGCTTCACTCTAGGGACACAACCCAGCCTATCCAATCCTCCTTGTAATTGAAATCATCTGATCCAGACAGCAAATTGCTGAATCTCCTCTGCACTGCACACTACACTCCATCTGAGGCACAACCAATGTTTTATAAAGTTGTAATGGGCAACCCTTATATCCTGTGCCATTTGTCTTTTTCATGAACCAAACACTTTTCGGGATCTATGGATTTGTACCCCAAGGTCCTCAGTTCATCAACACTTCACTATTTACTCTATATGTCCTTCCCTTAACTGACCTTCCAAAAGGAGTCACTTGCCACTCGTCAGGATTAAATTTCTTCTACTCCCCACTTTCCAGCTGATCAATACCCTGGTGTAGCCTAAGACAATCTCCGCTGTAGCTGGTCACGGGTAAGCAGGATATTGGTCTTGGAGAGCACACTGATTTCCACTTGTCCTTCACTTTTAGGTCAGGTATTTTTAGAGGCAGCGCTGTAGGAATCCTGGTCTGACAAGCATAGAGGAGGCAAGTATCACTGCTGTCGGGCAGACGACTAGTTTCATACTCACCTTAGATCCTGAAGTTTGTACATGTCTTGAGGCTCATGAGTCAGGATTTTATGTCTACAGTTTTAGCGAGGAGGATACCTGACCAGTGAAGCCTGGGGGTGTGGCTCTGAGGCACTGATGCATTCTCAAATGTTATGGATATTGGTGAATGAGTAGATATCTCCCATCAAAACAGGCAGCAATAAAGGCTTACACTTATCTCTTATCTTCCATGATTCCATTGCTTCCGCTTGTGTTTCACATTCTGATCTGGGAAACATGACAGCCTATTTCCACACAGCACAAAAGGATAAAGGAATCCTTGTTGGAGGTTTTGATTGAGGGATAAGTAATGATCAGGAAACCAGAAACATTCCCCTTACCCCTTCTGGAACCGTGCAGGGATTCTTTTGTGACCAGCTGAGAGTGCAGTTCAGGCCCCAGAGGTTTGACTCTGATTATACAGAATAAAATAGAATGCACAGGCATAGAGAAAATTGCACTATAACTGTATTAGATTGGAAATGAATGGTTTATACCAAGCACAGCTAAATGTTTTGACCTGAAGGGGAAAATATCTGCATTAAATTAAAGCCAGAAGCTCTATCTTTCTGTAAAAATATCTTCAGTAACAGATCTTGGTTGTATGAATTTTAGGCAAATGATCTTTAGTGTGTTCCTTGTAGAAAACCAGTTACAGCTGACTCAGCAGCTGGGCTTTGTGTGTGGGGAAAAACAAGCCAGAAGCTAGTGGAAAACTACAAGATTAAGCATGCTTGCAGTGAACAGGGAGCCCCTTCCGTACCACTATATTTGGTCTGAACAAACAAGAGTAGCACAGTAATTTTTATCAAGTGGTACTGCAGAAATTGGTGACAAATGCTAGGTGTGAGCAATAACCCAAATTACTGCTCAGGCCGGAGGTGTCAGCCTTCCACTGCACGGTCCCAGAGTCCAGATGCCATTCAGTACAACATACTACTGCAACAGCCACTTCGCTGAGACAAACTAAACGCGATGAAGTTCTGGATTGTCGCAGCCCTGCAAAAGAAAAGAAGGATTGATTGTTATTCTGACACAGTCTAGGTTATTTTTACCTTCCTCCCCTTGACCTGGTGACTGGTAGAGGGTGCAGTCGTGGCTGGTAGCTACGCTGTAGGCAGCTGTCTACTGATGAGTGTACTTTTGGCAATGGATCAGGATGTGGGATCGGTTGGGAAACTTCCTACGTCTGAGCTCCCAGAAGGAAACATCGTCGCCTTTCTCAGACGGCACTCTGACCCGTTGGAACTGCCACAGCTGTTAACTCGGAGCTGGTTGTGAGTTAGGCGCCACACCAGCATGATTTGTGCTTAGTGGATAGACTGGTCAACCTTCATGAGGTTCTGTCAGTAGTCTCGTGATAGTGAGATGAGAGACGGACGGATGCACAGCCAGGACTGCTTAGGTCTTCCCCATGGCACATGAAGGAGTATTTCTCTGTGGGTACAGTTAAAAACAGCAGGAAGATAAAACCATAAAGAAGGTTGAAGTTTTTTTAGCCACTCAATTATTGAAAAGAGTGTAAATCCATGGAGATGGTACAGCACAGATCGACTTGGGATGGGAAATTATTGTTATGAGAATGGTTTGAAATATTGGGATTACTTGTAGTTGACCAGGAAACCTCTGGAAATTTGATAACTTAAATTTGTTTTTTTAATATAAGGAAGTTTTAACTGGGTTCCTTGGAAAAGAATATAGCACGAATGTGGGGGTTGAGTCATCCTATAGATTAGACCTTAGAACATAGAACACTACAGGCTATTTGGCCCACAATGCTGTGCTGACCTTTTAACCTACTCTAAGATCAATCTAACCTTTCCCTCCTACACAGCCGTCCATTTATCCATCATACTTGTGCCTACCTAAGAGTTTCTTAAATCACCCTTATACATCTGCCTCTACCACCAACACACTTCCAGTGTAAAAACTTAACTCTGACACCCCCCTATACTTTCCTCCAATCACCTTAAAGTTTTGCCCCCTCGTATTAGCCACTTCTACTCTAGGAAATCCACTCGATCTATGTTTCGTCATCTTGTACACCTTTGTCAAGTCACCTCTTATCTTCCTTCTCCCCAAAGAGAAAGGCCTCGCTCACTCAACCTCTCCTTATAAGACACGCTCTCTAGTCCAGACAGCATCCTGGTAAATCTCTTCTGCACCTTCTCTAAAGCTTCCACATCCTTCCTATAATGAGGTGACCAGAATTAAACACAATATTTCAAGCGTGGTCTAACCACGGTATTATAGATTAGCAACATTACCGTGTGGCTCTTGAACTCACCCCCCACTCCCACCGAACTAAGGCCAATACATCATACACCTGATTAACAACCCTATCAACTTGCACGGCGACTTTGAGTAAATATGGCTGTGGGCCCCTTGATCCCTTTGTTCCTCCACACTGCTAAGAATCCTGGCCATTAACCCCATGTTCTAACTTCCAAAGTGATTAGAAGGGTTTAAGATACTGGGATTACTTGTAGTTGACCAAGAAACCTCAGGAAGTTTGAAAACATAGTTTTATATATATAGGAAAGTTTTAACTGGGTTTCTTAGAAAAGAATATAATCCTCATGTAGGGTTTGAGTCATCCTGTGGACTTCTTCAAAGAAAGCTGTTAACATCACTTGTGTCTGATCTGCACATAAGAAATGGATGATAATGGATCCACTTTCTATTAGCATCAAGGATCGTTGGAACAATACAAAATTGAGATTGTTCCAACTACACACGTGTTATGGCAAACATGGGCAGATCGCTATGGGAAGAGCACAGGGAAGTGGGGTTCGTATTGGATTGTGTTCACAAAGCCAGCATTGTCACTGTGTCTGTCTACATCAGGGCACATCCCCAACCATCCATATTGCCAGCAGTTCCAGAGAGCTGAGATGATGTAGAGCAGGAATAGACAGATAGCCTTTCCTATCTGGCTTGGCACTCAGGGACATCGAATCTTTCTCACCTGTCAGAAGTCGGAAAAATGCATGTGCCTGGCAGAATAGAGGCTTCAGATCTGGGTCTCTCGCGATGGTCCGGTTGACTAATCGAGAGCCTCTTGTCCAATTCGGTACCTGATTGATTGTAATGAAACGAACTGGGGAAAGCAGAAAAGAGTTTTAGTTGTTTAATCCAATTCAGCAAGAGCCTAAAAGATTTATGTTACTACAATAAATTCATTCTCCCTTAAGGTCAATTGAATATGAAGTTAGATGTCATCCTACATCAAAGTTCAAAAGGTTCAACGTAAATTTATTACGAAAGTACACATGTGTCACCATATACAATGCTGAGATTCATTTTGTGGGCATACTCAACAAATCCAATAACCATAGAATCAATAAAAGACTGCACCATCTGGGCGTACAACCAGTATGCAAAAGACAAAAAACTCTGCAAATATAAAAGAAAAAAATGAGCAATAAATATCGAGAACATGAGATAAAGAGTCCTTGAAAGTGAGTCCATAGGTTGTGGGAACAGTTCAGTGATGAGGCAATCGGAGTTCAGTGATCTAATGAAGTTATGTTAGATGATAATACCAGAAGAATGGGTACCATCGGTAGCAGCAGCAAGATAATCTCATCCACACACACAAAATGCTGGAGGAACTCGCTAGCCCGGGCAGCATCTATGGAAAGTGAACTCTGCAGAAAGCAGAAAGTGGGGTGGAGGGAAAGATTTGCTTGGTGCTTTATTTCAAAATGTATACATGATACAAACTGTGAAGTGTAGTAAACTGTGATAGAAGTCATTGTCTTCAGCCCTCCCACCTTTTGCTCTGCTCACCCGTCTCTCACTCCATTCCTCTTAGTAGGACCTCTGCATGTCTGATCCAGTCTGTTGTCAGACTTGATGCCACTGGTAGGTCTGACATGTGTTCTAACCATATACTGTAGATGAGTCATCTTTAAGATGGCGTATTTCCAGATCTGTAACATCAGCCAACTGCCTCCAGCATCTGCCCTAAAATACTCTTCAAGTTGCTCACTGTCTTATTTGATAACGTTCATTTGATGCCTGTGGAAATATTTTCTATGCTAAGGGCAGTGTTGTTAAAGTAGACAGCAGCAGCAGCAGAGAGAGCTCCAGGTGAAATGGTGAGTCAGATAATCAGATGTAGGGAGTTGGACGGAAGCTTGAAGAGAGGCAGTGGGCCATCGCATGTTGCTCAGCAGTGAGTGACCCACGTCTGCTATTAATTACTGGAAAAAGGCTGTGCCTACCCAGTGAAGCTACAACACTACAGCACAGTACAGGCCTTTCGGCACACGATGTTGTGCCAAATTTTAACCTCCTCTGCGATCAATCCCACCCTTCTCCCCTACATAGCTCTCCATGGCCCATCATTGCCAAGCGTTTCTTAAATGCCCCTGATGTACAGTATCTGCCTCTACCACTGGCCCTGGCAGGGTGTTCCATGCACCCACCGTTCTTTGTGAAAGACATTTCCCTTTAGCAGTGCGGTCACTCGAGTTGAGTGTGATGTTCTCCCGAGGGGTTGTCTATTGGTGGCTGCGGGGTCCACGTTCATGGTGTGGGTGGGAGTAAGTGGTGGCTGTGGTTAGTAGTTGGGTCTTTCGCCTGCAAACTCTCTCCTTTTGCAGCTGCTGCTGGTTCTCTGCAGCAGAGCTCAGGTCACTTTCACGTAGCGCTGCTCCCTCTTGAACGTATTTCCTCCGGTTATATCTTGTGAGTGGAAAGTCTTCCCAGTTTCTAGATATAGTGTTGAATTTCTTCAGATTTATTTTTGACGTTATCTTTGAGGTGTTTCCTTTGCTCACTAGTGGTTCGCTGACCTTCCTTCAACAGAGGGTAAAGGATCTGTTCCAGGTGTGAGTTAGGCATCTGGGTGACAAGACCTAACCATCAGAGTTGGTGCTGCTCATTTAGGCCTCCTCCAGTACGCTGGTCTTAGTGTGTCTGTCCTTCCAGATGATCCTCAAAATTTTTGGTGGCATTGTTCCAGGGCTTTCAGGGGTCTACTGTCAATGGTCCATGATTCAGCTCCATGTAGGGAGGATGGCGGCTGTATAAACCTCAAGTTTTGTTTGAACCTGTAGGTCGCGGTCTTCAAACACTCTTCTTTAATCTTACATAGGCTCCACTGGCACTACTCAGGTTGTGGTTGATCTCCAAGTCGATGTCAGCTTTCGAGGAGAGTGCCCTCAAAGAAGGTGAACCAACACTCCTGCGGCACATACACACCCAACTCCTGAAGGTCAACTTCCCTCAGAGCTTAGGTATGCTCTAATATTCAAGAAGAAAGACAATGTAGATTGTGGCAATTACAGAGGCATCTCCCTCCTGTCAACAACAGGCAAAGTGCTTGCACGCATCCTTATCAACTGACTTCTTACACTATCTGAATTGCAGACAAGATCTTCACAGCACAATTACAGGAAAAATGCCATGAACAAAGACAACTCTTTTTACTTGGCTGTTGTAGATTTGATAAAGGCATTTGATACAGTGGATTGCCGAGCTCCCTGGCTGCCCTGACAAGTACTTACAAATACTGAGGCTACTGCATGATGGTATGTCAGTCAGAGTATTCAGTGCAGTGGCTCTGATCCAGAACCCTTCACTGTCAGCGCAGGAGTCAAACTGGTCTGCATCATCGCACTCACCCTATTTGTCACCTTCATTGCTGTCGTCCTTCACCTCATTGGTCAAGACCTGGCACAGGGAATCCCAATCTTGTATTGAATGGACAACAGGCTTTTCAACTTCAACTGGTTGAAGGTTCAAGGCCAAGAACAAGGTCAGCACTCTCACTATCACGGAGCTTCAGTATGCCGATGACAACGCCATTGTGGCACATCGGGCCCTGGGTCTTGTCTTCATTATAAAAGACACGTCCTAAATCGACCACTGCCCATCAGCCATTTATCCAACCCTCAATGAAAATGTAAACATATGTGGCAACCCCTACACTTTCCTCCAATTACCTTAAAATTATCCTCCCTTGTCTTCGCCATTTCTGCCCTGGGAAAAACTCTCCAGCTAGCTGCTCATTCTACGCCTCTTATCATCTTGTACACCTCTATCAAGTCACCGCTCATCCTCCTTTGCTCCAAAGAGAGAGCCCCAGCTTGCTCACCTATCCTCATAAGATTCACTAGGTGGGATACATGTTCTTGACCTGGCTAAATCCTTTATGACAACGTCCTGAAAAAATGACAGGGTCTTTGTGACATAATGGGTCAGACAGCAGGGTAGGTAAGGGCCAGGCATGGGTCACCCACAAAGTCCGTTACTCACAAACCTCTCACAGCAGACTGAGCCAGGACCCCCTCTAGTGCATGTAAGAATAATTATAAACATCCAAACCTATGCCTGAAACATTTTAAAAAGGCATTTAAAATTTGAATTGTATTTTTTATTTTTATGTGGCTGTCACAGCTATTACTCTCAACTGAAGTTACAGAGGAAGTGTTGCCCTCTCCCTGAAGACTTCAGGCTTGGAGGTTATTTACAAGGACAGGAAAAGCTGATGACTTTACTTCAAGGCAGAGCATTTCACTGATCACATCATAGAAATGCAAACAACAGGAATTCTGCAGATGCTGGAAATTCAAGCAACACACATCAAAGTTGCTGGTGAACGCAGCAGGCCAGGCAGCATCTCCAGGAAGAGGTACAGTCGACGTTTCAGGCCAAGACCCTTCGTCAGGACCTTCGTTAGTCCTGACGAAGGGTCTCGGCCTGAAACGTTGACTGTACCTCTTCCTAGAGATGCTGCCTGGCCTGCTGTGTTCACCAGCAACTTTGATGTGTGTTACATCATAGAAATGGTTTGTTTCCCTGTAAAACTCAGGCCAATATATACTAGGTGATACAGTCCCCAGGGTTGTTTGGCAACATAGGGAACTGCATGTTTATGCACCTAACCTTTGAAAAGGTGGTTTACAAATACACTGAGTCAAATGAAAGCAGTTATGCTAAACTTTTTAAAAAATTGAAACTTAACCAGTGGTTTATAATTCACTCACTGACGTAGGCATAACTAGCAAGGCCAGTGTTACCCTCATTCAGTGCTCCTGAGGATGCAATGGAGAGTCACTGTGGTGAAGGTTCACCAGCTGGACTGTTGGGCAGACAGTTCCAGGTCTTGAACCCACTGAAGATGAAAATACTAAGCACAAGAGATTCAGCAGATGCTGGAAATCCAGAGTAACGTCGACTGCTTATTCCCCTCCATAGATCCTGCCTGACCTGCTGAGTTTCTCCAGCATTTTGTCCTTGCTGCCTCTCTACACTGATGCCTTTTGCCCACATCGTCCATATCTCCCTATCATCCCTAGTTAAGTGCTCTGCCTTCTTCCCACAGTCCAAAGGTGTACCGCTTAGTAGGTTGATGGTAAATTGTCCTGTGATTAGGTTAGTGTTAGATAGATAGGTTGCTGGGCAGTGCAGCTCTTGGGCCAGAAGCTGCTACTGTGTGATCAAGAATCTCCAGAGGGGAAGGCCCCAAATCCTTGGCTTTGCCTATTGCCTGGGCTGGGGTCGAAGCACTCGGCAGAGATGGTGCTCGGTGTCGGAGGGCTGGTTGGAGGCTCGAAGTTTTCGGACGGACTCAGAGTCGGCTGTGGTCGGGTGCTTCCAGGATGCTGCATCGGCAAGTTTGCGGCGCTGGAGGTTCATGGCAGGAAGAGTTTCTCCCTTCTACTGTCTGCGTGAGATGGTGGGGCTATCGTGATTTTGAGACTTTTACTGTGCCCATGGTCTGTTCTTTATCAAATTACGGTATTGTTTTGCACTGTTGTAACTATATGTTATAATTATGTGGTTTTTGTCAGTTTTTCAGTCTTGATTTGTCTTGTGTTTCTGTGATATCATTCTGGAGGAACATTGTATCATTTCTTCATGCACACATTACTAAATGACAATAAAAGAGGACTGCATGTCCTCATAATCATAATCATAATCTCAAAATAAAAAAATAAAATCACTGTATCCCCGGTCAGTGACCACTGATATATCATGGGATCACCATGACAGTGATCACTGACACACCACAGGATTTCCAGGATCACTAAATTAATAACCCTGACATGTCACTGGATCACCATGTCAGTGGCCTGTGCCATGTCACTGATCTCCAGGAAAAGCTAACACAACATCGCGAAACACATTTCCTACTTTAACTCTGAAGACTTTTGCACAGTTCCTTTGTTATGAGTACTTTTGGCAAACTGATACTGTTCACTTAAATGCTTCAGGAACTTATAACTAAATAATGAACATGAAACCAAAGGATGGCTGATCAAATACCTGAACCTGAAGTCATGGAGCAGGTGGTGGCCTGTTAAATAGTCTTCATAAGTTTTGGCTAATTGTTTCTTCAGATCCTTGACAGTGGTACTGTATCCATTAAAAATGTGGTCAGCAAACAGCAACTTCCCTCCAATATACATCTGTTGGCAACAAGGAAGGTATTCATAAATCAGTCAATATTTACCCGTTCCACCTCTGTGACTACCAGCTTTGAACATCCCTCACTGTGAGCCGAATGAAGTAACTGCTCAGTGTTCCTTACAAATTTCTCCACAGTTGCAAGTTGCAAACCAAGGGAGAAAAACGAGTATGTGGCTTAATTCCTTTACTGTGTTTGGTAGCTCAAATCTCTGTGATGTGTTGGCTCTCATCTGTTGGCTTTTAATTTGGGAACCACACGGGATTTCCTTCTGTTTTAAAGGCGAGGAGCGGAAGCTATTACTTAATGTTATGGTCAGGTAACCAGGATGAACATTTATACATAAATAGAAATGTTGTTTTAGACCGAGCAGCTCAAGAAACTGGCGCAGCAGTTCTTGATCCATACACACAAGAATTTGCATAAAAATATTAATGCTCCATTAGAAAATGTTTATATTTGCATATTATTTCTTAAATCCCAGCATTGTTACACTTAGTGACAGAATCCACAGCTCTTTGGGGGAAAAAGATTTATAAGGTTACTCCTTGTTTCAGTAGTTGCCCCTTACTTTGAGAGCAAAACCCCTGGTTCCGGATTCCCACACTGGGGAAGAACACACTTCAATTGCCATTCTTCTAAATTTCAGACAGTATAAGCTAACTCTGGGTGGCCCAGTAGTGTAGAAGGACGTCCCTTTAGAACAGAGATGAGGAGTAATTTCTTTAGTCAGATGGTGATGAGTCTGTGGAATTCATTGCCACAGATGGAGGCCAAGTCATTGGATATATTTAAAGCGGAGGTTGATAGGTTATTGATTAGTAAGGTCATTAAAGGTTACGGGGAGAAGAAAGGAGAATGGGGTTGAGAGAGATAATAAATCAGCTATGATGGGATGACAGAGAGAACCTGAAGGGCTGAATGGCCTAATTCTGCTACTCATATCTTGTGACCTTATGATAGTGGTTAGCATATCACCATTACAATGCCAGCCGTGAGATCGGAGTTCAACTCCCTCCACTGTCTGTAAGGAGTTTGTACGTTCTCTCTGTGACCGTGTGGGTTTTCTCTGGGTGCTCTGGTTTCCTCCCACATTCCAAAGATGTATGGGTTAGGATTCATGAGCTGTGGACCTGTTATGTTGGCGCCAGAAACGTGGTGACATTTGCGGGCTGCCAGCACAATTTTTCATCATTTGAATTGATGATCAGTTCTGGTCACCTCACTACAGGACGGATGTGGAAACCATAGAAAGGGTGCAGAGGAGATTTACAAGGATGTTGCCTGGATTGGGGAGCATGCCTTACGAGAATAGGTTGAGTGAACTCGGCCTTTTCTCCTTGAAGCGACGGAGGATGAGAGGTGACCTGATAGAAGTGTATCACGTGGCTAGTCAGAGGCTTTTTCCCAGGGCTGAAATGACTAACATGAGAGGGCACAGTTTTAAGGTGCTTGGAAGAAGGTACAGAGGAGATGTCAGGGGTAAGTTTTTTACGCAGAGAGTGGTGAGTGTGTGGAATGGGCAGCCGGTGACGGTGGTGGAGGCAGATACGATAGGGACTTTTAAGAGACTCCTGGATAGGTACATGGAGCTCAGAAAAATAGAGGGTTATGGGTAACCCTAGGTAATTTCTAAAGTTCAGCACAGCATTATGGGCTGAAGTGCCTGTATAGTTCTGTAGGTTTTCTATGTTTTTATGTATGTTTCAATATATATGTGACAAATAAAGCTAATCTGTATCTTTAATCTTCTCTGTTTATTGAATAATCTCCTATCTCAGGAATTAGTCTATTGAACCTCTGCACAATACTCCAGCATATCAAGACTGGATCAGTAAAATATGTTTCCTCCTGCTTATTATGTGCAAATTACACACAACAAGAAGTGTTGCATGCCCTGAAATGATCATATCCACTTCTGGCAGATATCCCATCCTTTGGGAAATTGTACCCAGTACTCCCTGCCTCGATCTCCCCATTGTCAGGTTGCAGCAGTACTGGGCTTTGCTGAGACCGCACTTTAGCTGAGGAATTGGAGGCTGCATTCAATGCCAGCAACAATGCATTTAATGATGGAATCCACAGCTCACTGTGCAAAAGAATTCTGAAGATTCACAACTGTCTGAGAGAAGAAATTTCTCCTTGTTTAAATAGTTGTCCCTTACTTTGAGAGGAAGCTCTCTGGCTGATCCTCCACACTGCCAAGAGTCTTACCATTAATGCTATATTCCACCATCATATTTGACCCACTAAAATGAACCACCTCACACATATCTGGCTTGAACTCCATCTGCCACTTCTCAGCCCAGTTTTGCATCCTATCAATGTCCCACTGTAATCTCTGACAGCCCTCCACACTATCCACAACACCCCCAACCTTTGTGTCATCAGCAAATTTACTAACTCATTCCTCCACTTCCTCATCCAGGTCACATAAAAATCATAAGGAGTAGGGGTCCCGGATCAGATCCCTGAGGCACACCACTAGTTACCGACCTCCATGCAGAATATGACCTGTCTACAACCACTCTTTGCCTTCTGTGGGCAAGCCTGTTCTGGATCCACAAAGCAATGTCCCCTTGGATCCCATGCCACCTTACGCTCTCAATAAGCCTTGCATGGAGTACCTTATCAAATGCCTTGCTGAAATCCATATACACTACACCTATTGCTCTACCTTCATCAATGTGTTTAGTCACATCCTCAAAAAATTCAATCAGGCTTGTAAGGTATGAACTGCCTTTGACAAAGCCATGCTGACTATTCCTAATCATATTATGCCTCTCCAAATGTTCATAAATCCTGCCTCTCAGGATCTTCTCCATCAACTTGCCAACCATTGAAGTAAGACTCACTGGTCTATAATTTCCTGGGCTATCTCTATGCCCTTTCCTGAATAAGGGAACAACATCCACAACCCTCTAATCCTCCGGAACCTCTCCTGTCCTCATTAATGATGATTGCCAAAGGCTCAGCAATCTCCTCCCTCGCTTCCCACAGTAGTCTGGGGTACATCCTGTCTGGTGCCGGTGACTTATCCAACTTGATGCTTTCCAAAAGCTCCAGCACATCCTCTTTCTTAATATCTACATTCTCAAGCTTTTCAGTCTGCTGCAAGTCATCCCTACAATTGCCAAGACTCTTTTCCATAGTGAATACTGAAGCAAAGTATTCATTAAATACCTCCGCTATTTCCTCTGGTTCCATACACACTTTTCCACTGTCACACTTGACTGGTCCTATTCTCTCACATCTTATCCTCTTGCTCTTCACATACTTGTAGAATGCTTTGGGGCTTTCCTTAATCCTGTCTGCCAAGGCCTCCTCATGGCCCCTTCTGGCTCTCCTAATTTCCTTCTTAAGCTCCTTCCTGCTCGCCTTATAATCTTCTAGATCTCTATCATTACCTAGTTTTTTGAACCTTTCATAAGCTCTTCTTTTCTTCTTGACTAGACTTACAACAGCCTTTGTACACCACGGTTCCTGTACCCTACTATCCTTTCCCTGTCTCATTGGAACGTACCCATGCAGAAACCCACGCAAATATCCTCTGAACATTTGCCATATTTCTTCTGTACATTTCCCTGAGAACATTTGTTTCCAATTTATGCTTCCAGGTTCCTGCCTGATAGCCTCATATTTCCCCTTACTCCAATTAAATGTTTCTCTAACTTGTCTGTTCCTTTCCCTTTCCAATGCTATGGTAAAGGAGATAGAACTGTGATCACTATCTCCAAAATGCTCTCCTACTGAGAGACCTGACACCTGACCAGGTTCATTTCCCAATACCAGATCAAGTACAGTCTCTCCTCTTGTAGGCTTATCTACATATTGTGTCAAGGAACCTTCCTGAACACACCTAACAAACTCCACCCCATCTAAACCCCTCACTCTGGGGACATGCCAATCAATATTTGGGAAATTAAAATCTCCCACCACGACAAGACCATAAGACCAAAAGACAAAGGAGCAGAAGTCGGCTGTTCGGCCTATTGAGTCTGCTCCGCCATTTTATCATGAGCTGATCCATTCTCCCATTTAGTCCCACTCCCCTGCCTTCTCACTATAACCTTTGATGTCCTGGCTACTCAGATACCTATCAATCTCTGCCTTAAATACACCCAATGACTTGGCCTCTACTGCCACCCGTGGCAACAAATTCCATAGATTCACCACCCTCTGGCTAAAAAAATTTCTTCGCATTTCTGTTCTGAATGGGTATCCTTCAATCCTTAAGTCATGCCCTCTCGTACTAGACTCCCCCATCATGGGAAACAACTTTGCCACATCCACTCTGTCCATGCCTTTCAACATTCGAAATGTTTCTATGCGGTCTCCCCTCATTCTTCTAAACTCCAAGGAATACAGTCCAAGAGCGGACAAATGTTCCTCATATGTTAACCCTCTCATTCCTGGAATCATTCTAGTGAATCTTCTCTGTACCTTCTCCAACATCAGCACATCCTTTCTTAAATAAGGAGACCAAAACTGCCCACAGTACTCCAAGTGAGGTCTCACCAGCGCCTTATAGAGCCTCAACATCACATCCCTGCTCCTATACTCTATTCCTCTAGAAATGACTGACAACATTGCTCTGTTATTATTACACCTTTCCAGAATCTGTCTCCCTATCTGCTCCTCAATATCCCTGTTACTATTGGGTCGTCTATTAAAAATACCCAGTAGAGTTATTGGCCCTTTCCTATTCCTAACTTCCATCCACAGAGACTCCGTAGACAACCCCTCCAAGACTTCCTCCTTTTCTGCAGTCATGACACTATCTCTGATCAATAGTGCCATGCCCCCACCTCTTTTGCCTCCCTCCCTGTCCTTTCTGAAACATCTAAAGCCTGGCACTTGAAGTAGCCATTTCTGCCCCTGCACCATCCAAGTCTTTGTAATGGCCACAATATCGTAGCTTCAAGTGCTGATCCATGCTCTAAGCTCATCCGCTTTGTTCATAATACTCCTTGCATTAAAATAGACACATCTCAAACCATCGGTCTGAGCGTATCCCTTCTCTATCACCTGCCTATCCTCCCTTTCGCACTGTCTCCAAGCTTTCTCTACTTGTGAGCCAACCTCCCTTTCCTCCGTCACTTAATGTCCAAGGATACATATTCTATAAAAAGGACAGGCAGGTAGGCAGAGGGGGTGGGGTGGCTCTGTTGGTAAAAACTAAAATCAAATCATTAGTAAGAGGTGACATAGCATCATTCTGGGTAGAGCTGAGAAACTGCAGGGGTAAAAAGACCCTGATGGGAGTTAGATACAGACCTCTGAAGAGTAGCAAAAATGTAGTCTACAAATTACAACGGGATTTAGAAAATGCATGTCAAAAGGGTAATGTTATGATACTCATGGGGGATTTCAATATGCAGTAGATTGGGAAAATCAAGTTGGTGCTGGATCCCAAGAGGGGTAATTTGTAGAATGCCTACGAGGTGGCTTTTTATGGCAGTTCTTGGTTGAGACCACTAGGGGATCAGCAATTCTGGATTGGATATCGTGCAATGAACTGGAATTGATTAAAGCATTTAAGGTAATGGAACTCTTAGGGGAAGTGATCATAATATGATCAAGTTCATCCTGAAATTTGAGGAGAAAATAACGAGCAAAAATACAGAATATAAAACACAAAATCAAAAGGCATATTTCAGAACAGTTCAGCTGTGTTCATTGGCCACCCCAATTCAAATATCGCCTAAATGTAGTAACAAAAAGAACAATCAGAACTAGAACTAGAAACTAGAACACATCATAAACCTCAATTAGAGTCCAAATCTACAATCTGTGTCAATTAAACCTTGCTCCGGCACTATCTGGCAACAGCATCGAGAGAGAGAGAAAGATCACTTGAACACAAGGACCTTCCCTTGGGAGCATTGAGTGAGAGACCGTCATACGCAGGCACTTTCTCCGGCAACAGTGATCAAGAGGCTGATTGGCAGTGTAGAACGCTCACTTGCTTTCCGCAAGTGGTCTGTGTTGGGACCGGTTCTTTTCATGTGACAGGTCCATGATCAATGATCCCATTTCTTGGCACCTTACTATTTTTTGGCCATGGAAGAGACAGAAGCTTGGGGAGAGGAGAGATCTTGCACACTCACTTAAAGGGTCACATGGGTCCTGACTGACAAGATAGAAGGTTCTGTGTATCAGGATTTCAGGATAGATATTAAACTGACCATAAGTAGACTATGATGCTGGAAGTTTGAAGTAAAAGAAGTTAAAACTGAAAATGCCTAGCAGGTCAGAGAGCATCTGTGGAAGTTTGAAAATCAGGTAAAGCTTCAGGTCAATAATCTTCCATTGGGATTCATTCCATCTTATGTTGTACTCAGCACAGGTAGATCCTCAAAGTAGGATGTGAGAGATGTTTCATATCATCTTGACTCTCTCAACTGATTGACCATAAGACATTGGAACAGAATTAGGCCAGTCAGCCCATCAAGTCTGCTCTGTTATTTGATCATGTCTGATCCATTTCCCTCTCAATCTCCTGTTTTCTCCCTGTGACCTTTCATGCCTTGGTTTAAATCTATCAACCTCCTTAAATACACTCAGTGATCTGGCCTCCACAGCTGCCTGTGGTACCAAATTCCATAGATTCACCACCCTCTAGCTAAAGAAATTTCTCCTCATCCCTCTATTCTGAGGTTGCACCCTCTGGTCCTAGACACCCTCACTATAGAAAACATCCTCTCCACATCCACACTATCTAGGTCTTACAACATTCAATAGGTTTCAATGAGATCCCTCCTTATTCTTCTAAATTCCAGTGAGCCATCAAATGGTTCACATACGATAAGCCTTTCAATCCTGGAATCATTTTTGTGAACTTTCTTTGAGCCCTTTCCAATGTCAGCACATCCTTTCTTAGATAAGGGTCCAAAACTGCTCACAGTACTCCATGTGAGGCCTCACCAGAGCCTTATAAAGCCTCAGCATTACATCCTGTTTTTATATTCTAGTCCTCTTGAAATGAATGCTAACATTGCATTTGCCTTCCACACCACCAACTCAACCTGCAAATTAACCCTTGGGGAATCCTACATGAAGACTTCCAAGTCCCTTTGCACCCTAGATTTTTGAAGTTTCTCCTTGTTTAGAAAATAGTCTACACTTTTATTCCTTCTACCTAAGTGCATTATCCTACACTTCTGGATACTGTATTCCATCTGCCACTTCTTTGCCCATTCTCTAATCAGTCTAAGTCCCTCTCAGCCTCCCTGCTTCCTCAGCATTACCTGCCCCTGCACATATCTTCATATTGTCTGCAAATCATGGTCAAAAGACCATTAATTCTGTCATCCAAATCATTGACATACAACGTAAAAGAAAGCGGTCCCAACACTGACTCAGTGGAACACCACCTGTCACCGACAGCCAGTCAGAAAAGGCTCCCTTCATTCCCACTCTTTGCCTCCCATCAATCAGCCAATGCTCTGTCCATGCTAACCTACTCAAGAATCATCTAACCCTTCCCTCCCACATAATCCTCCATTTGTGTCTAACTGAGAGTTCCTTAAATGTCTCTAATGTATCTGCCTCTACCACCAGCCCTGGCACAGTGTTCCACTCAACCACCATTCTCTGTGACAAACTCCCCTGTACTTTCCTCCAATCACTTAAAAATTATGCCCCCTCATTTTAGGCATTTCAGCCCTGGGAAAACGTCTCTGGCTATCCACTCAGTCTATGCCTCTTATCATCTGGTACCACTCTATCCAATCACCTCTCACCCTCGCAAACAAGAGAAAATCCGCAGCTGCTGGAAATCCGGACAACGTGCTCACAATGCTGGAGGAACTCAGCAGGCCAGGCAGCAACTATGGAAAAACGTACAGTCAAAGTTTCTAGCCGAGACCCTTCGGCAGGACCTCTCATCCTCCTTCACTCCGAAGAGAAAACTTTTAGCTCATTCAACCTATCCTCATAAGACAATGTAATTTCTGTAATCAGTTTCCATCGTCACGTGTTTTTCCTATAAAAATTCCTCTTTTGGTGGATTCCCGGCCAGCAATTTCATTAGAGTGTGCAGTAAGGCTGAAGAGGAACACCATGGAATATGGAAAACTATACTGTTGTGCCTGTCAGTTCCTGGGCCAACTTTCCCCCTCAGTCAATCTATGTATGGAACACTGACCATATCATACAAGTGATCTTGGTTGCCTTGTGTGTTAGACTGCATGATAGCATAGAGGTTAGCACATTGCTTTACAGCGCCAGTCAGCAATCACTGATCGGGGTTCGATTCCCACCGCTGCCTGTAAGGAATGTGACGGTTCTCCCCATGACTGTGTTTGTTTCCTCGGGGAGCTCTGGTTTCCTCCATCCCAAAGACGCATGGGTTAGGGTTCGTGGGCTGAGGGCATGCTGTGTTGGCACCAAAAGCATGGCGACACTTGTGGTCTGCCCAGTAGGAATGTGGTGAGCAGTTGTGGCCCCCTTGTCCAAGAAAGCATGTGTTGGCATTGGAGAGGAGGTACAGAGGAGGTTTACGAGTGTGACCCCAGAAATGAAGGGTTTATGTCATGATCAGCGTTTAATGCAAACAACAGGAATTCTGCAGATGCTGGAAATTCAAGCAACACACATCAAAGTTGCTGGTGAACGCAGTAGGCCAGGCAGCATCTCTAGGAAGAGGTACAGTCGACGTTTCAGGCCGAGACCCTTTGTCAGGACTAACTGAAGAGTCTCTTCCTTCAGTTAGTCCTGACGAAGGGTCTCGGCCTGAAACGTCAACTGCACCTCTTCCTACAGATGCTGCTTGGCCTGCTGCGTTCACCAGCAACTTTGATGTGTGTTGCTCAGCGTTTAATGGTTCTGCGCCCGTACTTGTTGGAGTTTAGAAGAATGAGGGGAGATCTCATTGAAACTTATTGAATATTGAAAGGCCTAGATAGAGGGGATGTGGAGAGGATGTTTCCTGTCATGGGAGAGTCTAGGACCAGAGGGCATAGCCTCAGAATACAAGGACGTCCTTTTAGAACAGAGATGAGGAGGAATTCGCTCAGCCAGATGATGGTGAATCTGTGGAATTCATCGTCACAGACGGCTGTGCAGTCCAAGTCATTGGAATATATTTAAAGTGGAGGGTGATAGGTTCTTGATTAGTAAGGGTGTCAAAGGTTATGGGGAACAGGGCTGAGAGGTATAGTAAACCAGCCATGCTGGAACGGTGGAGCAGATTCAATGGGCTGAATGCTTAATTCTGCTCCTGCGTGTTATGGTCCTCTGACTCTACATTCCTGTCTACCGAGAGTGACCGTTCACCTTCTTATCAAGAACTTATCTCTTTCTGTCTTAAAAAATATTCAAAGGCTCTGCTTCCGACACCCTTTAACAAATTGAATTTTAAAAACATGTGACCATCTGAGAGAAAAAGAACTGCTTCATCTGTCTTTAATGGTTGAACTCTTATTTTTAAACAGTGAATCCTCATTCAGGATATTCCTCCAAGAGGAAATATACTCTCCACACCCACCCTGTCAATACATGCCAGGATCTTGTACTGCATGTTTCTGCCAAATTCACTCTTACACTTCTTATTTCCTGCGGATGTCGGCCGAGTCTGTCCAACCTTTCCACATGGTGCAGTGGCGGAGTGCTGCCGTCCCACAGTTCCCGAGACCCAGGTTTGATCCTGGCCTCTGCTCCTGTCTGTGTGGGTTTCCACCTGGCCCCCATTTACTCCCACATCACAAAGACGTGCAGGTGGTAGGTGCAATTGTCCAGGTAAGCGGTAGAATCTGGGGGAGCTGATGGGAATGTATGATGATCGTGGGGCATTAGTGCAAATGATGTATTTTGATGGGCAAGGACTCAGAGGGCTGAGGAGCCTGTTCCCATGACTGAGTCTCACCTAATGTCGGTGGAAAAAATCCTGTTTGTACTTACCCTATCTATACTCCTCACAATTTTGTATACCTCTATCTAATCTCCTCTCATTCTTTTATGCTACAGAGAATAAAGTCTGAACCTAATCAACTGTATCCTATAACTCAGGTCCTCATGTCCCGGCAACAAATTTGTAAATTTTCTCTGTACTCTTAGTGATATTGTTCCTGTAGGTAGGTGATTAGAACTGTACACAGTACTCCAAATTAGGCCTCATCAACTTTAAGGACATCAGATGGCAATGTATATTACAGTATCACAGGCCAAATTAGAAATGCAATGTTAGATCCCTATATAAGTGTTTCTGCTGCCTCAAAGAAGGGCCGTGGTTTACAGCAGGCTCTGACTTTTGTTTCTGCCATGCACTGCCGCAATATGTTTGAACGATTCTACACATGGATATGACGTGATACCAGTTTCCAGCCTGGGTCATACAGCCAAAGTACAGCACAGGAACAGGCCCTTCTGCCCATTTAGCCTATGCTAAACCATTTAAACTGCCTATACTCATCGACCTGCACCGGGACCGTAGCCCTCCATGCCCCTACCATCCATGTACCTATCCAAACTTCTCTTAAAAACGTTGAAATCGAACTTGCATGCACCACTTGTGCTAGCAGCTCATTCCACACTCTCACCATCCTCTGAGTGAAGAAGTTTCCCTCATGTTCCCCTTTAACTTTTCACCTTTCACCCTTAACCTATGACTCCTAGTTGTAGTCCCACCCAATCTCAGTGGAAAAGCATGCTTGCATTTACTCTAATCTACACCCCTCATAATTTTGTATACCAATATCATTCTCCCCTCAATCTTCTATGTTCCAAGAAATAAAGTCCTAACCTATTCAATCTTTCTTTATAACTCAAGTCGTCCAGACTCGGCAACATCCTTGTAACTTTTCTCTGTATTCTTTCAACCTTATTTACTTTTCTGTAGGTAGATGAGCAAAGCTGCACACAAATCTCCTCCGTAGAGATCATTAAGGGCACCAAATTTCTTGCTGTTCACCTGGCAGAGAATCTCACCTGGTCCCTCAACGCCAGCTCCATAGCAAAGAAAGCCCAGCAGCGTCTCTAGTTTCTGCAAAGGCTGAGAAAAGTCCATCTCCCACCCCCCATCCTCACCACATTCTACAGAGGTTGTATTGAGAGCATCCTGAGCAGCTGCATCACGGCCTGGATCAGAAATTGTACCATCTCGGATCACAAGACCCTACAGCGGATAGTAAGGTTAGTTGAGAAGATCACCGGGGTCTCTCTTCCCGCCATCACAGACATTTACACCACATGCTGCATCCACAAAGCAAACAGCATTATGAAGGACCCCACACGCCCCTCATGCAAACTCTTCTCCCTCCTGCTATCTGGCAAAAGGCACCAAAGCATTCGGGCTTTCATGATCAGACTATGTAACAGTTTCTCCCCCAAGCCATCAGACTCCTCAACACCCAGAGCCTGGACTGACACCAGACTGCTGCCCTCTACTGTGCCTATTGTCTTGTTTATTATTTATTGTAATGCCTGCACTGTTTTGTGCACGTTATGCAGTCCTGAGTAGGTCTGTAGACTAGGGTAGTTTTGTGTTGTTTTACGTCTCGTTTTTACTGTGTACTGTACCAGCAGTTATGGTTGAAATGACAATAAAAAGTGACTTGACTTGACAATACTCCAAATTAGGCCCCACCAACATCTTATACAACTTCAACATAACATCCATCTCCTGTACTCAGTACTTTGATTTATGAAGGCCAATATGCCAAAAGCTCTCTTTATGATTCACTTTAATCAACCTCTTCAATGAATTATGGACCTGTGTTCCTAGATCCCTTTATTCTACCGCACCCCTCAGTGCCCTACCATTCATTGTGTAATACCTACCCTGGTTGGTCCTACCAAAGTGCAACACCTCACACTTGTCTGCATTAAATTCCATCTATCATTTCTCGGACCATTTTTCCAGCTGGTTCAGATGCCACTACAAGCTCTGATAGCCTTTCTCGCTGTCCATCACACCCCCAGTCTTGGTGTCATCCGCAAATTTGCTGATCCAGTTAACCACATTATCATCCAGATCATTGATATAGATGACAAACAACAAAGGACCCAGCATGGATCTCTGTGGCACACCACTAGTCACAGGCCTCCAGTCAGAGAGGCAACCATCTACGACCTCTCTGGCTTCTCCCACAAAGTCAATGTCTAATCCAATTTACTTTCCCATCCTGAATGCTGAATGCCTCCCATGCGGGACCTTGTCAAATGCCTCACTAAAGTCCCTGTGGACAACATCCACTGCCTTGCCTTCCTCAACTTTAGTGGTAACTTTCTTGAAAAACTCTGTAAGATTGGTTAGAACTAACCTACCACACACTAAGCTATGCTGACTATCCATAATCAGTCCATGTCTATCCAAATACTCATGTATCCAGGCCCTGAGAATACCTTCCAATAACATTCCCACTACCTATGTAAGGGTCACTGGCCTACAATCACCATTGCCAGTGGTGAAGGAAGGAAAAGACATTATGTCTCAGCCATGAAGGTGCCAGGACAGCCTTACTGCTTTGGCCCATCAGCCTGCTGTTTCGTGGAGGAAAAGTCTATGTTCATTTTAAGCTAAAAACAACATGGATCTTCACTGAATTACACAAGGCTCCATACCTTGTCACCTAAATAATGTAACATGCTTAATGACTACTGCCTGGTGGCTCTGATATTCAGCATTGTAAATTGTCTTGAGAGGGTGATCATGAAACACCTCAGTTCCTGCCTTCCAAACAACCTAGAACCTCTGCAACTTTCCTACTGCTGAAACAGATGCCATCTCCCAGGCCCTACACTCATCCCTAGACCATCTGGACATTAAAGTCACCAACATTCGATTATTGTTTATTATTTACAGATCTGTATTCAATACTATAACTACAAGCAAACTCATTTCCAAACTCCTAGACCTGGGATTCAACACCTCTCATTTCAACTGGATCCTTGACTTCCTGACCAATAGACCAAAATCAATCAGCATAGGCAGCAACACCTCCTCCATGATTATTCTCACCGCTGGTGCTCCACAAAGCTATCTCCTCAGCCCCCTAATCTACACCCTGTGCCCTCATGGCCAGGTTCTGCTCCAATTCCATTTACAAGTCTGGATGCCACTACAGGGGCTGTATCTCAAATAAAAATGAGTCACACTGCAGGAAGGAGATTTGGAGCACAGTGACATGGTGTTACGACAGCAACCTTTCTTTCAATATCAGAAAAACAAAAGAGCTGGTCATTTTCTTCGAGTATCTGTAAACTTGCTCCTGTTGATATCAATGGAGCTGCAGTCAAGAGGGTTGAGAGCTCCAAGTTCCAAGGAATGAACTTTATCAATAACTTGTTCTATTTCAACTGTGTTGATGCCACTGCCAAGAAAGCTCACAGTGCCTCTACTTCTTCAGGAGACTAAGGAAATTTGGCATGTCCCCTTTCACCTTCATCAATTTTTATCAATGTACTACACAAAACATCCTATCTAGGTTGCAAGAAACAGCAGGGAACTGTTCAGCACATTGTGGAAACTAGCTCCCCCCCTTCCATAATTTCGGCCTATACTTTTCACTACCTCCGTAAAGCAGTCAACATAATCAAAGACCCCACCCACCCTGGACATCTCACTTTCTCCCCTTCCAATCAGGCAGAAGAAACAAAAGCCTGAAAACATTTATCACCAGCTCCTGTCCCGCTGACATAAAACTATTGAATAGTTCCTGGTACGATAGAAAGGACTCCTAACCTCACAATCCATGTTGATATGACCTTGCACCTTGTTGCCTACCTGCATTACACTTTCTCTGTAACTGTGATACTTCATTCTGCATTCTGTCACTGTTTTCCCTGTACTACCTTAATGCACTGTAGAAATGAAATGATCTGTAAAGATGGCAAGTTAAAAGTTTTTTTTCCAACTGTACTTGTAATAATGATAAACCTGTAATTTACTTGTGAACTGTTTGTAAACTGGACTGTTTGTAAACAAGTTGGAAATGCAACCTGAACTTAGCTCCCACAAGCAAAAGATGCCTGCAACCCTACAACAGGCATTGCACTGATCTCCCAAACATTTGCTCAAATGTATGTAAGTCAGGTATTTGTAAGATGATGAACACTTCTAAGTTGCAGCATGACTACATTGCAAAGTATCACACTGACTGAAGATTATTCCCAGGATTGTGTAATGACTTAAATGACTCTGCCACTGTGTAAGTGACTTGCTCAGGAAAGGGAGGACGCGATGGGCGCATGAGAACTTTTCCAGGCTCAGACATCACTCCAATGGGGGTGCTGAAAGGGTCTTCACTTGGTTGCCTGACCTGGGGTTCCTTTTGCTGAGGACCTGAGCTGAAAGACTGTTCATCTCAAGTCAAGGTCAAAGTCAAAGTATATTTATTATCAAAGTACCTATTTCTCAGCATATACTACCTTGAGATTTATTTTCTTGTAAGCATTTACAGGAAAATAAAGAAATACAATTGAATTTGAGGGAAATTACGGGCTGCAGATTGCAGCAATTACAGTTCAGAAGATGTATATCTAGTAGTTTGGTGAGCTTCCTGAAAAATGATAGATGAGGGTAGTGCAGTGGATGTGATCTATATGGATTTTAGTAAGGCATTTGACAAGGTTCCACACGGTAGGCTTATTCAGAAAGTCAGAAGGCATGGGATCCAGGGAAGTTTGGCCAGGTGGATTCAGAATTGGCCTGCCTGCAGAAGGCAGGGGGTTGTGGTGGAGGGAGTACATTCGGATTGGAGGGTTGTGACTAGTGGTGTCCCACAAGGATCTGTTCTGGGACCTCTACTTTTCATGATTTTTATTAATGACCTGGATGTGGGGGTAGAAGGGTGGGTCGGCAAGTTTGCAGACGACACAAAGGTTGGTGGTGTAGTGGATAGTTGAAGATTGCAGAGAGACATTGATAAGATGCAGAAGTGGGCTCAGAAGTGGCAGATGGAGTTCAACCCGGAGAAGTGTGAGGTGGTACACTTTGGAAGGACAAACTCCAAGGCAGAGTACAAAGTAAATGGCAGGATACTTGGTAGTGTGGAGGAGCAGAGGGATCTGGGGGTACATGTCCACAGATCCCTGAAAGTTGCCTCACAGGTAGATAGGGTAGTTAAGAAAGCTTATGGGGTGTTAGCTTTCATAAATTGGGGGATAGAGTTTAAGGGTCGCAAGGTAATGATGCAGCTCTATAAAACTCTGGTTAGGCCACACTTGGAGTACTGTGTCCAGTTCTGGTCGCCTCACTATAGGAAGGATGTGGAAGCATTGGAAAGGGTACAGAGGAGATTTACCGGGATGCTGCCTGGTTTAGAGAGTTGGATTATGATCAGAGATTAAAGGAGCTAGGGCTTTACTCTTTGGAGAGAAGGAGGATGAGAGGAGACATGATAGAGGTGTACAAGGTATTAAGAGGAATAGATAGAGTGGATAGCCAGCGCCTCTTCCCCAGGGCACCACTGCTCAATACAAGAGGATATGGCTTTAAGGTAAGGGGTGGGAAGTTCAAGGGGGATATTAGAGGAAAGTTTTTCACTCAGTGGTTGGTGCGTGGAATGCACTGCCTGAGTCAGTGGTGGAGGCAGATACACTAGTGAAATTTAAGAGACTACTAGACAGGTATATGGAGGAATTTAAGGTGGGGGGTTATATGGGAGGCAGGGTTTGAGGGTCGGCACAACATTGTGGGCCGAAGGGCCTGTACTGTGCTGTACTATTTTACGTTCTATGTTCTATGATACCATATTGAGAGTATCCTGTCCTCTTCTTCCGGACTCTCCCGGTCTCTCCAGAGTAAATGTCTCCACTCCGCTGTTGGCTGCTACTTCTCCTCTTGCTCCACCTTGTCAAGCAAAGGTGGCCAAAGTATGAAGCACACAACACCACAGCACACCAGTGTGATGTAGGAAACTCCGACTCCTGATACTGCTGACAGCAAAACCTTACCTCCAGCAGGCCTGCTGTGATTCAGCTTCAGATTTAAGTATACTTATTAATCACATGTACAACATACAAGGAAGTACAAGCAACACACATGAAAGTTGCTGGTGAACGCAGCAGGCCAGGCAGCATCTCTAGGAAGAGGTACAGTCGACGTTTCGGGCCGAGACCCTTCGTCAGGACTAACTGAAGGAAGAGCTAGTAAGAGATTTGAAAGTGGGAGCGGGAGGGGGAAATCCATAGTCATAGTCATACTTTATTGATCCCGGGGGAAATTGGTTTTCATTACAGTTGCATCATAAATAATAAATAGTAATAGAACCATAATAATTAAATAGTATTATGTAAATTATGCCAGTAAATTATGAAATAAGTCCAGGACCAGCCTATTGGCTCAGGGTGTCTGACCCTCCAAGGGAGGAGTTGTAAAGTTTGATGGCCACAGGCAGGAATGACTTCCTATGACGCTCTGTGCTGCATCTCGGTGGAATGAGTCTCTGGCTGAATGTACTCCTGTGCCCACCCAGTACATTATGTAGTGGATGGGAGACATTGACCAAGATGGCATGCAACTTGGACAGCATCCTCTTTTCAGACACCACCGTCAGAGAGTCCAAAATGATATGAGAAGACAGGATGGGGAGGGATGGAGCCAAGAGCTGGACAGGTGATTGGCAAAAGGGATATGAGAGGATCATAGGACAGGGGGCCCAGGGAGAAAGAAAAGGGGGGGGGAACCCAGAGGATGGGCAAGGGGTATAGTGAGAGGAACAGAGGGAGAAAAAGGAGAGAGAGTAAAAGAAAATGTGTATATAAATAAATAACGGATGGGGTACGATGGGGAGGTGGAGCATTAGCGGAAGTTTGAGAAGTCTATATCCCTTTGCCCATCCTCTGGGTTTACCCCCCTCCCCCTTTTCCTTCTCCGTGGGCCTCCTGTCCCATGATCCTCTCGTATCCCCTTTTGCCAATTACCTGTCCAGCTCTTGGCTCCATCCCTCCCCCTCCTGTCTTCTCCTATCATTTTGGATCTCCCCCTCCCCCTCCCACTTTCAAATCTCTTACTAGCTCTTCTTTCAGTTAGTCCTGACGAAGGGTCTTGGCCCGAAACGTCGACCGTACCTCTTCCTAGAGATGCTGCCTGGCAACTTTGATGTGTGTTGCTTGAATTTCCAGCATCTGCAGAATTCCTTGTGTTTGCGTTTTTAAATACAAGGAAGTACACTGTGTTAACCTAAAGATGTGCAGAGGACAGCCTGCAAATGTCACCACACATTCTGGCACCAACATAGCATACCCACAATGTTCAGCAGAACAACCCACTTGGAGTACTGTGCTCAGTTCTGGTTGCCTCACTATAGGGAGGATGTGGAGGCCATAGAAAGGTTGCAGAGGAGATTTACAAGGATGTTGCCTGGATTGGGGAGCATGCCTGATGAGAATAGGTTGAGTGAACTCAGCCTTTTTTCCTTGGAGCGACGGAGGATGAGAGGTGACCTGATAGAGGTGTATAAGATGATGAGAGGCATTGATCATGCGGATAGTCAGAGGCTTTTTCCCAGGGCTGAAATGGCTAACACTAGAGGGCACAGTTTTAAGGTGCTTGGAAGTAGGTACAGAGGAGATGTCAGGGGTAGGTTTTTTACGCAGAGTGGTAAGTGTGTGGAATGGGCTGCCAGTGACGATGGTGGAGGCGGATACGAAAGTGTTTTTTAAGAGACTCCTGGATAGGTACACGGAGCTTAGAAAAATAGAGGGCTATGGGTAACCTGAGGGAATTTCTAAAGTAAGAACATGTTCGGCACAGCTTTGCGGGCCGAAGGGCCTGTATTGTGCTGTAGGTTTTCTATCTTCCTATATTTCTAACAACAACAGCATCAAAACCAGCCTCTTTCCTCCCTCCCTCTCACACATACACACTTGCAGACACAGGTCTTCAATCACTGGGTCTCAACTACTGGACCTGCCACTTGGGTTTGGCACAAGGTTCCTGGTGGGGTTTGTGGCTCAGCTCGTGTGTCTGAAGCTCTCAGCAGAGGGAGTGACCCCACGATAACCCATTCCACATAAAGTCCATGTCTTGCGGCAGTGTCAGGGGTAGCTGGGGACTGGCTATGAATGAAGTAGTCACAGGAGCCACAAGAGGTCTTCGTTTGGTCTTTTGCCACCTGCCATTTAGAGGGTACTGTGCTTTCTCATGAAGAGGTGTATGTGTGTGCTGGGAACAGAAAGAGCTGTGGCCACACACTCGCCTACGTTTTGGGAAGCTTGCAGTGGCAGCCGGCATTGTTGGCAGCCGCTTGTGCCAGTGGGCGGTAGTAGTAGCAGGTGGAGTGTGGTTGTGTGCATGATAACGATTGGCATGCCGTGATACGTGCCTATCTGCAGGCTGTAGTGCGGGGGAGGCAGTGGCGAGGGTGATGGTGAACTTGACTTTTAACTGAGAGTACAGCACGCATAAGTGTCAGAGCTTGTAAAGGGTACAACTCCTTCACAGGCACATCACGGTTTTCTTACCCATCCAATTCATTTACAGCTTGATTCTGCCAAGCATATGGGCTGTTCTGGGCTGGGAATACAAAGACTTTGTATCTTCACTGCTACAAATTTAAAAATTTTTTTGGATTTAGAGATGCAGCACGGTGGGCCAGCTGGTGGTGCAATGATGTCGGCAACAGACGCGGGAGCAGAGGTTCCCCGGTTCGAAACCAGTCGGGTCCGCTCCCGAGTACGCTTTCCATCCGTGCCAGGTTGACTGTTGAGATCGCAACTCGACCTCGTAAAACAAAAGGGAAAAATACTGCGAAATGTCTGTGTGAAGAGTGACGAGCCACACAGTCTCTCTCTCTCGATCCGCACCTTGTAAAAAAAGCCATGAAAAAGACATCATCACAGACGCACACACGGATGCACGCACGCACACGCAAACGCACAGATGTGCACGCACACGCACAGACTCACATGCACGCAGGCACACGACAAAAAAAAAGATGCAGCATGATAACAGGTCTTTCCAGCCCAATCAACCCACTCTGTCCAATAACACCTTGTGACCAATCAACCCCCACCGACCAATAACACCATGTGACCAATCAACACCCACCGACCAATAACACCATGTGACCAATCAACACCCACCGACCAATAACACCATGTGACCAATCAACACCCACCGACCAATAACACCATGTGACCAATCAACCCCCACCGTCTAATTACACCATGTGACCAATCAACCCCTACCGACCAATAACACCATGTGACCAATCAATCCATACCGTCCAACAACACCTTGTGACCAATCAACCCCCACCGTCTAATTACACCATGTGACCAATCAACTCACTCTGTCCAATAACACCATGTGACCAATCAACCCCCACCGACCAATAACACCATGTGACCAATCAACACCCACCGACCAATAACACCATGTGATCAATCAACCCCCACCGTCTAATTACACCATGTGACCAATCAACTCACTCTGTCCAATAACACCATGTGACCAATCAACCCCCACCGACCAATAACACCATGTGACCAATCAACCCACTCTGTCCAATAACACCATGTGACCAATCAACCCCCACCGACCAATAACACCATGTGACCAATCAACCCCCACCGACCAATAACACCATGTGATCAATCAACCTCCACCGACCAATAACACCATGTGACCAATCAACCCCCACCGACCAATAACACCATGTGACCAATCAACCCCCACCGTCTAATTACACCATGTGACCAATCAACCCCCACCGACCAATAACACCATGTGACCAATCAACACCCACCGACCAATAACACCATGTGACCAATCAACACCCACCGTCTAATTACACCATGTGACCAATCAACCCCCACCGTCTAATTACACCATGTGACCAATCAACCCCCACTGACCAATAACACCATGTGACCAATCAACCCACTCCGCCCAATAACACCATGTGACCAATCAACCCCCAACGACCAATAACACCATGTGACCAATCAACCTCCACTGCCCAATAACACCATGTGACCAATCAACCCACTCCGCCCAATAACACCATGTGACCAATCAACCTCCACTGCCCAATAACACCATGTGACCAATCAACACCCACCGACCAATAACACCATGTGACCAATCAACCCACTCCGTCCAACAACACCTTGTGACCAATCAACCCCCACCGTCTAATAACACCATGTGACCAATCAACCCCCACCGACCAATAACACCATGTGACCAATCAACCTCCACTGCGCAATAACACCATGTGACCAATCAACCTCCACTGCCCAATAACACCATGTGACCAATCAACCCACTCCGCCCAATAACACCATGTGACCAATCAACCTCCACTGCCCAATAACACCATGTGACCAATCAACACCCACCGACCAATAACACCATGTGACCAATCAACCCACTCCGTCCAACAACACCTTGTGACCAATCAACCCCCACCGTCTAATAACACCATGTGACCAATCAACCCCCACCGACCAATAACACCATGTGATCAATCAACCCCCACCGACCAATAACACCATGTGACCAATCAACCTCCACTGCGCAATAACACCATGTGACCAATCAACACCCACCGACCAATAACACCATGTGACCAATCAACACCCACCGACCAATAACACCATGTGACCAATTAACCCCTACCGACCAATAACACCATGTGACCAATCAACCTCCACTGCCCAATAACACCATGTGACCAATCAACCCCCACCGACCAATAACACCATGTGACCAATCAACCCACTCCGCCCAATAACACCATGTGACCAATCAACCTCCACTGCTCAATAACACCATGTGACCAATCAACTCACTCTGTCCAACAACACCTTGTGACCAATCAACCCCCACAGCCCAGTAACACCATGTGACCAATCAACACACGAACTGTATGCCTTTGGAGTGTGGGAGGAAACGGAAGCACCTGGAGGAACCCACGTGTTGAAGGGGAGAACATACAAACTCCTTGCAGACACTGGCAGGATTTGAACCTGGTTTGCTGGTGCTGTAATAGCATTATGCAAACTGCTGTGCTACTGCGCCACCCAAAAATACCTTGAAAAGTTTGAAGCACCAGAACTGATCAATGCGTGTTTTCACATGACGACAGCAGAAACCGATTAAACTGACCTCTCCAGGGCTCCCAGACTTGGTTCTGCAGCCTTAGACTTTGCTGTAGCTCACATTCAGTGGATGTAGGTACAATAGGGAACGGAACGGCTGCAGAGCCAGAAGCAACAAAGTAAACACGATGAATGCAAGGGATGGTTAACAAGTGAAGCTCTCCTCTGCTTGTCAGATGAGGTTGGAAGGGGTGCAGCAAGTTATGGCATAAGCACAGGAATAAGAACAAGTGGAACAGTAGTGTAGCAGTTAGCACAGCGCTATTACAGTGGGGGTTCAATTTCCACCACCGTCTGTAAGGAGTTTGTACATTCTTCCCATCACTGTGTGGGTTTCCTCCGGATTCCTCCAACATTCCAAAGATATACGGGTTAGTAGGTTAATTGTTCATATGGGCATAATGGGGCAGTGTAGGCTCGTTGGCTGGAAGGGCCTGGATCTCTAAATAATTGCTCAAGTAAATAATTTAGGTTATAATGATGGGCAACAGAACCCTTCTCCTCTTAACCCACACAAGTTGCAGGTGCCATTAGTACAAATCAGCAATGAAGCATATGGAACAGTGCCGGGGATCTAGAAGTTCTGGCTACTTGTACCAGGAGAAATCCCATGGCCTAGTCATCAGATTTGTGATAGCAGATACCTACATTGACAGCATTAAGGTCACCAGGATGGGCAACCCTTCAACAGGAGGGCATCGTTACGATTAACTGCAGGAGGTCTAAGCAGAACACCATTACAGTCAACAGACAAACACAATCCTCTACACAAGCACTCACTCACGTACACACACTGACATCTGTGCAACCAAGTAACCTATTTACAGACATTAAAAAATTCATACTCATGTAAAAGTACATATTCATCGACCTACTTATGCCGAAAGGCTCGGACAAAGTCTACACACAAGCACTGCACGCAAGTCATAAAGTTATAGAATCATAGAGTACAGAAACAGCACAGGCCTTTGTCCCATCTAGTCCATGTTCAACTATTCCCATCGACCTGCACCCAGACATAGTCCTCCATCCCCCTCCCTCATCCTCTGAGTGAGGAAGTTCCCACTCACGTTCCCTTTAAACATTTCACCTCTCACTCTTAACCCATGAGCTCTAGTTTTAATCTCACCCACTCAACGTCAGGGGAAAAAGCCTGCTTGCATTTACCCTTTCTATACCCTTCATAATTTTATACACCTCCATCAAATCTCCCCTCATTCTCCTACACTCTAGGGAATAAAGCCCTAACTTATTGAATTCTTCCCTATAACTCAGGTGATCAAATCTTGGCAACATCCTTGTAAAATGTTTCTGTACTCTTTCAATCTTATTGATATCTTTCTTGTAGGTAGGTGACCAAAACCGCACACAAGATCCCATATTAGGCTTCACCAATGTCTTGTACAACTTCAACATAACATCTGAACTCCTGTACTCAATACTTTGATTTATGAAAGCCAATGTGCCAAAAGCTCTCTACGTTTCTATCTTCAAAGTTGCTGGTGAACGCAGCAGGCCAGGCAGCATCTGCAGCAACTTTGATGTGTGTCACTTGAATTTCCAGCACCTGCAGAATTCCTGTTGTTTACGTTTCTATCTTGCTGAGACTCCACTCTCAAGGAATTAAGGATCTGTATTCCCAGATCCCTCTGAACTACTGCACTCTGCAGTATCCTACTGCTCAATGTGTGAGACCTACATTGGTTGATCCTCCCAAAGTGCAACACCTCACACTTGTCTCCATTACATTCCATCTGCCATTTTCAGTCCATTTTTTCATCTGGTCTACATCCTGCTGCAAGCTTTGATAGACTTATTCACTATCCACTATGCATCTAGTTCAGGTGTAATCCACAAGTTTGCTGATCCAGTTAACCACATTATCATCCAGATCACTGATATAGATGACAAATAACAACAGATCCAGCACCAATCCCAGCAGCACACCACTAACCACAGGCCTCCATTCATGGACTCCATGTTTCTGATTGCTGCAGATGCTCATTTGAAGTGGCTGCAGGTTATACCAATGAAGTCAACCATCTCAGCAAGGACTCTCCCCACCTTGAGGACGATCTTCACCAAAAAATGGCTTATCAGAACAGATTGTGAGTGACAATGAACCACAATACATGTCAGAAGAATTCCAATTGTTCATGAAGAAAAATGGCATCAGACATTTCAAGTCAGCTCCTCATCACCCAGCAATGAATAGATTAGTTGAAAGGTTTATCCAAACCTTCATGTAGTGCGTTAAAGCGATGGATATGGAGGGAATTTCTCTACAGCACAAGGTGGACATCTTCCTTTTTGTGTATTGGAACTCTGTTCGTGAAGACAAATCAAACACCTGCAATGCTGTTCATGAGCAGGAATCTGTGATCTCGCATAGACCTCCTGAAACCAGATCTACAGGGGGATGTGCAGAATAAACAGTTCAGCCAGTTGCCAAGTGAAGCAGCAAGGAGCTTCGAGGTTGAACAGGAACCCCTAGCGTGTGATAACCGAGAAGACAAGTGGACACCCGATAGGATAGCTACAAGAACTGGACCACTGATGTACACGGTCGGTGTTGGAGATCAGACATGGAGACGTCAGGTGGACCAGATACTGGATGTTCAACTGAAGATCACACCTGAGTCGACTGCATCCAACAAGACGGACAGGTTACAGTCACCAGACTTACCTCTCAGTGATGATGTCACTAACAGCAATGTGACACCAGAAACCGAGACCTGATTCCACTTCACAGGTCCAGAGGCGCTATCCTGAAAGAAACAGAGCGCCACCCAAAAGACTAACCCTTTAGAACTGTGAAGTTAGCTATGGATTGTTATCGTGAAAGTATGTTTATTTGAATATGGTTTGTGAAAGGGAAGTTGAATGTTTCGTACATAGACAGTTTTATATTGCATTAATCTAGAGGGGGAGGAAGTGTAATGTATGGATCTATTACTTTTTAGAGCAATGATCCCCCCCTTAGTGCTACGTATTGATCTGTTGTCTGCGCATGTGCTTTGTTCTCTCCCTTTCACTGCAATGTGAATACACCAGTTAAAGCTATCTCCCGTGTGCATGTTTTTGCTTAATCGATATGTAGTTGTGCACAGACACAACAATACACAACACAGAACGTTAGTCCCACCACGCTCAACCTTTCGATTCCAGTTCTTCTATGTAGACTTAACAACATCTTTCCCCACAACCACTCCACCATCTGTTCTGATGGTCTACTTCCCATCCTCCTGCAACTCCAGTTTAAACCCTCCCCCAGCCCTGCTATCAAACCTTCCCAGAAGGACATTAGTCCCTCTCCATTTCAGGTGCAAACTGTCCTTTCTGTGCAGGTCCCAACTTCCCTGGAAGCCCAATGATCCAAAAATCTGAAGCCCAGCTTCTTGCACCATCTCCTTAGCCACATGTTAAACTGTATTATCTTCCTGCACCATCTCCTTAGCCACATGTTAAACTGTATTATCTTCCTGTTTCTGGCCTCACATCCACATGGTACATGTAGCAAATTCAGAGATCACAACCCTGCAGGTCCTGTCCTTTAACTTAGCACCTAACTCCCTGAACTCACTCTGCAGGACCATGTCAGCCTTCCTACCCATGCCATTGGTATCGAAGTGGATTACAGCCTCCCACTTAAGAATACTTTGAACTAGATCTGAGATGTACTGACCCCGGCACCCAGGAAACAACATACTATCCGTGAATTTTGTTCATGAGTACCCAAGTACAGCTTCACTGAACTGCTGTTCAGTACTGCTGACCATAATCAGATACATTTAGCAGGAAGAGGTCACCCAGCCCCTCAATCCTGCTCTACCATTCAATAAAATCATATCTGATCTAACGCTAGCCTCGGCTCTACATTCTTGTCAGCCTGGGTAACATTTCAGCCTGGTTTTTCAACACTCCCGGAACCATGACCTTAAAAAGTATTCAAAAACTCTGTTCCCACCTCCATTTGAGAAAGTGCATTCCAAAGACTCACAACTCTGCCTGTGTTGACCTGTTAAAGGTACTGAGTTTTTTACGCTAACTTTGCGTTGAGAGGGTGAAAGGGTTACATTAAGAAACTAACCATATTGCACAGTATGAATGGATCAGGTCAGTTCAACTCTCTGGATCTGTGCTGTTTGCTGACCTCCGCAGAACACTGTATGTATGTTAACTGCACATACATACGCAGTTCTGACTATACGGAAACACATGTGCAGGGTTGTCATTTGAAACTTGTTTTTCTCAGTAGCGAGCTGAGGCAGTGCTCGCGTACCAGCTGAACAACTGCCAAACCCAAAGCAAGAAGCTGATCTTCACATATGGCAGGAGATAGTTGTGCTGAGCACAGCAGTAGTTGGCCGTAATGAACCAGCTGCTTCACTGTGACACTGTCCTCCCCACAAACCACACTGCTTAAAATGAGATCCTGCTTCTAACAATACATAAAGATAATATTTACCAGCACAGAGAGAGTGTGAAAGTTGAGGAGAGATGGTCTGAAGATCTTACTTTGAATATATGATGTTAAGTAGCTGAATCCCAGTGTAATCTCCAATACAGACTGGACTGTGTTAAATGTAAGAAGGATATGGTCTAATTGTATCATTTGTTTCTGCAACAGTCCTACTGATGTGGATTGGAGAAGTATTTGTGTTCAGTGTGCCAAGGTTTTTTCCCCCAGTTCAAATGAAAAGATCTCCAATTTGAAATTTTAACCATCTCTGTCACTTCCCACATGCTGACTAGCCCAAGACTAACTCAAATGTTTCCCAGATTTCCAGCATAACCAATAATCTGCAAACTATCCTCAACTCTCTTGTCATATAATTTCTCCTGCCCTCCATCTCTGACAGACCAATCCTCTTACAGACCAGCTGGCAGACCAATCCTCTGATAAACCAACTCTGATCATATAATCTCTCCTGCCCTCCTTCCTCACCTTGTCCTTCTCTACTCCCTCACCTTGCTTTCCTTTAGAAAACCCATTACATCTGTAGCCTTACCTACTGCTGATGAAAGCATTGCCCAGTCTCCCTCCTCCCCTATTTACTGCATTGCTTTCTCTGAATTACATTAGTCCCTCTATCTTATGCTCAGGCTGACTTCTGACCTCACAGACCTGTGGAAACGGCCTCTGGGGCATAAACAGTAATCTGGACTAATTGAGTGCTTTAATAAATTAGAGAAAATACAGATAGACGGGGAGCATGTTTACTCTCCACTGCTCCCACACAGGCTGAATGTTCTGTGCAGTTCTAGAGGGAAACGTTGTAGAACCCTACGGCATGCAGTGCAATTAGGCCATTTGGACAATCAAGTCTGCTCCACCATTCCATCATGGCTGATTTATTATCTCTCTCAACCCCATTCTCCCCATTCCTCATAACTTTGACACCCTGACTAAACATGAAGTTATCAAACTATGCTTTAAATATACCCAAATGATCTGACCTTCACAGCTATCTGTAGTAATGAATACCACAGATTCACCACACTCTGGCTAAAGAAATTCCTCCTCATCACTGTTATAAAGGAATATCCTTCTATTCTGATGCTGTGCCCTCTGGTCCTAGACTACCTCACTATAGGAAACATTCTCTCCACGTCCACCCTATCTAGGCCTTTTAATATTCAATAGCTAGCAATGAGATTCCCCCCTTAATCTTTTAAATTTTTAGCAAGATCCACGTATATTAACCTTTTCATTCCGAAAATCATTCTTGGGAACCTCCTCTGAACCATTTCCAGTATCAGCACACCATTTCTTAGATAAGGGCCCAATATTGCTCACAATACTCCAGATGTAGTCTGACCAATGCCTTATAAAGCCTCAGCTCAGATCCTTGCCTTTATATTCTAGTCCTCTCAAAATGAATGCGAACATTGCATTTTGCCTCCCTTGCTACTGACTCAAAGTGCTGATCATGCCTCCTTTACACCTGTGTTCCCATAGAATTTTACACAACCTTAGGATGATAGAGGAAGAGTCAAGAATGATGAATAATGCAGCAAACTGGAAAACACAGTTTTAGGGTAGAGGAGAGATGAGCCTTGAGAATGGTGCCAAGGTAGAAATGTGTTTCATTCCCTGAACAAACTTCATTTCCTCTCATTGAGAGCAAAAGTTTCCATTAAAGCAAAAGTTCTAAATATCTATAAAACAAAAACGTTTGTAGCCTTCAGTTCCCAGCGGGGCTATACGTGGGCTGATCCGGGAGAGGTCAGACTCCCTCACACAGTTTGAATATTCTTTATCTTGGATTCTTTCCAATGGCCCGTGTCCAGGTCGTGGGATTCAACAGGGAACAATGGGCAGCCTGGGCCTGCCAGGGTGAACTGCACTATGATCTGGGAGGGGTTTCTCCTTTTCAGAAGAAAAGCTGTAGCTGGATTCCTGTCAGTACCCTGTGGGAAACTGGAGATGCTTGTGTGTAAAGCCAGGTTTTTTATCCCCCTATCTAATCCACCGACACTGGTGCTGTGAGAATGTTTTATTGAAACTGAGAGCCAGTCATCCTGATTTATACAGGTGTGTAGATTTTATATAAACACGGATAGCTTTTTGGAAACACACACAAGTTCAAACAACACAGATAGTATGTACAGTTCTGGTTGCTTCATTATAGTGCAAGTTTTAAAAGAGGATGCTGAGGAGACTTACTAGAATGCCGCCTGGATTAGAGAGATGTCTTACAAGGAAAAGTGTACAAGGTGATAAGAGGAGTGGATTGAGTGGGCAGACATACACCCAGGGAGGAACTGGTTAATACGATGGGGCACAATTTTAAGGTGATTGGAGGAAGGTATAGGGGGGAATTTCAGGGGTATTTTTTTTTACACAGAGAGTGGGTGTGTGGAATGACCTGCCGGGATGATGGTAGAGGCAGATACATTAGGAGCATTTAAGAAACTCTTAGATAGGCACATGGATGACAGAAAAATGAAGGGCTAAATAGGAGGAAAGGGTTAGATTGATCTTAGAGTAGAGTTAAAAGGTCAACCCAACAATGTCAGCTAAAGGGTCTGTACTGTGCTGTAATGTTCTATGTTATTTTGGACAACATTCCTTTCACCACTACCCCCCCTTACCACCCCCACATCAGCGTGACCAAAAACAGATTCCTATCAAGTCTCTGAGGAATTGGCTGTTGACTCCAGACGTAACTACTGACCTCACTGCACTTCCTTGAACTTTAACAAACAAAGCTATGGATGTGAAATTCACATTGCCGAACACATGCAGCCTGGAAAACACAGTACCACGAGCTGCTGCCTTCAAACGAACCTTGTCACTGTCAAGGTGGGTGGAAATATCTTTGCGAGAGGTTGGACTGCTGTACCTTCGACCCCGTATGAGGTAGATGTGTTGCTGGTTCCATGGGCTGCCAGTGTGGTCAGGTCAAAATGACCATCACAATTCTGGTCTGGATATCCTGCTGTGGGGGTGGGGGGCAACTTCTCAGTCACCAAAGTCAAAGGATGGTTGTTGGGTGTCTCCTTGTAGCAGGTGTAGGGATGCTTGATCTCAAAATTGACCGTGTGGTGACCTTGCACCTTATTCTCCACATGCACTGGACCTTCTCTGTGATTGTAACACCTTAATCTCCATTCTGTTTTCCTTTCCCTTGTACTACCTCGGTGAATGTAACGACGGGATCAGTATGAACGGTACGCCAGACAAGATTTTCACTGCACCTCAGTACACGTGACAATAATAAACCAACTTACCAATTTACATAATACTCCACTCTGCCTCACGTGCTGAGTGAGTGGCTGGCTGTTTCCTAGCAGCTCCCATCACTGCTAGTGGTGTCCCGGCTGGTCATTCTGGCCAGAGACTCCAATCAGACGATCCAGCAGTGCCAACAGCAGACTGGACAGTAAATCCAGACTACTGATGGAAATGGTTAAAGGTGCAAAACTGTGATCCACCTGGCTGAGAGCTGAACAGCTCACTTCCGTCTCAAATCTTTGTATCAGAGCCAGTCATGGTCAGATCCATTGATGTCATACTAGTGTTCTCCTTTGGGCCTACAGGAGAACCCAAAGGCAGGCTGGTGGATGTGGTAGATACAGGCCCTAGAGAACATTCAGGAACTAAAGAGGCACTATGTAAGTTGAAGAACTGTGAAGCCCCAATTTGACTCTCCAATTCACTGGTGCAAAGTACCCAAGGAGAACATCAAGAAATTCTTCCGTTTCAGAATGGCTCAAAAAGCAAGGCAAGAAGAAAGTTAATCGTGTCAACTCCTGAAAGGTCTGCAAAACCTTCTCTTCCTGCAGTTGATGGTGGGGGGGATGGATGTGAGGTGAAGAGCTGACAAGCCTTGGAATCCCCGACCCCTGATAAGATTCTGAGCCGGGGTCCCCTCCATGGAGCAGGTTGAGATGCGCTCAATGCAAGGGAACACACCCTAAGGTCTTAATCCCACAAGATGAGGGACTTAGAAGCCCTGTCAGCTTCTAAAACACTGAGATATTTGTTTCTCCCAAACGAGGCCTCATGGATGGCAAGAGTGTGCTCTATGTTCACACGACAGAACCAAGACGGTCAGGACCAAACATCCCTATGGACATTAAAAAAAAAGTCATGCACTTTCTCTTACGTATATTCCTTGTGTATGCATTTTTATAAATAAATCTTACTTTAAAATTATTAAGAAAAGCAATCTTAGTTCAGGCCGCAGCCACCACAGTTGGACAACTGGTACAAGTGTGCGTGTTTGGCTGGCTCCTGTGACCTGCACTGTAATTCCACTTTCACAATGACCAGATGCAGTCAGGCTGGTGGGGAAATCTCCAACAGCAGAGATTCACCTAACTGCTCACAAAGAAACTATACATTTTCCATTTGATGTAGGAAGGCAAAGTTGTAATACTGACCCCCAGGCAATCGTCCCTGCACTTCATCACACACCGAAACTATTGAGGGATATTTCCAGCAGAACTTGCACTTCAAGTTAACCTCACTTACAATAATTGGTTAGGGCATTTTGAAGTTCATGACACATTCATTCTTGTAATTCCCTCATCCAAGATTTCCTTTCTTACCAGGAACATGCCGGGAGTTACGTTGTGTCGCTCAACGAGCAGAGCAGATCCTTGACCTGTGTGGTCATTTGCGGTGTTGATATCATACTTCAATATTCTGAATGAATCGAGTCGGCTCTGATTGTAAACAGGAAATGCCATTAGACTCATTGTATGTAACATCATCACAAAGCAATTTGTCTGTCAAAGGGGTGGTTTTTCTGGAATGGTTTTGTTATTATCCGGCAATCTGCATTTAAATAACACCTTCAAAAAGTCAAGAGCCTTAGATATACAAGGAACAAACAAAGCCAAGGAAAGAGAAGTTGGTTGGCAAGGTAAGTTTAATAGAAATTCAGATGCAGTGGGAGTGAGAGAGACAGAGGGAGAGCAAGACAGAGAAAGACAGAGAGACAGAGTGACAGAGAGAGAGAGAGGGAGTGAGTGACAGAGAGAGAGAGGGAGTGAAGAGAGAGAGAGAGGGAGTGTGTGAATGACAGAGAGAGAGAGAGTGAATGAAGAGAGAGAGAGAGGGAGTGTGTGAGTGACAGAGAGACAGAGAGTGAATGAAGAGAGAGAGAGAGAGGGAGTGTGTGAGTGACAGAGAGACAGAGAGTGAATGAAGAGAGAGAGAGAGAGGGAGTGTGTGAGTGACAGAGAGAGAGATGGAGTGGCAGAGAGAGAGTGTGAATGAAGAGAGAGAGGGTGTGTGAATGACAGAGAGAGAGAGTGAATGACAGAGAGGGAGTGTGTGAATGACAGAGAGAGAGAGTGAATGAAGAGAGGGAGTGTGTGAATGACAGAGAAAGAGAGTGAATGACAGAGAGGGAGTGTGTGAGTGACAGAGAGAGAGAGTGAATGACAGAGAGAGAGGGAGTATGTGAGTGACAGAGAGAGAGGGAGTGTGAGAGTGACAGAGAGAGAGAGTGAATGACAGAGAGAGAGGGAGTGTGTGAATGACAGAGAGGATGTGTGTGAGTGACAGAGAGAGAGTGAATGACAGAGAGAGAGGGAGTGTGTGAGTGACAGAGAGAGAGGGAGTGTGTGAGTGACAGAGAGAGAGAGAGTGAATGACAGAGAGAGAGGGAGTGTGAGAGTGACAGAGAGAGAGAGTGAATGACAGAGAGAGAGGGAGTGTGTGAATGACAGAGAGGATGTGTGTGAGTGACAGAGAGAGAGAGTGAATGACAGAGAGGGAGAGGGAGTGTGTGAGTGACAGAGAGAGAGATGGAGTGGCAGAGAGTGTGAATGAAGAGAGAGAGGGTGTG